>NW_026294595.1:150918151-152118151 GCF_007827085.1 Peromyscus californicus insignis
TGGTGACGGTCGGGAGTCTGGCGTGGTTCTTTCGGACGGCCTGGCAAAGTGTCATTGCTCTACCACGTTGCAAGATGGAGCCGGCTGTCTGCTCTCTGAGAATTTGTTCTCTGAAGGGTTTCTAGGAATTGGAATGCTTATGTAACAGAGGTGTCTTGGCCTTGCTAGCAGCCCTAAACTCTCCTAAGATCTAAGGAATCTAGAAGAATCTGAAGCCACAAAACTCTCCAGTCACTAACAAGAAAGACAAACAGGTCCCAGGATGCTGCCTAGTGAGTGGGTGGAGAAGACCCGGGCTGGGAGCTCCGGGCTGGAATGCAGCACTCGCCTCTTGCGCCACACCAGCCCTGGTGAGTACAAACTTGTGATTAATTAGAGCCACGGCTGATGGGTTTTCTCAGGGCTGGTGCTGGAGCGGTGCCTGGGAGGCCCTGTGGATGTGTCTTGCCAGCGTGCTGGCTGGCCTGTGTGGATTTCTCTGCAGTCTTTCCTGAAGCAGGCAGAGTGTGTGTACCACTCATCTCCTGTCCAAACTCCACAGAGCTGAACCTGCCAGCTTCAGCCCGCATTCTGCCAGACGATGGGAGGATGCTTCCGTGCTGCTGGCCGAAGCGCTGTGTGCACTCTCCACTGAGCAGCAGCTTCGTGCTGGCAGATTCAAGGCAAACACAATCTGCTGGCTGCCTCCTCGGTGGTCCTCCTTAGGCCTGCCCCGTGCGGCTGCCAGGAGAGGAGCTCGCTGGGCTGTTAAATTAAAACCGTGGCACTCTGGGCAGGGAAAAAGTTTAGAACTCTGAAATCATTTTCCCTAATAGAAATTGTGTTTGGGAGGGACTCAGGGAGGTCAGGCCAACCAGGAAAACCCACAAGCCACGAATGAGCTCAAATATGTTTATTTAATTTGTTTAACTTTGTGCCCGTAGGCAGGGTGGAGAGCAGGATCTGCCATCAGCCTCAGGCTGCAGCCGCTGTCCTCATCTCCTGGGCCCAGGGGCTGGGGAGAGAGCTGGACTTTTAGAGAAGCATCTGAACTGCTGAATAGATGCTCTGAGATTTGCTGAGCAGGCAAGGGTGAGCACAGCTCTGAAGGCAGTCACCTTATCCAGCGATCTATAGTCCCCATGGCTATTTTAGGTTGGCAATGCAGCGATGTGTGTGTGTGTGTGTGTGTGTGTGTGTGTGTGTGTGTGTGTGTCTGAAATCCATCAGTTACAGAGAGTCCCCTTCCTCCCATTGGCTTTCCTGGCCAGAGCTGCCTCTCGGGCCACAACGCACAGACTCCCAGAGAGAAGGTGGAGGAACTGAAAAAAGGCATCATGAACATCATCAGGGGGACAGCAAGGCTGCAGGTGTGAGGCCCCATGCCGGCTTCCCTCAGGGATCAAGACTTTGTGTGGTGGAGCTGACTCTCTTGGGGTCCTGGGCTGATCTATGAAATTATAGTTTTCCACAGGGCAGAGAGCAGAAGCAGGGTAATTCCTTGGCTTGTGGATTGACTCTGTGTAACCCAAATTGCATCCTCTCTCCTTCTGTGGCCACTGGAAGCCTAGGGAGGGAGGAGACATGAGAAGGGCCTGCGGTTGCTGTACAGACACGCTGCCTGGGCCTGCTACAGTGCCCTGGCTGTTGGTATTCCTACTGACCTACAGGATCTGGAATCGTCTTGGAGATGAATCCCTCAGCAGGTCTGTGATGGTGTGTCCGGATTGGGTTAACTGAAGTAGAAGGTCCACTTTAAATGTGGGCAGCACCGTCCCATGGGCTGAGATCCCAGACTGGGAAAAAAGGAGAAAGGAGATGAATACCAGTGTCAGCTCTCTCTGCTTCCTGACTGTGGATGCTGTGCAACCAACTGCCTCAGGCTCCCGCTTCCTGGGCCTCCCCAAACTTTTCCTTGTTTACATCGACATTTGCCAGGCAACAATCATAGCCACCACAAGCACCAACACTGGGATCCAGAGTCAGGGGTTTGGAGTAAACCCTGTTCCCTACGCTGGCTCAAGGCCTTGTCCCACTCCTCTGCCTTTGAGCTCATGCCTGCCTTTGGTCCTTGTAGATGTAACCAACCGTCTTATTAAATAAGAAACACAGAACCAATGCAAAGAAGAAAGCCAAGAGATCAGAGCTAAGAGCCTTACCCGCCTGCTGCAGCTAGCCTATTCAGCCAAGAGACCTCTCCGAAAGAGACCTACTTCCTGTGTGTTTGTCTTTATATAGTCTTTCTGTTCTGCCTTCTCATTGGTTGTAAACCCAAACACATGACTGCCTCATCACTGCCTGTCTGTACAGACCTCCAGGTCTTCTATGGTTGGTATTGAGATTAAAGGCGTGTGTCTCCAATGCTGGCTGTATCCTTGAATACACAGAGATCTACCTTGCTCTGCCTACCAAGTGCTGGGATTAAAGGCATGCACTCCATCGCCCAGCTTTTGCTATGGCTCTAATAGCTCTGACCCCCAGGCAACTTTATTATTAACATACAATTAAAGTCACATTTCAGTACAAATAAAATATCACCATAGGTCCTGAAGTCAAGTCTGCCCCATAGAGATAGGAAGTGTCTGGACACTCAGTTGTCATGTAAGCATGGACTCACGTACATCTCCTAGAATGTTCCCCAATCCTGCAATTCAACATCGACCATGTCCATATTGACTTTGTTTCACTCTTGGAATTTTGGACCTCTGGCCTGGAGGGGGCCTCTCACATGCCTGGTATAGTTTGTATCTGGAGTGCCCCCAAATCTCAAGTGCTGAAGGCTTGGTTCCCAGCTGTGGTGCTGGCAGGGGCCATAGAACCTTCAGGAGGGGGAGCCGTGCTGAGGAAGGCAGGGTTACAAGGGGTGTCCTTGGCTGGGGGCATTAAGACCCCTGCCGTCTTTCTTCTCTGGTTTTTGCTTGCTGGAACCATGAGATGTGTGCATCTCTGCCTTGCCACATGCTTCTTGACGTGATGTCCCGCCTTGATATAGAACCAAGGTGACAGGGCTAAGTGATCCTGGACTGGAGGCTCAGAAAAGCTGATAGAGATGGGATCGGTGGGCCACCCTGGGTCGATCCTGCTGTAGCTCAGGGTCCAGTGACAAGCATGGGTCTGCTTCCAAGTCTCCCAGGACCTGACTGGTCTTTGCCCCTGGCTTCTGAAGTCCCTGTCCCCTAGATCTTCTCTAGGGACTAGAGTGTCATTGTTATTTCCGGTGGTTACTCAAAAACCACACCTGCGTGTATACCAATGGGTTAACTCCAGATGGGAGTGTGAGCTGAGGTCCCCACGCGTGTGTCAAAGGTTCCAGGAGGCTGAGTGGCTGCTTAGTGCTGTGGCTGTGGAGAGCTGGGAAGTTGCAGGACAGGAGGCAAAGTGTCCTGGGGCTATCTGTGTCCTCCTTAATAGCCGCTCGTTCCCACATCTGTGCTTCACTGCTTCACCTATCATCCCTGTGGGTATCAGATAAACTCTAACAGATCTCCTGGTTCCCACTGACTCAGTGTCTTAGAATGGCGACAGACAGCACACGGATCTTGTGGCAGAGGTCCCCTGCTTTGCTATAACTCATGTCTCTGATGTGCCTTGATTTATAACTTTTCTTTGTTCTGTAACCATAAAAATTTCAAGAAACCATCACCATGTTGGAGCATGGCATGTAGACGACCTGAACTTAGGTTCCTGGGCCACTCATGTCTGGCTCCCTATGAGGTCAGAACTGCTTTTGTGTGAACCTGAACTGGTCAGGGCAGAAAGTCTCAGGCAGACCACTAGGGCACTGACCCTTTGATGCAGGAGGTAGGTGGTAGGAGAGGGAATGGAGGTGGGATTTAATATCATTGGACAGCTCTGGGTTCCAGGCTCAGGAGTTTCAGGTTAGTGAGTGAGTGAACGTACCAGAGCGGGTGGGTAGAGAGGGCGTGAGGATGGCGTAGGGGTAGGCGCATTGGGGTGAGGTAGGGGTAATGGGGAATGAGGGGTTGGTATGGGTGGGATGTGGGGATGGGAGCTTCTGACCCAGGAGCCCTGAAGCCCTGTGGTTGGCCCCATACAGCCCCTTCCATGCGCCTCTTTACCAAGCTCTTGAGTATATCTGGCAGATTACTTAACCCAAGGGGATTGTGGGGCTTTAAGCCAGATGACCTGGGAACCCTGAATTGAGGCATCTTAGGAAGACCGTGCCCCAGCTGTGGCTCCTGAGCCAATCACCTGGCTTCAGGCATGACAGGATAGCACCCTGAGCAGCATGTGAGGGAGAGGCAGTTGGCATTTTTGCTGGCCTGCACCCTGACTCAGAAGTGTCCTCCATGCTGCAGGGTCAGCTTGGGGGCCCTAGAAACAAGAGATGCTAGGACTCTTCTTGAGAAGCTCCAATGCTGTGGGCCCTTCCCTCCCTTCCTCACTCCTCTCCCTCCTCTTCCCTTTTTCTTCCTTCCATCCATCTCCATCTCCTCTTCCCAGTTCTCCACCCTCTTCCCCCCACCCTCCATTCCTTTCCTTCCCTCCTCTCCCCTCCCCTCCCCGGCCCTCCCCTTCCCTTGGTGGCACTGGAGATTAAACCCTGCATGCCAAGCAAACCACCCTGGAGCTACATCCCAGACGACCTTTTTAATTTTGAGACAGGTTGGCTTTGGATTGCCCAAGCTAGTCTTAAATTTACCCTGCAGCTCAGGCAAGCTTTGAGCTGGCAAGGCCCCGCCTCAGCCTCTCAAGTCGCTGTGATTCTAGGCTTGTGCCTCCCCGCTCAGTGGGCTTCCGTATTTATGAGAAGCAGATCTGAGGATGAATCATGTTTGAGACTCATTTTCTCATACACACGTCCCAGGCAGAGAAAACAGGCGAGGCGGGAAGAGGGAGGGTATTTACAGTGTCCAAAGAGCAGGGAGCAGGGAGCCAGCAGGAAGACCGCTGGGACCTGGGGAAATGTACCAATAAAGGAATTATGCGACTTCCCCTCTCTTGCTGGGAGACCCAGGGAACTGACTACTCTGAGGAGACTTTAAGCATAAGCTGCTAATTACTCAGGCACCATGCTGCTGCTGGTGGGGGTGGGGAGAGCTGTAGCCCCTGAAACACACCAGACACGAAACAGAATCTCTGCTCCTCCCATGTTGTCTTAGAAACCCAGGTGTTACAGGTACCGCCACACCCACTCCACAAACAGTGCCCAGCTACACAAACCGACTTCCCTAATGGTCCCCTCAAGGATTGTCCTGGACCAGGGCTCCCACTGCTGCTGCTGCTCTTTTGGGTCAGCAGAGGGCAGGTGACAGGCACACAGAGGAAGGTTTGGCCGGCAGAACTTCCTGATGGGAACACGATGGACCACAGGTCTGTGGAAACCTTTGCCTGAGGACTTGTCCCATCAAAGGTCTCTGGTCCTGCAGGGTTTGTGAGCAAGAGGTGAGGACACGAAAGGACTGAAGTGTTGAGCCCCCACACTGTGAGCTGCTGTGATAGGATTCAGACCCGTCCACGTGAATAGAAAGCCAGCTACTGTTTGCTGAAGGCCCACACACTGAACCAGCCCTGAGATGGGTCTTTCATGGACTCGAAGATGGGAGGGGGTTTCCACTTTCCTCTTGAAGCACATGGAGCACATGGTACTGTAGTCGCTATTAGACTCATAGTGCTCAGCCCCCGGCTTCTGGTGTGGGTCTGAAGACAGTCCCTACTTAGGGGACAGAAGTGGAACACGGGTGTGGTTATTCCTGTCCCTGCTTCTGCCTGTGGCCTCTGATTCCTGCCTACTGCCCTGTGAGAGTCTCCTCTACTTGTCCTCACGGCCGCTCCTTCACCATGGCTGTGCCCTCCCCCTAGCCAGGCCTCCACTAACATGGTGGACTCAGATCTCTCTGAAACCCTGAGGCACACAAGCCTTCCCCTCTTAAACAGTTTCTTGGAGGTGGTCAGACATGGCGCAGGCAGGATGTGAGTTTGGAAATGCCTGTCACTATTATTTCATTCACACTTCAGGCTGGTCTCTCCTCTTCATCATCCCATTTAAACTCAGTTTTGGAAAACAAAGCTGTGTTTGAATCTCAGCTACTACCAAGATTTCCGAGTTTATTCTTCCAGCTTAGAAATGACTACAGGCTTACAGGTATCGCTCACCCGCTGTAAGTATTTCAAGCAACACAAAGGATGCAGACAAATTAGGAACCATCCCACAGCTCACAGGACTTCTCTGAACTCCGTCCAGGAGACAGAGCATCCTAGGGATGCTTAGACACTCTCAGAGAACGACGTAGTCACTTGTCTCGTTGGTGTAACAGAACCCCTGACAAAACCAAGTGGGTTTGTTTTGGCTCGCAGCTGTGGAGATGGGGAGAGCAGGAGGGCAGGACAGGGAGGCAGGGGTCACACCCAGACAGGAAGCAGGGAGAGATGAAGGCTGCAGCATACTTCGTCCTTATTCAGTTCAGGAACCCAGCCTTTGAGACGGTGTCACTAAAGTTAAGGAGGGGCTTCCCACATTAGCGAACTAATCTAGACTCCTCTTCACACGCGTGCACAGTGTTATTTCCATGGCGATTCTAGAGCCTGTAGAGGTGACAGTGAAATGTTCGGGGGTGGGGTGGGAGGTGGGGGTGTGTTCTTAGCTCTGCAGCCCTTTGACGGGATGGTGACTCAAATTTCTCCAGTAGTCTGGCTTTTGTTGCATTCCAGAACACCTCTTTCCATTTTTTCCCCCAGAGCTCTGAGGGGTGCTGGTTTTTTAAGACTGCATTTTCCAAGCGGCATTTCTGAAGCATGAATTTTGAATTTGCTTGATCAAACACTCTGGAAGCTCAAAGATGGAAATACTGGTGATGGCCACGGAGAAAGAAGAGAGGCCTATGTGGTGATACTTCCAGAGAAGGTCCTTGTGGCAGTGAGTCTGAGCCATCCAGGTCAAAATGGAACCCCCTGACATACAGACACAGATCAAGGGTCCATGTACAGTTGTACATCTTTGAGATCGTAGCCAAGGGAAGCTAAATAAACCCTCCACCTTCGTTTGCTTTGAGCTGACTTAAAGGTCACCTGTGTGGGAGGTCACAGTAACTTGTTAGCCTCCACTCGCTTTCCTGTGGAGGAAGCCTCTGCCTCTCGGTTACGATAACAGTTGCCTGGGGTATTTTTGGGGACTCTGACTCTTCCCTGGTGGCTTCAGGTGTGACCTGGCATATCTGTCTTCACATCAGGTCCCCTTTGCTGCCTTGCTGGTCTGCATGTAGACATGTCCTCATTTGGGGAGCGTTTGTGCAAGGCTGCACATGGGTTCTCACAGCCCACTGTTTGTTAGAGCAGATGACCTCTCCTCACACCCTGTCTGTCTCCCTTAAGCAGCTGCAGAAGGTCACCCCCTTCAGCCTGTCATCAGGTCCAGACTAGCCTCCAAGCCCAGCAGTTTGTGCAGGGTTGCTCAGCAGTTTCTGGGACAAGCTGGCCGTCTGCCTCGATTGACCCACCTGTCACTCAGGAGGCAAAGCGTCTTTTGAAACTGCTCTCGGCCAGTGGAAATGAGCAAACTTCGGCCCGTGCAAGTCAATCAAGGCTTTTCTCTGCCAAGAGCGGCCTGGTCTCTGACTGCTGCCTCTTTCCGGTTCTACCTGAAGATGGGCCACTTGGGCCAAAATCCCAGTAAATCCTTTCCTATATTCACAGCTCTTGACTCTGTCTTCTTATTGTTCAGCCAATCAGTTAGGAAGAAAATACTTAATTTTGAGATATTTATTGAATCTTTGGCTTGAAGATGGCCAGTGTCTTTCATATTCTGTCTTTTGGAAAATGGCTGTTCAGAACCTTTACCAACCTCTTCATTGACATACTGTTTTCTCATTGATTTACAAAAAACTCTTTTGTATATTGATGATATTAGCTATCTGTGATAGAACCATGAAATTATTACTTTTTGACTCTGTGGATGGCATTTGAAAACATTCCAGTGGTGTATTTTGTATCCTTCTATTTATAGCTCTGCCTTTGTGTTTTCTGATTCCTGTGTGTTCAAAATGGCAAATGAATCTCACACTGCCAGGAGTGTAGATATTCTCCTATATTCTCTTTTCATGTAAATCTTTTAGACATTCACTATGGAGTGAAAGATGGATTTGCATCCAACTTTATGTTTTAGACATCTCATTCCTGGTGCTTGCTCACTAGGAATGGTCACTGTATGGTACACTAAAAATCTCTATTTGGGTGGGGGACTAATCCTATTTTTTGATTATTTTATCAAACCATACTGCTTTACAGAACTGTCACCAGCTAATACATTTTTAACATCTGGCAAGACAATTTCCTCAAAATTACTGATCGAAGAACTTTCTTGACTATGGTCAGTGGTTTATTTTTCACATAAATTAAATTGTTTAAATTATATTGGTTTATGTGTGTGTGTGTGTGTGTGTGTGTGTGTGTGTGTGTGTGTGTGCACCAGGGCATGCTTCCGGAGGTCAGAGGACAACTTGCAGAAGTCAGATTTCTCCTTCCATCATGTGGGTTCTGGGGTCAGGTCCTCAGCCTTTGAGGAAAGTACCCTTACCTGCTGAGCCATCTTTCTATCCCTCCACATATGTCAAGATTCTCTCCCTTTTTCCCCAAGTTCAAATATATTCCACAATAGGATTTTATTGAATTTATACACCAATAAGAAAAATTATATTTTTTATAATTTTAAGTCTTTGGACACAATAAAGTAGACAGACATTTTTATTTATTGAAATAGTTTAAATTGTATTATTAATATTATTTATGTCGATGTGTGTGCGTACACACACACATACACACACACACACACACACACACACACACACACACACACACACGTTGTGTTCATGAGCACACCCATGCATGTATGTGTGGAGGTTTGAGGTCAAATGTCTGCCCTCTCCACCTTATTTTTGAGATGAGTCTCTCATTGAACCTGCAAAGTGACTTTTGTAGAGAGACTGGCTGGCCAACAGCATCCCAGTCTGCCCCGTCTCTGTGCAGCCAGCCCTGGGGTTACAGTTATGTGCTACTGACCAACTTGTACATGGCTTCCGGGAATTCGAACTCAGGTCCTCACTCCTGCACGACAAGCGCTTGCTGTGGAATCCATTCACACTTCTCTTTGGCTTCATACATGTCCTGAGTTTTATTGTTACGTTTATTTCTAGGTGTTTTAGGGCTCGAGCTATTGCAAATGATTTTCAAAATTATGTTTTTCCCAACTTCTTATATTTTATGTATGAGAAAGCCATTGATTGTTGCAAATTACTTAAAACTGATTAGACTTCTGTGTATTTATTGTTTTAATATTTTCTGTTATTTTGGTTTTCTCTGGGAATGCAGCCTTATTATCTATAAATTACGGTTGTCCCATATCTTCTCATATCCTCAACAGCTCTTATGCTCCTGTCTAATTGCTTCCCAGACTGCTCTATTTCACAATGGTGGCAAGAAGCTCTCTTAAACTGTTTCTAATGGGATGCCGCTAGTATTTTTACAATTAATTATGAAGGTAATTTTTGGATGGAAATGTGTATTTTTTAAAAAATCCTGCAAGGAGGTAACCACCCATTTGCAAGCCTCAGAAGTGGATATTAAATTTTTATTAAATGTCTTTATGGCCCATAAAAGAGACTTAACGGCATGGCTCGCCTTCCCTCCTATGCATGCCGTGAAGGTGTTTTTTAGCTCCTAGACTGGAGCTCTTACAGCTTGTGAATTCGAACTCCTCATCATCCATCTCAGTGTGAATTGGCTTCTAGCTGCCAGCATTTCACTCGGGCATTTGCATAAACCTTTTCTCTAATTATTTTTACCTAGGGCCTGTCAGGCGCTGGCATCTGGTTTGTGTTGACATCATAAAACAGTCAAGAGCTTTTGTCTTTCTCATCACACCAGAGGTGCTTCCATTTCTGTGGTACAGGAGTGATCAGTGCCTTGAAGATTCCAAAAAATAAGACTCTGGGAGCCTGGTGCTCTGGCGGGTGGAAAGTTCTGGCAGTCTGGCATGCCTGTTGCTAGAGGGAGTATCAGGCATTTCAGCCATGTTGGTGAATGGAGCACTAATACCCACTTAGGTCCCAATGGTTGGTCCCTGCTGTGTCTCTGCTTCCAGACTCTGTTTCAGAAGGTAATGTCTCTTGGAGGAGTCGGGAGATGGAGGGGACTCACAAGACTGAAAACCTCACAAGACTTACCGGGCTTCTGGCAAGGTGGTCTAGACTGGGAGAAGGCTCTTCCGTGGTGGGGTTGCCTGCAAATCACACAGGAAAGTCCAGGGAAGAGCTTCCTCAAGTTGTCACCCGTACTAGGTGGGGTTTTGGTGGTGGATGTATCTTCCCGAGTCACCCAAGCTCACCAAGCTGGACTCATGGCGTTTCTTTGGTCTTTTGCTGCCCTCTCTATACCTGGGGAGAGTAAATGGCTCTTTATCATGAGAGGACACAGCCCAGCTCCTCCCTCTCTTCTGCATGCACAAGGAGGCCAGGGCTAGAATTTTCACTATCATGCTCATTTTGCTGGTTAACAATTCAGAAATGACCAGAATGTTCTTTAGTGGGGGAAGGGATGAGGTGATTTATGCACCTCCCTACTTTACAGCCTTTTTAGTTAGTCCCATCCTACGGCGCCTAGTCAGCTTCAGCTATCAACTTGACACAGCCTAGAGTTATCTGAGGGAGCCTTAACAGGGGGATTGCCTTGATTGGATTAGCTTGTTGACACGTCTACGCAACAGTTTCCTGATTGCCAGTTGACATAGCCGAGTCCAGAATAAAGTGGTGACATATACCCAGACAGACGGTTCTGGACTGTGTAAAAATGTTGAGCATGAGCCTGGGAATAAGCCAGTCGCAGATCTGCCATTGTTCCTGCTTCAAGCGTCTGCCTTGGCTTCTCTTGTTGATAGACTGTGAATCAAATAACTCTTTTCTACCCTGAATTCCTCTTGTTTATGGGGTTTATTACAGCACTAGATGGCAAGCTAGAACTCCCCATCAACCTGGAAAATTCCTAACAACTTAAACTAGGGGTGCCGATAAGAAAGTGAATGATTGACTTGACTGCTTGCTGCCAAGCATGACGACTTGAGTTCACTTCCCAGAATCCACACGGTGGAAGGATTCCTGCAAGTTGTCCTCTGTCCTCCATGCATGCTCTGTTCCAGGTGTTCTGCCTTCCAAGCACACAGAGATAAATAGACAAGTGTAATACAAAATTTAGAATAATGTGAATGAGAACATTTTCATCATGAATGGATGAAAACTTTATGAACCAGCGTGTCCCTCATTCATACACATACGTGTGCAGAAGCACACTGGGGAAGATGCTCACCACCATCAAGGGTCAGCAGTGAGGATCAGCACCCCACAAGCACCGAGGTGGGGAAGAGAGGGAGAAAGGGAAACAGAACTGTATTCACCAGATACGGTGTTCTGAATGGCTCAGATAGGCTCATATATTTGAATACTTGGTCCCAGTTGGTGGAACTGCATGAAAAGGATTAGGAGGTGTGGCCTTGTTGGAGGAGGTGTGTCACTTGGGGTGGGGCATCTTTGAGGTTTCTAAAGTCTAGGCCATTCCTAGTTAGCACTCCATACCACCCACCCCCCCATGGCTCCTACTTACAGATAAGAATGTAAGCTCTTCACTGGTGCTCTAGCACCATGGTTGCCTGCCTGCTGCCATGCTCCCCACCACAATGGTCATGGATTCACTCTCTCCAACTGGAAGCCCCAATAAACTCTTTCTTCTATTAGTTGCCTTGGTCATGTGTCTTTTCACAGCAATTAGAAAGTAACTAAGGCCGGGCAGTGCACTCGGGAGGCAGAGGCAGGTGGATCTCTGTAAGTTTGAGGCCAGCCTGGTCTACAGACATATGTGACTATAGAGAGAAACCCTGTCTAGAAAAAAAGAAAGAAAGGAAGGAAGGAAGGAATAAAAGAAAAAGAAAAAAGTAAGTAGGACAGAAGTCGAAGTGGCCTGCTATAAATGGAGGTAGGCTGTGGTGCTTTTAAAGACATAGGTGCAGGCACTCCATTTCTTCATCCAACCACTTGCCACATCCTCTGCACCCTGTGCTAACTTTGATCTGGGTCCTCAATCGGGGAGTCAGTGGGGGGTTTTCTTAGTCTTTTACTGTGTTTCTACCGTGTCTGTTTATCCTGTGCAGTGGAGGTGGATGCTGCACCTCAAGGATTGCTGTTCTTGGGTCCCTTGGCTCAGGCAGCGCAGTGTCTGGCACACAGTAGGTGCTCAGTAATGCTGCGGTGGCGTCTGGAGGGTTCCCATCTGAGTGGCATGGTGGGCATGCTTGTCACCCAACTCAAGGAACCCAAGTTTACCTGTTGATTTTTGGATTTCCTTAGTTGTGGTTCTGGACTGGGGATATCTGGGGACATTTTACTGTCATACCTGGACCTGGACAGGGATAGAGCAGGGAGGCTGCTGGTCAGTCTGTAGGACACAGCACAGCCTCCCTCCCCCAGTGGGGAATAATGCTGCTTTTTTATTCTGTCATTCGTTAATACGTACTATAGAAACATTTTTCTTGAAATCAAGAGATGGATTTGGGTCTTTGTCCTGATATCTTCTGTGGTGGTTGGAAAGAAAATGGCCCCAAAGGGAGGGGCACTATTGTGAAGAGTGGCCTTGTTGGAGTAGGTGTGGTCTTGTCGGAGGAAGTGCGTCACTGTGGAGGTGGACATTGAGGTCTTATACATACTCGAGCCATGTCCATGAGACTGACCACTTCCTGTTGCCTGTGATGTAGAGCTCTCAGCTCCTTCTCTACCTCCGTGGCTGCCTGCATGCTGCCATGTCCCGCCGTGATGATAGCGGACTAAACAAACCTCTGAGCTGTAAGCAAGCCACCACAATTAAATGTTTTCCTTTATAAGAATTGTCGTGGTCATGTGGTCACGGTGTCTCTTCACACAATAGAAACCCTAAGATGTCTTCCTTCATCTAAGCCTCCATATTTAGTCATTATTACAGAGCACCTGCTATGAGCCAGCAACGGACCCAACTGCTCCCGTCTGGTTCTCTCGGGGTCGCAGGAACTCAGTAAGGGAACGTGTGAGCACACACGCCTTAGGGTCGCCACCTCAGCTGCATTACCATTTGTTCTCCCCCTCTGTTTCTCTTTTCATTTTTCTTTTTGTCTAAGACAGCAGTTGTGAAGCTTGAGTGGTTTCAGAAACTTCACCCCAGCTGTAGGCTGACAGGAGCCATTTGAGGAAGCCCCCGATAGTGCTCACTCTGAGGGTCTGGAAGCCACGAGCTCAGTGTCTCTGGACCTTATTCCTGCTCCTGGAAGGTCTCCTCAGCTTCCTCCTCAAGGCTATGGCATTTACTGTGGAACTTTCCGTTTGGTGCAACAGATGGTGCATCCACCGTTCGATTTCCTAGGACCTAGCAGGATGACGCACATGAATCGTGCTCACTTATCAGCTTTTGGAAGACTAGAAATGCCCCGGAAAGCCTTGGCTAAGGCTCCTTAATCCTACTAACGCGTCTGGCCTCGTCCCTCTCAGGAAGTGCAGCCTCCTGTACTGAGGGTCTCGGTGGTGTCTCTGCCCTCTGCTCAGTGGGTGACAGCAGCACTCTCCCCACAGTGCTGCAGTGTCTCTGGAAGGCTAGATGACAGCTGGAGGAGCACTTGCCTAGGAGAGACCCTTTAGGAAGAGGATGGCCAGAGCAGGGTCTTCCCACAGTCTGTCTCTGTGCGGGGTTAGCCTAGCAAGAACCAAGGTGAAGGATGGGACCTTCTGAAGGCCATGCTTACAGATGACCCAGGGCAGGACTCCTGCCCTGAGCTATTCCCTCAGTGCTGGGGAGTCTGATGCAGGGCTTTGTGCACTTTAATGATTGTAGACTGTCATAGCAGAAGGTTATAAAGGTGGGTCACCTGGGACAGAGGACCCTGATGAAGGGTCACCTGGGACAGAGGACCCTGATGGAGGGTCACCTGAGACAGAGGGTCCTGATGGAGGGTCATCTGGAGCAGAGGGCCCTGATGGAGGGTCACCTGAGACAGAGGGTCCTGGTGGTGGGTCACCTGGGCCAGAGGGTCCTGATGGAGGGTCACCTGAGACAGAGGGCCCTGGTGGAGGGTCACCTGGGGCAGTGGGCCCTGGTGGTGGGTCATCTGGGGCAGAGGGTCCTGATGGAGGGTCACCTGGGACAGAGGGTCCTGATGGTGGGTCATCTGGAGCAGAGGGCCCTGATGGAGGGTTACCTGGGTCAGAGGGACCTGATGGAGGGTCACCTTGGACAGAGGGTCCTGATGGAGGGTCACCTGAGACAGAGGGTCCTGATGGTGGGTCACCTGGAGCAGAGGGCCCTGATGGAGGGTCACTTGTGACAGAGGGTCCTGATGGAGGGTCACCTGGGGCAGAGGGTCCTGATGGAGGGTCACCTGAGACAGAGGGTCCTGATGGTGGGTCACCTGGAGCAGAGGGCCCTGATGGAGGGTCACCTGGGGCAGAGGGTCCTGATGGAGGGTCACCTGTGACAGAGGGTCCTGATGGAGGGTCACCTGGGTCAGAGGGTCCTGATGGAGAGTCACCTGTGACAGAGGGTCCTGATGGTAGGCCACCTGAGACAGAGGGTCCTGAAGGAGGGTCACTTTGGGCAGAGGGTCCTGATGGAGGGTCACTTGGGATAAGGGTCGCCATTCACAGATGGCCATCCTCTGCCACATCATCATGCCCTGAGATCCTTGAGGCCCTGAACTCCTTTAAGGAAAGGGTGTGGCCTCAGCAGATGCTTCTCTCCTACTGGGCAGAGGCTTCTGTATAATTTCCTTTTTATTGTCTTGTCTCTCTGGAGGCATTGATGGTTTTGGATGGTAAGATAAAGTCTCTGAAAGCCAATTACATGAGCAGCCCCCCCCCATGCAGGGGGCTGTACAGGTGACACGCTTTTGATCAGCACATGACAATGGTCTGACTCTTCCCCAGAATTATCATTTAGATCAGTTTAACTGATCTGTCCCCTTTTGTTCCCGTGTCTTCGGGTCTCTGTTTGCAGGGAGGAGAACATCCACGCCCAGGGTGCACAATCAATCAAGAACGAGCAATAATGACCCAAGGGACCAGGTGGACTTGGCCTAGACAGCCGCCTCTGAAGGAGGCCCTCATTACACAGTCACCTGTGAGCAGGCCCAAAGCTGTAATTGGCACACTTGACTGAGTATTTCTGGGGCCGTTCTAATATCTCCTCTGATGTGATAAAATTAGCTTCAACCACAAAAGAGAAATGAATAGACTTTTTAAGCAAATGTGTAGAGAGGCCCCTATTCGTCTGGATCAGTTGAAAGTGGCCCCGTCTGAAGTCAAGGGTGCACACCGGGTGACCTTTCAAGGCGGCATCCAGACTTAAGATGTTACATTGTCTCCCTTTAGATTGGGGGAAAAAAAAGAAATAAAGACATTGGCATATCAGAGTGAATTGAGCACAAAGGGAATCGGAGCCAGGATGGGTGGAGGAGGAGAACAGAGCTGTGCTCTGACCCATGGCACTAAGGTGCCCAGGATGGGAAGGGACAAGTAAATGGATTGTGGTACATAAGAGACCCCATTTTATCTCGTGAACCTCACCTTCCTCATCTCCACCTGGGCACCACCTGAGAGGCTCACCCTGGTTTTCCCTGAGAGTCTTTACTGCCTCATCACAGAGGAAGTGGCTGCCTGGGGTCCCTCAGGGTGCAAGGGAAAGAGACTCCGGCTTCACCCACAGCCGCGTTCACTAAGCTGTACCCGGACCGTGAGGCCAAAGCAAGATGACACTTCTTTCCTTCTCCATCAAAGCACATCCCAGAAACTACATGGTCTGTCGGAGGCTACAGAAATGAACTAAAGGAGGTGCTTGGGAGTAGACCTGGACTCAGTCATTGGTGGAAGCATTGCCCTGTTTTGACTTGCTGGGACAGGCCCTGCCCTGACAGACAGGTGTGACAAGACTACAGAGGACATGTTTATGGACTCCACTAATATTTCAGTAGTGAGCTCTGTGCGAGAAGAGAGACAGTGGTCAGCACTTGACTGTCCCACTTGACTGTCACGAGCCACCACTGAAGGGGCAAATGGCACAGGGTCAGCCATGTGGCGCTCACAGTTAATCAGGGTCCAGTGAAAGGCCTGCCCATTCCTGGGACAGTCCCCACCCCGTTCTCAACCTCAGCGGCTCACCAGTGAAGGAGCTGGCCTTCAGAGCCCTGGCCAGATGTTGTGCCCTTTGCTATTACAATGGGATGGCTGCTGGGTCGTCTCAACCTCTGAGCTCCAGTTTCCTCACACGGAAAACAATCGAAATTAAGTATCAGGCTCAGTATTGTGAGGAGCTTGCCACCACCCCACCACCGAGCCCAATGACCTGAGCTTGATCTGTGGGACCCACAGTGGAAGGAGAGAACTGGCTACCAAAGGAGCACCAGGGCGTGTATGTGTGTGCACACACAAATGAATACTAAAAGTAGAACAGGCGAGGGAAGGATTCATTCTCGCTGTGAGGTTGGCAGGGACACAGAGGACCAACAGATGACTTCTTCAAGCAGGCTAGTGAGCTCAGCCTCCTGATGGCTGAGCTTCCTCAGGCTCCCTCCATGCTGGCCCTTCAGCTGTAGGAAGGCTTTGTTCACAGTAATCACCTTCTGCTCCCCAAGGCTCCAGGACAGAGTGGAGACAGTAAAAATAAATAAATGAAACCAGTTGGTAAGGCATGCTAATAGGCGACTTACAAAGCATTTAATTAACTGTTTCTATGCCATTGGCTCCTTCAATCATATTCTAATGTGTATGCGATCCAGACTCCTTTAGAGTTAAGCAAAAGTCATCTGTGGTTCCCCTCCAATGAGAGGTCAGCTGGAAATGGAAATTGGTCTGCCTGACAGAAGCTAGCCCTGGCAAGCCACATACAGGGGCTGTGGAAAGGGACTGTCTTCCCCAGCCCGGTGGCCTCCTCCCCTGCAGTCCCAGTCCGCCACTCACACCATGAAGGGTGTGTGCAGAGGGCCCCTTGGAGGACTGCAGCATTATGCAAAGTTCATCTTCCTGTCTGGCTGTTGGTATCGGCAGCCACCTTGAGTTGCAGTTTGGGACTGAGTGTGGTGGGTAGCACTTGGGATTTGGGCCAAGATTCCTCTTTCACATTTGCAGGGAGTAAGTGAGGTGGGGTAGGGGGTCAGAACCTCGGAATCCATCACAGTCAGGGGGTGGGGAGTATTCTCTGGGGTCTGCAGCAGACTCACTTGGACCCTGGTTTTACCAGCGAAGAGATGTTCTGTAGCGTAAAGGTCATTGAGAATGACCACAGGGTGAATGATACCGAGACTATCATGTCCACTCATGTCTGAAGCCCTCATGTCCTTAACAGGGCTCAGCACTCAGCAGGTGTCTCCAGTGCTGATTCTACTAGAACTCTCTCAGGATTTCCATGGCTGATGTGTTGTGTTAGCCATGTCCAAGACTTGAAATTCCAGTATCCGGAGCCATCAAAATGGCCCAGAGGGTAAAGGAGCTTGCCACTAGGCCTGACCACTTGAGTTAAAGCCCTTGGGAACCCCACGGTGGAAGGAGAGAACTGATTCTCAGACTACCACACTGGAAGTAATAAATACATGAATGGATGTAAATTTTATTTTATATATTCTATTTTTTAAAGTATGAGTAGGTGTGTTCATGCATGTGAATGCAGGTGTCTCTGGAGACCAGAAGAGGGTGTTGGATTACTTGGGGTCACACGTGGTTGTGATCTGCCTGATGGGGGTGTTGTTCCTAATGCAGCAAACTACGAATCTGTTCACATTACAAAGAAGAGTGAGGAGGCTCAGGGACCCCCAAGTCAACCTTTGAGGTTCTGACAGGACGTTTAGGTTTAAAGGGCAAGAGGCCTGCACAGCTAAGCCATCCTGGTCTAGATGTGGTCCTGCCCATCACTGACCCATTATTGTCTGGGCTCCACTCTCGCCTGCAAGGGGGTCTGAGAAGATGTCAGACTGTGTAGACTCTTTCCAGGAGACAAGTTCCCTCTCTGGCTGGTGCCAGTGGTCTGATAGCCCACAGGTGGGCACAAGTGTCTGTAGAATACCTTCACTCCTGCCGGGACAGTGGCAGGTTGTCCATCCCTTGACTGGCCTGGTGCTGTCCCGAGACTGTGGTTACTTGGTTTGCTAGACCCACAAAGCTTTTACTGTCACGTAACTCCTGTTCACCAGGCCCCCTCACCACCACAGTGAAATCTGAAACCCTCTTGCCAAGGTTCATATTTTCTCTGCCCCCCTCCAGCTCTTCCATATGGCCCCTCATCACATCCTCCCCTGGGTTCTGCCTCAGGTTCTTGGCACATCTCACTTCCTCCATCTAAGATGCTCACATCAGGTGGTTGTGAGGATCTTCATTTCCTTGGGGTCCAGCTGAAGGTAGCTCTTGGTCAAGACCCTTGACATCCTGGTGGATCACTAAGAAAGCTCAGGGAGGCATGTGTGCAGGGGTTCCTGTTTATCCTCCTCAAGGTCTAGTTTGGAGGGTGACACAGGGCACTGGCTTCTCCTCCTCAGAGGGCATCTCCCTGGCACCATAGGCATCTGTCCCTGGTGTCAGCATCCTTGTGACCTTCACTATGGCTGGGAAGGACACTTATTGCTTTTGGATCATTTGCTTTAAGAAGAAAGCCAGATGGCCATGTGTGCCCCATGCCACGCCAGCATAGGGAGGGTGCTTGGTGACATGGAGGAGGAAGAGTGAAAACCAATGCTGATGGCTCTCACTAGCTATTTTTTTTTATAGAGTCTATTATCCTGTATTTATAGGCTTATAGTTACTGCCCAGAATTTTGCTGGTAATGAAGTTATATAGAATTCTGAAACCTGCTTATAAAGCCACTGTGTGTTTATAATTCTTCGATGCTAAAAAGGTGGCTTTTATGGAAAATTTAGAAAATACATTTTGTGTAATGAAAATAAGAATCCCCTGTAATATTTTTTTTAAACATTTTCATTTACCTCATTTAAGCGAGGCGGATGTTTACATTTCTGACCTCTGGTGTGTTTTTTATAACACGGAGCATGGTTTGTACTGTCTCCACTCACTTGAGCTGGGGCTAGATGGCAGGAAGGACAGCCCCACTGCTGTTTCAGGGGTTTCTCACTCTCTCATGTTTTCATCTCATTAGAGCACAGCGCAGCCTCCATGGAGGGAGGGGGTGCATGTCTCCCAGCTGACTTGAGCCTGGCCACAGCAAGATGAGACACAGAGGTGGGACTGGGCCAGCAGGCATGACTGGAGGGTCTTCCAGAGGCTACGGGTGTGGAAGAGACTGCCTCCCTTTGATCTCTCCATGCTCCAAAGGCCTGGCCTCAGGGTTGGCTTCTGTTTGTCTGTTTTTGCAACCTGTCTTCCCAGCAAAGCAGGAGGCCCCTGTGGTGACCAGTGGTGATCATGAGAGCAGGCTGGGAGTCAGATCCGGTTAAACATACGGGTCATGTTGGTGCAGTGAACTTACCTGACTAGTGGGTCAGTGGGGACAGCGCAGGAAGTATTGGGGTCCTACCCATCCTACTTCAACTATCCAGTCTGAGTTGAGGAGTAGGCATGAAACACTAGCTTTTTCAGTGACTGGCTGTGGTGGTTTGAAAGAAAAAAAAAAAACCCAAAGGAAGTGGCATTATTAGGAGGTGTGGCTTTGTGGAGTGGTTTTTGGAGGAAGTGTGTTACTGTGGAAGTGGGCTTTGAGGTCTTGTATACACTCAAGATACTTCCTAGTGTCTCAGTTCACTTCCTGTTGCCTGCAAGATACAGCACTCTCAGCTCCAGTACCATGTCTGTCTGCATGCCTCCATGTCCCACCATGATGATAATGGACTGAACCTCTGAACTGTTAAGGGAGCCACCCCATTAAATGTTTTCCTTTATAAGAGTTGCTGTGGTCTTAGTGTCTCTTCACAGCAACAGAAACCCTGACTAAGATAGTGATCCTCCTTGTGTTCATAAAACCATGTGATACCTCTCCTCATCCTTGTTCTTCCCTCCAGGGAAGGCTGAGAAAGAATTCTGGTCTTAGTGATGTCACCTTGCACCGCTGACACCAAATCCTGACACCTGTAGGAGACCAGGGAGACCCTTCTGAGGAGGTGGCACTCACACCGCGAGAACAAGAAGGGGGCAGCAGGGTGAAAGCTGGAGGAAAACCCAGCTAGGGTAGACATGGGATGGAGAGTGAAGAGAACAAATGCCAGTGTTGGGGTCAGGGTCCAGTGTCACCTACTGGAACACACCCCCGGGATACCAGGCTACATTTTCATCCAGGATGGCCCAAAGCGGACGAGCAAGAGGATGTGCTGATCAGGCAGCAATGCCTGTGGAGGCTGGACTGGCCCCAGGTCCACCTTGGTGCTCTGACCAGCGTGGTTCTGGTCATGTAGGTGGAGTCATGTTTGCCCTGCTGCTGCCACCGTGCTCAGCAGAGTGGTGGAAGCCCTTGACCCTTTCACACGAGAGGACACACGCTCTATGTCTCCTTTTGAATCTCCCTTCTCTTGCTTTATATGATGTCTTCCAGTACCATCTATTTTCTGCAAATGGCATGATTTAATTTCTCTCTCTCCCTGAATTATACTCCATTGTGTACACTTAACACATTTGCTTTATGTAGATGAATTTCTAAATGGTCTTATTAAATAACAAACACAGAGCCAGAAATTTGGGTTAAAGCCTGAGAAAAAGATCAGAGGACTAGGACAAGCCACACCAGCTCCCAGCTCCCAAAGAGAGTGACTTCCTGTCTACCCAGGCTTACATGCCTGGCTGTTCTGCCATCTGATTTGTTCTGTGTCTAACTACATTATTTCCTCTTCCTGGCCAGCTCTGCCACTTTCTGTCTGTACAGGCCTCCAGAACTCTATGGTTGGTACTGGGATTAAAGGCATGTGTCACCACACTTGGCTCTGTTCCCTAGTGTGGTCTTGAACACACAGAGATCTTGCCTGCTAAGTGATAGAATTAAGGGCATGTGCTACCACTACCTGAATTCTTTGTGTACTTAAAATGGCTAGCTATTTCCTCTGATCTCCAGGCAAACTTTATTTATCAAAGCACAAATAAAATATCACATTTCAGCACAAATAAAGTATCACCATAGCTTCACCCATTCTTCTGTACTTGGGCATCCCAGCTGACTCTATGACTTGGTTCCTGTGAGTGTTGCTGAGATGAACAGGGTGTACATGTGTCTCCACTGGGTGTCCATTGTAGACCACAGGCACAGGCCACGGGCAGAGGCAAGGCCAGCAGGACCTCTGCACCCATAGGCTGCACACACAGGCCACAGGCAGAGGCAAGCCCCCAGGACCTCTGCACCCACAGGCTGCACACACAGGCCACGGGCAGAGGCAAGCCCAGCGGGACCTCTGCACCCACAGGCTGCACACACAGGCCACGGGCAGAGGCAAGCCCCCAGGACCTCTGCACCCACAGGCTGCACACACAGACACAACAGGCTTCCCAGCAGTGTCTTGAAATGAAGAACTGATGACACAATCAATTTCTGTCTTTTGTCCATGTAATTCTTTAGGTCATACTCTTCCACTCTGTTCCATCCAGAGCCCAAGAGAGGCGCTGGCCACAGGGGTGGGGCATGGAGGAAACGGCGTTGTGCCAGGACTGACCACCTCACAAGGAAGGGTGAGTGGGAATCACACTGCTGCAGGACAAATGCCAAATCTCAGGGGTGAATCTGTTCCTTGATAGACAGTTTTTTTTTTCTTTCTCAGTTATTTTCCTAGGATGTCAATGCCTGTTACCATTCTGTTTATTTTTTGCTTCTGTCTAGATCCTTAGAGGGGCTGATGCTCTGGCCAGTGGGTGGCTTTTGTATTTCAACTCACCAGTTTCTCCTTGCAAGATAGCCAGGTGGCAAGTAGAAAATGCTCTCAGAAGGCTGAGGCCAGTATCTTGCTACCCTCACACCTACCTCAACAGCCTTCCAGCCTCCTAACTCCTGCTCTTGGTGTCAGGGAACTAACTTGCCATCTGATGAGGAACAGGGTTGGAGGGGAGCTTGCTGAGTCTCAGGAAGTCAACTGGATCTATGGGCTCCCTGGAGACCATAAGTTATCCTGGTTCCCAAGCCCTTTGCAACACTGAGCATGTGGTGTGAAAGGAAATGAGGCACTCCCAAGGATTTAAAAGCCCTTCACAAATCCATCCCTGCCGAGGTGGCCATGGTGGGACCAAGACTGTCACTTCACCTTCTCATGACAGAAACCATCACAATCATGATTGCAAGTTTCTTCACCTTGTCATGCCTCCTTGGTGTAAGGCTCTGAGGGTCCTGGAGCATGGCCATGGCCAGCAGATGGACCACGAATGGCACAGCACGTGCAGTCCATGCTGCTGGAATTGCTGCAGCCGCCGCCAAGGGTTATTTTTAGAAGCTGGACCCTGACAGCAACAAGGTGTATGATGGGATTTGAAACTCTATTTGCTCTCAGTCCTTCAGTTATCCCCAGGAGATTAGTGAGGGAGTTGTGCTGTGGAATATTAGCTTAAGATATGTTACATTTATTTATGCTGTAGAATAATTAACGATGCAAAGATGTGTGCATTCTTTTATATTGCACTTGTTTAACTCTGTAAAGCTGTGTTACTTTGCCTGTCTAAAACTGATTGACCTAATAAAAAGCTGCCAATAGCAAGGCAGGAGAGAGAAATGGGTGGGGCTGGCAGGCAGAGAGAATAAATAGGAGGAGAAATCTAGAAAAGGGGTGGGGAGGGGAGAAAAAAGGGAGAGAGAAAAGGAGTCAAGGAGAGAAAGACACCAGGGGCCAGCCACACAGCCACACAGCCACCCAGCCACCCAGCCACCCAGTCACCCAGCCACACAGCCACACAGCCACACAGCCACAGAGTAAGAAAGAAAGAAAGATATATAGAACAAAGAGAGGTAAAAAGCTCAGAGGCAAAACATAGTTAAAGGGAAATGGGATAATTTAATGTAAGTTAGAAAAACTGGCTAGAAACAAGCCAAGCTAAGGCTGGGCATTCATAAGTAAGAATAAGTCTCTGTGTATTTATTTGGGAACTGGGTAGTGGGCCCCCAAAGAGTGAAAAAAACTACAGAGGTGTGGAATCCTAATCGGGGCAAGTACAGCCACTGTGAAGGGGTGCAAGGCTGGCAGTGTGCTTCAGGAATGTGGTTCGAGGCTTTTCCTCCCCTGAAGCCTCTTAGGGAAAAATTTCCCAGAAGCCCCTTAGGGAGGAATTTCCCAGAATCCTCTTGGGTCTAGAGTAACAGCGCCAGTTCCCCTGATCCTGTTTGTGGAGAGTGTCAGTAGCTCAGTTCCCTTTAATGGTAATTTTGGCATGAGCTTTGGTAGTGTTCTGGAACCTTCTGACCTATGCTTGGTTTCCATGAGATACAGAAAGGCTGTACCTAGTGCCTATGTGTCTTCTCTCCTTGGCTCGGTCTCTGGAGTGCTCAGGACCCATCCACATGTCATTCTGTCTTCCTGGCTGTTTGTAGACTGGTTCTCAGGGTCGTTCTTCCTCCTCGCTTCCTACTGGCACCTGTGTCATGGAACTACATTTGCCAGCCTCCTTTGCAGCTAGCTGTAACCACAGGGCTGCAGCAGTGGAAGGAGGAGGGAGAAAGGACAGAAGCCTGGTGTTTCACTCTTCTTCACGTGTCCTTAAAAGGGGATCTTCTGCACCAGGTGTGTTTCCATGATGGTGCGGGTTCTCTGTTTCTTCTCAGTTCCAGCTGGCATATTCTGGCCATGGGTCATGCTGCAGAGCACAGTCTTGGCTACCTACCTCCCCTGGTACTGCCTAATGATGGGGGGACAGAGAGGAGACCAGAACAGTGGGATAGTGGAGCAGTTCAGAGTTTACAAGTGCAGGTGATGGGTCTGTCTTCAGGACTGACCTGACCCTCTCAATGGCAGTGGTAGGAGGGTGCAGTTCCTCACTGTCCCTATGGACCAAGCACCCAGGTGTACTAGATATCTAGTTACATATTAACAGCTTGGAGACTGCTGTTGATGGACCCTCCCTCATTATCCGCGGTTTGTAAAGTTGAGAACCCCAAACCGCAGAACTCTGGCGTCTGATCAAAAGAAAGGAACCTCAGTTATGTCTTTAGCCCTGGGTAGAGACACAGCATTCTGCGATTCCCTGAAGGTCGTCAGTAGACAACTATCTGAACCCATAAGATCACTACCTGACTAGGCTTTCTAGTGAAGAGCAAAGACTGACCACCATCTTCTCCAAAAGAGTCAGTTCAAATGGGCCTGTCAATCATCTGGACAGGAAACTACCCTTCAGTAAAGCTGTTCTAGAGAGGCAGGTTAAAGTAGGGGCCCCTCTGGCCACCAGCCAGCCTCAGCCCCTGGAGAATGTTCTGCTTAGCTCTGTCACAAGCCTGCCTGTATAGTATGTGATTCTCTGTGTGTCTCATCTCAAAAGACCAGGAAGCAAGAGTGAGTTTCCCAAGGAACACAACAGCCAGCTAGCATCACAGCCCTCGTGTGGTGATATATTGTGCACCCCAATATATTGTATACCCTAATAAATTTATTTGGCAATCAGAGGACAAAGCCAGCCACTAAATTAGACATAGAGGTCAAACAGTGGTGGCACATGCCTTTAATCCTGGCATTCAGGAGGCAGAGATCCATCTGGATCTCTGTGAGTTCAAGGCCACAGTGGGATCAGAGCCAGGTGTGGTGACACTCACCTTTAATCCCAGCACTTGAGATCTCATGTCTTTGCTTGGGAAGGACACATGCCTTTAATCCCAGGAAGCGATGGCAGGAAGCAGAAAGGTAGATAAGGCGTGAGGACCAGGAACTACACGCTTCTAGCAGCAGTTCAGCTGAGACCCTCAGGAGTGACGACTCAGAGGCTTTCAGTCTAAGGAAACAAGATCAGCTGAGGAGTTGGTGAGGTGTTTCTGTTTCTCTGGTCTTTCAGCGTTTACTCCAATATCTGGCTTTTTTTTTTTTTTAATTAATGAGACCGTTTAGCAATTTGTGTGTTACACCCTGGGATCTGGAGACAGGCTAAAAGCTGTTAAAATGATCACCAGATTGACCAACAGCAAAACCTGGACAAAGAAAAAAACACAACAAAAAACAAAAAGTCATGAACAGAAGATGAAGTACCCAGGACCTGTGGGCTGCCTCTTTAGTGAGAGTATGGTCACACATTCTCTTCAGCGAGAGTGAGGTCATGTGTGCGGAGCATCTCATGTATGTTTTGTTTGTTTGTTTGTTTTCTCTTGCTGGCATCTCACAAGGTTCTGATCCTCAGTTCACAGATTAGAACATTGCTCCTCACCTGGCTGAGTTACTCAAGATCTCAAAGTGGTAAACAGGCTTGCTGGTGTGTTTCCCCTGACAGCAAAGTCTCAGTTCTCAGTCACCCAGAGACACAGGAAGACTTTCTCTAACCAGAATCCCCCCACCAACCCCCACTTGATCACAACAAGCACTCATATAGCCTCTCTATATCGTAATCTTTGTATCATCACTTCTGATATTTGCCAGTCAAAGACACCAATATCTCTAGCCCTTAGACCAAATGGCCCTTCCCCACACTACTGTGTGACTGAAGCTGACGGCTCCTAGGCCTCTAAAATCCCAAGTGAGGTCTCCTTTTGGGAATCACTTTGGAGGTGAATCCCTTTGTCCTGCTTTTGCTGAGTGTAAGTGAAGCACTGGATTCCAGGCAGGTGGTGCTGCTGGGCAGCTCCCCCCATAATCTTACTCCCTTAGCTTCCGTGCAGTTTAGAAGTGACTAGAAAATGTAAGTGGTAAAGGAAAAATGGATTTATTATAGATATATTTATTTGGCCACTTTAGGGATGGATGAGGAAAGGAAATCTCCTTTCTTCCCCACCACATCTATCACCATTTACAGTTTTAGGAGCCACACGACAAAGCACACATACATTTAAATGTGAGGCAGGTAACCAGCCTTTCACTGGGGCAGGGGCCCTGGCTCCAAGTTGCCTCACTTCTCTGTTACAGAGACAAGGTTCTATTCAAGCTTCAACTGTGGAAAATGGGTCCTCCCATAGTCCCCATTTTGGAAGAGTAAAGAATCAAGTTTCGTGTGATTTAAGGTTTCCCCCTGGGCCTGGTAGAGTTCTTATCTGTAAGTCCATTTCTTTGATAGGTAGAGCACAGCCTGTTGTATCTTCTCTTTGAAGGTTAGCTCCAGCTTCAATCCTCTTAAGTGCACAGACTTTTCTTAAGGGAAGAGCTATTCCAACTCACACTTAAGAATTCAGCCCATCAGTGGGAGGATGTGGCAGTGTGAGTCTGCTGGTCACACGGAGCCCCGAGTCTCAGGACGTAGAGAGATGAGTGCCGGAGCTCCACCTGCCTTCCCTCTTGTCTCTTTTTCTCCAGTTCAGGCTCCATCAGCGTGAGTGCCTGTCTTCCCTCCCCTGTTAACCCTCTCTAGAAACACCCTCACAGACGTGGACAGGCATGAAGCATATTAATTTTGAAAGTGTAAACAATTAAATCATTTTGGTGGGGTGAGGCACAGGTACTCTTCTTTAGAATTCCACTCCTGTCAGAGCTCCAGTGTGAGGTAGGGAAAGCAGGGGATTCAGGTCAGGGTCTGATTCTTGGGCCCCTAAAAGTTAATGTCAGTGTCAACTTGACAGATGCATTACTGCATGGGAGATGGGCCTTGGGGCATGCAGTTGTTCTGTCAGAGGTGGGCCTTGGGGCATGCCCGTTGTCCTGTTGGAAGGCTTTCTTGGTTACCTTGATATGGGAAGATTCATCTTAGTGGTGAGTGGGACCATTCCTGGGCAGGGATCCTGCAGGACAGAGATGAGAAATGGAGCTGAGATGTGTACCCGCCCCGCTGTCACCTGAGGGTGGCTGGCTGTGACGTGACTAATCTTCATGCTTCCATTGCCTTGACTTCTCCTCTATAGCAGATGGTGCCTCGAACTGTGAGTCAACACAATGTCTTATCACAGTAAAGGAAAAGGCACGAAGACCATATTCCAGACCCATGCTTGCTGCTGGAGTGTGACCCCACTGGACCTCTCGGGCAATGTTGAGCCAAGAATCAGGAGGTGGGCTCTGATTGCCCTTGGTTCTGAATGCAGAGGGGCAAGACAATTCTGAGTCTGACAGGGACAGGTTTACTTCCTGCCTCCCTGGCTGATGGGTTGAGACTTTGCTGAGAGTCTTATGTTGCCCCTTCGTCTCCCAGGAACAACAAAGCCGTGGGCTGGTGGCCTTCAGCAGAGCCCAGTGCCTCAAATGCTCTGTGAACAGCATGGATATTGTTTCTATTATTCTTACTCTTGTTACTTTTATTAAGAATTTGCTGTTCTGCCATTGTCCTCTTCTGTCCCCCTGGCCTACAAGTAGCCCTTCAGCAAGCACTATTCAAGGAATGCAGACTTCGAGGCAGGTTCCATTCTCCTCTATTCACTTTCAATTGCCTTTTAATGGGTGAGAGATAAAGTGAAATTACAGCCTTGGGTAGCAGCTTGCCTGGGCGGCTGGAACGATCTGGCCCTTTGTATCATATACTATGGCTGCGTTTATGGTCCCCAGAGCAGAGACAGAGCACAAATCAGACCCTTTATTGTTTCTGCTAGCTCAGCGAGGAGAAGAGTCCCATGGGGAAAGAGGGGTTGGCCCTGGCTGTAGCATAACACTTTGCTCCCAGGACTGTGAGGCTCAGACCCAGCTCTCCAGTGACAATCGGCTCACACAAGCAATAAATGATGACCAACATGTGCACTGTTGGTCTCTCTCTGCTATATCTCTATTCGTTCTGCCTAATCAATCAGCCTGTGTGTAAGTTTGGAAGGGTCTTTAACCAATAATCTATAAAAATAAAATGCATCTTGCAAATCTAACAAGCAAACAAAACTGGTTGGGAACACAGGAAGAAACTAGGGCCTTGCTCATTGTCTATGATGCAGAGGGTTTCCTCATTTACTTTTCAGGGACATTTTAAAGTGTTTGTCATAAGACACAACAGCTACACCACATCAGCATTGGCCTCTGTGAGTGACTCCCCTGGGTGACTGTCTGCATACTGGTCATCAGCCTCTGAGTCCTGTTTCCATCTCATGGGGAATAATGATATTTGAACTGATGAGATTTAGGCCACTGCTGTTATGGGACTTTTCCCTGCGAGGCTCTCGATCCCAGACAGAGGGGGCACCTACAGACCAAAGGAAGGCTTCTGTCCATGTCCAGCTCAGGTTTACTGGGCTTAGCTGCAGGTGTGTAGAAGGTTCAAAGGCAGCTACACCCCCCAGGAGACTTCCACTGGATCACTTATACTATGGAAGAGTTCTAGAGCCTGGATGATCAGAAACGCCCCACACTGAAGAGACTCATGGGTGGCATACCAGCGTCCATGCTACTGGAGTCCACCTGAGTCTACTGTTTACTTCTTATACAGCCTTGGCCAGGAGAGGTGGCTCATGATCATTTCATCTCCCTCCACAAGGGAAAGTTAATAGGCCAGGTCTCATGAGGGGCTCCAGTGAGTCCAGTGAGTGATCACAGCTTTGCTGCTGAGATGGTCTTATCCAGCTGGAAGGAAACAGCTGCATAACATAGAGACCCACAACAGTGGTGGCCTAAATCTCATCGGTTCAATTGTCAATACCCATTACACATAATACCATATTATATTTCATATATCCTATAATATATATCTTATTAACATTGTGTGTATATATTCATTAAATGTGTAATGTGCATGAAACATACTATATATATGCATACCATAACCTGTGGCTCCTAACACCTCATGAACAAAAAAAACATGATTCTGAATCAGGTCCAATAAAAGTATTCCATCAAGACACCTAGTAAGCACGAGTTACGTGAGGCTACCACCCATGTAACATGGCTGGATGTTTTACAGTAAACTTCTTTTTATATAGGTACAAGAAAAGTCCTCTAAAATGATGATAAGTTACAAATAATAACAGGTGTTTATTATCGCTGTCAGTATTACACTCTCTGTGCCTCACAGGGCTGTCACAGGACCAGCTTCACAGTAGGTATATTAACCCGGACCATGGCGGACATTGAAGGTGTGTGCAGGGCTGCAATGCTGAACTGGCTACAGGGTCACTGGGTCACGGGACTTTTTCAGTTGTATGTGCATAGTCTCATGGGACCAGTGTCTCACGTGTTCCTTCATCTACTCAAATGTGGTTGTGGGTGTGGTTGCACATTAAATCTTTTGATGCTGTGGTGTGATGTGGTGTCATCGGCAAAGTTCATGGTACAGAATTGTGCAGTCGAGGGCTGGCGAGATGCACCGCTGGCCACACAAGCCTGACCACGTAAGTTCCATCCTCAGAACCCACATGGTGGAAGGAGAGAACAGACTCCTGAAAGTTGCCCTTTGACCTCCTCAGCTGCAACATAGAAGTACAATACACACACACACACACACACACACACACACACACACACACACACACACTAAATAAATAAAAATTTTAAAAAATATTAAAGAGAATCATTCAATCAAATTACAAAATATATAATGTTTTAAGTTAAGTTTATGGTTTTTAAGTTTTTAATGATTTTTATGTGACTGTGTTGGGCCACATTTAAGCTATCCAGGGCACATGTGACCTTTGGCCACAGGTTAGATGGACCTGGATATCACTCAGTATGGCAGAGCTGCAGATGCCTGGCTCTCTCATACATTGCTGTGGACATCTCTCATGGTTGCTGAGGACATCTCTCATGGTAGCTGTGGCCATCTCTCATGGTTGCTGTGGCCATCTCTCGTGGTAGCTGTGGACATCTCTCGTGGTAGCAGACTCTGCTCTCCTTTACTTTTTGGCTCAGTTCCACAGCTGAGCAGTAAATTCAGAAACCCCCTTCCTCAAGACTGTGATCTGTGGGACAGTTCCCACACTGTGTCACACGCTCCATAAACAGTGGCCAATCCTGACGGAACTGCAGGAGACTACAGTCCCAGAACCTCCCAAGAGGGGACCTGCCACCTTCTGTTCTAATTCATCCTGCTGAGGTGAGGGGCTCATTAAAGAGCATATTAGGCACTCCAAGATTTGTGTGCTACATAAACAGTGGGGCAGGTATTGATCTTCCTGTTTCCAGGAGGGTGGCCCATCGCCTTTCCTGATGGATGAGAAATGGCTCCCTTAGGACTGTTCTTGCTCATTCCAGGAAGTGGAGCCTCCTCTGGCGCCCTGTCTGAGGGTCACTCGAAGTGTCCACTGCACAGACACTGAGCCTTGCTCTTAGGTCTGCCCAGGCTTGAGCACCTAGAGTCTCACTCTGGCGCCAACAACACTTCCAGAACTGCTTAGTCTGGATGGCTTCCCCTTCAGCAGGAAGTACAGACCTGAGGACCAGGGTCTTTAGCAAGACATGGTATTCAGGAAGAATTTACTAATTTCTTTTTATTTTCACAGTATTCATTTAAAAGGATTGCTATTTGTGGTGAGTTGTATTTTTTTAAGTGTAACTCTGAGAAGCGAAATAAGTTGAAGAAAAATATGGCTAAGCAATGTGGTGCAGATGGGACGTGGCTGGGATGTGGCTCCCAGACAGTCCACTTGAGAGACACTGAACTATGCATGACAAGAGTGTGGGTTTCCCATTAGGCAGAGAGCAGGGCTGGGAGTGAGCTTTAGGGCAAGAGACTGTGCTGGGTGCCAGACGTCCAGAGCTGGGTGAAGCAAGGCTGTCAGGGATTGCTGAGCCTCAACCTCCCCATAGTCTAGGCTCCCTGATAATTCGGGATGTGGAAGGCAGCAGGCCAGGGAAGGAGGAGAGAGTGGTCCACAGGCTGTGGTGTTCTGGAAGGAAGAGGAAGTTGGGCTTACCTGACTTCCACTGTTTGCTTTCCTCCTTTCTGGACAATGAGCCTCCATTTTATCTTGTGGAAATATCTCCACTGGTGTCACATGGACACATCGAGCCAGGCTAAGTGTTCTGTTGTCCCCATGTCTGGGTCAAGGCTGGGCTCCAAACCCAAGACAGTTCAACAGGGAAGTCAGAATGCAGGCGCTGGCTTCCTGCCTGCCAAGTTTGTGGTGCTGGCAAGGAGCTGGCTCTGGGCTCTTTCTGAGAAGAGAGGACCTGACATGGACATTGTCTAGGACTGTGAAACTGAGGGGCTGGGGAAGGGGTAATCATACCCAGGGACCAGGTGTGAACCCAGGTCTAGCCGAGACTGAATCTTTCATCCTTGGGAACCTATGAACCCTCTTCTCCTGATCTCTTTTCTGAAGCCCATTTGAGTTGAGCCTTTATTATCAGCAGCTCAGAGTCCTGATGTAACTATTCACCTACGTGCAAATCTCCCGGGCTCTGGATTTCTGGACTCAGAGCTGGGGACTCAGAGACTTAAGCACTTGGCCTAAACCTGTGGTCCAGCTCCATGTGAGCTGCAGGGCTCTGAGCAAGTCATTGTTCTAGTCAACTGGCATAAGCAACAGAATTGCACTAAGGCCTTAGCTGAATGCTGGCACAGAGCCCCTGTGTCACCAGGACCTGCTGCTGACGGCAAGGGTGGCGGAAGTCAATTGGTCTCCAGTGGCAGCTGCAGCGTTGTTCTGGGTGGAAAAGTGACCTTGACTGTCTCTGTCTGGGGGATCCCAAGGCTAGAGTGGCAGCTGAAAAACAAAGATTTAGTCCGTATCCACACCACAGAGCATGTCTTAATGCTATGGGCTCCCAAGCCTGCAGCCAGTCCTGTTCCAAACAGAGGCCAGCACACAGGTTACAGAGACTTGCAGACTCACTAGCGCCAGCAGACTGAGGGATCAAAGTGCCTAGAGCCCATCTTGCCCTTCTCTACACTGATGGGTCAGTTCAGTAGATCAAATTTGGAGAAAGAATTCACCTACCAGCCATTGTTCTCTCTCAGCTGTCCCATGGTCTGGCAGCCTAGCTGTAAAACGTCTGCTTAATATTCCATTTTTGGAGGATGCTCAGCCCAGATTCATGCTCACCAAGCCGCTTGTCAAGAGCAACCTGGAGGGAATAACAAAGGAAACCAGCAAGAGCCACCAGTCAAATGTCCCACACTGTCACCTGCCAGAAGTCACTTGGCAGACAGCATCCTCACACTGCACCCCGTGCAGGGCTTTCTGAGCTGCTAAGAAGCCCAACTAGTGTACACTCCGCTCCAGAGAGCCCTGGTGCTCCTCTGCCCTGTTAAGTTTGGTGATTTTGTTCATTCTCAGCCCCAGGACTGAAGCCAGACGTGGAGGGGGAGCTGTCTGTGAACACCAGGCAGACGCATCCGATCACACGGACTGCTAACCTCAGCTGAAGAGTAAGATGAAAACGACTTAGCTGTCATCACTGAGTCACCACTGAGACACCAGCAAGAACAAGTTGTGGAGGCCCGTTCTGCTCACCTGGAAGAGGTTCTGAAGGAAGAGTGGACTGTGACACCCCTCATAGACTTCTGTGTGTTGCTTGTTACCCAGCTCAAGAGCCGTGACTGACTGCCACAGTGTTTGCTAATGATCAGTAACCACAAGCCCATGTCATGCAGCAGCTCATTGTGGTAGCCTGACCTCTACAGAGGGAAGAGGCAGGAGCCAGCCATTGTTGGCTGCTCAGTGTGGGTCCCATGTGGGTGGTGCACAGGTGGATGCAAATGACATGGAGGTCCCTTTCAGCTCATCCCCAGACACTGGTGATGACCTTGTACGGCATCTCCCTGGGCACTGGGCATCACTCTCAAACAGCAAGGCTCAGAGGCAATGTCTCTGGTGACTGACCCAAGACCTGAGTGACACTAACCATAGTGCTCCATCTACTTTAAAAATAGTGTTAGAACACCTCTAGGGGTGGAAACCGCAGAGTTTTTCCTTCCTTTGTTTCCGCTTACACACAGCCCCAGTATCACCGTTTCCACCAGAGCGGTGTGCTGTTACATGGATGGACCTACGTCAAGTCATCCCCGGGACTGAAGTGTGGAGTTTGTACAGGACACTGTCAGTTTCTAACTCAGAGGCTGGAACAAAAGCAGCACAGTATGTGGCTCCGGTGTCACACAGGCACCCTCTATTGTCACGAATGCCCTCTGCTCTCCCCTCCCCACGCCCGCCCCTGCCAGCCTGGACACCTTTGCTGTCTCCCCGCTTAGCCTTTTCTGCGCTGTGGCAGAGCTGGAAGAGATAGCCACAGCCCTCTACCTGCCTTGATCGCTCCGTCACATGTCCCTTTGTCCTGTTGAAATCTCTTTTCTTCGATTTATCTGCATGTTTGAGGGACGTGATAGCCCACTTGGTGTTGCCTTTGCAAATGTGGTTTCCTGGGCTCCTGTGTTTCAGGATGTGTGACAGTCCTGTAGCAAATGCCCCGGAGTTGAAGCATTCCTTAAGTCCCAGGAAGTTCTGAAGGGAGGAGCCTTAAGACCAGGAAGTAAACCAACCTCTCAGAAACAGATCATATACATAGACCCCTCTTTTCCCACGTGCCGTACCTGCAATTCCTATGCCCTCCACCTCTGCTGGTCACAGTTGTAAAAATTAAAGTCTCAAACTTGTCTTTGTTTCCTTTTTAGAGAAACATCTGGGCATAGGGTCACACGTGTGTGTGTGTGTGTGTGTGTGTGTGTGTGTGTGTGTGTGTGTGTGTGTAAGCATATTTGAATGTGTATGGGTACACACGTGTGTGCAGGTGCATGTGAGGGCCCAAGGTTAGGGCTCCAAATCTTCCCCATATCTCTCACCTTATTCATGAAGGCAGGATCTCTCAATCGAACCCAGAGCTCACTGATGTGGGTCTCCCTAGGGAGCTTGCTCTGCCTTCTGAGGCTGGAATTACAGGCAGTTGCAATGGTCCCGAGGATCTGAACTCTGTCTCCTCTCTGTGTGATCACAACTTTCACTGCTGGGCAGAGCCGTCTCTCCAGTCCCAGGGTGTACTTTTTGTGGCCTCTTTGTGACATTTCTAATGTCGAGGGTTAAGAATTTCTCATGAGCAGGCAGGGAAAGGACTTTCACAAACAGGTTTCTGTTGGAAATAAGGAAGGCTCCGCTGGCATAAGTGGCGTCCTGTCGGCTTTAACCCAGCTGGACCACCACAGCAAGGGCGCGGGTCCCCTGGGAGCCTCACGACGGCAATCACTTTCCACAAAAGATGCAAAGCCCTTCTTCCTTTTCTGTTTTTCTTTTAGTAAAGAAAGGATATAGTTAGATGGCCAGGGCTTAGCAAAGGATTAGGAGCTGGTTGACTTTAGAAAATCCAGCTTTCTGTGCACACACTTGAATTAACAATGGTAAATAGTTGGAAGGGCATTAAAATGTGAGTCGGGCCTTGGGGGACCCTGGGTCTATCTTTGTGTGGCCTTGGAACCTGGGATTTGGGTCTCGCTTCCAGGAAGCGAGGCTTTTTGGCTCTGGAACTTGCCTAGGTGCTATGCAGACAGCTAGAATTTGGGGTAATTTTCCCTAATGACAGAGTTGAGTAAGGGCCCCGTTCATTTTAACTGCTGCACTGTTTTCTCCAGCTACACAGTCATGGGCAAGACAGACTGAAAGAACACAAAGGTTGGAGGACAGGGAGGAAGCAAGCCCTCAGCCATCAGGGGCACCTGTCCGAAGGGGCCATCCAGAGGGAACAATGCCACTACTGTGGCTTTTCACCTGCTTAGTTAAATTTAAGTCATAAAGGCTGGGGGGACCTTGTGGTTAATTCTGCATCACAGCAGAAGTCTGAGCTCCTTAGAAGGTCGAGGCCTCAGAATTCTCCCAGGGGACATGGCGCAGCAGCCCAGCTCACAGAAACCACAGCTTTCCCTCCTGAAGACGTTTACAAGTGTTCACAGGTTGTCGAAATAATTAGTCCGAAATTGTTTCCTAAACTGTGGGTTGAAGTGGTTTGTGCCTTGTCAAGATCAAAGTCTACTGGCTTCTTGTAAATCCAAATAAAGTTCCTGTGAAAGGAATTCTTGAAGTAAACTCTGGGAATTATCTGTGGTTTTGTGGAGCACCGATGGCAGGGTAAGGAGCACTGATGGCAGGGTAAGGGAGCACTGATGGCAGGGTAAGGGAGCATTGATGATGGCAGGGTAAGGGAGCACTGATGATGGCAGGGTAAGGGAGCACTGATGGCAGGTTAAGGGAGCACCAATGGCGGGGTAAGGGAGCACTGATGGCAGGGTAAGGGAGCACCAATGGCGGGGTAAGGGAGCACCAATGGCGGGGTAAGGGAGCACCGATGGCAGGGTAAGGGAGCACCGATGGCAGGGTAAGGGAGCACCAATGGCAGAGTAAGGGAGCACTGATGGCAGGGTAAGGGAGCACTGATGGCAGGGTAAGGGAGCACCAATGGCGGGGTAAGGGAGCACCGATGGCAGGGTAAGGGAGCATTGATGATGGCAGGGTAAGGGAGCACCAATGGCGGGGTAAGGGAGCACTGATGGCAGGGTAAGGGAGCATTGATAATGGCAGGGTAAGGGAGCACTGATGGCAGGGTAAGGGAGCACCAATGGTGGGGTAAGGGAGCACTGATGGCAGGGTAAGGGAGCACTGATGGCAGGGTAAGGGAGCACCAATGGCGGGGTAAGGGAGCACCGATGGCAGGTAAGGGAGCACTGATGATGGCAGGGTAAAGGAGCACCGATGGCGTGGTAAGGGAGCACCAATGGTGGGGTAAGGGGAACCAGTGTCAAACAAAACCATTTGCAAGAATGGACACAAAGGATGTTTTGTGTGACCCACCACAGGGCTCTCAAGTGGATGCTTAAGGCCTTCTGGGATCACTCCAGTGTCAACTGGAGGCACTAGTGGCTATGGTGAAGTTTTCCAGTATCTGGACTGAACCTAGGGACTCAGGCTAGGCAACTGTATTATCACCAAGCTACATCTCTAGTCCTTTGTTTATAACCCAGAACGTGCATGAGGGGCATGTGTGCACATCCACGTGTCTATACATATACTAAGGGCAGGCGAGTTAGAGTCTTGAGACTGAGTGTCTACAACTACTACCAGTACCTGGATGTGGATCCTGGACAAGTCATTTCTTCTGTGCATCTCCCAGATTCAGTGGGCACTGGCCTCGCTTCTGGTGAGAAGCTCTGCATCCAGGGCCTAGCTCAGGACCTGGCACAGCATGAGCCCTGGCGACAGCAGCTCCACCTCCCTGTCGCTCCTCACAAGGACCTTGTCACGTGCTAAGGGAAGCCCAAGACCAAATTTAAAGAGAAATAGTGCAGTTTGTCTAAAAGGAGCTGGGACAGGAGGCCAGCTACTGCACAGCTGCAGGGCACAGCCAGTGATGCTGCCTAGAGAGCAGCAGGGGCTGCATGGAAGCATGAGGCTCCCGGAAGATGCAGGGAGCCTGCTGAGGAGTGGTGGGCAGGAGGAGTAAAATGGTAATCATTTGCTGTGTGAGGAGCAAACAAGGACAATGGTGTCCCAAAGCAAGAGTTTTCTTCTTTTTAAATTTTATTTTAATTGTGTGTGTGTGTGTGTGTGTGTGTGTGTGTGTGTGTGTGTGTGTGTGTGAGAGAGAGAGAGAGAGAGAGAGAGAGAGAGAGAGAGAGAGAGAGAGAGAGAGAGAGAGAGAGAAGGGGGCCAAGGACACCAACTAAGGGTGGAGAATCCCTTGCAGCTGTAGTGGGAGATGGGTCTGAGCCATCTGAAGTGTGTACTATGAACTGAACCCAGGTCTTCTGCAAAAACAGTACTTTCTTAATACCTGACCCATACCTCTACATTTTCTTTCTTTACAGACACACACACACACACACACACACACACACACACACACACACACAGTAGGCTTTCTTAGACCACCAGATCCCAAATCATTACACGGAGATTTATTATTTGTTATGAATGCTTGGCCTTAGCTTAGGCTCGTTTCTTGCTAACTCTTATAACTTAAGTTCACCGGTTCCTCTTCATCTACATTTTGCCTCAGGGCTTTTTACCTTTCTTTCATTCTGTATGTCCAACTTTCACTGCTTCCTCCATGTCTGTCTGGTGGCTGCCCGGCTGGCCCTGGGCATCTCCTTCTCTCCCCGACCCCCCCCCCCCCCCCGTCCCGTTCTCCTCTCTCCTGAGCATAGATTCCTCCTCCTACTTATTCCCTCTACCCACTAGCCCCGCCCATCCCTCTCCTGCCTAGCTATTGGCTGCCCAGCTTTTTATTAGACTAATCAGGTGCCTTAGGCAAGGTAAAACATCAACACATCTTTTCATAATTAAACAAATACAGCATAAACAAATGCAATACACCATTACATAATTAAGGTAATATTCCACAACACTCACACACTCATAGACACACACATACTCAGACATACTCATAGATACACACACACTCGGATATACTCATAGATACACACAGACACAGACACTCAGACATATTCATAGATACACACAGACACGTACACTCAGACATACTTAGACACACACATATACAGACACACACACTCAGGCATACTCAGACACACAGACATATACATATATACACATATACAAACACATGCACACTTAAACATACTCATAGACACACATGTTCACACAGATATGTAGACACACACACACACACACACACACACACACACACACACACACACACACAAGTAACTTTTTCCTTTGGTGACATACCAGTTCTCTTCCCCATGTTTACTGCTGACATCTTGGCCAGAGCAGTGAAATCTGAAGACTCAGCCCATCCCTCTCTTTGGAGTCTCCTTTTCCTCCTCACCACCTTCCATCACTTTCCCTGAGTCCCTCCCATTGCTAGCACTGGGAGAGGGAGTGGACCCTTCCTCAGCCTCTCTTCCCACCTCCTGTCACTGGTCCTCGCCTTCTTTCCTCACTGTGTGCAGCCCTGGCATGTAGGGGCCCAGCCAAGCCTCATCCTTCTGTGATGCTCCACAGAGTACAGTCTCCTTCCTCCCCCGCACTTTTGGGGTTGGGTCTTTGAGAGGCTTGAGTGTTCAGGTGATGGGATAGGCCAGCCTTCCAGCTCTCCTGGCACACATGCTCTAGACTCCCTTTATGTGCCATGGTTGCTGAAGATGGGGAAGCTGAGGTCTCCAAAAAGAGGAAAATCAGACTGAAGACCGCAAGAGCAGGAAGGCCGAAGATGTGGACCCCAGGCCTGGCTGAGGGCTGTCCATGTGCATGCCTGAGACCTCTAACTCCTAGAAGCTGGAGCTAGGGCTCAATGAGGGGTGGGCATACTTGGCTGACTCTTGATGTGAGCTGAAACAGCAAGATTTCAATAAAACCCGTGCTGTCATTCACTGAAAGCCAGCACCACACTCAGATGATGCCATCGTGACTCAGGCCCTCAGAGAACTACCTGGAACAGTGTTGTGTGCCTTTTCCTGGGGAGGCAAGAAGTGTGTGTTCACCCCAGATAGAACAGGACCCAACAGAGCACAGAAAAGACCTCATGCACATCCAGCCTGGTGACCAAGTGAGTTAACTGAGGCTGCTTACGGGGACATAGGCTTCTCCTAGCAGCTATGCTACTCAGAAGTCTCAGTCCCAGCAGTGTGACCCAGGAAAGTGCCTTACCATCTAAGAGTCCCCACCCCCAGGAACTTTCCACTTCCTGTGTATGCTAGCACCCCAGAAGACCACATCCACAGACAGGAGGTGATATTTTATTTGTACTGAAATGTGATTTTATTTGTATGTTAATAAATAATGTTGCCTGGGGGTCAGAGCTAATAGCAAGCCATAGCAGAGCTGGGTGTTCGTGGTGCCCGCCTTTAATCCCAGCACTTGGTAGGCAGAGCTAGGTAGATCTCTGTGTGTTCAAGGATACAGCCAGCATTGGAGACACACGCCTTTAATCTCAATACCAACCATAGAAGTTCTGGAGGTCTGTACAGACAGGCAGTGACGAGGCAGTCATGTGGTTGGGTTTACAACCAATGAGAAGGCAGAACAGAAAGTCTATATAAAGACAAACACTCAGGAAGTAGGTCTCTCTTGGTTGAAGAGGCTAGCTGCAGCAGGCGGGTAAGGCTCTTAGCTCTGATCTCTTGGCTTTCTTCTTTGCATGGGTTCTGTGTTTCTTATTTAATAAGATGGTTGGTTACATCTACAGGAGGGAGTGGTGGTTGGAATCTCAGGAGTTCCCCTTGCTCTACAGCACCCTGCTTCTTCCATGAGAAGATGTTAGCAGCTTTCTGATAGTTGCTATAGACACAACCATATCATTCTGCTCACTTCATTTCCATTACTGGGGCCAGGCTCTCCATCACTAGCCTTGCTATAAAATGTGGGTTTGGGATAGGCTGTTCCCAAGGGCATAGTCACCCAGTTTTTCTCTGATTCATGGTGGCCACGTTGCCCTGCACCAAGCTTGCAAGACATGGGGATGTTCTTGCATGTACATTACTTCATTTGTACTGGCATTAAGAAGGGGTCTTATGAACTGAGACAAAACTCAGCTACAAGAACGGGAAAACTGCACTGATGAGCCTGGCTTTGTTAGTCACTTAGCAACCACCAAGCTTCCCAGACAGTTCCAGTAAGAAAATCCCAAGTTTACAGCAAGCCTCTGAGCAATATTGAAACTTCTCACAGCTTGGCACAGGGGACTTAACGCCTTTCTATAGCCTGTTTTCTTTCTTCAGGTGACCTGACTCTACCTCTCATCCAGGAGCAAGGCAGACATGCCCTGTCTAAATGTTTCTAATGGGCTGTCTTCCTTCTTCCTTCAGAATGGTCCATTCATGGGATTAAGAAATTATACCATAAGTGCCTCATTTCAAATACTAAGATTAATATTTAATTTAGCTATCAATATGTGAATAATCCTCTTGTGAAAGGAATGGATGCCTTATAGAGGTCGGGTCTGTTGGTCAAGCCTTTCCCTCTGCCATCTCCTGTCTTTGGGTCTCAGCCCTGACCCTTCTTAGAGAGAACAGTTGCTACCTGCTGGTGTCTCCTTGTAGTTTTTCTGTGTTTAGATTTGGAATCATCTGGACAGACAAGCAGACACCTGCAGAAAAGGTGTAAAGTTGGGTTATTTTCATATGAAAGGATGCTTCAATAACATGGCTCTCCTTCCTAAAATTAAAGATGCATTTTGTTTTAAAATTATGACTAGTCATGTGTGTCTGTGGGGGGTATGTATGCAGTCGCCTGTAGATGCAGGAAGATGACACTGGATCCTTTGGAGCTGGAGTTACAGGCAGTTGTGAGCCATCTGTCCTGCATGCTGGGAACTGAGTTCAGGTTCTCAGCAAGAGCAGCACTCGCTCTTAACTGCTGAGCCATCTTTTAGCCCTTGACTTTCCTTTCCTCTCACCCCATTGCCTGGTTATCCACATAATCATTTATGTTCACAACCATCCAGCTGTTGTCTGTGAGGAAGACTCAATGCTATGTAAAATGTACACGTTCTTTGCAGCATCTGTGGGTCCTAAGGATGGCTGGTGGCATTTACAAGTTCACAATAAGTGTGGTGGTGACCTCCTAGTGTGGTGGTGACCCTGCTAGTGTTGTGGTGACCTCCTAGTGTGGTGGTGACCCTGCTAGTGTGGTGGTGACCTCCTAGTGTGGTGGTGACCCTGCTAGTGTGGTAGTGACCTTCCAGTGTGGTGGTGACCTCCCAGTGTGGTGGTGACCTCCCAGTGTGGTGGTGACCTCCTAATGTGGTGGTGACCTCCTAGTGTGGTGGTGACCCTGCTAGTGTGGTAGTGACCTTCCAGTGTGGTGGTGACCTCCCAGTGTGGTGGTGACCTCCCAGTGTGGTGGTGACCTCCTAATGTGGTGGTGACCTCCTAGTGTGGTGGTGACCCTGCTAGTGTGGTAGTGACCTTCCAGTGTGGTGGTGACCTCCCAGTGTGGTGGTGACCTCCCAGTGTGGTGGTGACCTCCTAATGTGGTGGTGACCTCCTAGTGTGGTGGTGACCCTGCTAGTGTGGTAGTGACCTCCCAGTGTGGTGGTGACCTCCTAGTGTGGTAGTGACCTCCCAGTGTGGTGGTGACCTCCTAGTGTGGTAGTGACCTCCCAGTGTGGTGGTGATCCTGCTAGTGTGTTAGTGACCCTCCTTTTATGTGCTTTTAAGAGTACAGACCACTTGCTCAGGTACTGGGAGACACTAGGGGCCTAGAAATACCAAGGAAAGTAAAAAATTCTTCACCCATATTCCGGTGCAGCCATATCAATGGGCTGCATGAATTACAAGGGGTGAGCCAGGGTCTGTCTGTCCAGACACACCTGCCGTGTGGACCCACCTCTAAAACCAGCCTCTATGCAACAGCTGATAGTCTACCTCCAGCTCCGGGGCAGTCACGGGGAGTTTCCACATATATTTTTGCATCCTTAAAGTGAAGGATTTTTAAGGCAGTCATTCAGGGAAGGCCACCCTGTCAAATGCCTCTGACCAGGGCTTTTCTGAGCCTATGGAAACAGCTACACACAAATTGCCACCCACTAACACATGCTGGGCTCTGCTTGGGGGCGGTCACATCATTCAGCAGAATTCACATAAATTGGGATTTGATAACTTATTTTTACGCAATAAATTTTATTAAACCTAAATGGGAATCATTAGTTGAAACACTTAATTAAAACTATGGCCAAATTAGATGAACGCTAAGGAGATTTCTCTAAATTTATTGCCCAATGATCTATAGGCCTGTTCAGTAATATACTTTCACACCCGCCTTAATGAAGCTATTAAGTGCATAAATATCATGCGTGCCAAATGGTGAGATTTACTGGGGATCTAACCCAATTTATTTGCTAAGTAAATAAACCCTGTTCACAGAAGCCACTAATTTACACCAGTGAAGAAGATACGGTGAAGAGAATCTCACCTGCCCGGAAACAAACCTTTTATAATAGCGATTTATTGCATCGAAGCCTGGGGGTCGGGGGATTGGACTTTCTTCAATCTGTTTCTGGAACAATCCGTGTGTGTGTGTGTGTGTGTGTGTGTGTGTGTGTGTGTGTGTGCGCGCGCGCACATGCTTGCACAAGTATGTTGCTAGAGTTTTCCTGCCTGGCCCGCAGTCTGGACAAATCTCTCACCCGCCAGTCCCAAGCCGCTCAAACCCGATCAAGTAAACACAGAGACTTACATTGGTTTCAAACTGTATGGCCGTGGCAGGCTTCTTGTTAACTGTTCTTACAGCTTAAATTAATCCATTTCTATTAATCTATACCTTGCCACGTGGCTTGTGGCTTACCAGTACTTTACATCTTCCTTATCCTGATGGCGGCTGGCAGTGTCTCCCCCTCAGCCTTCCACTTCCCAGCTCTATTCTCCTCCTTGTCCCGCCTATACTTCCTGCCTGGCCACTGCCAATCAGTGATTTATTCATTGACCAATCAGCAACACATTTGACATACAGACCATCCCACAGCACAAGTATGTACGTACCAGGTGACAATCTAGGGTCTATCTTGTGTTTTTGAGACAGGGTCTCTCAGTGGCCTGAAACTTGCCAATTCAGCTAGGCTGAAGCTGGCCAGCAAGTCCCAGGACCAACCTGGCTCTGCCCCTGAGAACTGAGATTAGTAGGGTGTGCCACAATGCCTGGCCTCTTACATGGGTTCTTGGGATCACACTGGGGTCCTCACAATTGCAGAGCAAACACTCCATGGACAGCTTGCAGAACAAATCCTGGGGGGTGGAGGGCGGAGCCTTCTCTGGTGGTGAAGCCGACGCTCTGTTAGCTGATCCACACTCGGACTCGCTGTGTTTCAGAGGCCTGGGAGGACTGCAGATGTGGGTTTGGATGCATCGGTCTCCCCACTGCTTCTACCTTTAGATCTCACTTGTTTGAGCTGCCACAACTTCCTTGCAGATGGGTGGACCTCAAGCACTGCTGTCAGTAGGCATGTTGGGATGGGAAGGTAGAGACCTCAGGGTGGCGGGTTGTAACAGGACACTATGGGATCAGACCCCCCTTCCCTTTGCTGACTCTATCCACTTCTGCTCCTGTCCCTGCCACTGCTCATCGCTCCAGCTCTACCAGCTTCTGATGCCCTCTTCCATGGCAGAGGGCCTGGCCCTCAGTGATCACATGGTGTGCCCTCTCCCGCCAATGCCTGGTATCAGCTCAGCTCTCAACATTGTTCAAACAGGATCCATATCCTGCATGCCCTCACCCTGGCCTTGCTGCCCATCACCCTTGACAAGTCTCATATTTATCCCTCTAGTGCCCATGGAGCCAAAGGAGGTCCTGTTTTGTACGCTGTCCCTCCAGGGCTAACGGTGCCTGGCACATGGTAGACATTCATGATGTAATTCTATGGGTCAGCAGACAAGTGACTTATCAGCAGTGGCCACTTGGATCCACACTGGGCACCAGACTCTGCACTAGCAGGAGACCTGCACCTGCCTATTGACTTTGGAGGTGAGGTCAACGGGGGTCACAGCAAATGGTGTTGAACCCTGTGAGTGTGGGATGTTAAATCTGAGCATAGCACATGGAAATGTGTCTGCAACATGGGCACTTGGGCCTCCAGGAAAGAGAACAGAGCCTGAGTCTGTATCCTAATGTTTCATACATGGGGAGCACACATGTGCAGGGGGAGCACAGTGTGATTAGTTTGGAGACTGCATGGTGGGCAAAGGGCCAAGGAGACAGTTCTTCTACCCCAATCTTTAGTGACATGCAGGGGCAGAGAGAGGAGAAATGGCATGGAGAGGAAAGGGGCGGGGAGGCCCCAGGTGCAGGATGGGTAAGCCCAAGCTTGGTGGACAGTAAAATCACTGTTTTTCCAGTCAGGGGAGTCAGGAGAGAGGCTCATGGATGCTCTCTAGGATGCTAAGGTGGGTACCAGTGTCAAGGTCAAACTGTAGTGAAGGAGTCAAAATGTGAAAGGAAGGGTAGAGATAGAGTGGCCTTGGCCAGGGCCCAGGCCCCTGGGTCCCTGTGTGATATCACTCCTCCTTCAACCAAGAGAGCTGATGCTTCGGGTCCCGCTGTGGCACCGGGGCTGCCCAGCCTGGAAGCTCAATTACTGTGTGCCCCAAAATAAGGCACCTTGAGGAGCTGATGGGTGCCAAGGAACAGCGAGGCGCTTGGCCAGGGTGTTCCTGCATTTGCAAATCTCTGTCACCCTGAGAGCAGAATGAGGGGAGAGGCCTCCCTTAAGGTCACAGAGGTGTGGCTCTCACACTTGAGTGAGAAGCCCTGGTGGGTGACAGTGCTTCCCTCAATGCATGAGTCACTGGCTTTCCCGAGACTATTGTGTGATGCTACAGGCTGACGGTCTCCATGTCTCCATCGGGCTGGCTAGCGTCCCCACAAATGTGGCCATATTTGGAAAGAAAGTCTTGGTGGGGGTAGTCAGTGAAGAGGCTGTGCTTGGCTAGGGCTGATCCTGGGATAGTGACTTGTCTTTACACACACACATACACAAACAGACAAACAGACATGCACACACACACACAGACCTATTTATGTTTTTAAGAGTAGACAGAGACCAAGTCTAGCACCCCGTACCCTGATAAGAGTCTGTCTGACACACAGAGAATGCCATGTGAACAGGGAGTAATGATCCACCCTCTGAGGAACCAGGAGGATGGCCAGGACACACCTGAACAGGGAGAACTGGGCCTTTTCCCAGCACCTCGGAAGGGTGTATGGTCCTGCCAACACCTTCAACAGAAATGTGTGGGGATAAATCCAGTTGTAAAGCCACCTTGCCATAGTTATTTGTGATACTCTCTCTCTCTCTCTCTCTCTCTCTCTCTCTCTCTCTCTCTCCTCCTCCTCCTCTCATCTAGCTTCAGAATCACCGTGTATCAAGGATGACCTTGAACTTCTGATTCTCCTGTCTCCACCACTCATACTGGAATTCCAAAGGTGCACCACCACACCTGGTTTATGTGGACCTGGGATTGGAACCCTGGGCTCTGTGCATGCTAAGTGAGTCACAGCTCCAGCACTGTGATGGTATGTGGAGAAAATGCATGCAGTCACTTTGAAAACTAATCAGTTAGTAATTGAGAAGATTTTCCCCAATCTGGGAAACTATGAGTATTTTGTCCATTTTCATGATTTTGCCCATTTCTGAAACCATGTGGTAAAAATATGAGATCCTAACTAACAGCATTGGCTCATTCAATATTAATCATAATTAATCTTTTTTAAAAGCAAATGACCAGTCCTTGGATACACAGAAAATAGAATATTTTGTTTGAAAGAGATGTAGTGAAATCAAGCAGCAGGACAGGTGGCTAACTCTGGATGTACCCGAGGGGCAGGGGGCCTGGCTGGGGTAACACCCCTTGGTGCATCCTCGTCTCTGCTCACTACAGCCAAAGAGGCATGCAAGCATATTTTCAGCAAACCAGCCCCACTCCACCATGAAGGCAGATTTATCATTCAGATCCATCATTAATTTCCCAGTGATGTTCTCTCTGGCCATAAAAAAGACTTAGACCTCTTTATGAAAATTTTATTCCAGAGAAAACGGCCTTGGAACATGGTTTGTGTTGACCTCTTTTAACCTTTGGTTCCTTGTGTTATTATTATTAAGTAATAACGCCGCTTCCTGCCAACATAATTCTTCCCTCTTTGTACTTCAGAAATCCCTCAATGCTTTCTGACGTAGAGGACAACTGTCACTTAGTCACTGCCGTGTGCCCCTGGCTAGTCCCTGGACGCTGCTTAGATGGCGGTCTTACATCATGTTTTATGAGTACGTCAACTTCTTTGCAATTAAGTTTAGATTGTCTAATAAAATCTGGTGACATTTTAGCTTACAGTTTATGTCCCAGTAAAAGGCTCCAAATGTTATTGCCATAAGACTCCGTGGCGCAGCCTCACATAAAGCTTTTATTTCTGGCTGGACAGCTGCTGGTGCATTCAGACATGGGGCAGGGGGTGTGGCCACCCCCTGAGGGTTTTATTTTGTGTCAGGTTCTCCTTCTAAAACTCAGAAACTTTGAGCACTTTCCCGTGCTGAGGACTTGGGAATGCTCAGAGTTGCCGGCAGGGGCTTGGGTGTTGGGTCTGGGATGTGGACTCTGACCAACATCCTCTCCGGAGACACAGAAACGATCTTTGTTTCTTGGGAAATTATGCACCCAACTCTGATGACCTCTGTGACAGTCATGATGTGACATGTGGCCACTAACTAAGCTTTAGCTCAGAGTTTTCCTTGGGGGGGAAGCTGGTGGTGACTGGAGACATGCTGTTTGTCAGCCTCCAGGAGGAAGCTACTCTCATCAAGTGGGTGCTGTTACCATGACAACCATGGCTAGGTGGTCCCGCAGCAGGGAACGTTCAAGTGTCAACAGCCCCAAGTTTAGGGATCCTGCTGACCTGAAATCTTACTGGGAGAAGCCTGAGCGCTGGAGCAGCCTGTGTGCTGAGCTTTTATCTCAGGAAGGTGGGACTGCCCAGTCTTTGAAAGCCACAGGCCTGCTCTACACACAAGCCCTGGCTGGAGGAGAGAGGAGAGACCTGCCAGCTTCCAACCTTGGCCTGATGGTGGCACATGGCGACAGGCCAGCTCAGGGAAAGCACCATGTGGTTTTTGGAGATAAGAGATGCAAAAGCAGAATCTGGGTCCAGATTTTTGGAAAGAGGAAAATGAGCCCCAAGGACTTTTGTCAGCCTCCTCTTGAAAGAGATGCAAAATAGAAGCTTCATTTTTAAACAGAAAGTGTGTCCTCTGAGAAAAAGAAAAGCCCAGTGTATTGTGGGAAATGGCCTTCCAGAAGCCTCAGGATTTGTGACCTCAGAGTATACAGCTGGGTGCTCCCATTGTCTTTCTAGGCACAGCGTGGATGAAGTGTGGAATAGTTCATGACTCTTACCTCTGGAAATCTTACACATTCCAGAAATGAAGCTAGCACATGCATAACATACAGCCTCTCCAAGCGTAGCCATTTGTGTGCTCCCCTGTGTGGGTGTCAGGAATGGAAAAGCATGTGGTTACACTAGGAAGACGTCAGCATGGGAGGGGCACCTTCTCCTCAGAGCCTTCCTTGCATGGCCCGAAGACTCTATGTTAGTCTTCTCACAGGTTCTGAGTCCCCAGCTACCCAGGGAGATGAGCCGAGCTCTTACACTGGCATTCTTCCAGGCAGGACTGAAGGCACTCCAGTCCTTAACATGAGGTAACTAACAGTTCTCACTTAAGGAACGTGGATCAGATAGAAGCTTGAAGCTGAATATCTGAGCTGACAGAAGAGGAAATCCAGTGAGCGGCCTCAGAGTGCTTGCCGGACCCCTAAACTTCCCCAGACCCTGGTTAGGAGACACTGAGTTCTGCCCACTTTGAATTAATGAGAAAGACAGAGTACTCAGAGGGCTGAGCTCCCCGTGGTGTCAGAGCTCTGAGGAGTTTGGGGAAGTTGCTTTGCAGAGGTGGGGGAGCACCTGTGTTCTGCCCCCTTCCCTCCACTCTGTTTTATGTTTTGAAATTCTAAATACGATTTTTATGGAGGGAAAAGAAGACTTGTTTATTTAAGGGGGGCACTAATTCAAACCCTGGCTTGAATTATCTCATCTATCTATCTATCTATCAATCGATCTATCTATCTATCTATCTATCTATCTATCTATCTATCTATTTATCTACATATCTATCTATCTAATCTGTTTTTGAGACAGTCAGTCTGTGTATTTTGGGCTGGCTTTGAACTCGGGATCGATCCTCCTGCCTCAGCTTCTCCATTGCTCAAGTTCCCAACCTTGTACCAGGGCTCCCTGCTCTGAACCTACTTCAAGGGTGAAGGTTGCTCTGGAGTGTGGAAGAGGCTTGTAGAGTGAGAAGAAAAGGGCCTTTGTAGCTGCACAGCGCTTGGTGAAATCCCTTAACAGGAGCTGGCTGTCAGTTTCAACTTTAAGGAGACAAGGACACAGTCTTCCAGGGGCATCATGAGAGCCGGGGACAGCACTCTGTCCTGAAATCCTTTGAAAGAGAAAGCTCCAGGGGAGTCTCAGCAATGGGCCTATTTGAAAGACAAAGTGGGTGAGTGATGGTTAGCAGCCAGCTGGCCAGTAAGAGCCTGTCTCTCTCTGTTCCCTGGGGACCTTACTGGGCCCAGAATCCTGCCACTGATGTGAAGGAGTACCCTCTGCTTTAAGCAGCAAAGGCTTATGTCTGAAATTGGCAGGGTGGCTGCTCCATGGAGTCAGCAGGAATTCTGGGGAATGGAAGGAGGTGGGAGTTTCACAGAGCTAAGCATTTCCACTGGACTCCTGCAGACATCTCCCGATAGGAATCTCTCTAGTTTGTTTGAGCTGAAAGCCTGACCCTTGGGGGTGGGATGGAGGATCAGAGAGCTTGGGGAGAGAGAGGCACTGACACCCAGGGGAGCATGGGTGTGGCTCCTGGATGCTGCTAGGAAAGGAAGGGAAGCTGGCATCTTGGCTGTTAAGTGTGCAGACCAGGCTTGTCTGCCCCCAGCTCCCTGCACCCTGCAGGCCCACAGCCAACCCCCTCTCAGGTTTTCTTCCTTAAACCACCATCTTCTGCCAGCTGGGGAGAAAATTATTGTCAGTTCCAAGTCAGCCGCCCCGGCTTGTTTATCTGAAGTGAGGATTCTGCAGAAGTGTTGCAGTCACTGAGAAGGTCCCTATCATCAGGCAGACAGGCGAGTGGCATATGCTGCCCGCTTGGGGAGTCTGAGAAGCTTTCTAATGTTGTGCTCCAAAAATTTGGTCCTAGATCTCATAAGTTTCCAACTTAACTAATAACTAGGGTCCCGGAAGCACCAAGAACAAACACGGCTTCACTTGCCTTCGGTGGGCAGGCAGGCTCTCCATGTTTGGGTCTCAGATGAGAACAGAAGAGATGGGTGGCCATTTGATACCCAGGACCTAACCCCATGTCACCGCTTCTTTGATATTCTGTAGGGCAAGGTTAGATTTGTTCCAAGGTTCTCATTCTGTAAGCTGATGTGAGAGGAGAAAGAAAACACCCAGCTCGTACGTGCATATCAGCTAATTACAAAAAAAGAAATTTGCAAAGGGGAGAACAAGAAACATCCCCAGCCTCACGCTGGTGAAATATTTATTCTGTGGCAAGGAAGACACTGGAAGCTGGAAATGAATTTAAGGAAGTAATCACTTTCAATCCCTGCCAGCTCCATCCAAAGGCCTGAGGTAAGCATCTCACATGGGTTAGAGGTGAACTGTAGAGACACACGCTCTTCAAGGAAGCAAAGGATGGACCAAGGAGGCAGGCTGGTCGGAGCCCTGCAGAAGAGCTCCTGTGTGGAATTTTCTAGAAGATGCTCCTTCAAGGTGGGGCAGAGCTGTGACAGGGAGGAAGCTGGGCTGTGATCAGATGGTGAATGAGGAAATCCGTGGGCGGCTCTGTGGAGAGAGGAGATGCAGCCTTCCCGAGAGATGTGTATACAATGCACACATGTGTAAGAAGAGGGGGTATGTCACTGATTTTGATAAAGATCTTTAAGATGACATTAAAATGGAAACAGACTCAAACGAGGCATCTCCTGGGAATATCCGTAGTCTTGTTACATTTGTTCTTCGTCTTGATCGGGAGCTCCTGTGAAAATAGCTTTATCTTCTACGCTCCCAGAGTGAAAAAAATAAGGTTTACCAGAGAAGGGAGTGATTCTGGTTTTAAATGAATTCTCTAGAGGCGCTCTGTGCATGTCATACATGCCATCCTTTCAGAGCCATGTGAGTGCTGGTCCCCCGGGGATGTGTTTGTCTGTGTTCCTACAGCTTCAGATTTTTAAGCCTCCCCTGGAAAAGTCCGGGGTCTGTTCCAAGCTTCTGAATCAGCGTCCAAAGAGCCCTGAGAAAATCCACTCAGTTCCATGGCAATGTGTAGCTCATACCCTGAGGGCTTGCCTCCCTGGGCCCTGCTCAGGCCTGGCTGAAGATAGCCTGTTGGCCTCAGAGGGCATGCCAGGGACTGGCGCTCTCTCGCTCCTTCCTCCCTTCCTCCCCTCAACTCGCTCTCTTATTTCTTTATGGTGCTAGGGGTCAACCCAGGGGCTCATGCATGCTAGTCAACATCTGTAGTACTGAGCTAAACACTCCCCAGCCCTAAGTGTGTGTGTGTGTGTGCTTGTGCATGTGTGTGTGTAGGCCAGAGCACAACTAACTTCAGGTGTTGTTCTTCAGGCACAATCCACCCTCTGTCCAAGACAGGGCCTCTCACTAGCCTGGACTCAGCAGTCAAATGGTGAATGAGAAAAGTCATAGGCAGCTCTGTAGACAGAGGAGATGCAGCCTTCCTGAAGAGATGTGTCTACAACACACATGTGCGTAAGAAGAGGGAATATTCACTGATTTTGATAACATAGGTTTGACCCCCGTCTCTGCCTCCCCAGCTCTGAGTTTATAAACATGCAAAAACACTGTCTTAAAACAAAAAAACAACAACAAAAAAAGCGTTGTTTCTGGGACCAAAGGCAACTTCTTGAACTTTCATGGCAGATACTCCACTGTCCTGAGCTATCTCAGGACAGATACTTTCCGACTTGAGCTCTTGAGCTGCTCCCTGGCCTATTGCAGGGTCTTCCTCTGCTGCCCAGGCTGACCTTGGACCTGTGATCCTCCTGCTTCAGCCTCTCCAGTGCCGGCACTACAGGCTTTACAGGAGTATAAGTTGACACACCGGGCTTTATACTTCTCATTAATGATGAATATGAACTGTAAATATTTGCAGCATACAAAATGGTGCTTTGAAATCTGCATTCTTGTGCAGCCTACACTGCTCAGCACACTCATTCCTCATGAGTCTGTCTTTGTCTGTGGCAAGAACACTGTGATCTGTGCTGAGCACCTTCTGGTCACCAAACTGAGACAGAACAGCTCTCAGCTCTGTCAAGGAACTGGCTCCTCCTTTTCCTTTTCACCCCTGGGCATGTTAGATTGAGGGCCACAGGGCAGGTTCCCTTCCTTGAGAGCTGTTCTCAGGGGAGAATATTCTATAAATTCCCCTTCTCTCTCTCTCTCTCTCTCTCTCTCTCTCTCTCTCTCTCTCTCTCTCTCTCTCTCTCTCTCTCTCTCATACACACACAAAGAGAGAGAGAGAGAGAGAGAGAGAGAGAGAGAGAGAGAGAGAGAGAGAGAGTAGAAAAATGTATATCTATCTCTTCCTTTCGTAAAATCCCTAAAATACTTTCTTACAACCCAAATGACATTTCTAGAACACCATTCTTGGAGCTTTTTTGCTAAAATCCTTGAAGAAAAAGAGAGAATGGGAAACACACAAAAATTAACAAAAACAATCAAACCAAAATGCCGAATCCTCTTCCCTTCCCTGGCTCAGAGGGAAAAGAAAATCTCTATGCCAGGTTTGGAAAAAAAGCTTGGAGTGGGTCTAGCAGCTTCTCCAGTTACAGGCTCCAAACCAGAACAGTGGCCAAGGCACCACCCAAAGCGGGCGGAGACTAACCTTGGCCTTTGCAAGTGCAGCAATTTTGAATACCTAGAGTGTGCTTTGGATAGGTGAAAATTATAGCAGACAGTTCTTTGAGGCTGTCTTCTGGAACTGCTCCACCTTCAGCTGGCAGAGAGCAGTGATGTAGAGTACTCTGAGTGTGAATGCTGGGCAGGTGCCAGGTACTCGGTGACACAGGGCCGTCACTGTGCTGCAAGAGTCAAGGCTGTTCCCACTCAGCAGCTCCTGGTACAGCAGCTACAGACTCCAAGCAAGAAGGAGCTGTGGCGAGAAGCAACAGGCACTCAAGACAACTGGGCAGTGCAGGGTGGTGACTGAAGCTCAGGGGATCAGAGTCGGATGCAGTGCCCACCGTGGGAAACATGTGGAAGACATGGAATGTGCCCGCTAGAGTTCTCTCATCTGTCAGAAGCCCTGCTGTGTCGGACACCGTGGTATATGGGCACCTCCCACACTGCTTGCTTAGGCCCTGGTCCACCATGTTGTCAGGCAGCTCTGAGAACCTTTCACAACAGCAGTCTTTCCAATGGCTGGAATGACCTCCCCAAAGCCTGGGTGCCCAATTCAACTTCCTGGAAAGCTCCCGCCCTCCTGTCCCGTTTCCTGTCCTGACAACCTCAGCCATTGTCCTCAGGGGCATTTTACTCTGAGACCTTGGGCACCCTGCCCCAACTGACTGCTCTGTGCATGTTGTCAAAGTCTGGTTTGTTTGTTCACCTCCATCCTCTTTATGAGGAAGACGGGAGAAGACCCCTTTCTCCCCTAGTGGATGTGACAGCTTTGCTAACTGACAGTGAGACGTAATTAGCAGCCGAGTCCCACTGCCTGCAACCTTTCTGCACAGTTCCCACGTTCCCTGTCAAGCTGGGCTCTGAGGCACATAGATAATTCATGGGTGTGTTCTGCAGGCGGACGAGACTGTTTGGGCTGCATGGAGGAGGGGCTCAAGCTGGAGAGTGGGCAGCTTTCTTTCCAAAAGAGAACTTTGCCCCTGGCATAGCTGACTGGTGACCAGTCAGACAGACCCTCAGACCCCCAGAGATGGTCCACTGATGGCCTGTACCATTCCCCCAAGAAGAGCTACTGTGTTTGTGAGGCCTTACCATCTGCAATACTGGGGTAGCTTTTCAGGTTCTGGAGACAGGACAGTAATAAATGGTGGGCTCCATGATCACCTGCAGTGACAGGCTCCCTGTGAAGATGGTATTTAGAGCAGAGATATTTCCTGATTTCAGTCATTTCCCTTCTAACATGCAGGGCACAAACATTTGACAACATGTCTCAGAAAAGTGGCCAACCTCTCTTTCTGTGTGTGTGTGTGTGTGTGTGTGTGTGTGTGTGTGTGTGTGTGTGTGTGTGTTGCTCTGTGTCTGTGAATATGCACACTATCCCCATGTGTCTGTGCAGACTCATCTGGGAAATCACACTTGAGTGTGTAAGCATGAATGTGTGTACACATTTGAGCATGTTAATATGGGTGTGAACACATGTGAATGAGTGTGACTGCTTAAGTATATGTGTGTTTGTGATGTGTATCTGACTACATGTGTGTGAACATGAGTGGGTACTCTAGTGTGTGTGTGTATACACATCAGTATGTGAACTTGTGTGGGTAAATGGATGCCTGTGATTATGTGTATGTACCCGGGTGTGGGTGGACACAAGCCTCTGTGTGTGTGTGTGTGTGTGTGTGTGTGTGTGTGTGTGTGTGTGTGTGTGATCTTTTTGACTGTGAGTGTGTGCATGGAGCTTTGCATCAGTATCTACTATGAGCCTTAAGTCCTTGTGTCCTGTCACACAGCAGGAGGCTAACCGGTGACTTCATTTCCAGCTCAGCTCTTGTCCTCTCCTGCCTCACTCCCTGCTCTAGAATCCACATGCTTCCCGGGACCTTCTGACCACCCACTCCAGCATCATCTCTTCTTTAACTCCTAGTTACTGGCCTCCCGTTCCTTGTGAGGCAACTGGTAGCCTGTGGACCTGCCCCCTGCGGTGGTCTTCTCTAACACAGTGGTGACCATCATTACAGCTTTGTTTCAAATGCAAAAATGCCTCTGGGAACCTCACTTCCTGTGGCCTCTTGAAGAAGGCTCTTCATTTTCTTCAGGGTTTAGAAGATGGCGGCCATGTAGTTTGGGATCACAGTGCCACTGCAGTATGAAGCTGGGACTGGAATATGGGGTGTGAGCTCCATAGCCAATGGCATTCCTGATAGTCTGTGGAGCCTCCTGCAGGTGCATGACAGACATTCAGACACCTACTGTGCAGAAATGGATCTGAGATGCTGGCCACATTTCTTGTAGGAACTGACAAGTTTCCCAACAAAGAAAATAATGGTAGAAATGAAGTGATTCCTATGAAAATTTACTTGAGATAAACCACATAAAGCATTGCTTTCAGACTCAACTGGGGCCCAGTTGCTGGCCCTGCAAAAGCCCTGGCTCTGTGCGGGGCACTGATGGGACCTGACACTCTGCCACTCAGCCCAAGAGGGGCTGCTGCTCTGTGCTCGACACACAAAGACACCAATGTAGTGGGGAGCCATTCCAGCTTTGATCTGGAAGTTCCAACCCCCAATGAGACTTCGGCAACTGTCATGCCTACAAGGCGGGGCCAAGGGAGGCGCCTGGGGACCCGAGATCTGGATCGGCGGCGGCAGGCGCTTTCTCTGTTGCGGGACCCTGGATAGTGGAGGTGGACCGAGCAGAGCTCCAGAGAACACCGCTGGACTGTGATACACCTTCCCCAGACTCCGCGACCTACCTATCCCTTAATTTGTAAGTTATGCCATTAAATAAATCTCCCTTTAACTATGTGGAGTGGCCTTAATAATTTCACCAATATCTGGCGTCCAACGTGGGGCAAGAGTTTCCACCTAAAACCTGAGAAAAAAGATTCTAAAATGGAGCTAAAAACAGTTCCTAGTTGTCTCTTTCAAGTTAGCGGCAGCCTGCCGGTTTGAGCTACTGGCGGATTCCTAGCGTGCGTGCATGCTTGACCTGCAGTATGGTGGGAATGAGGCCTCTGCAAGTGGCACATTAAGTTGTGTGGTAGATTTAGCCTTTGCTAGTACAAAACAAAAAAAAAGAGGTTTCTGGGCTACACGCTGCTTTGATAGAAGCATAGACCCACTATTTCTGAGAGTTGATGTATCACTGCCATGTTGGGAAGCTGAAGTGGGCGGAGCCAGCAGCGCCAGCGCCTTTTCAGGTTTAGAAGGCTGCAGTTCAAAGCAATAGGCTCAAGCTAATATAAAAAAATAAGCCACGTAAAAATGGCTACCACACAGAATCTGGATTATGTTCTCTTTGATATTCGTAACTAAAGAAAAACATTTGATTATAAAAGCTGTTGAGTTATGCCAAAATGTATATTTTAAAGGTACCTTGACTTCAAAATTTGGATGTAAGGATATGTTGCTTTGGAAAGGAGGCTCTGCTTTTGTTTCCACAGAAAGCCAGAGGATATGGATTTGTTCCAGATTAAGACACATCAGGTTTGACCAGCCAAGACCCCCTGAAAGGTCTCTGATGACACCATGGCCCAGATGATCCAACATCCAGAACCGTTTCAAGGCAACTGGCTCAGATGATACACCCTCATGGACTACTCCATGATCCTAAAATATTCTTTGTGTCCCCATAAGATACAGCGCCCCCCTCCAGCAGGAAGTAGGAAGAGAAGCTAAGCCCAAATTCCCAAATATACCAAGCTGACTTTGGAGATGTGTAAAGATTAAAACCTTCCTTTTTAAGAAAAGAAAAGGGGAGGTGCTGTGGGATGGTCTGTATGTCAAATGTGTTGCTGATTGATCAATGAATAAATCACTGATTGGTCAGTGGCCAGGCAGGAAGTATAGGCAGGACTAACAGAGAGGAGAAGGAGAGAACAGGAAGCTGGGTGAGAGAGACACTGCCAGCCACCACGATGACAAACAGCATGTAAAGATGCCGGGAAGCCACGAGCCATGTGGCAAGGTATAGATTAATAGAAATGGATTAATTTAAGCTGTAAGAACAGTTAGCAAGAAGCCTGCCACGGCCATACAGTTTGTAAGCCATATAAGTCTCTGTGTTTATTTGGTTGGGTCTGAATGGCTGTGGGACTGGCGGGTGTCAGAGATTTGTCCTGACTGTGGGCCAGGCAGGAAAACTCTAGCTACACACCAACACTGTGTGAGTCCAGGTCTACAACTGACCCCTCAAGTACTGATGGCAGGGCTGGTAACCGACCCTGAGTCTCCTCCAGCTTGTCCCTTGATGCAGCAGAGTGATGTGCCGTGTTCAAAGGTCACTTCAGAGCACAGCACCTTCACCCTGAGGCCGTGCACACTCCAGATGCTCACCCAGTGTGACTTGACAGTGACTCCTCTCAGGTCACCACTCTGTGTGGAGGCAAGCTCTCTTCAGGATGGTCCTTGCTATGTGCCATAACCACCGCCTACAGGTCCCAGTGGTTGTATTCTGCATTCCAAACCCATGAGTAGATGGAACAATTCAGAAATGACTTGTAAGTTTACCACACACACACCCAGATGAAAGTCTGGTTTGGGGAGCTGGGGAGATGGCACAGTAGGCAGAGTGCTTTGCTGGGCAACCTTGAGGACATGAGTTTGGACCCACAGCACCCACACTAAAATCACATACAGTGGTACATGTTTGTAACCCCAGCCCTGGGAGAGTCGAGACAGGAGGATCCCTGGAGCTCACTGGCCAGATGGTCCAGCCAATCAGTGAGCTCAGTGAGAGATCCTGACTCAGAGAGTAAGATAGAGAGTGATTAAGGAAGACACCCAGTATTGTTAATTCTTTCTCTCTCTCTCTCTCTCTCTCTCTCTCTCTCTCTCTCTCTCTCTCTCTCTCTCTCACTCATACACACACACACACACACACACACCCCAAATACACATGTACACACATATATACACACATGCACTCACACACACATGCACACACATGCACTCATACCCATAAAACCAAACACACATGCACACACATACACACACACACATTCACACACATACATACATACACACATGCACACACATATACACACACACATGCACTCACACACAAAACTAAACACGCATGCACACACATACACACATACTCACACACATATACACACACACATATACACACATACACTCACACACACAAAAACAAACACACATGCACACACATATACACACACACATGCACACATGCACACACATGTTGTGGCAGGTTCAAATGCCTTTCTTTCTCATCTCACCACCTACCAATTGATTGCTGCTGAGATTTTGAGGGTTGCAGACAACTGCATCCTTTATTTCTCTTTTTGGTTTAAGCACAGAGTCTAAGGTAAATTTCTCTGAAAGATCCGCAGCATTGTCGTCTCGCTGTGGGAAGGGTTTTATCTTCTTATTCTCTCCTAGACAAGCACCCATGGGGGAAAATGTGCAGAAACACATTTCTCCTAAAAATTTTGTAGAGTCATGTCAGATGGGTCACATTCTCAATGAGCTCAAATGAAACTTTGTCCACAGAATGTTCCTGCTCATTGCTTGTTATTTGGAAGAATAATGATGAGAATTTGAGGAGCCTTTCAAATGGAACTCAGGAGTTCATGTTTAATATTTATGGTGTAGAAAGGTCTAAATTGGAATCTCCAAAGTCGGGGAAGAGGGGAATACAGAAGCGGGTTCTGGGCATTGCTCAACCTCATGCGAATCCGACAGGGTGCTTGGCTTTAATTGCACATTTTATGAGAGTGGAGGCAACTCCCAGAAAATCAAGAATGCTCACCTCCCTGGCTGACTTGAACAATGCATTTCATTTATTTTGAATATTACAGGAATTTGATGCATGGAATGGCTCACATTAAGCTTGTGCTTTATATCGCCTGGTGTACATTTGTATTAGTTACTTTCTGTTGCTGTGATAAAATATCACGACCAGGGGAACTTGTAGAAGGAATGGTTTATTTGGGAGTAAGCTTCCACACAGATAGGAGTCCATCATGATGGGCAGCAGGCAGCAGGTAGCAACAGGAAGCTGAGGGCTTGCGTCTTCAAAGGCAAGCATGAAGCACAGTGAAGTGGAAGTGGTGGCAAGCTTTAGACCCTTGAAACCCGCCCCCAGTGACTACTTCCTCCAGCAAGGCCACACCTCCTACCCCGCCTCAAACAGTACCACCAACCAGGAACTAATCATGAAAATGTGTGAGCCTAGGGGGGACATTTCTCATCCAACCACCACAGCATTGTGCTCTAGTTAATGTCATGAAGTCCATTGCTGAAGTGATGGGTAGAGGCTGTGCTTTAGTTCCTCACAGCTGACCACACAGGGCCTCACTGTTGCTGTGGTTTGGATGGAAATGCTTCCACAAGCTCATGGGTTTGAATACTTGCTCCCCAGGTCAGAGTGTAGTTTGGGGAAGTTATGGAACCTTTGGGGGATGCGGCTGACTTGGAGAAAGTGCATCTCCAGGGAGGCCAACTGAGATGCTATAGCCTGATCCTGCTTCCTTCCTCATCTTTGATCTGTCCAGACGTGAACAAGCAACTTCATGCTCTCACTTGATATGGTACCCACCCCACCATGACAGACCATACACCCCCAAATTGTGAACCAGTATAAGGCCTTTCTCCCTTAAGTTGCTTAAGTTGGGTGTTTTATTTGGTCCTAACAATGAGGAAAGTAACCAGTACATGTAGCATGAATCTTAAAACATCTTATTAATAAAATCAAACCTGAAGTCAGGTATTGGGGTGAATGCTGGAAGATCAGAGAAGCAGAACAAGCCACAGCTTCCTCACCTCGCCAATTCCTCAACTGATCCTGTTTCTTCAGACTCTAAACCTCTGAGTCCTCATCCAAATGGATCTTAGCTGAACTGCTTCTTGAAAGCCTGAAAACTTAACCAGGCTAGTTCCTGGTTTTCATGCCTTTTATACCTTTCTGCTTCCTGCCATCACTTCCTGGGATTAAAGGCTCTTGTTACCATGCCTGACTGTTTCCAGTGTGGCTTTGAACTCACAGAGATCCAGACGGATCTCTGCCTCTGGAATGCTAGGATTAAAGGTGTGAGTGCCACCATTTTCTGGCCTCTATATCTAGTGGCTATTCTGTTCTCTGACCCCAGATAAGTTTATTAGGGTGCACAATATTTTGGGGAACACAACATTACCACAAGTATAGTCATCTAGTCCCTCAGTGTCTTCCACCACCTGGTGGGGTGTGTTTAACCACAACACACCCATAGGGGTTCACCTGCATCATGCTCAGCCCCAAACTGGGCCTGAATCTAATTGCTGTTATTGATACCATCATGCTGATGAGCTGTTAAGTTCAGAGAGTAAAGATGTGGGTCACAAAAGGTCAGTGTGAAGGGGTCACCTGTGTGAAGATGTAGAAAGAGCCTTGCCCGGAGGTGAGTGTTTGCAGAAGCACTTGAAGATCAGATGACATTTAGACAATCAGGGGCATGGAAACAGTGGTATGTTGGGAGACAGAGCAAGTGAGGAGACTGGAGGTTGGGGAAGACTGAATGTTTGTGGGACAGCACGGCTCATTTGTCTGTGTGTGTTCTCATTGTCGCGAGGTGCACGGTCCCTGTCAGACCTGCACTTTGAACACACCCTTACTCTCTTTATGTTTTATCCAGGCTCCAACTCTGGAGGACTGTGTTGTGCACCAGAGTCCCATGAGAACTTACCTGGCACCTGCCTGTGAGAAGGTCAGTCAGAAGCACAGGGGACAGTGGCCTCCATGGATGGAGAAAGAGTAGGCCTTTGGCTGCAGCTAGCGCAGGGGTAGGGAGAAGAGAGGCAGGGGTGGGGGAGGGGCCCTCTGCTCAGAGACTGTTTGTTATTCATAGAGAAAGGCAAAATTTTGAAGAAACAAGATAAATGTTCCATGTAATTGCACAAGTTTTCTTGTCAAATTAAAAACATGAACGGCATGGCAGCAGTTTTACTATTTTTCTGCTTCATGGTTCCACCTCCATCAAAAGGGGGAGAGTGTGGACAGGGAAAGGGGGGAAAGAGAAAGTGGGACTCACATGAGGCTAAGTTTGTGGCTTCCCAAATCAATAGACTACTCACGGGCATGAGGTGTGAGGGGGTGAAGGAGCTTGTGAAATCTTTGGGTACCCCAGTAACAGTCGTCACTAATTGATTTTTGTTTTGTGTTGTTTTAGGAACACTGGAGGTTGAACCCAGGGCCTTGCTCATACTGAGTAGTCATTACAGGCCCACCACTCTTTTTGTATTTCAAGACAGAGTGCATTAAGTTGTCCAGCCTAATCTTGAACTCACTCAGATGCACAAGCTGTCCCTGCACTTAGGATCTTCCCACCTCACCTCAGGAGTAGTTGGGATTACAAGCCTGTGCCACCAAGACCAGATCTCTGATCTTGTCATTCAACCCGGGGAGCAAGAAAACTGTAGCGGGGCCTGGTGATGTGGTTCAGTGGTTAAGAGTGCTTGCTTCAAAATTAGGACTGACTGGAGTAGATCCCAGCACCCACACAGCAAGCCAAGCATGAATGTCCGTGACCTTGGCCAGCTCAAGAGGCCCTCGCTTTGCCTTTGGCGGAGTGCGAAGTGTCTAAGTGCAGACCACAGCCCAGACTTCTGGCGTTATTCTTCTGGACATACTGAGTCTTCACTCCATAGAGCTGAAGCTGGCCACATGGGACCCTGCTACCTGTGAATGGGGTGTGGTGTACCAGGGAGGGGAGGGGTTGATGTTTGTACCTGAGTTCCTCAGGAGCTGCTTCTCAGGAAGGGGAAGAAGCAGCAGCTTCTCCCACAATTGGTTCTGCACCACATCTCACAGTCACAGGTCTCAGCGTGACCAGGTGCAGTCTCACATTGGCCTTGGACAGAGTCGAGCAGCAGAGCTGTCACTCTGAGACCTGGATCCATGGTGGCACGACGCTGTCAGTTAGAGCAGTGTTGGTGGAGAGACCTGGTGGCCATCTGAGGGAGCAGTGAAGTACAGTGGCATCTGCTTGCCTTTGACAGGGGTACAAAAGTGCCTTAAAGGACAGAGGCTATTTTTCAAGAAATGACAGCCATTTCTGGAGGAACATGCTTGTCATTTCAACTCCTCTGGAGGCTGAGGCAAGAGGATTGCAAGTTCAAGGCCAGTCTGGGAGATAGAGTGAATTCAAGTCCAGTTTGAACAACTTAGTGAAACCCTGACTCAAAATAAAAAATAAAATGCAAACAGGGCTGAGGGTACATATAGCTTAGGGCAGAACACTGGCTGGCATGTACTAGGCTAGCTCCGACGAAAAATCTGAAAAGTGCCAGAACAATTTCACAGTCAAAAAAAGGAAGAGAAAGAAGCCTTGATCTTAGCCTCTGTCCTTACATGAAAACCATTTCAACTCAGCTTTTCCAGGAAAATGGATGAGGTAACTGGTGCTCAAGAGGCCCCAGGCCATGGCAGCACTTGAGGCCAGGGATGCAGAGACCCAGAAGACATGCTGAGGACAGTGAACAGGTCCTCATCTCAGAGCTGGGTGGCCAGCTGAGGGCATGAAGACATGCCCTGGGAGACAGACCCCTGACCCCTTGACTGTGAACTTGATGGGATTTGGAATTAACATGGAAGCACACTCTGGGGTATACCTGTGAAGGCACTTCCAGAAGGATTTAACTGAAGGGAGAAGAACCATCTGAGTGTGGGCAGCACTTTTCCACTAGCTGTGTCCTAAACTGAGTGAAGAGGAGTCTGACCTGAGCGTCAGCATGCTTTTGTCTGCTGCCGGACTGGCCGCAATGGGAGCAGCTGCTTCAAGTTCCAGCAGCCATCCCTGCTACACCTCGCTGGGTGACGGGCCACTGTGCCCGTCACACCCCCAGGCACTGGATGCTGTCTTGGACCCTATGTCCAAGAAGCTGCTGCTGTTGGCTAGTACTAATGGCTAGCCCACCGCAGCCAGAGGCTGCACAGTTACACGGGCAACTTTTTCAAAGACACTTCGATGTCGTGGCTGAAGCCCACAGCTGTCTTGACCCCAACTTCCAGGAAAAGGCCACATTCTGCCTCCCCATTGGGATTTCACTGACCAGTTCATGATGACCCCCACACTGGGGCCCTTGTAAAGACCTTGGGTTCATGCTGCAGCCTCTAGTTGGGGTTTCTATATAAGAAGAAGAAAATGAATTAGGCCTATTTAAAAAATTAACTCAACATAGGTTATAGAACTAGACCGTTAATTTAAAGCCATCAAAATTCTACAAAAACATAAAAATAAAATTTAAAAAGAAGATTTTGGGAAGGGTAGGAAGACAAAATATGTTTTCTCTCATGTGGAATTGTAGAATCTAGATTTAATTATATATACATATACATAATACACAATGTGTGTGTGTGTGTGTGTGAGAGAGAGAGAGAGACAGACAGACAGACAGAATGGAGAGATCTGATAGGATAATGGGTCCAAGCAGATGAGCAGGAGGGACAGGAGTTGATAATAGGAGATGAATATGAACAAGATACAATGATATATATGAACACTTCATATTCAAACTTGTTCTTTTTACACTAAAATTTTAATTAGAAAATAGAGACCCCCCCCTCAAACCATTATTTTCCCATGGCACCGTACAAAACTCTTCAAGCTGACATCGGAAGTGCTGAGATGGCTGCCCTGTGAAAGAGGAGGGCAGAAGACAGGTGCGTGGCCAGTGAAGGGTCAGTGCTTGGAAACGTTAAAGAATTCTCAAAACTCAAAGATAAAATAGTCCAACTATCAACTGGAAAATATGCAAATGCTGTGAAATATGTGTTTATGCGAAGATGTGCTATGTTTGTTTATGTTGTGGAATATGACGTTAACTATGTAAAGATGTGTTACATTTGTTTAATGTTGCTGTTTTCCCCTGCCTAAGGCACCTGATTGGTCTAATAAAAAGGTGAATGGCCAATAGCTAGGCAGTAGAGGGGTAGGCGGGGCTGGCAGGCAGAGGGAATAAATAGGAGGAGGAATCTAGGCTGGAGAGAAAAAGAGAGGGGAGAGGATGGGGGAGAAAGAGAAGGAGACGTCCAGAGCCAGCCAGGCAGCTGCCAGCCAGACAGACATGGAAGAAGCAGTGAAAATAGGACATACAGAATGAAAGAAAGATAAAAAGCCCAGAGGCAAAATGTAGATGAAGAGAAACAGGTTAGTTTAGGTTATAAGAGCTAGTGGGACAAGCATAAGAGAAGGCCGAGCATTCAAACTAATATTAAGACTCCGTGTCATGATTTGTGGTCTGGCGGCCAAAGACAGCCGGCCACAGGCAAAGCCACAGCGTCACACAGAGGACACACAAATGGTAAATACACAAATAGTGAGAAATATGACGTCGTTAGCCGTAACGGAGAAGTGCATGAACCTCGGAAGTGGTCTCCACGCACCTGTCACCACAGCGGAAGGAAGAAGCCACTGAGGGTTGCTGAGGATGCAGAGGTGTTGGGCCACTCAGTGTTGCTTGTGGGCATCAAATATCACAACCACTCTGAATAGTTTGTCAGCGCCTCGTAAAACTGGATATGCAAGCGGCAGGCAACCTAGCAATTGTGCTCTTGGGCACGTCTCCCAGAGTAGTGATAACTTATGTTCACACAGAAACCTGTACATGAGTGTTTATCACAGTTTGATTCATAACAATCCCAAGCTGGGAGCAACCCATGTGTCCTGTGGTGGGTGGGTGTTTGAGCAAGCTGTGTGACACACCATAACATGGAGTAGTACTTAGCAATTAAAAATAACATCTATATAACTGTGTGTGTGTGTGTGTGTGTGTGTGTGTGTGTGTGTGTGTGTGTGTGTGTGTGTGTGTGTGTTTGTGCAGGTGCCCATGGAGGCCAGAAGAGGAAGTTGGAGCTTCTGGATCTGGAGTTACAGGCAGTTGGGTCTGCAAGAACAGTATGCAATCTTAACCACTGAGCCATACTTCTGTGCCCTTGTTCACCATTTCTGTAATTTTAACACTTGAAAAGTTGATGTAAATGGGATCACTGAAGTGAATGGCCTGTGAATTTGCCATTTTCACTCATAATTCCCTTGAGATTCATTCAAGGTTACATATGCTTTTTCCTTTTAATCTCAATATACAGTGACAAACTTGATTGTTTTTCAGTACTAGGACAATCCAGGGCTTTGCACATGCAAGGCAGGTGACCAGCCAAAATGCTTCCTCTCAAGGTGCACAGGGTGTGGGTGAGAGACGGAGCTGGTTGCTGAAGGGAGGGTGTAGTTGTGAGGAAGTTGTTTTCTATGGTGACTGCTGGTGGACACATGAGCCTACACATGTGCTGGAATCACTGAGAGCTAAACACGGCATCATACAGGTCTAACAACTGCATGTCACGTGAGTTCTGAACAGGATGGGCATTGGGTTCCTCGTTTTTCTGGCTGCGTCACTGGCTTCATTTTGGCGAGACCACGGGAGAGATGAGGAAAGGCTGCCTGGGATTCCTTTGTGTGGTTCCTGTAATTATCCCCCAATGAAAAAAAAGGAAAATCTTTAAAAGGGCATTGAGACTTAGGGAGAGTACCACCTCTGGGGTGTGTCTTGGTAGATATATCTGATTACGAGAGGACAGTGTAGTCTTGGGTGCTCATGCCCACCTGCTTAGTGTCCCCTAAACAGGGCCCTTGATCTTGTTAAGTTTAAATGCAATAAGAGAAAATATTTACAGAAGATAAAAAGTAAATAATTAACTTGTATATAAGAAGACTGATACTGTTATTCAAACATTTTATATCCTGACACCTTAAAGCAAGCCTTATTGTTAACATTTCTTCTTAGCATTTTTGTGATGAAAGATTTATGTGACAATAACGTGGGTGGAGGATACACATTTATGGAACTTTCTTGGGATGTACTATTTATTTATTTAGTCAGGGTCTCACTATGTACTTCTAGATGGTCTGGAACTTGCTATGTAAACCAGGATGGCCTTAAATTCAGAGACTAACCCACCTGCCTCTGTCTCCCAATTGCTGGGACTAAAAATCTACGTCACGCTCCTAGCTTGCACTTCCAGCTTGATGGTTAGTTTTTAATTGTCAACTTGTCATAGCCTATAATGTCTTGAGAAAACTTCATTTGAGGAGCTGTTTAGATTGGATTGGTCTGTGGGCATATCTATGAAGTAGTGTCTTGGTTATTAATTGACCCAGCCTGCTGTGGGCAGCACCATTCCCTAGGTTAGTCCCTGAGCTGTGTCAGAGTGAAGAATGCTGGCTGACCCAGCAAGCAGGAAGCACAGGTGTGTTCATTTCTCTCTGCTCTAGACTGTGGATGTGGTGTGACCAGATGCCTGGCTCCCTGCTGCTGCAGCAGTGACTTTCTGCAGTTATGGATTGTCACCCGGAATTGTAGGCTGAACAAACCCTTCCCTCCCTGTGTTGCATTTGGTGGGGATGGTTTATCATGGCAACGGAAATGAAACTCAAACAGGAAACAACCTGACAGCATGAATCAAAAAAAGATCTGAAAATAACCACAACAGAAAATCCCTTAGCCCAGCAATCCAACCTCTAGGAATTTATCCTAAGAAAATAATTGGACAAGCGTGAAAAGATGCATGTGTGTGCTTACTAATGAGTACTGCGTACAGTAGTGAAAAATGGGGGAGGAAGCAAAGCGTCTGAAACGGAAAATTGGCTAAACAAGTTGTGGAAACAATTGAGACAGATACGGCCATTAACAATGCTATGGCCGCCCTGCTAGAAGGAGGTCATTCTGAAACTGTAGGCTTGTGCTCTGGCACTTGAATGAGTAGTGTTTCTTTGAAAAACGTCAAGGCTGTGTGTGCATACATACAGCAGGATGGAGAGAGGCTCAAACTCTAACTGGTTTAAGTGTGAGTATTTCAGCTTATTATGCAGTAAGAGATGTACCCCTTTGGGTATTTGTAATTATTTTCCATAATGATTACTTATGAACATAAATATAATAAAGTCTCTTGAGTTACTGGCATGAGAGAATCTTATTCTGTTATCATCTAAATTTTCCAATTTTTTATTGCATGAGAAACATGAATGAAGGAGAAGTATTTATTGAGATATAATGACAATAGATAACCCAGTTCCAAGCACAGAATGAGATCACTCTACATTCAGCTCCTGTGTCTGCTCCTGGCAGAAACTCAGGGTAGATGGGAGGGCTACCCATAAAAGAGACCGCTGGAGTCTGTTCCAGGAGGTAGACATTGAGTTAGGCAGAAGGAGGTCATTGCCATGTTGAGTTAGGTCAAGGGCTGGGCATTGCTGTGTGCTCTTGGCAGGCAGAGAACACATCCACTACTTGTTCAATTGCTGTGATAAAATGCCATGACCAAGGCAACTCATAGAAGGGGCCGTTTGGGGTTCAGGTATCAGAGAGTTAGGATCCATAATGGCAGGGACATTATGGCAATGGGTGGCAAGCACGGTGGACAGAGACGGGAGCCGAGAGGTAAGGGCTCACATACTGAACTGCAAGTAGGAAGTAAAGAGCCAGAGCTGTGGGTGGTATGAGGCTTTGAAACCAGCCAACATTGTGTTTGCCAGAGTGAGAAGCCAGCTCTCCCCTATCTCGGAGGTGACTTGGGGGTTCCCCCTGGAGAAGAGGTGGATAACTATTCCTAGCCTTCAAGCCCAATGTGTTCTCTGGTCTTGGCCTCTCAGAACCATCAAGCAGGGGCTCCAGGCTGGAAGGGGCGCAGTTGGGGGAGATTCAGTGTGGTTGAGCCTGGCCATTGGTAAACTGGCATGCCCTGAACCTGAACTTGAGGAACTATCTCATGCTTCCTGTTTGTGCCAAGATTTCTGTGAGTTGGTGGCAGACACAGCAAGATAATGGCCACAAATGATTGCCCAAGAGGAAATCCTGCTTAATATTTAATAATTTAATATCTGTGCTGTTGCCTTATGGGCCATGTGGGCTTCATTGTAGGAGCTCCAGTTTGGTAAGGAGATCACTGAAGCCCTGACCCCCTCTAAAGGCTCCTTATCCCCAGCAGGACCCCTGTCCGGTCCTCTCTATCTCTTTCTGGCAGGAGTTTTGCTTACACAGCCCCCTCAAGAGCACAGCACTGTGCATCCTGCTCACAGCCCCGGGCCTCTCAGTGACGGAGTCTTTGCTTCAGTCTCCAGATCAAAGCCACCAGACCCTGGCTGCACTTCCCTCAGTGCTCTGTCCCACCACAGAAGGATTTGAGCTTGACTTTTTGCACGAGGAGCTGGCCTTCCTGGGGCCAGCTGAGTTAGAAATGGCCCAGCCATGGAGAGCTCACCAATGTCCCATTCCCACCCCCAAGGACCTCAACAGAAAGCTGGATGCTCTGCTGCACACTCCCTTAATCCAGGGTCCCAGCCAGAAGAGTTGAAGGCCCGAGCTTCTGGCTGCTTTGCCATTGGGCCCTCCGTAAGGATTTGTGGTTGGTCAGGTTCTTCCTGGGGGCTCTGGTTGTGGCTAGGGCCGTGCTTCCCTTGAGACTCCACTTCAGATCCTTGAACTCAATAAAAGAGATGCGTGAGTGGTACTGTCCACACAGAGCAGAGGCAGCGTGAGGGGGGAGACACACCTGTGCCCCCACCCGAGCATCCCCTTTCCCTCCTGCATGAGCCGGGGCATTGCATCTGAGCCTCTCACACTCAGACCAGCACGCACGGCAGGGCCTCCTGTGCTTCTCAGGCCTGAACTTTGAGTGAATCAAACACCAGCCCTCCGGGGTCTCCAGCTGCAGTGGGCAGATTGTGAGGTTCATCAGCCTCCCAGACTACAAGAGCTAATTTCTCCTTTTATCTGTGTCTGAAGCATTAATCTAATTAGTTAACCATAGAGGTCTGGAAGTCTGTATAGACAGGAGACAGGAAGTGATATGTCTGGGTGGAGAGAGGAATGTAAGGTGGGTGGAGACAGGAGCTCAGCCCTTTTCCGTGTAAGAAGTGTGGAGGTGAGAGGAGACTGTGGCTGTTCTTTACTTCTCTCGTCTTTCAGCATTCACCCCGATATCTGACTCCACGTTGTTGTTATTATAAAAACCAATTAGAATTCGCGCTACGTCTGTCCCCCTCTTTCTTCTCAGTACGTATCTCTCTGCTTCCCTCTTTCCTTCTCCCCCACCTCCATCTCCTCATTCTCCATCTCTTTCTCTGCTTCCCTCTTTCCCTCCTTTCCATAGCTCTGCCTTTCCCAGCTTTTCAGTCCGGATCAACCTCCCTCCTTCTCTTTCTTCCTCTCTCCTACCCTCTGCCCCTCTGTTCATATCTGTCTTACTCTTCCCTCCCCTTCCCCTCCCCACTGTCTACCTCTCCCTCTCTCTATCCCTCCCTCCCCACTGTCCACCTCTCCCTCTCTCTATCCCTCCCCCCTTCTCTTTCTGCAATACGTGTGTGCTTCTCTCTCCCTCTCTTTATTCTGTTTTTTTTTTTTTCTGGAAAATTCTGAATAAGGTCACCCCCAGGAAGGAATTGATAGCAAACGTCCTGCACGTGTGACCTCCTGACAAGCATGCTTGTGCCCAGAGAGCCTGCAGCCTGCAGTGCTAAGAGAATGAGTGCATGATGGTGGTTGCCTTTCCCATCCAGAGTGCAGGTCTCTCTGAGGGAAAGAACTTAAAGAAGAGTAGGTTCCCAAGTACATGGGAAATCCGGGTCCACAGAGAAGGCACTATGCAGCGAGCCTCTGCCCTGCATATTAAATATGAAACGAGAGTCCTCTTGAGTATCTCAGTACTCAATAACCTATTTGATGCAAGCCTGTGAACCAGCTCTTGGAGCAGACATCTTCCTGGGAATCTGCATCTAGGTGTGACAGAGTTCTGGCTCTCTGCCAGGATAGATCAGTGACCAGGACACAGCCCTGCCTGAGTGACTGCTTCATGCCTGGTGCTGACACACGTGACTTCCAGCCTGGAGAATCAGACTGAGCTACTCCAGGAGAGTTCACTGGCCCAGGAGCCAGAGCATATAGAGAGGTGCTAATGGTCATGGTGGCTAGCCTAGAGGAAGGGTTGGGACACAGGGGGTCTTGGTGCTCTTAGAGGCAAAGAGTGCCTCTCAGGGACAGAGAATCCTCCCAGGGGACAGAGAGTTCTCCCAAGACTGATAAGGTTCTCCCTGCTTGGCAGGAAGTTGGCCTAGTGCCTTCCGGGCACATACCCATCCTTATCACCCCTCCTGGAGCAAACTGATGAGTAAACACCATGGATAACAGTGAATGTGACACCTGAGTCCAACAGCAGTCACCTGAAGTGAGCTGGCCTTAGGAAAGTCATGTGTGTTCCAGCAATGTCCCAGCAGTCACTACCCACCCTACGTAGTGACAATATGTGTGATGTGTCCCATCTTTTTATGTCCTCTGCCTAACACAAGTTAACATTTGATAGCAGCCCTAAAAAATAAGTGTAATTACTCAAACAAATTAAAATGGCTTCATGCTACCGATCAGAGGACAACAGCTTCACTGGCCTGGTGATGCCTGAGAGTCTGAAAATTAGTCAGCTGTCGGGGGCTACGCCCCTGTCCTTGTTGCTTTGTCTTAAATAATTTAGAACTGCTCTTCTCGGCGAGCAAACAGCTCTCTCCGGGTTCAATACTACTCCTTCCAGCCAGTTCTGAGCTAAGTAAATGAGCTTGCCTTGGGTGTGTGGCAGGGTGACAGGAACATGGGGGGCTTGCTGCCTTGTGAACCCAGGTGAGGCCAGGACTTGCTGATCAGTGCTTCGGGTTAGGACAAGACCAACCACCCCACACAACAACAGCGCCTGCGAGCCGGGAAGACAGAGGCAAGCAGATGTGAGGAGTGAACCCGAGTGCTTTCAACCTGTGCTGGGCAGTGGAACAAAGGAAGCAAAATAAAGACTATCAAATGACTGCCCCATCTATCTCCTAAGAATTGCTTTGTCAAAGCTCTAGGAATTAAATTTGGGTATACCGCCACTAGGTGGCATCATGCGCTCTTCAAAATACACTCTGTTCAAATCTATACTGTGTGTGGTGTTCTGGGCAGAGGAGTCGGAGGGTCCCAGGCATTGTGGAGTTGTGAAGCTCAGAGGCTCACTAAGTGACAGGAGTTTATAATCTGTCATGAGGAATACGTCCCTTCAAATGATGGAGAGATACCTAACAGAGAAAAACCACCTTATCTGACTCAAACCTCTAATTCTCTATTATTATAGTTATTAAAATTAATGGAAATAAATGATAAAATGGCTGTTAAATAAGCAAGAAATAATATTATGTTTAGCTTTGAAATGAAGCAAAGGTTTTCAAATACCTTTTAGCTTGTGTGACCAAAATTGCAGGAAGAAGTAAGGGCCCTGTACACAGAAAATGAAAAGAGCTTCTCTGTTTGACGTGGAAATGGGGCACTGTGAAGATTTTCACACAGGCTGGAGCAGGGCTTGCTGGGCGTCGGAGCTTCTCTGCCCATGTTGTGCTGAGCCGCTCTACCTGTACCTGCCCCACGTTCCAAATGCTTCGGCTGTTGCTTGCCACAAGGGAACCTCATACACAACACTCTCTCCAGGCTTCTCAGGCACCAGGGACTCCTCCCTTGTATTCACACCCTCCCACTCTGTGTGCTCTGAGCTTGAGGACCATAACCACCCAAACTGCAACCTGAGGCTGCCTGGCAACCTTGGCATTAAGGGCTGGAGAAGGGAGAGTGTGGCCTCAGCCTTCTTACTCTACACGTGGCCTCTGGCCAAGCAGACCTGGGGCCATGACGTCTAGGGATGTTAAGTTTCCTACAAAAACGAAGTGAGAGGGAGAAGACCCTGCGACCTGGGTGTCCTCCCTCAGCACAGCCCGCTCAGCCTTACCCTCTCTCAACTCTTCCCCAGCACACAGCATGGAATCAGCTTCTCAGCATTTGATATTCGGAGCACAGGGACAGAAGTGCAGCCAGGCTGTCTTGAGGACACTGCTGCTGCACTGTCTTTCATCTGAGTATTTCCCCCACGTTCTCCCCTTGTTTCATCTGCGGTTGTACCCATTCCAAGTGCTGCTATTTAGCCAACGCATCTTAGGACTTTTTGTCTTCAGGTGGCTGATGTTTGCCAGGAAATTCATGTTAAAGACTTCTAACCCCTGAGTAGTCACGTCCATTTCCATACCCACACTCTGACATCTTTATTGCATTCATTGGCAAAGAACCCAACCCAGAATGTCATCCCCTTCTGCTGAAAGTATCATTGGCAAGGACAGCTTTCCATAGCCCTGACTGCCGGGCCCAGCAGCACAAATGTTTATAATGGCTCATGTGTTGACGGATGCTTTCCAACTGCACATTATCCCCATTTGCTAGTTTGCCAGATGCTTCCAGAAGTATATGAGAATGCCAGTTTCATTAGGGTGCCGCCTGCACTAGGTATTTCCACTAAACGCATTTTAATGCTACTTTAATAGGCAAAGGGGACCTGCTGCCTGACTTAACTTCCATCCATCAGGTGGAGTGCCCCAGTCTCCAGAAACAGCAGGAACGCCATGCCTCATGGAGATACCCAACAGCTGTCTCCTCTAGGGAACGCCAGGTGCGGCTCTGCTTTCTCCACTGGAAAACAGACATCTCATCCCTTCATCTCCACAAAGGAGACTGCCTGCCCCTGGCCTGTCTCCCAGGGCAAGCTCAGCTGGTGACAGTGGCAGCCCCTCCCACTCCCTACCTGGTATGATACAACCTTGTGCATGCTTCAGAGGCTTAGAAAGCCTGAAACCTAATAGAACTACTCCACAATGAGACCCAACAGTTTCAAAGCCTAGAGAGGAACCAAGAACAAAACTGTGTAAAACCTCAGCTCTCCCTCATTTTTTTTTCATGTTTCCAAGTCAAGCATGAAGTGAGCCCAGTGACCATTCAGCTGGAGGTGCTGGACAGCCCAGAGGCTCTGTAGAACCCTAGGGAGGAGTTAGTCACAGGATCTGCCCCTTGGCACATCATCAGACTCAGAGAAGGGAGACACCACACAGTGGAGGACAAAGCAGGACCCCTGTACATTCTCAGTGCCAGCATCCCTTTTTAAACAGTAGGAAGAAATGGAGAGAGCACCCCTGGGGGAACCTATCAAAAATATATCTCTGTATGACCTTGAAAAGATATCTAACATGACTACAAGTTTGCTTCTTATAGATGACTAACTACTAACCTGTATTTCTTTACAATACCTTAAACAAGAGTAAAAACATATATACAATATAACAAAATTAATCTTAAATTTGTATCAAAATATACAAATCCATACCAATGTAAAATATTAGAGACTACTGGTTGTTCAAAGGTTGATTCAACAATCTGCCCTTTTATTCCATCATTTCTACATTGTATCCCTCCCTTCCCCTTCAGAAAAAGATCTCTGAATCTAATCTTTGTTTAGCTTTTTCCCTGACAGTGACCAGTAACAATTTGTAACCAATCCCCCTAAATAATGACAAATATCCACAACCCACCCTACCTCTTGGGAATGTGGGTATTGTGTTCTCTAGACTGCTCCTTGTTGTCTGTGAGCAACAGCATCTTTAGGGAACCTGAGAAAATTGGGATAATGGTCAAGTCCTGGGAAGACTAGCCATAACATTTGTTGTCCAGTCTCTGTGCAATGGGAAAGCACATGACTTTCCTACAGTCCTGGCTAGAATAGTCTGTGAGGCTGGAACACCACAGCCAGCAGCCTTGAAGCTGTTCTGGATGCAGAACCCTGAGGAAACTGCAACAGAGGCACTCTGAGAGGCGGGATCACCTGGACCACCTATTTTCATTGGTGCCTGTTCCCCTTGCTCTGAAAATACACAAACTTTCAAAGATAACATATATGTCTGTGTATGGACTGTGGCATTGCAAGTCAGCCAAAGATGAGTTTTTGTTTTATCTTTGAGCAGGTAAAATATACATCACCTGTCTTGCAGTTTTTCTAGGTTTATTTCTTTATATCTGTAGTCAAGCTTTTTAGGAGGTCTCCCCCAGTCAAATCTGATCCTCTTTAACCTTTAACGAATGAATAATCAGGCTTTCAATTCCTGTGGAAACAAAAGCATGACCTCTTCCCCAATGCAATACACTTTCTGACTTCCATTTTAAAGTATCCAGGCTGGTTTAATCCCGCAGTCCTTCTTACAATCCCATGTCTCTCAGCATCTGTCATTGGATCATCAGCAATCAAACAATTTAAAGTAGGCCGGGCGGTGGTGGCGCACGCCTTTAATCCCAGCACTCGAGAGGCAGAGCCAGGTGGATCTCTGTGAGTTCGAGGCCAGCCTGGGCTACCAAGCGAGTCCCAGGAAAGGCGCAAAGCTACACAGAGAAACCCTGTCTCGAAAAACGAAAAAAAAAATTTTTTTAAAGTAAACAAGACACCATATGTGGTCCAGACTCCCTGTGTATTTTCCATCTTTATGTGACTTAACCATTTCATATTATTTTATTTTCTCTTTAAAGATTTTATTTTGTTATTTATAAACGATTTTTTTCTATAACTGTCTTTACTCCTTTTCTTTTTTAAGCCTGCACACATTTTTTAAAAATACACTGTAACCATTTAGAGGTTTTTTTTTCCATCTGGATCTGTCTTTACTGAGCACCTGTAACATTCTCTGACTGTATTAGACAAATCTTAAACTACCGTGTCAGCCGCCATGGGGCTCAGCTTAGCATATGGTGCTGGCACATGGCACTGGTGGCTGGCTCCAGCCCACAGGCAGTGACGAGTGGTTGCTCCTCTGTATGCTGAGCACCAGTCTGCCTGAGAGACTTCAGGACTAGGAAGCCACATTCAGCTCCACGTCCAGAGTTTATCTTAGCTTTCTCAGGGCCTATGTTTGGATACTTGAGCCTCCACATTGGACGACATATGTAGCAGGCTTTCCTGGACTGCCAGCTCCAAATCATGACACCAAGACTTATTATTAATTATGAAAGCTCAGCTTTAGCATAGGCTTGTTTCTAACTAGCTCCTATAACTTAAATTAACCCATTTCTATTAATCTCCATGATGCCACATGCCTTGTGTCTTTTCCCTCTTCTTCTGCATGTCCTGCTTCTTCTCTCTCTCCACTGGAATCTTTCCCCACACCTAGATTAATCTCCTCTTCTTTTCTCTCTGCCTGGAAGTTCCACCTAACTTCTTCCTGCCTAGTTATTCCCCCACTTAGCTCTTTATTAAACCAAGGAGAAGGAGCCTTGGCAAAGACATATCTTCACAGTGTACAAAAAGATTGTCCCACAGCATGACTGTGGTACACAGGGACACTAGGTGAAGTGGTAATTCCCATCAGCTGTGGGTGATGCTAGACTTTCTCTCTGAGAGGCTGTGGTCCCATCCAACAAGTTGCAGGCATAAGTTGATGGTGGACACAGTTTCATTTATAATGGGGACATGAGCCCCTAAGGAGGCAGATTAATGGCAAGGAGAATGGACAGTTCTGAAGTGCAGACTCGAAACTGAACTCAGTCCTATAGAAACAGAGGTGGAGTCAGACTCAGCACCCATATTTCCCCATGCTAGCCAACCAGAGTGTGTGCTTTAAGGCTTCATCTCAGAACAAGGGCTGCCTGCTACACCTTGTTGTATTGTACTTATGCAGCTCATTTGAAAATGCATGTTAAGTTCTAGTCCTTGAAAGCTATTTAGGATAATAAAGAAATACAGGCTAGTAGTTAGTCATCTATAACAATCAAATTTGTAGTCATGTTAGATATGGTTTCAAGGTCATACAGCAATATATTTTAGATAGATAGGTGATCTTAAAACACTTCAAAGACCTACAGAATATGGCATTTAAAATGTTTTTATAGCTTAAGGCTTTTCATGACAGTGAGACACATCCCCTCCTGCCAGTACCATTTTACTTTAAAAAAGGATGATGGGCATAGAAGAACCTCCATATGAAGTTTGCTTTCAATGTGACAAAGCTCATCACTGGGCAAGAAACTGCCCTTGCCTCAACTGCTGACAGTATGCTGTCCAAACTGAACAAGCAGGACACAAAAGAAGGTGACTGCCGAATTTTACCAAGACAAGGTAGGATAGTCCTTCAAAATCCCTGCTGCACAGAAAGTCTATCAGATATTCTAGACCTGTAGGCCAAATATGGATGCTCCAACACTGTAGAGGAACCTTGGATGACTGTCCAGGCATCCAGCTGTTTCTGTCATTTCTATAGTTTTGGAAGTTGTTTGTTCTGTACTTCCTGTTTAATCAGGTAATACTATATCTTTCTTGGGTCTCTGATGGAGTTGAAGATGAGATAGTTACAGTTGCAGTTTTCCTTGTTACCAAATTCAGAAAAGAAACTCACAGAAGAGGTTTAAAGTATATAAGGTTGAGAGACATAAAAGCTTAAGTTGTCTATCTAAAAATGTTTTGAGGTCTTAAAAGATAATTTTGGGTTGGTAATACAAGTTAGGATACAGACTAAATCAGGTATAAAACTTTTGGTTCACCAAGATATGATAGATAACAGAGTATTTTCTTTGAATTTGCCAATACTAATAGACTGAGCATTGTGAATGTAATTCTTACCTGATATATTGTATGTAGTTTTAGTATATTAGAGTGTGGTAATATATTGTGTATCCTAACAAAATTTGCCTGAAGATCAGAGAGTAGAATAAGACACTAGATTAAACATTAGGCCAGGTGATGGTGGCACACACCTTTAATCCTGGCACTCAGGAGGCAGAGATCTGTCTGGATCTCTGTGAGTTCAAAGCCACCCTGGGTGACATGAGATTGACTCAGTCTAGGAGAGAAACAGCGCCAGGCAGTGGTGACATACACCTTTAATCCCAGCACTTGAGATCTCATGCCTTTGCTTGGGAAGCACATATGCCTTTAATCCCAGCACTAAGAAGGAAGTAATATGGCAGGGCAGAGAAAGGTATATAAGGCTTGAGGAGAGACAGGAACTAGAAGCCTTTAGAAAGCCTTTTCAGGCTGAGGAGTCCTAGAGGTAAGATGCGGCAGTGGTTTGTTCCTTTGTCTCTCTGATCTTTCAGCATTTACCCCAATGTCTGGTTCCAGGTTTTTTGTTGTTGTTGTTGTTTTGGTTTGGCTTGGTTTCTTTTGTTTGTTTTTTTTATTAAAAAGACCATTTAACATTCATGCAACATTAGAGTTAAAAATATTTCTTTTTTATATAGAGAAAAAGGGGGAAATATTGTAGAATAATCTTTTTTTACTCTGTGAAGATGTATCTTTGCCAAGGCTCCTTCTCATTGATTTAATAAAGAGCTGAATGGCCAATAGCTAGGCAGGAAGAGGTTAAGTGGGACTTCTGGGCAGAGAGAAAAGAAGAGGAGATGAATCTAGGCACAGAAGAGATGGAGGGGAAGCAGGACATGTAGGAGGAGAGGTAAAAGTTACAAGCCACATGGCAGTGCATAGATGAGTAGAAATCAGTTACTTTCAATTATAAGAACTAATTAGAAACAAGCCTAAGCTAAGGCCAAGCTTTCATAATTAATAATAAATCTCAGTGTCATTATTTGGGAACTGGCTGGGAGTGGGACAGAGAAAGATTGTTACACAGTCACCCATACAATATCACTGCCAAGGCTTCAAATAGGTCTCCTCCAAAGGTCAGTTAAACGGGAAAGAAGAAGAAGTCTCATTTTGCCTTCCTACTTTCATTTATGTGTTGTGATAAAATACCTTGACCGAGAGCAGCCACAGGGAAGAAAGGACTTCCACCTGCAATCTGATTTGAGTTATAATCCATCACTGGGAGGAAGTCAAGGCAGGAACTCTGGTAGTGAGCCACATTACATCCACAGTCAGGAGAGAAATGAACGCAGCCATGCTGGCTGCTTGCTCGTTTCTGCTCAGCTAGCTTCCTTTACTCTTACACAACTCAGGACCCAGTTCATGAAAGGTCGGGTTTTCCCATATCAATTATCAACCAAGACAGTCCCCCACAGACATGCCCATGGGCCAGCCTGATCTGGATAATTCCTCATCGTTAAGACTATTCCCTGAAGAGTCTAGATCATGTCGAATGGAAAGCTAAAACTAACCTGCCATTATGATGGATAATAGTCTTGGTTGTCACCTTGAGAGCGTCTGGAACCAACTAAAAGGCAAACTGTTGGGCAGGCCTGTGAGGGATTTTCTTGATCAGATTATCTGAAGCATGAAGACTCACCCTGAATGTGACCACACCTTCTTTTTCCTACCTGTATCGGCAGCAGTTTCTGACTTTTTCTGTGTCCTTCCTGCCCAGCTGCCCCTCAACAGTTCTTCCAGGGTGGGACTGTTGTTGCTGATGAATTCCTCGGGTTTTATTTGTCTGAGAAAGTTTTATTTTCTCACTTTTGAGGGGCAATTCTTCTGGATCTTGACAGGTATTGTGAGTTGAATCTCAAGTATCCCCACATTCTGATGTGTTTAACACTTGACCCCAGCCACTGGTGCTGTTTTGGGAGGTTATGGAACTTTTAGGAGGTGACACTTAGCTGGAGGAGGTGAGTCACTCAGGGGCAGGCCTTGCAGTTTATAGCCTGGCTTTACTTTCTGTTTGGCCAAGGTATGAGCAAGAACCTGTGGTCACAGCCATAGGCTACTCCTGCCTCCACACTGGCTCTGATGCACTGTCTGGAGTGAAAGTGTGAACCAGGGTGACCCTTAAGTAGTTTCATGCAGGTGTCTTATGACAGCATGAGGAATACAGCTGGCTGATCAGAAGGTACTTCTTTCCAATGCTAAGTAATTGATCCCTCTTCTTTTGCTTGTCTAGCTTTGATGAGAAGGCCATGAGAGTCTGACCCTAGCTCCTCTGCCAGTTGCCGTAGGGTACCACCACTCCCACCCCCACCCCCACTCCCACCCCCACTCCCCATCTTTTTTCAAGGTTTCTTTCTTTGTCTTGGGTCGATGGCATGTTGGTTGCCCTGCTTTGGCATTGATGTGTCATGCTGAGCCATGACAGTCCAGATTCAACATCTCTCCAGACTCAGAGCAATGACTCCCTCCGTGGGCAGATGGCAGCAAACTTGGTTAAATGGTGACTTGGCTCGTGGTTGTGGTTTAGGCTAGAACAGTGCCATGTATGACACAGTGGCTGCTAGATTTGAGCAGGGGAGACAGGGGTCACTGAAAAGGCTGATGGAACCAGAGACTGAACAAAGGGGTCATGTCAAAGTTCCTGTAGGGTGAGGACAGAGGGGACTCTGGGTGACTGAACTCTACTATGCTCCTGTGTGGAAAACTGCCTGTTTCTAGCTCCCTTATGGTGACGTGGTGCCAGGCACAGGTAACTCCATGCTCACTGGGTCAATGCCCTGCATGTTCTTCCACAGACTGAGGAAAACCTGTCAGGTTTTAGCATTTCTTCTGCTTCTGGCTGGAGCTTTGGCAGAAGGTCTCCAAGCCTCTTACTTTTAAGAACTTGGATTTGGACTCTTTTTACAAGACAAGGTGAAGCCCACTTTTGTAAGTTTCTGAGCACATCTCCCACCCACACTTTCTCGGGAAAGCTTTTGGCCTCCTGTGTAATATTTTCCAGTTGAACAGGAGAGGCAGTTTCCTCTCCAGAAGTTACTGTGTGTACTTCACTCCCTTGCAGGGCTGGTGAAGGAGAAGGAATTAATTTACAACAATGCTTTCTGGGAAGTAACGCTAAGGGGTGAAGGTCACAGGAGGCCAGGAGAATCACTTTCTGCTGAGTTATTTATTGGAGACACTACTTGACTGAACCCCTGACATTTTCTTATTCTGCAAATGATCTCTTTCTAGCCCTTAGGCTCCATCTTCTGAGAATAGTACAAGTAAGGTCTCAGACAACATGCTCTATTAAAACACTTCAACACAAATACATTAAAAAAATTGATGCATCTTTGCAATATATTGAGATTAAGATACATTTTTCAAGACCATCCTAAAGATTTTTCCCCACGGCTCTTCCCCTGGAGGCAACCCTGCCCCCAGGATCTATAACCATCTTCTCAGTGAGTGTCTGTGTCCTTTATAATGCTTGCAAGCTCCAAATCACAGGCAGGTTGTTAAAAACTGTGCCCGGAGGCCTCTCAGCCAGTTACGGCTTCTACATGTTTTGTTTGGTTGAGAGGAATAAAGCAATTAAATCGGAAGGGTTCTGTTTATACGTGAGACAGCACAACATCACTGGTTCTGCCTCAGAGGACAGAGGAAAGATCTGATGCAGAAAACACACCACCACAGAGAGAAAGAGGGAACAAGCCTTCCTGAGCCCTCTCTGGTTCCCAAGGGCTCCAGACACCACCTCCTTCTCCCCAGTCAGGTGCTGGGGCGGGAGGATGTTCACTGGATTCATTCTGACAGCCTCATGCAGAGGAAAGTCAGAGACTGTGGAACACAGGGTGTTAGAGACCCAGGGGTTCCAGAGGAGAAATGGAAGTCAATTTCAGATGTTTGAACTTAATGAAACTCAGATGGTGACAGTAGCAGTTTGCAATGCATGATTGGCCACTGGGGACACTCCAGGAGAGCTGTATTCCTAAGGCTTCAGGCTTCTCAAGTGGGAAGAATTTGTTTTGACTAATGGTGTTGTCTAATGAAACCCTACACCGGGCTCCCTCTGATAAGCCAGGGAGTGGCCTGCCTGGGAGCACCTTCCCTGCCCCTCTTGCCTTGTTCTCCCAGGAAACACTGGGAGTTCTCTGGCTTCAGGCTCAATAGCCTATCCTCACACCACCACAGCTTGTCTTACAACAGCCAAGCCATCAAGGCAAGGATCCAGACAGGGCAGCCAGAGTGAGACACAGGAATTTATCTCTGAAGCTTCCAATGACTGCTCTTTGGCAGACAACAAGTGATTTGAATTATTACTGCATTTTCAGGTTTTTTATTGTACCGCTGCGCTGATCTGCCCATCGTAACATCACAGGAGTCTCGGGTACAACAGATCTAAATTAGAACCTTGGATGCTGCTTCCCATAATTCATCTCTCCACCTGCTTGCCTGTGGCCTGCGGGTCCACTCTGTGTGTCTGTGTGCAAGTGTGCACGTGTGCACGTGTGCCTGCGGAGCCAGAGATCAACTGTGGCTTCATTCCTCTAGAGCCGTTCTCCTTGTTTTTCTGATACATACAGGTGTTGTGCCCAGATCGTGACCCCCAGAGAGACCACCAAGGACGAGCATACCAGAATGCAAAAGCAAGGTTTATCTTTGTTACAAGTTGTGCCCCAGGGAACTCATCTCAAGCATTCACTGGCCGCAACGCAGTGAGGCAGGGAGGAGTTCCTCTTTCTTGGGAAAGTTAGTTTTTATAGGCAAAACCCACAAAATTTCTTAGAAGGGAGGGGCTTAGTACGGGTCCATCCTTGATTGGTCCAGTTTTTTCCAGGCCTGGACTTCGTCTTATTTTAGCTTATCTGTTTGCCCTATCAGGAGTTTTACAACTCATCTCCTGGGTCTGGTCATGTTATCTCCGGAGAGGGGCATCTCGTGGTTAATCGGTTACCACCAGACATCCTGACTTTGTTCTTTTGAAAACACCTGATTTCACCCTCTCCAGGAAGGGGGAACTGACTCACTTTTAAGATATCTCTTCCCTCAGCTCTTTTGGGTTTCTGGGGGAACTGTGTCTGGGTCTTTCAACAGGGTCTTTCACTGTCCTGGTCCTCACCATCAGGCCTGGCTGGTTAGCAAGCTGGGGATCCACGTGTCTCTGCTGCCCCAAACCCAGATCACAAATGTATGCCACCACACAGGCTCTTTACCTGGGTTCTAGGGATAAATCAGGTCTTCACGCCCACGTGACACACACTTGATGAACTCTGTTGTCTCTCCAGGTCCTTTGCAATTCCTCTTCTTTGTTGTGCATTTTCCTCTAAGTTCCTAGCAACAGCCCCTCCCACTGCCGGATCTCAACTTGCAAGAAGCTGCTCAGGCCACTCACCACGCTGCCTATTTCATATGTCCTAATCTCCCAGTCCCTGTGTGACTGTGTTTGGTCACAGGGCTTTGAGGAGGTGTTCTAGTTAGCTCTAAGTGTCAAGCTGAGGCATCTGAGAGGCAAGGCTGAAGGATTCCCTAGACCAGAATGGTCTGTGGACGTGCCTGTGGGAGACTGTCTTAATTATTAATTGATGGGGAGGGAACAGCTCACTGTGGGCAGCAACATCCCTAGACACATGGCCCTTAGTTGTACAAGAAAGCCAGCCAAGCATGAGTCTGTGAAGCCCATGAGCAGTGTCCCTTCAGGGTTTCTGCTTCAAGTCCCTGCCCTGACGTTCCTCATGATTGACTATGACTTGGAAGTGCAAGCCGAATAAAGCTCCCCACTTTGGTCATGCTGCTCTACCCCAGGACGAAATCAGAACAGGAAGTAGATAAGGGTAAATGGACTCAGCATGGTGGGGTCTCTCTCTTTCCAAAAGCTCACAGAGAGGAAAGACAATGTGAAGACACACTGGGATGGTGGCCATCTGCAAGTTTGAAGAAGGGCCTTCTCCAAATCCAGCCTTGCTGTCTTCCCAATGTGACTGGAGCAGATGGAGCTGTGAGAAGATAGATGCCGGTGGTTAAGCCATACTATTTGAATGCATTTTCTTATATCGGCATGAGTCAATTAGGACATCCTACATCCTAGGGTTTTATCCTGGTTGGGAGGATGGGGTCTTCTGATTCTTGTCTTCTTGAAAGAATGAGTTCAGTCAACAGCAGAGACATTCTGAGTGTCATTCATCAGGAGCTGAACACCTTGGAGACAGTTCTAGCTGGACTTTATCGATCAAAGCAAATACTCCAAAGAGGGATTGGTGTGGGCTGCCCATGAAAATGACCAGCTGTGGGATCTGGAAGAGGATTTTGTGACTATTTCAGAGGTGGGTGGCATATTCATGGGAAAGGGGACCACTTTCTCCCTCCTAAGTCACAGTGAACAGCATTTCCCTTTCCAAGTATTTCTTCCATGAACCCTGCAAAAGACAGGTATCTAAGTGACAGTGCAGTGATGTGATGACATGGGGCTTTGACTCTCTGCTCCTGCCCATGTGTGGGGCAATGTCCCAGTGCTTGGAGATGGACGACATCACGCAGCTTCAGAGATGTCTAACCACAGATGGACACAGCCGCCAAGACCACATTGCAGTGTGTCTTGTTACCCTGTCAAGTCCTTTGCCTGCCTGGTATCAATTTGCTCCCCCCATGTACTCCATCGTGGCTCCTGTGTCCTCCTGTGGACCTGTGACTCTCGGCTGCCAGTAAGACTGCTCTCCACGTGGGCAGGAAAGTGTCTCTTTCATCTCTGGTGTTCCCTCCCCTGTCCCCCGACAGATCCACAGGGCAAGACAGCTGAGCATAGTATTTACCAGCCGTGTTTGAAGGGAGCAGAGTGGCAGCTCAGTGGTGTAAGCATGAGGACTGGGGTTCAGATCCTCAGCACCCATGAAAGTGCTGAGTGTCACAGTGGCCTGCCTAGAGTTCTAGCACATGGATGTGGAGACAGGATACTTGGAGCAAGCTAGCCACAAGACTAGCTGAATTGGCAAACTCTGAATTCAAGGGAGAGCCTCTGTCATTATATGAGATGGAGAGCAACTGATACTAGATATTAATGTCTGGCTTCCATATGCAAACACACACACATACACACACAGGAACACATGCATATACATACATGTGGGAACACAAACACACACAGATGCATGTATATATACACACAGGAATGTACATACACACATGCATACACACAAGGCACAGACATAGAAACATGCATACACATACACATGTGTAGGCATACACACATGTAGGAGGGCACACACACATATGCACACATGGGAACACATGTATAGACATGTATGTGGGAACAAACACACAGAGACATATGTATGTATACACATAGGAATATACGTACATGCACACACACACAGACACATGTATGTACACACACAGGAACATACATACACACATGCACACACAGACACATGTATGTACACACACAGGAACATATATACACACATGCACACACACAGATACATGTATGTACACACACAGGAACATACATACACACATGCACACACACATAAAACATACAAGGTACAAGCACATACACAGAAGTACTTGGAGGGTGTTGAGCAATACAGATGGTTTTGATACCAAAGCTTCCGGATCTGCACAAGGTTGGACAATAGCGAAGGCCTCCTCTGTGACCTTCCTGGGTCTCCCTGGGAACAGGAAAGGAAGGGAGCCGCAGGGGTCTCTGCAGAGTTGTGACTTGTCTCAGAGCAGAAGGTGAAGCAAAGGGGAGCCCAATTCTCAGTTTCCTGTGTGGGGTGGGAGCTGTGAGCATTCAGTCCATAAATAAAGGATGAGGAGCTGGAGACAGATGGGAGGGGGAGGGGAAAGAGGGAGGGGGAGGGGAGAAGAGGAAGGGGGAGGGGAGAAGAGGGAGGGGGAGAAGAGGGAGGGGGAGGGGAGAAGAGGGAGGGGAAGAGAGAAGAGGGAGGGGAAGGGGAGAAGAGGGAGGGGAGGGGAGAAGAGGGAGCGGAGGAGAGAAGAGGGAGGGGAAGGGGAGAAGAGGGATGGGAGGGGAGAAGAGGGAGGGGAGGAGAGAAGAGGGAGGGGAAGGGGAGAAGAGGGAGGGGAGGAGAGAAGAGGGAGGGGAGGGGAGAAGAGGGATGGGAGGAGAGAAGAGGGAGGGGGAGGGGAGAAGAGAGGGGGGAGGGAAGAAGAGGGAGGGGGAGGGGAGAAGAGGGAGGGAGAGGGGAGAAGAGGGAGGGGGAGGGGAGAAGAGGGAGGGGAGAAGAGGGAGGGGAAGAGGGAGGAGAAGAGGGAGGAGAGAAGAAGGAGGGGAACAAGGAGCAGGAAGGGCGTCGTGGAGGAGCAGATGAGGCAGGGGCGTCAGCCACAGCAGATGGGGAGCAGAGTAGCTGGGCCACAGGGGGAGGCTGGGGCACTCTGGTGGGGGAGGGGAGGCCCAGCCCCCTCTGCGGGTGGAGCAGGGTGTGCTCATTCCACAGTTGGACACCTGGGCATCAGACTGGGAGGCAAACTTGGTTGTCAGCTCTGTGGGGCAGCAAGGACCCCCGAGTGGGTCAGTGACCTCAGCTCTATCTTCACCTTGGGCTGGACTGCTTGTGAGTACTGAAGGGTTTGTAGAATCCCTGACCAGTGCCAGGCTCAAGGGCACCTGAGACCCTGTCAGAGGTAGTGCTCTTCTCTCCACAGGCAAGTGAGGGCATCCTGCACGAGGGGTGTGACTGTCTGGATCGGTTTACACACACACACACACACACACGCTCACACATGCACACACACACCCCATCGGCACCGGTGGGAACAAGGCGCAGCAGCCCAGAGAGAGCTGCTTGTGAGCAGAAAACGCTGGCTGGACAGATGGGACAGTGGCCGGGTCACGTGGCTGCCAAGCAGATGTTTAGTGTGTGGGGGCCGCATGCCTACCCACAGCCCCAGGCCTGTGACAGGCCCAACCACATTGCTGCCCCTAACCTGCCTTTCTGCGGAGACATTGGTGACACTCAGATGGGGGAAGGAGATCTCTACGGGGATTTTGATCAAGACCCTACATGAACTTATGGCTTTCCAAACTGGGGGTGGAGTGTTGAGAGAGGCACCATCTGTGTGCCCCACTCCCTCTCTTTAAAAACGGAAGCGAGCTGGATCTCCCTTGTTCTAGTTGTCTTCCCAGGCTCTGCAGACACTGTGTGCATTAGCTAGGTTTGTTTTGTTGTTGTTTTTGTCAACTTGACACAGCTGGGGTTATCTGGAACAAGGGACACTCAATTAAGAAAATGTTTCTTTGGATTGGTCTGTGGTCTGGGGTATTTTCTTGATTAATGATTGATGTGTGAGGGTCCAGTCAGTGTGGAGGGTGCCAGACCTGGTCAGGCAGTCCTGGGTTCTATAAGAAAGCAGGCTGAGCAAGCCATGGGGAGCAAGCCAGCAAGCAGCACTCCTCCATGGCCCCCTCCTTCCTCCGGGTTCCTGCCTTGAGTGCTTCCCTCAGTGGTGGGCTATGACCTGTATGCTAAATAAACCCTTTTCTCTCAAAAGTTGGTTTTGATCATGACCTTTTGTCACAGCAATAGAAACCTAACGGGAACACTACCCACTTCTGAAAGCTCCCTGTGTGTCACTGTTTGCCCCGGAAGGGCCAGAGTGGTTTATTCCGTAGATGGGAAAAGCACAAACCTGTCCAGTGGTGCGTGGGCTGGGCCTGAGTGGGATACAATTTGGCAGCATCAAGCTATTTAAACTGTGGTTTTCTTTTTAAACTAGACTTGAATTAGAAGGTGGAAGAAGCTGTTTAATTCCACCAGGCAGGTTAGTATTGAACTTCACTCAAGAACTTCTCCTACAGTCCACCTCCTGCTGTGAATGAACAAAAGGGAAAATAGAGTCTGGCGATGCTTCTTTCATTAATCTAAATCTCCAGAAAGATTGAAATGAGAAGCAGTCAGGGGCTGGACAGTGGGCCTGTGCTGGGAGAGCAGAACTTCCACAAAGACACCGAGAGGAGACGTTAAAATCTGTGTCTGGGGAATGAAGTGCAGCTTATGATCCAAACCTGAGATGGCCCCGTGGGAGCTGGCATGGCTCCCCAAGGGGGACCGCTGGACACCTTCTTGCTGACTGCTATGCTAGTTGATAATAACAATTGTAAAAGGTCACGAGGGTCCAACTGGAGAAAGGAGGAACTCACATTTCGAGGGCTGTCAGTGCCCAATGCTGACTGGGAGAGTGTGACCAGATCAGCAAGCAGCACATTCACATGAAAGGAGCAGAGGTTGGAGTGGGGCTTAATGCGCATTTCATTTGGCCCCGGTCTTAGATGAATTAATTAAAATCAACATCAGGTTGTGCCTGAAAGCCAGGGCAGCTGAGCAACAGCTAATTGCTACAGCAGCTGAATTAGCAGATGATCAAAGAAAGGCCCAGAATTCTTCACACAGAATAGATGGGCATGAAATTCTACCCTTTGGTGTATCAGAATGCAGAGTAAAATTAAGTCTGGTTAATTGAATTAAGTGGAATTAACCCATATGTTTGATTCTGTCATATTAACATTCATCAGAACTTGGTCATGAAAGCGTGGGTTTAAGGGCTGGGTGGCTCAGGGTAGCCCTCCTCCACAAAGTGTTTGCCAGCCTGTGAGAGTCTTTGTTCAGCTGCTCACACTACCATCCACTGTGCTGTAACAGTCCCAGAAAGAGAGAGACAGACAGACAGACAAACAGACAGAGAAAGAGAGAGAGCTTGAAGCTCCTACTGCCCTGTCAGGAGCATAGGTGGACAATCCATTATGCTCAGTTAATAGAGTGGTAAGATGTTGGGAAAAGCAGTGTTGTGATGAGAGGGTTGCAGAATGGGTGCATTCTAGAGATCTAGAGTGAGAACAACAAAAGGCAGAGCACTAGGTGGTCTGTGCTTATGAGCTCACAACACAGGAGGGACCTGGGAGAGCTCAGGTCTCAGCTTGGAGGTGGATTCGATGGCCAGTAGGGACCCACTTTCTTTTGTTTCTGTTTCCATTGCGGTTTAACTTACCCCCAAGGGTCAGGAAGCGTCAAAACCATAATGGTGGCACATGCCTTTAATCCCAGCACTTAGAGGCAGAGGCAGGAGGATCTCTGCGAGTTCGAGGCCAGCCTGGTCTACAAAGCGAGTTCCAGGACAGCCAGAGCTGTTACACAGAGAAACCTTGTCTCAATAAACAAAACAAAACTGTAGCATGAATCTTAAAAGTTCTTATTAATAAAATCAAACCTGAGGCCAAGTATTGGGGAGAACACTGGAAGATCAGAGAGACAAAACAAGCCACAGCTAACCTCACCTGACCAACTTCTCAGCTGGTCTTGTTTCCTCAGACTGGAAGCCTCTGTGTCCTCATATCCAGATGGCTCTCAGCTGAACTGCTGCTCGAATGCCTGAAGCTTAACTAGCTAAAAGCTTAATCAGCCAAATGTCGCTAGTTTCTGGTCCTCACACCTTATATACCTTTCTGCTTTCTACCATTACTCCCTGGGATTAAAGGTTTGCTTTCTGGGTTTAAAGGCGTGATGAGTCACCATGCCTGTCTATATCCTTGAACACATGGATTTCTGCCTCTGGAATGCTAGGATTAAAGGCGTGTGCTACCACTGCCTATCCTTTATGTTTAATATTGTGGTTGTTCTGTCTCTGACCCCAGATAAGTTTATTAGCATGCACAATATTTGGGGGAATACAATACCACCACACAAAATGACAACAAAACCATAGCTCATAGAGAGCTTATGTAGTTCAAAGGTTTGGACCACAGAGTAAACCCTAAAAGGAGTTCTGCTATTGGCTGGTCAGTTCTTCTAAATTTTATGAATCCAAGGATTGGACATGTCAACCTGAGAGAAACAAACATCCTAACAGTATTGATTATGCAGCCCACGAGCATTTATTGAAATGTGAAATGAATTTGCACACTACAGTTCCATGCGTAGTTCTCAGTGGAGAAGCTCACACATAAATCTTTAGGTTTTTCTAGGCATTTGATTATCAGTGCAATTAGAAAGTTACTGCTCTTCAGTTTCGTTTCCCTGTTTCCACTGCTTAGACATGGTCACAGAAGCTGGCTTCCTGTACTGGTTTATATTTTGTAACCTCATTTACCATCTCCAGTAGACTTTGTAGATTCCACAGACCCTTTATAATTCACAGGATCATGCTTCCTGTTAGTGGGAACAGAGGCAACTTGTCTTTCCTTCATCTTATGACTTGTTTTCTTGTCATATTGTGATAGCAAAGACCTTTACTACAGTATGGAATGGGAGTAAACAAATCCATGTTCCTGAGAGGAAAACATCCTTTTTCCCTTGAGTAAGGTGTGAACATGGGGTTTTCATGAATGCCCTTCCTCAGACTTTGAAATTTCTCTTGTAGAAAAACTTATCTTTTTTGCCTAAACTTTTTATAAATTGTTTATGGTTTTGTTTGTCAAATGGTTTTTCTTTTTGCATTTTGTGATGATTGTATGCTTCTCTGTATGATTTTGTGAAGGTGGTGAGTTACTCTGATTTTGAATATTGAAATCACTAGGATTTCTGGGTAGGTCTTTGTGTCCTGATATACTTGACATATTTCCACATTTTACTTGTTTTTTGAGATGGGGGATTACCTTGAACTTCTGATCCTCCTGCCTCCACTTACCCGGTGCTGATATTTCAGGCATAAGCCACTCCATAGGATTTATGTGGTGATTGGGGGCGGGGGGGCGGGGGGGGGGGGGAGGGGACTCACAGCCTTGTGCATAATAAAAGGCAGGCACTCTGCTAACTCACCTGCACGCCCAGCCCTAGCCATACTTGACTTTTTAAAAATATTTTTTGCAGTTATACTATGAAGGATTTCGGCCTATAATTTCACTGGTTGTGCTTTGGCGCTGGGCTCACTCTGAGTTCCTCAAACAAGTAGTGACTGCTCCTTCTTCCCTTGCTGTGTAAGAGAGTATGAACACAACCGTGTGTCTCTTTAAACAATGGGCAGCAAGTATACTGCATGCAGCCTTTTGTCACATCCTGACTATAGAAGGGCCTGTTATGAGTTCAATTTCAGCAGACCCTGGGCATGCAGACAGGCTATTTCCTTGGGTGTTTTGCTTTGCTTTCTTTAGTGTGCTAAAGTTGTGACCAAAACGAACCTGGGGTGGAAAAGGTTGATTTAGCCTTCCAGGTCACAACCTATTGTATAGGAAAGTAGGGGAAAGGCTCAAGTCAGGAGCCTGGATGCAGAAACCATGACGGAACATCACATCATGGTTCACTCTTCAATGTCTGTTCTCTGTTACTGTTTTTTCATCAATCACCACAGGTCACATGATCAGAGCCAATGAAGACCCCTGCACTAACTCTGGGCTGTGTCAGGTTGACAGCAGAAGTTAACCAGAACATTGTGCGTCTTCGCTGTTTTGTTTGTCAAAGAAAAATCTCCACTTGTCTAAGAAATTGAATCATACCTTTTGTTATTCTTTCACAGTGTCTATAGTCACTGTAGAAATAACCTCCTCAAGCTGGAGAGATGGCTCAGTGGTAAGAGCATTTGCTGTTTTTGCAGAGGACCCAGAGTCAGTTCCTAGCACCAATGTGGGGTGGGTTACAATTATCTGTAATTCCAGTTTCAAGTATCTGACACTCCCTTCTGGCCTTCATAGGTACTTCATGTATGTGGTACATACTTACATAGACACACAAAAATAAATAAGTAAATAAATAAATAAATCTTTAAAATCCACTCTTGGGTTCATCTTGGTGACCCATATTTATTTCTCACCAGCATTTCTGGGACTTTACTAGTTTTTATTAATCCTTCCAAACACCCATATTTTTCCTCTGTTTTTTCCTATCCCTTTTGACTATCACACACTTAAAATCACTTTTTATTTTATATTTATTAGTTAACATTGTTCTCTTCCTAGCTAATTAGGTTGGAAGTATAGCCCTTGCCTTTAAGGCATCCTCTAAAAAAAAGTATGAAATGAGCAGCTCTACACAGGGGCAATTATTCCTGCCAGTTCAGCAGCATCCTGCAATTTGGCTTTTTTGACTTTTTGATTATATTCAGTTGATCTAGTTTTTCCCTTTCCCTTAGGACTTATTCTTTGATGTGTGCACTCTTTTGCTGATATTTTGCTTAATTTCTAACCACTTTAGGACATTTTAGCAGCCCTCCTGTTTTCTTAGCTCTTACTGTTGTGATCCAAGCACACACCCTGTATGTTTCAATTCTTAGAACGTGTAGAGACTTGTGTTTATAGCCTGTCACTGCTCTCTGTGGCTGGATGTTGACAGACAGGGATGAACAAATGTTTATCTCCATGTAGATTTATCCTTTGGTTGTTCTGGCATCACTGGGATGCATTAGCGACTGAACTGATGTTTTGCTTCTCTCAATGTCAATATTTATTTGTTTTTTCAATTTTATTTTCACAGAATAGTTCAGATTATGGTCTCTTCAAGACTGGGTTCTTGAAGACATCTTGAGCTATCCCTCATTGACTCCACCAGCACCACTGTCTGTAACTAGGTTTCCTGGCATTACTGTAATTGTATGTTCATGTCTGCCTGTCACATCTGTTTCTATACATTAAATTTCAGTCTCTATGTCCATTTTTAAGAAATGTTACTAGAAAATTACACAGTTGAGATTTTCCCACAGAAATCTGGCAGCCTCTGCCCCTTATGTAAGATGTTTAATCTATTCATTTTTCATGTAGTTGTCAACATGGTTAATTTAAGCCTACTATTTCCCCATCATTTATTCCTTATGTCTCTCTACCTCATTCTCCATCCTCTTTTGGTTTAAGTGAATATTTTTGAAGTATTCTATTTTATGACATCTTTTTAAGCTATCTGTTTTAATCTTTATTTTAGCAGCCACTTCATCACTGCAATATTTATCCTTAAGTGACAGAGATAGCTGTAGCAAGTTTTCCCAAATGTCATCTGACTTTCTTTTGTGGGACCACCAGCTCCCCTTTAATGATACAGAGACTTAATATTAATTATGAAAGCTTAGTCATTAGCTTAGGCTCATTCCCAACTAACTCTTTTAACTTAATCAATTGCTTTTATTAATTTATACTTTGCCATGTGGCTTAGTTACCTCTTCTCTGTACCATATGTTGGACTCACTCTGCATCTTGCTGGTGTTTCTACATGCCTAGATTCTTTCTCCTCTTCCTCTCTCTCTCCAGAAATCCCACCTATACTCTCCTGCCTAGTAATTGGTCATTCAGCTCTTTGTTAAACCAATCAGAAGACTCCTTGTCAAAGACACATCTTTACAGTGTACAAAAAGACTATCCCATAATGTTTCTCCCTTTTGTCTAAATAAAAAGGAAAGGCTTTAACTCTAACATAGTAAAAAATATATATGATAAGAACAATTACCAGGTAGGAATTATATTACAATGTCTAGTCCATTTGTATTTGGCATATTTTAGAAAATATTCTATTATCTATCCTATCTTGATGAATCTAAAGTTTTATACCTAAACCACTTTTTATCATAACTGTATTACCAACCTAAAAATATCTCTTTAGACCTTAAAACATTTTCTTAGATAAACAACTTAAGCTTTTATGTTTCTCAACCTTATATATGTTACATCTATTATGAAAGTTTCTTCTCTGAATTTGGTAACAAGGAAAACTGTAAAACTATAACTATCTATTCTTCAAACCCATTAGAGACCCAAAAAGGATATAATATTACCTGAGTAAACAGGAAGTGCAGGACAAGCAACTTCCAAAATAATAGAAATGACAGAAACAGCTGGCTGCTTGGACAGTCACCCAAGGTTCCTTTGCCACATTGGGGCATCCATCTTCAGCCTACAGGCCTAGAATATCTGACAGACTTTTCTGTGAAACAGGAATTTTGAAGGACTGTCTTACCTTATCTTTGCAAAGTTTGGCAGTTGTCTTCTTTTGCGTCCTGCTTGTCCATTTTAGACAGCATCTGTCAGCAGTCAAGCAAACTGCAAGGGCAGTTTTTTGCCCAGTGGCTAGCTTTGCCACATTGAAAGCAAAGGAGGTTCTTTGATGTTCAACATCATTTTTTGAAGCAGATTGGTGCTGCCAGGAGCAGACATATCTCACTGTAATGAAAAGCCTTAGATTATTAAAACTTCTTAAATGCCACATTTTATAGGTCTCTGAAGTGTTTGAAGACCATTATCTAAAATATATCTTAGTTTGACCTTGTAAACATACTTAATATGATTATAAGTTTGTAATAGATAACTAACTACTAACCTGTCTCTATTATCCTGAATTGTTTCCAAGGATTAAATGAGCTGCATAGGTACAATACCTTAAACAAGAATAGAAATATATATACAATATGTTAAAACAAAATAACTTTAAATTTGAATCAATATACAAAAATCCATACCAATGTAAAATTTTAAGACTAGTAGTTGCTTTTTTAGTTTAAAAGTAGATTCAGTAATCTACCCTTTTATCTTATCATTCCTATATCTTCTTTTTTCTTTTCAGAAAGAAATCCTTGAATCCAATCTCCTTTGTTTAGTTTTTTTTTTCTGACCATGACCAGTAACATCTTGCAACTAACCCCACTAAACAATGACAAACATCTACCAAATGACCAGAAACTACCCACCTACCCCTTGGGAATGTGGGCATCATGTTCTCCAGACTGCTTCCTGGAGTCACCTGGGGGTGACAGCAACTTTAGAGGACACTGAGAAGATTGGGATAATGGTCAAGTCCTGGGCGAGCTAACTGTATTATTGTTTGTTTAGTCTTTGTGTGATGTGCAAGTATAGAGTTTATCTGAAGTCTTGGCTGGAGGAATCTGTGAGGTTGGACCATCTCAGCTATCAGCTTTGAAGTTGCTTTGGATGTAGAATTTTGAGGAAACTGCAACAAAGATATTCTGAGAGGCTGGATTGCCTAGGCTACTTGTCTTCATTGGTGTCTGGTCCTTTTTTTCTGAAAACACACAGACTTTCGAAAGTAACATACATATCTGCCATTAATACAAATATGGAATGTGCAGTATACACAAGTCAGCTAAAGATGATTTTTTTTTCTATGTTTGAGCAGGTAAAAGACATCTGTTAACTTTATAAGTCTGTTTGGTCTGTATAACCAAACTTCTATCCATGCCATATGAAAGGATAACATGTAATAATAAGTCATGATAACTCTATAGCTAACAAGATTTATTATATCTTATCCAGTCTTAGAACTGTTCCTGTGTCAAGGGATCAGCATATATATCATCTGTCTTGTAGTTTTTCTTTCTTTCTTCTTTTCCTCTATGTCTGTAGGCAAGATTTTCAGGTCTCCCCTGATAAAATTCTAGTCTTTATTAATTTTGAAGAAATCCATAGCTTTTTGTTTCCTGTGGAAAAAAAAGCAAAACCTCTCCCCCAAATGCAACATATTTTCTAACTTCAATTCTGAAGTTAAGATAATTTTAAAATACATAGGTTGGTTTAATTTAGCAGTTTTCATAATCCAATGTCTCTCAGAAGCTACTGTTTTTTGTTTATTAGCATTTAAAAAATTCAAAGTCAACAAAACATCATACAGGATCCAGACACCCTGTGTATTTTCCACCTTTACGTGGCTTACTTTTTAAATTATAGTTAATTTACTCTTTCTTTAAAGATTTTATCATTTTTAAAAAAATTTTTATGACTGTTTATACCTAAGCACATTTTAAAACATATTGTACCTATTTAGAGGCTTTCTCGGCCTGGACCTGGTTCTCTGTGTGCCCACAGCCTCCTCTCACTGTGTGAGTCAAATCTTAAACTTCGGGTACACAGGCAGTTGTGGGATCCATGCCTAACTGTCCAAGCTCTGATAAGCTGCTGTGTCTTCATTAGGCAGGCATCTGTACCTAGTGCTGAGGAGCACACCAGCTGCTCAAGTGCTTGACTACACAGCAGGGCCTCTCAAAAGAGCCATGCCTCTGTACACCACAGCACTGGGCCTACCCAAGAGACCATAGTTGCCAGGAAGCTGTGCTCACTCCATGTTTGGAACTTTTTTTTCATCTTTTTCAGGCTCTATGTGGATTTATATGCCAGACATGGGACATCAAATGTTGCAAGCTTTCTCAAATGTAGTTGGACTTTCCTTTGTGAGACCCCTAGCTCCCCAATAACAACTTAATATTAATTATTAAAGCTTGGATTTTAGCTTAGACTTTCCCCCAACTAACTATTATAAGCTAATTAACCTGCTTTTATTAACCTACATTTTGCCACATGGCTCAGTTACCTCTCATCTGTACTATATGTCCGACTTGCTCCATGTCTTGACAGTGTCTCCACATGCCTAGATCCTTCTCTTCTTCCTCTTTCTCCCCAGACATCCTGTCTATCATTTCCTGCCTAGCTATTGGATGTTCAGCTCTTTATTGAACCAATCAGAAGGCACCTTGGCAAAGACATATCTTCATAGTGTACAAAAAGATTATCGCAAAACAGATAGCTCCAAATACCATTTTAACTCTCAGTGAACATGTAGATGTTCTAGGCCTTTATAAGTCTATTCATTCCCCACCATCCTCTATGCTTTCTGTGTTATGTCTCTGCCGTGGGATAATGCTCCTGTACACTGATTTAATAAAACGCTGATTGGCCAGTAGCCAGGCAGGAAGTATAGGTGGGGCGAACAGATAAGTGTGGTATTGTGTTCCCTGAAATATTGTGCATGCTAATAAACTTATCTGGGGTCAGAGACAGAACAGCCACAATATTAAACATAAAGGATAGGCAGTGGTAGCACACGCCTTTAATCTTAGCATTCCAGAGGCAAAAATCCATCTGTTCAAGGATACAGCCAAGCATGGTGACTCATGCCTTTAATCCCAGAAAGCCAGCCTTTAATCCCAGGGAGTGATGGCTGAATGCAGAAAGGTATATAAGGCGTGAGGGCCAGAAACTAGAAGCATTTGGCTGGTTAAGCATTTGGCTGGTTAAGCTTTCAGTCTTCTAGCAGCACAGTTCAGCTGAGAGCCATCTGGATATGAGGACACAGAGGCTTCCAGTCTGAGGAAACAAGATCAGCTGAGAAGTTGGTCAGGTGAGGTTAGCTGTGGCTTGTTCTGGTTCTCTGATCTTCCAGTTCACCCCAATTCACCTACAGATAAGGAGAATTCTGGGAAGAGGAAGGGTGGAATCAGGAGTCCCCAGCCAGACACAGAGGAAGCAAGATGACAAGGCAGAACTGAGAAAAGGTACCAAGCCATGTGGCTAAACACAGATAAGAATTATTGGTTAATTTAAGTGTAGGACCTAGTCAGTAATAAGCCTGAGCTAATGGTTGAGCAGTTATAAATAATATTAAGTCTCTGAGTGATTATTTTATAAGTGATTGCAGGCCTGCAGGGGCCAGGCGGGGCCCAAGAAAACTTATGACTACTTGTCACTTACATGTGTGTATGTTATAAACAGGACAGACTATCATTTGTTCTTTAACACAATAAGGGACCCACCATCCTCACACTCCTCCTCAATGCCACTTGGCATCTTCTTGGAGGCAGTTATTTTCTGCATTTAAATCATCTCAGCCTTTTCAGTCTAAACAAAGCTTAATGGCTTCTGCTGTGTGGGGACCCAGGTTGAGCTTCTTTTTTTCTCTTAGCCTTGTAAAGCTGTCCCTTGGCTGGTGCTTCTGACATTTGGGGATTTCATGTTTATCCTTTCTCCCAGCTGAGTAATTTTCCTGTGATTTCAGTGGTGTGTGTTGAGTACACATTCCTAGTTGTAATTTTGTGTCTGTTCTGTTGGTTTTGCTGAGATCTCTCCCTTTGTAGGTCAGTGCTTCCCATCAGTTATTTAGTCTTTTCCAACCATGTTTTCTCACCATTCCCCACTCCATCTCTTCTCCTTCTGGGACTCTAGTTATACTTACATTAGAAATCTATCACTGACACATGGCACTTAGACGTGTTCTTCTAGCCATGCAGATCACTTTTCACCTCTCCGTGTTACAATTGAATGATTTTTGACAGTCCCTCTTCAAGCTCATGAATGAGTCCTTTCTTGTGAATGTCCAGATCACTCTCAATGCTCACATAATTTTCAAGCCTTTGGAATAAAAATGCTGATTTTTTTCATGTGGTGCTATTTGGTTATTGCAGGTCCAGTTGTTATTAAGGACTTCAGTTTTCTAGAAATTTTTCCTACTTATTCACTCAACACACTCACCAAAGCTGTGTTAAAGTCACTGCCTGCTTGCTTAATTAACATCTAGCTTATCTGTGGACTTGCTTTGGAACATTACTGTCACGATGGCATGTTTTTCTCCTCAGGGTGCCTCATAATTTTTAATATCATCATAGGTGTGATAGGAGAAAGGATTGCAGATACTGAGTGAATAGTATCAGCCACTGAGGAGGCTGCTTGCTCTTTGTTGCTAAGGAAGCATGTTAGGACTGCATCAGCTCCTCTGCTCTAGAAATGAGCTGGACTGAGCTGGGGAGATGGTTTCATCTGTAGAGTACTGGTCACATAGACAGGAAGAGCCCCAGCACCCATGTGATCCTGGCACTGGGTAGGCAGAGGCAAGGAGATCCCCAGGGACTCTTTTGCTGGTCAGTGTAAAAAAAAAAAATTCAGTGAGATCCAGGTTCACCAACACTTTGTCTCAAAAATAAAGTACGTAAGTGGTGAGGATGCTCAGCAGGTAGAGGTGTTTGTTGCCAAAGCTAATGACTTGATTTCCTTCCCCAGAACCCACATGTGGAAGCACAGAACCGACTCTTGGAAGTTTTCCTCTGACCCTACAAATGTGCTGTGGTATGTGTGCATCCATCCACTCACACACTCACTCACTCACTCACTCAACCAAACCCACCACACACTCACTCACTCACTCACTCACTCAACCAAACCCACCACACACTCACTCACTCACTCACTCAACCAAACCCACCACACACTCACTCACTCACTCACTCCACCAAACCCACTCACTCACTCACTCACTCACTCCACCAAACCCACTCACACACTCACTCACTCACTCACTCCACCAAACCCACCACACACACTCACTCACTCACTCACTCCACCAAACCCACTCACACACTCACTCACTCACTCACTCCACCAAACCCACTCACACACTCACTCACTCACTCACTCCACCAAACCCACTCACACACTCACTCACTCACTCACTCCACCAAACCCACTCACACACTCACTCACTCACTCACTCCACCAAACCCACTCACACACAAATAGACAAATGAAAAACAATGTAGAGAGTGACCAAAGGAGACACCGATGTTCACTTCTGGCCTCCACATGCATGTATACACACACACACACACACACACACACACACACACACACACACTCACACACACACACAACACACACACACAAAACACTCACACACGCATACCATACACACATACACCACACACTCACACACACACATACCATACACACACACCCCACACACTCACACATACATACCACACACTCACACACACCACACACATATCACACAAATATGCCACACACACACCACACACATACACACACACACACACACACACACACACACACACACACACACACTAATTTAAATGTAAAAAGAATCCTAGGCTTTGGGAACGTTCATCAGTGGGGTCAGATCCTTTTGATTTCTTTGTTTCTACCTCTGTCTTGGGCATGTGGCATTCCTGGCCATGCTATATATCCATATTCACCATCTCTCACAGCTTTCTACGTCCATGTGATAGCAGATGTCCAGTATCTTTGTTGTTACTATGTTATTGTGTTGATTCTACCAGCTGCTCATGTCATGCATAGAACCCACCTGTAAGCCAAATTCTGACTGGTTGTGTTGCTTCAGGGAATTGTGGAGATGGTCTGAGGACAGCTGTGGGCATGGAGAACTGTGTTGTTTCCTGTTGTGACCATACAGGGCAGGGCCACTGGATACTAGTTCATTTCCATACGGACTTTTGATACCATACACCTGACTAGGGTGCTGATCTTGTCCCTCTGATTTCAATATGTGATCTGAGGCCAGCTGCATGTCTGCATAGAAAGAACCAACCAACTAGCAAAACAGGGCTTGAGCATATCCTGGCCTCTGGGGCTGCAGTGTATCCTGATCCTCTGGGACTGCAGTGTATCCCAGTCTCTGGGGCTGCAGTGTATCCTGATCCTCTGGGGCTGCAGTGTATCTGGATCTCTGGGGCTGCACTGTATCTTGATCCTCTGGGGCTGCAGTGTATCCCAGTCTCTGGGGCTGCAGTGTATCCTGATCCTCTGGGGCTGCACTGTATCCTGATCCTCTGGGGCTGCACTGTATCCTGATCCTCTGGGGCTGCAGTGTGTCCTGATCCTCTGGGGCCACAGTGTAGAGAGCAGATGCTGAGGGGAATGTTTTGCATGTGAATGTCAAGGAACAAGCTAGAACCAGGTGCACCTTGGAGGCACATGACACCTTGGTGTACAGAGCTGGCTGTAAGAATTAGACTTGGGGGCTGGAGATGTAGCAGAGTGGGAAGGTGCTTGCCTAGTATGTATGATCCTCAGGTTAGACCACCAGCACCAGAATAAACAAACAAATAAATAAGGCTTTTTCTAATGACCTCCAAAGGGCAGATCAAATCTGTACAAAGGACATTTATTGAACATGCTGTCTTTTCAGGGTCTGGCTAGAGCAGGTTCACATTAGAGGAAGCTCCCTGAACTCCGCTGTCTTCCCCAGGAACTGACTCACCACAATCTGGTGATAAGGTTCTAAAGCAACACTGTGTGCTTCGAGAGCCACAGCTTCAGGTGACCGGGACATTTACAGGGCTAGTGGCATGTACTGAGTGAGCTCCATAGGAGCTGGCCCAGGTCAGAGCCTTTCTGATTGACAGAAGCCAAGCACTCCCCACTAGACCACGCCTCTCTGTGGTCAGGCACTGCTTATCTGACCACGCCCACCGAGTGAACAAGGACAGTACTTACTCTATTCCTCTGTCCCTTGTGCCCAGGACAACATCTACACACTTTAGAATCTTGATATATAGAGACGAATGGAGAAACAAGTTTATCTGAGAATGTTGAGCACCAGGGATGTAAGGCTGAGCATCCAGCCCTTCCGCCCTTCCCACAGTGTGACAGGGAGGGGGTCAGTCACGGGCAGTCTATGGGCTCTTAGGGGTGCAGCGGAAAATGAGGCCCCTGCTGTCTCCTCACTATCTCCTGTTTATTTGGTGGTCCTTCATGTAGTCTCTGGCTCTATTTTCTTCCCGTACTATGACTGACACAAATCAAGGAGACTTGGTAGATGCTACTGAGTAAAAATTAAATGGAGGAAGCAGGGGTAGTCTTGTTGGACCATGGGAGGGAGGTATGGCAGGCGGCTGTGTCGGAGGAGACTCGGCCTTCTGGTAAATTGGGGCAGAGTAGCAGAAGATACTGAAGGCCACATGACCTTGGAAAGACCGGAGAGAAGGCAGAACAGGGGAAGGGAAAGGGAAGAGACGAGGAGAAAGAGAATAAAGAGGAGGGAAGGAGGAGGAGGCGAGACAGAAGGCTGTGGACGGATGGAGAGGAGAACCTTGCTGTTACCCAGATGCCTGAGCTTCATTTCTGAACCGCAAGCCCTGGTGGTTCCAGTTGCCGATCGTAAATCTTTGTCCTGGTTAAGCTGGTTTCAGTAGTTCTTCATTTTGTAGCTGACAGGATTTTAACCTTAAATTGGGACGTTTCTGGTCAGTGGCTGTATTTTTAACCTATTTTCATAGCTATTTCAACTGGAAGCTGGCAAGCACCCCACGGTCCAGACCCAGCTACCATCTGCATTTTGCCCAGCTCTGGATGAAGAATAAGAATGCTCAACACGTTTGTAAGTGGCAGAAAAAGAATAAAGCAAGGGGATGACACTCGGAAGTCCTAGGGAATTCAAACCTCGGTGTGGAGCCTGGCCAGGCTTTCATGTTGTCTATAGGGCCTTGGGGCTAGAGTGGGAGGAAGCAGAGTAGCACTCTGTGACCGATGGCATCAGAGCTACTTCCTGTCTGCCCCCCACAGACCATGCTACTGAAGAGAAGCACTGGTGTTGGGGGTCACAATGCTGCAGAGGTCTCTGGAGGGATCTGCAATCCTCCTGTTTGTTGCAGGATTAACCCTCAAACCCTGAGCCTCACAGCCCCTGTCTCCTCTCTTCTTGTCATTTGAACACCAGCTTGGCCAGGCTCTATGGCAGTCGCTGTGAATAGAAACAGCCCAGGGCCCAGGAAGTGCGTGAGGCATCCATTCCCCATGAATCTCATTAGCAAAAAGAAGTTATTGAATTATTGACTAGGGTCCATTTCCCCGGTTATCCAGGAAGTCGCAGGCGGCCATGGCATGTATCTGTACCCTGGAGCAGCTGCAGAAGACTGCCCCCCCCATTCTTCTCTCGTCAGGAGTAACTGAGACCCACTTTGGCAAGACCCTGGACAAGCTGGACTGCACAGATGAAGGGGAATAAAATTTAATGTTGTAATAATGACCAGAGGCCCAGCCAGAACCAAATGACTTCCGTTTCATGCTCCTTATCCCCCTCGCATGAGTGAATTTTTATATTAAAAACTTAATCTGTACACTTGGAAAATTTAGAATAGCACACGCACAAAAGCCAAACAGTGAAAAGTAAGACAAAAAATTCTTCCCAAAGGCAAGCATGGCTGTTCTCTCCATCTACACCTAGTGAATGAATGGTGTTTGTGTTTGTAGAGTGTGTAAATGTGTGAGTACATGTGTGTGCATGTGTGTGTGTGTGTGTACCACTGTGCCACTGCCCCTATGTTTATGATACTTGCCCCATCACTTGGCTCACCAGAGAACATCTACATTTAGTATCTCTTTGCTTTTGCTCCAAAGTAGGAGGACCTAAACACACGCCAGCAGGAAGATGACTGAGTATTGGTTTTATCCAACAGACCCTGGCTATTAATGCCAAGGACCAAGGGCAGCCACAGGTGCCCAGGCTGGTGTGCTGCACAGACACAGGGAGAACCAGATGTGCAGGGGAGGGTCAGCGCAGCAGGGTTTCTGCTGTTAGAAGCCAGGATGCAGTGACCCTGATGAGGCCACAGTACCTTCCCAGCAGACATGGGTGCTGGAGCCCCAATGGGTCCAGCTCTGTAAAAACTCATCACCTTGCATGGCCTGTGCCTGTAGGATTTTCTTTGATAATTATGTTTTAGGAAAGTATTTTGGAAATCAGTTCATTGGGCTGCCTTTTCTTCCTCTGTAGCTGTGGGCACCTTTACTGCCAAGGTGCATCCTTGGATGGGTTCTCTGCCTTTGGATGCACACCGAGGGTGTTCCCAGATGTTGGCCATTTGATGGATGAATTTCCCAGCATCCTGTTCAAACGGAAGCAGGCTGTGATGAGCAGACACCTTTCAGCAGGGAATCCCTTCTTCCCTGGGAGGCCAAAAGGCTGTTCAGCAAGGGCCAGAGAGGCTCCTGGTGCAAGGGCCTGACCCAGCCAGAGTCAACACCACCCTCCTGTGGGCAAGCAGGTCAGCCTACAGACACCTTGCCGCTAATGGGTATTCCCTGGACACTGCGCTCCTATTTGCCTTCTCTCGCTGTCGCAGATGCCCAAGTGGTCTGAATATTAATGAAACAATTTGCAGCCTCCTTTGCAAGCTTAAAATATTCAGCACCAGACATACTGTTTTGTTCCCATTTCAGCCGAGTTTAATTTCTCTTAACCAGCTTTGTTGTTGGAAAGTAAAATTAATGTATGATTTCAGTGTTTAAATCTCAATTCTCGGCAATTCACGACAGATTGCGAGTGAGTATGATTTGTTCGTTAGCACCTAATGGGTTGAAATAATTTATTGCACAAACATTTTTCCAGGAAAACGATGCCACTCGAACAAAAGTGAAGCAGGAAATGTTCCTTGTTTATCTAATGAACCACCCTAGGGTGAGTGAGTGGATTAGCATTGCGCAAACTTTGTGACTTATTCATCATCACTATTTATTATTAAAACTTTATCTGCTTCAACTTAGTGAATGGCTGCCTTGGGATACACTGCTTGCAGCAACAACAACAAAATAAAGTTTATGCAATTTGCATAATATTGTACAAAGAATATTAGCTTAGAACAATATGAGTCCCCGGATCATTTGTGCAGCCCTTTGGTGTTTAATGTTGGTAAATATTTAAATAACAGCAAGCCTGTGTAATTATGAAGATCCCTCTTCTGCCCGGCTCTGGAGGGATAACTGCTGTAAATCACCATGATCACGTGACCCTGAGGGGAGGATGTTAGGGATTGATGGAGAGACACTTGCTCCTGTTGGCAAGGATGAGGAAAGCCCACTCAGAGAAAGGAGTCTGAGACAAGAGGTTTGTGACCCTTTATAGTGGTGTAGTTGGGTCATGTGACTGACTCTGTGTGGGACAGGGATGTGAGAGATGAGACTCTGGGACATCACTATTTGCATATAAAGAAAAGATGTGACTTTTGCTGTTTTCTCCCTTTGCATCACCTGCTGGTTCCTCTCCTGGCCTCAGCGTGAGCCTCATTCTCCCCACCCACAATCCAGCTACGCTTCCCAGCAATGAACCTTCAGTGATTTTTCCCTTCATAGCTTACTTCCTCCAAAGCCTTCACTCTCCTCTGGACCAGGACAGGAGCTCTGTGTCTCTGATGACCAGAGTTGTCATGCCACAGTGTATGACACATGGCAGATGCTGAGCCATAGTTTTGTTGAACTAAAGAGTAAGTGATGGGCCCTTGCAGTGACCTGTTTAAACCTGTAAGTGTTGGGTCAGTGGTCATGAGCCACAGTTACTTTTGAAATTAAAAATGGATTGGCAGGCTCACAGTCAGTTGGCGTTTAGGGATGTGGGGGCCTCAAACACTTCAGGGGGACAGTTCAGCTGCAGGAGTTGAAAGTCTGAGTGATTATTATTATTATAATTATTTCAGTTCAACCAATACATTTATGAGAGCGCTCCTTAAAACAGCAATTTGGGAATGTGTAAACATGCCTGACCCCAAGGGTATCCACTACACTGTTGTTTAAAATTGTGGAAATGCAAACAATTGAAGTGCTCAGCCTTGGAGGAGCTGCGGGGTGATTCATGTGGGTGGAGGGAACCTGGAAAGACTGAAACCAACTGAGGACGGCTTCGGTGTATGGGGCAAGGCTCGATTCACTCCAAGTGAGGAAGGCAAACTCAGGGCTGGTGGACCCCCTCCCTTCCTTCCCTCCCTTCCTTTAATTCTTCATGACCTCATCTTTCCCTGGCTGGCCATGGGCTCAGTATGTAGCTGAGACTAGCCTTGAACTCCCAACCTCCTGAGCACTGGGATTATAGGTACACATCACTATACCCTGTAGCAGGAATCTTAGAGAGTCTTATTAATAAATCAAACCTGAGGCCAGTTATTGGGGTGAATACTGGAAGATCAGAGAAACAGAACAAGCCACAGCTAACCTTACCTGGCCAACTTCTCAGCTGATTTGTTTCCTCAGACTGGAAGCCTCTGTGTCCTCATATCCGAATGGCTCTCAGCTGAACTGCTGCTAGAAGCCTAAAAGCTTAACCAGCCAAATACTTCTACTTTCTGGTCTTCACACCTTATATACCTTTCTGCTTTCTACTACCACTCCCTGGGATTAAAGACTCGCTTTCTGGGATTAAAGGCGTGAGTCACCATGCTTGCCTGTATCCTTGAACACATGGATTTCTGCCTCAGGAATGCTAGGATTAAAGGTGTGAGTGCCACCATTTTCTAGCCTTTGTATCTAGTGGTTGTTCTGTCTCTGACCCCAGATAAGTTTATTGGGGTGCACAATATTTAGGGGAACATAATACCACACAATACTCTGGTATTCTTAGTTCATTTTCTGTTACTGTGACAACATACCTAAGGCTGAACCCTTTATTTAAAAAGATTTATTTGGCTCATGGTTTGGAGCACCAGCAAGGGTCAGTATATGGAGATGCATCACATGTGCTCAGATCCTCCCGTAAAATGTAGAACAGCAATATGAGGCGAAGGGCAGAAAGGAGGCAACTGGGTTAAGCCCAAGGCTGAGCTGCAGACAGCAGCCGTGGTAGAAAGTCATCAGTGAGATTCACCACCAAAGCACACCTGAGCTAAAATCCAGGCAGCACACTCAAGGTTCTCGTGCTTGAGCGGGAAGTCACTTTCAGAACCAGCGAGGGACAGGATTACACGAGACAGGCTTCCTGTCTTCTCTTCACACCTGTACATCACAGTGATTAATTTTCTTAGATGGCTTCTTGCTGTGGATATATCATTCTGTATAAATAAAACACTGATTGGCCAGTGGCCAGGCGGGAAGTATAGGTGGGACAAGCAGAGAAGAGAATTCTGGGAAGCGGAAGGCTGAGTCAGAGAGACACTGCCAGCCGCCGCCATGACAAACAGCATGTGAAGATGCTGGTAAGCCACGAGCCACGTGGCAAGGTATAGATTTATAGAAATGGATTAATTTAAGATATAAGAACAGTTAGCAAGAAGCCTGCCATGGCCATACAGTTTGTAACCAATATAAGTCTCTGTGTTTACTTGGTTGGGTCTGAGCCGCTGTGGGACTGGCAGGTGAGAGAGATTTGTCCTGACTGTGGGCCAGGCAGGAAAACTCTAGCTACAGCTTCTCTTCACACTGGAATTCCAGCTTAGCAAGGAGGGTATATGAGAGGACCAGAATCCAGCTGCTCCAGCTACAAAAGCATCAGTGGATTGTGCTGACCTCAGTGACCGCCTAGGCAGGCAGACATTATGTCTCTAGAACAAAGTACCTAGCATCACTCCTGCATTGCTCTTGCTAAAATACTGAACCTGAAGACGGGAGGTGAAGAAATATACTAAAGGACACTGTGGGATCTCAGAACAGGGAAACTTGTGCCATCACTGGCAAATTGCTGGGACATTAAGAAGAGAGAAGGAAATCATGTATTAGTCAACTTTCAGTGACTGTGACAGGGCATTGAGACCATTGCCTTAAAAAGAGAAAAGCTTTGTCTCAGCAAGACTCTCAGAGGTTTAGGCTCAGTAGTAGAGTACCAGTCTAGCAAGGGCAAGTCCCTGGTTAAATTCTCCGTGCTGAAAATAAAATCAAAGAGAACAGTTAGAATATTTGGCAGAGGATGTAGCATAGTGGTAGAGCTTAGCTTGCTCAAAGACCTTGAATGTGATCCCCCAGCACTGCAAACATACAAACAACCACACCAAACCGAAAGTGTCATGGAAAGGTCTGTCCCTATTCACTTGGACACTACTTTGGTCCTGTGGTCCACAGTTACGGCAGGAAGTTACAGTGGCCGAGAGAGGAAAAGAGAAAGGGTGTGAAGAGCTAGAGAGAGGGGGGAGAGGGAGGGAGGGAGGGAGGGAAGGAGAGAGAGAGAGAGAGAGAGAGAGAGAGAGAGAGAGAGAGAGAGAGAGAGGAAGAGAGAGGAAGAGAGAGAGAGGGAGGGAGGGAGGGAGGGAGGGAGGGAGAAGTGGACAGTCTGAGTACCCTCCTTCAAGGGCATGCTTCTAGTAGCCTAACATCCTCCCAGGAGGCCTCACTTCTTAAAGGCCCCCATGCCTTCACTGGCTTTCTCTAAACCTTCAACATCACAGATGAAGAGGCTGAAGAGAGGGCCCTAGAGAGATGGTTCAGTGAGTAAGAGCATGTACTGATCTTGCAGAGGATGCCAGTTCTGTTCCCAGCAGCCCTGTTGGGTGGCTCACCCTGCACGTAACTGCAGGTTCATGGATCTAATATCCCTTTCTGGACTCTGATGGCATCAGCGTGTGCATGTGCATGTGCATGTGTGTGTGTACACACGATTTAAAAATAATAAAAATCATTATTTTATTTTTGAAAATGAAAAGTTTAGCAACTGCAGGGTGTTGTGACATGAATTTTAAAATGTCTTATTAAATAAAAACCTGGAGCCAGATATAGGGGTAAAAACCTGAGAGATCAGAGGAATAGGAAAAGCCACAAGCTAACCTCATCTCACTGACACCTCAGTCTCCGAAGAGAGAGACCTACTTCCTGTCTACCCACACCTATATGCCTTTCTGTTCTGCTATCTCATTTGCTCTGTCCATTCAGCTATATCACTTCTTCTTCCTGCCCAGCTCTGTCACTTCCTGTCTGTCTGTACATACCTCCAGACCTCTGTGGTTAACTAGTGTTGGAATTTAAGGCATGTGCCACCACACCCGGCTCTGTTCCCAGTGTGGCCTTGAACTCACAGAAATCCAGACAGGTCCCTGCCTCCCAGTGATAGGAGTAAAGGCATGCACTACCATTGCCTGACTTCCATGTTTACCATAGTGGCTGACTTTTTCCTCTGATTCTCTGACAAATTTTATTAGGGGACACAATACATCACCACAGGGTGTAACCTTAAAGAAACTCCAACTTAAAAAGTCAGTTTTTGACATTCACTAGAGGTTTGGTGCTTTTAATAAATGGTCATAGCCTAATAATATGGGGCTACTTAAAAAACAAAAACCACTCGTATTTTGAAGATCTGTGATAATTATGTCCAGGAGAAGAGAGTTCAGCAGGATGTACAGAACCCCTGGCCTCTTCTGGCTCTTGCCATGTCTTTGTGGCTTGGCGAGACTTCCCCCATTCTAGATTTCAGAAGCCTCCTGCTATCCTACTGATCTTTGCTGAAACACCCTGCAGTGCGTTCTCAATTTGCAATCCCCTAGGCTATATAAGGCAACCTGAATAGGTTATTATTTTTCTTTTCCCACCACCAAATTCATCATTCTTGAATAATCAAATGAGTGACATGAAGTTGAGCCAAAGCTACCTATACCCACCATGGGCCACATCAGCAACTGGATATGTTACATGGGATCAACAGAGGTATAATGAAAGCGTGACATTAAGGAAAGTGGAGCATGGGACAGGGGACCAGTTTTTCCTCTCACCCTGCAGAGGGGCAGCGAGGGTGAGGGACCTCAGAATCTCTGGAAAATGTTGGGAATTTGAATCAGTCCCGTGAAAGCAGAGGAGTGAGCCTTTACCCTCCCTGGTCAGCTAATAACTGTACAGTGGCCAGTGCTTCATGAGGCATCATGGGAAATATAGAGCACATGGCCAATTCAAACTAGCCAGACACAAAGCCCCAAGTACAACCGAGTGTATGATTCAGGTCCATGCTAAGCTTGGGGCCAAGGTGGTTCTGAACCACAACTCAGAAATACCCTCAGTGTCTGGAAGCTGTAAAGAATCAGCATGAACTAGGTTTGTTAAAAATGAATCACCCCCTGAAACTGAGAAGCATCTGCAAGACAAAGGACACACTAAATAAGACAAACTGACAGCCTACAGAATGGGAAAAGATTTTCACCAACCCCACATCTGACAGAGTACTAATCTTCAAAATATATAAAGAACTCAAGAAACTAGACATCAAAATAATGAACAATCCAATTTAAAAATGGGCTATAGAGCTAAACAGAGAATTCTCAAAGGAAGAATTTTAAATGGCCAGAAGATATTTAAGGAATTGCTCAGCATCCTTAGTCATCAGGGAGATGCAAATCAAAATGACTTTGAGATACCATCTTACACCTGTCAGAATGGCTGAGATCAAAAACACTGCAGACAGCTTATGTTGGAGAGGATGTGGAACAAGGGGAACACTCCTCATTGTTGGTAGGAATGCAAACTTGTACAGCCACTTTGGAAATCAGTATGGCAGTTTCTCAGAAAATTGGGAGTCAATCTACCTTGAGACCCAGCTATACCACTCTTGGGCATATACTCAAGGAATGTTTAATCATACCACAAAGACACATGCTCAGCTATGTTCATAGCAGCATTATTCATAATAGTCAGAACCTGGAAACAACCTAGATACCCCTCAAGATAGTTGTGCAGCTTGATCTGCTTGGGGGTGGCCCTGGCAGTAGGATCAGAATCCATCCCCAGTGCATAAGTGGGCTGTTTGGAGCCCACTACCTAGGATGGGACACCTCATGCAGCCTTGAGGCAGGGGGACGGGCTTGGATTTGCCTCTACTGGATGTGCCTCCCCATGGGAGGCCTTGCCTTTTTGTGGGTGGGGGTGGGTTGGGAGGGGAGGCTGGGGGGTGGGAGGAGGGAAGAGGGGGATCTTTAAATGGTGTGTAAAATGAATGAAAAAATTTCTTAATAAAAAATAAAATAAAAATAAAACATAATTTAAAAACTTTAAAAAAAGAATAGACCTGAATCCATCCTAACTTGAGTTAGCATCAGTGTTTAATTCATCTGTTTTCCCAAAAAGATATTCTCTGGACACCTCCACAGACCCTGGGTTTGTAAAGTCTAGTTGCCAGTTACCAATTCCTAGCTCCAAATTTCAGTTTATTTTCTCTTTAAATAGTGGCCTTAGTCCGGGTTCTCTGGAGGAGAGATGAGAAGCAGATTCTTGGCATGGCTGACATGATAAAGCTGAGTCATCCAAATTGAGTAGCCATCCCACACAAAAGAAGCTGAGAGTCTGGGAAGGGATCAGTTCATAAGGCTGGGTACCTCCATAGTCCCAGGATGGTGCTGAAAGTCTGGAGCACTCCTGGAAAACCACTGGTTTTTTAATCTAACTTGAAGGCTAAAGAAACTGAAGGTTGATGTCATAAAATGGAGTCTGATGTCATAAGGTGGGGTCTGATGTCATAGGGTGGAATCTGATGTCATAGGGTGGGGGTCTAACATCAGCAGCTGTTGTATGATGTCAGCAGCTGTTGTCTGATATCAGCAGGTGGCAAACACCAAAGACACTGTCATTCAGATGGAAAGGGCTCGTAGGAACACATGGTTACCTTCTTCTGGACTTCTTGTTCATCAGGCCACTAGCCTGTTGTAATGTGGCTGCCAATCAATGTTCTAGGCAGGTTTTTCCCCATCCTAAGTCAGTTCCCATTTGCCAATCATCTCTGGAAACACTCCTACAGGCACACAAGTGTGTGTCATCAGTCTATACATCTCTTATTCCAATTGACAACTGAGTCTAACCATCACTGCAGGAATTCACCATCACATCTCCTGGGAAAGCTGGAGAAAGCGATGAAGGTCACATTCTAGGTAGGCTAATGGGCACAGGCTGGCCTCTGTGCTAGCTCCCTTCTTGGGTGACTTAAGCTTCTGACCATGGGCCATATCTGATCAGTTAGCATTCTTCCCAGGGAGAGGAAGGGCTGCATGCCCTCAGCCTGAGCCCTTTAGCAGTTCTGCAGGCATCACTGAGCCTGAGGGAGGCTGTCTGTTGGCCACCCCGACCAGGAGCCATCCTGGTCGGAACACAGGGCAGGAGTCCTTGAGAGAATCCCAGACTCTGCTACCCAGAAAAGGGAGAATGGTATTGGGCAGGTGCCTTTGTCCGTTTTCTGTTGACGTGGCTGAATATTCAAGGATGGATCCTCTATAAAGACAAGATATTTTATTAGGCCATGACTCTGGAAGTTCGAAGGTGTGGCCCCAGCATTGGCTCATCTCTAGTGAAGTCATCATGGTTGGTGACATCAGCAATGGAACCCTGTGCAAGAACAGACCACATGGTGACACATGAAGCTAGAGCTCGTGATTTTAAATATTTTTTGAGTGTGTGGTATTTGCATGTGTGCACATGTGTGTGTGTTCATATATGTGTGCCAGAAGACAATCTTGGGTGTCTTTCAGGAACTGTCCATCTTGTTTTTTGAGACAGAACTTCATTGGTCTGAAACATGGTGATTTGACTAGGCAGGCTGGCCAATGAGCTTCTGAGATTCTCCTGTTTCTACTTCTCTAGCCTGAGATCACAAGTGTAAGCCATTGCACTCGCTTTTTACATGGATTCTGGAGGTCAACAAGTATTTCCTGACTGAGCAGCCCTCAGCCTGCAAATGTTAAATAAGTTCATGCAGTTCATGTATGCCAACGCACAGACCAAATGACAATGTATCTAGTTAGCGAGCATTGAATATTGTGACCATGAGGCCAATACTGAGGTAGGTAAGGGCATGGGGAGGGAAACTGGGTCCCTGCCTCCACCCTCACCCCTGAGTCAGATGAAAAGCCTCCCAAAGTCCCTAAGAGCAAACTCTTTGCATTTGAGTTGCTCTTGTCTAAGTTGGTGCAATTGTTTGAGTTGTCTAAGTGGGTGCAATTCTGGGTGTTGCCTCCTGGCAGGTGAGATAATCCTAACCCAGAATCCTGGTTCCATCCACTATGCCCTCCTGAGGTACTCTCAGACCCCACACAGCACTCTGACTGCATGGAACTGGAAAGACGGCCACAGGCAGAGGCGTCTGCTGCAGATGTGACTCCTTTGGTCTCTGAAACAATAAACACACTTGCCAGCCTCTTCCTGACTTGCTAAGTGGATGGACTGTTGATGCGACATAATTCTAGTTATTCACTGTCAATCCTCAAAGGTGCTGTTTTCTCATTTCTTTACATTGACTTGACAGTGCACACAGTCTGTGATGTTCTCCAGTGTCGAATCTTATCTTGCTGAAAGCAGTACTTGGGGCTGCAGAGTAGACACGTTCTACTTTTCAGAGTGGGAGCTGAGAGAGTGACCGTTGGCAGCTGCTCTGCATCCTGAGGTACTGGCCTAGGCTCCCACAGTTCTGCACAGTGGTCCGACCCAGTTGGTGCCAACATTGGCTGGTGAGCACTGGGCTGTGTGGTAGAACCTGAACCAGCCAAGCCACACAAGGTGTGGGGCTGCCTGTCTGCATGCTCACAGAGGAGGGGCCACATGGGAAACATGGAGAAGACAGTAGTCTATAAACGGGTTGTGAGGAGTCACAACACAGCGTGGCTGGAGCCAGGCTCTTGAATGTCTGTACTCACAGAAACTGACCTCCTGGTCTGGGTACTTCCCTGAACTGTTAGTCTGTTATGGGGGACCCAGATAACTAGTGTAGGAACCATGATTCCATCACAAGAAAGAGCTCCAGGGAGGCATGCTGGGTAATGGACACACAGCCCAGCTGCCTTCATGTCTCTGCCCAGAGCCACCAAACTCTAGACACATGACTCAGGCCACTGCCCCACTGATGACGTCAATGCCTGAGCCCAGGTGAGACTGGGGAAAGAGCAGCTTGATGGAGTCCAGCCCAAATCACTCCCACACAGGGTACAGAGCCGAGTCGATGGTTTCTGGATTAGGCTTCACACTGGGAGAGATTTGTTCTGCCGTTAGACAGCTGATACAGGGCGACAGGTGGGGTTTCAGTCATGACCTCTGTGCACTTAGCAAGCACTTGTGTGACACGTGCTCCTGCTGGTCTGTCCACAGGGATTTGTCTGCACTGAGTCAGAGTCATATGTGCAGGGACCAGGACACAAGGGCAGTACAAATGTGAAATGGAATCTAGAACCTTCTGGTTTGAGATTTTCCATCTCTGCACACAGACACAGATCGAGACATGTGCACATGAGGTGTTTGGTGACATTGGACACACAGCTCAGTGATGGAGATAACACAGGGAGCAGTGGAAAAACTGCCAGGACCTGGAGTGAGCATGCTTCCTTTTGGGTACTGTTACATTCTAGTCATTTCCATTTCAGCATGTGGGCTGGGGGTTTTCTTCATAGAGTTTCCAACAGAAGCACGAAGTCTAGAATAGTGGCCCACACTTTTAATCCCAGCACTTAGAAGGCTGAGGTAGTCAGATCTCTGTGAGTTTCAGTCCAACCTGCTCTACATAGTGAGTCCGAGGCCAGTCAGAGCTACATAGTGAGACCCTGTCTTGAAACTGCCCCCCCAAAAAAGGCTAAAGTTTTATACAAGACAAACTTTTACTTGCTTATTCTTTCATCTAAAATATCCCAGGCTGGATTTGAACTCACTATGGAACGAAGGATGACTTAAATACCAACCCTCTTGCCTCTACCTCCAAAGTGCTAAGAATGGCTGGGGTGCACTGCCATGCTCTGGTTATGTAGTTCTGGGAATTGAACTCAGAGGCTCATCCATGCTAAATGAGCCCAGCCCTTCACATCTCACCCTGAAACACTGATTCCAGCCTAGGGTATGCTTTAGAGGTCTAAGGGCCTAGGGTTTGACTCTGAGCTCTGGAAACAAAACAGCACAGCCAAAGCTGCTGAGCTTGTTAAACGTCAAATATTGTGAATGTTGATTAGCAGGTATGTTAGATTGTGTCCTCGCTGGCCACGACTATGGATACTTGAAGTTCACTGCAGACAAGTGACCTGCTTTTCTGAGTGTTTTCCTTCCCATTTGCTGGGGATTTGCATATTTACAGTGCACACAGATGCAAACGTAGGACTGCTCACAAGCAGGCCAGAGGTCAAAGGAAACAGACCAGAAATAAAACAATGAAAAAACCCATCTTTGATTACAAGTCCTCTTGCTTCTAAGCTCTGAGGACACAAACAGATAAAACACAAAAGCGGGAGGTCAGTAAACCTTGTCAAAGCTCAGATTCAGAAAACAAGCCTGTGAAGAGCCCGCGAGTAGTGTTTGCCTTGCGATTGTGAGGACCTGAGTTCTGTTCCCACAACCCACAACCCATGACCATTGCTAGGCATGGTGGCATGTGCTTGTGATGCTGGCCCAGGGAGGTGGAGAGAAGAGGACCTCCAGCCAGTGGAGCAATCAGTGGACTGCAGCCCAAAGGGCAACCTTGTCTCTAAAGGAGGTGGATGCCATTCCAGGGGTGACACCTGAGGTGGACATCTGGCTTCACGTGTACACTAGCACCCACAACATGCATGCATGCACACACACACACGAATGCATGCAGAAAACAAGCAAGGGGAGGTTGGATTCCTTCACTCCCAACAGTGACTCCCCAGTCAGAAGGTGGATTTCTTGTAGTCTAGAGGAGAGCTGTGTGCATCTTCTCCTGACTGCAGAAGCACTTCACAGGGGCTTAGGGAAAAAACGAGCACTCTAGATGGATTCACTGGAATTAAACCGCATTAGATGGAGGCTCAGAGCAAACCATCTGGAATCAGGGGGTGTGACTGTTTCCCACCTGCTGGTCTCTGCACGAGTCACCTACCTCTTCCAGGCCCCTTCTCAGATGAAGGTGAAGGTAACAGGAAGCAGCTACCTCACAGTGTGCTGAAGCCCCTGTGCGAACCCATCTGGAGCAGTCAGTACCGCAGAGATGTAATGCAGTGGGTCACCAAGAGACTGCTTCAGGTGTGAGCAGCCACAACCTGTCCAACAGGTATAATTTCTGAAAGGACTGAGGAGTCAGGCGAGGGGTTTGTTTTTGGTTTTGTCATGATCAAGTGGGGTAGACTGACTCTGAACCTTTGATTCTTCTACTTCTACCTTCTGGAAACACACACGTTTACTACCATGCATGGGATCCAACCCAGGGCTTCATGTACACTGGTGAGCACTTTCAGAATTACACCGTGTTTCTTGTGGGGACCCTGCAGAGAACAGCTCAGACTGCCACAGGGGCTGAGGACTGAGGAGCCCACTAAAAATCTGGCCATTTCCAAAGCCCTTTTGCCAGCATGAGGCAGATTTTGCCCTCAGGAGTCATTCTTCACTGTGGAATTGGCCATTTCCAGCAGCCTTGATGATGCTGTAATGAAGAAATAAAGCCCATGGTCCAGAGCATGCCATGGGTGGGGTACTCAGGGATTCTCAGTTCCTTCTGAACAAGCCATGAGATACTGTGTTCTGTCTTTAGGTAGAAGCACATGGCTCTTCATTTGCGGCTTCTCTTGGGGTCTGCTGTTCACCTTTTCTCTCTCCCCAGAACTCGATCCAGGCCAGGGTCAAGCTTTTCTGAAGGAAAGGCTACTGTCCCGGGGACGTGCTGACTCCCAGAGTGCTGTATTACTGTCACAGCCTGGACCCTGTGTTCTCACACACACAAGGTCAGATATGACCCTGTGTTCACACACACACATAGACACACACACACACACACACACACACACACACACACACACACACACACATACACGTCAGATATGACCCTGTCTCATGAGGAAAGAAAGCAGGGGCTATTGAGGGCTTGTCTTCCTCTATGTGAGGAGTGGGGAGTGAGGACAAGGGGTTCCTGCCTGGGTTTCTTGCACCTCACTGAGTGAGGCTGTGTCTGTGGCTCTTCTGCCCCTTGTGGGTGAAGAGGGGAAAGAGACTCCTTTACCAGCCAGACAGTCTTACCATCACACACCACTGTGTTTGTTTGAAATTAGAGATGTGACTGTTGGGGAGGGAGGGGCTTGTGTTGGGATAAAGAGGCCAAGAAAGGAGTTTCAGTGGGAGGAGGTGGCACTGTTCTGTTCCCAAGTTAATCAGCTGACCGCTGCTTTACTGGGTGGGGCGAAACTCTTACAGCTTCCTTTTCCTGGTTCCTCTTTCTGATTTCTCCTAGAACTTCAGACTCTAATTTCTTCATTCTCCAACCGAAGAGGGTCAGGTCAGGGTGCAGGAGCAGGAAGAACTGTTTGAACTAACAATTGGGTGCACAGACCTCCAGAACGGCCAGCGCTACAGGAGCAAGCTTTCGTTCCAATTGCATTTGATCTGGTGTAATTGTTTAAATGCCACTTACATGGTCAAAGTGGTCTCCGTGTAGCTAATAAATTACATGCATTACCCTGCATGTTTGCTGACCTCATTACCCACCTGGAGAGGCACCGAATGCAGGAATGTAGCAGAAGCCAGATGAGAGTTGGAATTTTCTCACAACCCTATTAAAACTAGGAGGCAAAATTAATTTTGATGATACAGTTTACAAACCGAATATATACATAACAATGTCACTTCAATTGCACTCAGAAATACAAAGGAGCTCACCACTCCAAGTTCAAGGCTGACATAGACAGTGGAGAGTGGGGAAAACAGCCCCGATCCTGACCAGTGTTTCCTCAGTCCTGTTTTATAAATGCTATCATGTTAGTGCCCTGAATCATGGCAGAGAGATGCTCCAAAACTGTACTTCCAGAATGCAGAGACGTAAGAAAGCTCCTGCTAAGCATTTCATGGAACATCGATGTGTAAATATGTAGACACACTGCTTTATCAGAGTGATAATTTACAATTTCATGCAAAATATATTATATATTATATATATATAAATATAATATATATATACACAATAGCTATAATAAGGACCATTCAGTAGCCGAGGCATAATTTTAAAATATCCAATCCTATGCATCCACTACCCAATTTCAACACTTACCATTCCTCCTTGGTGACTGTTTGTCAGAACCTCGATCCACCTACGTTTCTCTACAAAATGTTTTATCCTTTTAAACCTTTTCCTTCCTTCCTTCCTTCCTTCCTTCCTTCCTTCCTTCCTTCTCTCCTTTTTTCTTTGGGGCATTATGCAGCTCTGATTGCCCTGGATATTGCCGTAGACCAGGCTGTCCTTCAACTCACAGATTAAGGAAATGTGCTACCTCACCTACACTAAAATTCTCATCTTTAAAGGCAATCACAATAGTATAACCAAACATCCAAAAGAAAAAAAAAAAACAACAAAATTCTTCCCTGACTTTACTGGTTTCATTCTCCATGGCTTACACACGTTTTTCCTTGAACATCTAATTTATTCAAATTAGAATCCAAGTCAGGGTCGTTTTCTGCAGCCACTCACAGTCTGTCCCATCTGCATTTCTTATCCTGCAGATTATTTGCTCTGTGGCATTCTCTGCAGTCTGGAACCTGGGGGATTATTTCCTCAGGTGCACTGTCCCTGCTCCTGTAAATGGAAGAAGTGCTGGGGTCCTAAGGAAGGGTATTTCACAGGTTTGGGGTTGCTTCCACCGGGAGACATTAAAGTTGTATTGTTTTGTTTTCCTTTTGAGCACATGTGTGTGGGGGGGTGGGTGGGAGGCGTTATAGAATTCTCACTATGACCATCATCTAAGTCCTTAATTCAGTAGGAGTGACAAGGACAGAGTTCTGTCCTTCCATCTTGTCTGTCAGATGGTCTGTTTCTCTTCCGTTATGTCTGGGTCACTCAGGTTTAATTTGTAAAGGAAATTCAACTCCAAACACCACATTTCCCCTTTCCTTACCAGTTTCCAAAACATTGCTTTCCAACATTTTCTGAAGGTGACTAGTGAGCCCCATGCTCCGCCACATCCCACTCTTTCCTCCCTCTGTGAGCTCTCCCCCTTGTCCTTTCTTCCTCTCTCCTCTCCCTCCTCCCTCTTTTCTCCCTCCCTCCCTTCCTCCTTCTCTCCTTCCTTCCATCTCTCCCTCCCTCCCTCCCTCCCTCCTGTCCTCTCTCCTTTCTTCCCACCTGATGAAAAAACAGTCTTTATGAACACATGCCTCTTTGCACCGTCAGTGGCTATGACAGTTTCTGGGGTATCCTGACATGGAGACTCATCTTGGACATTTCTCTTCCTACATCCTGAGATCACAAGACAGTTCAGGATAAGTAAATAGAGGCTTCTTTAAAGTTTAAAACACTTGCCAGCATTGAACCCTCACACGCACTGTGATGAGCTGGGCCCTTCGGCAGCATGTGTTGTAGGGTAGTCTGGATTTGGCTGCAAGTCAGATGTGGGCAACTAAACTTCTCCGTGGGAGCTGGCCCTTCCCTCTGTCTTCCTGCAGGCCTGTGCTCTGTACTTCCTGATGTAGTAGGTTAACTATCCAACAAGTAGGTGCCAATTAACCAGAAGGAGCATGGGTTGCAGTGCTGAGCAGTTCCTGACCAGCTCTGTCAGCACTGACTCCATAGATGTGGGAATGAGAGAAACACAATTGTGCAGGATAAGGACTAGGGGGGCCCACTGTGGCACTTCAGTGGTGGCTTTGAGACATGAACTTAGCCTGACAGGAAAGCGTGAGCTGACAGAACATCCTGCTCATGACTGGACTGCTGAGAAGGGGTCACTACCCAGGCTCCTGCACACTCCAAGGATGAGTCACTTTCCACATGTGACCTTTCCATGGACATCCATGTGATGTCAGCCACGGCTCCCACAAGTGGCTCCCAGCTGCCTGGCACAAGGCTGAGAGCTGTGACCGCAGAGCACCGGCTTCTCCAACTGCCTTGTGTGTAGAATGCTTAGGCTCTGGGCTTTGTAAGAACACACTGCAAAACTGCAGCCTCATCAGCAGTGACACACAAGCAAGGAGATTAAACCCCACATGAAACTGTGTGGAAATTCACTCCGAGGTCGGCACAAGCTCAGGGCGAGCCATGGACACATTCTAAGGAAAAACGTAAATTAAACCATGGTGGAATCTTGAGCTTCAACTCTCAGGTGCAGGTCACATGACTGTGTAACTGAAACACAGGTAACTCGAGGGCACCTGGCCTCCAAAGAGAGGCCTCATAGGTAGATTGGTTTACACTGTACAGTTGATTTTTGTCATCACACGACAAGAAGAACTCATATAATACAAGTACAGAAACAGCAACCAGGAAACATAAGCTTTTGAAACTGGACCGTAAAATAATGAAATGCAGATTATGAGGGTGACTTTGCCTCACGTTTAACATTTAGTCACAATAAGAAGCTAATTTTAAGATGGAAATTATTAAACCAAGTATTTTCTCCCATTTTTATGGTGTTAAGTATATCTAACATAAAATTTACCATTTTAACCATTTCCCCCCAGAATACAGCAAGTGTTGTTGAGGGCATTTCCTGCCCACAGAACCCATCTGTTTTTCCACACTGAACTCTGGTTCCTAAAATCATTGACCCTCCCTCCCCCATCCCTGGCCACCTCGGGCCACTTTGTCTCTGAATTGGAACCTGGCGTGAGTGGAAGCCACAGTCCCCGCACTGCTGTGGCCAGTGAGGTTGTAAGATTCTTGTCACTTCTAGCCTGGTTGCCTTGCACAGTATCACATTCTGTTTCCCTGTCATGGGACCACCTAGCGGGGGACGGAGGGAGATTCCAGGGAGAGGTTCACTTTGAAAAATGAGCCAGATCTTTACCGGAGCCCAGCCCACAGGGCGTAAGTTGTGCACTCAGCCAGGCACATGGACCCTGAGACAGGAAGAGCAGGCCATCTCACCAGCAACTCTGCCCCTGTTTTCTGGAGGTCATGAACTTCTCTCTGCTGGGACCTGGTGCCTTACTGAGGCCCACGTGGAGCTGTTCCCAGCCCTTGCGTTTCCTTGTGTCTGGCTTTCCACCTGACCTGCTATGGCTGACATTCACACAGGCCTGTCCCTGTTCTCCCTTCCTGCCACTGTGCAGTGAACACAATTGACTCATTCATGTTCCTCTTGATGGACATTTGTGTCATCTCAATCGCCCATTATGAAGTCATGTGGGCTGGCAAGATGGCTCAGTGGGTAAAGTCACTTGTCACCAAGCCTAGTGACTTGAGTTTGATACCTGGATCCCACTTCATGGAAGGAGAAACCTGACTGCCAGAAATTGTCCTCTGACCTCTACACATGTGCCATGACATGTGCATCCCCCACCATGCACACAAGTAAAGTACATGTATGATATTTTCAAAGAAAATTTAACAATCATTAACTTTTTGAAAGGTGGCCACAGCCATTCTCCAAGAGTCTTTCTTCATCTAGGTTATTTTTTAATGTGCACATCGTCTCCAGCCTCAATCCTCATGCATTTTCACACCCTGAAGCAGCCTCTCCCGGTGCCTCCTCAGCAACGCTGTTTTCCAGGACTGGTGTCCTCCCCCCCTCCCCCCCCCCCCCCCCCACACACACACACAACCTGCACTATTTTCCAGGACTTCCTGCTTCCTTTGAAACCAGCCTCTCTGCAGGAACCGGCTCCTAAGCTTCGGTGCCCCCTGCCAGGTGGATGCAGAAGATAAACAGGTGGGCAGTTTGACAGAGATAATTTCCAGTGGTCACTTACAGGGGACACTTACATGTTGTGTCAGCTTTTTGTTCCTGAGTAAGCCTTGGAACTGGGGCTGAGTCCACAGCCTCAGCTAATAAGACCCTCTTGCATCCGTTTTGAAGTGTATCTCTGTAGCCAATCCCTGACCCTGTCACTTCTGAGGCCATTTTCCCCATCCCTCACTCCTTGCCGAGGTCTTTGATTAGTGGTGCATATCTGTGGCAAGGGGGTGGTTGTCACTGGAATTAAGGAAGGCTGGGTATGATTTGACTGCAAGAGCATGAAGGCCTGCTTTAAGAGAGATATGCAAAGCCTGTGGTTAGAATGATTACAGCCAAACATCAGGACGTCTAGATAAAACCCCTGACATCCCACAGCAGGGGGACACACGCTAAGAACCTCATTTTAATGAATATACATTTTGACTTTTCAACTACAAGGGAATTGGGGCAGAGCATCTACTTTGCACTTTCTAATTAATGGCTCAGATGGGTCGTCCTTTCTTTGTTTTATCTATTGATTTTATCTCATTAAGGGGGAGTAGAAATTGGTTCTATTTTCTCTTCTTTGGTAAATTTGTCTTTTCATTACAAGCTGGGAGTGAGAACACACGGGCCATGAGCTTGGCTGCTGCAGGTGGGGTTGCATGCAGAGGCCCTTTTCTGTAACAAAACGTGTGTGTGTGTGTGTGTGTGTGTGTGTGTGTGTGTGTGTGTGTTATAGCAATGGGTCACCTGGAGGGCATCATTGCTCATTTTGTTGAAAGTGTCTGAATCTGTGCAGGGCAAACTAGGCCTGACTGAGTCTAGTTTACATTGGAGCAGCACGAATAGGCAGACAAGTCTCCTGGGTATTAGGTCAAAGGTGGTTGGCTGAACAGTGGGAGAGCATGCTCAGAACTCGGAAACACTAGCCTGCACCTGATGATAGCGCTGCTTTTCAAGGTTGGAAAAGATTGGGCATTGGCTCCGAGTGCAGTCAGCACCTGCTCGTAGGACACACAGTGTGGTTAGATGCCCTCCCTCCCTCCCACCTCAGCCTGGATGTGCTCAGCTTCCCTCTGCAGTTCTCTTGATATCCCTCAAAGAAGAGGGTTTGGATCGACACTCACAGGAATAAGGGAAATGCCAGATTTATCTGTTGACCTATTGAAGCAAATATGACTGAGGTGATGTGACTGATTGATAGTAAGTTGAATCCCAAACACTTTGGAGTCCCAGTGACTTCCTTTGGGGACAGAAAAACTCTGGTTGTTCGGAGACATCCAGGATACTCAGGTCTCAGTCTCCAGCATTCACCTATGTGGCTGCCTGTGCGTTTTCTTCCTGATGGTCTGGGAGCTTATGCCTTCTCATCCACCACCAGCTACTATCTCAAAAGAGGCGCTCCTTTTACTTGTTCTAAAAGCTTGTTTCTCACAGTGCCCCTCACCCCCCCCCCACCCCCCACCTCCCACCCCCCACGAGGTAGCAGATGCCTAAGAGTTCCCAGGTGAGCCTTGTGAGGTCCTGGGCTCCCTGGAGCCAACTGGGCTTTTGCAGACACTGCTGTAGCCACAGAGCCTGTGCCTGGCTTCCAGGAGCCCTTCAATCACTTCTGAGAGGATGATGGAGATGAAATCACCTCCAGCAACCAAATTCACAAGTTTGGGGTTCCAGGCATGACCGCATTCAACTCTTTCCAGGTGTTGGAGCCAACTTAGGTAGAGGACATCCTCCCAAATCCTATTTACCCTTTTCAGCAAAAAGAGACCCCAGGGAAAAAAGGAGTAAGAAATCTAATAAGGAGCATGCTGAGAACTTGCTGCCAGCAGTACATTTGCATAATTTATGACTGAATGTATAAGAACACCATTTCTTTTTAGAGACATATTTTTATTATGACATGCACACATATACACATAAATATTTTTTTTGTATAGCTAGTGGGTCCTACCTACTGATGTCAGAGGAGAAGGCAATGCAAGCCTCCTTCCTGCCTGTCCTTGTCCTCACTATGGCTCTTGAAAGGGAACCAGAACAGAAGGTCTGTAGTTCAAGATCCATCCTGGTGGTTGAAGATAGCAGAATTAGATGGTTCCTCCAACATCTGAAGAGTGTTTGGTCACTTCCCAACCTCTGTCTGGTCCCTACTTACAAACTGGCAAATATCAAAGACAAACCTAGAGCAGACTGAAGAGTCCTTGTGCATATCACCTTCTCTCTGGGCCTCCATTGTTTGTCCCAGCAGACTTAGTGTCCTTGAATGTGGCTTTCACCTCCCAGCCCCCACTGAGTCTTCTGGAGGCTGTTCAGCTCCATCTCCTGCTTGCCTTTCTGCTCAGCCTTTCCCTTTCCCCCAGGCTGTTTGCAAGGTCTACAGCCTCCAGGCAAGAGCAGTGCTCAGCGCCCTTCACCAAGACAGTCCCCTTCTTCCTGGACTATTCCTCACTGCCTGCTAATTCCCTCTTTAATCTTGAAAAATCATTTCCATTTGGAATTCTGCTTTTGTGTAGAAGCATTTTATCCAGTTTTTCTGTGTTAGAAGTAAAATATTTTTCTTTGTTTCTTTTTTTTTTTTTCTTTTTTTTGGTATTTTGAGACAGGGTTTCTCTGTGTAGCTTTGCGCCTTTCCTGGAACTCACTCTGTAACCCAGACTGGCCTCGAACTCACAGAGATCCGCCTGCCTCTGCCTCCCGAGTGCTGGGATTAAAGGCTTGCACCACCACTGCCTGGCCATATTTTTCTTTTTGAATGCCAGTCCTTCATATCCCTTGCCAGATGACAGCTAGATGCACAAAATCATAGCCTTTGTGTGCATTATTTTTTTTGTTGTTTGTTTTGTGTGACGTGTGTGTATATACGTGTATGTGTGTGTATATGTATGTGTGCACACTCACATGTGCAATGTGGAGCTAAGAACATGATACCTCACAGAAAACACATTAGCACGGTGATTTTTTGGATTGAGGGAGATCATTAGAAACAATCCACCTCTCATTTAATTGTCTTCCTGTCTCTTCCTCACAAAAACTCATAACCCCCAGAAGTGTTCATTTTATGTCTTGCCCCAGCCCCAGGGGTCTGCTGAGAGCTGTCCTGCCCAGTATGGAGTTGGATGGGGTATCTTACAGGCACAAGGACTCTTCACAAACGGGCCTTGTTGAGTCTTCTGTGTTGATTGCTCTCCCACCACACCCCTGTCCAGTCTCCTTTCTGCACGCCCCTGCACTTCTATCATAATTAACATAAAATCCTGTTTCCCTCGGCCTTGGGGACATTCATCATATGTATTCTTGCTTCTGAGGTTGGCTTCTTTCACATAACGTGGTGCCCTGGGACTCCACATGGTCGAATGCATCGTAGCTAATTCTTCTGTGTTGCTGAGGGATAGTCCATGTAGACTTATTCTGGAGATACTGGAAAAGCTCCACACACGCTTTGTGCAGAGGATGCAGCACATAGGACATCCAGTCGTGGAGGTGCTGCTCTGCGTTGGAGTGATGTTTAATTGTGCAGTCATTAAACTTGAAGAGTTGTGGTAGCCTGTTTTAAGTTTTTAATGGACAATGAGTGGGGCTGGATTCAAGTTGTCCTTACCCGCCCCGCACCTTTGCCACCTAAGGGAAGTGTGTCAGTTTGCATTGGTTTCCTTGTTTGTGACAAAGGCAAATTAAGGGGAGAGGGGTTGTTTTGGCTCACAATTTGAGGGTGCAGACCATCCCACCGAAGGCATGGTGGCAGGAGCATGAGGCAGCTGGTCACAGGGCATCTATAGTCAGGAAGCAGATAGTCATATGTATCCACAGGCAGGAAGGAGCTGGTCACATGCATCCACAGGCAGGAAGCAGCTGGTCACATGCATCCACAGGCAGGAAGCAGCTGGTCACATGCATCCACAGTCAGGAAGCAGCTGGTCACATGCATCCACAGTCAGGAAGCAGAGAGAGATGAATGCTGGTGCTCAGCTCACCTTCTCCTTTCAATTCGGTCCAGCACCTCAGCCTCTGTAGAATGGAGCTGCCACATTCAGGGTGGCTTTTCTCACCTCAGTTACAACTTACTGGAGGCAGTCTCAGGGATATGCCTCATGTGCGTCTTTTATGGTTTATCAAGTTGACGGTGATGATTGAGCACAGAGGGATCAGCTGGGAGCTTTGCCAAGGACGGATGAGATGCTCAGAGACGACAGAAAGAACAGGGCCTGCCTGGGCCTACTAACCTACCTCTGCTGAGCCTGTCAAGCAGGGTTTGTCCTGTCAGGGAGGCTTGGCTTTAGGAAACCACCAGAGGGGTGGAGGGAGTTGTAACTATCACATCCTGGCCAAAGTGGCAAATCCTGTCATACCAGGCTCAGCCTCTCAGGCCAATGACATTAAGTCCTCAATCCTCTGACTCCCCTAAGTCTTCCAGACCAGCCTGGCTCTGAGCACTGTGTGTGATTATCTAATATCTGCCTGCAGGAGATAATTCAGTGTTCACTGGCATCTCAGCATCCCTTGCTCCTTGGGAGTTCATCCCTTATTCTAAAACCAACACAATGCTCCTCCAAAGATGATTCTGGCTTCTTATGTCAATGATGACAGAGGGCTCAGCCATGCGGGAGTAGGACTTCCAGTCGCCAGTACAGGCGCAGGACACTCCACCATTTATTCAGCTCCTGTTCTATGACAGGCTATCTGGAGCCTTCCTCATGGGCAATCTGGTAAAATCCCCACCCAGTCCTGTGATGTAAGTTCACCCATGACCTAGGGCTTGGAGATATCATAGAGAGGTCTGTCACTCATGTTAACCTACAGCTATGAAGTGGCAAAGCAGAGACATGAACCCGGGGCTGCCTAACTTCATAGCCCAAGTTCTAAACACAGAACTACAGAGCTGAGTCACCTAGGTTAATACCCAGGTGCTTGCATTTTATCTGCCACCCTTGAACACTTGGCTTGGGTACATTCTTCACTAAGAGAGGGGTAGCATGTGATCTGTAAAGCTGATGACCACTTTGGGCTGAAGGGTTGTAGGACTCAGGGTGACATTTGATGATTTTATAGAAGTGTGGCAATTAGGACTAAGGCTTTACAGACCAGAGCAACATAAGGGCTTCCCTCTTTGTAGGGGATACTCACTCACAGTGAACATGGAAGTGAGTCAATTTCCAAAACACACAAGATACACAGCAGTTAACCAGCAGTTCCCAGTCTGCCATCCCTGAACAAGGACATCCCCTCAGTCCTCTTGCTTAAGGAACGTCATGCACTACAATATTAGTGACTTTTTTGTCCCTGAGACCAAACACGTGATATGAAGCAAACTGAAAGAGAGAGGGTTATGTTAGCTCACAGTATCATGGTGGGGGAAGCATGGTGTTTGGGCTTCACCCTTGTGGTTAGAGCGGACAGGAAGCAGAAAGAGCCTTGTATGGCCTTCCCAGTGACCTTCCTCCAGCCATGCCCCTCCTGGTTACATTTCCAGTCTCACCTCACCCCCCTTTTTTAATTTATTTTATTTTGATTTTGGGACAGAGTCTTGTTGAGTTGCCTGACTGGCCTTGAACTCAAGCCTTTGAACTTACCACCGTCCCATCTCAGCCAGGAGTAAAGGCCTGAGGCACCTTGTCTACTTTATATTTGACTCTCTTAAACTAAACAACAGTAACAGCAACTACAAAACCTAGAACTGTCTGTTTTCCTCCCATTATTTTAAACTTCCACACCACTGTTTTTATTTATTTTTTATTTATTTATTTATTTATTTATTTATTTATTTATTTATTTATTTATATTTTTTCAGGAAACATAAAAATCTGCCACAAAACCAATGGGAATGAATGGATTTTAATTGGCTTTTTCAGATTAAACCCATTTATGCAGAACTTGCCCTAGAAACTCCCCAAGAATTGAAACTCCAAACTGGGATGTCTCCAAAACTTTAAGAAGGCACTAGTTCGTCAAAAAGAAAGGTAAAAGAAGATGAAGCAAGTTCAAAGATATTTCAAAAGGAAGGACTTCAAATGAGAAGTTCCCAAATGGTTTCTTTTGTCCCAAGGATGGGATATTTGTGTAGAGCACCTAGCTGAAGGTGCCTGTCCCCTGACATCCCTCTGAATGGAGGTCAGTCCACGGGGGCCATGATGGTGGTGTGCATATTTAGATCCGCCAAAGACAGTGGCCCAGATAGTTTGTCAGGAATAGTTGCTTAGAATTTAGGCAAACCTTCGAAATCCCCCCAACAGGATGATTTCCTCATCAGGACACACAACATTTTAAATGTTTTAAATGTGATATCCCCAGAGTGGATGGATAGACAAGCACTGTCTGCGGTACCCTGGCCTATCTGCGGCTTGGTGGGAGAGAGGATGAGGCAATGCGCTTAGAGCTGTGAGGCCAAGACGTGGAGGGAACACACTGGGGAAAAAGATTTCCTCGCTTCCATTCCTGGGTGAAAAAAAAAATCAGTCCTGCTTGTTTTCCTAAGGGAGGGACTGTCCTGTGGTCTCAGGGTGGATGTGTTCTGGAGGGACTCTCCTGTGGTCTCAGGATGGATGTCTTCTGGGCTCCTTGATAGTTGGATATGCCAGCAGTTCAGGGTTCCCAGGGACCTAGAATGAAAGAAAATACCCATTTAGAAGATCCAATGTTTTTCAAACTGAATGGGTGGTGTGCTCTTTGTCCCACAGAATCTGTTCTTTGAAAATGCTTATTTAAGTTACCAGGTGGGATCCCATCAAAAGGAAAAGAGCCAGATGTCACAGGCTGTGGTGGACAACCGTAGACGCACAGCTTCTACCTTGAGGTTGCCACTCAAACTGAGAGAGACATCACCACTCTGCAGCGAGGACACAGCTCCAGTGTGTCACGTGGCACCTCTAAGGAGCAAAAGGTCAGTGATGGCATTGGCTTCAAGCAGGTGATGTAACCTGGTCCAGCAAGGCCACTTAGCCCCATCAGTCATCATATTTCCCATGTTTCCCGCTTTAAATGAAATCTGGATTAAATTGCATTTAAGAAGAGAAGAGAAATCAAATTAACTTCAAATAGGTAGATCCTGAGCTCTGATGGCATGAAGTCAACACTCTCTCTGGCTTCTCCCTGACTGTGTTGGCTGTGTATGCTAAGGGTCCTTGCCAAGCAATGGCAGAGGATGGCCACCAGCAGCACCCCCTGCCCTGCATCATCAAACCTCTTTCCAGAGACACAGCCCTGTCTCTGAACATCTGAAGCTTCCGTTATCTGCCTATACTACGTGTGCTTCTCTGCGCTGATTCCTGCGTTTGTGGCCAAGACATGGAACCTGTTTTAGAACTAGGTGTGGATCAGCTCTGTCTACACGTCACAGTTTGAGAGTGGGGAGTACAAACAAGATGAGTGGTACTTCCAGAAAGAGTCTCTCAGGGAAGAGAGATGTCCACCATATAAAGCTGGGAAGCCGGAAAAAAGCAAGTCTAGGAAGTTCCAGAGGTGGCCGAGTAATTGGATTCCTATCCAGTTGGAGTTCCCCTGAGGTTGACGCGCAGTAGAACTCGATTAAATACATGGAATGAAAGGATGATTTAAGAGAACATGTAGATGTCAAGATAGCAGACTCTCGGAACCAGACGGCGGGGCTGGCTGTTTTCCACATCACTAGTTTGAAAATCAAGTGATGTGGCACTCGAGGTTCTTAGAGAAAGAGAGAGAGGCCACAGAGTCTCAGTAGAACTAGGTAAAGTTCCCACAAGACCTGTAGCAATTCAACACTGAAAACCTCAGCCTGCCAGAATCTATCCCAGTTTGACCCCAGCCTGCCTCAGCCTGCCCATCTCATCCCAACTTGCCCCTAGCCTGCCCCAGCCTATCCCAGCCTGCCCTAACTTGTCCCCAGCCTGCCCCACCTGCCCCAGCCTGCCCTAGCCTATCCCAGCCTGCCCCTACCTGCCCCCACCTGCCCCAGCCTATCCCAGCCTGACCCTACCTGCCTGCCCCAGCCTGTCCCCAGCCTGTCCCAGCCTATCTTAGCCTGCCCCCACCTGCCCCAGCCTATCCCAGCCTGTCCCAGCCTACCTCAGCCTGCCCCTACCTGCCCCTACCTGCCCCAACCTATCCCAGCCTGCCCCTACCTGCCCCCACCTGCACCAACCTATCCCAGCCTGTCCCTAGCCTGCCCCCACCTGCCCTAGCCTGCCCCCATCTGCCCCACATAGGGCTCTGCTGACAGAGCCAGGGCTTCTATACTGGAGGTAGCTCCTTGAGCATAGAACAGCCCTGACAAGGGAGAAGATGCATATGCTGCCAGCCAACACTCAAAGCTATTCTGGGTAGAAAGCTCTGTCCTTAGAGAGTTTCATCCCTAGATAGCTCTCCACCCTCAGCTGTTTTCATCCCTTGAAAGCTCCATTCTTAGATATTACTATCCCCAGATATCTCTATCTTCAGGATATTCCCAGAGAGCCTCACCTCTAAAGTTCTATCTACAGACAGCACCATACTAAGACAGTTTAATCCCCAGATAGCTCTGTTTCAAGATAGCTCCATCCCAGATGGCTCCATCCTCAGATGATGGCTCCACCTCCAGAAGACAGCTCCATCCAAGATGGCTCTGTCTTCTGATGATGATGGCTCAATCCTCAGATGATAGCTCCACCCTCAGATGATGGCTCCATCTCCAGATGGCAGGCTCCATCCCAGATGGCTCCATCCCAGATGACAGCTCCTTCCCTAGATAGCTCTAGCCTCAGAAAAGCAAACCGCAGTGAGTACAGAGACACAACTGAGGCTCATAGCTTGGGCATGTGCAGCTCACGTGGCCCATCAGAGTTCCAAGAGAGGCAGATAAAGGATGCCACATCTCTGTGAAACTTCTCTATTCTGGAAAGTTCCTGAGCCATAGGTTTAGAATCTCTCACTTTTTGCTGTTTGTGGAATATGTTTTTCTCCAGGCCTGGAACATCTTGACAATCCAACCTTGAAGGCTAAGGAACCTGGAGATGTAGAGCAAGATGGTGGGGATGCCGTGACTCAGAAGACAGGCATGTGGGGACCAGGTGTTGGTAAGAGAGAACCTGGGACTCTAGGAGAGAGTGTGTGGGTGACAAGGAGCTAACTGAACACAGCTGGCAGTGCAGATGACCACAGGCAGCTGTAGTGAGCTGCTGCCTTTGCTCAAGCCCAGTGGCTTTGCCATGTTGGGGCTGCACAGGTGACATTTTTTCCCTTCTCCAGTACCCTTCCACTCCTGACAAGAGGCTGAGGCAAAAATATGACTTGTCCTCTCTGTCTCTAGGCTGTTGTTTTCCTCTCAGGTGGAGACCACTGTGTCCCAGCTCTGTGGCCCCAGGCCAGGACCCACCTTCTGGGGGCTCTGTAGGGCTCTCCAGAAACCACCAGGCCTCATCTACTTCTCTGCTGTCTGTCAGCATCTAGTTGCTGTTGGCCGACCAGAGCCGCTTGCTAAGTTAGTGTCAGCCCACGCAGCCACTCTCGTTCTGTCCCGTGGGTTGTTTCAATCCCATGGTGCAGGCCAGTCTGTATCTTTAAATGCAAACATATTATCTTTGTGTTTGTTTGCTTTGAGACAGGGTTTCTCTGTGTAGCCCCAGCTGTCTGGAACTCTCTCTGTAGACCAGGCTGGCCTCAAACTCAGAGATCCACGTGCATTTGCCTCCTGAGTGCTGGGACTAAAGGTGTTCACCACCACTGCCTAACTTAAATATATTATCTTAAAAGGGCATTTTGTGCTCTTATTCATCTTATCATCGGACAAAGAGATGTCACTGCCATGATGAATTTCAAAGGTGGCTTTGCAATGAAGCAAGTTCTTGTCCTTGTGCCGTCTAGTACCTTCTCCCACCACCAGCTGGATTGACAGGCCGTGCAGATTTGGGGGCTGCATGGAAGCAGGTTTTAGTGAGATAGATATCGATCTATCAAGGTGATTGGAATTACTCTGAGGCCATTTAATAGCGGTGACCTGGACCAGAGTAGTCACTCAGCTTTCAAGCCTGCAACTCCCACCTCATCTCCACCTACAGGGACTTCACATCATACAGGCTTGGAGTACTCTGAAATGTCCCTGGTGGAACAAGCCGGTTCCCTAATGAGTAGAGCTGGTTTGAAGAACCAGGGACACCCAGCGAGGAAAAGAGAGCCGAAGTCCAATTACATCACACATTAGCTTAACAGGATATTATTTATTGTAATTTATGGAAATATATTAGTGAATTTCCCGATGTAACTGAAAAGGTCTAAATTATATTCAAAAGAGAATATTTAATGACATGTTAGCAGGTACTATATTAGTCTATATCAGAGAGCTATTTGTTAAAGTGCTACCAATTTTGACAAACATTTGTAGAAGTGATTTTTTTTTTTAATCTTGAGGGAACAGAAATAATATATGGGTAAAAACATGGAGTACTGTTCACAAATGACATCAGGATAAATAAAAATTCAGCATTGGAAGTGTCTCCTCTGCCTTGCCGAGTGCTGGCTTGCATGCATAATTATCAGAGCTCATTTTAATAAAACCAATAAAGAATGCTAAGTCGGGAGTTTCGTTACAATATTAAGCTAAACAGATGGGGAAAATTCTCACTGGTGCTGATTCATCTAATAAAACTCAGTATATGTTAATCTAATTTCCTAAAACCAAGATGAGTAGAGCAACTGCTGATACATCCCTGTCACCTGTCATCCATTCATCTATCTGACAATCTATCATCTATCTTCTATCAATCAATCTATCTATCTATCTATCTATCTATCTATCTATCTATCTATCATCTATAATCTTATCATCTACCTACCTATTACTATCTATCATATCTTTCTTTTTATCTGTCATCTATCTACCTACCTATCATCGACCTACCTATCCATTATGTCTGTATCAATCTACATACCTACCTATTACCTATTTATCATCTATTATCTAACTACCTATCATCTAACTATCCGCCTATCTATTTACCCATTATGTATCATATCTATCTATCTATCTATCTATCTATCTATCTATCTATCTGTCTATCTATCTATCTATCTATCTATCTATCTATCTATCTATCTATCTATCTATCTACCTATCCATCCATCATGCCCAAAGAAGTCCTGCATCCATTCATTCAACAGCATCCCTACTTCCTGCTTCCCTCAGTCTATCATAGCTTCTGCCCTACCTGCTCTCTCAGAATCTGCTTGTCCAAGCCCCACATCTAAGAGCAATCATGTATGCTATGTTAACTCTTTTCATGTCTGACGTAGTTTGCTGGCCTGTCTTTGGGTTTGGTCCATGCTGTAGTGTTTATCTGCATTGTGTTCCTCTTCCGCTGAGTTCTGTTCCATCTCATGCATGCACCATGCTTATCTGTCCCTTTACACATGGATAAACACATGGGTTGTTTTGCTGTGACCACTCTGAGTAGTGCAGCTACAAGCCCCAGCATCTGTAGGAGTCATTGCTTTCAAATTTTTATTGTACAATGAAGAGTGAAATTACTGTATCATATGATTTTTTCTGTGTTCAACTCTTTGAAGCATATTTTGCCATATTTTTATGTCAAATGATTCATTTTGAAGTTTAATTTGCCTGTGCTGTGGAGAGGGAGATTCCATTATCTTGAAGCTGAATTCACCTGTGCGGTTGGGAGGTGTCGTTATTTGTTTCATTAAAAAACTAAAGCTTCAGGTTTGTGGGTCTTGTTCTAATATGGAGACAGAAAAAAGCACATGGTTGGGATGTCACAAGCAAGGGAGACCTAGAAGTAAAGAGAGCAAAATGGAGCCACTTCTGAAGGCCCTGCCATGGCCAAGGTGACTGTGGGAGAAAAGACACCTGCAGAGCATGAAAAGCTTGTCTTGAGGAGCTGGAGGGGAGAATTGCACAGTGCCTTCCGGCCAGTACAGGGAGGACAGCTTTGGGGGATGTTCAAGTGCAGAGGTTGGGGCAACTGGAGGCCCATATGATGAGGAGATGGGGAAGGAGGAGTGGAGGCAGGCATATCATGACACCCCGGCAGCCTCCTGCAGGCTTTGGATTTCAGTTTAAGGATGATGGGAGAGTATTGTGGAATTTAAGGCTAAAAGTGGTGGGTTCAGGGTCTCTGCCATTCGGTGGACAGGAGGAGAGGTGGTTGGTGGAAGCGGGGAGTCTGGTACAGTCTGTATGGGAAGCTGCCTGCTGTTTATTTTCTCTTGGCTGAGGCAGCAGCATCTTGATGGGAATTCCCTCCTAGCATCTGTCTGCACCGGGAGGGCTTTGAATACAAGTCACCTCGGGCTTCCAAGGGCTTTGCATGCTGCCATGGTGATTATGCACAATGACCAGATACAGAGCAAGTGGCACCAGCATCCCCATGTCTCATCACTCTGAAAGATGCTTCTCCGGGAAGGCTGGGTCAGGATGTTCCTTCCTTCTAACACCCAGGGGACCATCCTGCAAGATGAAGCCAGTGCCCGCTTTCCAGGAGGGTCCCCTACACCTCGAAAGAACAATAAGAAAGTGGAAAGAAGTAGGAAGTCTGGAGGGTCCTCCAAGCCCAACCCCCTGAGTGGCAAGAAACCTGCTCTTTGCTAACAGGAAGAATATCTGGGGTTACGACAACAAAGAGGAAAAGGGCTGTTAATGCTTGGCTTATTCTGTAAGATTTTGTAAACACAGCAGCCAGATGTTCTCTGAAATTTATTGGCAGGATAGTAATAGAGGAAAAAAAGAACATAAAAACTGGTCCGTTCTAACAAACGAGGTGTTGCCAGATCTGCTACCAGGCACTGGTGACCAAATATTTAACATTTGCATTTATTTAGTCACCAGAAATATTAACAGGCACAGTTAAGTTGGATAACACCCTAGAGCACGTTTTCTGTGACCTTCAACCTCCACTGGGGAGGGAGGGAGGCTGCCTCCCAGGCCAGGTGATGGTGCAGGTAACAGTAGCGAATCTTAAGTTGGGGAAGAGAAATAGCCATAGGAGCAGGGCTCCTTCTCATATGTCAAATTCTTCATACATTATATTAAAAAAAATACAACTTAAAATCCCAGCCAGTCGTGTCCCCTGCAGGGGACCAGACAGCCTTGAAGACAGGAAGGGAAGGGGATCAGCCTTGCAGCAGACTGAGGGATACAGAGGGCAGACAAAGACAGTGGCCGGAGTGAGAGAAGCCCTGAGGAAAGAAAGGAGGTGGAGTGGGGGGGGGGGGGGGCTTCTAGGGGCTGAGCTGAGGGAGCTGAAATTACGCGAGGTAGTTCTGTCTTATTTTCCCGTGTCATACAGCAATGCCTTTGCCTGAGGCCAAAGCGGTTACTGCAAGCTCTGGGGTGACAAGATGGAGTGTTGTGACCTCGGGAAAGCGGGGTGGGGGAGGGTGGGCTCCGCACCCAGAAAACAAGATCTGTCAACTCATGGGCAGTGGGTCTCATTCTTTTCTGGCAGAAAAGCAGTGGGTTTAGCGCTGGGAGCTAAGCAAAGACACTTGAGGAGAATTACCACGTGTGACATGGAGTGCAACTGATGGAAGGAGCCGAAAGCTCCTGGAGCAGAGCTAACCAGTGAACAGAAGAAAAGGAGCAAAGAGCCAGACTCGTCTGAAACCAGGCAGACTCAGAAGCCAGGGAGTTAGAAACGGGATCGTCAAAATCCAGAACTGATCTGTGGGCAGAGGGCAGAGCAGACACAGCCTTCACAACACTCTGGGAATGCAATGGGGATGTGTAGACAGGACCGGAGAAAAGCCATGCTGAGAATGCGCCCACAAGATCGACACCTCGTGAAAGAATCTGGGAAGGAGAGAACAGATATAGAGAATAAAGGAAATAAGACAAGATGGGAGTCATGATATCGAGAGGAAGAAAGACCCACCCTGGACACGTCACGTGGAAATTTCAGAAAAACAAAAGCGAGCGGATTATCTAAAATCTCCCAGAAAGAAAGGAGATTTCTGGCTGAGAGGTAGAATTCCAGCAGTGTTCTGCTTCTCATTGCCAAGAGTAGATGCTGGGGGACACTGTTTGCATAACAAATCTTGCACACAGCCAAAATAACACCAATTCTTCAGGGCAAAAATGATTCTTTTTTTTAGACATTCAAGGACTAGAAACTGTCTTGCAGAGACCTGCGAGGATAGCTTGACTTTCTCCTCCAAGGAAGGTGTTTCTCTCTTCACCCATCTTGGCATGGTCACTGGAATGTCACAGTTTGCAAAACACTCCACCAAATATGCCTGTGGACATGGAGCTGTGAGCTCAGGGGTAAGCGCTGCGGTTTTCGTGAGCACACACCACGCAGAAGCTGTGAGATCCACACCAGACTGGCCAAGCTGCTTCCTTCTCTGCCCAGTGCCCTCCTTTTGGTGATGTTTGCGTGAGCTTCCCTGCCTCAGAGGCCCTGACAATCTCACCAGTCTTCACTAATAAGCACAAAGACGGCTTCTACGATCCACTACTGAGTGAACACTGAGTGCGCATCCTTAGTTCTGTATTTCTGCGTATGAGTGATATTTATACCGATGGAGGCCCTAACCCAGGAATAATTATAGATAAAAGAGAAGAGAAAATTAGGAACCTCACAGACGTAACCAAACCCCTCCAATGTAATCACAGCCACTTATTTATTCTTCAGATAACAGGGCTCCACACTCAGCTTTTCCAGAAGTGTGTATGATGTGTGGCGTGTTTGGAGAATCTGACTTGATGTGTGTATGTAGTGCTTTTGTGTGCATAAGTATGGCATATGAGTGATAGCCATGTGCAGTTTTTCTGTATGTGGTATGGTATGGTATGTGTTTGGTCTGTGGAATGCGCATCTGGTGTGTGAGCATGTGGTGTGGAGTGTTTACAAATATGTGTGGTGTATATGATATCATTGTGTGCATCTGTGCATATGCGTGTGTGGTACCTGGGGTATGTGTAGTGAATTTGTGTGCATTCTTATGTATACGTGTCAAGTGTGTTTGTACATATGTGTGTGGTGTGTATGTGTTGTGCGTACACATGGACATGTGCGTTTTCATCAGTGTGTATGTTGGCATGTGAGCATGTGTGTACATTGTGATGTGTGGATGTGGTGTCCTTTGGTGCATGTGTGTGTGATGTGTCAGTATTTGTGCATTTGTGTGTGTGTGCACAGGTAGTATGGTGTGTGTTTTGAATGCATGTATGCAGAGTGTGTGAGTATTGGATCCACTGAGTGCAGCCTAGCTCTTGGTTTGGCCTAAAGCGAGGACGGCGGTATCCTGTCTGGGCTACTGCACTTCTCCTACAGATGGCGCTGTTGCCTTGCTGTCCTGGTCCTCAGGCCCAGGGAAGCTGTAATTACAAAACAAAAAGAAATTACGCTGTGCACAGGTGGGCTGCCTGCTTTTGTTGTTTGGGCTGAGTGGGCCAGGATCTACGCTTCAAAACTTCCCGGCTGTAAAACTCAGATAACTTTGAGATGCGCTGTTCTTCAGAAAGAAAAAAGAAAAGATTATATTTGACCATCTTTTTTGAAATCTTCAGAAATAAGCCCTTTGAAAATTAAGTCTTTGAGAACCTCCGAGGGTGTGCATCCAGCCAGCGCAGTTCAAGGGATAGCAGCCATTTAGGCTTTAGTTTGCAAGTTCTTCATTCTCTTCCTCTTCCAAGCAAACACACATGCAAATACGCTGTCCTAAGGGGAGGGGCGGAGAGCTGAGTCTGACAGGCTTACAGAGCCCAGGGCTGCTGCTGGAGGCTCTTAGCTTGTGTCCACCAGGGCTTCAGATCCAAGTGCTGTCTGTGGCAGGCAGGCAATGGCACATTCTGGGGGAGAAGAGTCACAGGGTCGTTTGTGGACAGGTGCATGCACCAAGTGAGCTTAAAGATGGGTCCAGGTTGGAAAGGAGCAGAGAGCCTCTTCCCCTCCCTCCCACCCTCCCAATGGACACTGTGGGCAGGAAGGAGTGAGCATGGCTGACCGTCAGCTTCCTGGATTGTGTCTATGGAAGTTATTCAGGCATGTCCGGGGCTGGGATTTGGGTCCAAGTGGAAAAAAATCAGCAAGTCATGCTGTTTCAGCCCACAGCCTTTCTCTCCTCTGCAGGAAGGCGCTCCCAGCTATGCTGCAGGCTCAGGATCCACAGCACTGCTGAGCTTGGATATGGCAGACACTGACTGCTGCACTTGGCCCCATCTCCTTAGAGCTTTGTGCTCCCTGCATCCCGTAGAGGTAGACAACACCATGTAGTCCTCTCAGAATGAAAGATGCAGGGATGCAGTGACCTTGAATCCCAGTCAAGATAGTGAATAATTTAGGAGAACAGAACTCAGCTGCAGAGCACGTTCCAAGCAACTCAGTTTACAGCTGTCTCTGCACACGTGATAGTGACCTTTCCCGCCTGCCAGGCTCCCTCCCGCTCCCAGCTCCAGGCCCTGAAGTGCACCATGAACACTGCAGTGAAACTTCTTATCGGCATTACTGGAAGGGAAGAGGTTTCTCACGTGAGTCTCCGTTTCCCCTGGAACGGGGCTGCTAAGCTGTTACCACTGCAGCTTTCACACAGACAAGCGAGTGAGCTCTCCGAGAACCACAAAGCCACGCATCACCAAAGGAAACCACAGGAAAGCCGGGTGGGTTTTTGAGGGTGCAGGGCTGTGTTTGCAGAGCTGATAGGGCTGACAGGTGCTGAGAAGGGCCACCCTGTGAGATGGGAGGCCTGACTCAGGCTAACAAAGGCAAACTCCTGTGTGTCTGGCCGAGTTGACACAGGGGTCTTGGGTTACTATAAGTGCTTGCCCTGCTGGGGACCCCGGGCAGAAGTCACAGAAGGAGTCTTGGGGTTCCAGACATACAGAGACCAAGAACAAACTGGTGATCTGAGCTGGGAGGTCATGACCAAGAACTGCAGTGCTCATCCAGGTTCAATTACAGTCAGAATCTTGAGGCAGCAAGAAGCCAACAGAGTGGGGGTGAGGGGAAGCGGGGTGCCGAGGTATGAGGATGCGGAGGGCTCCTGAGATGAGCAAGGAGGTGGCAAGGGTGGGACAAAGCTGCCAACTTGCTTGCTGCTCACGCACAGTGGGCCAGGAGCACGCCCTCCACTCTGAACATGAGCACCCACTGGGCAGTGGACAGGAGCTCACATGATCTAGGTATTGAAGCCCAGGTGCCCAGCCCTCAGAGCTTGTGTTTACCCCCAACTGGACCCACCACTGCCCTATAGGAACTGGGGTCCAGACCCCCACCCGGCCCATCACTGCTCTATAGAAACTGTGGTCCAGGCCCCCACCCGACCCATCACTGCTCTATAGGAACTGGGGTCCAGGCCCCCACCCGACCCATCACTGCTCTATAGGAACTGGGGTCCAGGCCCCCACCCGACCCATCACTGCTCTATAGGAACTGGGGTCCAGGCCCCCACCCGGCCCATCACTGCTCTATAGGAACTGGGGTCCAGGCCCCTACCCGGCCCATCACTGCTCTATAGAAACTGGGGTCCAGACCCCCACCCGGCCCATCACTGCTCTATAGGAACTGGGGTCCAGGCCCCCACCCGGCCCATCACTGCTCTATAGAAACTGGGGTCCAGGCCCCCACCCGACCCATCACTGCTCTATAGGAACTGGGGTCCAGACCCCCACCCGACCCATCACTGCTCTATAGGAACTGGGGTCCAGGCCCCCACCCGACCCATCACTGCTCTATAGGAACTGGGGTCCAGGCCCCCACCCGGCCCATCACTGCTCTATAGAAACTGGGGTCCAGACCCCCACCCGACCCATCACTGCTCTATAGGAACTGGGGTCCAGGCCCCCACCCGGCCCATCACTGCTCTATAGAAACTGGGGTCCAGGCCCCCACCCGACCCATCACTGCTCTATAGGAACTGGGGTCCAGACCCCCACCCGACCCATCACTGCTCTATAGGAACTGGGGTCCAGGCCCCCACCCGACCCATCACTGCTCTATAGGAACTGGGGTCCAGACCCCCACCCGACCCATCACTGCTCTATAGAAACTGGGGTCCAGGCCCCCACCCGACCCATCACTGCTCCCACACAGGACCCTCCCCGTGGCCAGGCTGCTCTTCTTCTCTGACTGGGATCAGCTTTACGAGACGGACCTTGGGGCTCTCCTGCCATTAAGTCCGTCATCTTCTCTCAGTGCACATGCCCTGCTCCTGCCTATGGCACATTCCTAGGACAGTCTTGCTCTACATGGTTCTTCCCTTCAGTGACATCAGAGGGCCTGGAACACCCTCTCTGCCTGTCCCCCTTGCCCCACACTCCATCTTTATCCTCAACCTCCAGCCATCCATTCTGCAGACCTCAGAGAGGATTTCCACAGCAGTCGGTGAACCAAGCACTCCCTGCCTAGAGAGCAGCTGTGATAGTCCCCTTGCCTGTGTCCACAGTTGGTCTCTTCTTCTTCTTCTTCTTCTTCTTCTTCTTCTTCTTCTTCTTCTTCTTCTTCTTCTTCTTTTCTTCTTCCCTATTCCAGCTTTTGGGATGGCAGATTCTTGGGGCCCCACTTGGAGAAGGAGTCCAAGGTTAGGTTGAAATCTTCGGCATCCAGGGTTGGGCTTGATTAGTAATGCCTGTCAGGAGCACAGACATAACCAATGGGTGTATGTTTGAGCTCTCAGGGTCTGATGCAAGGAAGGATTGATTATTAATGCCTTCCAGGAACACAGGCATAGTAAGAAAAGGCCTGTGTATTGTATCTCTCTTTGGGTGCCTGTGGTGAGTGGAACAAGCTGTGCCACCAAGGGAGTCTGAGTTTTGTAAGCATTACTTTCACTTTATGAAGTGTTGCCCCCTTTTGGACTGCTTTCTGGAATTCTATCCTTCTGAATTCTTATCTCGGGGGCTTGAGCTGGCCCAGCTAAGTAGTGTGGTGCTCAACTCCGCCCCCTTGACATTTCTCTGTCATCAGCTCAGTCCCCTCTCTCTTTCCCTTTGCTTACAGAGGCCTTTGAAAGTAGAAAAGCCTTTAGAAGTGTTGTATTCTTAGGGACTGGCACATAGTCAACACAGATGAGCCTTGAGTTTGCTACTGTCTTTCCTTTCTACCTGCCTTTAAAATCAGCACAAGACTACACAGTTAAATGTAGTGTCCCTGTAACTGTACAAATGGATTATTTCATCTGGCTCGATTTTCATGAGGGAGTACAGGGAAAGACGCTAAAATAAAAAAATGCAGGCTGGTGTCCCAGTGGCTAGGAGTGCTTCCTGCCAGGAGTTCAGTTCTCAGCATTCACACTGGGTGGCTCACAACTGCTCGTAACTCCAGCTCCAGGGTATCTGGCACCCTCTTCTGGCCTCTGCAGGCACTTACACTCATGTGCACATACACAGACATGTACACATTATTATTAAATAATAACAATAACAATATATTTTACAATACAAACATAGTGGGGTTCTGTTAGGGGAAGAAAGTTACTGTCAGCAGTTTCTGATGGTTCATCTACACATAGCTGTAAGGACGGGGCGGGAGGTTTTCTCCAGTGTCCTCACTTGGTGGTTGGATGGTACAGTCTTGTCACTGACATAGGGTTCCAGTGTGATGGGGATACTGAAGCCACATGGTGCTAGGGAGCAGGAATGCATGACCAGGTTTGGAAAGCCATGGTGGGGGTGGAGAGGCTCGGGATTCAAGCACCGGCTGACTCAGGGGAGGTGTGGGAGAGATGGCAACCATCTTAGCTGGCATTTCCAGGCAACCTGTTATTTCATCTGTTAGGAGCTTCCCAGGTGAGGCACAGTTAATCCCAACAACTCTGGCAGGCAGGTGTTGCTGTTAACAATTTGCAGACAGCTGACGGAGGCCAGCATACTGGTGGGGCTGCCCTTTTCTGCACAGGGAAGTCTGAGAACTCGAGGAGACGCCCATTGTGGAGTGGCCCCGGAAAGTGACATTGGCAAGTGCCCCTTGGTCCCTGTTCTTTATTCTCTTGGCCAGCAGAGGCTAATCAGATTTCCCCTGCTGGGGCCAGATGCGCGTGTGTATCTGTGGGGCACAGAAGAGGTAGCTGCTGTAGGCTTGGGGTCCACAGGACCAAAGGAGATATACACTCCTTGGATTCTGCACCAGGAGGCGCCCTCTGCCCCGCCCTCACACTGTAGCATCTACCAGAGTCTGCCTTCTCAGATATTTAATGCTGTGCACATCTGTCTGCACCGGAGTGGAAGTGCTGTGGAAACAAGGGCCATATGCTTTTCATCTGTCCCTGTGCCTGCCGTGGGGCTCTGCCAACCACCAAATGCAGTTCCACAAGCAATCGCAGGGAAGTTTAACTCTGCGCTTACAGCTCTGACGTGGAGGCACACTGCAGGAATCCTGGATTCCCCCAGAGTTCAATCAATTCCACATGCAGTCAGCCAGTGTCTACAGTGTGCCAGTCTCAAGGGCAGGCAGAGAGCTGGGGGACCTGTTGCCTCTGGCCCTAGAAGGGAAGGTGAGTGATGCTTTTGTGCTTTGCTTGTCCTGAGCTGCCCACTTGCTCTGGGCCCAGGCCTGCTTGCTGTGATGCCATGACTCTGCACCCTCCTGGTCTGGCCACAGCATGGTTTTCCACTCCCAGAGGCTACTGAGAGAGCCTGCCCTGAAGAAGGCAGTGGAGAGGTCACATGATAGAAAAAGCAAGATGGCTCACAGTGAGCTGGCTCTCTCCTCCCTCATCCTCATCCCAGACACTGGTTCCTCTGTCTCAATGCTCAAACCAGTTGCTTAGCTCTGGGTAAGCAGGGCTGAGGACAGAGTCTCAGGAGAGCCTGGTGCCCTGACAGTTGGACTCTTCATTGTGGTGCTGTACCAAGGTCTGCTGAGCTGTGGGTAGGGCTGGTCTGTCCGTCATCCCACACGGGGCTGACCTCATGATTGCTGGGGAAATTTCACAAGACTAGGGCTTGAAACAAAGAAAAGTTGTCCACAGCTGGATGTGGGATGGATTCTAAGACACACAGTACGTGACAGAGATGAGAACTGCTCAGTGCAGGAGACTGGAGAGATGCACACACAGACCTTCCGGAAGGTTCTGTGCGGCATTGGTCTCAGAGGGAGTCACAGACAGGAAGCAGGGACTGGATGCCAGTGTGAATGCTCCTGTTTAACTTTTATTATTTATTATTTGAGACAGAGTTTCTTGTGTCCTCTACTCCTGAGTGCTAGGATTATAGGTGTGCACCAACCTGCCTGGGTTATGTGGTAAAGGGGACTGCACTCAGGGCCTTGTGCATGCTAGACGGGCACCCTACACACAGAGCCACATCCCCAGCCCTGACTTGTTATGTGGGTGGGAATCTCCTAGTTAATAGAATCTCCCGGGGAGAGAATGAGAGGTAGCATTTTGAGGCTCATTGTTTGAACAACTGAACCTGAAACTGGGTCCAGGTCACATGACAAGTCAGTGCAGCCTGCCTGTCAGCGACCAGAAGTCAGGAACCCTGGCTCTCGGAGGGGGCTGCTCTTCATCCCTGAGATCCTGAGTACCCATTTCCTCCCTCTTCCAGTGATGACGTGGCCATGTGTGCAGGTGTTCACCAGTGATGACATGGTCATGTGTGCAGGTGCTCACTAGTGATGACGTGGCCATGTGTGCAGGTGTTCACCAGTGATGACATGAGTCATTGGTGCAGGTGCTCACCAGGGATGACATGGGTCATGGGATTCTTGCTGTGGGCTGTTCACGCAAATCATTACGTTGAGTAGCATTGGGCCTCTACCCAGCGAGTGCTACCCTTGTCCCCGTGTGTATGAATTCAAAAAGTGTCGTCACCATTACCAAATATCACCAGGGAGAGAGCAAAGTCGTACCTGCCTGGTGACCCTGCAGTGGATGCGCCAGCGATGTACAGAAAGGACAGCTCAGGGATCCACACTCACATTTTCTTACCCTACAACCCTACATATGTGGTGACACATGCATCACACATACACAGTGACACATGCATCACACATACGCCACGACACACGCTTTGCCTTTGAGCCCATGTGTATTTTCTTTGTAAGTAAAGCTCAGAACAAACACACCCTTACTCAGCTTTACAGTTTGATAATTACTATTAATGTGTGACTTGCATGCAGAAAAGTGCAAGCCTCAGGAGCTCACAGCCCCAAGATTTGCTCACAAAGTGAGTAACACGAGAGATTGGAGATAGCACCCACAGGAAACAGTAGACCAGTTGTGCACCTTCCTTAATCCACGTGGCTCTTGTGCCCCTCCCACATGCCAAACCAGTCAGCTCTTGACCCTCAGGGTTCTGTTGCCTCGCTTTCCACAGTTCCTTTTCCACATCATTGGAGCCAGGTCTCAGGTCTCCAGTCTCCCTGTGCAGGGGTGCAGTGGAGTTAGAGACATTTGTGCTGCTGAATTTGGTTCGTGTGTAGGGTCTGGTGATCCAAACCCAAGTCTGCACACTGCACACAAATGCCTTATCTACTGAGTCCTTTTCTAAGCTCTTCCTTGGCCTCTTGAGTAACCAGGATTACAGGCCTGCACCATCATGCCTGATTCAATTTTTAAGATGATTTTGGTCATCTGTGTTTGTCTTTTGTGGAACGATTCTTCTTTTCTTTTTGCTTAAATGGACATTCTAATTCCCTTCCAAATATCTGTATGTGGGATTAAAAAGATTAGCTGGATGAATTGGGAACATACTCATGGATAAACTACATAGCATGAGACCATGTAAATAAAGACACTGGTACAACTCCATCCTCCCTAAGCAGACCTTAGGAAAGGACCTGGGTGCCATGACCAGGTTGCTCACTGTACAACTGGCTCATGCAGAGCCCTGGAATCCACAAAGACTGCACTGGGGCACCGAGTCACCAAGTGGGTGCAGCTGGGGTGGTGTGAGTCTACCTGCGCTTACAAGACTTGTTCAGCAGCAGACTGCACAGCTGGTCATATCTGTCCTTCCACACATAAAACAGTAGCTTTGAGGGGTGTGCCAGGCACTGCCACAGACAGATGAGCCTCTGAGCTGGATGTCTTCATAGAAGCCAAAGATTTCTGAAGGTTCATGTGTCTTCCCTGTTGGCAGCTGCTCCCACCCATCTCCCTTCCTCAGGCCATCTTTTCCAAGATCATCCATGAGACACCAGGAAACTCTGGGAGTGAGGCTCCCAGAAGAGCTGACTGAGAACCAGCCTCACCGAGCACATCCCTGATGGCAGGGCATCAGGACCTCAGGGTCTGTTTGGGACTCTCTGGATCCTGTTAACTCCAGAGTACAAGCTCCAGTTGATACTAAGATGGATTTTCATGGTTGTACTGAGAGCAATTGAGAAATGGTGTAAAATCACTCAGGTGCCTGCAGACCCTCTTCTGAGCTCATTCCTCTGAATCCCTCATATGCTGTATCTTCCAGGGAAGCAACTGTCTAGTGGTGCTTTTTTTTTTTTTTTTTTAAAAAAGCACTTTTTAATTTATTCTTTGAGAATTTTATATGTACACTTTTGAATACACCCACACCGATGGCTGATTGCCTTGTCTGTCACTGATCTCCCTGAGGCAGGTGGAGTGTCCCCTTCTAGGTCTCTAAAGTCTCTCCGCAGCATTACGCAGTCCTTGCTATTTGATTATGCATTTATTTTTCCTGAGTAGCCCCTGGAATGCTTGAGGATGTGATCAAGTCTAGGTTTTCTTGGTTTGTCTTTGAAGCCTTTCCTATGTAGGCATTGAGACTGGGGAGGACAGAATCACCAGAATTAAGAATGTGGGACTACCTACAAGCATTTTTCTCGTGTCTACATACTGGGGTGAGATTGTGGTAGGAGAATGGTAACTGGAAAAACTGTCATTAAGATTAACATACAAGAGGCCGTGCTGCAGAGATGGCTCTGTGATTGGAGCACTGTGGGCTTTTCCAGAGAACCCAGCTGAGGTGTACAGCACCTCATGGTGGTGAACAGCCATCAGTAACTCTGGTTTCAGGAGATCCAATGGCTTCTTCAGGATGCTATGGGCACTGCACACACGATACATAGACACACATGCAGATAAAACATTCATACATATAAAATAAACTTAAAAAGATTTTTTTTTTTGGTTTTTTGAGACAGGGTTCTCTGTGTAGCTTTGCACCTTTCCTGGATCTCGCTCTGTAGACCAGGTTGGCCTTGAACTCACAAAGATCGGCCTGCCTCTGCCTCCCTGTGCTCATCTGTAAAGGAAGTGGAAGAGCCTTTCTTCAGGTTTGAGATCTGATACTACAAGCCCCAGCTTCCCTTTGAGATCATGATCCTGGGGTTCCAGACAGGTCCATTTCCCTCCTGAGAGGAGAGAACAGACTCCACTGATCTGTGGCTAACCTCTTCCTGTTTGTGTTGGAATCCCACATCTATAGCACAGTGAAGCCTGTGTCCATCATCTTGTTCCCAGCTGCCTCCCATTGGCCACCCGCCTTGAGTCTAGCATGCTTTGATTTGTCCTGACCAACTCACTCTGTCATCCACATGGTTGATGCTCCCCTCTCTGCCTGTCTTCTCCTAGTTCACTGACGTTCTTCACAGTGGCTCTGCCATCTCTCACTCTCCAGCTCTGAGCATTTCCCATTTCACCTCAGTCTGAGTTTCTTTTCCTGTTGCTGCAGTAAATGTTCCTGATGAATGCTACTTAAGAGAGAAAGGGTTTGTAGCTCACAGCTACAAACAGTCCCTCAAGGGTACAATCCCTCATGATGGGAAGTCACGGCAGCAGGAGCTTGGAGCAGCTGATCACTTTGTGTCCACAGTCAGGAGGGCAATGGATGCATGCTCAGCTCACTCTCCACTTTACACAGTTCAGGGCTCCTGCCCAGGGGATGGTCACACCCACAGTGGGCGGTTCTTCCCACTTCAATTAAGATAATAAGACAATTCCCTGGCATGCTCAGAGGCCATCTCCCAGGGAAATCTAGATCCTGTCTAGTTGATAACAAGAACCATTATGTGGGTCCATCAAATATGATCACAACTTTAAAAACTTCCCACAAACAACTAGGTGAGAAACTGCTTTTGGTGAATTCCTTTCCTTTTTGTTCGTTTTAAATATCTGTATTTTCTTTCAAGCCTTACCTAGTCATCCATATCTTTTAGCGATACTTTTACCAGGAGGCTTTTCATTTTCTTACCTGGGAGATTCTATGTGTCAGGGATGGAATTTATAAGCGTTACTTTTCTGTTGCTGTGAGAAAATAACCTAACAAAAGTCAAGTTAGGGAACAAAAGGTTCATTTTGGCTTATAGCTCCAGAGGGGACACCATCCATCATGGTGGGGGCGTGGTGGGGACTTGGCAGCAGGAGCTGGCAGTCAAGAAGACAGCAGATCACATTTTGTCTGCACATAGGAAGGGGAGAGTGGGAGGGAGGGAGGGGAGGAAGAAAGGGGAGAGGGAGAGAGAAAGACAGAGAGAGAGAGAGAGAGAGAGAGAGAGAGAGAGAGAGAGAGAGAGAGAGAGAGTAAGAGGATGTGGGCCAAGCTATAAAACTTTCAAAGCCCAAAGGACTCCACCTCCTAAAGGCTCCACAGCTCCCCAAACCACATCAACAACTGGGAACCAAGCCTTCAATCACACAAGCCTGTTGGGAACATTTCTCATTCAAACCACAATAATGCTGATATTTTGTCCACTTCCTGTTCTGCTCTGTGATCATTAAAATGTGTGGAATTATTTTGGTGCGAGATACGTCCTGGAATGCCCCACCCTATTTCATTTCATTCTAGAAGTTCACACACTTTTCCTGACCCACTTGGGTAGCAATACTTTTTAAAAAACGATTTCATTCTTAATACTAATACTCATGAACACAGTAACTCATTCTTGGTTGAGAAATCACAGATATATATATATTGTAGGTGTGTAATGTGGTGTTTTGATATACATAGGATGTGGAATGATTAAACAAAACCAAGATCCATCACAGCACAGCGTAAATTTAAATGTCATTCATCACATGTTCTACCTACATTCGTCTCTACGTTTTGGTTCTAGCTTGACACTGTTTGATTATGTCTAGGTAATGAGATTATTTTATTTTATCTCAGTGTTCCAGTTCTGTGGAGACAAGTCATCTGCGCTACTCTCCCCTCCCCTCCCCTCCCTTTACCTCCCTTCCCTTCCCTCCTGTTCTCTTTTCTCTCTTCCCTTCTTACCCATTTGTTCCCTCTTGTTCTTAGTCCCCTTCCACTTCTTTCCCTTCTTCCCCCTTACACACACATATACACACACAAACACACACACAAACATACACACACAAACACACACACATACACACACACAAACACACACACACATACACACACACAAACATACACACACAAACACACACACATACACACACACATACACACACAAACACACACACACACAAACACACACACATACACACACACAAACACACACACATACACACACACAAACACACATACAAACACACACACATACACACACACAAACATACACACACAAACACACACATATACACACACAAACACACACACATACACACACAAACACACACACATACACACACACAAACACACACACACAAACACACACACACAAACATACACACACAAACACACACACATACACACACACAAACACACACACATACACACACACAAACACACACACACAAACACACACACATACACACACACAAACACACACACATACACACACACAAACACACACACAAACACACACACATACACACACACAAACATACACACACAAACACACACATACACACACACATATACACACACAAACACACACACATACACACACAAACACACATACATACACACAAACACACACATACACACACATATACACACATATCCTCTTCAGTGATAGTATATATTTATTCTTCTCAATAAACTTTAAAATTATATCATCAGACTTCAGGGAAACCTCGTGCTAGGGTTCTGATTCGAACTCCATTAAGTTTATAGCTTCCTTTGGAGGGTTTGGTGTTCTACAGCACGCTGCCTTCTCATTTAAGAATACAACGTATTTTTCCATTTCTTTGTCATCTTTTGTATCTCTTGGTAAAGTTTTACACTATTCCCATGAAGTTCTACACAGGCCTTGTTGGGATTAATCTGGGGCAGATTATATGGATGTGTGTGTATGTTTAAGCTTTGTTTTATTTTAAATCGCATGTATATATGTGTGTCTCCATAGGTATGAGCACATGAGTGAAGGTGCCCAAAGAGGCTAGAGGTGGGAGTTGGATCCTCTGGAACTGGAGTTACAGATGGCTGTGAGACACCATGCGGGGGCTGAGAACTGAACCTGGGTCCTCTGGAAGAGCGGCCAGTGTGCTCACCACTGTGACATCCCTCCAGCCTGCCCATGCATGTGTAGCATGAATCTTAAAGAGCCTTTATTAATAAAACAAACCTGGAGCCAAGTATTGGGGTGAACACTGGAAGATCAGAGAGACAGAACAAGCCACAGCTAACCTCACCTGGCCAACTTCTCAGCTGATTTTGTTTACTCAGACTGGAAGCCTCTGTGTCCTCATATCCGAATGGCTCTCAGCTGAACTGCTGCTCAAAAGCCTAAAAGCTTAACCAGCCAAATGCTTCTAGTTTTTGGTTCTCACACCTTATATACCTTTCTGCTTTCTACCACCACTCCCTGGGATTAAAGGCTCGCTTTCTGGGGTTAAAGGCGTGAGTCACCATGCTTGGCTGTATCCTTGAACACATGGATTTCTGTCTCTGGAATGCTAGGATTAAAGGCGTGTGCTACCACTGCCTATCCTCATGTTTAATATTGTGGCTGTTCTGTCTCTGACCCCAGATAAGTTTATTAGGGTGCACAATATTTTGGGGAACACAATACCACCACATGCATGTAGTTGTTGTTTATAGACTTATTGTCATATTTTCCAGCTCTTCACTGTGAGTGAAAAACTCATTATTTACTGTTTGTAGGCAGATCATTTAGTAAATTATTTTTAGTACCTCCGGAGCTTTTGGCCAGTCTTCTCTTTTTTTCAGGGAGCCTTTTTGGTGTAGAAACAATCATCTCTGTTGCTGCTTTTCTTGCACTTCACTGTTGGTTGTCTCTTTTCTAGGAGAGCCATCAGTCACGGTCTTAAAATTTGTTGGTGTAAGGTGGTATCTCAGAGTCGTTTTGATTTGCATTTCTCTGATGATTAAGGATGTTGAGCATTTCCTTAAATGTCTTTCAGCCATTTGAGATTCTTCTTTTGAGAATTCTCTGTTTAGCTCTCTAGCCCATTTTTTAATTGGATTGTTCAGTATTTTGATGTCTAGTTTCTTGAGTTCTTTATATACTTTGGAGATCAGTCCTCTGTCAGATGTGGGGTTGGTGAAGGTCTTTTCCCATTCTGCAGGCTGTTGTTTTGTCTTATTGACTGTGTCTTTTGCCCTACAAAAACTTCTCAGTTTCAAGAGGTCCCATTTATTAATTGTTGTTCTCAGTGTCTGTGCTGCTGGTGTTATATTTAGGAAGTGATCTCCTGTGCCAATGCGTTCAAGAGTACTTCCTACTTTCTCTTCTATTAAGTTTAGTGATATTATTATTATATCACTTCCCCTCTCAGTTTTCTCCATGTGAACTCTTCCACATACCCCTATTTGCTCTCCTTCAAATTCACGGCCTCCTTGTCTTTAGTTGTTGTGTACAGAGAGCTAAGCTTCGCTTTTTGATCAAGCGATTCCTTGTAAAGGGGGCGTCCACTCTCCCAACATAGCAAGCTTCCTTTGGGACCCAATAGCCCTAGGAACTGTGGTCAGAAATGAACCCTTGGCCTCTCCCTGTGCTCCTCTGAGTCTCCATGCAGGCAGGAGGTGGTAGGTAGATGGTGTGTTCTGTTCTGGGGCGCATGTACTTCCGTTAGCATGCCTCATCTTCGTCTTCTTGGGATGTGTGTCTTTCATAGACATCTAGCTGTGTGTGCGCCAATATGAAACACTGCTCCCTTCGATGGAAAGTTTGAACTATTTCTTTTCCTAATGGACTGGATGGATGTGCAAAGCCTTTCTGTCACCCTTCTGCATCTTGTATTTATCTTTTCTTGTCTTGTTTTCTATTTAGTGGTTACTTTAGACATCAAGCACAAACACATACATCCCCCATCGTCCTCACACCCGAACACGTCCTTCTGTGGCCACCACTGTGGAGAAGGACCAACATCCATGTGTTCCCTTCATACAGCACAAAGTGCTCATTTACACCTATTTGAGCTAAATCCTAACAAAACACAGAAGCTGTGTTAAGCGTGGCTTAAATGGCTAATGAGTTATTTTCCAAAATTACAAGAAATCTGAAGACATAAGGCTTTGGGTCACTGGGCTCATGTTGCAGCTCACAGAGGTTTTCTTTTGAGATCTGAGCATGCTTTACCAGCATGGCTGCATAAGAGGATGACTGGACCACGGGCCTGGGTACCAGGTGTTTGGAAGGGTCTGCACTTGGCTGTATCTAGCAAGGGGGAGGCCTTTTGCCTTGCCCCTTGGCATTGTTATTAAAAAGCCCTTTGGAATAAAGTTCTGGGCAGGTGAAGGATCCAGGCCCTTCTGAGGCTATCCTGTGTTTCTTTCTTCTCTTCATCTAGGTACCACTTTCTATCTAAATGTTTCTCACTTCTCCTTCCTCAAGAGTTCCTTGGACATAAATGTGGAAGCGGGTCTCCCACAGACTCATAGTGAAGAACCACCATCTCTGTAAACCTTTTCCTCGTGGCAACAAAATGGCAAAGGAGTGTGGGCAGGAAGAAAGTATGGGCAAGAAGGAAGGGAGGAAGTGTGGGCATGAAGGGAGGAAGTGTGGGCATGAAAGGAGGAAGTGTGGGCAGGAAGGGAGGAAGTGTGGGAAGGAAGGGAAAAGTATGAGCGGGAAGGGAGGAAGTGAGGGCAGGAAGGGAGGAAGTGTGGGCATGAAGGGAGGAAGTGTGGGCATGAAAGGAGGAAGTGTGGGCAGGAAGGGAGGAAGTGTGGGCAGAAGTGAACTCAGGCCCAACCTCTGAGATACCAGCATGCTGTTTCTCTAGCTGCAATGCCCTCTGCAGGGATCTTTCTGGAAAGTAAATATTTCATCCTAAAATTATAAGATTACTTATAGGCAGTCACTTAAAATGCAAGGTGATTTTGCATCTCCCCTGTGCCTAGCAGGTGTGCCAAGCACATTAGTGCAGCCATCTTCTTCAGTTTATTCACCAATCACACCCACCTGAATGGCTCTGCTTAAGTTGCCAAATTCCATATCCTTTATTCTATGATCTCGTTTTTTATCTCCATTTCATTCCGACATGATTACCTTTTCATATTCCAAGTAATAACAAAACACATTTTCTTTCAGATAATTTGTATCAAGTTATCTGTGCGGAAAGCTCCTTCAATAAAAAACCACGCATAACAAAGACTGTGGCAAGCGTCAGGAGCAAACAGATAATTATCTTGGCTGGTTCGGTGCCCAGTGTGGCCCTGCTCTGTGTCTGGAGTCCAGGTTTCTCTTTGTTTAAGTCATCTGCGGCTGTGCAGCGTTTGTGCCTGCACAATGAGGCTCTGGGAGCACTGTAGTGGCGGGGTGCTGCCTGAGGTGGCCCCCCATTGTTCCTCGGCCACTTACGTTGTGACTGCTGCATAATGGAGTGCGCCTTGCGTCAGGGTGGATATTTCTCTGAAAATGACTTTTATTTATGCTGCAAAGTTTGTATAATTATACACCGTACAGCTGGCTCTCTGGTAGACAGTACTCCCTGGGAAGAAGTGTGGCGTGGAATTGTTTTAAGGAGTGTGAGTGAGGGGCACATCTTTGTGATGCCTCTGAGCACTCGAAGATGTTGAGCCCTGGAACCTGGTCCTGGTCTTCTGCCTCTTGGGATGTGGCTGGGGCTCCTTAGTCATTCACTCTAAGCTTCCGTTCATGAACCTTATAAATTTTTATAAATTCATTTATAAAATCAGGTTGATATATTAGAGGATTATTGGGAGGATTAGCGATCCCATGAAAAGGGTTCAGAATGCTAAATGAAAATCCCCTTTCAACCTTGCATGTCTTCTGTCTCCGAAAATCTTCAACTCCACTTTGGTTTAATAATTAACGTGGAAACTTACCTTGGAGAAAGCCCGTCTCGCTCAGCTCTGCCTGTGTGAGCTCTGTGAGGGACATGGTTTCTTTTTATTCTAATTATCATTTCTCCGGGGATGTTTGTACCTAGTAGGATGGCCATGGGCACCATCATACTGCCACTTTAAAGAAGTCATCTCCAGATGCACCACCTGGGCAGCACTGCACACCCCTATGTCTGCATGGGTGTGAGGCAGTGTGAGCAGGTGTGAGGCAGGTGTGAGGCAGGTGTGCAAGCCAAGAAGGACAGCAAACTTGGGTATGTGCAGACACTGCCTGACTCTGCCCGGCAAGAACCAACAACCTAAGTACCAGAGTCATCCTGATTGGGGGATCCTGCTAAAAACCATCTCAAGAAAAGACAAGAATCTAATGTCCCAATGTTCTGCCATCCCCAAGAGGCTCTCAGTCTTCATGTTTATCTGTGACTTCTACCTGATGAGCATGGCCTTTGGACCCTGTACATTCCTCCAGGCTGGCCTTGCTGGTGTCACTCAGCCCCGGGTATGGAACAGTCTCTTCACTCATGTTTACTCCACAGCTTGGTGCACAAACCCCAGGAAACTTGGTGGGCCCAGACATCAACAGTGACCTGCTGGGTTCACCAGTCTCTCTGGCTAGAAACCTGGGGTTGGCTCGGGAATTTCACTGAGGGTCAGAGGGGTGGGAGTCAGACCAGGTACCTTGGAGTGATCCCTGCCGATGCTCTGCACTGTCTGCCAGAGGATCACAAATCACAGGGTGCCAGCTCTTGGAGTGTGAATGAGTTCAAAGCCATGACTGGCTTATCACACTGAGGATACGAGGGAGATTTTATTGCTCATTATCACTACCAGCAAGATACTTAGCATCTTCAGAGTCTTCAAGCCTCACCTTGATGCATGCCTGTTTCCACCCTCTCCCTCATCCCCACCCTTATCACTGTCCTCAGGCACCCCTCCTCCCACCTCTCTCTCCTGCCCATCCTCATCTATCTCTCTCAGCATCCTCGGGGGCCCAGCCTTGCTCTCTGTCCCCACCCCTTATTCCTCCTCCCCACTCTCCCTCCTCCCCATTCTCATCTCTGTCTTCCTAGGGCCTTGGACGAAGGGATCTGCAGGATTCAGACACATCCTGGACAAACCTCCTAATGACAACCTCCTCATACTCTCAATTCAATCAAGATGCTATGGAAGTCAGCTCAAGGAGCCTCGAGAAGCCAGCGGGTGGTTGTCCCTGCCTTGTGGTGAGTACGGGCAGGTTCCAGGCTTTGGTTGGCAGCCCTCTGTATCCTGGTCCCCAGAGCCTCCATTGTTCCCCCAGCGACACAGACTGAAGAGGGAGGCAGCAGAAGGTTGCTGTCTGCACACAGGGAGAGTTACTCCAATATGATCCTCGCAGCCCACACTGCATTCTGACATTATTCAGGACGCTGGTGGCTCTGTGACTCTTCCTTCCCTTCTCTCCCAAGCACTCTACAGGGATGTCTTTAAGCCCTGAGCTTTGCAGAACATTGCACACATGACAGACTCCCAACAGGATCCAGAGGATAGAGAAGGCTCAGTGACAGCCAGAGACAAGGCATGGTGGGGATGTCTCCCTGGAGCACTACACGCAGGGAGGGCTGGGGTCATGGCAGCAGCTGCTCTGTGAACTTGGCAGTGAGGAGACATGACATTCTGTCCTGGCTCTTCTTATCCAGAGGTGGACAGGGCAAGTTGAGCCCTCTTGCTCTGATGAGTGGATAAGTAATGACTACACTTAAATCAACTCCAGCGGAGTGTGGAGCACTGATGTGCACAGAGCACATGGCCTGGGGCTCTCTGGGAGGGTGTCTGTCACCCTTGGAGCTATTTGGCTCACCAAGGTTTGCTTTGGCATGACTCCCATCAGTGCAGAAGTCTCCTGCAGGGCTTGATAGACACCTTCATCCCAGGCTGTGCAGTGTGGCCCCACAAACCTAGTGCAGATTTTTCAGACCCTGAAAATAAAGCAAAGTGACGTTATCCTGGCACCCAAGGATCTGCCCTAAGCCATGGCAACACCTCTGCTGAGTGAGATGCCTCCCAAGCCCAGTGCTTGCTGCTGTGCGGTGCCCACATCTGCTGTCACCAGCCAGCTCAGGGGTGACAACCATCACACTTCGATGACTTCCTCCTGTGTCCCCTGAAACATCTGTGGAGGACAAGAGAGTCTCCAATTATCTGCGCTCATTTTCTCCATTCCACACATAGACAATGTTCAGTAATTAATGACATGCTTTAAATATGCCTGGGAGATTTTCATTTTTCCTCCAAGGAAGAACAAAATGACAGCACACACATAAATATTAACCCCCAACTTGGGGCTCCTTCCACGCCAGCGATCTTGGACATGCCGCAAAGGAGTGGAGATTATTTTGCCCTGCTGAGAAAAATCCTTTTTGTTCAAGGGGGAAAAAGTTTCTGACAGCGTGTGTGGCTGCAGAAGAATCTCAGCAAGTTCTTTTTGAAAATTTATTTCTCGTCTTTTATTAATGAGATTCAGCTTGGAAGATGAGCTTCAGAATTAAAACTCGCCTTTGAAGCTGGAATCCAGGCTCAGGCTGGGATTTGGTGATGGAGACTCAGCAGTTGATACTGAGCTGAGCATGTACCGTGGAGGTGAGGGTGGAGGAAGCATCTCAGCAGGCAACCTGCAGAGGGGAAAGGCTCAGTGTGCACTCACACTGCACTGTGCTCCTGTGCCCAGATCACCATCACCTCAGGAGTTCAGTTGTGTGGCCCAAATAAGAACCTGGTCTTTGGAGCCAGACAAAAGTTTTATGACTTGGCCACTCAACAGAGATCTCCTGCTTCTGCCTTTGGAGTCCTAGGACCAAAGCTGGGTACCACCACTCCCAGTTGTGGGGCATTTTCTTGATTGTTGGTTGATGCAGGAGGGCTTAGCCCACTGTGGGATGTCCCACTCCCAGGAAGGTTGTCCTAGGCTGTATAAGAAAGCAAGCAATCATGAAAGCAAGCTAGTAAGCAGAAGTCCACCACGCTCTCTGCTTCAGTTCCTGCCTCCAGGTCTCTGTCTTAAGTTCCTACCCCAACTTTCTTCCATAATGGACTGTTACCTGTAAGTCAAATAAACCCTTTCCTCCCCAAGTTGCTTTTGGCCATAGCAACAGAGAAACTAATTAATAGCAAGGGCTGTGGGAGAGTGGATGTCTTGTGACTGCAGAAGGCTAAAAAGTTCCTTTGGGGATGATGAAAATACCTAAAAATTGAGCCAGCACAATGGCTGTGCAGTTCTGACATGAGCTGTTGGTTTTACACAGGTGAGCACTACGTTGCATAAATTAGATTTAGTAGAGCTGTTAATTTAACAGATCATTAATTTCTGTTATTCACTGTCTTGTATGATGTGTGCTACCATGCTTGCTGTGTGTAATGTGCCCAGTCATCCACTGTCATGTGCTAAGGTATGCAATGTATGTAATGCATGTTTTATCTACCTAGGCTATGGAATCTGAGAATTGTGGTGGTATTGTATTCCCCCAAATATTGTGCACCCTAATAAACTTATCTGGGGTTAGAGAACAGAACAGCCACTAGATATAGAGGCCAGAAAATGGTGGCACTCATACCTTTAATCCCAGGGAGTGATGGTAGAAAGCAGAAAGTTATGTAAGGCCTGAAGACCAGAAACTAGAAGTATTTGGCTGGTTAAGCTTTCAGGCTTTCGAGCAGCAGTTCAGCTGAGATTCATTCTGGATGAGGACTCAGAGGCTTCCAGTCTGAGGAAACAGGACCAGCTGAGGATCTGGCGAGGTGAGGAAGCTGTGACTTGTTCTGCTTCTCTGATCTTCCAGCATTCACCCCAATAACTGGCCTCAGGTTTGTTTTTATTAACAAGATCGTCTAACAATTCATGCTACAACTGGCGCCCAATGTTCGTGGTACAAATTCACAAAAAAGCTGCTTGCCTGTGGCCTTTCGGGCCCCAGCTCAGACCTGAGCTACCCTCAGCCAGTTGTGGTGAAGCACACTGGTAGGATTTGCTGAAGGAGACAGAGGCAGGAGGATCCCGAGTTTGAGGCCAGCCTAGGAGGCTTGCTAAGGAGAAGCTGCGACTGGACCCAGCCACAAAAGGTGGCGGTGGGACCATGGAGGCAGTGACTGCTGCTCTGAGTTGCTGGCTGCTTCTCATCGTGTTGGTGACTGCAATTATGCTGCTACCTGGAATGAATGGTTTACTGTTGCTTGTTCAGAGAATTGCCAAGACCATCATGTTACAAGAAAGCATCGGCAAAGGTCAGTTTGGAAAAGTTTGGCAAGACAAATGGAGAAATTGCTATGAAGATTTTCTCTTTTAGGGAAGAATGTTCATGGTTCTGAGAGACAGATATTTATCAGACTGTGATTGCTCCAAACCACAGAGGAGGCACAAAAAAAAAAAAAAAAAAAAAGGAAAGAAAAATCTGCAGGGAACCATGACCATGCCTAACAGCAACTTTGAAATTTTCAAAAAGATGACAGGATCCCACAATGATGAATCCACATGGACTATGGTAAAGCCATTAAGCTGATTAACACCACCAAAAGATTGACTTTGGACTACAAACTACTCAGGACAATTTGAGATGGCTAGCTGAGATAATCCAGCCTGACAGACTACTCAAACAAGGACTTGAGACAAGCCCTGCACTTTCTCATTATGCAGCGACTGGACAAATGATAGAGGACTTGACAATTAACCCAAAAATTTTCTTTTCAGAATTCCCTAAAGATGTCTTCACCCCCAGAAAGCAGGAAGTAAGTTTAAGAAAACTATACCCACATTCCCAAGAGATGGGGTGGATGGTTTTTTGGTCATTTAATAAGTTATGGATATTGTCTGTTTATGATAGTTGATTACAAGTTGTTAATTGTTAATGGTCAGGAAAAAAGCTGAACAAGGAGATTAGATTCAGAGTTTTTGTTTGAAAAAGAAAAAAGAGGATATAGATATGAGGTAGATCACTGAATCTATTCTGAGAAAAAAGATAAAGAAATAATAGGATAAATGGGTAGATCATTAAATCTACTCTAAAAAGAAAAAGGGGAAGATATAAAAATGACAAAAGGTAGATTATTGAATCTGTTATGAAAAGAAAAAAGAATATTGATATGATAAGATAAAAAGGGAGATTATTGAACCTACTTTTAAAAAGGAACTACTTGTTTTACATAGGATAAGTAATGAAATTTTTGTCTGAGTTTATCAAATGTTACTAGACTGGACATTGTTAATATATATGTAATGGAGTTTTTCATTTGAATCTGTCAAATGTTAATGGACTAGACATCATTATGTAATTCTTGACTGTATATATTGTGTATTCTTATTGGATATACTCTTTCTTGTATTAGTTATAAGCTTTTTTTAATTTTCGACAAAAAAGGGGAAATGTGGTGGTATTGTGTTCCCCAAAATATTGTGCACCCTAATAAACTTATCTGGGGTCAGAGAACAGAACAGCCACTAGATATAGAGGCCAGAAAATGGTGGCACACACGCCTTTAATCCCAGGGAGTGATGGTAGAAAGCAGAAAGGTATATAAGGCGTGAAGACCAGAAACTAGGAGCATTTGGCTGGTTAAGCTTTTAGGCTTCTAGCAGCAGTTCAGCTGAGATCCATTCAGATAAGGACTCAGAGGTTTCCAGTCTGAGGAAACAGGATCAGCTGAGGAATTGGCAAGGTGAGGTGGCTGTGGTTTGTTCTGCTTCTCTGGTCTTCCAGCGTTCACCCCAATACCTGGCTCCAGGTTTGTTATTATTAACAAGACCTTCTAACAATTCATGCTACAGAGGATGATGGCTCCAGGTGCTTAGAAGCCTCTGATTCTGCATGTCCTACCTAGAAATAGAAGTGGCTTTAATTTACCAGTGACCCCGAGAGAACACAGGCAGCTATCCAAACCAGGCTGCATATGGTACCCCCGCCTGTGGCAAACGGTGGCATACACCAGCAGCTGCACTGGAGCCACCAGGAGCAGCTTTGTTCCCAGGCTAGTTCCCCGGGCTTTGTGTCATTGTGGGGCCACGGGGATTGAACTGTGGACCTGATGTGCTCTGCAAGCACTCTGCTTCAAGTCAGACTCCTCTCCCCAGTCTCTTAGTCTAGATTACGGTTTTGATTGTGTAAGGTGCCGTGCGAAGGGTGCGCAAGACGCCTCCTTGCTCTTTTTGCAGCTTTTCTGCCTGTATAAAGCTTTTGCAGAATACTGAATTTACCTCTATACCTCCATTCCCAGAGGAAAACCCAACAGACATAAGAAAATAGGGACAGAGAGAGATCCTGGCAAAAACCCAAAATAAGAAAGCCTCTTGCATTCTCAAAATACACTACACGAGCACTTTTGCTCTGAAAAATTCCTTCTATAAAGCAGCAGTGGAGGCAGCCTGCATTTATTATCTCCACTTGATGACACAAAAGGTGACAATTTCTTGTCAATGCTCCAGGGTCAGAGCAGAGGGCAGCCATCTTCTGTCCCTCCTCTCAGTCAACACTCCACAGAGGCAACTGGCTGAAGTTCTCCCAGGGAGCCAAAGACACACCCCCCACCCCCACCCTCCATCCCCCACAGAGATACACATACATAGAGGGACATGCAAATACACATCCCATGCTGTGTTTGAACATAACACACATATACATGCATATACATATATGTGTATACATACACGTGCATATATGCACACACATGTAACTCTCTATCCTGGGAACACCCTTGTCTGACTTCCCCAAACTCATCACCTTTCACACACATACACTGCTTTCTAGCCCCACCTGGCTTCCCAGACCTACTAACTTCTCAGCCTTTCCTCTCTGGTCTGGCTCCAAGTTGCTAAAATAAAGATGTTCCAGTTGACAAGAGCAATCCATGGCTTTCTGAGTCCAGCAGCTCCACAGTTCACTCACTGCCTCAGGGCACATGGTGGTCTCCCTCCTGTGTGTCTCTGGATAGTTGACACTTTCTCTGTCTCTCTCCTGTCTCTGGACACATGGTGCTCTCCCTCCTGTATGTCTCTGGACATATGGCACTCTCCGTCCTGTGTGTCTTTGGCTCCTCTGCTGTGGGATGGTCTGTATGTCAAGTGTGTTGTTGATTGGTCAATAAATAAATCACTGATTGGCCATTGGCTGGGCAGGAAATATAGGCAGGACAAGGAGGAGAATAAAGCTGGGAAGTGGAAGGCTGAGTCAGAGAGACACTGCCAGCCACCATGATGAGAAACAGCATGTGAAGATGCCGGTAAGCCACGAGCCATGTGGCAAGGTATAGATTAATGGAAATGGATTAATTTAAGTTGTAAGAACAGTTAGCAAGAAGCCTGCCACAGCCATACAGTTTGTAACCAATATAAGTCTCTGTGTTTACTTGGTTGGGTCTGACGGCTGTGGGACTGGCGGGTGACAGAGATTTGTCCTGACTGTGGGCCAGGCAGGACAACTCTAGCTACACTCCTCCTCTATGAGGATGCTAGTGATGTTGGAGTAATGAACTTGTTTTCCTTTAGCTTCTTACACCTGCATTGGTCCTGCTTCCAAACAGGATGGTATCTTTAGATACTGGAAAGGTCATGAATCTTTGCACTGTTCAATCCAGTAGAGAGAGATGCAAAGAAGACAGACAGACAAGACATTTTCTGGAGGAACACAGACAAATGTATGTGCAGGGGAATGAGTATGTTCACACTGTCCTTAACAAATCAGACAGGCCAGTCAAGGAACGTTTTGTAATGTCATTTAAATTTAAGTTCATAAAGTAAGCAGTCTGGCCTTAGGAGCAAGGTGAAGGAGAGAACGTCAAAGACCCTGGGTAAAGAGCAAGAGCTATGGCGTTGACAGGAGCTGTTGTTCACCCTTTGGTAAAGGCAGAAGTGTGTTCTTGCCTGCTGTGCATGGCAATCATTTTAAAGCCCCACAGTGGACCAGGAGTCGAAGAGGATCTGCACAAGGAAAAGAGAGAATGTGGGGCAGCAGGGTGGGTAGAGGAGGAAGAAATACTCTATGTAATGACCAACAAGCATAGCAATCAGGGCTCAGGGAGACTTCAAGGAAGGTCCAGGAGGCAGTCCCCACACACACACACCAGTGCCACCTGTGGTGCAGGATAGGGTTACAGGAAGAAGGGTCCAAGGAAGACCCACAGCCTTTCTGCTTCCAATTTACAGAGAAAAATGTTCAGAGAAGACAGAGGGCTGTGGAGGAGAGGGAGGTCAACAAAGAAAAACTAGAGAGAAGCCGGGTGGGGTGGGACAGGAGAGGGAGAGTTGAAGGAGTAAGGAATGACAAAAGAGAAAGGAAGAGACAGTGGAAGGGAGAAGAGCACAGGGCTGAGGAGTGGAGAGGCAGAGACATGAGATGGGGGCTAGAGAATCAGAGAAAGGGAGTGAAGGAACTCTGGCCAGCTTAAGCATGGCAAACATGGCCCTGGCAGGCCTTGTCCTTCTCCCCCATCCCCTCTGCCTCTCTGAAAACTGTTAGATTACATTCCTAGCCACCAAGTCTATTGCCTTATTTGGCCACTTCCTCCTCCTGAGGCTGACTACCAAGGTCCAGCAATCAAAGTATTGAAGTCCAGCAATCAAAAGTCCCCTTTGGCTCACCCAATTAACATGCCCAGCTAAAATTAAACAGCTCATCCTGACACAGGGTTTCCCCTTGTGCTTATATAAACTGTCATTTTCCTATGTGCCACATCTGTCTCCTCTCTATCCAGAGGCAGTCCTTTGTCCCACCTTCTCCTTGATTCCCTTCCCCTTCTCCAGTTTCCTCTATTTCATGTGTTTGTCTCTTATTTCCTACCCTCTGTTCCTCTGGGGCAAATAAATCTCCATCTCCTTTGTGCTAGAAACTTGGTCTTAGGGGTCCTGGGCCAATCTTTTTCCTTTCAGATGGGAAAAAGCAGAGGGAAAGAGATAGAGGAGAGGGAGGTGGAGGGAGAGAGAGACGGGGGAGAGAGAGAGAGACAGATAGACATACAGAGAGATGGAAAGGGGGCTTACAATAGACAAGTTTGATCAGTCTTTATTTGGAGTAAAATAAAAAAAGTACTCAGATAAAGCGGAGACTGGGATGAGACATTTCAATCACTGTTGCAGCAACAGAGGGGTCCTTATGTGGTCAATAGGCTTCAGGTGGAAGCACAGGAGAAGTAGACAAATTTCCAGACACTTGTGACTTGCCTGTGTTGCACTACTGGGAACATAAAAAATGCAAACAGACTCACAAGGAAGGAAACTGAACCCTGGAACAGTCACTCAGGAAAACCAGCCCCAGCCCTGCGTCTCTTCACTGCTGGATTGTACCAACCTACAAGGAGGAAATGGTGGCATTTCTCAGACAGCTCCAAGCAACCAAGAGGAAAGGGATGTGTCTAATTTTGTTTTCCAAAAATACAGTTAACCCTATTATCAAACCAGACTCTGATACACAAAGAGAGCAGTGTAGAAGGAGTCACAAATGCACAAGAAGGTAAAGTTCTCAACAACATCCCACAGACGGAATCCAATGGCACGCCAGAAAAGTAATCAACCTCATCTTGGATTTATCTCAGTGACACAAATTTGGAAACAGGATGCACGGTGGAGTGCCTGCCTAAGGTCAACCGCAAGAAAAACCCAGAACAAAATACACAAACCAATAAGCTGCACACACTGTGTCAACAGAAGGACAGACAAAAATCACAAGACCTTGTCAGTAGATGCAGAAGGAGCATTGATAAAATCCAAATTCAAGTTAAAAAGCTCACACCTACAGCCAACACTCTACCAGATGGAGAAAAGACGGATGGGTGCATCTCCTCTAAGATTTAGAACAGACCAAGGCTATTCCTTCATCTCTTTCTTTTTTTAAAGGATTTATTTATTTGTTTCATGTATGAGTGTTTGCTTGCATGTATGTCTGCACCGTGTTGGTGCAGTACCTGTGGAGGGAAGAAGAGGAACCAGAGTTCTGGATGGCTGGGAGCTGAAGTGTCAGTGCTGGGAGCTGAACACAGATCCTGTGTAAGAAAATCCAACACTCTACGGCTGAGCCACCTCTCCAGCCTGACCCCTCCCCTCTTATCTAATAGAGTTCTTTAAGATTTAGTCAGAGCAGTTAAGCAAGAGAAGGACACAGAACATCTACAAATAGGAAAGGGGGATGATGCTGTGCCCCTGTTTACAAATATAGAAATACAGAGAAAATACAGACAACTTTCTACTAACAGACTCCATAACTGGCAAACTTAATAAAGTTGCAGAATTCAAAATCAACATGTAGACAATGGCAGCATGTTGGACATCCATAAGTAACTTTCTTAAAAAGAATTCATGAAATAAACCCTGCTCACAACAGCTACAGAAATAATAAAAATCTTAGGAATGAATTTCAGTGAGGAAACAATAAAAGACCACTCCAGCAAAAACCATGAAACCTGAGGGAAGAAGTTGAAGAAGACAAAAAAAAAGGAAGATTCAATACTATTAAAATGTCCATAGGACCTGATGTGATTTGTGGGTTCAGCATAATCACCATGGAAACACCAACAGTATTTCTCACAGAACTGGAACGATCTTAAAATTCGTAGGAAAACATAAAAGGTCCCGAATAGCCAGAGTGATGTTCAACAGAAGGAATGAGCAGAGACAGCACAAAACCCGATTTCAAGACATACTGCAGAGCCATCGTGACCCAAACAACCAGCCACTGGCAGAGAAGCAATCAAGTGGGCAACTGGAGCGGAATGCAGAGTCCAGAAGCAAATCCACACGCACGCAGCCTGGGGGCCTCTCCTCAACAGTGCCCAAAACATGCATCGGGGAAGTGCAGACAGCTTAATCAATGGTACTAGGAAAATTGGATACCCACGTGAGGAAGACTTCACGAGTGATCCCTAACCCTCACTGTGTAAAAGTCACCTCAAAGTGAGTCAAAGACAAAGTATAAGATCCAGAACTCTGAAAATACAGGAAAGACTTTAAAGCTTCAGTATAGGCAATGGCATTTTGGATATGCCCCTCAAACTCTCAGAAGCAACAAAAAATAGACAAATGAAATTATATCAAACTCAAAAGCTTCTGCACAGCAAAGGAAGCAGTCAGCGAAGACTGAGAACTAGAGAATGGGAGGAAATGTTTGAAAACGATTTATCTAACAAAAGACAGCACAACTGGAAATGGCTGTATGGGTTAATGCTCAGTGTGAGCAGTCACCAGGGAGGGAAAATCAGAACACAGTGAGGTGCCATGTCAGCCCAGTTAGAAAGATCGCTGTCAGTAAAACAGAGAGCAAGACTCATCTCATGCACCAATGCAGACGCGGGGTGAGCAGGAGCCAGCGTCCACTGCTGGCGGATTGTAATTACTAGAGCGCCAGAGAACAAGAAGGAGGTTCCTCAAAAAAAACAAAAACACAACAAAACAAAACTCAGGGGGCTGGAGAGATGGCTTGGTGGTGAAGAGCACTCTGCTCTTCCACGGCACTGGGTTCCATTCTCAGCATTCACATGGCGGCTCACAACCATCTGTAGCTCCAGTTCCGGGGGATCTGATTTGATGGACCTTTCTGACCTCTGTGGGCACACACACACACACACACACACACACACACACACACACACACACACAAATAAATAGAGATAAAAGGCAGAACTACTGCATGATCCATCTTAGCCATTCCGTCCAGCCAAGGGAAATGACATCAGCATACCAAGGAGCTAGCCCCGTGCCAGGTGCGGTGAACCTTGGCACTAAGATAGGGGATACACTCAGGTGTCTATGGAAAGGCTGCTGATTGAAGAGAATGTATGTGGAATAGATTACTCAGCCAAAATAAGAACAAATCTTGTCACTTGCAGTGAAGCGGAGAGTGAACACCATTAACTTGCATAGTGAATTTGGCTATTTTAAACAGAATTCTTTTTAAACAGAAATACACACATGGATAACTCCATTGCTCAGAAAACTGAGCAGTGAGGTTGTGAGTTCAAAGCCAGGGGTTGCACAGTGAGTTCCAGTCTATGTCCAGATATTTAGAGGACTCCTGTCTCCAGAACCCAAGGGCTGAGGATGCATTCACTGTGAGCTGCATGTGTAAGGCCGTGGCTTAATTCCCAGCCACTTGCCGCTCTTCCTCCACCTCCCCTCTCTCTCACACACAAACCAATAAATGATACAAATAATTTTATAGTGCTCTAACTTTCACAATCATATCCTACCCTAGGGGGTCTCAACCTGTGGGTCACAACTCCCTTGGGGTCACAGATCAGATATCTTGCATATCAGATATTTACATTATTATTCATAACAGTAGCAAAATTGCAGTTACGAAGTAGCAATGAAATAATTTTCTGGTTGGGGATCACCACAACACGAGGAACTGTAGTAAAAGGCTGCAGGATTAGGAAGGGTGAGAACCACTGTCCTGCACCATTGTTTCTGATTTCCTTCAAATTGCATATGTTTTTATTAAAAGAAAATTTACTCATCTCTAACATAGAATATATATTTAAAATACGTGAATACACAAGGACACACATTTTAAAGTACTACAAATGTTTGTAATTCTCACATTCGTTTTCATGCAAAAATTTGTTGCCATATCCAGGGAGAAAAGAAACAAGTGTGTGTCACAGTTTGCTTTCTGTCACTGTGGTAAACACCACGCTGGAGTTGTTTGACCTCCAGGTTACACTCTATCACTGAGGGAAGCCAGGAAGGGTGCGGGGCAGGGGCTTGGAGCAAAAACCACAGAGGAATACTGGCTGCAAGCTTGCTCCCTGGTTCTCTGTTCATCTGGTGTTTTTTATGTAGCCAGGAACGCTTGTCTAGGCGGCACCAGCTAAAGCGGGCTGGACCCTTCTACATTAACTGCCAATTAACAAAATGCCTCACAGACATGGCCACAGGTCAGTCTAATGGAGGCAATTCCTCAGTTAAGGTTACCTCTTCCCAACCATGTCAAGTCAACAACTAAGATGTCTGGGATCCCTTCTTGACTTGTAGATGAATCCCATGAAGCTGGAGGCCATGCCAGAGTCCCGATAAAGACAGTTGCTCAAAGTTCAGTGGACCAGCACTGGGGAGCAGGCTAGGCATGCTTAGATGTGAATCCTGCCCTGCCTTGTGTGATGGGCCCAGGAGTCCATCTTCACCGGTCCATTCAAGTGCAAGATGCTCAATTCAGAAGCCATGCTCAGGCGTCACTCAGCATCACACGTGAGTGGGTTAAGATGCTTTTGGCATCAGACCCAGCTCAATCACTCCATCTCTCAGCTCTGTGCTGCCAAGTGAGACGTTTTTGCCCGTGTACATCTGAAAATGGAACATGTTTACAGCGAGGCTGAGAGGCATGTCTTGGGTAGTTTGGAGGGCTCACAAGCCTGAATCTTTTGTCTTCATTAAACCCAGAGGCCTCCCTTCCTATTCCTGTACTATACTCATGCCAGAAAGGTACCTGGGAGGCATGAGGCAATAGTTTCACACATGGACTGTTTGCTAGTCTAATGTCTGCTTGTAGTGTGATTTCTAAAGCCCTGCAAGCAAACTGTTGGGTTGGGATGGAGGAAATCATAGATCAAAATATCAGGCTAAGAAGATGGGGAAGGAGGGTCAGCTTCAGCAGGCACTGGACTGTGATACATAAAAAGGGTCTGTGTTCCCACTGCCTATTCTGTTGACGGCCATTCTGTCACACAGGTCTTTGACAGAGCATAATATCACCAAGTCATCTATATATCTCTCCCCCGACTGTGAGGAATCTTTTGTGATGGTCTTGGTGGGTAGGACGGGTTGGAGGAGAGGCCATGATGCTGCGATGGGAGGCTCTGTGCCCTGGTTAGACAGCTGCTGTCTCTCCGAAAATGCCATTCTGGAGTGGCCATTCTAGTGTCTGCTCACCTGAGCTCTCAAGGCTGGAGGCCATGAGAGGTGGCGAGTGAAGAGAAACATGGAGACAGAGGTTCCCTAGGAGCTCCAGCTTCATGGGTCCCCAGTGTAGCTCTGTGACACCTGAGGGAAGTTTATCAGTGTGACTCCAGGCACAATACCACATAAGGTCTCGAGAGAGCCGAAAGCGTTTCCTTTCTGGGTTGCTCTTAGATTTCTGACCTAACACACACACAACAGCAAATGTTTCCTGCACGTTCAGTGTAGGGCTACGTATTGTGCAGCCGCAACAATAGTCTATACCTGTTGCTCTTTGGTGATTGCCTCCTCCCAGGTCAGGGTGTGGCTCATTGGCAACCCTGCTGGAAGCTTGCCATTTTGTGGTCAGGACTCTGCCCAGATCCCATTCCAGCCTATCCCACAGAGAGCTCCTTGACAGAACCCTACCTGCATTGAGAAGCTGGCTGTACCATTAAAGTAGTCCGTGGTAGAACACAGGCATCTCTGAACCTCTGAGGTGTGTGAAGCCAACACACCAGCCTGTGTGTGTCAGGCTCACAGAACAGTGGCTGAGGCGTGGTAAGGGCAAACCCCCTGTAAACTGCGGTTGCTTGTTACACACTACATACTTGTCCAAGATCCCTGCGAGAGCCTTGAACTTCATTACGTCATAATGAGAATTCATACCTCAGGGAGGGGAAGGCTGTCTCAGAGGTGTGTGGGTGATGACGATTGTGATGCTGATGATGGGGATAATGGTGACAAAGGTGATGAACCTGATAGCAGTGATGAGAATGATAATGGTGATGGTGGAGATGGTGGTGATGATGATGGTGGTAGTGGTGATGCTGGTGATGAAAGTGATGGTGATGATAGTGGAGATGATGGCAGTGATGGTGATTGCAAAAGTGATGGCAATGATGATGATGATGGTTATAATGGTGAAGATGATGGTGATGATTGGGATGGTGTTGATAACAATGATGGAGATGATGGTGATTTTGATAACGATGGTGATGGTGGTGATAATAGTGGTGATGATGATAGTGGTAGTGGTGATGATGGTGGTGATGGTGGTGATGGTGATGATGATAATGGTGGTGATGGTGGTGGTGATGGTGATGATGGTGGTGATGGTGATGATGGTGATGATGGTGATGATGGTGATGATGGTGGTGATGGTGATGATGGTGGTGATGGTGATGATGGTGGTGATGGTGATGATGATGGTGGTGGTGGTGATGGTTATAATGATAATGACAACAATGATGGTGATTATGATAATAGTAGGACTGATGGTGATTATGGTGATTTTGATGGAAATGAAGGCTGTGATGGTGGTACTCACCACGTGCCAGGCTCTCTCTAAAGGACCACATTACTTAGTCCTTGAAGCAGCCCTACGACATAGGTCCTACTGTTACTCTGTTTTATAGCTGGGGATCATGAGATGACACAGCTCACCTCGTGTGACACAATGACCATGTGACTTCAGGGTGCTCACCGTTTATATGGAGGCCTGTGGTGTATGTAAGATGTCTACAGAGGAACTGAGCACTCCATTTCTGCTGGTTTGAAACTTGAAACCTTCATTCAGTTAAATTGATTAAATGACCCACAGTGAGAGGCAGAAAGGCAGGAAAGTGACCATATACATGCTGGCCACATGGTGAGGACGCGCAAGGGGCTCGCTTTGGATGAAGTTCAAGGCACACGAAGTAGAGGTAGGTGCAGTGGCTTGAGGTGTGGGGTGAGACCTGACGCATGGAGCTGGGCTGTAAAATCAAGTGTGGAGTCCTAGTGTGTGCAGCCAAGGGCAGGGTGAGATCACCTGCCTGTGGTGGTGGCTTCTGCCATGAGAGGAACATGTGGAGGAAGCAGTGAGCATCTGTGGGAGCCCAGGGCGCTGGTGTGCCCGGGAGGGAAAAGGCTGAATCAGTGCTGTGTGCCATCTGGATGAGGCAATGTCTCAGCAAGGCTTCCACAGCAGGACAGAGAGGAGGGCTGAGCAAAGCCAGGGACTCTGCAATGACCACAGTGGTGAGTGTGGGGAGCATGGAAAAGTGGCTTCCTTTCTCCCTCTACTCCAGAGTTAATCCGTGGAAGAGCCTGGCATGTGAGGGACAGTACATAGAGAACTGGGTGTCTTCCCAGTTCATCTTTAAACAGCACACTGGAACTCAGGAAGGAAACATGCTCCCTCATGGAACACATGCCACACCCCCTGATCACAGCGACAACCTTCTGTGTTCCATAAATTGGCTGCATAGTGAGGAAGCCAGAACACCAGAGTGGACAGGTAGACCTCTTGGAGGCAGGGGTAGCAACCCCGGGAGCCACCCCTGACCCAGCAGAGAGCAGATTGGATGGGAACTGATGAATACCCTTCATGTCATAACCCAGAAGCCTCCCCAGCACGGAGTGATGAGGGTTATGTGTCTGGAGCCAGACTGGTCAGCTCCGCTCCTACCTACTGGATCATGATCTTGATGAGTTCCTGAAGCCGGCCTGGGCCGTGGGGTCAGGACACTGGGTAAGGGGGACTCAAAGGAGACCCAGGACAGGCTGTCTGTAGTCTCATCCCTGCATCTTGCCTGTGAAGGGAGGCAGCAAAGACGCACTCGACACCTTGTCTGATGACCACAGAAACCCTCTCAGGACCAAGCCAAGGTGACAGTTAGCAGTGGTTCAGATGACGGGAAGTATTTAAAAAAAATGACTTCCTCAAAAGCCCTTGAGTGAGAAGAAGAGCCCTGGGTGGCGAGTCTCACTTCCCAGTCTGGAGCTCAGTGTGACATGTGGACAACTTGGCCATGTGGCTCTAGGGGACACTCTTGGCACCAGACAGGCACCAGCACTTTTCTTAACCAAATAAACCGTTCAGCTTCCTGCAAACTTAAAGCCATCTTGAAAGTTAATATTGAATGTGAGGTGAATTTTGGGCAAATTAATTTTTAACCCCAACCTCATGCAATAAACATGCAAGCAATAAACCTGGAGTGAAACTAGAGACATTGAACCATGAAATATTACTTTTCATTACTAATATTTCTAGAAAAGTAATAATCTCAGTTTAACACACATTGAAGTTTTTGAATGCTTTTGTTACAGGGCCTAGACCAGTGAATGCTAATCCAGAGGGTTTAAAAAATGACATTTGTGGTAAAGGGCCTTGCCTTATGCTATCAAATAAGAATGTTTGTGTGAGCAAACACACACACACACAGACATACACACACATGCACACACGTACATACACATATGCACACACATATACATACAAACACACACATATACAGGCACACACATATACATACAAACATACACACATACATGTACACACAACACACATATACGTACAGGCATACACACATACACACAGACATACACACATGCACACACATACATACACATATACACACAAACACACACACAGGCACACACACATATACATACACACAGACGTACACACAATACACATATACACATAGGCACACACATATACACACATGTACATACACATATACACACACACCTATACACACAAGATATACACACAAGTGCCAGTGTGCACATACACACACTCATACGTATATGCACACCATCAGTCTTCCAGAAGGATGAACAGAAAGGGAAGGAATTCCTCTTTTCATTGCCTGAGTTCTTTGCTACTCACAATGTTTATTCATTTTTTAAATTCTAAAAACGTGAATGTCATAGTCTTTTGTGCATGCATGTGTGTGTACGTGTGTTTGTGTGTAGCGAATGCGCACATGTGTGTAGGTAGGCCCAGCTATACATATGAATGCAGGGGTCAGAGGAGGATATTGGATGTGTTTCCCTATCACCTTATTTTTTTGAGACAGGGTCTCTCACTGACCCTGAAGCTTGCCAACTGGCCAGCCAGCTCCTGGCGTCCGCCTGTGTCCACCTCCATGACCCTGATGGAGTTACAGGCACACATGGCTGTCCTGGTGTTACATGGCCACTGGGGATTAATTCAAGTCCTTCTTCCTGCATTGCTATGTGCAGCCCTCCCGGTGTGGTCCCAGCCACACCCTCGTTCCCTTGGGGACATCCCTTCTGGTTAGTCCACTCATTTACTAAAAAATACCGTCTCCTCCGTGTTCCCACCCGAGTCCTTTGAGTACGCTTTTATTTTACTATTGGACGTCTTTATAAAAGATTCTTCTTCCTCCATTACTCACCTAAAATACGTTTCTCTCTATGGAAATCTCTGTACATGTCTCCTTGCTTTTTGCTTTGGCTTTGGTTTGAGAATCATAGTCTTGGGCTGGCAGTTGGTGATGGCAGGAGGTCTGACCTTCAGGAGCCGGGGCTCTCAGGGTGAGTCTGTTCCTAGCAGGATGTTTACATTCTGGAAGAGTGGGTGATGAGTGGCCAAATGTTTCTCTTTCTTCTTGTATAAAGGATTGAAAAGCCTTGGGTCTTCTCAGCTGAAACCTGAATGCCTTACCCTGCAATCAGCCATGATTATGAAGGACTATAGGTTGCTGCTCTCTCTCTCTCTCTCTCTCTCTCTCTCTCTCTCTCTCTCTCTCTCTCTCTGTGTGTGTGTGTGTGTGTGTGTGTGTCTGTCTGTCTGTCTGTCTCTGTCTCTCTTTCTCACTCCCCACTTCTGTTTCCCTCCCGTGTTATTATCATCCTCCCAACCTCTGAGAGGATGACACCCGTGGAGCCCACTGATGAGTGAGATGATGGCCTTTTCATCTTCCTGCTCCTGGATGACGTCACATCATAGCATGTTCTCTAGGCTGAGCAGTGTTGTCACCACACCAGAGGGTCATCCTTTTAATTTAATTTAAAAAAGTTTTGTTTATTATTTTTATTTTGTGTGTATGAGTATGTGTACATGCCTGTACCCATGGAGGCTAAAGGAGGGTACTGGTGGATCCCCTGGAATGAAGTTCTGGTTGGTTTTAAGTCACCATGTGCTGAGAACTCAGCCCAGGTCCTTGCAAAAGCTGCGTGTGCTTCATCTCTGACTTCACTGCTAAGTTCTCATCATATCCCATGGACAGTAGCAATGTTCTCATCACAAAGAAATGGCAAGTGTTTACAGTGTGCTGATTACTACAGTTTATCATCGCACAGTGCTCATTTGTATCAAAAGACCACATTTCCCCATAAGTATGCACAATTATGTATCAGTCAAAAATAAATAAAACAAGAGAAAGACAAACCTAGTCAGACAGGCCACCTCCCAGGGCTGCCTCACTCATCAGCCACGCTTAGCTCCGAGGCTGCAGTACAGGACATGGGGTGTCAAAAATTATTGGATTATAAAAAAGACCAGAGAACAAAGGGAGAGGGGGAACTCCTTTGATTTTTTTTTTTACTTTTTAAAAAGATAAACTGGGTCAAAAAGAAATATAGCTTGAATCTGTATTGCAAGCTAATTCGGTTTTGAAGTCTTTTGAGATACTTTACGTGCTCATTGCCATAAAACTTCAGTGTGCTGAAAATATCCCCAAATACACTGCAATTTCATTAGAAGGTAATGTGCAAGGCCACACCTCACTTTTCTTGAAAGGAAAGGGCTGCGGAGGGGTGGAAGCACAGAATATATTGCTTTAAAATCCTCCTTCCAAATGCATCTACTGAATGACATTTAAAACAGCAGCCACAAACCCACAGCAGCTACAGTCATGCAGAAACCATGAGCCAAGCATGTTGACACGGAAGCCTTTCTGTAGCATGAGGTTAATAATGAAGGTTCGGCATGCGCTTGTTCCCATGAATGTTCATGTCCCCCTTCTTCAGTGGCTGGACGTGTGATTTCTCTTCTGCATTGATTTCCCATTTCACAGGCAAACTCTTACCCATCTGGGCTGTCTGCTCTGATCCCTGTCATTTGGGCAGAAACAAAAACTTAGAGTCTCAAGGACTCTACCCTCTAGAGGCAACTCCCAGGTGCCTCAGTGTCTTCTCTTGTGCCATGTGTGATGGTGACTTTTACAATATGTCCCTCCAAACAAATTCAGGAAAGCATGTTCTCACCATTGCCATCTTGGAATAGAGATTACCTCGTTCCTGTAGCCATGGTAACTAATTAAACAGAGCAGTGGTGAGGTAGCAAGGTCTATGGTAAAGGCAATAGCACTGACGCTGTTTACTGATACTCCCAAACAGGAAGGAGGGAGGGCCACTAGAGCTGCCTGAGCTCCCACACTGCCTCTCCTTACCTCACTCCAGCTCAGGTGGCCTTGTGGTAAGCTGGCTTGTACAGGATCAAGGTTAACTGATGAAAGGGGGGCTCTATGACGCAGCTTTCATGGTCGTCCATGGTGGGGTGGGACTTCACTGGGATGCAACTCAGAGGTCACTCAGACACCTGTGAATGTAGTGACTCACCATGACTCACTGGTTCCCCAAAATGGACTTCGGTGGCCTCATTACTCTGACCTATCATTGTGTCATATCCGAGAAACATCTCAGGAAAGCCAAAGCAGAAAGGACCCCGGGAAGTGGGCTGATCAGTGAGGCTGTGGGAGAGCTCGGGATGCTGGCAGAAGGGACCCCGTGGTCTATGGGCAGCAGTTGTGGTTCTTGTCTACACTCGTTACTCTCAGCAGCCTGAGTGCCTGACTTCTGACGCAGGCTGATGTTTTCCATTGCCCATCTCAGATGCCAATCAAGGAAGGGAGGGTTTATGTTGGCTTACAGTCCTTCATGGCAGAGAAGTTAGCGGCCCAAGTGTGAGGTGACTTTCTGTATTGCATCCACAGTCGGAGTCAAGGAGCAGAGGCTAGACGGTAAGTGGGGCCAGTCTAAAACAGTTCAAGGCCCACCTCCAGTGACCCACTTCCTCTTTCTAGGCTCAGCACCACCGGCTGGGGACAGAGTCTTCAAGCACAGGGACCTGTGGGGGCGATTCCTGGCCTTCCCAGCCTACTCTTACCCCTCAGCTTTGTCCGTTCTGTCCAGGGACTGCTGCAGGGTGAGAGATGTTTAAGATTGTCACCTGCCCCTGTAAGTGGCCTGAATATCCAGGGTTAGATGCTTTCTCTCAAACCATCCACACACAGCAATGGAGTCATTCCTTATTTATTGACACCATCTTCTAACTCACTATCCCAGTAACAATGTCAATTGCAATTCAAGACTGCTCCCTGAGTTTTAATTATTATTTTTACCTTCCATTACCGGTGTCATTAATGACACATGAGGCTCTATTAATCATCTGTCCTGTAGCTTCAAGCCTGTAGCAGTCACAGGAGAACATGTGTACTTAGGGATCAGCAGGGGCTTTGGAGACCCTGTCTTCTGAGCCTCCCTGGGATGGGCGGCTTCTATGACATCCTTGTCAGCTTCTGACTCATGCTGGAACTGTCACCTTCTGCTCAAGAGTTTCTGAACAGTTCTCAAATGTAGGACACCTCTGTCCTGTAAGGAAGTGCTTGGGACTTGGTGTCTCTGCTGAGGCCAGCCTGGTGAGGAGTTACATCCCTGCTGCTGTACCCAGGCTGGCTGAATGGCTTCTGTCTCCTGACACATCCTTGACCACATACCACATAGCCACCAACAACTTATGAGCACCTGCCACATGGGGGTGGATGTGGGGCCTGTGAATTGGGGATTCTGTCTTCTATAAGGATTTTTATGATTGTGGTAAGCAGCAGAGAACAAGCAGAGAGACAGGCAGGGTAGGATCATCAGGTCATTTCCACAGACAACTGGCTCTTGTGTCTTCAGAGGCACCTGGGGAATGTGAAAGGTCTCAGCAGAGTCTCAGTTGAGTCTCCAGAAAGCAATGCCTTCCATGAAGCCTCTGCCATTGTGGGTTAAGGTTGTGTCCCTCACTGATCTAACCCAGGGGCCTCCAGGAACATCCTTAAACAATCAGGGGTGGGGATGTGACTTGCTTCAGGGACTGTGATCCCTCCTTATCCAGGGACCACCTTTCCCCTGCTTGGTTTCTGGCACTCCCAGGAGCTGGGGCATGACCTAGTTATGTAAAGGTCCACTGACAAAGACAGGGAGAATCTCACAGTGTCTGTGGACATGAACTTTGCTGATAACTTTTAACTATTTCCTGCCCAGAGATAACAAAGAAGAGAGAGGAGAAGCTGATGGGACCCTTTCTGGGAGCCCTGTGTTCTGACCCTGTCTGAATGCCAGTGCTGGGAAGACACACTGCAGGAGCCCCATGGGCCCTGCCTGATGCTGCCATAGCCTACCAGGGCTGTTCCAAGAGGCTTTCCGGGCCAGCACGATGACAAGACTGGAGGATGTAGCAGATGATGAAGAGGTGGCTGAAGGCACGCAGGATAGTTCCCAGGAGTTCCCAGGGCAGAGATTCATGTCAAACTTGGGGTAGGTAGAGACCACTGGTGGAGAGGGGTCAGTATCTACTCACCTGAAGTGTTGTTGAGAAACCTGATCACCAGAAACCAGTTGAGACCCAAACTGGGAGCAGATACCAAAGAGCAAGCCTGGAGACAAGAGTGTTTTGGGCTGAAGGGAGGCTGAGGAGACCTGGCCACTTAGTGTGAATGGACCTGAGCCATGCTTTGTGAAGAGCACTCTGGCTACAGGACATAGAGGAACCAATCTGGAACTGGCCAGAAAACCATCTTCGCTGGCTAGCTTGCACAGTGCCAGAGGGTGCTGAGAAGCTTGCTAGGGGAGAAAACTCATCAGTGGTCTCACCCACCAGCGGTCTACATGCTGCTGTGCCAACATGCCAGGCAAGATGTGCCTTTGGTGCCACAGTGGCATGATTGGTATGGGGGTAACCAGTTACTTTCTGCCTGGATTTGGGGCCTGCTCCACAGGAGGGAAATCATGTCTGGTGTCTTAAACATAGTCAAAAGTCCATGGATGGAGAGAGCTTAGATCTGCTATCATTTTGTTAAATGGCTGTGTTGTTAAATTGGCTTCTAAGTGTTTGTGTCAAGGTTTTTCTGCTCTCAAGTTTGGTCATAGAAGCTTCTTCTTGTAGTGGGCAGTAGTTTATGCAGAGACTCATAACTGGTCAAAGAGCTGAGAAGAACTGACTGTTGAGTGTTCAGCTATAAATGGGACACCTTTACCAACACCCTCAGCTCCCCCAAGACTCAGAGAACATGGGGGATGTGGAGGTGGAAAGAACGTAAGAGCTGGGGGATGGGAGGCCACTGTGGAGTGCTAGTTTCTGCACACACTGTGGCTGTTGCTCTCATGAACTCACAGCAGCTGTGGTTACCTGCCAGTGACCTGTACAGGATCAGGCCGGTCAGAATTCCAGTATGGGTGTGTAGGTGGGGGCTTAGGAGGCCCCATCCCTGAGAAGCTATTGGTAGTTGATGGCTGCTCAGAAAGGGAGAATCATTTTCCTTTGGAGGTGTGGCCACCGGTAGGTTGGCCATGTTCCAGTGCATGGCCCCACACTCATGTGCACATGGGTGACATTAACTGGACTAAGTGAGTTATGCAAAAAATAATAAGACATAAAGTTGGGAGCGGAACATGTTGTGAGGTAGTTCTGGGGGATATAGAAGAGGGGATGGGGGATGAACATGATCAAAATATGTTTGAGCATAACTATGAAATGCTCAAAGAACAAATTCAAAATATTATTTAAAAAGAATGTTTGGCCAGGCGGGTGGTGGCGCACGCCTTTAATCCCAGCACTCGGGAGGCAGAGCCAGGCGGATCTCTGTGAGTTCGAGGCCAGCCTGGGCTACCAAGTGAGTTCCAGGAAAGGCGCAAAGCTACACAGAGAAAACCCTGTCTCGAAAAACCAAAAAAAAAAAAAAAAAAAAAAAAAAAAAGACCACAAAAAAACCACATAAAATTTGGCAAAATATTGAATATCAGCAAATCTTGGTAAAAGGTAGATTAGAGATCTTTGTATTATTCTGACATGCTCCTTTATAATATTGAAAAATAAATCCAACATCAATCATTTTAAAAGAATGAGGTTTGAATTACACTCTAATCAAGTCTTAGTGGGGTCTAGAACAGGACATGTGCAAAAGTACACACATGTACACACCCAGAAAACCAGTCAACCGGAGGTCTATGGCAGCCCCCTAGCCTGGCCCTCCTGCTCTGGTAGATTCAAGGTCACCCCTGTGCTCTGTGTAGTCTCCTCAGCCTGGAGTGTCACTCCAGAACTCAGGCTTGGACTCAATCTTAAAATAACCTGTTCTTTGCTTCTGTTCACACCATCCTAATCCGCATGCCTCTGCCTGATGTTGACTTACCTGGAGCTGACACTTGTGAGTTCCTCCCAAATGAACCTTGGATATGCAGTATTGTAAGGCAGACTCTTGCTCGCTTGTGCTATAATTTGCCCAGTCCTTTTTACACGAGGCGGCAGTGGGTCCTTATTCCTCTGGCTTTTTTGTGAGATGGACGGGGGTAGGTTGTAAGAAGAGCATGGTTGCCCAGAGACCCTCCCTTAGGGAAACCAATATCCAAGGGGCAGGAGCGGAAGACCTGTGGGCCACTTTCATTAGGGAGGTGGGCAGGCATGGCGGGCACTGACCCACAGCCCCTGTGACATTGTCCCCAAGGAAACTTTATATTAGAAAGAGACAGAGAATAGAACCATGGGGGGGCAGGGAGGCTTCCCCTGCTGTCATCCAATCAGGTGCTTCAGAGTCTTCTGCTCTCTACGTCTTGAAGGAGATTGAGAAGGATTGTGTGGCAGGTGGCACATCCCTGCAGAGGTAAGGGATGCCCTGTGGGTGCAAATCAGAACACCTCAGGGCTTCTGCAGCATGAGGCTGTGTCAGATACAGGGGGTGGAGCAGGGAAGAGCTGATCTACAGCGGGGTGCTCTCAAGCGACCTGCAGAGGAGTACCGAAGTGGATTAACACAAGTCATCTCTGCGAGTGCTGACCTGGCGGAAGTGACTCGCCATTATATATTAGCTTTTAAAACTTTAATAACGTGACTCTTAATGTGTAAAGCCAATATTTTCCTTTCTCCATGTTAGAAAGGGCTATGCTTTGAGGACCAACCAGGTCTGTCTGTAAGGGCCGCCATGTCTTACCTCTGCAGGCTCCTAAAAAGCCAGAGCCCTCTGCAGAATCAAGTCATACTATGGGCCTGTCTGGGTGGTCCATATTCCTCTTCCTGTCCCAGGGCAATCTAGTATCTCCTAATCTATCATCTCTCTAATAGGTATTTTTGAACACCTGTTACCCATCATGCATTGGGGCTGTAGATGTGAGCGACTGGCCTATCCACCATCCTTGTGGGGGAATTCTCATCAAGAAAGAGAGGAAGGAGTGACCCATAGTCCCATGGGGCTGGCTGGTGCTACAAGCTAACAAGCATAAGAGGCCCCATGCTGCAGGGTGGTGGCTCAGGTGGGGAAACACTTCTTGGAAAGTTGGGTCCAATCAGCGTAGGGAGGGGAGAGTTGAGGGCTCCTGGGGCAGGACCGGTCTGGGAAGTCCTTAGGAGTGCTTAGTCTCCAAGGACACATAGACTGTGACATCCCTGCATTGCTCTTCCTCAAAACTAAGCTCGGGCATCGGCCGGCCAAAGTAGACCACATCAGAGGTCCAGGAAACTGCTACGTAGTCTGACCAGGCTGAGGGAGGGTTCCATGGATACCACTGAAGAGGGGAAGGACCTCCTCCAGAAAGTCTACCAGGACTGCTCCCAGGACCATCCACAGCCTCTGATGGACACCTTGCATAGGAGAAGCCAGCAAGTAACCAGGTGATTCCCAGTGACCCACTGCTACTACTGCATCATGTGACATCAGCAGACAGTGCCCAGTGTGGATTTCCTTATACAAATTCAACTGCTAGACTCTTGGGATGCTCAAGGTGTACATCGCTGTTCTTGCTCAACCATGTCAACATGCTCATGTAATACTTTCTTGACAAGAGGGCCATGCACCAGGGTGTGTGGGAGCATCCCAAGGAGAGGCCTTTGGGTGTGGTTATAATTAAGCTGATCCTGAGGGTCCATTTGCTCAGCAGCAGTGTAAAGCATCCAGTTTGCACTCTGTGGAGCACACTTACCTGAGGAGAGACACATGATCCCTCAGGTGTCTGTAGCAGTCTTCAGTTGAGCCAGAAACTTAGATATAGGGAGGAGCTGATTTCCTGACGAGGTGAGTCCTGCTGATAACTCACACTGTGGAAATCAAGGTCGCGCTGTGTTCCAACCCTTAGAGATAATCTCGTCCTTGTGGTTACAGGTGAGGAGTCCAAGAACTTACCTCAGCCTCAGCATCTTCCTGACAGCCGTGGGGTACTCAGGATAAAGAGCACATGAGGATTTCCTGCAGCAGCAAAGGGAGCCCAGAGTGTGTGCTTCCTCTCCCCTACAACGTGCCTTCACCTGCAGATCCTGCCTCCTCACGGCTCTGAGGGTTGGAGTTGGATACAACTCTGGAATTGTTTGTTACTGTCCTGCCCCATGTGCGGTGTGGAGCCTGTGGGAGGGGAGGGGCTGGTGCAGAGCTGAAATGAGGGCTAGTAATGGCTACCTGCCCAGGCAGCCGACCAGATTCTCCTGGTGGAGAGTCAAATCACAAATTCCCTCAAAGATTTGTCCCATAACCCACTTCCTAGACCCTCTCAGGAAGGACTCAAAGTGAGACTGGAGAGGCAGTTTGGGATCACTTTGATCCCCCCCCCCCCTCCCTCTGTCTTAGTCTCTTTACATCTTCCTGTGTCTCTCATTATCTCTTCCCTCTCTTTGGAGCCTGGCCCCCCTCTCTCCTTTGGTCAGTTTTCTCTCAGCCTCTTTCTATCTCCCTGTGACTCTCTGGATAGTATATATTATTGTATTATATTAATACACTCTTCCCCTCGCTCATAACTGCTTCAGGCATAGCTGTTTTCCTTAAAGGAAACGGGGAAGCCCTGCATCCATTCTGTAGTAACTCCCTGTGAAGTTGGCACCTGGGATGGGAGACTGTAGGCTCTGGACAAGACTTCTGCTCTGCTGCCTCCTGGTGACAGCCACCAGCAGGCTGTGGTCCGTGAATGTGGGACTTGTGCCCAGGCCAGACTGCAAGTCCAGTGTGAGGGGGCCCACATAATTATTCATGGTCGCCTGCCCACTGAGTTGCAAAGCTGAGACGAGAACCAGAGACCGTGGCTCTGAACTCCTTCCTTCGTCTTGCCAGGTCACCAGGCCACGCTGAGAGGGAGACTGAGGAGCCTGTGACCCTCCCTCCTTCCCACGCCTCTCAGCTGTGCCATTTCTATCAACACTGGGCAAGAAGGGCCCTGAGGCATCATCTGCTTCCTGAGAGAGTCTGGCGCACTTCCACTGGTGGGGAGGGATGGACTTGGCGTATGCCGCACCCCACAATCCCCAGAGAACCATGCTGCAGGAAGTGATTCCCTTCGACGCCACCAGCCACCCCACCAGAAACAACCTCTTCAGACGCTCCCACCTCACCCACTTTGGTTGGACTCCTTTTCTCCTCGTATTTCTTCAGTAACTGTTTTATCCACTCCTGTGGGAAGATTCCCCTCTCACGTTCCACGTGGAAACCAGATCCACGGCCACTACAGAGCTGGCACGAGCTCTTGCTGGTAGAGGCCGAAGCAGGGGCTGCCTGCGGTCCCATGGGTTTTAGAGTCAGCCTTGCAGCGGCCATGTTCACTGGGACAATTTCATCAAGGCTCCTTCCCCCACTCTATTGCTGGCTTCCTTGGTTACTTTATTAAAATTTAAAATTACTTATTAAAGTTTCTTTTTTTTTCACACGACAAAAGCACAGCTTTTATAACCTCGGCCACCAAGCCTTGGTGAGTCTTTAGAGGGGACTGTGGGGTGCAGGACAGGGGTCAGGGGAGGCTCTTACCCTTAACGCTTCTCTACAGCTTCAATTATTTAGAACCACCATAAGCTACCTTAGTGAACTGCTTGAGCCCATAAAAGAAGATTTCCAGTTCTCAGTGTTATTTTTTCTCATAATCTTTATATATGTGTATATCTATTCAGAATTATATATAAATATATAATTCAGAATTTATATAATTCCAAATATACATAAATATATATAATTCAGAATTTATATTTAATTCCAAATATACATAAATATATAATTCAGAATATGTATATATTTTAGAATGTGTGTGTGTGTGTGTATGTGTATTTTTTTCCACACAGCCAATACTTTTCAGGGTACAGGGATATAGTACACCTTTTACAAACTAAATTTTAAGGAACATATATTAAAAAACAATGGCTCACGGCAATGCCTTCCAATTCAGCTAGTGAATATCTAACCTGGAAGTCTAGAATATGGCATTCCAGAGATTTTTAAGGCTGCCTGGCCTAACTGTGTCTCCAGGTCAGGTGAGAGTTTTACAAAATTATCCACTTATGCCCAGGTCAAGCTGCAGCTCCAGAATCAACACTGTAGACTGTTACTTAATGCCAGCAAATGACTTCCCATTTAGTCATTGCTGGAAGCTACATGGAAGGACAATTTATAAATCCCATGAGGCCTTTTGGTTCCATGGATAGTGACTGTCCTTCTGAAGCAGGGCAGACAGAGGAGGGCTTACAGAAGACCTGGATATTCAGTGGGCAGGGCTTCCTACTGCAGACGTAAGGCAAGCCAGCTGACTAGTGGTTCACTTGGGCTCCCTGCAATCACGGACATTCCGGGGGATCCCAGCCCAGTCCCTCTCCTGCCATCCCACTTTCTCTTTCTAGTCTGCTCTGGGAAATTCTAGATTCCTTGTCTTCTAAATCAAAGAAATCCTTGAAGTTGCAGGAACCCAAGTACCACAGGTCTTCCCCCTCATCCACCCCCAATTCATATCAGATGTAAGTTTCTCAGACAAGAATATAAAATTAATGCATGCAGGCTTTGGTCCTCAGGGGAACACGGCAACAATCAGCAAATGTCAAAATGTTTTCTCCAAAGTTCTAAATGAATGAAAAATAAAACAATGTGATTTCCCCAGGGAATTACTTCGCCGTCCATTTTCTCTAAACATGATCAGCCTATTTGTTTTTCCCCAGAGTGAATCCATTCGGGACTGTGTGTTGTTGAAGTTCCCCTGAGCTTAGAGGGAAATGTTGTTACATTAGTTTAACAAGAGAAGCTCCAAGTCCTGGCTTCCTAGGGTGGCCCAAAAGGCTGCAGGCAGATTCCTTAGCTATCTTCCAGAACTCTCTCGTCATTGGTGGAGCAGTGACAGATCAGCAACACATCCAGACCCGGACTCCTTCTCCGGGTAGCACTGGTTAACCTCCAGCATTGAGTGTGACCAGAAATCCTTATTGGAATTACACAAGCCATTGCCCTGCTCACTGCGTTAACGCTGCCCTCGAGCACTCTTGACTGTGTGTCATGGGAATGGAGTGCTTCGTCAATTGGAACCCAAGCCTCCGGGTCTTAATTAGAGATGTGCCAGCGTCCCTGAATGTAATGAAGGAGGCTGGCAGACAGCTCTCTCCACCCCTCTTGCCTTTAATGGCTTCATTACTGATTACTGTCCAGAGCAATGTAGAAGAAATTCAGAAAGTGGCAAAACTGACGTCGGACAGTGCAAGTTCCCAGGAAGCACTCACCATCTGAAAAGTGGGGCGAATTAGGGCGTGCTTTGCCTTTCACAGTCCCGCCTTGCCCACAACCCAGCCAGCAGCCTGGCCTTGCAGGCCCAGAAGGGCTAGACCTGGGGTGGGAGCATGAGTCATTACTCATGGGGTAGCTCCCATCCACAGATAATTCAGTACTTTCTTAATAATCTGTTCTGGCATTATCTGTACTCACCTGTACAGAGTCAGTTGTTAACTCTCACTTCTGGCCCCCAACTTAATTGGTAATACAGAAAAATAATAGGGGTAGGATGGCAGAGTGGTCATCGGGGCTTGTTTGCCCTGATTTCACAGCAATAGCAGTGCAGACAGCCGCAGATCTCTGCACTACCGTAGTCCACTCAGAGATGCCCAATTCATACCTCTGCCTCTAATAGACCTCTTCCCCCAACGCATGTTTCTTAACGGCACCTAATAATCCATCATCCTGCTTGAGACATTGACTCTCAATGTTATTGGATATGTCTTTTTCACTGCAGACCCAGTTTATGTGTTCACATGGAAATTCTGACTAAATAGCCCTCATCCCCACTGGAAGTTCTCAGAAACAAAAGCTACACCAGTGTTGAAGAAATACAATGCAGACCGATTAGAACACCCCTAAAATCTCCACGTCCTGCTGGGGAATGAGCGTTGGGCCCAGGAGCCGGCAGAGAACATTGGGTCCTCGGGCACCTGCCTTGGAGGGGTGTTGGGGTCCTCAGCTGCTTCTCTCTCTTAGTTTCTTGTCCACCTGGAAGAGGGGTTTCTTCTGTCCTGAGCTGTTTACTATGACAAGTTGCCTCACCACAAGCTAAAAGTCAACATGGCAAAGTACTTGCAGATCGGAAGCCCTGAGACAATAAGCCGAAGTAAACTGTTCCTCTTTATAAGGTAATTTCCTTGGGTGGTTTGCCACCGCACTGGGAAGTTCCCTAAAAGCTTTGGCCTTGTGGTTCTAGCTGTGGTTTGGGCTATGTGAAGGTGGATTTGGACCTTTGCCCCTAAGGAACTAAGTACTGAGCTTCAAGGACAGCTTAGGCTGTGAGCTGGTTAGGGGCCTTTTCCTGTTCACACACTCAGGCTTGGTCTGGGAAGGAAGCCAGAGTCTTTGGAGACGGTGTGCCGGAGCGTGCGGGTGAGGAGTGGGAGGGAGAGACTGGTGGGATTCAGGGAAGTGGCCTTGGAGCACTGTGTACCAGCAGTCTGTTCCAGCCATGTCAATCTCCACTGTCACCAAGGTTATTTATTGAGCTGCCGCTGCCTCTTAGCCTCGGCTGTAACAAATCCACGTAGACACTATTTGCCACCTCTCTTCCAGGGAGCTTTAGCCCAAGACAACAGGGTCACAGATATTTATAAGCACTTGTACCTATTAAATAAACACCCGCCGTGGCTAAGCTGTTGTGGCCTGAAATCCTTCTCTCTCTGCCTTTATTCTCCAGCTTGGGCTGTGCTCTGCCTGCCGTCATTTAGACACACTCTTTTCTGTTCCACGTGGTGACGCTACTCCACACTGCTGTGCCTTCCCGGCCCCTAGCACTCCCTGGGGCTCAAGTACAAAACACAGTGATTGAAGCATTGCTCTCAGCTGGCTGATTACACCCCTGTCCCACTTCTGACAGGACGCCTGTCAACATGGGAATACATTTGGGTTGTGACACTTGGTGGGAGCTACTGGCACGCGTAGGGTGGTTGGGGATGCTACTGAGTGTTCTACAGTATGTCGCAAAGCATCCCTAGCTAGAACCCTCCAGCCCCATGTCACTCTTTCTGTGGAGAAACCTTGCTGAGAACAGAGCCACTGGCATAGGCTGTACCAGGGTTGAGAGCTAGCGGCCCGCCCTCTATGAGAGGCGTAATGTCTGGGGGCTAAGGGGCCCCTTACCTCATCTGACAGCAGATGTCTGCAGGTCCTCTTCCTTGTGTCTTGGTGAGGATCAAGGACATAAAGCCTGCCGTGTGTTTGCTGGCTTACTGGTGGTCTGGGAGCAGGTGACCACTCCTGGCTGCTGTCATTGCCGTGTGTGGCTGTGTGTGCTACAGTGTCACTCTTCTCCAATGTTTCAAGTCCTCATCTGCTCACAGTCCTTCCCACTAGCTCTCTCTTGCTTTCCGTGGAAGTGTCTCTCTGTCTGTCCTAAAAGGTGCCCATCCAGCAGCAAGTGGCCTGGTTCTGCTGGCCAGTGTCCGAGGTGGCTGAGTCTGTCATCTGCTCTTCTCAGCTGCCCTCTAGGCCAGGGAAGTGGCCAAATTCTCTAGGGCTTTCCTTACCTACGAATGTCCATCATCCCAGGCTCGTGCAGGTCTGCCTGGCGTAGGCTGAGACTATATGTGTCTCTCATGGAAACGGCCTGCTTATCTCTCCAATCTCTGCAAAGCCTGTCTCTGGCATCAAGGAAGGGCTCATCTTTCCTTGGATCTGTGTCCTGGGAAAAGGATGGGGTGGAATAAGGGACCCCAAGGTCCTTCCCTGTCTGACGGGTTTTAAAGAACATCTTATTGAGAGGACCTGCTTATAGGGACCCTTGGGAGATTAAATACAGTCACACATTTGGAATGAACTTGGGGAGCAGAGCAAATGGCTGCTATAAACTGACACTCAGAATTTAACTAAAGGCTTGAGGAGGCAGGGAGAAGGATCCATGGTAGGAGCACTTACTGTGCAGGAGTGGAGACCTGAGTTCAGACTCCCAGAGCAAGCTTCTGTGACCGCAGCACAAGCTTCTGTGACCGCAGCACTCCTACAGTGGAGACCAGAGGGACTCTGCTGCTCATAGGCCAGCTCAGCTAGCCTGGTGTCCACCGCAGAAAGACAACAAAGAAATCATGTCTCAAACAAGGTGGAAGGTAAAGACTGGCACCTACATCCTCCTCCGGCCTCCAGTGCTTCCATGTGTGCACACATCCCAGGATTAGGAAGGCTGTGCACCCTCAGAGGCTTTGCTACCTGTGGTCTTTCACTTGCTGTGACTCTGAATGCCCCGTATCCTCCCACTGAGGATAAATGGTGGATCTGGGTTCAGTGGGGCTGGCTCTAGCTCCTGCAGGGGCGGCTACTTCCCTTTACCCCTCAGGTGAATTCCACTAGGTCCCCTAATCTCAGCTCTCCTGTCACCTACATCTACTGGCCTTACCTTAACAGAGGGACACCTTTCCCTGTCACTTCACCTGGCTGGCCTCCTCTGTGAGACTGTTCCTGTCCCATCTGACCTGCATCCTGTCTCCTGAGGGCTCTGTGGTAAGCAGATCTGCCCCTAGTCTGTATTCATCTATGCATCTCAGGGCTTAGCCAGTGGCCTGGCATGCAGTAGGTGCCCAATAGATACCTACATCTCAGGGCTTAGTCAGTGGCCTGGCATGCAGTAGGTGCCCAATAGATACCTACATCTCAGGGCTTAGCCAGTGGCCTGGCATACAGTAGGTGCCCAATGAGTGCATCAAAGGCTCTTACCTGGCCCTGTGGAGAGGCGAGGGTGCTAGAAGGTGAGACAGAGTAAGGAAAGCCTAGGCTGTGAGCACCATAGTCTCTTTAGAAGGTTGTCTTGGTCCTGGCACAGGTTCTCACAGGGTGACATTGTGACACCCACAACATCAGGGGTTCCCTTAGATTTTTGGTATGTCACAGGTCTCAGTTATTTTGATTCTGAGACATCTCTGAGGGACTATGGTTGGCAAATGAGTCAGCTTTGGTGACATTCTCAGCTCAGCAGTGTGGCCATCAATCTGGGTTTTGGGTGAGTACTGGCTATGTGCAAAGGACCTTGGGGATCCCAAGAAGCAGTGTACCACTGTCAGACTCTGAGGATGACAAAGAAATGCATGGGAGCCACATGTCATCATCTGGAAACTGGCAAGAGACACAAGCGGGAGCAGAAAGGATTCACAGTCCCTGGCTTCTCTCTGTTTTGTAAGAAAGGACACTTGCATGTCTGTGGTGAACCACTGCCCAGCAAGCTGCCCTGGGACCTCAGCACTGCTAAGAACCTCATGTTGTTCCCTTCCATCCCTGTACAACCTTGGCCTCACATGTCCAGGACCTGCTCCAGGTCCTCTGTACCCTTGCTCTGTGACCAACCTCGGGACAAGCCATTGCCTCCTGAGTTCTGAAGAGCAAGCCCTGGCACCACTGTAGGTGCCCTGCTCTGAAGCTCCCACATTTTCCAAAGACAGCATTCCTCAGTGGGACAGGGTAATTTCAGAAGACCACTTACCATGGGAGATTGTGAAGGGCCCAGCATCTCCACGCCAGTCTTTGTTGGCTGCATTAGTGGGATTTAAAGTCGAGCAAGAGCAGAGAAAGGTCACCAGTGAGAACTGAGATAAACAACGAGAAGTTCCAGACTGATGCTCACAGAGACCTTCCGTTTGCTACCTCTGTGGCCTTAGGCATCATCGCCTACCTTTCTGTGCCTACAGTTTTCACCTACAAATACAAATAATGCAAGTAACCCCTGGGACTTACCAGGAGGATTTTGGGCCATTCAGAACTCCCTCCTCTCTTCTCTATTCAGGGGAACAGGGCTTCTCTTTGCTCTGGGGACAGAGTTCACTTTGGCTGTTTTTTGCTTGGTTAGCAAATGACTAGGTGAGCCCATGAGCTCAGGGCTCAAGAATGACTAGGTTGAGTCAATCAGCTCAAAAAGGACCACATGTGCGGGTTATTATGGATCTAGAATTCTGTCTGAGCAGCCATCAAACCTGATAACTTCAGACCTGGCAACAGCCTAGAGGTATTCTTAGAACACACAGACCAGGGCTGGAGAGATAGCTCAGGGGGGAAAGATGCTTGCCACCAAGGCCCACACAGCCTGAGAGAACAAACTCCCTTAAGCTGCCCTCTGACCTCTACATGCGTGCCTTGCCATGTGTATACCCACACAGTTACACACTCCCAAATGTAAAAACAAACGCATCATAAAAAAGAACACACTTGACCACACATGTGAATGCTGCAAATGCAGAATAATGTTCCTCATGCCCTGTGGTGTGTTTGGGCCAGAACTGAGGCTAAATGGCTCTTCACAGTCCTTCTTAAAGGCCACCAACTCCCAGAGCACAGAGAGAGTACCACCGGACTCCCTGTACCTCTGCTCCTGACTTCCAGGGGGCACAGAATGCTCATTCTCTGAACAGGCACAGGGTAAATGTCTCCTGAAGATGTCTTCCGACTCAGGAGCTTGCCAGCAGCTGCTAGAGGCTGATGAAGCACACCTTAGTTAATCCATCCTGCAATCATTCCCACTTAACAAGGCAGAGTTCCCTCCCGCATCCACGGATTGCAGAGAGGGCAAGCTCCATCCTTCCCGGAAAGAGTGTGCAGGGGGTGGAGTTGAGGGGAAGTTCAGTTGCTGGTTAATATAAGCTTAGTCGACATGTCTTAGGGTTGGAGGGGCTGAATCCCCTCCTTTCTAATCTCTGCAGACTGCAAGCTGGTTAAGGCCCATGTTAGATAAGTGACGATTGGTAACTCTTAGAATTCCAGGGCTCTAAGCAAACTGAGTGCCCGGGCATGCATGAGGGCTCCCAGGGAGCCTGGTTTCATAGTATCCGACAGTCAAGCAGAACACAGGCAAGGCCGACAGCACCAGGCTATGAATTATTCCTGCGTAATGACTCCGACCAACCAAGACAAAAGCTGTCCTGACTTCATTACTCTACTGCATCTTATTTATTCTAAGACTGCTCAGCAGAAAGCACAGAAAACATCTTCTTTCCCTCCTTTGCAGGCTTGCCCCCACCGCACCAAATAGCCTGCATCTAATCCCAGAGCTCACAAATCAATTATCCCCAGCCGTGAAAACACCTGGAGGTCATTGTGGACAGACTGAAAAGGAGACCCGATTTGTCTGTCTTCGGTTCATTAGCTCGGAGTGGCTGCACCTTCCCTGCACCCTTGCTGGAGGGGCTTCAGCCTTTTCTGAGGAATGGCTATTTCTGATTTCCCTGAGGTACGAGGACAGTTGAAATGAGGCAGAAGCTGGCTGGCTAAGGACACATCCTCTAGGTCATTATGGAGCCATGCAAAGAGGATTCTCTGGAGGTGGGACCACGTGGAGTTTCACTTGCAGGCAGGTTCCAGCCCCACCCCTCTGAGGTGTGGGCTATGCGATGGCGTCTCCTCCTTAGTTCCACTGGCCTGTGTGTGAAGGGGAAGTGCAGATACCTTCCAAGGCTTTATCAGAAAGGTAAATTCAGTACCTCCCAGGGTGTGTTTCAGGAAGAATGGTGAACATTGTATAGATTTCCTAAGACGTGCAACACAAGCCTTGAGGGAACAGGAGCACCCGAGGCTGCTCGGGTTCCCAGCTCTGGTCTCCTCACTCTAGGTGACTGGGCCAGGTCCTGAGCCCCTCTGGCTCCCAGTCCTTCATCTGTAAATTGGGCATGGGGGGATCATAAACAACACACCCCAGAAGTTCGGCACAAGGTATAGCTAGCACAAAGACCAGACTGGGGGGTCTTGCTTTTCACAGGTCATGGAGCTGATAGATCAGACTGAAACCTGGGTGCAGAACAGGAGCACTGATACTGGGTCCTGTCGTCGTTGGGATGCCTTGTACACGGAACACACAGGCTCCCCCAGCAGTGTGGCACACACGTGACAACGATCACTTGATGTATCTGGTGTTTGCACAATCTGTGTCATCAGTGACCATTTAAACAAGATCTCTGTATATGACCCTTGAGAGAGAGAGAGAGAGAGAGAGAGAGAGAGAGAGAGAGAGAGAGAGAGAGAGAGAGATTCATTAGAAACTTGGCCCACAATTGCTCACAGAAGGCCTGGAGAGTGAAGAGTTAAGAATCTCATTGACATTTTATAGCCACATGGTATTGAGACTTGAATCAAATGGAGAAACTCAGAGATTTATTAGAATTGCCATGGTGCCAGAAACCAGGACACTGGGTTTGATGACAACCTCCCCAGGGAAAAGAGCTTCCTTAGAGACAAGGATCAGATCCCCCAGAAGGCTGACTGGTGATGACATGCAGAGTCAGAATGTAACAGCAGTAAATTTTACTCTCAAGAACCCCAGCATAGTGGCCCATGTCCTTAAAACCAGAGCTGGGGAGACAGAGGCCAGGGTACCTTCAGCTCCAGACCCCATTTCGAAAACAAATCCAGACGAACAACCACAAAGCCCAGGCAAACGGGGCAGCATCCAGGGTACCCAAGAACACATGGCGAGTTTTTAGGCGGATCAGGCTGCTCTGCGGCCTTGCAAAAGTCAACCCCTTCAGAGCTGCTAACACGCATGTTCCACTTTCAAAGCTAAGACTCAAATCCTAGGAACACAGCATTGCAGTGGCCTAGATAATTCAGGCCCTGATGACTTCAAGGCAGTCCCAAGAGACAGAGAATATGGGAATGAGGGGGAATTGGGTGCCAGGATGCAGAGTGGACACCTGCCCTGGCAGAGGAGGAAGACAGATACAAGCACTTAAGGAGAATTAGCCCTAGATACATGAGAGGTGAGCTTGGAAGGGAAGTGAGGGAATTCAGAAAAAGAGTTTCCATATTTCCTGTCGATTTTTTTTTCAGAAGAGATGAAATTTGGCAGTGATCTTGACTGATCGAGGTTGGGTTTTTCTGTTTAGAAAGGGGAACCAGATTGAAAGGACATTACACAGAGGAGAGCTGGGATGCAAGGGCCTTCATCGAGATGCTGTCTCCCCTGGAGGAAGACCTTAGGGCTCTTCCCAGAGCAGAGGAGGTGAGTTGCAATTACCATGGCAATTGTCAGGTGCTTCTAAAAGGCTTCAAGATGCTTGAGAAGGAGCCAAGTGGGGCTGATATTGCTTCTTCCAAATTGCATCCATAACAATCTACTCACCAACCCTCCTTCATACAAAGGTTAACTTCCCTCGGCTCAGGTGTGGATTATCACAGCGTGAATGCTATGGGTCCTGTACAATATTTGCCTCTGGGTGGCCCTGTGGAAGTTGCTAAAAATAGGGACTTTTTGGAGAGCACTGTATGGGGAAGGATAAGAGCTGCAGGTAACCTTGGAGCTGGGAGGGCAGGGTTACTTTCCTGCAGCTGAAGGAGGCAGCCAAGGATCCCCAGGATTCTATCTTTGTCCCATTAAACTGCTGTTAATTTTCCTACTAAAATACAGTTGACCTGAAGTATAGACCTCGCCTGCCCTGGAGGTATGTACAGCCTTTATTTCCCTGGGAAAGCTGAGACTCGGGTGATGGACAGAGCTGGTATGGTCCAGCCAAATTATAGTTCAGTTTCCCAGCTTCTCTCAGGCCAGGCATTCCTTTCCCCAGGTACATCCATGCCTGGTTCCACTCTGTTCTTGCCGGCGAACCTCCAACTGTACAAATTTAGGGAAAGCAGAAATGAAAATAAATATCCGATTTATCAGAAAAAAAAAAACTTCTCCCTTTTCAAATGAATTTGCCCCATGTTTCCATAAAACTGGCATGTGTTGACTGTGTCCTTTATCCCGCTGGTACAAAGGGGAGTCTGAGGACACGGGTTCCACCCCTCAGTGACTGTCTTCCCACCTCAGTCTGCCTGGGCAGCTGTGCTCAGGACCATGCCTCTTCCGGTGTTCCCATTCCAAGCACACATGTAGCCCACCCCGCCCGTCATAAAAGCAGTGTTGGCAAACCCAAATGTGAGCCCACCTCCTCTGTCTCTCAGTGATCTTACTTCAGAAGAGCAGTCAGATGAAGGTGTTCCTGAGAGTCTGGTCACAAACTAGGTCCTGACTGAATTATGAGTCTCTCTGGCTACCTCACAATCATGGATTTCCTTCCTGCCCCTTATAAAAACACCCACTACGGTGCTTGTGCACACACACTTATCAGACTGTCCTCCTAACTGCCTGAGTAAATCTGAACCCCTCATGAAGGGCATGGAAGGGCAACAGGCTTGTCACAACATACCTCCTTCTGACTCTCTGGGCTGTTCCTCTGTGACCACCCACCTTGGGTTAACCTGAAGCCATGGTTTTCAACTACAGTTGGTTTTATTCTCTTCCCAGGGGATATACGGCAGTGTTCGTCGACGTTTTGGTTATCATAGCTGGGAGGGGCTGTTGATGGCACTGAGGGAGGAGAAGCCAAGCAAAGCACACTTCTCCACCTTCCACAGAGCTCACGAGGTCTCAGGACAGACAGTGATTGAAGGTCAGGAGTGTCAAGGCTGAGACTCTGACAGAGGGGAAGACCACGATGACAAATGAATAAAACTTAGTTTTCATGAGGAACCTCAGCCCAGGATATGCAGACAGTGTTAGAGCTTTACTTCAGAACACTGGAGAAGGGGAAGCAGGCCCCCATTCACAGACCACACCCTTCCTACTGACAGGACAGTGGACACCCCTCTTTAGTTAGAAAACATGGCAGTAAATAGCCAGTGACTTCTGAATCACAGTCCTTGGAAGGGCTTATCTCCCGTGCAGGCAAAGGACACCTGGTCTCGTGATGCTCTCATCCTGGCTGAGTAATGGGTGAAGAGAATGATATGGTCCTTCTCCGAGATGCTCTCCCTCCTATTATTAAGATATTTCTTCGGAACAGAGACTCTTGCTGTGTCTGGTGCTATTAATAGTTCTCCACTGGTGACGTCACCCACATCCCCAGAGAAACATAAAGTTTCAATTACTGCAATTCAAAAGAATTCTTGCAAGCCTGGACAGATAGACAGAGATATTAGATTTGAGAGGACAGAAGAAGGAGCCAGGCAGGGGTGTGTGTAGGGGGGTGACTTTAATTCAACACTGGGCAGTGTTTGAATACTACAATGGAATTCATCACTGGAGGAGGTGGAAGCCTTCTTTGGCTTGTGACCATATTAAATATAATTTTCTACTAAAGGCACCAGATAACATTTAGCTGGATATTGGAAAGGGCTGAAGAAAGATCTGTTGAAATAAAGGTTCGGACAGCTTGTCACATATGAACTCATCAGGAGCCACCAATGTACACATACCTCTACAAGTCAGGAAAAGGGGAGAAAAGCTGAGGAAGCTTCTCAAACCTTCTCTTAAATGGTGTGTTCTTCTCTGTTTCTGTCTCAGAAATACAGAGCACAGTCGTTCTCATTAACGCAGATTTTAATGGGAGATATTCGTCTGCGTTGCTCCGTGGTTTCTGCTTGCATGGGGCTGCCATTTACAACAAGTGTAATAGCATCTTTGAGCTTTTTAATTAAAAATTAATTAGGAGATTTAAGCGCAAACTCATTGGGGGTTACTGTACAATAACATGTTTACAAAATTAGGTCTGGGCTTTTTGTTCCAGCTAAGTGTTTCAATCAATTCTGTGTCTATTAAATGTAATTACGTATGATGCTTTCTTAGAACGATAAGGCAGCTTTAAAAGCAGCTGGGAGAAGTCTACACATTCCAGTCTGGAATTAGGGTGACTATTAAGAGGCGAATGAAGGCAACTGTAGCTGGTGGATCAGGGGTGGGGGCCAACCTTGTTACAAAGTTTCTGTCAGACAGATTTGCCCTGGTGCCTTTCCAGTCTCGTCCCTTGCTTCTCACTCTGTCAGGGTTTCCCCACAGTGAAGGCTCTCGACAGCCTGTTGTCTGGCAGTGTGGGATGAGACAGTCTTTCTTTCCACATTGCTTTTGGTCAGTGTCGTATCACAGCAACAGAAAGCAAACCAGGATAGTGCCCTTATCACTCTATTTACTTTTTAATTTTGAGTTATGGTCTTGCTAAGTTGCCCAGGCTGGCCTTACTCAGTAGCCAAGGCTGGCCTTGAGCTCACTCTGTAGCCAGGGCTGGCCTGGAACTTGAGATCCTCCTGCCTCACCCTTCTGAATAGTGGGATTATGGGCCTGTGTCACCTGATTAATAATAAAACTTCGAATCAGTCCTAAACTATCTCATTGCAGTTCAGAGTATAAATGGAGGGGAAAGATCAGAATTTTTCTTTTTAAAAAGCAAGGAGACTGGGGGGCCTTCCGTGGTGACCCTCCAATGTCTAGGCAGAGTGGTACTATGGAGGCATCTTAGAACCACTGTCCAAGGTGGTGTCAAAAGGTTCCCTGTAGAGAAAGGGTCAGGCTGATCTTCATTAGTGCCCTGTGGGCTATGGACTGGGATGTTTCTGGCAGAGTTGGCAGGCAGGTGATGTGTTTTACCTTTGGCACAGCCCACCCAGAGCTCCTCACAGGGCTTCAGCTTTACCTCCCTGCCAACTGCCCATGACCCAGAGCAGGTACTGTCTGATGCTGCGTAGGAGAGAGCTGTCTTGATAGTGTCCCACTTCCGGGGGCTGTGCTGGGGCCCATGGTTCTTTCCTCTGAGCCCAGCTAAGTGCCGGGGCGACTGCTGTTTCTGCCTCTGTCTAATTATGCTCTGTGCAGGATGAGTCGATAAAAACCCCATCTGGCTCTTGGCGAACAGAAGGCTGCATCTGCCTTGAAAATTCATAGGGCTGAACTCCTAAATCACAGGCCAGGAGAGGCATCTTGACAGGGCAGGGACGCAGACACCAGCTCTCAGAGCCACTGAGACCCAAGTCTCAGAGAGAGCTTGCTTTCTGGTTTGTTCTGGTGGTCAGAATAAACATGGCAAGGGCTTCTTTGAAAACCTACATTGTATGGCATGCACTGAGGGGCCTTGTGAGCCAGAGACCTTCCTATCAGGTCACAGTGGAGGTCCCGTGGATCCCCTTGGGACAAGTCAGGAGTCACTGCTGCAGTCTTGGGTCTGCAGTCCTGCATCCCGACATTAATGGGCAACATCAGACTTCTCTGACAATGGATTGTCCCTGTGCCCTCTTTGTCCTTCTGAAATACTTGATGGTGAGTCAGAGTCCAGTCCAAGAGGGAGGGGGCCAGGGATGCCTGTACTTCTGAAGGAGAAATGAGGCTCAAGTCACCGAGTCTGACATTTAGGGACTGACTGTTCCTTCTCCCACCATAGACTGCTCGTCAGGAGCTGAGACCCGAGTAACCCCCTTCTCTTGAAGTTTTTTGTTTGGAAGGTTTCATCACAGCAATAAAGAAGTAGGCAACACAGTCTCTATCTGTAGCTCTCAGTGTGATCCTGTCTGAGCCGGCCACTTTGTGTCTCTCAGTACTATGACTGGCCCATGTGGCACCCTGTCTCATGTCTGGGTTACACTATGTCCCTCCTGTGAGCTCCTGTGTGCCCAGGGCCTGGGTGTGAATTCTGCCTTTGCCCCTTAAGAACTGGATCCTGGACTTTGCACAAGCTGCCACATTCCTTCTTTCAGGGTGTATTTTCTTTGGCTGTGATGTGGCCCTAGTAAACGTAGCTCAGAGGAGAGCTGTGGGCTAGTTTTTAATGTGCATTTATTTATTTTAAACATTCATTTATTTATATATGTGGAGGGTGGGGGATGTGCATGTGCCAGCCAAGGCAGGTGTGTGGAGGTCAAAGGGCAACTTGTAGGTGGAAGTCTGTTTTCTCCTTCCACCATGTGGATTCTGGGTATCGAACTCGGGGGCTTGGCAAGCACGTGCCTTCAGCTGCTAAGCCATCTTGCTAGCTCAGGAAGGCTGTTCTAAAGTCAGAGTGAGAGGGATGGACATACTGCTGCAGGGCAGGGGCCACACCCCAGCGGCCATCAGCAAGTGCCCTCTGTTCATACCCCACCATGACAGTCTCTTCCCTCCCCTCTGGGTAGTAACTTCTGGTAAAAAGGACTGTAACTTACAGTCTGTGGTTGGTTTGCACCACCAGAACCAACCCAGAATGAGAACTCATGGAGGACAACCAGTTGGCAATGCACTTGTGACCATACAGGCCCCTTTCTGTGCCACCTAGACAGAAGGACCAGGGGCCATAGCTTGTTGGAGGGGCTTGTTCTCCAGCTACCAAAAGACTATTACTCCAACGTCTCACCCCCAACCAGATTCTTGGCTAAGGCTTTGAGGGTCTGGGATGTTTCCATTTGCCCCAGCCCCTAGAAACAACATACCAGATGTCTCCCAAAGGAACCACACATTCCACTTCTCAATGAGAGACATTTTTGTTTAAGGGCTAGAAGTTAAATATGCAAGACAGGGAGAGATTACCAACAGGAATTTAACCTAGGACCCTGTGTCTAAAAAATTATTTATCTACTTGGGGTGCTCCCTTCACCACTGACACTGAAAACAACCAGATTATGTGATAGGCAGAGTAGGGAGCAGCCATGGACCTCCCTGAGCTGAGCCATGGATGGGGCTGGGCTGGGAAGAAGGCAAGTCTCCAGCCTGCAGGAGGAGCTGAGATGCCGCCAGCAGAATGATTGGCAGAAATGGTGCACAGAAAACAGAAGGGGCTACAGCCATTACTGCAGGACTTAGGATCAATAAACATCCTTTGTTCCTCTCAAAATTACCTTATTTTCTTTTTGGACTCTGAAATGAGAGATGTGGGTTTTAATTGGTCACTACCACGTGCTCTGCTTCTGACATCCTGACAAGTGTCAAACACATTTACATACAGTAATTGTGTTTTAAAACAGAGATACGGTTAAAAAAGAAAAATGTATCTTTGCACCCAACATTCAGGTTCACCACTGCAGACGTGGGTAGACATTCTGCTGTCTGCATGTGTACATTCACCAAGGACACATCTGGAGACGGGCGACCTTGAATGTTCACATTTGAACAACGGTGAGTTATAAACAAACCTTTGCATTGAGGCTGAGAGCAAAGGGCATTGTGTGAATATCTCATTCAGGGGGCTCCATATTCATGTGTGTTTACACCTAGAAGCCGCTGACAGAGGAAATATGGAAAGGCAACTGGGAGCTGGGACACCATGATCTATGCAAAGAGGATAACAAAGACCCAGTGCTTCCTGTGGCATAAACAGTGGCTGAGTTGAGACATAGTTATGTGACTGGAAATATGGGTTCTCTAAGAAAGCAATCAGACTTCGGTGATTAGATTGGCATGTATCTTAGTCAGGGTTTCTGTTGCTGTGAAGAGACATCATGACCACGGCAACTCTTTTTTTTTTTTTTTTTTTTTGAGACAGGGTTTCTCTGTGTAGCTTTGCGCCTTTCCTGGGACTCACTTGGTAGCCCAGGCTGGCCTCGAACTCACAGAGATCTGCCTGGCTCTGCCTCCCAAGTGCTGGGATTAAAGGCGTGCGCCACCACCGCCCGGCGAACCACGGCAACTCTTATGAAGAAAAACATTTAATTGAGGTGGCTTACAGTTCAGAGGTTCAGTCTATTAGCATCATGGTGAGGCATGGAGGGAAGCAAGGCAGCATGCAGGCAGACATGGTGCTGGAGAAGCAGCTGAGAGTTCTACATCTTGCATAGGCAGCAGGAAGTGAACTTTCTCACTGGGTGTGGCTTAAACATATATGAGACCTCAAAGCCCACCCCCACAGTGATACACTTCCTCCAACAAGGCCACACATCCTAATAGTGCCACTGCCTTTGGGGGCCATTTTCATTCAAACCACCACATTGTTGTACTGATTAGATTGTGTGTGTCAGCTTGACACAAGCTGGAGTCATCAGAAAAGGAGCCTCAGTTGAGGAAATGTCTTCATGAGATCCAGCTGTAACCATTTTCTTAATTAGTGATTGATGGGGAAGGGCCCAGCCTGTGGTGGGTGATGCCACCCTGGGCTGGTGGCCCTGGGTTCTATAAGAAGGTGGCTGAGCAAGCCACGGGAAGCAGCAGTAAGTAGCTCCCCTCCATGGCCTCTGCTTCAGCTCCTGCCTCCAGGTTCCTGCTGTTTGAGTTCCTGTTCTGACTTTCTTTAGTGATGAACAGCAACGTGGAAACGTAAGCCAAATAAACCCTTTCCTCCCCAACTTGCTTTCTGCTTGTGGAGTTTTGTCGCAGCAGTAGAAACCCTGACTAAAATGGCCTGTTTTTGACTTTTCCATCCATCCACTCTGAAGCCCAGACGCTGAGTGTTCTCTCACAAATTCTGCTGCCTCTGATCCTGACCAAGCAAGAAGGGTCAGACCTGTAGTTCAGAAACTCAGTTGTCCTTGATTCAAACCCTGGTAAGGCTCTCCTACAGTGTGAGGTGTTTCACAGAGGGAAGGGCACCAGGTTTTAATAACCTCGGACAGTAAGATTTCATGGTGTCCCATGGGAGAGAGCAAATGTCACCTGTTTCACAGATGTAGAACATGAGGCTCATGGGATTAAAGTGGTCTGACTCACAGGGGATGTGTTTAAGTTTTGAGCTCTAGGAAGTTCACCTTCTCCTCCCATGGGCCTGAACCAGGCTTTTCAAACCTCAGCCCACCTTCCAGCTTCCTGCTGGGCGCTACTCAGCCAATGTTTGTCTAGTGTCTGACCCCAGAGTACAGGACCCCTCGGGCGGGCCCTCTGGACCCTGCAGCAGCTCCTTCGTAGTGCCTTACCTTTTGAGCACTCTCATCTGCTCAGCTTACCTCCAGAGGCTCGCACTCCCTGCAGGCTTTGGTGCTGAGGACCCCGTGCCCTGTGCTGTCTGGTTTGATTTCACCTGAGCCGACTGTACAGTGCTCTTCTGTCTGGAGTTCACACTGGAGCTGTGTGCAAGATCTCACAAGCTACTGGTGTGCCAACAACTGGTGTTGGTGTAGACCTTGTGTCAGGGTTTAATCTGAAACGTCTCCCATGGGCTCATGGGTTTAATATTTGCACCTCAGGTGATGGCATGATTTGGGGAGGCTTTTAAAAAGATGGTGGAAATAGGAAACTAGGGGTGTGCCTTGGAAGGTTACATGGGTTCTTTGCATCTTCCTCTTCCACTTCCTGGTCTGCGGTGGTGTAAACATTGGTCACATGACCCTGTTGTTATCCTTCCCTACCCTGCTTGACCCTCTGAAACCTCAAGCTAGGTCAGCATCGCCTCCCTAAAGTTGCTTCAGTGGAGTATTTTGGTCCTAGTGCTTTTTTTGTTGGTTTTTGGTTTTTTGAGACAGGGTTTCTCTGTGTAACAGCCCTGGCTGTCCCTGAACTCTGTAGATCAGGCTGGCCTTGAACTCACAGAACAGAGATTCACCTGCCTCTGCCTCTCCACCAAATGCTGGAATCCAAGGCATGTGCCACTGCCACCTGGTGATTGGTCCTAGCGATTTATGCCTCATTCCTGGGCAAACCTGCTGCCTGGTTTATGGTGATAACCATGCAAAGGAAAGAACGGTCCCCAAGATAGTGAGGAGAAAACACAGAAACTGGTGATTTCTAGGTGCATCTGCCAATCATGGGGAGAGATGGAGGCCGCCGACACACCTGCTTTGCTGACCACCGGGTTATAATAATCACAAGCAACAAAACCAAGCATGAAGCAGCAGGCAACACAGAAGTAAATGAATAGTCAGACTGGACTGCATGTGTCGTGAAGCAGAGGGTCATGGTGTCCTCTGATGGTGTAACACAAAGACCCCGCCCCCTCATTTGAATGGAGGTGACAGGGGTTCAGGGAACACTTCCCTAAGACTTAGTGTTTATCTGAAATAACACAATTGAATGAGAACAAACTGGACGAGGAAGTGGAAAAGAATGTTCGCGGAGTGGGGGACTTCCCATTCAAAGGTCCTGAGGTGCAGTGGATCTTCATGGAGAAGGAGATGAAAGGGACCCGCTGACCCTGAGAGGGGGAGGGTGTCCCCAGAGGGGGCTGGATAAACTCCCAAAGCAGATGTGTGAGAGCTTGTTGAACATGGCCAGGATTTTGGCTTTTATTCTGAGAGTAACAAGACGTTGCTGAAGGATGTGAGGCCAGGGAGGGGCTGAGGTGACGGTACTGGGGAATGACCATGCTGTCCTGGTGTGGAAGGGTCATTTTTAGAGAGCAGGAGGACTTAGCTGGTGGCCACTGAGCGGGGAAGGTGAGGCATGCTGGGCCCTGAAAGGAAGGTATTAGTGCTGGGTGAGGAAACATTCTGGAACATGCTGCAGGCCTGCAGCCCACTTCAGGTCATTCTCCAGCTAAGGTTCCCTGCTGTCTGCTTACCTGGGTGTCAAGGACAGCATTGGAAATGGTCCCTCATGCTCACAGCTTTTTCACCTGGAAATCACCCAGCCAGGTTGACTTGCCCTCTGACAGGTAGGAGCCACCTCCAGCAATACTGGAAGAGAAAGATGGTACTTGGTCCTGAACTTGGTTGCACAAGAATGTTCTATTGAAAAAATGCTTACCTCAAGTGGAACAATATTTACCCAAAGTGACGAAGGCACTCTGTAGCAGGTCTTCTTTGATGTCAGCTCTTCCTTTGAACTGTGAAGAGCTCTGGTTGTCACCAGCCATCTTCTCAGCCAGCCACCCCTCACTGCCATCCGCATATCACAGATGAAAGGCACTGTGCAGACCTTTCTATCCCCCCTCTTTTGAGAGTCATAGCTTCCCCCAGCTGGATGGGAAACTGAGACAGGACTGCAGGGCCAGAGTCCACAGCACACAGGGTCCACAGAAGAAGGGCAGTACCTCCCTGCCTCTCAGGAACTAGTGCTTCCTGGAGGGAAGTCGGGGCTCGAAGGCTCCCTGCACGGGGCAGGATACAAAGAGCCCTAGGCCAACCTTTCAAGGGCATATGTAGTATTGCCAATTTCTTAACCTTATTTTGCACACTCATATATAAGCCATAATGAGTTATTTAATTATGATGTGTAAGGCCAGGAGTTAATGAGGGCACAAATGACAAACTTTAATGATTTCTTTTTGCCCTGAGGTAATGAACTTCTGGCTTTACCTAACATTGGGCTGGTAATCGGATTCCTGTAAAATTAATCTTTGAACCTAAGGGTATCTCTGGCACTTTCTCTCTGTACATTCTGCGCGGGGGGGGGGGGGGGGGGGGGTGTAGAGGAAGGTAGGGTTAGGAATGAGACACACGGCACTAGGTAATGCTGTGTGGGTGTGGAGGATGGTCAGTCTGCAACTGGGAATGGCCCAACAGCCGCTGTGAGAAGTCAGTTCTGTCACCAGAGAGGAGCCTGTAGCTGTCATCAAGTAACATACCACCTCAGGGATAGACCATGGGGCTCAAATCCAGGTCTCTATGCAAGCCAGCATGGCTGCTCTGCCCCACCCTCTCAGGTCACAGCCCACCATTGTGGAGAAGCTGAGGCAGGGAATGGGAACTCCTATTTACACCCTCCGTCAAGAGCAGAGAGAATGCATGCACACCCTCTATGCAGCTCACCTTATACAGTCCAGGACCCAAACCAATAGTTTTCCCATATTGAATTAGGCAGTCAAGACAACCCCCAACTCACATACCCACAGGTCCACTTGATCTAGACAATCCCGCATCTAGATTCTCTTTTGAGGGAATTCTACCGTGTGTCAAGTTGACAATTAAAACTGATATCACACACACACACACACACACACACACACACACACACACACACACACACACACATTTAATTCTTATTTCCTGGTGGAAGGTTGGGAGTCTTCAGCCCCTCGGTTAAAATCGCACTGGGAGGTTTGACAAGTGGGGAAAGGCATGACAAGCTGGTGGCCCGGCTCCTGTCCGGCAAGCCTGCCCGGGCTTGATGATGCAACATTCCCTTCAGGCGTATGATCTGAACGTTTGGTCCCAGCTGCTGGAGCTTGTAGTGGAATATTATTTTAAGGTGTGTTACTTTTGCTTATGTTGCACTTGTTTAACTCTGTGAAGCTGTGTTACTGTGCCTGTGTAAAACACCCTATGGTCTAATAAAGAACGGAATGGCCAATAGCAAGGCAGGAGAAAGGATAGGCGGGGCTGGCAGACTGAGATTATATGTAGAAGGAAAAAACTGGGAGGGGAAGCAAGAAGCTAGAGAAGGAGGAGGATATCAGGGGACAGCCACCCAGTTACACAGCAAGCCACGGAGTAAGAGTAAGATTTACAGAAGAGAACAGCAAAAGCCCGGAGGCAAAAGGTAGTAGGGATAATTTAAGGAAAACTGTCTAGAAACTAAGCCAAGCTAAGGCCTGGCATTCATCAGTAAGAATAAGCCTCCATGAGTGATTTATCTGGGAGTGGGTCGTGCCCCCCCAAAAGAGCAAAAACAAACAACAGGAGCTGTCTTGGATAGTTCTGGAAACTTGGGGAGTAGCAGTAAACTGTGGGATGTGGGTCCCTGTGGGAGGGTGTTGAGGTCACTATACTTGGTTACTTCTCTGCTTCCTGCTTGGCTGTGGAGGAAGTTGGCCATCTTGACTCAGGATCCAACACCATGATTGGAATTGTTTGCTATGCCTTCTCCATCATGATGGGCTAAAGCATCTGAAACCAGGGGTGAAATCCTTCTCCCTTCAGGTGTTACAGTCAGGGATTTTGGTCTTAGCTATGAGACGGTACATAAAACCAAGTGAAGGGCTGGGGGCTCTGGCCCTTTAGACATAGGGAGAAGGCTCATCTCTTGGTGGGACATCCAACCTAGGTTTGGGGGGCCTTTTTACTCTGGAGCTCAAACCCAAGGCCTCTTGTAAGCTGGCCTAGTTAAGATTTGACTACTGTGAAGAGATACTATGACCATGGCAACTCTTACGAAGGAAAACATTTAATCTGGGGTGGCTTATAGTTCAGAGGTTTAGTCTGTTATCATCATGGCAGGAAGCAAGGTTAGGTATGTAAGCAGACATGGTGCTAGAGAGGTAGCTGAGAGTTCTGTATCTGGATCCACAGGCAGCAGGAAGAGACAGTGAGCCAGTAAGCCTGGCTTGAGCTTCTGAAACCTGAAAGCCCATCCCCAGTGACACACTTCCTCCAACAAGGCCACACTCCCTAACAGTGTCACTCCCTTGGGGGGCATTTTCTTTCAAACCACCACACAGGCTAAGCACACAATCTGTAACTGAGGCCCTGGAGCAGAGATTTTTTTGGGACAATGCAATTTCCTGCTGGGGTTCCTGATGTTGCCCTGGTTTGTGGTATCTGCTAAACGTGGATCTGATGACCCTGCACTCAGGGGAGAGCATGGCAGAGTCTGGAGACTCTGCCCACCATGCTCATCTCATTTCATTCATCTTTCACCCAGAGCCTCCATCCAGATCTCAGGAAGAGCGACTATGAAGTCAGGGGCCGAGTCTGTGAAGCTGTGTGAACATGGGGGGCCTTCCTCAGTTCCATGTCCTTGGACTCAGTGAGTTAAACACAAGCTCATTGGGCTGCTGAACAACCAGAGCGGAAGGCTCAGGCTCTGCCGTGTGGGGTCGTGAGAGTGAGAGCTCTGGGAAGGAGACACAGCCCTGTTCTTCGGGTGGCAGGACAGTCAGGTGAGGGGCAGTTTTTTGTTTGGATAGAAGAGATTCGGGGATAGTAAGAGTGCTCTCACTGTCAACCACGGGGTCCAGGGAAGCTGAGGGCTTGAGCAACTGCCCTGGATAAAATATTTTCTGTGAGCTTCTGGACACTGTGGCATGCCGAGCTCAGCTGGAGTCCCGAAGGAAGCAAGGTGTTGGTGAGTGAGGGTAAGAAGTCTGGAGTAGGAAGGTAGTGTGTCTTCTGAGAGTGGAGGTGAGGTGTAGGGCAGCTGGCCAGAGCAGGAGGAGCTCCGTACATACTAGAGTGCCGACTCATTCAAGGGCAGAGAGGCCACCTAGTGAACGAGGTCACCCAGGGGGAGCATCCTTATTGCGGTGGGCTCCCCTCTACAGGGGACTCGGAACATCTCCTACTGTGCTAACTGAACAGCCTGTTTCCAGCCAGAACAGGGTGCCTAGGGGCCAGATGTTTTAGAAGTTTCCTTCTCAGGAGTGCACTTTATCCTGCCTACCTAAGGCAGAAGGGTGTCTCAGCCTCTTCACTGGGGACATTCTGGCCCCATCATCTCTTGTTGCTGGGGACAGTCATAGTCATGGACTGGTGTTCTGTGATGATTCCTGCAGATCCCCCAGCCTCTGCCCACTCTAGGCCAGCTACACTCCTCAGTTGTAATACCCCAAATTTCCCTAGACATGATCCATGTCCCTGTCTCTTCCACTGGTCCTCGGGAGTCTTGCACATTGATTTTGGAGAGATTGCCCCAGCATCTGGCTTTGTTTTTGGTATAACAAGGTCTCCCCCAGTGGCCTCCTATTCCGCCCTGTAGGCTGCAGTCCTGAGCATTCAGCAAGGCTCTCAGCAGCTGAAGCTGGGCTGGCCTGAGCTCATGATGGTTCTGGGCTATGTCACTAGGACCTCATGCCTGTGGTGAGCCACTCACTCTCCTGACGTATACAGTGCCCACAAGTTACATCCTTTCCAGCACACAGTCCCCCACCACGTAACCCCACCATGCAGCTCCCCATCAGTGGCACATTATACAAAGCTTCACTCCCTGAGTCCCACCTTCCCATAGTCTCCTCTCTGCCGTGTGTCTCTAGCTCGAGAACATCAGGTTGCTGGATCCACAGGCCCCTGTGGAGCACACACTCTGAGGTGACCACAAACAAGAGACTCTTGCCCCGTGACCCGGCTCTGTTCACTTCCTATAACTGTGTTCTGCCAGGCTGGACAGTGGTCCTGATTCTGAGTTCTCCTTTATCGTATCCTCCACATTCTACCCCATTTCCAGTCAGCTCCCATCAGTTCCCTGCAGGAAGCCCCTCCATGTGGGTCCACTTGTGTGAAGGTTCTAACTGGCCTGGTAGAGACCAGACCGAGCCAAAGGTGGTCATTTCTCATCCACCCACAGGAACCAATCTGTGGAATGAAGTCTCTCCCACCCCTCTCACAAGCTCACGAGATCAAGATGTCAGTCACACACGCAGCGCCAAGGACTCTCACACCCCTCAGCCTGGAGTTGTTTTTGTACCGAGACTGCCGTGCTTGTTCCCAAACCTGCCGGCGCCCGCAGCACTTGCTGGTGTAATTACATCCTGTAGCTAAATATTACAGAAAACAACAGCATCTGAGTGAAATGGAGAAAGGCTGATGTTTCTGGAGAAACTGGGATTTGGGGGAAAATGCTGAAGAGGCAAGATACTAAAATTTTCCTGTGAGTTTTGTCTCTGAGAGACAGAAGGCTAGGATTTTCAGTGGGGAGAGGGTGACATTCACTTGATGGCAAAACCCACTGCTGCGTCAACTCACCTGTGTGTCCTTGGGCTGGGTTAAAAGCTCTCCTGTAATAGGCGTGAGCAGGTAAAGCCCAAGGCACAGGGCACATGCTGGCAGATGAACCACTGAAGCTGTGTTTAATGTTAAAATGTTTAGGACACATGCCACCTTCAGGGGTGAGCTCGTGGTGTGGTGGCAGGCGCTTTAACATGACCACTGCACACCTCTGCAGATCAAGGTGTAGAGACACCTGGATTCAGGAGCAGTACTGGGCTAAAATCCACAAATGCTGACTCCACAGACACACCTCTGCCAATCAAGCCCCCACAATCTCCCAAAGCAGTGTCACTATCCAGGGACCAGATAACCCGCCCCCCTCCTGTAGAGAACATTTCAGATTTAAATCCTAACAGCCAGCAATAGAATATGTGTCATTGGAGCACGTGAGAGGAAAATGACAGGGGTAGGTGGCAGACTTAGCAATCCTTGGCACATGCTATACACTCTGATGTAGGGAGAAGAAACAGACATGATCACCCCTCTCCAAAGAATTAATATCTATCTATCTATCTATCTATCTATCTATCTATCTATCTATCTATCTATCATCATCATCATCATCATCATCTTAATCATCCATTCATCCATCCATTATCTTATTTCTTAGGAAGTACATACCCCCTCTGTTTCTCAAATGTCTCCAAATATGGACAAGTTTTTAAGAGAATCCCGAGAAAACGGACACCCATTGGGAAGGGGGCAGGCACAAACAGATGAGAAAGAAGTGACAATCACCCAGCTTGACAGACAGATGTCTCCAGGGTGACATCAATCAGGCCTCTTGGAACTAAGGTCCCACGGCTCAACACCTGGACAGTCACGCACTGAAGTGTGGGTTTGCTTTGCTTGCAGAGTCTGCTTTACTTGGTGTCTGGTTGGAAGGCAATATCTCTTAAAAGGTAAAATATAGCTCATAAAGATTATTTAGCTTTTTTTAGCTCCTTCTGTAATAAAAAAGAAACATATAGCATGGAAATGAGCGATTTATGGAGGCATGTAAAGGAACACATTTCCCTAGCAAGTCACTGAAATTTAATTTAGAGTGGAGCCAGGTAAAGGGTTGCATCTCAAAGTTGCTTATTTCCCCCTTTCTGGTGACATTGCTTTCCCTCTAAAAGCAGCTGAGCTCAGGGAAGGAGCTACTATGTCCCCAAATGTTGGACACTAGGTCTATCCAAGAGATGAGCAAACTGGACATTTCACACTGGGAGGGGCACAGAGTGCTGCCCCCCAAACCCTCATCCCCTACCTCACTAGATACCATTGATAATACATTCAACAAATGTCGTGCCTGCTGTGGGCTATCCCCATGCCAGCTGGGCACTTGGTGTTCTGCCCAATTCACTTGTCCACTTAGTGACTGGATCCTTTGTTCTCACAGTCTTTCAAGTTTTGAGTTCCTTATCTATTCTGGATGAACGACTAGCAAAGATTTTCTCCTATTCTGCGGGACATCCTCTCATTGTGCTGACTATTTCTTTTGCCCTTCAGAAGATTTTAATTTGATATAACCCTGTTTACTTGCTCCTTTTGTTAAGGTTTTTTGTTTGTTTGTTTTTTTTTGGCTGTGCTAGGCAGGCACCCTACCACTGACCTACCTCCCACCCTCCCTGACAACTCTTAGTGTTACCTCCTGAGCTAGCCAGAAAACTGTTGTCTGCACCTATGTCTTGAAAAGTTTCTTTTACGTTCTCACCTGGAGGCTTCCGAATTTTCAGTCTTACATGAAGGTCTTTGACTGATTCTGAGTTGATTTGTGTGCTGTGAGAAGATGTAGGAGTCTCCTCTCTGTTTTCTGTTGTTGACATCCAGTCTCCCTGGTGCTCGAGGGAGAGGCTGCCCCTTTCTCCAGTGGTTTTGCTCCGTGTCAGGAATCTAATTGCTGTGTCCATGTGGGCTGATTTCTGATCTATACCACTCTGTCTACAGTTCTCCAGTAGACCATATGGGAGCTGGGTTGTTACCCCTTCAGAATTGCCCCCTTTGTTCAGGATTGCTTGGGCTTAATGTGTAGGCTTGTGAGCGGTCCCAGATGAATTTACGGATTTCCTTCTAGCTCTGTGAATAACTTCATTGAATTTGGCAGTGATTGCACAGACTGTGTAGGTCACTTTTGATAATAGGTCACTTTCTCAGGACTGTTTGTAATGGCTCAAGACCACGAGTGACCTCTTCACACGAAAGCAGCTTCAGTGGTTTCTCCGTCAACATTTCTCTCTGGTTGTCAATGTGGAGTCCTGAGATCAAAGAGTACTCTTACACCCATCTGTCTCAGTTTTTCTAGGCTTCTGTAAATGGGTTATCTTATTTTCTCTATTGTTTTTGGGCTGTGTGTCTCTGTGTGTGTGTGTGTGTGTGTGTGTGTTTGTGTGTGTGTGTCTGTGTGTGTGTGTTTGTATGTGTGTTTGTGTGTGTGTGTCTGTGTGTATGTCTCTGTGTTTGTATGTCTGTATTTGTGTGTGTGTCTCTGTGTTTGTATGTCTGTATTTGTGTGTGTGTGTGTGTGTGTGTGTGTGTGTGTGTGTGTGTGTGTGTGTGTGTTAAATATCTGACAGAACAACTTAAAGGGAAACGACTCACTTTTGCTCACAGAGGTTTCATGGTTGGCTGGCTCTACTGTTTTCTGGGCCGTGGTGTGGGAGAATATCATGATAGGAGGACACGATAGAGTCAAGTTTCTCACTTCATGTTTGCCAGGAATGAGAAAGGAGGGAGAGAAGGAGGGAGAGAGGGACAAAGGGGGGTAGGTAAGAGGTAGGCTGGTGACACCGTTCCCTAGGCAGGGGTTCCTGGACAATGGTAGAAGAGAAGAAACCTAGGCTAGAGTGACTGACTTGACTGTTTTAGAATTTTAGATTATAAGTTGGGGTTGCAAGCCATATAAAACTTTTTACTCCGCTGTGTTGCTTTCAGTCAGGGGGTCTGTCATAGCAACAGAAACGGAGGTAGACAAGTCCCCAGCTTAGACTGGCAGCGTCGAACCTTGCCTTGGACCCTCAGTCCTTTGTCTACACAGCTCTGAGCTACAGGCGGCAGGTAGGGTAATTATCCTCGCCACCCTCCAGTACTTCTCTTACTTAGCTGGACACATGGAAACACAAAGGGGAGTTTTACGTAATGTAGAACTGCAGGGTTTTAGGCTGGAGAACTTTAGAGCCAGAGAAGAGAGTAGAGAATAAGAAGAGTGACCAAGGAGCAGAGCACACAGCCGAGAACAGGTACTTTGTAGTGCAGCCCAGTCCTTCTGACCCCTCAGAGTGTGTATGTCATCAGTTGATGTCACTGCTATTGAGGGACACAGTAAAAGTCATAGTCACAGTAAAAGGTGTGCCATGGACCACAAACAGGGACGGCTATAGGAGAGACAAGCATGGCCCAAGAGAGGATTTCAATGAGCCCATTCCATCTTAGGAAACACAGCACATTAAACATACAGAGAGTGTCTGAAGCAGTCAAAGGCTGGGTGTGCCTTCCTGTCATTGCTGTGCTGTGCCACGTCTCTCAAATGGGGCTGTGGGGAGGGACCATTGGCATCAAACCATCCTGCTCTTCAAGAACTCATAACTTGGAAAATTTCCCAAAACCTTCAAGATGGCTTTAAACTATCAAGAGTCAACCCCGCAGTAAAGGCTGGGTCCAGGTACACCTCCACATGTAGATGAGTAAGAAGACTCATCCGTGTTGAATCATGCCCAGAAGACAAGGTCCAGGTATACCTCCACATGTAGATGAATAAGAAGACTCATCCATGCTAACTCATGCCCAGAAGACAAGGTCCAGGTGTAGCTAGAGTTTTCCTTCCTGGCCCATAGTCAGGACAAATCTCTGTCACCCGCCAGTCCCACAGCTGCTCAGACCCAACCAAGTAAACACAGAGACTTACATTGCTTATAAACTGTATGGCCGTGGCAGGCTTCTTGCTAACTGTTCTTATATCTTAAATTAATCCATTTCTATAAATCTATACCTTGCCACGTGGCTCGTGGCTTACCGGCATCTTCACATGCTGTTTGTCATGGCGGCAGCTGGCAGTGTCTCCCTTCCTCAGTCTTCTGCTTCCCAGAATTCTCTTCTCTGCTTGTCCCACCTATACTTCCTGCCTGGCCACTGGCCAATCAGTGTTTTATTTATACAGAACAATATCCACATTATCCAGGTCTCTTCATGCCTAGTCAAAGCAGACTTGGTCTGCCTTTGAAGGCCCACTCATGTCTCCTCTGCATCTAGCATTCGGCGTTAGGGCCCATGATCCATGAGCGATGATTCATCTAATCAATAGTCATTGATCTAACATATGGTTTGGACAGTTCCTGGGCTAGCCTGGGGGTTGGTAGCCTGTACAAGCTCCTGAAGTTTGGTGGATTTCCCATGCTGAGTTTCCCAGGCCAGGTCTGCAAAATGGTCCTTCACATGTCCCAGGCCTGAAGTCTTCCTTCACAGCGACATTTGGTGCTGGCTGCATGGCAGCAGGGCCGAGGAGAGGTAGAAGAGAGGCAATGGATGCCCCCAAGATCCCCACCTGGTGTTCCATGGAAGCACAGGTAGCTTTTGTTCACTAATACTTTTATCACCCCATCTTCATGTGACAAATATGAACAATTAAATCCATCTACTGGAATAATTGCTTGCAAATCGATGAAGAACTCAACTTAGGATGACAACTTTAGTGACCTGCACGTCCCCGTGCTGTGTAAAACAGCCACGTTATCCAGAAGAAATGGAAGGAAACACAAACACATTGTCCGTGTCCCTAGATTGTCCAGCTTTGGGCTATTAAGCCCCTCAAAAGTACACCAATTCCCCTAGTAGAAAATATATTTACAAAGCTCCTGATTGTGTCACCAGAGCACAGTTGCCTTGAGATAAACCTCCTGTAGCTGGGGAAAGGACTGTACACGCCCGTAACCAAGCCCAATTATATTGAGAACCAGCAGCCAGATTCCTCTGTCCCCGCAGTTCCTGGAGTGTGAAGAGAGAGAGAACAAACGGAAGGAGAAAACTGTACAGCATCGTAATGATGAGAGTGGGACGTGGCAGCCCGCCTTCCCTCCACCCCTCTTCCTGCGCGTCTGTCTAACGAGAGTGGAGAGAGCTGGCACTTCTCCTGGCCCTCCTTGCTCCTCCTCCTCTTGTTGGAAGGCGCCTGTGTCCCAGCCTCCCTTGCTTGGTTCCAGTTGCCTGGAAGTGTCTTGGAATAAATAGCCTGGAGAGTGGCCAGGCGTCCTCTGTTTCTTTCTCTTCCGTAATTAACTTGGTACCGAGTTGCTTCTCTGAAATGAACAACCCAGCCCTTCCTTCTAGGCAGAAATTTCTGTGAGGAACAAATAGGATCTGAAGCAAATCTCAGGGTGCTGCTTGATGGATGTGCCTGAAGCTGCAACAGAGGCTCCCTCCCAGGAGCCACAGTTAGAGATCAGACACAGTGGAACCAATGCCACAGCCTTTTTGGAAAAAATGAGCACACTGTGCAGACCCAGGGTGGGTTATTTCCATATGATATCCTGGGAAAGTTAATCAAAGCAGAGCCAGGGGAGCACCAGGGTTATCCTGAAGTGTTGAGAAATTAAATCCCCATTAGCCCCTCACCTGCCTCCCTCTTGTCTTTTCTAACATGTGCCCCTGCCTGTTGAGGCCAGAGACTGACTTGAAGCACCTTCCTCTATGGATCTCCACCTCACTGTTTTAGACTGGATTTCTCATTGAACCTGGAGCTCAGTGATGAGTTAGACCTGCTGGATAATGAGCCTCAGGGATCTGCCTAGCTCTGTTCCTGACTTAGCACTGGGACTGAACCATCTCACCTGGTTTTTACGTTTGTGCTCAGAATCCCAACTCAATTTCTTGTGCTTGTATGGCAGGCACTTCACCTCCTGTGGTGGTTTGAATGAGAACAGCTCCCATAGGCTTATATATTTGAATGCTTAGTCTCCAGTTGGTAGAACTGTTTGGGAAGGATTAGGAAGTGTGGCCTTGTTGGGGGAGGTGTGTCACTGGGGACACAGGGTTTGAAACCTCAAACTCCACACAAGCCCCCCTCTTCTCCGCAACTCTCAAATAAGATATGAGTTCTCAGTTACCACTTCCATCCCTGCCTGCCTGGTGCTATGCTCCCTGCCATGATGACCATGGGTACTAACCCTTTGGAACCATGAGCTCCAACAAATTCTTCCTTTTGTAAGTTGTCTTTGTCATGGTGTCTCTATTCAGCATTAGAAAAATAACAACGACGCCCACAGAGCCATAACCCCAGCCCCTCCCTTCGGTTTTACAAAAACTGAAACTGCCTACACCATTACACCCTTTACTTTATAAAAGAGGCACTGAAATTTCTGGGGAGCATAGAGTTGGAAAGTGACTCTACAAGAGGCTTAGTGTCTCCCCTGTTACCTGCAACTAGCCCCACAAGGTTCTGCGGTTCTAACGGCTTGGGTTTGCCCACGGATCATTACCGGAAAGGTTGAGAGAATCTCCACTGGTTCCTTTGGGTCTCAGAAGGTGCCTCAGGGATCCCCAGCATTGCACACTCCTTGCCCTGAATGAATAGCTCAGGACTTGGGAGTATTGATGTGTGGTAGTCTTGGCCATTCTTTGTGCTGTGTGTAGGGCACAGAGCTGGGGTACCACTGGGCTGTCTGGCATGTTATAGACCCTGTTCTCAGGAAGGAAGGAATTCAGGGCTAGGCAGAACTTAGCAGACCAGAGAGTTTACTGGGGTTACTTTATGGAAGTGTGGATGCCTCAAAGGCAGCCAAAAAGCCTACCCTAGCATGGGTGGGGACTCACAAAACCAGCACCACTAGAGCCCACCCCCAGCATCCAGCACCCCCAGCATCCAGCTCCCCCATCTCCCCATCATCCAGTCCCCCTGACCCCCCAGCATCCAGACCCCCCAGCATCCAGCTCCTTCCCCCAGCACCCAGCCCCCTCCCCCAGCATCCAGTCCCTCACCCCCCTAGCATCCCGCCCCAGCATCCAGCCTCCCTCCCCCTACCCCAGCATCCAGGCAGTGAGGAGGAGACTCTCATACCAGCAGTTCTTTACTGTTTTTGTAACCTTGGGGAAGGAACTCATGAGTCTGGTAAGTTCTATGAGTTTCTTAAACTTCCTCCTCCCCTTAGGGGGGAAGTTTCAGTTTAAGTGAAACAGCAACTCATTTTCCTCAACTCAGCTCTGCTCCATAGCTTCTGCATTAGTTACATTTCTGTTGCTGTGATGAAACACATGTTGAAGGAAGAGTTTATTTGGCCTTATGGCCAGGAAGCATGGCAGTGGCCAACCGTTTCAGCTGCAAGCACCAAGCAGACAGCAAACTGGAAGTAGGGCGTGGCTATGTACTCCCAATGCTGGCTCCCCAGTGACTGACTTCCTCCTGCAAGGCTGCACCACCTAACACCCCCCCTCCCCCACCCAAATGCCACCAACTGGGGACAGATCATTCAGATGCCTGAGCCTGTGTGGAAGACATCTCTCACTCCACACCGCCTAGTTTTGTTGTAGCTGGATGTGGACTGTGGAAGGCTTGGTCCCGGAATGACTGACTCATGGGAGTGCTAGCCTCATTGATGTGTGCATTCATGGATGTCAGGGTTAGTGGGCTCTTGGAGGTAGGATCCAGAGGGAGGAAGTGGGTCACTAGGGTGTGTCTTAGAAGGGCATATCCTGTCTATGTACTGCCTCTCCTCTCTTCTTGCTTCCTGTCCTCCTTAAGATGAGCAGCTTTGCCTCCGTACATTCTCCAACCCAGATGTTCCTGCTACCACTACCTAAAGGCAACAGAACCTGCAAACCATGGGACTGACTCCTGGAACCATAAGCCAAAATAAATATTTTTTAATGGCTTGTTTTGTTATATGGCAAAAAAACAAAACAACAACAAAAAAAAAAACCCCTGGCTAAAACACCATCTCCTTGCCTGAGTTGACTCTCTAGGACGCTAGGCTTCCTAGTCTCTGGGTTCTGACCATGGAGGCTACTGGACTCTGATTGGCATCCTTCCTCAGTCATGAGAACTTTCCTTTCTCATGTGAACTGGACAGCGAATCAAATTGTGACACCTGGAGACCTTGCTTCTTACAACATGATGGATGCCTGACTCATCTACCCCCAACACCTGGACAGGGGTGGACCCAAGCTGGAAGTCAGTTTCTCTGGCAGAGTTCTGGCAGCCTTGAAGTTCCTATACTGGGTCTTTGGTGAGGGGAGAGGGAGTAGGTGCTTACAATCTACCTGCTGAGGGACCAGCTGATCTCTTCAGAAGGAAGAGGGCAGTAAGTCTGTCACCTGTAAGCATCTGGCAGGGGCTATTAGGCATGCAAATTTTATGCATGAAATTCAGGCAAGGAAGGAGATGCCCCCAAACTTTATGGCTGTGAATGAGTTATGTGTGAGCCGTGTACCTAATAACGTGCTATAGATCCAGGATATCTGCCAGGTTTTTTAAATGGTGTTGGGGAGCTGTGTCTCCATCCTGAAGGGGGTTTGCTACCTCTCCATAGATGTTGGCTTGTCCTTGCTTTCTCTAGTTCTTCTCCCTCCTTGATCACCACTGATTGTACAGTTATTATATGCCTTATACCACACCATCACCAGGGAGGTGATGACTCACAGGGTGCCTGGCTTCTGCTCCCGCCAACTGTGGGGACTGGTGGTGAAGATCACAGACCTGGAACCCACATCTCCCTACTCCCGTCTCTGCCCCTCTAACTTCTAGCCTGGGTAAACCTGAGCAAGTTTCCTCTATCCATTCTGTCTTTTTTAAGAGGAAATAGTGGTGACGGATGCTCATGTTCCAAGCTCTTTTGGTGACAATTGCACATGGCTATAGCATGAATCTTAAAAGATCTTATTAATAAAAACAAAACTGGAGCCAGGTATTGGGGTGAATGCTGGAAGATCAGAGAAGCAGAACAAGCTACAGCCACCTCACCTCGCCAGTTCCTCAGCTGATCCTGTTTCCTCAGACTGGAAGCCTCTGATTCCTTATCCGAATGAATCTCAGCTGAACTGCTGCTCAAAAGCCTAAAAGCTTAACCAGGCTCTAGTTCCTGGTCTTCACGCCTTATATACCTTTCTGCTTTCTGCCATTACTTCCTGGGATTAAAGGCATGAGTCACCATGCCTGGCTGTTTCCAGTGTGGTTTTGAACTCACAGAGATCCAGATGGATCTCTGCCTCCAGAAGCCTAGGATTAAAGGTGTGAGTGCCACCATTTTCTGGCCTCTATGTCTGTCTAGTGTCTGTTCTGTTCTCTGACCCCAGATAAATTTATTAGGGTGCATGATATATTGGGGAACACAATATCACCACACATGGCAGACCTTTGAAGAGATAATGAACACATGATTCCAGAGAGAGAGAGGGAGCTTGGCTTTAGGGGTCTTTGGCTTCTTTTCTTTTGGGTTCCCATGGAAGGGAAGGCTGAAAATGTGGCCCATTCTTTCTCAGCCTGTGTTGGGACATGGATGATGCAGGGCAATGTGTCTAAGTGGGTACGGGCCAAGGAAGCTGGCTGCTTTGTTTGGGAAGGTTCTAGAAACAATAGGGAGGAGGCCATAGCCCTCAGCGTCTGTTTATCTCAGCCCTTCAGTCAGCGACAGAACATGGCGGGGCAGATACACCACCTAGAGGAAAGCTTTGAAAGGACCTGGCAGGAGGGAGTGTTCATCCATGTAGCTGACCACCGTAAAACCTTCTGGTCTCTGGAAATTAGCTACACAGCGATGCCCAGGCATCAAGGCATGTTAACATGGCAGGAGGCAGAGTGTGTTTAGCAGGTGGGAAATTAAATTTCAGGAACCACAAACATGCCAGGCTCTACGTTCTGGACCCCAAAGAACAAGACAAACTGAGCCCTACCACCTGCCAGGATGGGCTTCCATGTGCCTCTGTCTCCTTTAGGTCCCAGGTCAGAGTCTCAGGGAGCAGTTTCCAGGACCCCCAGTCCTCTGCGCCTTGAGTCCCTGGTCTCTTCACTGCCACCTTTCCCCGTGCCCGAGTGGCTCTTGTCTTTCCCCATGCTTGTGATGGTTTGTTCTACTCTGTTTCTGGCTCTTTGGTAGGATCCAGGCAGGGCTCCCGTGGAGTTGGCAGTGTCTGGGAACAGGCGCCCTTGGTCAGCCTTTCTTTGGTGGATGGGCAGGTGATGGGTGGATGAGGAGGCATGGGGAATGGTCAGGTTACAGCTGTGGCCCAGAACCACTGACATGGAGAAATCCAGGTCTCCAGTGAATCTTCAAAGTCACTCTATCTCTAGTCTGTCCTCTGGATTCCTCTATTGCACATTTTCTCAAAGTAAATGTCACCTAGGGTGATTAATTGTGAAAATATGCACTGCTTTATAACAAGGTCAGAATTAACTTCTGTAAAGCCAACCTAGAGTTTCATTTCCGTTTTTTTTTCAAGAAGTGTGGCCAAAAGTATAAATTCATTTTCAAATGTCAGTTAAAAGAAAAAACAGATTTCCAAATACTGCCACCATGTCTACATTAGATAGAGGGCATTTAGCCAGGGTTTTACTGGGGAATTCTCCTTACTTCCATATATCTATGTACTTGTTTTTCTGGTAAGTCATTCAATTAACCAACACTTATTCAGTAATCAGTCAGTTCTGTTTGGGCAGAGATGGGAGCCCTGCTCTAGGACCAAATTCTCTGAAGGTCCAGTAGGCTCTTGGGGAGTTAACTTTGGGGGAGAAACCAGAACAAGTCTAATTTACTGGATATGGAGTGAGGGGTGCATGCACAGCAAGACTCCAGACAAGGGGTGGGGCTAGGTGTGCATGCACAGGAAGACTCCTGAGAACAAAGGGAGGTTAAGTTTGGGGTTTGAATAGAAGGAGAGTAGATCAAATGTGGTTTTGTGAAGGAAGGCAGGGTCAGGGGTCTAGGGACTGAGGGGATGTCAACCTGTTCAGTGGAGGTGTAGTGGCTAGGGAGGGCAGAAGATCTGTGAGTCCCCTCTGGTGTTATTGTTACTTATCAATCTAACAGGGTCTAGAATCACCCGGAAGAGTAGCCCCCGGGTATTCCAGCAAGGGAGTGTCCAGATTGGGTTGACGGAGGTGGGAAGACCCACCCTAGAAGAAGGTGGCACCATTCCATGGGCAGAAGTTCTAGACTGCACAAAGGGGAGACCGTGAGCAGAGCACCAGCCTTTGTCTCTCTCTTGTTAACTTGTTAAGCTTGTTAACTGGATATAATGTGACCAGCTGCCTCAGGTTCTTCCAGCCGTAACTGCTCCATCCTCAAACTGTGAGCCCAAAGCAAACCCTCCCTCCCTCCCTCCCTCCCTCCCTTCCTCCATCCATCCCTTCCCCCCTCCCTCCATTCCTTCCCCCCTCCCTCCCTCCTTCCTTTCTTCTGTCCATTGCTTTGTTGGATATTTTGTCAGAACATCAGGGCAAGTAACTAATACACTCATCCAGTGTCCTTCTCACCACATGTCCTACACAAAAGGCCGCCAGTGAGGGTGCTCATGCTAACACAAGACAGGCTGAACTCCTGCTTGTCTGAAGATGAGTGTGGTTGAGTGGGGTCTGGTTTCCCTCATGGTGCCATTATCCCTGATATCAATGGGTGTTCTATCCAATGGAGACAGATCTGCATTTGTGCTCCCCAAACCCCAAAGCAGAGGAAGCCAGTTGAAAACTGTGAATGTCTGAAAAAAGACTTCTTGCCAAGCAGTCAAGGTCTACACAGGTAGAGAAGCTACAGACACACGCTGTGTGTTTCTCTTCCTGTGCCTTCTCCTGGAGTTAACAGCTTGCCATCATCCTGTGTCTGGACTGATCTGTGTTTCCCCATCCAGCCCTATGGGACTTTTGCAGCTCTCTTGTCCTGTGTTTCCATGAACCTCAGGCACATGGCTCTATATGAATTACTTTGCTGTTGCTGTGAAGGAACACCACCACCAAAAGCAACACAAGAAGGAAGAGCACGTTTGGTCTTATAGTTCCAGAGGGAGAGTCAGTCCATCATGGCAGGGAGGCATGACAGCAGGAGCAGGAAATTAGGTGATTATATTTCACCCACATACAAGAAACAGAGGAGGGAGGGAGGGAGGGAGGGAGGGAGGGAGGAGGAGGAGGAGGAGAACGAGGAGAGAGAGAGAGAGAGAGAGAGAGAGAGAGAGAGAGAGAGAGAGAGAGAGAGAGGACAAAAAGCAGATGAGGCTATAGACCCTCAAAGCCCATCCTCAGTGATACACTTCCTCCAGCAAAGCCCATCTCCTAAAGGTTCCATAACCTCTCCAGAGAGTGCCACCAACCCTTTCAAAGATTGGGGCCAAATATTTGTTCAAGTGTTCAAATACATGAGTCTGGGGGGGGGGGGACATTTCTCAGCAGTGCATCACTGCTAATGTGTTGGGTATAAATCTGACATAATTTCTAGTTTGAGAGGTGTTTGTTTGTTTGTTTGTTTCATGTACTCTGGCCATTTGGGTGTCTGCTTCAGAATCTCCCAGTCGGGTCCTCCTACTCATTTTCATCTGGGTGGTTTTTTTGTCCCTCTTACTTGTGGAAGAGATATGTGTTACAATGTTGCCCTATTATCTATTTTCTATTACTTTAAATAACAAACCCTCTGCTTGTGCACTGTTCAAGGACTTTGCCATGTGAAAGCTCTCCATGTTTAACCCACCACAGCTCCTTTGCATGATGTCTGAGTTTCCAGTGTTGATGAATGGGACTGTGTCCCCAGATGCTGGATTCCAATTTCCTAGATTTCTTTTGACACTCTCCCTTCCCAACACCTGGCTGAGACTCCTATATCTTGTAGTTTTAATTAAATTAGAAATGGGAAAAATCTGAAGAGATATAAACCTACTACTTCAGTCTTATTTGATAACACATATTGTGATCTTATAAGACTGTTCTGAAAGGAAGAATCAGCTTGCCATGACGTCATCACTGAAGCATTGCCTCCTACTTTCTGCTGTGTATCATGCCTTCTTTAGATAATAGAACACACACACACACACACACACACACACACACACACACACGCATGCAAACACACACACATCTCCTTTTGAAAGTCAATCTCTCTTTATTGATGAGGGTTGTCTTGACTAGCCAAGTGTCTTCCAGGCCAAGCTAGGCAGATGGCCAGTCACATGCCCACCTTCTTTCTTGAGCCAAATGGTGTTGCCCATGGAGGGACATCTCAGAGTCTATTCATTCTAGACTTGGAAGCTGAGGGTGTTAAAAGATCCAGTTGCTCCGGGATCTGGGGTCATGGTGTAGTGGGTCAAGCTCCTGCCAGGCAAACTCAAGGATCTGAGTTTGGATGACCCAAACCCACGTTAAACCAGGTGCACTGGCATACATCCCTGTAATCCCAGTGCCTCTAAATGAGATGACAGGGAATCAGGACAATCCCAGAGATACAGCTAGATAGCGAACCTGGCGTTTGCAGCCTGGTGCACACAGCCGTTACAAGGGACCCCATCTTAGCCAGGGTGGCAGGAGAGAACCAGCACCAGAGGCTGTGCTCTGCCTTCCAAACATGTACTGACTAGCAACCATCTCCAACACCCTCCCTCCTGAGGCAGGAAGACCACCATGCTGTAGTGTGGTCACAGCTTTACTCTGTCAGATCCTCCCAGCCCGAGGAGAAATCCACATCAATTCCTATCCCTAAATAGTATCACCAGTGTTTGTAGTGTCACTGTGCGGTCTCTGTGAGAACAGGGCTGATGGCTTCATAGCTGGCCCTACCTCCAGCAGAATGTTCAGGAATGCATAGAAACTACCCGTTCTACGTCACTGGGATGACTGCAAGACTTTACTCCGGTCTTTAGACCATAACGTAGCACCAGCTGCAATCTTGCTTCACAGCAGAATTCACATGCGCATTGGATAAACACACCTGTACAGCTATCACTGTCTCCCAGGCACAGATCTAGACCCAGCAGGAATAAGGAGGATGAGCCCCATGCATGCAGCAGGGGGCACAAGGTGAACATGGCAAAGGGAGACTCAGAACAAAGCCAGGAACCCATAAACAAAGAGAAAAACACACAGAGAGAGTGCAGTTTTCAGAGTGAGTATGGCCTCTCTGGCATACTTATCAGAATTTGTCAGAGACCTGGTTGGGGGGTGGGGTGGAATGAAAGCACCAGGGGCTGCTGCGCACAGATCTGCAGGACAGGAGCACTGCCATGTAGGTGGTGTTCAGCTGGAATCACTCTGCTGGAGAGGTCGGGTGAGTCTACTGCTTAAAGATGGAGGCTGTTTCCAGTTTGCTCTGGGATAAACTAAAAGAGCCTACAAGCTCCAAGAGCCACTTATCCTGTGCCCCAACCCATCTTCAGTCATCCCCTCACCCACTTGTTCATACCCATCCCTCCCCTACCACTCACACACCCATCACAGTCACCCACCCCCTTGTTCACACCCATCCCTCCCCTACCCATTCCCACACCCACCACAGTCACCCACCAAGCCACACACCTATTTACCCATCCATCCATCATACATACTGTCTCCACCTCTTCCATCACCCATCCACTTACTCGCCCATCTATTATATAACCCTCCATCCACAGGTCTAGCCACCCATCTATCCATCCATGCAGGTATCTGCTTCATCTATTCATTTGTCCATCCATGCAGGCATCTGCTTCATCTATCCATCTGCTCATCCATTCAGGCATCCACTTCATCTATCCATCTGTCCATCCATGCAGGCATCCACATCGTCTATCCATCTGTCCATCCATTGTTCTCTGTTCAACTGTCGTTCCTCTGTGTATCTGTTCATGCATCATTGTTTTGTTCAGGTACTTCCCCATAGGATTTAAGTGTTGCCATTTACAGCCGTTGGTGGACAATGTAGTAAAAGGAAGACAGGTACTGAGTTGGCTAATGAAGAAGAGAGTTCAGCTGCTTCCTCTCCTGTGGCCCCTGTACCACTTCCTTCCCTTCTCAGAATTCTTTTCCCTGACTGGCCCTCAGAACATGCAAGGCACCTGAGCTGGGGCTAGAAGGCTTTGGTCACACGCCTCACAGGGCCAAATGTCTCCAGTGATGGAGAACACAGAACACACGGGGAGGAGAATCCAGAGCCTTGGTAAACCTGTTGAGGCTTTATCCCATTTCAATGGCCAGAAAGCTCCATGGAGAAGCCAGGTCGAGGATCTAGATAGACTGGAACCATCCATGCTGCTCTGGCATGCGTATCTCATTTCTGTCTCTAGCAGTAATTGGGTTTCAGAAGTATCTTGGGAATCACTGGCCAGCACCCCTCGCTTCTGGGAGATTCCAAGGCTCCCTCAGTTCCCAGCAGCTCTGGAGCGGTGACATGGCACAGTGAATGTTGGCATTGCAGCTGAGTTCACCAGCTCTGAGCTGTGTAGTACAGGAGTCTCTGGGCTCCCAGCATGTCTGGGCCAGATACCAGGGCCATGATGGTTGGTGTTGGGGCCCTTAGGGGGACCATGGCCTATACTGACTGAGAAGCTCTTGCCTAGAATTCCCCTGTGTGGTCCAATCTGGGACATGCCTCTGGAAGTCTATGTGGAGCAGGGAGCAGCTGGGGGTGACGGAGGTGCCCATAATTTTGGTTCAATTGTTCCAGCACATGACACCAGGAGAGGCTTGCCCAAAAGGTAGTGAGGTCTGAGCTTGGAGCTGCAAAGCCATATTCTCTTCATTCTGATAATTTTTACACCTAGGTGAGTTCAGCCCAGACATTTCATTACCTGATGGTTTATGGGTAAAAAGCCCAACTATTCTACTTAGATTTCCCCATTCAGAGTGGTATTCTAGTCCCAGAGAGACAAGGTCAGTAGAGGCTTCCATATCTGGGCTGTTAGGATGCCCCACAGGCACCAAGGCTGTTGTTCTCTAGGTCCTAAGTCCCACTTCAGGGTCACTTTGGTCCATATGCTCCATGGACCTAGTCCTGATTTCCCTGTTTACGCATCATATATCACAGATGCTGGCTTCTTTCCTGCTATATAGACTTCATGTTGAGCAAAACTCTATATAGCCCCTGCCTGTCTCCAAGGATTTAAATCTAATAAGAAAGATGGGCAATCCTGTAAAACACAAACGTAAGATCCCCACAGGAATTGGTATTAGGGAGACACACTGCCTGGAGCTTTGAGAGCAGAGAGACAAACTGATCTACTCTTGGCAAAGGGGGAAGTAGGGAAGCCTTCCTGGAGGAGGTGACACTTACTCAAAGTGAAGAGAAGGTGCTCATGGCTTTGAAGGAACAGGTGCTATGAACAAAGGCCCTGTGGCATGAGGGAGTGTGGAATTCAAGGAGCTATAAGAAAATCCTGAAGCTATATTCCCACACAGTGAGTGGATACAGCTCCAAGCAAGGTACTCTGTCCATCTGTCCTCATGGCTCAGACACACCCTATCCCAGCGTGCTCTCAGGCCTCCCTTCTTCTCAGGTCTGCCACCAGACCTGGCTTCTTGTGTGCAGGAACTGACTAGCTCTCCTCCCCCTGACACCTATCTAAGGCACATATGCTTCTAGAGAGGAACTCTGACAGACCTGGTCTTTCAGAGGTCAGCTCCATTCTGACCCCTCCCCATCCTCTTCTCCCTGCCTCTCTGGGTCTCATTCACTGCTGTGAAAGCCACATTACCTCCAGAGCCCCCACCCTAGGGAAATACACCAAGAATCACTAAGGATGGAAACAATTCACCATGGCAAACACATATTTCCCTGGGTCTACCTGCATGTGCTCAGGCCAAAAGCTGCCAGAGGCCAGAGGCCAGCCTGAGGTTCCTCCAGACTATTCCACTTCCGGAAGGAAGTTCAACTTCTAGAGAATTGCAGCCACCTATGCAGGTTAACCCAGGGCTCCTTCCCAGACTTTACTCCAATCCCCCGGCTATCCAGACAAACAAAGACAAAGCAGCCCTTTTCCATGCAGAGACAGACAGACGGATGGCTCACAGGGCAGGGCTGGTGAGACAGTCTGCCAAGCTCTCTGCCTCTCAGCATTTAGCACCATGAACTGTTTTCCCAAGTGAGTCACAGAGATTTTGAACCACATTAGAATAAACAGAATTCTGAATTATCTTCTCAGTAGTACATGAAATAACTGTCTGTCACCCAAAGGAAAAGGGGCTGATGAATTTCTAAGGTAAAAATCCTAGAAGGGGGAAAATATTCCACTCCACGGGCAGCTTCCCCACAACAGCTCCCAAGATTTGGAGATTTGGAGCTGACTGGGAGAGTGGGGCCATTCCCCAGGCCCACCTTGGGGCCCTAGGAAACCTTCACTCATTGGCTCCTGCAGAGGCCTCAGATCAAGGATGCTCTGCTGTCAATGCAGAAGCTGTGAATGATGCATGAAGGGGAAGCCCGTGGCCAGCGCCAGGGTGTGAGGCCTTAATGAAACATTCAGTAGCCAGCAGCGCCAGGCTGCTCACACAGACTCCCACTCTTCTGACCAGGTCTCCACATCTGGGCCTTTGAAGATGTGGTTTTTATTGGGAGCTTTAAAAGTATCTCCTGTCCTGGCTCCCTTTACTTCCTATGTTTCCTCCCAAAGCCGGCACCTGCTGTGTGGTGGCCCTGGGAATGCTGTCTTTGAGGTCTTGGTCACAATGACCTTGGTCCTCTTAGCACCCTACACATCACAGGCACACCAGGCCCCCTCCAGGACCTTTGGTGACCACCCTCCGTTCTTCTACCACAGGGCTTTGCACACGCCTTCCTCACTTGGGCAGGCTCTTCTTTCACTGGCCCCCACTGGATCGTTCTAGAAGCTTCCTCTCCAGACCTCAACTCTGATACTACTTCCACAGAGATGCCTTCCTCAGCCTCCTGCATGCCTGTGACTCTAACCCTGTCTGTTTCACATGCCTGATTTTCCATGGTTCCTGGTGTCCTTGACCAGGACCAGCCTTTATGCCACGTGGGGCTCTGGGGGCCCTCAATGCTGCAGGCATCGATGCAAACACAGCTCTTGCTACAAGGGAAGAAAACATTTATTCATAGCCAAATATGGGTGATCATGGCTCAGAAACATGGATTCATGGACTTTTATAGCCACGGAACCAGAAGCAGCCACTGGTTGGTGCACTGGGTAGGCAGCTAAGAGCACAATGGGGACATCTCTTCCACCGTCTTGGGTACTGTCTGATGACTGTATAGACATGGGGGCTGATGGGAGCTGGTGGTCTGCTAAGTTTAACAACGAGTCTCAGGAGCTTCACCTGCTAGTCACAGGGTTGTCAGGGTTTGGCAGTAAATGTAAAGTTAATTTTGGCTCTCTACCTGCCACATTCTGTCTCTCAAGGACCACAGAGTTGTCATCACTAGCCCACAGGATCTTCAACACCAATGTGGTTTCTTCAAAGGACTTCAGTGTAGGTCAGTGTCTGTACCTGGTGATAGTCTTGGAAAAGTTAATGCCCTGAGGAACAGGTGTCTCCCATGTACAGGCTGAGTGCTGGGATTGTGCCTGGGTCCAGGCCTCTACTAGACAGAACTCCATCTTGAGACACTACCTCCAAGCCTTTTATTCTGAATGGGTCTGCACAATAAGATGCCAGGCTATGACTTGGCCAGTGGGGACACTCAGGCTCTTCAATAAGTTGGTTCATTTGTAATGGCCAAAATAAGACATGGTGGCATGCAAGTCAGGACCCGTGGTCACAGATTGCTCCCTGGCCCAAGAGAAAGGGGATGTGATGGTCACCTACCTTCTCTTTGGCTCCTTTTGTGCACACATATTTGGTGGGGGGTGTTTGGTTTTGGAGACAGGCCCAGGCAGGCCTTGAACTCATGGCAATCCTCTTGCTTCAGCTTCCCAAATGCTGGAACCTCAGGAGGAAGGAGAGCTACTCATGGGTGGGAGAAGTTGAAGAAGGCTCTACCTGACTCTGGCTTTGAAGCGAGGATTCTGGCAGGAGTTTCGCCTGGTTCTCTCAGAGACTCCACCGCTGGGGTTCACATTGCCCCAGTTCCTGTGGAAAATGTTCAATCGTAAGGTCCATCCTCCCCTGGGAAGCTTCATGTCTGAAGGTTAGACTAACCGTCAAACCTTGAGGTGGGTGTCGTCCAAAAGGTCAGGTGGTGTGTCGTTATCCAGTTGATGGAAAAGGCAGCCACAATGTGAGCCTCTGCCAACTTTGGTGGGTTTTAGCATTGTGGGTCCAGTTCCCAAGAAATCAGTTCTCACTGTGGCCACCCTTAAAGTCATTGCAGCCCTACATGGTTATGTCTACCGCCACTATGCTTCCTCTTGGAACATGGCATGCTTGTCTGCTGCAGCCTCGCTCCATTTGCATGTGTAAACCCAGGGGCTCTTTCCTCACTCCCTACCTGTGTCCTTGTTCTGCTGTGTGTTGTTTCTTCAGAGAGCTCCTGCCCACAGTCAGCCCTCCTCATCTAGCCTGCTCCTCCCCTTCCATAGTCAGCAGACTGGGCTGCTCTGGGAAGAGGAATTTGCTTATTTGCATACTGTCAGTATCCTATGCTGGAAGGTGCAGTCTGTGAGCAAGGCCCAGCCTCTTGTGGTCACCCTGCGATGCTGACATCAGCAGCTGGGGTGGGGATGGTGGGTTCTTTTAGGTCTGTTGATCAAGAGATGAGGAACCAGTTGTGTGGGGCCAGGGCAACAGAGTTCCAGATTCAGGGACATGAAAGCTTCCACACCCAGAGTAAGTTAAAGGAGTAGGTTGTTCATATTCTTGGAAGCTGGAACATCTTTAAGACATAGCTATGCAGCCAGACCTGACACCAGGCCTGTCAGTCATCTCAGCTACTCCAGAGGTCACAAGTTCAAGAGCAGTCTGGGCTAAAGGAATGTGCACAAGGCTAGCCAGGGAAACTGAGTGAGAATCTATCTCAAAATGAAAAATAAAATGGCTGAGGATCTAGTGCTGTAGGATAACACTGGCCAAGCACGTATGGGGTCCTAGGTTCCCCAGAACTGCTATACATCATGGAGAAAAAGCTGTGTGCAGGGAGCAACAAATGGCAGGATTGTATGCATGCCACAGTGGGAGTCTACATACAGTCAGCAAGATATAAATGACAGGACCGTGTGCACGCCACTGTTGGTGTCTACATGCAGCCAGTGAAATATTCGAAGCAGTGCTTGAATGCAGTTCATCCCGACAGGGAGGTCATGGAAAGAGGAGTGGGAGGAAGCTGCTCACATTGCGTGCTCAGACAGGAAGCAGAGAGAAGAGGGGCTCCAGTCCAGCTTATTTCCCCCTCTTTATTTAGTCTGGAACTGCAGCCCATATCATGTTACTGTCCACCCTTAGGATGAGTCTTTCCACCTCGGTTAAGCTACTTTAGATAATTCCTCAAGCCCACACCCTGATCTTTGTGTCCATCGTGATTCTATATCCCATCAAGTAGGCTGTCCCAGCAGGCTGGGTCAGGGATTAAAACTCTGTCCTTGTTAGCTTTCTGTTGCTGAGATAAACACCGTGGCCAAAAGCAACATGGAAAGGAGAGGGCTTATTTGATGTAATCATCCCAATCAGTCACTCAATCATGAAAGGAAGTCAAGATGTGAACTCAAGGCAGGGTCCTGGAGACAGAATCCGAAGCAGAGGCTGGAGAGGAAGGCTGCTTACTGGCTTGCCCTCCATGCTAACTTGCTTTCTGATACAGTTCAGGGTGATCATCTACCTGCCCAGGGGGTGGTACTACCAAAAGTGGCCCGGATCCTCCCACCTCAATCATTAATCAAGAAAGTGCCCCGCGGGGCCTACAGTGCAATCAGAGGGAGGAGGCGTTTTCTCACTTTGAGGTTCCTCTTCCCAGATGACTCCAGCTTGCCTCAAGCTGATGAAAACTCAAGCAGGACTCAGCCCTGCACTGCTCCCTCCCAGCTTGCTAGACACATTCACAGCCACTCTAGCAACTGGCTTAGCAACTTTCTCCCCAGACCTTGGCCCTCCATCCCTAGCAAGCTTTGAGGGGCAATTAGTGAATCTGTTGACATCTTCCCTGAGAGTTCCAGGGTCACGAAAGCTAATTAACCTTCGGCTTGCATTCTAAATAGTAAAAACAGCCATGGCCAAGCCTCCTGGAATGAAGCAGAGATAGAGAGCATGGTGTGTGGGAAGTGTGGGGGGTGGACGGTGAAGGGGCAGTGAAGTAAGACCATTTCGGCTATACTTTAAAAAAAGATTGGGAAGGAATATATATATGTATATATTGGTAAGACAAACTGTGTGGAAGACAGCATGCAAGGAGAGGAAGCTGCCGGTGCGGCCCCAACCACAAGAGCATTCGTCAGACACTTTTGCTAAAAAGCGTGGACTCTTCACTTGGCCCCCAGGGTAAGCAAGGACAGGCTGAAGCCTGGTACCTCTGCCTTCAGTTGCATCTGTCTCCTTCCCTTTGGGCCCAACTCCTCCTTGGCTCTCCATCATCATGGTAGTGACAAGGAGTGCCTGTCTGACCTGCATCACTGCCTTCTAGGGCTGAAAGCACAGAGATCAGTTGAGGTCTACAACCTGCAATCCCCATGGTTTCCTGGAAGACCAGACCCCACACCTCAGACTGTCGACATGATGGTAGTTATCTAGGAGGGTGCGTCTGCACTCTGGGGTAGGGGGCATCTGCTGAACACGGCTTGCACTCTCAAGTGACGAGCTCTTCCAACTACTATGCCCACCCACAGGGGAGACAAGGGTGGCATCCACATTTTGACATCCACATTTTGACAAGGACTGCTGAATTACACGTACTTTCTGTCCCCTGACCCAATTCTTCCTCTTATGACGCCTCAAGCTCCTATCAGTACCCTGAAGACAGTCTTCGGGGGGGCCCCAGAGATTTCTATCTACTCTTCCCAGTGGGGTGATGTCAGCAGAAGTGGGGCGGGCCTGGAGACACAGCTGCACACGGCTGCACACTGCCACCTGCAGCAGCCTGAGTCTCTCTGTTCAGGCACCTCCCCTCAGGTGAAGCAGGATTCTCAACCTGGCTGCAGAAAAGAATTTCAGGAGAAATCCATATGAAGCTGGCTTGGAGTTCATTAGCATGGGAGTTTAAGCACAGGTTTAAGCACAGTGCCCCAATGGCGAGGGTGTGAGCTTCTAGAGGGCTGTGATTTACTGTCTTTATGGCAGCTGGGTACACGGTTTTGGTGGCTTCTGAAGTCACATCTCACAGGTTGCTAGCTTTTTTCTCAACTTTCAGCCATAACAAGTAGCTAGGGCAAACAGCCCCCTGTCCTAAACAGAAGGCATCTTGACGAAGAGAGCCAGGCAGACAGAACAGCCCTGCAAAATGCTGGCCAGACTGTGGTCAACTGACAGCGCAGAGCCCTGCGCCATTTCTCCTAAAGACACAGGAGGGAGCAGGCAAGAATGTGTTAGTGGCAAACGGGGCCTGCCCTTCGTGTAAGTGGAGGGTTAAAAGATCTTTAAAAATTGACTTACCGAGCAGCAGGGTTGGGTGGGGGTCTGGTGGTACAAAGACTAGACCAGCAAGAATGGACAGGGAGGATTATGGGTAGGAGCTAGTGGAGATGAATATGAGCAGGTACTGTTCCTATGCCCGAGAGTATCACTATGGGGCAGCAGCTCAGCAGGCCAGGCTTGTGGAGCCTGAACCCCTGGGATCCAGACCAGTCCCCACATGGTGGAAGGAGACAATGGCCTCCTCACAAGCTGTCTTCTGACTTCCATAGGCACGGACATAAGTAAATAAATAAGTGTAGTTAAAAATGCCATAACGAAGCCCACTGTTTTGTATACCAACTAAAAACATTAAGCAAACAAAAGACAAAACATGAAGAAAACTGGGAGAAAAAAAACAGTAAGAAGCTGAGGCTCCAGTGAAGCATGAGATTCATGACTCACAGGGGCACACACAAGGTCCTCACAGGGGCACATACAAGGTCCTCACAGGGACACACACAGGTGCCTCACAGGGACACACACAGGGTACTCAGGGGATACACACAGGGGCCTCACAGGGACACACAAAGGGTCATCATGGGGACACACACAGGGTCCTCATAGGGACACGCAGGGGCCTCACGGGGACACACACAGGGGCCTCACAGGGATGGTGGGTAGGGGGCGGGACGACAGTCCTAGCACACTGGTTTACCAGGAGAGAAAGCAGTCAGAGCTGGGCCATGTTGCTCTTTTCTATTTTATGACATCCTGCCCAAAGAACCATCTTCTTTTTCATGAGATCTGCCCTGGCTGTGGAGGACCTAGATTAACTGTGTCGAGAAGTGGAAAAGACAAGCAAGACATTTTTTGTGCCTTTTTAGTATGTGTGTGTGTTCACACATATGTGTATGCACACATACCCATGCTTGAGCACAAAGGCAGGAAGGGACATCAGGATTCTTCCTCTGATTGCTCTGTGCCTTATGACCCAGGACAGAATCTCACTGAATCTGAGCTCACCATATTTGGCTAGACTGGATGGCCATTGAACTCCCAGGATCTGCATCTGTGCCTCTCTGTGGGGTTGCCGGCATGCACGGCTACCCCTGGCTTTTTCATGTGGGCACTGGGGATTTGAACTCAGGTCCTCACTCTTGCACAGACGTTGCTGTTACCCACTGAACCATTTCTCTAGCCCCAAGAGATGGTTGATTCTCTGAAGTGCCTTGCTTCAAGTTTTCGTTGCTCATCTCTGGCAGGATTTAGATCTTCTGGCATAGTTGTGAGAAAAATGGTACAAAGCATGACTGTGATAAATTAAAATGTACCGGCTTGGCCACTCCACAGACGAGTGACTATTCCCAAGTCTTTGAAAAATACTTTCAAGATAAAATATGTACTTGTAGGTTCTGGGGGTTTTAAAAAGTCCTGAATCTTCACAGATTCACTGGAGAGGAGGGGGTGTTTCATGTAAAATGTACTTTTCCTTGACATTTAGAGGTCTTGCAAAGTGGCTTATTATAGATCTCGTGGACATCTTGATATTTAATTAAATTTCAGAAATATATTCTCTGCACTCATCAGGAGGAATATGAAGAATGTATTTACTCACTCTCTATTTGTTATTCTTTTTCTGTTCCTAACACAAAATTATCAGTTGGAGTAAGTCATCAGAGGCACTTAAACACTTTCAGGGCCGGGAATCTAATTAACCCCGGCAACTGTGCTTAAAATGTAGAATAATACAGACAAGTCCTTACAGGCGTCACGGGCAAGATTCAGCCTTGTGAAATGTTTACAAGGACAGTTTTTAAACTGACCTTTAATGTCTGTTTTCAAAAGGCAATAGGGAAGGGGGTGATTGGAAGCCAGCCGCTGAGCTCTGGCCCACTGTATTTCAGAAAATGATTGTGGCCAGATTAGTAAACTATTTCCCAAGCTTCCACTTCTACAGACTGAATTAAGAGACATCTCACAGTCAATGATCTCCTAGAAACGGCTCTTTCTCTCTGTTTAAAACTGAAATCAGAAAGTAAAAGACAAATACGTTCAACCTGCTGATCTAGAGACAAATTACATTCAATTGCCTCACTGGTGGGTGAGATTAACAGGGCTCAGGGTTCTGTTATCCCTAAGGTGTTCTCCCTTACCTCCTGTGTGTGTGTGTGTGTGTGTGTGTGTGTGTGTGTGTGTGTGTGTGTGTGTGTGTGTGTGAGAGAGAGAGAGAGAGAGAGAGAGAGAGAGAGAGAGAGAGAGAGAGATGATATGGGTGCCCAGGATGGCCACCCAGCTAGATAGAAGGATCCACCCATCTCTACCTCCTCACCACTGGTATGACACACATGTACCACCACATCCTGCTGTCTTGTGTGGGCTCCAGGGATCTACCCGGGTCTTGGCGCTTTGCGGGTAAGCAAACTATGGACTGTGCCGGTTCCCCGGGCCGCCCCGACTTTTGCTTCTCTGCTAGATTTTAGCTTATGGTAGAGTCACTTCCTCGTGCACCCAGATTCAAGCCGTTTCCTGCCACTGTTTTGTACTTGGCTTATCAGTTGGAAGTGGAAGCTGTGAGAACAGGAGCCTCCTAAGGATGGCTGTTGGCATGGTGAGGTCCCCAGAGCAGGCAAGAAGAGCAGGACCAGACAGCGGGCAGCTCAGCTGGGGAGGCTGTGACCCCTGGCAGAAAGAGCAGATGGGCAAGGCTCTGTGCCTTGCTCACTAGGAGCTGGAGTTTGCAGCCAGGGTGGGCAGAACATGGGGAGGAGCTGCGACAGGCCCTGATCTCTGGTCTGGGACAGGATGGGTCTGAGATGTCTAGAAGCTGAGCACAGAGGCCATGCTGGTCAGGGGTGAGTAAGTGGAGGCCAGTTGGGTAGTGGGCCAGTATGACTGTCCTTTGACCATAGAAGCAGGTCACCCCCAACTTAGTAGTGGCTTCAAAGCACTTATAGTTTAGAATGTGGCTCACTCAGCCCAAATTAAGGAGCTCTCAGGGCTGCGGTCCTCTTTCCAGCTCAAGAAGAAAAGACTTCCTTCTGCTTTCCGGCATTGAGAGGCTGCCTGCAGCCCTTGGCTTGTGGAGGCATCTTCCCAGATAGCAGCTTTAACTGAGTGTCAGGCCACCTTCTCCCTGATCTCTGTCCCTCTCTCTGTCTCCTCCTAAGACTCCCCATGATTTCCATGGATCTACCCACTCCGCATACAGTGCTTCCCTGTGTTGATTTTGAGGTGGGGAAAGTGGTAGAGAAAGGAGATCATTCAACTCACAGTTTGGGGCCTCAAGCCATGAGGCTGGTTTCTGTGTGGTCTTGGTGACAGTCACACACAGATGACAGCATGGTGGTCACAGGATTAGACCGCAAGTCAGGGAGGCTCACTGACAGATTTTTCTCTCCTATTTCATTTTTGTCTGATTTATTTACTTTAGGAGACTGGACCTCATAATGGGGTCCAGGCTAGCTTCAAACTCATCATCCTCCTGCCTCAGCCACCTGAGTGCTGAGATTACAGATATGAGCCATTAAACCCAGATCTGGATATTCTTTTATAACTCACCTGCAAGGCCAGCACTAATCCCTTTAATGGCCCCCAAAGTATCTACCATCCCAGTTCCACCAGAGAAGGCCAAGCCTCCAGCTCCCATGTCCTTGTGGGAAAGACCTTTTCCAAACACCATCTCATATGCAGTTCGGCTTACATGGTGACTCTGTCCCCTTGTCCATGTTACACCGAACAGGACCTGCTGAAGGCAGGATAGGAGGACCATGGGTTCTGCAATGCACTGTCCCCAAATTAGAGGAACAAAGTGATTTGTTTTGTGCGTACATCTAAGCAAGGTTTTCTGCCAGAACAATGCAGAGACAGTGTATCTGCAGCCTCAAATCCTGGGGTTGTCACTTGAGAACTGAGGGCTCAGGTGACCTGTGACGTCTTCATGCATTTGATGATAGTTGCTAGCTAGAACCCTCGACTGAAATGGCTGCAGCTGGTGCAGCTGGTACAGCTGAACGTGCCTCCTTGTGAGTTGTGTTTACCTGCAGCATGGTGGCTGCCAGCTTCATAGCAGGTCCCACTGAGGAAGCTGCATTTTCTCATAGGTGAGGCCATGGCACTCCTACCACACAGTGCTGGTCACAAGGAAGGCACAGACCCCATCCCTTCCTCTCACAGGAAGGGCATCTGATTCTCTCTTAATAAAGGAGAGACAGGAGAGCTGGTGTCTGGGCTCATTTAACCACAGCTTATGAGGGAAAGTGTTTGGCTTCGTTCTTCCAGAATCTGGATCCAGCCAGCCCCAGGAAGAGCACCTGATGGGATCTGCTTGACCTCCATTCTAGGACTGTCAAAGAAAAACACAAGATTTACAGCCAATATGAGCTTTGGGTCAACAACGAAATTGTAAAGTATAATTATATCCATGCAATCTTCAGGATAGATGTGTGCTAGGAACCACATGTGTTCTTCCTCTGAACTGCAGCCTTCACGGTGGACCATGCTCGTGTCTGCAAAGCCTCTTGTCAAGTGCTTTGACATTGCCTCTTATCCGTAGAAAGGAGACCCTGCAAAGGCCTCTGTCTTTAGGAGGAAAATCACTAAAGAGATGGGTACACTGAGCAAGAGGACCTGGGTCCAAGGTGGCTCAGCCTACTTCCTGGGGGCCAATGTAATCTGTCCCTTCTAACTATAATCACTCTTGTGGAAGTTAATGAGGAGCGTGGAACCCATTCTTCTGATGAGCTTTCAATTAACTGGTGTCTAATTTTCAAAGGCTCATGAATAAATGATTAACCCAGATCAGATACAAAATCAAAGCCCTCATGGGCTCATAAACAGAACAGCTGGAGAGATGACCTCCTCCTCTGCCTTCCTCACGACCAAGGAGAGGAGGCCTGAGCAGGAGTTAAGCTGTTCCCTCAGGGGCACTGACCTGGGTCTGTCTAACAATAAAGCTGCCTTTCTTGTCTGTTAGTATAGTATCTAAGCGATATCACCTAAGAGACTGGGGACTGTAACACCAATTGCTAAACAGTCTTATTAATAGCAAAAACCTGGAGCCAGATATTGGGGTGAAAGCTGAAAGATCAGAGAAACAGAACAAACCACAGCCAACCTCACCTTGCCAACTCCTCAGCCGATCCTCTTTCCACGAATCCTCAGACTGAAAGCCTCTGAGTCCTCACCCCTGAGGGTCTCAGTTGAACTGCTGCTCAGTTTCTGTCTCCTCATGTCTTATATACCATTCTCCACCCAGCCACATCACTTCCTGGGATTAAAGGTGTGTGTGTGCTTCCCAAGAAAAGGCTTGAGATCTCAAGTCCTGGGATTAAAGTCATGTGCCACCACTGTCTGGCTCCGTTTTCAGTGTGACCTTGAACTCATAGAGATCCAGGTGGATCTCTGCCTCCTGAGTGCTAGGATTAAGGGTGTGTGTCACCACTGTCTGGCCTGTCTAATCCAGTGACTGGCTCTGTCGTCTGACCCCCAGATACGTTTATCAGGGTACACAGTATATAGGGGTACACAATATATCACCACAGGGGACCAGCCACAGTGCCATTCCTAGAAAACAGAGAGGGCACAAAGACTTTGCTGGGCCTTCAATCCAGTCTGGTGGCCTGTCCTTCTCTGCCACCTACTGTGCTTGTATCCTTCCCCCTCTGAGGACACCAGAGCGCTTGAACTCTGACACTTGTGACATCAACCCTGGGTTGGTTGTTAGCTATGTTTCCCCACCTGGGTCTAAGCGCCAGGACTTGGGAACTGCCACTGTCTTTTGGAAATGCAGGCTGGGAGGATGTGACCCAGGCTCTTGAGATGAGGTCACTCACCGTGGACTTAGAGGGTGCTGTGCTTTAAATGGTGGTGCATTGTGGGAGTTGTGGAACCGTTAGGAGGTGGAGTCTCACTGGCGGATGTGGGTCACCAGAGGGGGACTTCGGGTTTTGTAGCCTGGCTCTAATTGCCTGCGATCTGTTTCCTGGTTGTGGGTGCAATGCAAGCCGCCCACCCCCTATTTCTGCCACCATGCTTTCCCCATCACAGTGAACTGTAGCCCCTCAGACCATAAGGCAGAACAAACCCTTCTTTCTTTCAATAGCTTCTTGTCATGCACTTTATCACAGTCACAGGGAAAGTAACTAATGCAGAAGTGTCACAAAGCCAATGAGCACCGTAGTAAAAAGGAAGGATGGATCTGGTAGAAGACTCAGAGAGGAGAAGGGGTCACAGGAAGAGTAAGGGAAGGACCTGAGCTGTCACTTTTACAAGCCAAGGAGCACCGAGGCCACCAGCTCCTGGGACAGAACCTAGATGGATTCTCCGTGGAACTCCCTGGAGGCTTCTGATTCTGGCCCAGAGCTATGTGGCTCGGTTTAATATCAACTTGACATAAGACAGACTCACCTGAGCAGGAAGCCTCAACTGAAGGGTTGTCCCGATTGCCTTGACTGACATCAGAAGTCCCGCCCCAGCTGTGGGTGGCACCTCATGGTAGCAGCTCAAATGGAAAGGGCATTTCTGAAGGAAGCGGATCTCACCTTTGTTCACTTGGCCTCCCTCTTGCCATTGAGTTGATTCCCCACTGTATTGCTTCACTGACAGTGGAGCAAGCATTTCTAAGCTTTCATTGTGTAATAGGGAGCAGAGGCTCTCCAGGAACTTCCTGGGCCCTTAGATGGTGACTGACTACTGAGGCACCCCACCCTGTGGACTGAGTGACTACTGAGACACCCCACCTTGTAGACTGAGTGACTACTAGTGAGAGGCAGATAATCAGAGGTTACTCCTACTGTTGATTCCATGCTTCTCAGATATAATTTGCTATTGTTATTATTTTAAAGCTCACTAAATAAAGACACAAATGTATTATATATTCATCTCCTCAGTTCTGTTTCTCCAGAGAACCCTGCCTAAACGAGTAACAGTGTTTATACTGATGTAAGCCCCTCTGGACCATGCTGTGCTATGATGTAAGCCTGCCGGATTGGAGTTATATTATGAGCTGTCTCACCCCATACCTGTGACCCCCTAACAAAGTCACTATATATGTTGCAGGATATTTGATCACACTGTGAACCCCAAGATTGCATTATTTACTGGAAAAACCTGTTTTTTAGTTGTGTTGTGGCTCAGCCCTAACACACACTGTTAATAATAATAAGCTTTCTGCTTACTGTAAACAGGATTAAATAAAGTCAACCATAGGTCAGGAGATGGTCGAGCAAGCAATCAGTTGGCAGGAAGTGAACGTAGGATTATTAAGAAAAAAACCATAGAGAGTAAGAGGGAGTCAGGAGGACAGAGAGACACACAGGAAGGAGGAGCGAGGGACAGTCAGTTCCAGGAGTCTTGTTTGAGACAGCATAGGAGAAGGCTTCTGGATGTCGTCAGAGGAGGAAGGTCAACTGGATGCTGTCTCTGCCTCTCTAAACTAGCAGGCTTTGACCCCAACATCTGGCTCCCAAGTCTTTATTGTAAAATCTAATGACTGAGATTTTGTTAAAAACAACACTATGTATCTTTCATCTCATAAGAGCTTGTGATTCTGGGTCTGTCTTTCTGTCTGTCTATCTGTCTTTCTGTCTGTCTGTCTGTCTCTCTGTCTGTCTGTCTGTCTCTCTGTCTCTCTCTCTCTCGTGTGTGTGTGTGTGTGTGTGTGTGTGTGTGTGTGTGTGTGTGTGTGTATGTGTATAGGGGGAGATTATTATGATTTGTGATTCCCTCCCACTTGGATCTGCCCACTGGCACCAGCAGAAGACAAATCATGTCAGCCATGTCCTGCTGGGTCTTTTGAGAGAAACTGAAGAGTTACTGGGAGTCCCTGTTTTTCTTAGTCAAAGGATCAGAATTATGGTTCTTATAACTGGTATTACTAATGTCTTTAAATCACCTTCAAGAGTGAGCTGACCAGCTGTGGCTCCTGAGACCCCACAGAGGGGTATGCGTTGGATAGAAGAGGAGCATCTTGCTGAGAAGAGGCCTGCGGGTTTGCATCACAACCAGAGCCTTAGGCTTCAGGAAACTTAAAAAACTTTACAGCTGCTGATTCCGAAATATGAACATCCTGAGGAGAGAGCAGAAGCATAACTGGATTTAGCTGGTTTGCTCATCTCTTAGGGAACATTCTGGCATTACCTCAGGCCCTCACCTTCCCTCAAATGGAAATAAGCATTGCTGCACATCAACCAACCCATGGCCACATTAGTTCCCTGCTGGGTGGTTTTCGCTGAGCTTAAGCTGACAGAACTTTACTCACCTCTAAATGTCAGACATGGGTGGGTGTAATGGTTAATCTCCGGTCACCATCTTGGTTCTATGGAGACAGCTCTAGGGGTCGAGAACACACTTCAGGATATGACTGTAGGGTGATACCGGGATGTCGTGCTAAGGGGGGGATTCTCATCCAAATGTGAACAGCCCCAACCTGTAGTCTGGGGGGCCTAGGGAGGGGGAAGGAAGAATTCAGCTAGCATAGACAGTTCTTCCTGCTTCCTGGCCTCCATGATGAGCACTGCTATGGCCCAGCACACCCTCCAGACATGCCAGACTAATACCTCTGAACAACACAAACCCTCATTTTTTTTTGTCAAGCATTTTGTCGCTGTAAACTAACACATGTGGCCCCATGCATACCTCAAGATGCATGAGGGACTCCAACGGAGGTGTGTACTCATGAATATCCCAGTCAGAGCAAGAGGGCAGCTCAGCAGGGACCGGTCTAGGGTGGACATCAGACAGTCCAGGGATGCTGACACGGCTCATGCCATCCCAGAGACAAGCATGGCTGGAGCTCTCCGGTGCCTGGATCTCCTGAGTGCTGTTTTCTCTCTCCTTGTTACCTGCACTTGAGCATGGTGCCCTAGGTATAGACAGTGAGAGCAGGTTGCTATCTGTGCCAGCTAGTTTAACCAGCATGGGTTCTGACTTAACCTACACCTCCTCACTGTGTTCAGATGGAGACAAGGCTTTGTGTTTGCAAGGTCAAATGGGGCTATGGAGGTAAAAGGCAGAACTTAGTACCATGGAGCAATGGCGTGCCCCATGAAGGCACCGTGCTCAGCATTTCCTCACTCAGCAGGTGGAGAGGGAGGAAGTAAGGAAAAGCCCAGGTCACAGAGCAAAAAAGTAAGGCGCCATGTCAAGGTTTACACTCTAGTCATTCTCTGAATTTATCACTCAGACCCTGATTGCGGACATTTTCATCCTAACAAGCGTTTCTGTCAGTTTTTAGTCACTGGACAGAAGATCTTAGGAAAGAAACTGTCCAACAAGATGAGGTTCACCTGTCTCCTGGTTCGAGTGTTCACATCCATAGTCTGTGAGTCCTTTCTCCCCAGCATTCAGCCATTGTAAGCCAGGTTTGCGACCTCATGCTTCCTGGAAGTTCAGCATAAATGTCTACAACTTCTCTGTTCTTTGGTCCAAGTGATAGATGACGGTATCTGCCTGTCCACAGACATCTGTCCTCTACTGGGTATGGGTCAGAGTTCAACAGGAACTTGACCATGACTGATAAAGAAGAAATGACTAGAAAGGGCAGGTTGAGACCCCAGGGCTACTGTTATAGGAGAAGGGACAGATCTGTGGAGCTCTGCCTGTGTAGAGGGGGCCACCCAAGAGAAATGGGGGCTCACAGGAAGGAAAGGACCAGCCTCCAACTACTGAACAGAGAGGCCTAGCAGAAGGGGAAGCTCAGCCCTCCTCTATCCTTGGTTGGGGTTGCAGTCTCCTGGGGGCCAAAGTTGGCCACTGGCCACCTTACGGGGATGCCCTTCTTTCATCTAATCAAAAAAGTCTCAGAGAAGGTTCTGATTGGCTAGAATTCAGTCTGGAAGACAACTGGAAGGATAAAGCGTTCTGATTGGCTAGAATTCAGTCAGGAAGACAACCGGAAGGATAAAGCATTCTGATTGGCTAGAATTCAGTCAGGAAGACAACCGGAAGGATAAGGCATTCTGACTGGCTGAGCCTAGTGTGCAAAGGGGTGTGGGAGAGTGAGGCACCGGAGGACAGGATGTGAGTATGGTGTCTGCTGGTATCTGTGACATGGCTGGCCCTTCCTCAGGCCATCACCATTTTGCAGCAACGTCCCCAGAGAGTGGCCGTCTGTCTGCCCACCTCTGTCGTCTTTCCCCGTCTCTCTTTTCTCTCCCGTTTTACAAGCAGATTATTTTAATAAGCAGTTTTATGTTCACAGCAACACAGAACAGAAGATACAGATTTCTGGGTCTGGGAGAACCAGTGCAGTGAAGCACTTTCCACACAGACAGGAGGACCCAGAACCCCTGTGACAAGCCAGGTGGTGATCCCTCCCCTAGTTTAGAGCCCCACTTTCCCAGGCTGCATGCGGGCTCCTCACTTTGCAAAATGGAAAGGCACATGTATAGATTGTTTTGTCTTCTGGAAGAAAATGGTCTTCTCCAAGGATGAATGCTGAGCCCTCAAGAAGGGAATCATAGCTCCACTCCCACCAGGATTTCAAAATGGGGAGTGCAGGCTATTTTGTGTCCCAACAACACAGAGGGAAATGAAAATCAAAATGCATCCTTGTGACATTTTGTACCTGCTGGGAAGCATCAGTCTGTCACCTGCCAAAGGAGCTCTGAAAGGCTGATCCCCAGCCCCTGACACAGGGGCCTGTTGGTTTGGCAAAAATGCACTTTCTCTCTCTTCTTCCACCCACATTGGGAGCTACATTGTAATCAGTTCCTCCTGGGTCTTGTTCTCTCCTTTTCTCATTTAAGAAAAATAAATAAATCAAAAGAGGTTTTTTAATAGCTTGTGAGGTCTCTGCCGCCCCCGGCCAGTCTTTGCAGAGGCTTCAGTAATCACAGAGGTGGGAGATCAGCACAGCAGAGGGGACTCTGTTCTGAGCTCCACAGGCATCCCTAACTGTAGGGGGCGTTTGGCCCACCAGAGCTTTAATTGGCAGCTTTGCTTGCTGAAGACACTGCTGAGACATTATCTGCTATTGTTATAAACATGCCGTGATTTCAGAGAACTCTCTTTTCTTTCTTTCTTTGTGTATTTCTGGTTTGCCTCTGCTCAGCCCATTATCTCCTTCATCAAGAAATGTTTACAATTGCTTGGACTGCTGGCTGTCATTCCGGCAAGCAGTTGAGATCAACACAGGCATTGGATACGGATCCAGCAGGCTGGGCACCTGGTGCACCAGCAGCCAGCAGCCTTCTCTCACAATGCAGCGCTGCCCTGGACAGCTGGTATCCCCTGGCTTGTAGGATCCCTGGGACACTCAGGTCTGGAATTGTTCCCCAGGACACATTGCTCTAGCTGGCCTCCCTAGAGCACACCATCCAGGAGGCAGGGGCCTGGTCCAGAGGACCCCCTGCTGATCACCCAGAGGGCTGTGGAAACAGCAGTCAGACCCACCATGGGAGAAAAGAGATTGTTTATGTAGGTGATCATACAGAGCAACCACAGGACCAGGAATGCTGGGTGGAGTCTGATCCCCAGAGTTCTTCATGTGATTTTGAGGAGGGGCACACAGACCTCCCCGTCTGCAATGTGACTTTCCCTGGGGAGACAGGAAAGCATGTTTATCAGCCCCAGTGGGGCACCAACAGCAGACCAAAGAAGAAAATCCCACCAAAGTCGAGTTTGCAGAACTGAGGAGTGTACTGGGGATACTCATAGGAACATGAGCAACTCAGGCAGCTTCATCACCAAGAAGCCCACTCCAGCAAGTTGATGACTCATAGACACTGCACCCCTGGAACTTCCTGCCCCACCAAAGGGAGTCCTCACCCTAGCAATTGCTCCTGCCTTTGAAACTCTCTTTCCCTTCCCCTCCCATGTGTGTGTGTGAGTGTGTGTGTGTGTGTGTGTGTGTGTGTGTGGTGTGCTCGTGTGTGCAGGTACCCATGCAGAGAACAAAGGAAGACTTGAGTGTTTTCTTCTATTGCTTTCTACCTTACATTTTGAGGCAGGGTCTCTTATTAACTCTAAAACATCTCTATTTCAGCTCCTGAAATCTTCTTGATCCCCTCCCACCGCTGGATCATTGTAGCCATGTTCAGCTTTGCCATGATGTTGGGAATTCAAATCAAGGTCTTCTTGCAAAACCAGCGCTCTTACTCACCACATCTCCTTAGCCCTGAGGCTTACAACTCTCTGGGATTCCTGGGTGTCTGAGCCTTCCTCTGCCATAAGGGGAGGGGCTGAAGATCAGCACCCACTGCACCCCAGGCTAAGAACTCAGTAAATCTGCACTGAAGACAGCGTTCTTTTGCTCACCCACACATTAACAGACTGATCATCGGCTCATTAATCATCAGGTACCCATGTCAGGGAGAGGAATTCCTGTAAGATATTTGCTGGGCAAGAGGGAGGACCTGAGTTTGGACCCACAGTACCTACAAACAGGGAAAAAACAAACAAGCTCTCATGCCTGCGAACCTAGAGCTGAAGATGTAGAGACAGGAGGATGGCCAGCTAGTCTGGCTAAATAGCTCAGCTCCAGGTTCAGTGAGAGACTCTGCAGAAAAAAAAAAAAAGGAACACAATTGAGGCAGATACCCAATATCAACCTCTGGCCTCCACAAGTATGTGCACACACACACACACACACACACACACACACACACACACACACATTTAAGTACTGAAAATGGAACCCAGGAACTCGGAAAGGATATGTGGGCACCCCTATCTCTCTTTTCACTTTTTTATTTTATTTTATTTTATTTTATTTTTTGAATCAGAATCTACTAAATTGCCCAAGCTGGTCTTGGACTCTGCAGCTCAGACCATACTCAAACTAACAGTCCTCCTGCCTCAGCCTCTTGAGGAGTTGGTTGACAGGTCTGTACCACCAGGTCTAGCCCCACTGAGATCTGAAACTCCTTTTAGCTGCATTGGAGAGTGAGTTACTAGGGCAGTTGTGTTGGCTCCCGGCACAGGTGACCAGGTAGGATGACAGCTGAAGACAGACGGGGGTCATGTGGTCAGAAGCAAGTAGTGAGGCAGCTCTCTGGAAGCCCAGGTAAGTGCCAGTGTCTACAGGACAAGTCAGTCCTTGCAGGGGCAGAGCTCAAGCAACCCTGGGGATCTGGCTGTCCTTGAAGTTGGGAAACTTAGACACAGGCCTTCAGCAGTCCCCTGATGTCTAGAGGGTGATGATGCAGGCTGTGTGTCTGGACTGGTGACTGGTACTCAGTCCTTGCTGTGTGTGTGTGTTATAGACACCATGGAGCTCAGCAAAGCACAGAACCAGAGCGCTCAGGTTTGCAGAGGGGTGGGCCATGTAGCAGCAGAGCTTGCTAAGATCTCCTCCTCCCAGCATCCTCTGCAGCACCCCGCCCCAGGGACTTGTTTCCCTCCCACCCTGCTGTGCTGTGCTGGAGGAGGGTGGTGTGGTTTACTAGTCTCTTGGGCACTGTGCCCTGCTCCCCATGCGCCTGCCCCATATCCATGCAAAGACCTGGGCAGTGCATCCTAGCAACAGGAATACAGGGCTGCAAATCCCAAGATAGTAATTCTTGCTTAGGGATGTCAAGCTGGGGTTGTATCTAGCCAATGGCTCAAAGCTAGGTTTTCTGACCTAAAAGGCTTGACTGTTGGAGGTCAAGTTTTGGGATTTGTTACTGCTTTTTAAAAAAATCTATTGAAAGCAAAACATGAAAACTGAACAGATTTTTTTCCCTCTCTCTGACCTTATTTTCCTGGTAAATTATTATTCAAGAGGCAAAATACCCCATGCTGAAAAAAGGGATAGTTAAATATTCCCTCTATAGTGAGGGGGAGATGTAATGAGCCTCAGTGTAGCGTACTGCCCTGTGTGGTGCAGGAGTGTCAAAGGCATTCACTGGGGATGGCACAGGCAGGAGCTCTGAGCTCTCTGTTAATCCTTAGGGTGCTGGTTAAACCCAGGCCTGGTGGGCTGGGGCCTGATCTGAGCCTGCGGAGATCAAAGGCTCAAGCCCCAAGCTTTCTGCTGACTCTCTCGGTGTCTCCTACCATCTCCGGGTGCTTCAAGAATTATTTCAGAGCCACTACGAAGCCGGCAGATGATGTCTTTATCAGGCTTCTGTGTGTACTTATTTATTCAACATCTGAAAGTGGAGAGAAGCCTGCCCACTAGACAAGATTAATGGCACACCCAAAGGGGAAGGATTACTCAGAGCCTGAGAGCAGGTCCCCACCCTGTACCCAGGGCTGAGCCTGCAGCCGGTATTAGACAAAACAGGAGGGAAAGAGAATTCTGGAGTCAGACAGATCTGTTCAGAGCAAGGCTGCAGCTGCCATCCTCTGCTACTTGGGTCCCCAGGTGTCAAGGACAGTTTATCACGTGGAGAATTGTGTGAGCTGTTACGTGAGATGCAGATTTGTGTTTCTCCCATGAGGGATGGTCACTATTGAATTCAAGTCTCCTTATCGTCATGACACATGCCCAACACACAAGGTTAAAGCCTCTTCTGCCCATCACACAGGGACCATCCATCCGTCTCCTTAGTGGTATTTGTAACATGAATCTTAAATAGTCTTATTAATAAAAAACTCGAGAGCCAGGTTCTGTTCTCTGACCCCAGATAAGTTTATTGGGATGCACAATTTATCAACCACATGTTCCCTTTTTTTGTTTAAAATTTAAAAAAGTTATAACTAATATAAGAAAAAGTATATACAATAAGTATATACAATAAATATAGTCAAGAATTACATTAACAATGTCTAGTCCATTAACATTTGACAGATTCAGACATAGAATTTCATTACTTATCCTATTTAAATCAAATAGTTCCTTTTTAAAGTAGATTCAACAATCTACCTTTTTATCTTATCCATATTCTCTTTTTTCCCTTTTCTGAGTAGATTAAAAAATCTACCCTTTTATTCTATTATTTCTATATCTTTTTTTTCAGAGTAGATTCAATAATCTACCTCTTATCTATATCCTCTTTTTCTCTCTCTCTTTTTTTAAAACAAGAACCTTGAACCCAATCTCCTTTGTTTAGCTTTTTTTCTCCCTGACCATTAACAATTAACAACTTGTAACCAACCATCATGAACAATGACAATATCCATAACTCAAACAACCAAAACCTGCCCACCCCACCTCTTGGAAATGTGGGAGTCATTTTCGTAAAATTACTTCCTGCTTTCTGGGGATGAAGACATCTTTAGGGAATCCTGGAAAGATCTGGTGCAGCTTCTCCTAAGCAAGCCTCCCAGGCTGGCCTCAAACTCGGGATCCTCCTGCTTCTGCCTGGGGCCATCCCACACCCACTGCTGTGGTGGGCCCTGGGACCCCCATCTCCCTGGGGATTCCCTTCCACACGGAGTCTCTGTTGCTCTCTCTTCTGATCTGTGTGGGAAATCGGTCTCTTTTCACCTGAGTCCCACACCCACAAAGTCGTGTCACGGCCATTACAGGCTCCTGTGGTTGGTGGCTTCTCTGTCATTATACCGAGCCAGCCAGTGCCCAGCCTTGTGTCCCTCCTTTCTGAGGAAGTCTGTTCCCCAGTCCTCAACCTGTTCTGCCTTCCTTGAGTCCAAGGTCTGTTCTTAGCGGCTGCTCACTCTGGGTGACCGACTGCGGTGCTGGCGGCTCTGCCGGCCCTCAGTCTTACCACCGTCTCTGCATCTTTGGTCCAGTAACTGTAAAAGAGTCCCCACCTTCTCCTGTTCCCTCTTTCATGGCACTGGGGACCACACAGACAGTCTGAATCTTTAAAGGGTGGAAAGCAAGATGCCCCTTACCCATCAGGAAACGCAGAATCCAAGGGGCAGGGTATCGGCTACAATCACAGACCCAGCAAGACGCCACTCAAGGTGGAAGGGCTGATGTTGCTCGTGATCTGAGGCCCATAACGGAAGGGGAAGCATGGGGGCTTTATAGTGGTGGGACTGTGTGGCTGGGACCCCTCCTGTCTTGGTGGACCAGGAAACAGATAGGAGAGACTGAGGTGAAAGTGGGGTCTGGCTTTATCACCTGCCCTAACAGTCACATCCTTCCTCTCGCTAGATGCCACTTGGAAGGTTCCACAGCCTCTCAAGAGAGGAGCTGGGAACCAAGTTTTCAAACACATGAGCCGGGGACGACATTACACACTCAATCACGTGGAACTTTCTCCTTCCCGTCCCATGTCCCAGCTTGGAAAATCTCTTGTTCTGGTTGCTGAGGACAAACAGACACAGGGAAACTCCCCCCCCCCTCTCTCTCTCTCTCTGTGCACGTACATACATATGTATGTCCATGTGTCTAGAATCCAAAAGATAACCTTGGGTGTCATTCCTCAGGTGTCATTTAAATTGTTTATAACATTTATCTATTTATTTATTTGTGTTGTGTGCTTGCACATCACCACAACATGTATACGGAGCACGTAGAAACTGGTTCTTTCTGTGCTCAGGGTGTTACGTTGGGCATCAAGTGCCTTGACCTGCTGAGCTCTTTCACCAGCCCAACATTTAAAAACCAAAAAGCCAAAAACAAGATCTCTCAGTGGCCTGGAGCATGCCAGGGAGGCTGGATTGGCTGTCTGGTGAGCAGACCCAGAGATACCATCTCTTCCTCCCCAGTTCTTGTGGGCATATGCTACCACACCTGGCTTTTTTTCTTTTTTTAATGTAGGTTCTGGGGGTTGAACTCAGGTCCTTATACATGCAAGCACTTTGGACTAAGAACCTCCTCATGCCCAGGGAAACTGTTTTGCTGAAGGACCTCAGTGGAATGCAGATAACCAGGACTTGTTACCACATTAAGAGTTAAGAACATGAGGTGCTGTTAATTTTTTATATAATTTTCCATTCTTAGGCATGAAATTTGCTGCTGTGTGCTTATGAGAAGTATTATTTTAACCTTTCTAATTCACTTTGCACTACTTTCTGGAGACAAAATTAAAAGTTAAGCACTGGTGTCTCACATCAAAGGCTCAGCGTGCCGAAGGGTACGAGCCATAAAAAAATCTAAGAAAGAACAGTGGCCTTTGAAGACTTTGAGGATAGAAACACACTGAGAAGGGCCTGGATTGTCCACAGAGATAGATTTCAGAGACGCAGCCTGCAAAGGTGCAGGAGAGGAATACGGGCCCAAGACATGACTTCTTTACAATGAGTTTCTATAGTTATAATCACAGGAGACCCACCCAAGTAAGTGTCTCCAAACCCATCAAAAAAGCATACAATGATAATAGCCATGGCCATGCTGGAGTTTCTCTCCAATTTAGAAACTGTGGGGTTCCTCTGTAACCTCAGCACTAACAAGTGGTCTTCCTTGTCTCAATCCCACCTCTCACACTCTGGGACCAGCCTGACCCCCCTCAGTTTCTCTCTGTGCCTTTGCCTTCTAAGCCTCTGCTGGCCACCACTCCACTCTGCCTTGCCGTGGCCATTGTGGTAGATCCCGTATGTAAGAGCATGTACTGTGTATCTTCCAGGACCCAGATTTCATCACATTAACATAATACAGATTAGTTACATACATGACAATGTATGTTGTCATAATGACTTCATTTCTGTCCTTTTTAACATGTGAGTAGTGATCCACTGCATATATATAGCACCTTCTCTTTGTACATTCTTCTGTCCATGGACACTCAGGTGGAGCCCATGACTTGGCTGGTGTGAGCAGTTCTGCAGTATCCACAGGGTTTAGGAGACTCTTCAACACTTTGATTTTAAGTCCTTTGGATCCACAGGCCATGGTGTTGCTCAACACTTCTATTTAATTTCCCTGAGGAACATCCACATCTGACTCCTTGTTAGTGCCACTGCTCACATCCCACTGAATGCACCTCGGGTCCCTCCTTTCTGCCATCACTACACAAAACTTTCATCCTTGTGCTAACAATCTTCAATGGTGAGCAGGACAGGTGACATGCCATTCAGTGGCTCTAATTTCAACTTTGCTGCCTCCCTCTAGAGGGGTCTCTTTACTCCCAGCACATGTAGCAAGGACATCCCACATCTGCCTGCCACTGGTCCACTGCATGGGGCATGAGAACAGCTTGGAGTCTGGAGAAACTAGCTCTGCATCAGAACGAAGGACCGCAGGCAGGAGGGTAGCTTTGCTTTGAAGAGATACCCATGGTCTCCTTCAAGATGTCTGCACCTAGGGACAAGCATGGTCCTAGAGGAGATGAGAACAGAATTGCAGAAGCCCTCCCCACTGCCTCCCCGCAGGAGGACAGGGGCCTCAGACAAGCTTCAAATGCACTTTTGAAAAGACATAACAGAAGTGTGCACACCCCTTGGTGCTTTAGTTTGGACTGAGAACAAGGCTGGGGTACTCTGCCAGGCACCCCATCCTTTGCAGTTCTGGCAGTTCCACCACAAAGAACTGGGGAACGTCTTCAGTCCTGCCATATTGTGGACCACGTGTGGTCTTTCTTCAACAAGAGCAAGGAGCCAGGAGCTGCCTAGTCCAGATGGCATCAGTGGGCTGTCCAAAAGTATGGAAAGTACACCATAGGATGTCACCAATATACGTAAAGGTACACAGGTACACACAAACATACCAGTACACACATCCTAGTATACATACACAGCTGTGTACACACACAAACACACACACACACACACACACACACACACAAACACATGAACATGCACCACTGTGTGTACACACACAAGGACACATACCCACACCAGTATATACTTACACAAGTACACACACATACACAGGCACACACAGGTACATACATATTGGCACATTTACAAAGAGGTACATAATGCAAACCTGTGTGTATACACACAGGTAAACACACATGTCCATGAGTGTACACAAGCACACACATGCAGACATATACACACAGGTATGCATACGTATGAGGTGAAATGCCGAAGCCATGTTAACACTGAAAGTCAGTCCCACATCTTGGGAAACTCTATGGTCCCTGGCAAGTGCAGGTGTTCGGTCACATGCACACATAAGTGGAAACGACAGGACATCTTGGGAGCTGTTACCTTCTGTAGCCAGGTCTGTTAGTGATGGCATCAGGACTGAGAGTGACAGACAGGCAGGAGGAAGGGGCCAGGTCCACAATGTTTCAGCATTCTGTTGGTAGCTGTGTCAGAGTCTTGGATGTCTTTTGACTCCCATCCAGAAGTGACCAGAGGTGTGTGTGTGTGTGTGTGTGTGTGTGTGTGTGTGTGTGTGTGTGTGTGTATGTGCATGCATGTGTGTGCTTGTGTGTGTGAGCACGTGTGCATACATGTGTGCGAGTGTGTATGAGTGTGTGAATGTGTGCATGTGTGTAGGGAATGGGCCCCCTGCTGGGCCTCTCTGGACACTGCATCCCAGGCCCATCATAGTGGCAGCAACTTGACTTTTGCTGGAATGGGCAGAACTTCAGCCTCTCTGACTTCACACCGCCTCATCCTGCTCTAACTGCCAACCATCAATGTGATGACTTCTTCCACAAAGAGAGAACCTGCTCCCACAGCCTGGCCAGGAGGAAGCAGTTTGGATCCTGTATTCCTTCTGTTCTCGATGCTGGGATCCAATATCTGATGGAAGCAACATTATGGAGAAGGGCGGGTTCTTGGCTCTGTTCCAGGGATACATCCAACATGGTGGTGAAGACATGGCCGCAGGAGCCCGAGGCCGCTGACCCCACTGCATCGACAGCAGGAAGCAGGAAGTGAGAGCTGGCTAAAGAACCTGAAGGCCCACCCTCAGCGATCCACTTCCTCCGAGCAGGCCCCAGCTGGGAACCTCATATTTAAACACATGGACCTGAGGCATACATTTTATAATCTGTAATAGATCCTAAGGCCCAGGAGCCTGAGATGACTTAAGGAGGCTCCGTGGGTGGAGAATGGAGGACACAAAGTCCTGGGGAGAACCTAGAGGACAGGGAGCTGGGAGTGACCAGGGGCAAGTGAGACGCTCCACCATGGCACGGCCCCAAGGATGGGAAGACAAAGGCCGACCTTGACTGTTCCTCAGGTGTAGTCCACCCCTCTGTTTTTGAGACAGGTTCTTTCACTGGCCCAAAGCTCACTAAGTTATGGAGGCTGCTTGGCCACTGACCTTTAGGGACCCACTTTGCATCCTCAGGCCTGGAACTACAGCAGCATACTGCCACGTCTGGATTTTTTCACATGGGTTCTGGAGATCAAAGTCAGGTCTTTACTAACAGAGCTGTCTTCCCACCCCTGTGATGAGCTCCATTGTACTAACCACTGAGTCTCCAGAGACTGTGGCACACGGTAGGTGCTCAGTACCTACCTGTTGAGTGAATGCCCTATGCACTGAAAGCCATGTTCCCCTCAGGGTCCCTGATTCTGGGCGCCGGAGAGTCCCCATGCCTGACTTGAGAAGCAGTCTGTTTCATTTCACTTCTTCTGTCTCTCACAGAACACAGCCATTTCTATCTTAATTAAAAAATAAAAAGCGACAATAAAATGTGCTGTTACAGATTGGATGGGTAAGACGATTGGCTTGACAGTAATGTAGGAATTTAATTATCGCACAGCAGGCCTGTATAACTCACGTTCAAAGGAAGGGGAAGTTGAAGAGGTCCAGTAAATCACTGCTTTTAACAATGGGAGGATCTTTTGTAATTGTCCAGTTCCTGCTGACGAGGTCACAAACATGCCACAAGCAGCTCAGGTGCCATACGCCAAGGGTTTTAATGGACGCACTGCTCTTTATGCTGGGATGCTGTCTTCCAGGGGCTCGACAAGGTGATGGCTGGAACGTAGCCCCTGGAGTGCGGCTGGTTAGCAGGACTTCTCGAAACCCACCTCTTCCCACACATCTCTGGGCTCTCGTCTGAGGGCCCAGGGGACAGTGAGTGACACAGGAGAAGGCTACAGCCAAGCCTGGGCTATTACCTGGAGGACAGACCCAGCCACGGTTGCTAGTTAGCCACTCCCAGGGGAAGGGGCCGTGCAAAGAGCGCACAAGCATTTCATTCTGGGGTCACCTGGGGTAGGGTAAAAGAAGATCTCTTCCCTGTGAACTCAAAGTGACTTCCTCCACAGCCTCCCCCTTCCTCCACAGCCCTACTCTTCCTCCACAACCTCCCCCTTCCTCCACAGTCCTACTCTTCCTCCACAACCTCCCCCTTCCTCCACAGCCTACTCTTCCTACACAGCCCTCCCCCTTCCTACACAGCCTCCCCCTTCCTACACAGCCTCCCCCTTCTTACACAGCCTCCCCCTTCCTACACAGCCTCCCCCTTCCTACACAGCCTCCCCCTTCCTACACAGCCCTCCCCCTTCCTACACAGCCCTCCCCCTTCCTACACAGCCCTCCCCTTCCTACACTGCCCTACTCTTCCTACACAGCCCTCCCCCTTCCTACACAGCCCTCCCCTTTCCTACACAGCCCTCCCATTCCTACACAGCCCTCCCCCTTCCTACACAGCCCTCCCCCTTCCTACACAGCTGTCCCCTCTCCGATAGCCCTGCTATTCTGTTACTCTTCCCCCAAGCATTCATCTTCATGGGAGAAGTGTCATTTGAAATGAGGGAAACAAGAGGCCATTTTTCTAGGAAGTAGACGCTGCCTCCAGGACCCTGGACAGTGCCACACTGTTGGCCATTGTGAACTGAGTACTGGACACAGAAAAGCTCTCTGCCTGCTCCTGATGGGGTGTTCACCCACATCAGCCCCTTGCTCAGGAAGTGAGCATACTCACAAGATCAATGAGCTCTCAGGGGGGACTTTCAACATATACTGGAACCTGCAAAAACATTTGTGTCTTGAAATTATTAATTTTTTACTATTTTAAAGCATTTATGGAGGGTTCAGTCCTATGAGATAGCCTTTACTATCTGCACACAGGACACACACAAACACACAGAGACATGCTGCTTGTAGCCTTGTGATTAGTAGGCGTAGCAGGCATGACTGTGGGGTGACAAATATTTCTAGCCATCCAGCTTCCCTGCACACACTGTAAATACTCTTCCCAACATGCTCCTACCTGTGCTTGGATGGGTTCATGTAACTGTTCTAAGGATGAGCCAGGATGGGACTCACCATGCACAACTTCCTTGCCTGGCATGTTTTTGCTAGTGTGCATCTGTGTAAGTTGTTTCATTTGCTGCCTGGAGCATCACCAGGCTCTACAGCATGAGAGCCTCAGCCTCGGGGGCAGAACTTCCCCTCCACCAGTTCTCAGAGGGGAAGTCCACCTTGGCTGTCTGATGTCATCATGGTTAGGAAGTGTTAAAGTCCTAACTTTACAGGCACAGGAAGCCGCAGAGCTCACCCAAACTGCTGGTACTCAGAGATTTACTGGTGTTGCAGGAACATTTTTATAACATTCCAGAGGGGTGTGTGTGTGTGTGTGTGTGTGTATGAGAGAGAGAGAGAGAGAGAGATATCCATATTTATCTTTATCACCCACCTATTGATCTATCATCCATTGTCTAACATTTATTTATTTATCTATCATCTATTATCTATTATCTATCGATATCATCTATCTATCTATCTATCTATCTATCTATCTATCATCTGCCTATTTATTATACATTATCTGTTTATGTATCTATCATCTATATATCACTTGTCTATAAGGCCATTGTGTGTATGTATGTGTGTGTGTGTGTATATATATATATATATATATATATATATATATATATATATATATATATAAAATCTCTATCCCCCCTCAGATATCACTTTGTTTCCATGCCTGATGAAGATTGAGGGATATATGTTCCTCTTAGGCTGATGTGGGGAGATCCATCTCTGTTTCCTCAGAGTTCCAGAGGCTGTCGCCACTCCACTCAGTTTCTCTAGGCAATGTGTAGGTCCTCAGGCTTCTTTGCTCTTGTGAAGAGCTGAAACAAATCTCCAGACCCCAGTTCCTCCATGGGGGAAGCAGGTTCCTTTGCACTTCTGCTTAAGGCCCTGTGTAGGAATCTTCTCCAGATGCTGTGAGAGCTTGGCAGATACTGTGAGAGCCCAGCATCCCATCTCTCAAAGCCTCCTGGGGTGAAGAGCCAAGCTCAGGGTCTGGGATGAGCAACCCTGGTGCTCTCTTTCAGGTGAGTTTTCTTGGGCTCTCAGAAACAGGACTACCTGGGAGAGGCTGTCCAGGACTCCGTCCTGGTTCTGTTGGATTCAGTGATGCCAGTGAGCACCGGTGATCAGAAGCAAGAGGGTCACCTGGGATGTAAGTATTTCTAAGGAGCAGAGAGTGAGGAGGGATTGTGAAAGTTTATCTATCATCCATTACCTTTGACAGGGTGGGCCTCTGGATGATGGTATTGATCCAGCACTGGGATACCAAATTTCAGTGTCCACTTGGGGAGCCACCCTCCTGTCACCATTAATCAACCAGACTGACTCCCCAGTCGTGGCAGAACTTGGGAGAACCTGGCCTCACCATCCAGCTTATCTCCTGAGCTATGGTAGCTCAGCTGTGGTGATGACACATCAGTCAATCAAGTGACCCCCCCAAAGCTTGTGCATGGGGAACTTTGTGCAGGAACGGTAGGCTAGCCAGAGTTCCCTGCAGTGGTCAGTGATCATCTTTGCCACCATATGGACAAACGACCTCAGAATTCCATCAGCAGAAATCATCCAAATCTGTCCATATATTGTGAACACAGTGTGCCTGTCCTGGTCTTAAATCACTGGTCATGAGAATCAATAGGTTGTGTGTGTGTGTGTGTGTGTGTGTGTGTATGTGTGCATGGTGTGTGTATCTATGTGTGTGCATTTATGTGTGTGCATGAGATCAGGGGCTCTTCAAGAAGCTCCTATCCTGTTTGTTGAGACAGTGTCTCTCTCCGGCCCTGGCCCAGAACTCATCCAGTAGAATAATCTGGCTGGCAGGCAAGCACTGAGGATCTACTTGCCTTCACCCTCTCAGGCATCTGCAGGTTATACGAGCATACAACACTGTGCTTGACTTTCTGGAATCAAACTCAGGTCTCTATGTTTGCAAGGCAAGTACTTTCCTGACTGAGCTGTCTCTAGCTCTGCTCTATTTGAATAAGGCAGTTTGTGTGAGATCTCTGTCTCTTACAACCACAGGAGCTCTGGTTGGGATGTCTGTGTCCCAATCTTGAAGAACCGTCAGTGATGCTGGCTCAAGGCTCCGAACTCACACAGTGTCTGTTGAGAGTGGGTAGCACTCTTTGGAACTCTTATCCAGTAACAGTGGAGCCAAGTGCCTTGGAACACCACATGGTATCTCCAGGGATAGGTGTACACAATGTCCTCCCTCCCCGAGTGGGAGCACACAGGGATGGTGCCTGGATGTATTCATACCTCAGACACAGGTGTGCCCTCTAAGGATTTCGATGTTAAGTCTTACAGTCTACAACCGTGTTGAAACAAGCACACATACTTTTTCTGTGACTCCTTAATCTACGACCAAAGTGGCTTCTCAGAGCTGATGGCAATGAACTTCATGTTTATTGAGCCAACTTCAAATATTTGATGATGTCATTGGCAGTGCTTATCACCTGCCCCGGACATCCCTAAATCCACATTGCTGGGTGGTGTTTGGTGTGCTTTCTCCACATGTAGCAATAAAATAATGGGACAAGTGTTTGGAGGAGTTCTGGCTGCAGAGTCACTTCCTGGGACACTCTTGGCAACAAAGAGTCTTTGCAGTCCATTGAAAAGGAATCCTGGTAAGGGGACTCCTGAGCAAGACACTGGTGAGGAGGTGACCTTGGGGAGCCTGGCTGGACAAGGAGGAGTCAGGAGAGTCTGGAGTCCAACTAAAGCTCAGATCTGTCATCCTCAGAGGCAAGCTGTGGTGCTGTCTTGTTTACACTCACAGTCCTAGAGGTGTTCTCACATTTAGAGAGTATTGAATGAGTGTAAGAAAAAGTGTCAGAAAAGACATTCCAGGAAGAAAACACATGTGTGCATATCCCATCACATACACCACATATATATATATATATATATATATATATATATATATATAATATATATGCATACACAAACCACATACACATATATACATGCCCTACCTATATGTGCACACAGTCAGCACATACATACACAATGCACTCCCCCATACATACATACATACACACACACCACCTCAATATGCACACTATTTCACATATATAAACACACATGCACATTCCATGTATATATATGAATATACACACACATATATATACATCACACCTACATATGCACCCCACAAACATGCAGATGCATGCCCCACCTATATATGAATACACACACATACATATACCTATCCCCCATTTATACATGTATACACACTACATACATGCATGTGATCATATTACACATACATATACACTATACAGGGTATGTGGAATATGTGGAGCGTGTGGCATGGTGTGGTGAGATGTGTATATAGTTCAATATGAATTGATAGCTATTGGAAGTATGGGGGTTGGTAAAATTAGATTATACAGAGGATCCAGGAATACCCCAGGTCCTCCCAGTGACATGGCCTAGAGTAGACTTTGACACCGGAACATTCCATTGTCCTCTGGGAACCAACATAGTCACCAGCTTCTATAGGTTGCTGGGCAGGATGAAGCCAGGACACACTGCTGCCTCTTGGGAGGGCTCAGGGCCACCATAGCTCTCTCCAGGCCCTGGTAACCCAAGGGAAAAATGGATGTAAGCTTCTACCTTAATTTAATGGAAAAGAAAGAAAAGACTGTGTCTCAGTTAGAGTTTCTATTGCTGAGATAAAACACCCAAAAGCAACTTGTGGGGGGAAAGTTTATTTCATCTTACAGTTTACAGACCATCACTGGAGGAGGTCAGGGCAGGAACTCAAGGCAGGAGCCTGGAGACAGGAACTGAAGCAGAGGTCATGAAGGAACATCACTTACTGGCTTGTTACCTATGATTGTCTCTGCCCATTACACAGAGAGAAATGACTGAGAGACTCTAGGCCTATGGGCTGAAAATGGATGGCCCAACTTTGCAGAAGAGCTTTAGGTGACTGTCCAGGCAGCCAGGTGTCTCTGTCATTCTAGATTTTTGAAAGTTGCTTACAATGCACTTTCTGTTTACTTAGGAAATATTATGTCCTTCTGAGGTCTTTGATATAGTTGAAGACTAGATAGTTATAATTATGGTTTTCCTTGGTTATGATAAGCAATAAGGTAGATAGAAAACCTTGGACTCACAAATATAGGATAGATAGAATATCTTCTTATTTTGCCAAATACAAATAGACTAGATATTATAACTGTAATGCCTGCTTGATAGATGTAATTTTACTAGGTTAAAGTTAAAACCCTCCCTTTAAATAGAAAGAAAAGGGGAAACAATGGGTGATGTTGCTCTGTATGTTGTGAATATGTGTTGCTCTGATTTGTTGATAAATAAAATGCTAATTGGCCAGGAGCCAGACAGGAAGTATAGGCAAGATAAGCAGACAAGGAGAATTCTGGGAAGAGGAAGGCTGAGTGAGGAGATGCCAGCCCGCCGTCCAGGGAGCAGCATGTAATGGCACACAGGTAAAGCCACAGAAAACATGACAACATATAGATTAACAGAAATGGGCTGAGTTTAAGTATAAGAGCTAGCCAGTAGTAAGCTAATGGTTGAGCAGTTTTAATTAATATAAGCCTCTGTGTGTTTACTTGGCTATGAGTGGCTGCAGACAGGGCAGGACACAGGAAAACTTCTGGTCACAGATCATCTTTGTTTTCATTCCTCAGGTGTTGTCCTTAGCTCACTGGGTCCTTCACTGGCCGGGTATTCACCAAGTAGGCATGGCTGGCCAGCTGGGGGTGGGGGAAGAGTGCTTCTCTCTGTCTCCCCAGCAATGGCATTGTAAGCAAGTGTGCCATGCTCATTTCTTCTCACGAGTTTTGGGGGGGGGGCGCAAACTCAGGCCCTCAAGCTTATACAGAAAGCACAGTACTGACTGAGCTACCTGCCTCCAGAACCAAATCCCCTTTTCATAAGTGTTCTTCTATGGATAGCTTGTTTGAATTTCTGTGTCTTGATCTGTCAGTGAACCTGTGAGTCAGTTAGCTCTCTGTCACTGGAACAAATGCCTGAATCAATTAGTTAAGATGAAGAAAGATTACTCTGGCTCTCAGTTTGGTGGTTATAACAAAAAGGTGGATTGGCACCATACCTTCAGCCCACAGTGAAGAAGTACACCTTAGAAGGAGGATGTGGTGAATTTCAATGCTCACCTCAGGTACAGCGAATGGAAAAGAAGATGAGGAGGGAACCAGGGTCTTAGAATCTCCCATGTGGACAGCCCAAAGAGCTAAAGATGTCCAATCAGAAAGTTCCATCTGCCTGTCTTTCCATTCTGAGAACCTGTAACAGGTGGGGCTTTGGAGAACATTCTGAACCACTGTTACCTCTAACCAAATCCCATCCTATCTATCGTTATCTGAACAGAGTTTCTTGACAGCACATCTGCCTCCTTGCATCAGCACCCTGGGTAGAAGGTCCACTGTCTTCAGTGCCCATTGCATCCTTCATAGTTCACCATGTAGACAGGATCCATGATAGCATTCATTGAATGTCCCATGCTGGAACCTGGGAGAATGTATGTGTCATAGATTCACAATGCTAGAGTGATGTACAGATGTCATCCCTGGCCACACCTCATGCTAAAGGATGCCCACCACAGGCTGCAGGGTGGCTTGTCCCTTCCTTGTTTCAGGTGGGGTTCCTGGCTCAGTTGTGGTGTCTACTCTGAAATCTATCAGCCCTATTGGGTACCTTCTGCCCTCCAGAGCCTCTCTCTTTCTCAGGCTTGGACAATGGGTCCTTTGCCTGCACATGATTGACACTCCCTGACCACGAGTGCCCCGAGCTATGAGCTGAGTCTTAAGCTCAGTGCAACTGTCCAAAGCAAGCTGTGGGGGACAGAGATGGCACTTCAAATGGTGTTAGATCCCTTGGGCTATTTAAATAGTAGGTGCTAATAACTGTCTAATGAATAGATGGAGAACACAGTAACAGCAGCCTAGAAACTGTTACCAGAACTTACAGGCAGTCGTCTAATGGGGCCTGCTTGCTGTTTAGAATGACCCAACAGCTTCTTGCCTGAGAGGGTGTTATAACCAAACGAGTCTGAACAAGAGCCGTATTTTTAAAACTGTGCAAAGAGAACTATCTGTACTTGGGAAAGGATCTTCTAATTCTCATGTATGCATAGGTGTGAGCAGTCATGGGACTAAGACAGTCAGTGGTGTAGGAATTAGGGGGAGAAGGAAAGAAAATGATGAAGAAAGGAAGATAACAAGTAAGGATGGGAGGAAGAAAGAAAGACAGACTTATGACAGAGGTTTCACAATCCTCACACAGCCCCTTTATTCTTGACCCACTAGTTCAACACTACCTGCCCCAAAGGGCCAGAGGTGGAAAAACATAAGAGAAGAATCCACACTGCACATTTTTACAACTTGCCCTGAGTGGCCTCACCAGTTTTCACTCCTGCCAGTAAGCTATGCCCACACTGCCTGTGCCTCTGTCTTAGACCCCAGGTTCTATGTCCCATGGTCTAATGGGTCCCCAGGTGTGTCCCTGCCTAGCAGCAGACTTAGGTCACCCAATTGACTGGGAGCATGGGTTCTTGGAGGCAAAGGCTCCAGGGTATGGACCTGCCTTGGGCTCTCACAGCACCCGGGGAGTTTGCTGCCTGCTCAGGTCTGAACTCATGAGGTATACCAATACCCTTTGCATTGTTTCCCAAAGGCTCCAAATTTCCTAGCTAACCAAGCTAGTCTAAATGTGCTGGGGATTAAAGAAGCCAGGATATTTGCAGTGGGATGTCTTTCTGTATGCTGTGAATGTGTGTTGCTCTCATTGGTTAATAAAAAGCTGACAGGCTGGTAGCTGGACAGGAAGTTAGGTGGGAAAGCCAAACTGAGAATACTGGGAAGAAAGAAGGCGGAGTCAAGGAGTAGCCAGCCAGATACCGGGGAAGCGAGATCAGAATGCCATACTGAGAAAAGGTACCAAGCCACGTGGCTAAACATAGACAAGAATTATGGGTTAATTTAAGTGTAAGAACTAGTCAGTAATAAGCCTTAGCTACTGGCCAAGCATTTGTAAGTAATATTAAGCCTCTGAGTGGTTACTAGGGAACTAGCAGGTGGGAGAACCCTCCATTTACAGATATTCAATACAAAGGAAGCCCACTACGACCTATGGGCCCCAAGGACTCCCTCAGATGCTGGACAGGCCCAAGAGAGGAGGGGGGGTTGGGCATAGATCAGATCAAACACTATGTCTCCCATTTAAATACAAGCATGGCTGCCTCCAGAAGCCAGACCTGGACAGGGTCAGCTAAGCCTTTTGTACCCTGTTTTCCTTCTCACAGAACAACAATCTATAGCTCACAGCATAGATAATGGACTGATTGGGCTTAGCATTTAGACTCTAACCTGTCAAGATAAAGTATGGACTGCTACTGTTTGCTGTAGCATTGTGGTCAATTTTTCTTTCCTTATTGCTAATTTATTTCCTATTCTTTCCTTTTCAGTAGTCACACTTCAAAGAAAACAAACCAAAACATGTTATATGCATGTATGAAATAATCAAACAATAAAACACACACACACACACACACACACACACACACACACACACACACACACACCCCACTGTCCTTTCAGTCTCCATTATAATGTGAGTGCGTTTCAGGAAGAGACACTTGTCTACAGACATCCACTTTTCTTACTCGGGAATCCAGGGCCAGGAGGCTGCTGGTGCTGAGGAGGGTGTGACCTCTCCGTCCTAGAACTGCGTCTCTCCCTCCGACGCAGTAAATGACACATCTACAGTGCCCGTTGGTGCTGCTGCTGGCCTGAAGGCAAGTCGCAGAGGACATGGGTCTCTTAGGATCTCCCCTCTGAGACTGGTGACATGGCACCCCTGTGAAGATCCGTGTTGCCTAGGCAAGAATGAAGGTGTGGTCCCCAAGTGGCAGCGTCCCTCATATTCTCCTCCAGCCAGGCTCTGCCTCCAGATGTGCCTTCTATTTATCTTTGGCATGTGTACACTTGTGTGCCTGTTTGCATGTGTATGAGTGCATGTCTGTTTGACCATATAGGAGCGTGTGTTTGTGTGTGTGTGTGTGTGTGTGTGTGTGTGTGTGTGTATGTGTGTGTGTATGTATGTTTGCACGTGTATGAGTGCATGTCTTTTTGACCATATAAGAATGTGTGTGCGTGTGCATGTGTGTGTGTGAAGGGGGTCTGAAATTGGCACTAGGTATATTCCTCAGTTGCTCCCCACTTTATTCATGAGATCACAGTCACTCAGTTAAGCTCACCAATCATTTAGTGTAGTTATCCAGGTGGCTCTGGGGAGCCCCTACCTCTACCTCTGGAATGCTGGGACTGCAGGAGGCCACCACACCTATATGTGGGTTCTGGGGATCCAAACTCTGGTCCTCATGCTTACACAACTAGTGCTTTATTTACCAGGCTGTCGCCCCAATCCCTTTCCCTTATTCTAACTGCCCATCCACCCATCCCTGAACCAGGGCACCATCCAGACTGGCCCTGAGAGCAGACCGTGAATGCTCAGTTTTGGAGGGAGACTCCCCATGATGCTTGGAGTAAAAGCCATCAGTTTTCCATGGAAGCAGGGGTGCAGTGGGGACAGTCACCAGTACTGCTGTTCACAGAAGTAGCTTCCCTTAGGACACCACCTTCTCTCTCTTTGACCTTTAACCCCAGACTTCTTACATGGGAGTGAAAGCTGGAATTGATGCTGATACTAAGACAAAGAGTGTGGGGATGTCACTGGGAGGAACACATGGGACACAGGCCAGTGGGGATGACACAGATTCTAGGTCAAGGGGTCAGGCTTCCTCTAGACACAAGGTCACAGGAAATGGACACTGCAGTTGGCAGAATCTGAGGCTCACCTAGTAAGATTTTGGAGCTTGATTCTGCTGTGTCTGTCAGTCCTCTCCTGGGACAGAGCCATACAGTGACCACAGGGATCATGGCACCTGGGCCAGGAACCTGTGCAGAGTCTGTTCAGGTGACGAGCCCCATGTCCTGCAGCAAGCTTCTGGGGCCAGAGCCTCCTGGATGCCGCGTGAGAACACAGCTCAGGTGAACTGCTCACATGTGGCTGCTGGTGTCTCAGTAGCCTGCCAGTGGTGACTGTGGTATAACTGGGTTGGTGGTGACATGACCCCTTGAAGCAGCCTCTCTGTGATCATCCCTGAAGTCTGCCAGTGATCAAGTCTCGTAGGGGTTATGGCTTTTTGCAATATGAGATGACTACTTCACACATTTGTATGATGACAAAGAGCCAGATAAGTGGGTGGAGTGAGTAGCCAGATGGATAAATATGGTAGAAAGAAAGAATACAAAAATATACAAATAGATCAGTAGATTGTTTAGCTGATAGTTAATAGAAGTAGATAGAAGATAGATAGATAGATAGATAGATAGATAGATAGATAGATAGATAGATAGATAGATAGATGATAACAGATAATACATGGTACATAGACATGTAGATAAATTGATGATAGGTAGATGATAGATAGACAGATGTAACAGACAATAACTAGACAATACATAGTTAACACAAGAGAACACTAGCCAGTTATGGAAGCTGTGTGCAGATTTATGGAACAGGAATGCAATGTCACACATCCTCAATGCTGTGGCTCCCACTGGCCCTCCCTGAGTGCAGAAACTCACATTGCCTTCTTCAATGCTGTCAGCCTGGAAGCCCCTAAATCTGCCAAACTCTGGATGTGAAGGGAGCAGGGTGTCACCTTGGCCCTCGTAAATTTTGTATGGCTGATGCTTCCATGATAGGGAGGCAGAGTGTAGTGGGAGGATCTCTGGTGTGTCCAGGCCAGACAGTGTAGCCAATCAGTGAGCTCTGGGTCCAGAAAGAGACACCATCTAAAGCTATAAGGTGAGGTGTAATAGAGGAAGATATCTAACACGAGACTCTTGTCTCCACACTCATTGGCACACACATGCAGACATACACATGTGCACTTACACACATACACTAGGAGAGACAGAGCAGGGAGTTAGGAAGTCCCATCTCCCCCAGAACTAGCATACACACATGCATACATGTGTGTACTTATACACATACATTTAGAGGTACAGAGCAGGGAGTCAGGAAGTCCCATCCCCCCAGAACTCACGAGCACACATGTGCACAGACATGCACATGTGTGTACTTACACACATACATTCAGAGATTCAGAGCAGGGAGTCAGAAAGTACCATCTCCTCAGAAAGGGCCCAATAAGGCCAGACCCTGACTGTCCTCACCCCATGGTCTGTCATGAGCCTTCTCAAACCTCAGATGACAGCCCTCCTGGGTACCTCCTCAGACTCCTTGCTTCCCAAGCCCAGCCCTGCAGCAGCCCCTGGGCCCTGAGCCACCAGCCTCCACCTTTAGTCTCTCTCCACCCCTCCAGCTTTGAAACAAAGCACATTCTTGTGTGGCCCACCCGCTGGCCCTGATGCCAGAGCAATGATGGGAAGAAAGTACTAGAGCTGTGATCAAAGCTGCTCTCCGCACTGTGTGGGGCCACAGGGCTGATTCAAGCCATGAAGGGAATTTAGGCTCACAGGTTTGAACAATGAGATCACAACACATGTGAGCCTATTTCCTAGGGCAAAGAGCATTTGAAAGACAGACTGGGAGATAGTCCTCTTTCCTATTTCTTTTGGACATCTGGAACTATAAAGAGTGTTAATTTTTAAGTGGCCACTAGGAATGATGGAAGACCCCAGCGATCCATTTAGTAGGTGATTAGGAAGTTGCAGGCTGTGAGAAGTCAATTTTTATAGCTTGCTCCCGACCCCCCGGAAATGCAGCGTTCTGAGTAAGGCTTTACATTCATTGTGTTTCAATAAAGGAACTAAGTGGGAAGGGCTCCACACTCCTGCTCTATCAGCAGAATTTCTCTTCGAGTGTCTTTTCATAATAAAATAATTCTGCATTCAAGCTGGGAATGCCATGCGCTCACTCTGGAGTCATGTGGCAACAGGCTGGGTTTTCACTGCTGGGCACGATCTGCTAATGGGTACTTTATGGCTAAGTGTGTTGTCCCTTCGGGAGAAAAATAATTTTATCCCAGCACATGTCTAGTCTCCAAGTTTTCTGATCAATGGCTGCTGTTGGGCTCACAAGAGTCATTTGTAAGATTTCCAAGTGAGATGCCAGCAACTCCCCTGTCCCCAGGTAAGAGGGGGGAAATGCTAAAAACAAAAAGCCATGTCTCCTGGGGGTGGGAAGAGGCTGTTCAGCGATGGAGTCTGTGTTTATCTCAGAAGTGCCATCTGCCATGATGCATGAGTCCTGCTCACTGTTTGTGTGAATGTTCCCCGAGTTAGAACAGTGGGGACAGTGGCTCAGAGAGGAATACAGATGGAGAAACTTTACTCAGAGTGCTGAGCCTCGGGCTGGAGAGATGGTGTGGCCACTCAAACAGGTAAAAGCTCTTCCTGTGCCAGCCTGATTCCCATCCCCAGAACCCATGGTAGAAGCAGAGAACCAATTCTTGAAGGGTGTCCTCTGGCCTCCACAGGTGTGTATGTATGTGTGCCCATTCCCACGGTTACACACACACACACACACACACACACACACACACACACACGTGTACGCACACACGCACACACGCACTCACCAAACCCACACAACAATAATAGATTAAATTAAAGCAAAAGAATTCTGAGCTTTGGTCTATTGGTCTGTGAGGAGGGAATGGTGACATGTTAGTGACCTTCTCATTGCTCTAATTAGGGGCAACTTAAGGCAGGAAGGATATGTTCTGCTCAAGAGTTGAGGGTGCAGTCTATCCTGGCGGGAAGGTGTGGTGATGGGAATGACTTTCAGGAATGTAAAGCTGCTTGCTCACATCTCAGCAGACAGGAAACCAGGCAGAACTATTAACCTAAGCCTTCCTCCCTGCAGATCACTTCCTCCAGCCAGTCCTCCCCCATCAAGCCAGTCCTCCCCCATCAAAGCTTCCACAGTTTTCCAAAGCAGAGCCCCCACCCCTACCCCCCTCCACGAGAATCACACATTCAAATGCATGAACCTATGGGGGCCATTTTATATCCAGACTATAACAGTCATGATACTGATTATCTCAGATGACTGTGCAAATTAAATGATATGAGAGTGGAAAGTACTGAGTGTAGTCTCCACCCTTCAGAGCCCCTGGTCCTGATGGTCTCTGCTTTATTTCCCTCGGAGTCATCTTGTGCTAGAGAATGTGTCTTCTCACCTTGGCTATCAACAACAGACACCCTAGTGGAGAGGGGGTGGCTTAAGTGGGGATGGGGTAGAGGCAGGGATGGGCTGGGATGGGGTGGGGCTGGGGTGGGGTGAGGGACAGAGACAGCATCTGTGTCTTTCTCTGTTTTCAAAAACCTCACTGACTTTGTTAAAACCAGACTTCCCCGATGCTTGCTGTTCTCTGTTGAGAACTAATATGCAGAACACAACACTATTGCCGGTGAGACCCAGAAGACACCGATGGCAGAGTCCGTGACTTCTCTGGAGAACAGGGGTGGGTCAGGGGTGGGGTAACTTGCCTGGGATTGCCCCACAAAGAGTGGAGGCAAAGCTGTGACTCATGGAGCCTTTAACTTAAGGTACTTCTTCCCAGTACTTGCATTTTTTTACAACATTCCTGACAGAATGGGCCTGAGAGATGGCTCAGTGGTTAAGAGTACTGGCTGCTCATACAGTGGATCACGGTTTGATTCTCAGCACCCTCATGGAGGCTCACAATCTGTAACTCCAGTTCCAAGGCACTTGATGACCTCTGCTGGCCTCTGCTGGCACAGACATGCAGGCAGACAAAATACCCATACACAGAAAATTAAAATGGAATTCCTCATGAAAGCAAGTGTTTGTTTTGGCTCGTGGATTAAGATGTGGAGACCATCAGGAGAGGGAAGTGTGGAGGAGCTCCTGCTGGCTGCCACATCTTGCATCTCGATGGATCAGGATTACAGAGAAGGGGATTTGTGCTCAGTTCCTCCTCTCTCTTCCTTCTTCCTTCTTCCCCTTCTCTCCTTGAATAGTTTAATTTATTTGAAGTGCTCAGAATTAGAAAAATTAGATAAAAATTCCAGCAACTATGCAGGGAGGCCAGGAGGCCTCTGCTACACATGGGTTTGGGTGTGTGTGAAGATGTCCTACAGTAGGATTGATCCATAATCATATATACAAAACATTGAGTTGTATATGTGAACAAGGCCAATGATATTATGACAGTTTTCTTTCCAAAAGTATGTTGCAAAATTTAGAACCAGAAGAAAATAAATAATGATAAGCTGTCAACTCAAAACCTTCCATCACAAATTGCCAAGCTGGCCTCATGCTATTAGCCATTCCCACTTGGGTGATACCTGGTGAATGCCTTTTGATTTGGGCCGTGTGTGTGTGTGTGTGTGTGTGTGTGTGTGTGTGTGTGTGTGTATGTGTGTGTGTGTATGTGGTGTGTGTGTGTATGTGGTGTGTGTGTGTGTGTGTGTGTGTGTGTGTGTGTGTGTGTATCCAGTGCGTGGTGTGTGCTGTGTGTGTATATGTGTGGTTGTGTGTGGGGGGTGGGGTGTGTGTGTCTGGTGTGTGGTGTGTGTATATGTGGTGTGTGTGTGTGTGTGTCTGGTGTGTGGTGTGTGTGTATATGTGTGGTATGTGTGTTGTGTAGTGTGTGCATGTGTGGTGTGTGAGTGTGTGAGTGTGGGTGTGTAGACACATACATACAAACATATATATTGTTCTTATGTATTATGTCTGTATATATACACATCTATCAGAACTGAAGAATCAAGTTAGGAGGCAGCAGAAACTTGAAGAAGCTATGTTGTCATGGCCACAGTCGAGAGCATTAACGCATCAATGGTTCAGCTCCCTTTCTCCATTCTTACAGGGAATGGCGCTGCTTACATGGGGGTCAGAGGAGGGTCTTTCCACTAATCAGGACAATTCCTCATGAGACCCCCTTCTCGGGTGATTTTAGTGATACAGACTAACCATCACGTTTTAAGAACGCTAATGTTTTTCATGTTGGGCCACATCTGTAGCTATCCTTGACTGAAGACTCGATATGCCTGGGAGGGATTCTTGTGGCAGAATAATAGATAGTTCCAGTTCATTCCCTACCTGCTGACAGGAAAGGAGGGGACTCTGCCCTTGTTCATGGTGTGAAAATGAGTCTCTCTTACATATCTGATCATATTACGGTTTTCATCTAAAATTCCCCCACCCCCAACAAACTCATGCTTTGAGCATTTGGCCTCCGTTTTGTTGCACTATTTTGATGACGTGGAGTCTCTAAAAGGGAGATTAAGGCCAGAAGAAGTTAGTCACTAGGGTCAGACCATAAGAGGTCATACCTGCCTCCGGCCTCCAAGTCCAGTCCTGCTACATGCTTTCTGTCATTTTGTGACAGCAAGGAGAAAAGTGATGAACGTAGACATGGTTCCTCTCATCTGTCAGCTGGGAGTGAATCCTCTGTCCAGAAGACATGGCAACACCCAATGATATTTTTGGCTGTCTTGAGTGGAAAGGGAAACTGTTACTGGGACCCACTAGGCAAGGCCAGGGATGCTTTGAAACATATCTCAACATGCAGAAGACCCTCCACAGCAAAGAAAGGCCTGCCTCCCAAATGCTAATCATTCAAAGGCTAAAGAACCCTGCTCCAGGTTTCAAAACAATGAATGGGAAATTGGAAGTAAAAAACCCCATCCCACAGTCAATTTTACTTCATGTTATTTTAACAATGGGAAAACATTATCACACAGGCCTTCTAATTTGATCTCTAGCTATAATGATTCATCTTGATTATTACCTTAATTGGATTTAGAGACACCCCTGGGTGTGTCTGTGAGGAAGTCTCCAGAGACTACTAGGTCATAAGGACTCTAACCTAATCAATATATTAATCCACAGATGGATTTAATTGAGAAGTGGGGTGCTATGGACGGTAGGACAGGGTGTGGGTTGGTAGGGGTGTGTCTGTATTTCCCGCTCCTTCTTGCTGCCTCTGGCTTCCATGGAGCCAGCAGCTCTGCTCTGCCATGCTCTTCCACTGGGACATTCTGCTTCAGCAAGGTTCAGACACAGAAGCCAGATAACTGTGGACTGAGCCTTCTGCACCTGAGCCAAACTCAGTCTTCCCTCCATCAAACTGTTTCTCTCAAGAGTTTGTCAGGGAGATGAATAGTCTGGCTACCACATCAGTTTATAGTGTTGATGTAAAAATGCCAATTCACTTTAAGGGATTGAGAAATTTTTTTTTCCTCTGATCTAGACTATGGGAAATCATAGTCTGGGAACATGGATTCAAGTTACTCTAAATAGTGTGTTGCATCATGGAAAAGGAGTCATGAGACAATTGTAGCCTCAGAAAATAGAATCATGAGATAATATGCTTGTACTGGTAGAGTCATTTGGTAGGCTATGGCACGGCTGGGAAGGGTATAGGATCCCATCTATATCACATTATTAGCTTTACAGTTGATGGGGGCTTGGTGTATATCAGACTTTGAGATGCATCCCAAGAGTTTTGTCTCGGGGTCAAGGGGATGCTAGATAAGTCCCAGCAGTGGCTAGCAAAGAGCAGCAAAGTCAATCCAAGACCATTTTGTCTCTTCACCTACAGCATCCCATCTCTCTAGAATTGTGTTCTCCTCAGCCAGAGTTAAACAGGCTGAAGGATCTACAGTGAAGATGTTGCTCCCTCAGATAATTTTGGTTCACAACAGGAAATACAAGACAGGAGACACAAGAAGGCAAATTGCAAGATCCAGAATGCCAAAGGCTCTAGGACGTGTGACTCTGCCAGTCATGGCTGGAAAACAAAAGACAGGGGCTCACAACCACACGTGTGCATGCATGCATACATACATATATGCTCACATTAACTGCAATGTGTAGACTTTATTTTAAAAAATATATGAATGATTCTGGAAATTAATGTGGGGATTTAACAAGACAACTCCACATAGTTAAAAAGGAGGTTTATTTTGGGGTAACTTACAGCTAGTAAAGGAATTGGTTACAGGATCCAGGAGAGATGAGGTACAGTCCAGTTCTCTGGAGAACTCCGCTCAGTCTACCATCCAGCATCCAGGATCATGAGGAACCAAGAGGCCCAGTACATCCAGATCGCGGATCTTTTTTTTTTTTTAATTTTTTTATTTTTATTTTGCAATACAATTCAGTTCTACATATCAGCCACGGATTCCCTTGTTCTCCCCCCTCCCACCCCCCTCACCTTCCCCCCAGCCCCCATTCCCACCTCCTCCAGGGCAAAGCCTCCCCTGAGGACTGAGATCAACCTGGTAGACTCAGTCCAGGTAGGTCCAGTCCCCTCCTCCCAGGCCGAGCCAAACAATCCTGCATAGGCCCCAGGTTTCAAACAGCCGACTCATGCAATGAGCACAGGACCCAGTCCCACTGCCTGGATGCCTCCCAAACAGATCAAGCCAATCAACTGTCTCACCCATTCAGAGGGCCTGATCCAGTTGGTGATCCCTCAGCCATTGGTTCATAGTTCATGTGTTTCCATTCATTTGGCTATTTGTCCCTGTGCTTTATCCAACCTTGGTCTCAACAATTCTCGCTCATATATACCCTCCTCATTCTCGCTAATTGGACTCCCAGAGATCCACCCGGGGCCTAGTCATGGATCTCTGCATCCAGATCCCTCAGTAGTTGGATGGGGTTTCTAGCACGACAATTAGGGTGTTTGGCCATCCCATCACCAGAGTAGGTCAGTTCGGGGTGTATCTCGACCATTGCCAGCAGTCTGTTGTAGGGGTATCTTTGTGGATTTCTGTGGGCCTCTCTAGCACTTGCAGATCTCAGATCTTAAGGGCTCCCATCTTGGCACCACCCCAGGGGCAGGTCATAGGTAGGCCTGGCAGTTACCAGAAGCCTCACTAGGGGTAGTACTTCCAGGTCAAAACTGGAACAGCTACCCACTATAGGAAATGAGTAACAATGGATGTTTTTCAAGGCTTTGTTTACTTTATGATATGCATAAAGATCCTGAGTGAATGTGTACCACATGTGTGCAGTGCCTGGAGAGGGTGTTGGATCCCCTGGAGCTGGAGTCACAGGTGGTTGTAAACAACCTGATTGTTGTTCTGTGGTGCTGTGAACTGAACCTGGATCCTCTGTAAGCACATCTAACATTCATAGCTATTGGCCCATCTCTCCGACTCCAATACAGGATTTTTATGGTGCAGAGGATTTATTATTTTTAGTTAAATATAGTGGTGTGGTTTAGTACAAAAGAGGTGGTACCTTACAGAAATAAATTTTGACCTCTCTGACAATGAAAAAAGTTTAGCTTTTACTTTAATCTGGGTGTGCAGTGTCTGTAATTTAGATGGAAATAAAATGACATGAGTTTACCCCAGTTAATGAATGCATGAGGTTCATTGTTCTGTTTTTTAATATGGTTTGGAATTTTTCATAATAATATGTTTTTTTAAAGCATGCTGCAGAGGCTGGGAACATGGCTCTATCTAGAAAGTGTGAACCCTCATAATGAAACAAGTGTGGTGGTATACACCTGTAATTCCAACCCTGGAGGGGGAGAAGCAGGAGGATCCCCGGAGCTTGCTGGCTAGCTAATATAGCCACTTGGTGAGTTCCAGGTTCAGTGAGATACTGGATCTCAAAAACAAAGTGCAGAATGATTGAGGAAGATTCCTGAGGTGAACTTCTGGCCTCCACAGTACATGTGCACACATGTATATGCATACTCCCACATGCATAGGGCCAAATGATGTCTCAAACCATATTTACCTCTGTCAAATTTTAATTTCATGTGCAGGGTTGCTTAACACACACATGCACTTCATGAATATTTTTCAGCATTAATGAGGCCTTAGTGTGGAGACTGGATCTCTGAACTTAGGCTCAGATGTGATAAAGGAAATGATGATGCTGGCATTCAAGTTCAGAGTTTTCTGACCCCAAATCCAGGTTCTTTCTGTTCTGTCATGAGGTGATCCACCTCCCTGCAGACCACAGGTGTGAGGAGGAGGTTGGCTAAGGAGCACACACATCTGGCAGGTGTGAATTTTAATCTGCTCTCTTCCAGGGCTACAAGGAGCCTCCCTTGTCAACTGGTGTTTGGACAGCTCAGACTCTGAGGACCCACAACAGCATGCCTGATTTCCACTCTGGGAATCACTAAGTAATTCCTGGTTGGAAATGTAAATGCTTTCACCATGGGGTAGAGTTGTTTTCAGCTGGTTATGAATGGGGAAGGTTGGCAGCTCTTAATATTGATGGTTATTCCTTGAAAAATGACTTCAAGGTACAACTAATCAATTGTCTCCCAGAATGAAGAATGGAGCACCCTGTTCTCAGGGAATCTAAATAAGCATTTATAAACACATTCTTTACAGGACAGACGGGAAAATGAGTCTCATCTCTGGCATGATGATCAGTTATTTAGGGTGATAAAGCAATTATTAGCTTTTGTGTTGGACATTGAATTTACAAAATTCTTTAAAGAGTGAGAAAAAAGCCCAAACACAAAACATTGTATTCTACAGCTACAGCCCCTGAGCTATGGGGTGTTGTGATTGTGTGATGTGTGTGTCACTTCAGCTACATGCCCTGGGCTCCTAGTGTTGTGATTGTGTGCTGATTGTATCACTAACAAGGACTGGGATTTGTTTTTTGTTTTTTTTCCACTTGGTAAATAACTTGTTTTGCACTTGATTGGAAATATCTGGAAGACATATGTACCTGCTCCCAGCATTTGCTTTTCATCTCCTGGAGCAGATGTTTTTGGGGACAGTGCACAGGGAGGAGCCATCCTACTTAGCTTGCACTCAATGTGACACGTGAGGAGGTGTGGCTTCTCTCTCCTCAACAGCCCCGCTGGGAACTAGGGCCACAGGAGGCATGGACACACTGCAGAGTGAACACTGGGTACTCACCTGACTTGAAAGCAGGTGGGACCTGTGATGTCTCTTAGAATTGAAACAGCAGAGGTTGTTGCTTATATGATCTTGCTTCAGATTCTAGTCCCTGCTTGTCTTGTTTCCCCTTGGAGCTTTCATAAAACACGTGGCATTGCTGGGGAGGCTTACGTGGCAAGAAATGTGGCCTCTGCCTGGAAACCAGTGAAACTGAGAAAGACCTCAGTCTGATGGCCGTGAGGAAGCACACTCTTGCTTCCTGCAGCCATGAGCATTAGGAAACAAACCTCTCCAGTTGAACCTGGAGATGATGCTGCAGCCCTGGTCCACACTAAGACTGCAGCCTTTAATCAAACGGTCTTTCTACAATGCCAGGTGTGGACTTCAGCCCACAGAAACTGTGGGGTAATAAACACAGCTGGCTAATGGTTGCACAGCAACCAATAATTGAGTAAAAGTTAAAGAAACATATGGAATGTCACCCAGGTGGCCATTGGCAGGCCTAACTTCTTTGGAGTCAAACCTAACTTCTATGACTGTCCCTAAGAGTTTGCCCATGGGAAATCTTATATATGCCTAATGGGAGGCAGGAAAAACAGGAGCTGGGGTATGTGGAAGGAGGTGGGCAGTGGGTGAGAGAAATGACTGGCCGAGGCAGGTGAACAAATTTACCCTTTCATCAGAATGGAGGTCCAAGAACCGACAGCATCATGGTGGCACTTGATGTGGCCCAGGGCTTTCAGGTCTTTGGCTTATTTAATCCTCCAAAGAACCACGTGAGGTAGAGATGATGACATTTTCTCAGAAGAAAACCTGTGCTCAGAGATGTTAAAGGGCTTGAGACATCTTACATTTTGGTAAGCAGGAGGTGAGATGATTTGGACAAAGATGGGTCTGACTCCCTTGTCCTTTGCTAGGCTCCACTGACAGCCTCCTTGCAGGTCAACATTAGTTATATAAAGCAGCTATGGTGTACCCGTGTGATTATATCTCAATGGTACTCCAAAAGTCTATCTCCTGGGGTTATGAGTGAACACCCACCTGCCTGAACACACATGGTGACCTGACAGGGTGAGTGTGTCTTGAAAGAACTTGGGATGTGTTTGGGGCAGTTGACATAAAATGTATCCGACAGCTGGGTGGTGGTGGTGCATGCCTTTAATCCCAGCACTCCAGAAGCAGAGCCAGGTGGATCTTTGTGAGTTTGTGGTCAGCCTAGTCTACAGAGTAAGATCCAGGACAGGGACCAAGGCTACACAGAGAAACCCTGTCTCGAAAAACCAAAAAAAAAAAAAAAAGAAAAAAGAAAAAGAAAAAGAAAAAGAGAAAAAGATGTTCTTGACATAAAAGGTAAGGAGATAGTTGTCCTGAAGGAAGTGATTTTTATTATATTCCCACTGTCCTAGAGTCAGGGAGTAGGTTCCAATATAAACACGTGGGGGAACCACTCAGTTTAGAAATGCAGGGAGAGCAGCCGCTAGGGAGGGCCCCTCACTGTGACTCTTAGGGGTGGACAGCCTTAGCACTGGGCAGTGTGGCCAAGTCAGATGGTGTCACCAGAACAAAGCGCCTGACAGAAACACCATATCTTAAGAGGGTGTGTTTTTTTAGCTCCCAATTTTGAGGATGTCAGCTGATGGTCCTCAGCTCAGTTGGGCCTGGGTCTAGTGTGAGACCAAACATCACAGTGGAGGGAACTTGTGGAGCAGGAGGCTTGTGCTTCACAGCTACAGAAGCAGAGAGCAGCTCAGATTATGGTACACAGGATGCACAGTGGAGCCCTTAGAAGTCAAGAAATAGCCCTGGAGGACCCTTTCCCAGTGACCCACTTCCTCCGGTTGGGCTCATGTCTTAAAGTCTCCAAAATCTTCCAAAATAGTTTCACTAGCTGTGGACTGAAACCTCCACATTTATGCCCAGGAAGGAAACTTTATACAGCAACATCATTATGTGAAAAACTTCATGGGGCTCTGAGCCACAGTGACATCCCTGGTTGTCTGGGTTATGATGCTAGGGTCATTAAATCAGGAGACAATTTCCTGGTGTATAGAAGCCCTAATAAGAGGACACAGGCAGCAGGCACAGTCTAAGCATACAGTACGCTCTCAGACAAACAGCTATCTAGAAGAATGCCATTCTAAGGGATGTAGACCTTCTCCTGTTCAACAAGCCCAGATGTCACCACCTCATAGGCATGGCATTAGACGTGACAGTGAATATAAGGTGCTTCTTAAGCTATTGATAGATTATTGGCAATAGTTAAGGGGTCAGATTCCTTCTAAATTATGAAGAACACTGCAGTAAGCCCTCTCTGTAGTTACACTTGGGCCTCCATGCCATGGCACGGGGATACCCTGTGGAGGAACACAGATTACTGGCTTGCTCCCCATGACTTGCTCAGGAGTTCTGGGAGGTGTGTGTTCTCATCTGTGACAAGTCACAGCAATGACAGGTCTTCAGAGATCCCCTCCAATATGGCTCTGTTCACACCCTCATTCACAGATCTCCTCCAATATGGCTCTGTTCACACCCTCATTCACAGATCCCCTCCATTATGACTCTGTTCACACCCCCATTCACAGATCCCTTCCAGTATGGCTCTGTTCACACCCCCATTCACAGATTCCCTCCAGTATGGCTCTGTTCACACACTCATTCACAGATTCCCCTCTAATATGGCTCTGTTCACACCCTCATTCACAGATCCCCTCCAATATGGCTCTGTTCACACCCTCATTCACAGATCCCCTCTAATATGGCTCTGCTCACACCCCATTCACAGATCCCCTCCAGTCTGGCTCTGTTCATACCCCATTCACAGATCCCCTCTAATATGGCTCTGCTCACACCCCATTCACAGATCCCCTTCAATATGGCTCTGTTCACACCCTCGTTCACTTGTTTATCTGAAAAGCTTTTCTGTACTAACTCAGTGGATCAGCAAGCAGTCACCTGACCTCCACAGAAATTGTTTGTTCTAATGGTCAAGACAGCAGCAACCAGCACCCATCCTGTCCCTGGACTCCAAGGGCTTCCATCTCACAAATGTACCTGACATTGCCTGGTGCACATCCCACTTAATGCTGTCACTGTGTAACTGTGTCCTCCTTTCTGGAAGTTTCTCCTTCTGGAGTGTGGAGAATGGTCTGGCTTGCAGCACTTCTAAAGAGTCATATGGGATTCACCCTGTGTGAACTTAACTGCCAGGATGAAAACTCATCTTAAGTAAGTGGAAAGAAAAAACCTCAATTGGGAGAATTTCATGGCTGAATTTGTTGTTGTTGCGAGGCGTCATGTCTTTAATTGTTGCAAGAGAAGAGAAAGGAGTTCTCGGAAGAAGTGTCTTTTGAAGTGCAAGCCTGGAGAGACATGACAGTGCCAAAGAGCTGAGTGAGGAAGGTGAATGTAGTTGACAGGAACTTGGAAGCAGTGGTGTTTGGGAAATGCTAATACTCAGCTCCTGGAGGGGAAGCAATCTGTAGCCACTTCAGCCTTTCATGTTGTTGCTACTGGATGCAGATTTGATGAGAGAGGCATGAGTTAGGCTCTGTCCAGCTGGTAAGAGCCAGCTGAAGCTCAAAAGTTCCTTGAGTAGAGAAATGGACCACCTGAAGGAGGTGAGTGCAAGGAGTAGAGAGAAGAAGGGGCAAGAAGGACGGATAATCTGTGACTGACAGAAGGATGGGGGATGGGAATGTCCATAGACAGAAATGATGAGAAGACCAGGCACACACTGGGAAGCCTCCACTCTCCTCTCCCACAGCTGGAAGCCAGATGTGCTCTTTCTGCAAGCCCGTTAGATCTGAAGTCTATTGCTGTGCCCAAGAGAAAGGTGCCATGGAGCCAGGTGGGATGCAGAGGAGGGCTGTGGATGTGGACAGACCTTAGAGAGCCACAAGGTATGGCAAAGTGCAGACCCAGAGCTGAGGAGACAGTGGTAACCTTGTGAGTGAGTTCCTCTGCTTTCTCTCTAATAAACATGTACTGACTCAGGTCACAAAGGTGTTCCCTAGAGAAGGCTGAGAAGACACCTAGGAGAGTGATGATGCGGAGAGCATAGGTGTGGTGGTTTGAATAGGAATGACCCCCACAGACTCATGTGTTCGAATGCATGGTCCATTGGGAGTGGCACTATTAGGAGGTGTGCCTTGTTGGAGCAGGTGCGGCCTTGTTAGAGGAAGTGTGTCACTATGGGAGTGGGTTTCGAGGCTATGCTCAAGTCTGGCCAGTGTGACACTGTCTCTTTTTGCTGCCCGTGGATCAAGATGTAGAATTCTCAGCTCCTTCTCTAGTACCATGTCTGTCTGCACACTGCGTGTCCTACCATGATGATAATGGACTGAACCTCTGAAACTGTAAGCTGGTCCCAATAAATTTTTTCCTTTATAAGAGTTGCTGTAGTCATGGTATCTCTTCACAGCAATAGAAACCCTAACTAAGATGATGGCTATCATGGTTTTTTTTTCAACCTGACACAATCTAGAGTCATCTGAGAGGAGTGAATCACATTTGAGAAAATGCCTTCAGAAGACTGGCCTGCAGAGCATTGTCTTGATTAGTGTTTGATATGGAAGGACCCAGCCAGTAGGGGTAATGTTGCTCCTGGATAGATGGTCCTAGGTGGTATAAGAAAGCAGGCTGAGCAAGCCCTGGGGAGCAAGACAGTAAGCCATGTTCCTCCATGGTCTCTGCTTCAGTTCCTGCCTTGAGTTCCTGCCCTGACACCCCTCACTGATAGACTGTAATGGGGATGGTAAATCAAATAACACTTTCCTCCCCAAGCTGCTTTTAGTCGTGGTGTTTTATCACGGAAATAGAAATCCTAAGACAATCAACAACTATGACAAGAGAGGAGAGAATGTGTTTGGAAGGAAGTGGGCTTGGAGAGATCACGCCTGGGGCTGGAGAGTGCTCCCCAGTCAGGGAGGGGGATGTGGAGAGATGGCAATATCCAGGCGGAAGCCTGGGGACAGAAGAGGGGAGTGAAGAGAAATGAGTGGATTGGGTTCTTCAGCATTTCAGGAAATAGAAACTAGATTGGAAATCAGGGGGAAATGGGGCGGGGGGATTTAGGCAGTGAGTCACTGAGCTGTTTAACAGTCCATAGAAAGACTGATGAAATACACGTGAAAAGAAGAGAGAAAAGAACACCAAACCTCAGAAAACCTGCTCTCCCATTTAAAAACAAGACTTACAGTAACGATGACTCGTCTATTTGTTCTTCCTCCCTTAGCAGCCATTGACAGCCTGCAGCTTGTCATTTAGGTGAAATTTTCCTCCACCCATGCTGACATGTCACTGATGTGGCTTTGCGGGTCTTGTGCAGGTAGCCATGTTGTTGAGACTATTTGCACCCAAGTATTGAATCTTCAAATCAAAAAAAAGTATATAAATATAAATATAAATAGACATGTAAACCTTTTAGGAAGCTTTTATTTCCAGTCATGCATATAGGGTTTGTTTTTGGAATAATCACAGAACTGGGGCAGGACCCAGAGAGACTTGTTGAATTTCTCTCTGTCCCAGGCTGAGAAATTGTACTCATAGGTATAGTGCAGGCTGGCGGCCACTAGAGGGAGCAGGTTGGAGTTGGCACCCCTCAAAATATCAAAGAACTGTCGTATTTCCATCAAGGAGTGTGGATCTCCCACAAACCCCGCTTACAGGCTTTGTGGGAAATGTGGTGTAGCTTGGTCAGCAGGGAAAATGGAGTTCTCTCTGGTGAATGTTAGTTTAAAACAATTACTGGTGGATCTTTTGACATCATAGTCCCCTAAGGTGGTACATAACTGCAAAGATGTCTAGACAAACACATCACCAAAAATGACGTGCAGATGACAGACAAGCCTGTGAATGAGCTCAACAGGACACAAGAAACAGAGCTGGAGAGCAAGTTCAAGGCCAACCTGGGCAACTTAGTGAGACCTTGTCTCAAACTAAAAAGCCCAAAGAGAGGTGGACTGTAGCTCAGAGGTAGTGCTGGCCTACATGACTGAGGCTGTTGGTTCCATGCCTAGAACTAGAAGAAAAAAGATAAAGAAACTAAAGATGAATATAGCCATGAGGATCCATTACACACCAACTAGACTGGCTAAAATCCAAAATAATGACAATACTAGATGTCAGTAAGGACACAGACTAACAGGATCTATCATTTATTTCTGATGAAGAAAAAAAATAGGTGAGTCACAGTCTTAGTTAGGGTTTCTGTTGCTGGGATAAAACACCACAATTAAGTCAACTTACAAAAGAAAGCTGGGCTGTGGCTTCAGAGAGTTAGTGTCCATGACGGTAGAGTGAAGGATTGGTGGTGAGAGCAGCAGAGAGCTCACACCTGGATCCACAAGCAGGAGGTGGAGAAGCACACTGGGAATTCAGATAGTCTTTTGAAACCACAAAGCCAGCCCCCAGTGACACACCTCCTCCCACAAGGCCACACTCCTTAATCCTTCCCAATCATTCCACTACCTAGGAGCCAAGTGTGGTGGTTTGAATAAGAATGGACCCCATAGGCACATATGTTTGACCACTCAGTCCCCAGCTTCATAAGGGGACCGCAAGGGCTGAAGAGTACAAACCCACTTCAAGCAAGCAACACAATGAGACCCCCATCTTATGGAATTATACATAATCTCACAAGTAGCTAAAGCAATCTCCAGAAAGAAACTAAATAAGAGTACACACACATCCTGAGTTCAAATGTCACTACAGTGAAGCAAGAACCATGATTCCTGTGGCACAGGATGGATTTGTTGATACATGGGAAGAGCTGTGTGCAGAGAGGAACCTCCTGGCTGTGATCACCTAAGCTCAGGCAACAGTGAAAACACCACCCAAAACCCTAGAAAGAGAGTCTTGTTGGTCCATGATGTTGCTGAGACAACCGGGCAGTCCACGGCCAAATAATGAAGACAAATAACGTACAGAGGAAAATTTTCATTGCCTTGGATGCAACAAAGCATACTTAGTCATGACAGCAGCAGCACAAACAATCCTTTTAAAAATGGTATTGTTTCAACAAAGCTCAATCTTTGGGACTTCAAAAGAAAACATCAAGAAAAAAAAAACAAGCAAAATGGGAGAAAAATGTTTGCAAAGAATACATCAGATGAAGGACTTAAATCCAGAATGTACAAGGATACCTAAGAAACAACCCAATTTAAAAATAAGCAACATATCTAAATTCAAAGAGGATAGAGAAATATCCAATGAGGACCTGTAAGGGTACTTGACATCATTGGCAATCAAGGAAGCACTAATTGAAGCACAATGCGATCCTACTTCACCTCCTCTGATGTGGCTACAATCAGGAGTCTGGTTCTAACAAGGGTTGCTAACAGCCTGGAGAAATGGGAACCATCATGATTTGGAGGTAGCTAGATGCAGCCACGTGGAAACTGCTTGGAAGTTTCTCAGACAATCAGGGAGTTATATAGCAATTCCATTCTAGGTGTCTTCTGAGAGAAGTGAAAACACATCCACACAGAAACCCATAAGTAGATAGCACAGCTTCATTCATGAGAGGAGAGGGGTGGACGCCACCAAAGTGTCTGTCACAAGACAAACAAATAAATACAATATGGTGTCTCCATGTCATAGCATGTTTTCAGAAACAGGACAGTTGAATGTATTGACTCACTTTTAAATGCAGATGAAGCTTGAAAACATGCAGAGCAGAACAAGGCAATCCCAAGAGACCTCATACTATATAATACAATCCTTTGAAGTCTTCAGAGGCTTAGACCACAGCAGTGGTTCTTGGGGCTAGGGTATGAGGTTCTGTGGGTAAAAGCAAAGGTTGTGGCATTTCTTCTTGAGGGATAAAAATATTCCAAAATTGACTATGATGATGGCTACACATATCTATGAATACACTAAAAATTTTCTGTTCACTTCAAATGAATTTTATTACACTGAGTGAATCTCTTTGCAATGAGAACAATGAACACAATTGCAATAAATGAGAGGCTGAACAAATATGTTTATCTATAACAGACAATAGGTTTGAATCACGAGATTGGAAAATCCTACTTGAAAGTAAAGTTTAGGGTTGGATGGTTCTTCTGACAGTTTTGCTAGAAAAACTGGTATCAGCAATTGGAAAATACTGCCAACAGTGAAGGGTGAACCATGCCATCCCATGAGATTTATATTAACCTGATGGTAGGAAAGTACCACTAGAAAAGAAAGCAATGTAGACCAATGGCTAAAATACCACCTACACAAAGATCTAACCAAAAGCTGACACATTGGATTCAGGGCGTACAGACAGTGAGGTAGGTACCGAGAGTCAATTTATCCCAGAATGCAAGACTTTTTTCGACAAGAAAAGTAGCCAGTCACTTCCACCAAGTAAACACAGAGCAGGGACCATAGAATTGTCCCACGAGGTGTGTAAAAGCAGCTTGTCATTGTGGTGATAGAGACAGGAGCTGCTGGGAGCTTGAGTGCGTGGGAGTAGTTACAGTGAGGGCACTGGAACCCAGGCTGGGGAACTGGGAGGCCAGAGTGGACTGGGCAATGGGTGGGTTAATGATACTTTGCTCATCATGAGGCTGTGAGGGCCTCAACTCCTCAGAAGGGAGGAAGGAGTAGAGGGCAGAGAGGTGCATGGTAGATGGAGCCCACTGTAGGGGACTTCTCTCTCCTCTGATTCGGAAGCTGTGAGTACTACCCAGGGACTTGCTATTCCATCTTCTAGGACAACCTTTCTCAGGATTAGGTATAAATCAAGAGCCACTTCTTCTGTCATTTATGATCTGACACAAATGGGATTTCCTTAGATGATGGGGCCTCTGTTTCTCCACTGCTGGCCTCTGGCCACTCTTTTCTCCTCAAAGCACCCAGTTCATTTCATCTGTACCTTGTAGTAACTACATGGCTATTTAAGTCCTTCCCTTCCTTCATGCCACAAAAGTACAATGTCACCCCAGCACAGTCAGAAGTTCTGGGAACCCACATCAGAACAGCAAGGGGAGACCCGAGCTTCAGGGAGCTGAGACTAGCAGGAGTTGTTTCTAGCCACCATGAACATTAAACCATCCATTCAGACAGTGAAAGTACTATATAAAAGAAAAGGCAGGAGACAGTGGCTGAGAGTGGGCCAGCCGCACAGAGGTGAAGGGAATGGGCCCTTCAGAAGAGACAGCAGCCAGTGCAAAGGCCCTGAGGTCGGAAGGTGTTGGTTGTGGAGGCAGAGAAATGAGAGACTAGGAGAGATGATAGGTTTATTGTGATGCCAACTTGGGGGGTTCTAAGCAGGAGAGACAGGGGTGCTGTGCAGTGCGTGGTTCCTCTTTATGGTCTTGGGCCACATAAAAACAGCTGCTGCTGATCGTGTCCCAGAAGACTCCACTCATGCCTGTCCTGAGTGGCACAGAGCCTGCTTGTGTGAGTACAAATGCATGTCTCTGTCGTCAGCATGACCTGGGGCTCCTGACACATGAACTGAACTTTTGATGTGGATTTCTTAAATTTGACATTTCTTTTATTGATGGTTTTACATTTATTGTTTGTTTGTTTAGTGTGTGTGTGTGTGTGTGTGTGTGTGTGTGTGTGTGTGTGTGTGTGTGTAGACAACTTATGAGAGTCAGTTTCTTCCTGTTATCATGTAGGTCCTGAGCATCAAACTGAGGTCCTTAGGCTTGGTGGCAAGTGTCATTACCTGCTAAACCATCTTGTTGGCCTCGCTTTTTTTTTAAGGTTTTTAATTTTAATTTTAGTTATGTGCTTGTATGTGTTTGTGTGAATTTATGGCACACAAGAGTAAGTATTCCCAGAGGCCACGAGAGAGCATAATATACCAAACCAGAGTTACTGGCCGTGATAAAGTGCTCCACAAAGGTGTTGGGAACTGAACCCAGGTCCTTTGCAAGAGCAGTACACACTGTTTGTTAGCCTCTCTTCAGCCCCTCCCCCTCTCAGGTCTATTGTACTGAATTCTTTCCTGCTGTGGGATGGTCTGTATGTCAAATGTGTTGCTGATTGGTCAATAAATAAATCACTGATTGGCCAGTGGCCAGGCAGGAAGTATAGGCGGGACTAACAGACAGAAGAATTGAGAGAACAGGAAGCTGGGTGAGGGAGACACTGCCAGCCGCCATCAGGACAAGGAAGATGTAAAGTACCGGTAAGCCACAAGCCACGTGGCAAGGTATAGATTAATAGAAATGGATTAATTTAAGCTGTAAGAACAGTTAGCAAGAAGCCTGCCACGGTCATACAGTTTGTAACCAATATAAGTCTCTGTGTTTATTTGGTTGGGTCTGAGTGGCTGTGGGACTGGCGGGTGTCAGAGATTTGTCCTGACTGTGGGCCAGGCAGGAAAACTCTAGCTACACTTTCCATTTAAAAAAATTTTTTAAATTAAAATATAATTACCTCATTTCTTACTTCCGTTCCTTCTCTCCAACCCCTCCCATTCTCCTACCCTGCCTCTCAATTGACAGTCTTTTACTGATTTTTATTGGTGCATTTCTTGCAGCATTTTAAATTAGGATTAGTGTGCATTTCCTGCCCTGTGGCAACAGAACACAGAGAGATGTGCAAAGGCCAGGCCCGTTCGTTCCCCTGTTTCCGTTTTTAGCAAAGCTGACTGTGTCTTACAGTCAGGGAGGGTCCTCCCAAGTCTTGTCAGTTCCAGCTCTCTAAGTGACTGCATTAATCTTGGCTGAGCTGGTTTCTGTGTCTGTTAAATAATGCAATCATTTTATTAATTCTCAACCCATCTATGTAGGAGAGGCCATCATCTGAAGGGCCATATCGTTGACTCTTTAATGAGCAAAAAATCCTACATGTCTCCAGGCAATTCTGGATAGGCATGCGCCCGAGGCATCTGGACTTGCTGTGAGACACCAACCATGAATAACTCGTCTTGTAGGAGCCCCTGCTTCACGAGTGTATATTGTAAGTATGTTTGTGTGTGGGGTGGGGGGGGGCTGGGAGCAGCTCTCAGGGAGGGCACAGGGCAGAGCTGCATTCCTAATGACTTATTCCAATGAGTCCATTAAGCCTGGACCAATGGAAGCATTAAACTTAGCAGTGAGGGCACTGGGGATAAAGAAGAGAAACTTCTGAGGTTGAGAGAGAGCATCTAAATTAGGGTTCCTATCGCTTCACCGAAACACATGACCAAAAACAACCTGGGGAGGAAAGGGCTTATTTTGATTACATTTTCACATCACAGTCCCTAGTGAAGGAAGTCAGGGGAGGAATCTGGAGGCAGGGGCTGAAGCAGAGGCCAAGGAGGAGTGCTGCCTCCGGGCTTGCTCTCATGGCTTGCTCAGCCAGTTTTCTTATAGCACCCAGACCACCTGCCTGTGGGTGGCACTACCCACAGTGGCTGGATCATCTCACATCAACCATTAATCAATCAAGAAGATTTCCCCAAGCAATCTCACAGCCAATTTAGTGGGAACAACTCCTCATTCCAGAGAACTCTAGCTGTGTCAAGTTAACAACAACAACAAAAGCTGGCTAGCACAAGGTGGGCTGTGCCCTGCCACATCCATCACTAATTAAGATCGTGTCGTATAGGCTTGCCCACAGGCCAGCCTGGTGGACATATTTTTTTAAATTTATGTTTTCTCTTCCCACATGACTCTAGCTTGTATCAATTTGACAAGGAAAAAAAAAAAAACAGTCAGTACAATTGACCCCTTATCTACTTGACAAACAACTTATCTGTTAAACAATAACCTTTTTTTCTTGTTCAACACAAGATCTCATGTTAATATCAATATCACAATATAAAGCATCCCAACTTTTAAAAGTTCCACAGCCTTCAAAAATTCAAATACTTAAAAGTCCAAAGTCTCTTTGAAATATTTAAAATCTCCCTAAGTAGCCAAAGTCTCCTTAAAAGCTCAAAGTCTCTTAACTGTGGGCTCCTGTAAAATAAGAAATAAATACTTTCTTACTCCAAGAGGGAATTAACCAGGGCACAGTCATAACCAAGGCAAAGCAAAACCGAAGTCCAGCATGTAAAGCTCAGTGTGAGGATTCACTCACTGTCTTCTGGGCTCCTCCAAGGGCTTGCCACAGCACACACAGCTTGTCTCTCTGGCTCAGGCAGGCTCCACTCTGCGGCTGGTGCTGTTCTTGGCAGTTGTTCCATGGCACTGACAACTCCAAAATCCTGGTGTCTCCTGATGTCACCAGGCTGCACTGTCACCATAGCCTCTCCTGGGCTCTCTTCATCGAACCATGCCTCAACTTCTCTCCAGGATCCCTTCAGTCCTGGAATTCAACTGCTACTGAAGCTGTACCTTCACCAACATCCTATTCTGACCCCTCACAGTGCCAAGGCCCAGCTGCTGTCCATGACCTTTTCCTTCTCCAATGAACCGACAAAACCAGTACTACCTGGGTAGCTCTTACAAATGACCAGGTTTGGCTACCAGCAGGAAGTAGAGCCTTGGCTGCCTCTGGAATAGAGCTTCTGAGTGCTGACTCTCAGGAAGCACTTCCCAGATTTCACCCACTGATGCCCATGTCTTCTGAGTCACCACCAATGTCTCAGCTCCAGCATCTCTTGACCCAGTGAAGCCACAGCTTCACTTCACTGGTTCTGGTCTCTTATTAATTACGGCTGATTCTTCCAGCTGACCAGGACCACAGATTCTCAATTCAGAATATCAGAGGGTTCTGATAGGGTCTTTGCTTCACTCTGAAACTCCACAAGTCAGGGCTCCATCATCTGCACAGCTCAGGGCAGGAACTCAAGGCAGTGACCTGGAGGCAGGAACTAATGCAGAGGCCATGAAAGATTGATGCTTACTGGCTTGCTCTCATGGCTTGCTCAGTCTGTTTTCTTAGAGAACCCAGGACCACTAGACCAGGGATGACACCACCCACAATGGGCTGGGCCCTCCCCCCTAAATCACTGATTAAGAAAATGCTCTACAGGCCTGCCTACAGCTTGATCTTATTGAGATATTTTCTCAATTGAGGTTCCTTCCTCTCTGATGGCACTAGCTTGTGCCATATTGACATGAAATCTAGCCAGCAAAGACCACACATTCATTCTTTTACATGGAGTGATACCCAACTAAAATGAACATGGACACTATGGTCTTTCAGTTCCTAAACTGTTGCATGCTGGGATGCTTTTCTGTTCTGCTACCTTTCATTAATAGATTATATCATCAAAGACATCCCAAGCCATGGTCTAGTGAGTTTTTGATAGAGCAAAAAGGTGCTAAAGGTTCGGGTGTCCTTTGATTTGAGACAGAGACAAGTGTTCCCTGTCAATTATGTGTGAATGTCTGTGTCTGTACTTAGAATATACCCATTTGTTAGCACTCATGTCCATGTGAATATTCTACCCCCAGGACCATTAAACCACAATGGCTCGGAGAGAAATGAGTTTTGTGGTATTATTTGTAGAACTTAAAGAAAGAGACATGCACAGTATCTTTTATTGGAAACCCACTAAAGAGACTTGTCATCATGTCACATGAGTCCCCAGGCTACATGCTAGTCACTCCTTGGTCTAAGAAGAGGCCTCAGACAATCCGTCTGTGTTCTTGGAGCAGGAGGTTCCCTGACTCCACAGTTTCCAATGAAATTCAAACCTACACAGTTTGTGTTCGTAGAGCATGGGTGAGGGAATTTCCGCTGAGGGCAGGTTCTTTTCACAAGCAGCTGCTGGGTGAGATGGGCAGAGCATATTCCTGCAGGTTGTGGAGGATAGCTGATGTACCAGTCCCCTGAGGAGGGCTTCATTCTGAGACAAGACAGCTAGGGAAAATTAAGAAGAAATAGGAAGGAAAGAAGTCTTCACCCTGGATCTTGTTTGCTTTTCCTACAGACCAAATCAAGACCCTCAACTGATAAAGCCAAAACTGCCCAAAAAGACATGTGTCGCCTGAAAGACACCTCAGACATGGCTCGGCAGTGGAGAGGGCCAGCTGCTCCTCTAGTGGACCTGGATTTAGTTCCCAGCACCCACATGGTGGATCACAGCCATCTGTTGACTCCAGTTCCTGGGGATATGATGCCCTCACTGACATTCACAGGCACCACGTGCACATAGTATACTTACCTACATGCAGGCAAAACCCTCACACACGTGAAACAAAAATAGTTTTTTAGAAGCTATCCCAGACACGAACGCTAAATAACAACAGATGAGCTGTGCTTACTTGCAGCCAGAGTATTGCTGGCGTCTGTCCCATTTGCACCTGTGACTTGACGTGTCCCCGTGAGCTATCAGGCCATAAGGCCCTCCGTGAGCCTGTGGGGAAATCCCTAAAGCGTACCCCTGGATCTGGGATAACAATCTCAGTTAGAATGGGAACTTGTAGCCTCGTGGGCTAGGTCTCTCCACCTTCCTGCCTGCCAACCACTCTCCACAAAAGTTTTTTCTCTTTCAGTTTCTGTCGAGGATGTAGAAATAGGAAATGATCCAAACTCGGTCACCTGTCATCCCTTTCTGTCCTCTCAAGGGCACACGCCATCATTTATCTTCCTGGTCCCTGTGGGAACAAGACTCTACCCTAGCACCAGACAAGGTTGACTCTCTGAACAAGATTTGAGAGGTCTCATTTGCTTCCCTTCAAATCAGGGGACAGGCCATGTGACTGCATAAGGAGGTGCCACACAGCCCTCCTGAGGGTGGATGAGCCATGTGGCGCCAGGATCAGGGGTCCTCATCGAGCCTCTGCAACACTTCAGTCACAGCATGGACCCCAACTAGATGACAAAGGGCCTTTCCTCCTATGGTGTAAGCTCTCAAGGGTGGGGACATGCTGTTTTGATCTTTTTATTCACTGCATGCTGCCTCTCCAGATTGTTTTTAAAAATGCAGTAATCCATTCCACAAATATTTACTGAACTCTGAACATGACCTTGTTCTAGGTACCAGAGACCAGGCAAATGAAGACTACCCTCATGTGTCACCAGAATGCCCTTGGACAGGGGAAGAAACCCATTTACAAGAAGCTGTGCTAAGTGGAGTCTTCCCACTCTGCTCTTTGGGATGTTGTGTACCTTGGACCCACTTGAATAATCCCAGAGATCCTGTGTTCTTAGATCATCTGACTAGTGGTTTTCTTTCCTTCTCACCTTCAGTTCTCCTCTGCTCTGTGTGATGTAACAGGCTTCAGGAAGAAGGGCAAGCCACCTTTCCTAGGCATAGGATTCTGCCCATCATGCCTGGTATGTATTTCAAAGGGCCCAATGGCTACCGGGGAATGGCAAGGGCAGGCATGGGATAAAGGAGGCTGGTAGTCCCAATATGCTCTCTGGTCACAGCATGCAGGGGTGGGGCTTGAGCTAGACTTAAGCAATAGAGGGGAGAGAGAGGGGTGGCTTGGAGACATGGGAGAGAGAGAGGAGGGAGAGAGGGAGAGAGAGAAGGGAGGGAGAGTGATGGATGGATGGAGGGAGGGAGAGAGAGAGAAAGTGCATGTGTGCATTAAGCTGGACATGATACATGACAGCTTGTTTTCTGTCTGAGTTGTACGACCTGTGGTAAAGCAGTGAATCATAGGAATTAAGGACCAAGGTCCCAGAGATCCAGGTGTGAGGCTGAAGTCTGTTTACCTCACTGATTGACTGATCATACATCCGACTTTGGAGGGGGTCGATTTGGTTTTGTGTTTAACAAGAAGCTAAAACAGGTCTGTGAGTATCCTGAGGAACTGTAACCAGCATTTTTTTCTCTGTCCACCCTGACCCACAGCCATTTCCAAATAATCACTCAGAGGCTTATATTAATTATAAATGTTTGGCCAATGGCTCAGGCTTATTACTATCTAGCTCTTACATTTAAATTAACCCATTTCTAATAATCTATTTATTTTCACATGGTCTGTGGCTTACCGGTTCTCTGGCATCTTGTTCCTTGGGCAGCTGGCTGGCATCTGTCCTGACTCCACCCTTCTTCTCCCTGAATCTCCCTTTGGCTTTCCCACCTAGCCTTATTCTGCCTGGCTATAGGCCAAATCAACCAATGAGAACAACACATATTCACAGCCTACAGGATCCCACAATAAGGAACCATTAATTCTGGGGATGCCTCTTACTCGGTTTAATTTTGAACTGTTTCATAAATACAAAGGATGCATGCAAGGACCATCAAAGGTGGCCTAGGCTTCTGGGATGAGTGTGGACTGGGTAGGCTTGAATCCCATTTGGGTAGGGACTTGTTGTACTGTCCCAGGACTTGGCTGGCCTTCTGGAGTCCCTCCCCCCTGATGCTATGAAATGGGCCTGAGAATGATGTGTGGCAGAACCAGATGTGCTATGTGGAGATGCAGGCCAAGCCCAGTCTCTGTCCTTCAATCTGGCAGGCACTGTTGAGTGTAACCAGCTACAAAGCCCTTCATTCTTCCCTAAATATCTTTGAGACAGTTTGTCCAGGGACCTATCAAATGTGTGATACAATCAATTAGACCTCAACAAAGGCCCCTGAGAACAGTCAAAAATTACAAAAATTATTTTTTCTTAATTTCTGCATCCCTAAACATACTATAAATCACCCTTCAAGAGGAGCCAGTCAGCATTTAGAAACATTTAGTTTCTAGTTAAATACTAGAGAAGTGCTAGGCAGTGAAGTGACTGCCTCTGGAAATATTTCAGTATTTCCATACTGAAATAATACATTCTCCAGTGTTTCCTGAAGTGACCTACCCCTCCCTCCCCTCACATTCTCCCTTCTCTGAATATATTACCAAATTGGTTCACAAAGAAAACCACCCTAAAAGCCATATTGATGTTTGTTTGTTCTGGGGGCTGGCAGCAAAGTAATTGCCAGGTCTGTTTGGGGTTTGAAATTCAGTTGTTTTCTAGTTAGCCAAGCATGACAGGCCTAGCAACCCTCAGACCCTGGAACCTGATCCTTCCATCTGTATTCACGACACCCATCATCCGAAATGACCATTCTAATGTCCCCCATCCCTCTTTGGCACAAATTAGTGGAGTCAATTGCTTCTGGCCCGAGGCTTCATTCAGGTGCCAAATGTGACCAGGATGCCAAGTTCAGTTCCAGCATAAAGCATTATGGGACCTTAGACATAAAGAGACCGTGACAGGCCCTGTCTTCCGCCTGGCACAAGGCCAGCGGGATGTACCAGGGAGCAGCTGATCTAGAACAGCTGAGAGAAAGGGAGAAAGGGAAGGGTGGGCTCCCAATACTCCACCCCAGCACAGAGTGGTGTTTGGGTGGCTATCAGCAATGTGCTTTTGGCTAAGCATTTTAAATTCTTATTCTGACAGATTAGTGTGGAGTACAAAGTTGTACATGACTTCTTATTTCCAACAACTATTTTTTGGTGCATATATGTGCATATGAATATGTGCATGCACATGAGAACTGAAGTCAAAGAGAGACCTTCAATTGTGTTCTTCATTTGCTACCCACCCTGGTTTCTGAGACAGGGTCTATCAATGTCCTTGAACTCACTAAGTAGGGTAGGTTGTCAGACCAGTGAGCCTCAGAGATTCACTTGTGTCTGCCTCCTCAGCAAGAGCATGCCACCATGTCTAGCCTCTTCCTCCCCCTCCTCCTCCTCCTCCTCCTCCTCCTCCTCCTCCTTCAACACAGGTTCTGGGCATTACCTGATAAATGCAAGGTAAACATTTTGCTGACGGAGCTGTTCCCAGCTTTCAAACACTAGTCAATGACATAAAAACAATGGACACAGACAGGACTTTCACAGAGTATAGTGTAGAATATCAAGAATGCAAAATGGGGGCTGGAGAGATGGCTCAGCAGTTCTGAGAGGACCCAGGTTCAGCTCCCAGCACTGACATTGGAGGCTCACAGAGCTGTCAGTAACTCCAGCTCCAGGGGATCTCATGCCCTCTTCTGAAACCCAATGGATACCAGGCACACACATGGTATACAGACAAGATTTCAGGCAAACACTTACACACATAAAACAAATACATCTTTTAAAAGTAATGTAAAATATAGAAACATTCACACATGATGGTTTGTAAGCTAGGACATGGGGACAGAGTATAGACATGATGTGAAATATGAAGACAAGGGGCAGGTGAGTTTTCAGGGAAGATTACAGAATGCACCAGGCCTGACAACGGGCTGTAAAGAGCAAACCCTCATGGAAGAATTACCTGTTAAGGGTAAAGTTGGATTCTCTTCACACCTGCTCCGGTCAAACCCCAGGGGCTGTTTATTATTATTATTATTATTATTATTATTATTATTATTATTATTATTATTAATTGTTATTATCATTATTATTATTATCTATTTTAGGTTTGTATCTAACCTCACAGAAATCTGTATACTGATCATAGCATCATATGCGTACATACATGCTGATTCTACATGGTGGCAGTTGAAAGTCTCCTCTATGGGAAGCCTGGCTTGTGGGAACACCTGCCACCCCACTGTGCCTCCCTCTTTACTGTATTAGGCACTGTGTGACATCTGAGAGAGCACATGCTCAGTACATGCCCCAAGACAGAACAGTGCATGTGGTCTTCAGTCCTCTCTCTACTTAACGATACAGGAGTTCAGAAAGCTGTGGGAATGCCCCCTTTTCCCATCTATTCAAAATTCTGTGTGCAGCTCCACTTTCCAACACGCTGCATCCCAAACATTCTACATTTCTCTTTCCATGAAGGGAAGGGAGCTTATTTCTCTGACAATGTTTTAAATAAACACACAGAATCACAGGGCCCCTTGTGTTATTTTCATATACATTTAGTTTGGGGTGATTCTCCCCATCCCCTAAATCTCCCCCATCTCCATGCCCTCACTCTGTGAGCATCTTCCACCCTCAGTATTATCTTTCCATTTTAATACATATGCCTTTTTGCCCTTCCTAAAGCCTCCTTTCCCTGTCTCATGGGCCCAGTTCTAGATTCATGACCGGTACTTATACTCCCTCCTACATAAACACACGTACATGAACTTTAGAGTGGGTGGAGGGATGGATGGTTAAGAGGTCTGCTGCCCTTTCAGAGGACCGAAGGTCGGTCCCCACAGCCCAAGTCTGGTGCCTCACAACCACTTACAGCGCTAGCTTCAGGAATTTAGACTCCTTTTTCCTGACTTCTATGGCACCTGCACACATATGTACACACACACACACACACATCTTTAAAAAAAAAAGAACTGGGAATTTTGCTTTGTGCTTTGAATGAGTGTGAAATTAACTAAGATTTCCATGAGAAAGTATGAGTGAGAGTGGACTGAGCAACCCTACAGTGTCCGGCCTGACCAAGTGGGCAGTGTTGGCACAGCAAAAGATGCCACAGATCAGGGAAGGACCGATCCAGGCAGAGATGTTCTGAGACTGCAATGGCCACACAGCTCCTACACCAGCCTCCTATGGATGTGGCCTGTCCACAGTCTGTGGTTAACCAGAATCCACTGCCCTCAGTTTAAGTGTGGCTCTCTGCATCCTCTCGAATGCTCCTGACCAAGCTGCCTGCTTCTACTCTGCATCCCCTATGGCATTTCTGGAGCTGTGTGAGCCCCCTTCCAGAGCCAGGGGGTGATCATGGCAGTCCACTGATGGCCCCTTGGAGTCCAGAAGCCAGTGTTCCTGATCTCATCTTCAAGTCACTTGCCAGGGGACCCTCATGCTAGCCAGTCTTTTGTGAAAGCTAGAGTCCCCTGGAATGAAGAATTGCCTCCATTAAATTGGCTGTAGGATCGTTCATGAGGCATTTTCTTGATGATTGATGTGAGAAGGCTCAGCCCACTGTGAGAAGTGCTACCCCTAGGCAGGTGGTCCTTGGTGGTCTAAGAAAAGAGGCTGATCAAGCCATGGGGTGCAAGTCAGCAAGCAGCACCCCTTCATGGCCTCTGCTTCAGTTTGTGCCTCCAGGTTCCTGCCTTGAGCTCCTTCCCCGACTTCCCTCAGTGATGGACACAAAGTGGAAGTGTAAACCAAATAAACTTTTTTCCAGAGTTACTTTTGGACATGGTGTTTTATCACAGCAACAGAAAACAAATCATAAAAAAACTGTGGAACTCCTAGGACCACGAGACCCTCACCCAGCATCTTCTCCCTGGGAATTTATCCCCCTTTAATCCAGTCCACCCACCCTAGCCAGAGCCCCTTCCCTGCAGACTCTAGCCAGCTCCTTACATAGCTTCTAGCCTCCCAGGGTTGAACATTGCTTCCCAAGTCTCCATTAACCATGCAGACCCCTTCTAACTGTGGGCCAGCTTGCTCCCTCCTACCTCCCACATTCTCAGTCAATTTTCCATGCCCGTTATCTCTGTGTTACATAATGCAGTCATTTTCGTCACTATTTATCTTTCCTTCCAGAGTGAAGCATGTGTGCATTTGTGGGAAATTGTGCTCTCGTATTCCCTTATGCATCCCTAGCATCCAAAGGAGTGTCTGGCGTGGGAGGCACTGAATCAGTGCACTGTGTGAATGAATACCGGAATCTGAGTAGGAAGTCCCTGGACCTTTGAGCTTGGATGTAGCCATCATGGGAAGTGAGGCCAGGGTGCAGGAAGGAACTGGAGCAGATACAATATTTGCATCCAGGAGACTGGGGGTGGTTACCTGGAAGTCAGCCTGGCAGGAAGAGAGAGAGCAACACTATGACATAGAAAGTGTAGGAGGCTGAAGTCAGAGGTGACCCAGGGGTGAGGTATCTTCAGTATGTCACTCAGCTATGGTATTGACTGATGAGGTGGCCGAGTCCTCCACAGAATAATGAGGTGGGGACAAAGTATGGGCACCCAGACTAGGGGAAGAGATGAACAGACAGCTGAGTCACAGAGGAAGAAGGCCCTGCTGGCAATCTGAGCTGTGACTCTGTTGAGAGGACAGATGTCAAGTGCTCACAGGAGGGGCGGATTGAGACACGCTCTGTGCTGGAGTCAACCAGATACCTTCTCCTCTTGACCTTGCTGATTGACAGGTGTGTGACCTTGGGCGGATCTTTCTTCTGAGCATCTCTCAGCTTCCTCATTTGCAGTCTGATGCTGATGTCCACTTTGTACAAGGTTTGTAAAGGTTAAAAATAAGGTCTGCCAAACATTCCGGACCGAACTTTCAGAAAGTGGCCCTTGCTCTTTCTGGCATTGGTGTCAACATGGTTTTCAGAAGTTTTGTCCTTTAGCCCCAGGGAGTCAAGGGTGAAATTGGGCCCTTAATTTATCAAGTGTGTGACTTTGGGGAAGCTTTCTGAGGTATCTGAGTCTCCTGCTCAGTGGTACACCGAGGACCATCATCGTTACCACAAGGTGATAGAGGAAGGGCCAGGGCAGGCGCTAGGGGCAGGGCAGGCGCCCGGCACATGCTGCAGAAGTCTTAGTTTTGGGGAAGGCTGGTAATGACATCAGCACAGTCTTTATGCAGTTGTTCTGGGAAACTGAGGCATGTTAGGTGACTGAGGGTATTGCTCCACCCTAGACTCTGTCAGCTTCTGCATGGAAATTCTCAGATTCTGAAAAAATTTTCAAGTTCAGAAACACAGTACTGTGTACATCACTACAGCATGGTGGGGCCTCCACTGGCACCAGCACTGGTTGGGTTTGGTGTTCTCCTCCTCTTCTGGTCTGTCAGATTAGGTCATTGTCGTTGTGGCACAAATGTGACCAGCTGGTACCCATCCCAGGCATCCTTGACACACTGAGCCTTAAGCTGCTTGTTCTTTTATCTGAAACTCCCAAGGAACTGGTCATTCACTCCTGCTATCTGGAAGAAAAAAAATCTCTTTTTATGTGGCATGTATGTGGTGGTGGTGGTGGTAGTGGGGGTGGTGGTGGTGGTGGTGGTGGTGGTGTGTGTGTGTGTGTGTGTGTGCGCGCACGCACATGAGCCCATGCCTGTCTAGAACACTTGTGTACAAGTGTATGTGGAAGCCAGTAATTGAGGTCCAGTGTCTTCCTCAGTCTCTCACTGATTTGCCTAGGCAGGCCCCAGGGAACCCCTGTCCTCACCTCCAAAGAGCTAGGATTACAGACATGAACCACATGCTCAGCCTTTACATATGTACGGAGGATCTGAACTCAGTTCCTCACACTTGGGAGGCAGATAACTGAGGTATCTCCCTAGCCTCAGGAAGAGAGAGAGAGAGAGAGAGAGAGAGAGAGAGAGAGAGAGAGAGAGAGAGAGAGAGAGAGAGATTCTAACCTGAGACATCTTATCTTAGAACCCTGCCATGGAGTACTTTTTTCAACACTGTGGCCACACTGGTGACTTCAGGAGGGCCAAACAGCTGCCACATTCACTCTGGCAAACCGATGAGCTCTAAATGGAGCAATGCCATAATCTTAATTTTCCACTCAATGGTGAAAGCAGGCACATTATTCAAAATTATTCATCAGCACTTAGTAATTCACATTCGGGAGCAATCTTGGAGAGCGTTGATGTATATGTTACAGGAGAGATTTATGGTGGGAATCATGGCAAATCAGCCTTTAAAATGTGCTTAAGTCACACAAGTTTAAAACACTAATTATGTAAAGTACATTCAGAATTTTTAATTTCCACCTATGTTTGACAATGCTATGGAAACAGGCTGGCTTGATGGTGGGGACCCTGGCTCTGGATCTGCCAGGAGAAGAAACAACTCAGAGTTTCCCAACACTGCATCCCTGGTGCCCCCACTAAAATAATAAGTGAGAAATGATTGCCTAAAAGTCACAATGCTGTGAGATAATGAGGCATGAAATCCCGATCTGAGACAAAAATCCATCTCCGGGAAGTGCTTAAGGAGCCCTTGGTGGTCACAGAATAACGAAGCTAAAGATAAAACTTAGGAAATATCTCTGCTAATGGTGTGGCTCGGAAAAATCACATCATTGCGGGGTTTCTTGTGTGTGCCCATCTGAACAGCAGCCCTGGGGGGATCTGGGGACACTTCATCTGTTTTAGCCACTTAGGAAAAGTCTCCCTTCCCCTCAGAACCTGGAAGAGCTTTGTGGGCCTTCCCTGGGGCCTGGCCAGGGAGATAACTCTTTACAGACTTGATGCCATGTGACACTGGGGCATGTGGGAACCAGGCTCTGCTTTAACGGTGGTTTAATGTAACCTCGTCCTACATTTTCAATCCATGCCTGGCTCTCCTGTCCTCTGGAAGAGTGAGGATTGTGCCTTGGTGTGGTACTCAGCTTAAAGTCAAGTGCTTGCACACAGCAGCATTCCAAACGGCAGTTCTCACACAGGAAGAATGCACCAAGGCATCTAGACCTACCCACACTTTCAGGTGGTTCTTCCAGAAGATTCCATCAGTGTGCAGGGAGCCATGAAGTCATTTGTAGTGGCACCTCCCCCACCAAGGCCTCCTGTACATTCAATGGCAGCACCTTGCAATGGACCACTGGACATTACCCATCTGCCCATATTTGCATAGAGCCGGGACCCAGCACCTGGGCACTTGCCAATTAGCTTGTGCCTGGACAGTACCAGCAAGAGGGGTGTGCTGTCTAGATTTTTTGTTGTTGTTAACTTGACACATACTAGAGTCACCTGTGAATAGGGAACCTCTGTTGAGGAACTGCCTTCAGAAGATTGCCTGTGGGCGGCCTGTGAGTGGCCTGTGGGTGGGTTTTCTCAATTGTTGATTGATGGGGGAGGGCCCAGTCCGTTATGGATGGTGTGACCCCTGGTCAGGCAGTCCTGGGTTCTATAAGAAAACAGGCTGAGCAAGCCATGGGGAGCAAGCCAGTAAGCAGCACCCCTCCATGGCCTCTGCATCAGCTCCTGCCTCTAGGTCCTGCCTTGAGCCCCTGCTCACTTCTCTCTGTGTTGGAGTGTGATCTAGGAATTGTAAGATGAAATAAATTTTTTCTTCCCTTAATTTGTTTTTGTTGGGATTTTATAACAGCAATAGAAAGCTAACTTGCCAGGGGCTTGCAGAGGCTGCTGGGTCAGGCCTCCTTGGAGCATGGCCTTTCTCACTTCACCAGGCGAGGGGACCATGCTGCCCTCCAGAACTTTCTGTCCCCATCAGTTGACTCAGCATTTGACCTTCCACCCTGTTTTGGAGACCCCCGTATGTTGTGACCTTAAAAGTGACCTGACTATGCTCGGAGAGCTCTTCCCTTTCAGCTCTGACCTCTGTTCCGCATGGACCTGTCGTGTCCTGGCTGCAGGCCGTTGGCAAGTGTGTTCGTGTTTGACAGACTCCTGCCTTCTCAAGTTAAGACGTACCCCCTTCCGTCCTAGACCAGGCTTCACTCTCACCTCTTTGCCTTGGACTTGATCTCACCAGAACTCTTAAGGGAAAGGCTGTGTGTGTGTGTGTGTGTGTGTGTGTGTGTGTGTGTGTGTGTGTGTGTGTGTGTGTACCTGCAAGTGTGTGCACCATGGGTCAGAATAGAGTTGACCCTCTTATTTTCCTTTTTTCAGGAGTCGCTGGTTCAGACCAAATCAGGGAGCAGCTGGCATTCACACCGACTCCAAGAACTCCACGTATTTAGGTTCGGAGCCTAGAAGAGGAGCTGAGAACTGGAGCACAAGGGGGAGGCGGCCGAGAGAAAAAATGCAAGGGAAGATTCCTGTCTCATGGTTATTACTGCTGCTGTTTCTCCCGGGCAGTGGTCACTTCTTAGGTTCTATGAAGGTGCCCCAGGGTGTGTTCACCGCATGACCTTGACCCCTTTACCCAAATGTTTGGACAGGCTTGAAGAGCCATCTCTCTTCCCACCTGCTGGGATTCACCCACCCAGCACACAGAGGCAAGGGGATGCCTCTGGCTTCTTTCTTATTCATGGCTGTCCTCAGTCCACTTTGCACAGCACTAACAGAATACCCAAGAACAAGCAATGTATAAAGAACAGAGATGGGGGTGCTGGGGATGTAGCTCAGCTGGCAGTGTGCTTGTCAGTCCCTCCTCAACCAGCCATGGTGGGTCTCTCCTGAAGTCTCAGTACCTCTAGGTGCTGAGACCTGAAGTGAGCAGTCTGCGTGTGATGAGGCCTTTCCCTGCATCATGCCACAGAACAGGCATGAGCACAGGAGTAGAGTGGGGAGGGCATGATCTCCTTTATCAGGTGCCCACTCCAGTGCCCTCAGGGCAGTGAAAGGGACACGTTGAAAATATGATCACCGACTCTTGCATTATCAAGCTCCTCTCTCACTCACTCCCTTCTCTCCCTTCCTCTCTCCCTCTATCCCTCCTCCAACATTACCATCATGGCCACCTTTGCCATCACCACAGCTGCCATCACCATAGCTGGGTCACCATCACTAGGCCCACAAATTGTTGAGGTGACCTCTCTTTCATCAGCCACTGGAAGCACAGACCTTTCACTCTCTTTCCGCTGCATATCAGGGATCCATGGCACCAAGAAACCAGCTTCCTGCTCTGAGGAAAAACATCTTAGGAGATGCAGGCTGAAGCCAGTGCAAGAAGGAAACCTGGCCCCCTGAGGGGTGTGCACTCTCTCCTGCCTCCTGCTCCGTGTGAAGAGCTAGTGTTTGGGTCCCACTGAGTTCCTGAGCATGCTCCACAAAGCGTCCCCGTGCAGCACTGGCTCCTCCTTGGTCAGGAGCCTGGCTCTGCCTGGGGTGGGGTGTGGAGCACGGAGAGCTGTGTTTGCCAGTCGTGCTGGCTCTGAGTTTGGAAAACAGATAATGCCGAGATGAGTCTGGAGAAGGTAGATTGACACCTGAGAGTCACTCCCTAGTGCCCTAGTGTGGAAAACTCAAGTGTACTTCCCAAATGCAGGGTGACAGGAAGCAGGTGGCAGCGACAGCTGCCTGCTGCAGGTGTAACGCGGACGACTGGGCATCACCTGCTCCTTGCCTCCCTAGGAAGGGACATCCGTTCCTTTCTGTTTCTTGCTAGGTGGAACTCGATGTGTCACAGAGAAGCTGAGTGTCCATTCCTTGGTTAGTGAAGGATACTCCTGTGAAGAGGAAAGGTTTACCTGCCGCCCCATTTACTCCCTGTCTTTGAGAGTGCCTCTGCAGGACCCCTGCCTCAGAATGCATCTGCAGGTACCCCCTCACTGGAGCCCCGCTTCCTGTGTAAACAAACCTGTGAGAGGTAGACAGGGCTGAAAGCAAGCCTGTTTCCATGGGTACTGTGATGCTCAACATACCTTCAATTCAATGGTAGGGACTTGATGCACCGAGTGAGCTGTGCCTCACCCCATCACTCCCTGAGCTCTCTGTGCAGAGTCTTCGTAATTCACGAGCCAACACAGTCGAGGTGACATGATGGATGTCTGTCAGTGGGTCGGTGTGGCTGAGTATAAGGGTTTGGGATGTGGACGTGCAGTGCAGAGTCCCAGGTCTCCTGGAGAGCTGAAGCATGCGCAGTGGCCTCTGCTCCTCAGGTTGGCAGTGTTGAAGACCTGCCTGGACACGGCTCGCCTGGCCCCGGGAAAGAGGCCATGTCTGGTGAGAGGAGAGCAGAGCTGTGCAGTGTGAAGGTGACCAAAGCGCCCACCTTCCCTCCTGCACTCTGTGGGGTATTAACCCACCGGGTCAGAGGAACAAAGAGAGCACTGTGCAGGTTCAAGAGACCCCACTGCATGGAGTCTGCCGCAAGGGGGTTAATGGTCTTGTGTCGGTTCTAAGTTCAGGAATGAGCATGACACCTTTTGTTCAAGGCATGTTGGGAGGCTCTCCAGTAAATTAAACCCTTGACACGCTGCATTGTGGTGAGACACTACTGTGGTAGCCAATTTCCCAGACTCTCACAAGCTTTTATTAATTGCACTTGGCACAGAGGGGTCAGTGCTTGGCTGCACCCTTCCTGGATGCAGCCTTCATTTGGTGATTTCAAAAATATGCTTCTTTTCCAAATTGCTTAAAATGAATAAAGAAGTGGCGCCCTGATCAAAGCTGAATTTGGCCTAATTAAGATGAATCTGTGCATTGCTCCACGACCCTCGGACAGTCACCGTTGTATTCCCCTTTTGACCCACAGTGGCTCAGTCTCCTCAGGCTAGGAGAGTCCAAGTTCAGAAGCCAGTTGGCTCCGGCTCCACTGCCTCCTCCCTGACTCTGTTGATGAATTGTTCCCTGGCACATGTGGTGTTCTTGGGAAAACATGCACTAAACGATATTCTGGCCTTTTCTCCCAGCTCAGCATAAATATAATGGCCAAGACAGACTTTGGAATAGGCAAGAGCAGGAGAGAGGGCTTGAGGGAATACGTGGCTGAGGTGCTAAGTTTGAGGGTAAGATGTCTCACACACAGTGCTGTTTGGGGGACTTTCAGGACCTTCAGGACGTGGGCTCTCCCTGGAGGAAGTGGGAAACAGACAACGGGTCTTTGAAGGCCACAGCTCTCCTGTCCCTTCCTCACTGCGTTCTGTCTGCCATGAAGTGGGCGGCCTCCTCCTCCAGGCTCTCCCACCATCACAATGCTCTACATGACTGCCAGGTCAGAGTCCAGGCACACAGGCCAAACACTCCGTGACAAGAGCCAAAGCAAACGGTCCTCTGAAATTTTTGTTGTATATTTTATCACCACAATGAAAAGTCTGAGCAACATAGATGAGGATGGATGGGTACAACTGAATGTACACATGCACGCACGTGAACACATGCATGTGAACACATGTATACACACACACAGAGGACAAGTGAGTGCAGCTGAACACATACACACACGTGCACTTATGCACACATGCATGCACACAAACTAATACTCACATGTATATTTAGAGATGCTACGGCGGCGGCAGCAGCCATTAGACCTGTCTTCCCCGGGCTCTGGGACTTGTTCTCTGTGTTGCTCACACATGACCTCATAGAGCCACTTGTCCTTCATCTCCTGAAGAAGAAGCTGTGAGCCTCGTCACCCATCTAATGTCTTTAACTGGTAAGTGGGGATCTGGCCCCAGAACTACATGTGGGAAGCGTGTGTATGTGCCTGTGTGTGTACATTCGTATGCATATTTGCATGTATGTGTTCTATATATGTGCGAGTGTGTAAATGTGTATGAGCATGTGCAGTCTGTACACATGTGTGTATGTCTGTGTGTGGTCTGTGTAGATGTGTGTGTTTATGAGTGGACATGTATGCAGGTATGTGTTTGTGTGTAGTCTGTGTGCATGTTCACATGTGTATGGTCTATGTATGTGTTTGCTTATGTGTAGAGAACTTGGCCTCACTCCATTATGGAGCATTTGAAGAGTCCTTGGGAAGTGCTGCCCATTTCCCAAGTAGCCGCCCTGGTTTCCAGTTCAGCGTTGTCCTTCTACCTCTCCCGTGTTGACGATTCTCATCATGTGTCTTTTCTACCTCAACTCACCACACCATTGACCGGCATCATGCCGACTGAACTTCCATTTCCTAGATGACCGTGGAGCCAAGCCCTTCCAGGCCATGTGCACGCACAAAGGAGGCCTCCCCTCCCATGAGCTCTGCACCATCCAAGGTCACTTCTACTCACTCTTGGAGTTCTCTGTGCCGCATCTGAGATGCCTTGGAGGAACTTGTTGTCATCAAGACATGTCTCCTATGTGCTGAGAGTTTCATGACCTTGCCCAGAGCTGACATCCCCTGGGAGTTTAGGAACTTGAGGGAGGTGGCTCTGCCCTTGCAGATGCCCTGGTGGCCTGAAGGAAGGGGTGGCCACCCCACATCACAGCAGCTGTCAGGACGCTGTCCTTGTGTTTGTAGACAGAAGCTAAATTTCTAACTATGGCACAGTGAGGGTGGGCTCTGTGTCTCCAGACCTCAGCTAAAGTGTGGTCCCTCCAGGTGGCCTTGGGCCAGACGCCCTGTGCAGTGCACACTTCCTGCTCACAGTGCAGTGTCTGGGAGAGAGGGAGCCTTGGCAGGGCAGTTGTGGTTACAGACACAGGTCAAGGACTCCTGGTGTCTGTTTGAACTGTGTCTTCAGTTGGTGACTAGCTCTTGGATGGCCCTGCAGATGGTGACTTCAGAACCTGTCCAGGAAGATTTCAGATTCACTGAAGACCTGAACACATCACCAGGAGCATTCTGCCTCACACACACTTGTCCATCCTCAGTTTTAGTATCAGGTCTCCATTTCCTACAGATGTTGACAGAGAGGGGGGAAAGCAGTCACCACAGCAAACAGCCTGATAAAATGGACCAGATGAATCTTTTCCTTACAGGATTTCTCGAGGTCCTAAGTATTCCTATGGTAGAGTGCCCCCTGGACTTGTGTAGTGTGGTGTATTCCATTTCATCTGGCCCTGTCATTCACATTACTGACAGGAACACCCATCAATCAGTGTGTTCTCAGAAGTACTGCCTGGGGAGGACCAGACACACAGGAGGTGGCCAGCGGGAACACTAAGGGGGCCTGCCTGGTGGAAGGCCCCCTGTCTCTTTTCCGTAGTCTCCCTCCCACCTGATGCTCACCCTGGTGGTGGCTCTGTGCTTGCTGGCCCTGTTTCCTTCCTACACAGAGTTTCGTTAACCCTCTGATCTCAGGGAACTTGCAGGAGCATGGTAAGTCCAACTTATTTCCAGCATCCATAACGAGGATTTAAGAAGAAATCCCACAACCAAGGTCCGCTTGATCTGCAAAACGTCAAAAGTTTCTGGAGATTTGACTACAACAGTCTACTCACCTACACTTTTGTAAATATAAACAAATGCACATCCAAACACACATATGTCCACCACACACATTCATAAACATGCACACACAAAAACCTGTTCATATGTGTATTGTTGCCTTCATGGATGCAATCTTTCCCTTGAGAGAGTTGGTCACCCTAACCCTGCAGCTGTTCAGGAGTGTTTCATTTCCCAGGAGTCTGGCAGAATTAATCAAGTTCTGACATTTGTCCTACAGGTGTTACGCTACTTCATGCACATCCTGCACCCAAGTCACTAAAGCTGCAGGGGGACTTCCAATTTCAAGATTGATGACTATTATTCCAGAATGGGAAAGATGAGGAGTGAGCAAAGCCCCTGATGTGGCTATTCGGTGAGAGCTGAAGCCACCTGCGTCCTGCATGCTGAGGCCCTTGGGCCTCTGTGCAAATATCCAGTGCATCCTGGTTAGACACTTCCTGGCAACTTGCAAAGGTTTTGAAATGATTGGTATCATGATGCTGATTCAACCTCCTTTACTGAGAATCTAACAAGTGCAAGATATGGGTGTACAAAGATGAATTCAACCTCTCTTGCTCTGTGGCCCTCATTTGTTGCAGAGGAAATGGGCATTGAGAGCAAAGCCGTTTGCATGTGTGACTGACAAGCAGTGTGCTCCCCATTTTTAGTATGAGCAGCATGCAGGAAGAATCTTCAAGGGGTAAGATGGAAGATCTGAGGTGGAGAGCACCCTTCTTACACTGAATTCTTTTATTTTCAAAAGTGCATTTTATTTTAACCATGTGTCAGTGTGGATGTGTGTGTGTGTGTGTGTGTGTGTGTGTATTGTGTATTGTGTATGCATGTGCATGTGAATGCGCTGAGCTGGCCAGAAGAAGGTGTCAGTTTCACTGGGTTAATCTGGAGTGGCAGGTGGTTGTGAGTCATCTGACATGAGTGTTGGGAACCGAGCTCCAGGTCCTCTGCCAAAGCCACAAGCATGCTCGACCAAACACTAAGCCATCTCTCCAGCCCTTGTAGACTTAAAAGGTCTTATTAATAAAAACAAACTTGGAGCCAGGTATTGGGGTGAATGCTGAAAGATCAGAGAGACAGAACAGGGAGACACTGACAGCCACCGCCATGGGAAGCAAGATGTAAAGATACTGGTAAGCCATGAGGCAAGGTATAGATTTATAGAAATGGGTTAATTTAAGATGTAAGATCTAGCTAGCAAGAAGCCTGAGACATTAGGCCATACAGTTTTAATTGATATAAGCCTCTGTGTGTTTGCTTGGGTCCAAGTGACTGCAGGACTGGTGGGTGAGAGAGATTTGTCCTGACCATGGGCCAGGTGGGACACAGGAAAACTTTCAGTTACAAGCCCTAGATTGAATGCTTTAAAGCATACCTTATTCCTTAGGAACCAGGCACTAGGTTCAGTGAAACAGTCTCACCTCCCTTGTTATATCTCCCTGCTCAGAACCACGTTCCCCTTATTTCTGTTTCCAGCAAGTTAGAGAGGCGCAAATGTTCCCATCGCTAGTTGAAAATAGCTGTGGAAAATGACGAAGGTGGACCTGGGCTTTTTAAAAAGCCCCCTGGCTTGTCTCTGCTCTCACAGACCTGGACCCTCTTGCCCCCTCCTGTGACCCCGGAATTGACCCAGAGTGGGCTCTGGGTTTGTCCTTTTGTTGCCTTTGAACTGTGAGGTAAAACAAACCCTGTCTCCTTTAGCTTGCTTTTGTCAGAATATTTTATCATGAAAACAGGAAAACTAAAGTAGGAAATTATTTTCATCATGACGCTTTTGTGTCTGACCATTCTGTACGTTCCTTGTGTGCACCCCATTATCCTTTTATTCCCTTCCACTACTGCTGACTCCCTTCCCAGCTACTCTTGCCCACCCACATTTCTTTTCATTTAGGCTTGAATTGTGAACTTTCCCACACCTGATCATTTACACTTTGGGACCCCTTGCTGGAAGACAGGTGGACACCCTCCACACACCTGCATGGAGCTTAGTGGCTGGAATTTAGACAGCCACACTCTGGGACCTGGACTCTGATATTGAGGGGTATGTTTAAGCTTCTCCAAGGGGAGAAGATGGATTATGCCAGGAAGTGAGAGGTCAGTCCCCTAAAGTACCTGTAAAGCTAAAATCAGCGTGGTATTTCACTGTCTGTTTAGGCAGAGACATTTGTGGGTCCCCAGATCCCACCAGAAAACATTATTTCCTAGAAACTTGAGCTGTGGATTTTGCCCATGGCTGTGTTTGTCCTGCTCTGTGAGTAGTGCTGAAGGCATAAGCACCTCACCAAAATCCACAGGAAGGCCCTCGAGAGATTTTGAGCATTGGGTGAAAATTCTTCATCCACAAAATGAGTTCTTTGGTGGAGTCCAAAGTGACTTCAGACTGTCCACTCATCTGTCCCCAATGTCTGTCTTCTGTTTTCAATCAAACTGTAACTGTCAAGGGTTGCTAACCCCACATGGCCCCACCCCTGGAGCACATGATGCATAGCTCCTCTTGGTCTTGTGACCCTGGTCTACCTGGAGAGGAAGGACTGAGGTGTGGACCGCAGTGTCAGAGTGATACCTACCTAGCATGCAACTGACTGTGAGCCTTCAGACGAGAAGGGCAGAGTGGCCCTCTCCTGCTCCCTCCTTCCCTGCAGCTGGCTGTGAATGTCTGCAGGAGGAGAACAAGGTTACCCCTCAGGTCAGCAGCCAGCCCTGCCTTTATAACAGATGGTTGTTAAGCTGGGATTTTGCTGTCTGCTGGAGCATGGCTTTCAAGAGTCAGTTCTGGACCATATGCTGATCTCATCCAAACAGAATTGATTATTAGTGGAAGGGCTCAGTTCACCATGTGCAAATAAGCACAATAAAGCCCCAGGCAGGTGGTGCTGCAGCCCTGCAGCCACCATGGTGCACCTGCTCCTTCCCCTACCTGACGCCTGCTATCTGGGACTCAGTGTCTGGCCAGCATGGCATGGGCAACCAGCACTCGGGGCTTCCCAGGATGCTCCGGCTATCTCAGGGCTCCCTCTTTAGAAGGGTGGTTTAATAGACCGTGTGAGCAGCTGTATCACCCCTGGTGTTTACTTAAAGGACTCTGAGTCAGCCTGTCTCAGAAACGGCTGCCCATCAGTGTTGACTCTACCACTATCTCACAATGGCTAAAGTTCCAGAATCAACAGACTCCCAGCGAGAGAGAGGCCCGTTTACTTCCCACTCGAGGTTCCTAGATTTTATACAGACACGCTGAATCAGGTGTGTACATGTAAAAGGAAATAAGAAGTGAGGTTAACATGAGCAGAAACAGAACTAAGAAGAGGAGAGAGCAGTAAGGAGGAGGCCATGGTGGGGTTCGGCTGTGCACAGCACTTTGATGAAGTACCCCTAGACAAATCCCTCAGCCACAAATGTGACAGAGGCCCATTTCTCCCAGCACCAGCTCCTTGAAACAGGGACGTGCCCTCTGTCACCTTTGGTCTCTTCTCACTCTGACCCACAGCCTCTATTTGTGTGTTTATTTATTATTGATTTATTTATACCTTTGACTGGGTCAATCAAAATGACCCTGGGCAGGAAAATAAACAAACTACAAACTGAAGGCTGCCTATGAAGCTCTGCTACCCAGAGACATGGCTCTATGGGACCTTGGCAGGCCTTCTTATGTTAGTGTAGACTATACAGACAACACACACACACACACACACACACACACACACACACACACACACACACACACACACACGTAATGATGTGAATATGATTACTCTGTGTAGTGACATGTATCCTTGTGTAGTAGCATATAAGCCTGTGTAGGATTGGGTGAGCCCCTATAGTGACATATTAACCTTGTGAAAATGTCTGTGAGCACACTAAATTCTCATTTGATGGAGTGTCAAGGACTCCTTTGGTCCTTCCCTGGGTAGCTGGGCACTAAGCCTTACCTTCCAAAAGGACCCTAGGACTGAGCCTGCTCCTGTACCCTGGGGTGGCACACCCAGAGCTTGCTGAGCAAGACCAGACCTCCCTAGCATCCTTCTGCAGGCTGTGTGCCAGCCAGAGACGGCTGTGCACGAAGATTTTGCGCGGGATGCGGGTTTGTGTTGAGGGTGACGCTGGTGTGCCCCGGTGTCATGGCAGAGGAGTGTGTTTATATTATATTCAGGCTGCCTGAAGCTCATCAAACCCATGCGTTTGGAGGTGCCTGGTTACTAAGTGTCATTGGCATCTCACGCAGCAAGGATATGAAGTTTGGAGTTGCAGGCAGGTGGAAAGACCCTCAGGGCATTTCTTCCAGTCCATAGTTTTCTCTGTGTCCTGGTTATCTTCTGGGGACACCTGCTTATCAGAGTGTCTGAAGTTCCCCAAGCATATGTGAACTTGGTGTCTTTTAGGAAATATAAATGTACCCTTGAGCTTTTCTGTTTAGCCACGGACAGTCCACCCTTCTTCGCCGGTTTACAGTAATGCCCAATGACAGCTGTTCATTGGTGGAATCCTGTCACCTGATGAGCAGCAACAGTTGCCAAGTTCCAGGGTTCACACTGCTGTCCTCACCTCCACTAAAGCTTATTCCTGCGGCAGGTGCAGTGCCTTCCTCTAGACACCCAGGCTTCCTTTAAAACTGAAGCCAACTTTAAATACACTGAAAGGTTCAGATATAAAGTGAGTTTATGTGAGGTTTGTGGCAACTCTGTACAGGTTCCCAGAGAGGCAAGGAATGGCTGTGGGTTCTGCTTCTTCTTAGGTGAGCTTGGACGCACGCTAGAGACACTTAGAAAGAGGGAGTGGCCTCCGTCAAATTGGCCTATGGCATGACGCTGGGGTATCTTCCTTGCTAGTTGTTGTGGGAGGGTCCATCCCACTGTGGATGGTGCCAGCCCTCGTCACACGGATCTGGGCTGTTGAGAAAGCTACTGGTGAGCAAGCCAGGACACAGCATTCTTCCATGGCCTCTGCATCAGCTCCTGCCTCCAGATTCCTGCCTCGGCTTCCCTCAGTGGTCAGCTATCACCCGTAAGCCAAATAAACTCTCTCCTTTCCAAGCTGCTTTTGGTCAGGGTTTTATCACAGCAACAAGAAGCAAAGGGTGGCAGCCTTTTGTATTTATGGGACACTAAATTAATTGATCACAGTTGACCTTTAAGTGGCTATCACTTCCTAGGCAGGTTATTATAGTAGGAACATGGGCTCCTAAGTTTTCAACATGTGTTGTGCAAAACATTCTTCCTTGTTTCTTTTGCATAAATGGATAATCATTCTTAAAAGGTATAAACAGTGGGGGAGTATTTCATATTTCTTCGAATCTATCACTTCTGATGGTCTTCAGTTTTTGCCCAAATCCACATTTCCTTCTACTATCATTTCCCCTCTGTTTAAAGAATTCATTGTACAGCGTCTTCTCCAGGAAAATTCAGTTCTCAGAATAGAACATGATGGACTGTTTTCTTTTCCTGAATGGAGACACCACTGCATTGCCTTGGGTCTTGTCCTCTGTGCAGAGAAGACTCCTTGGTCCTGGGTGGGTATTGTTGCTTTGTTCTGGGACTGGTTTTTGTGTTTTCTCTCCCACTGGTGTGGAGCAGCTTCAGAGTTACATTCTTTATCATGGCTTCCATGTCTCGTTGGCTCAGCACTTACTGATCTAACAGGTGAGGCAAACCCTACCAGTTCACCCACAGCTTCCCTTATCTTAGTTTTGGTTCACTAGAAACACATTCTTTGGCCTCTGTCTGCCTTGGAAGTTTCTTTAACCTGCATCCTCTAGAGTTACGTGTAGAAGTGAAACTCCATGCTTGTTTCCCCCGGGTACCTGGCTCTTTTAGGCCCGTGGTTTCTCACGGGAAGTTTTGCTGGTTTTTGGTTGTTTTGCACCTCTGCCCACTCTTCTCTGTGTGAAGCTTCCTTCCCTGGTGGCTTCAGCAGTCTTCTTGGTGAGGGTTTCCTGCAGCATTACCCTGGGCCTTGCTGGTTTCTCTCCTGACAACCCCTCCTGCTTAAGATGTTTGTGGGTTTCTGGGATGGCGAGTTCCTTTGCAGCCCATAGACAAGACATTCACTTTTGTTTCACTACCCCGGCCTTCTCAGACACCAGTTATTAGCGCAGTGGGCCTCTTCCTCCCACCTCGCTGGGACCTCGCTCTACCTCAGCCCTCCCCCGCTCTACCTCAGCCCTCCCATGCTCTACCTCAGCCCTCCCCCGCTCTACCTCAGACCTTCCCCGCTACATTCTGTTGACTTGTCTTGTTCAGTAACCTTTCCTTCCATGAAAATTTCTCCCTTTTAACACATTTTGTTTTAAGTCTTTCACTTTTCACTTCTAGAAGTTCTGTGTGGGTCTCTCTCTGTCTCTCTCTCTGTCTCTGTCTCTCTCTGTCTCTCTCTGTCTCTCTCTCTGTCTCTCTCTGTCTCTCTCTGTCTCTCTGTCTCTCTCTGTCTCTGTCTCTGTCTGTCTCTGTCTCTCTGTCTCTCTCTGTCTCTCTGTCTCTCTGTCTCTCTCTCTGTCTCTCTCTGTCTCTCTCTCTTTCTCTCTCTCTCTCTCTGTCTCTCTCTGTCTCTCTCTCTCTCTCTCCAGCCTGCTGGAGTCAGTTCTTTGCTTCTACCCTATGGGTCATGAGGATCGAACTCGGGTCATCAGGCTTGGCAGCAATCTCCAAGCAAGCCTTTACTCTCTGCGCACCCTCACTGGCCCGTGAGTCTCTGTGTGTCCTGTTTCTCACACTGTGAAGTCCCCTTGTGCTCCTTTAGCCTTTTGTATGAATTGAGGACCTGTCAACTAACTGCCTCCTGTCTGTCGTTTATGGCTCTCTATGAGATGATTTCTTTGTGTTTTGGACAATAACTGTGGGATTCCACACCTGCCTGGCAATGTTCACTTCTGTGAGAATCTGTAAGTTCTGATGTTATTGGGGCTGGCCTGTTTTCTGGCATGCAGTCACATACATAGGGGGTTAGTTTGATCCTTTGCATTTTGCGGTCTTAGCCTGTGCTGAAAGTACTTTCCGGGCAGTACTTTCCAGCCCCAGTTTTACTTTTTAAATCTCAAAATAACTTCAAAATCTCAAAATAACAAATCACCTTTATAGCAATGGTTCTCAACCTGTGGGTTGTGACCTATCTGGGGTTCAAAGGACCCTTTCATAGGAGTCACCTAAGACCATCAGAAAACACAGACATTTGAAATTATGATCCATAGCAGTAGCAAAATTACAGTTATGAGGTAGAAATGAAAATAATTTTATGGTTGGGGTCACCACAGCATGAGGAGCTGTATTAAAGGGTGGCGGCATTAGGAAACTTTAGGACCACTGCTTTCTTGGGAAAGCTGGTGTTTTATTATTTTACAAAGGAAGAAAATAGAAGCAAAAGAGTCTTGATTGCACAACCCTGGTGGTGTGTAGGGAACTCAAACCAGGTCACATGGCTCTAAGGACTGAGCAGGTGGCCTCCACCCATGTTCTAACTGTGTGTGGCACTGTGCGGGACACACTGGGTGTGTGAACTGATGGATGCAGGCAGTGTCCCAGCCCACTTTTATATACTTCTTGTCTTTACATTGATTGCGATAAGTTCTTCCTCGTACTGAACTGGGTCAAGGGATTCTTGGAGGAGGGAGGGGCTTCAGCAGGCTCTTCTGTAACAAAGGTGCAGGTGCGGCATCCTGGCTTCTGAATAAGAGTCTTCCCTCCCTGCTGCCCTGGGTCTCACTGTTTCAGACTTTCCTCTTCTTGCCCAAGGTACCAGGCTTCGGAAGGGTAGGAAAGAGGGCAGCTTCAGGGCCCACATCAGAACTGAAACTGGGTTTGCTGTGCTCAGTAATTAGGGCCAGGTCACCAAGTCATGTTCTTCCTGGTGTTGCCCTAGGTGAGGATCAAAGAATCCAGCAGGTCTCCTGGGCTCAGGGCTGGACCCTTAGCTGGGTAGCCAGGAGCCAAGGTGAATAGTCTGTTTGGACTGCCTGAAATGTATTCAAGAGGGACACAAAAGTGTGTGTGTGTGTGTGTGTGTGCTTGTGTGTGTGAGTGTGTAACGATAAAAGTACGTGTGTGTGTGTGTGTGTGTGTGTGTGTGTGTGTGTGTGTGTGTGTGTGTGTGCAAAATGATAAAAGTGCATGTGTGCTGCTTTGGAAGTCAGAAGGCAACCTCAGCATTGTTGCACAGATGTTGTCCATCTTGTTTGGGGCAGGAGCACTCCATGACCTAGAGTGTGCCTTGCAGAGCACCTGGCTGGCCCCTTCCCTTCCCTTTCCCAGCACTGGGGTTACAAGCACATGCAAGCACACATGGTTCTGGGGATCGGAACTCAGATCCTCAAGCTTGCAGGAAGAGAGTTTTACCTCTGAACCACCTCCCCAGCCCAGAAGTGCTATTGTTCTGGGTGAAGGAGGAAGATCTCCAACAGGTGAAGCGCAGGTGCCCACTGCGTGAACTATTGTGAACCAAGGGTGTCACAGCCCAGTTTAGCACCAGCCCTGCAGCCTCTGCTAAGTGAGTAAGTGAGTGGTGGCGCTGGACAATGTGCACACCTCAGCTTAACCCCCTGTCTCCCTTGCTGGTCTTCATGGCTGCTCACCAATGTTAACCAAGTGCTGTTACAAAGGAAAACAAATGCTTATATTCAAAATATTTCTACAGTTTTGGTGGCTAATTTCTTCATACAAATACGACTGATCTAGAAGCCTTGATTAATTTTTCTAAGTTGGATACCAGGCATACAGTGCTCCCCATGCTTAGAAAAATACATTTACATATCAAAAGACTACATAGTAGAAAGCATTATAAAGTGTATGGTAATGTGTTTATTATTAAATATTAAACACCAAGTCTATTATGTTTGTCTGTTCTGAAGTGCCCCAAACATTATGAGTGTTTTGTGAAGAACATAATTTGATCTGTAATATGACAATTACTTCTATGGAATTGACAAATATCCATGCTTTAGCACTGTCCCCATGACATTCTGATGTCATCTCACGTGAAGGTCACTGCTGGAACTTTTCTTAAAAAATATGTGTTTTAATAGTAATCAAGTTTTCCATGTATTTGTCTCTGGGCTCCTATAATAACATTTGGCCTGGTTTTATTTCGCTTTTTATTTATGACCATGGGTGATGGTAAAACCCCATAAGGCATGTGGCCTTGGAAGCCAGTGACTCTCATTCAAATTCGTAAAAGTCCTTATTTAATTTGCTCTTTATTTTATAATCATGGAAAGCACACACTGATTTGTTTCTGCTAACTCCTTTTCTTTCTCATGGAGTCCATTCTCCTGCGCTTTAAGCTCCTTAAGCCCAACATCAACAGTGAGGGGACAGAGGCCAACTCCACATGGCTAACACTAGCCACCTAGAAGCTCCCTTAATCTCCAAGGGACTTGACACAGGTGAGCAGCGGATTCATGGTTGTAACACAGAAAGGATTTCAGGGCTAGTCTGTATGCTGCAGACTTGGGGTGATAGGAAAGTGGAAAGGACAGGGCTAAGAAAGGATACAGGCTTTGAGAAGAAGTCAGTGTACCGAAGGACATTTGGAATTTTTAAATTTTATTCATCATTATTTTGCATGTGGCATGTGTGTGTAAGTGCAGATGTGTGGGTGTGTAGGTCAGCTTTCAAGAGTCAATTCTCTCTTTTGAACGTGGGATCCAGAGATCAAACTCAGGTTGCCAGGCTGGACATTAATAACCTTTACTGGCTGAGCCATATTGCCAGTCTAAAAAGACAATTTTAATATGGGTTGTAAGCATGAAGATCAAGAGGAAGAGAGCCATTTAGGAAAAGGATAATCCACACCCACGGGAGGGCGTGGGCTTCTCAGGGGGGGAGTCACTATTAAGTGTCTTAGCTTTAACAGTATGGACCCTTTTGGTCTTTTTCAGGTTGCTAATATTTCTTAAAAGAGGTGTTGAGAAATGCCCCCCACCCCAGTTCTAATAGGTGAGGGTGGCTTTGGAGGCGCCCTGGAGTCAGGGCAGGATTAGGTAATCTGATAAAGTAAAAGCAGGAAGCACCAGGGCGGCAGAGGGTGTGAGTATGTGTCCTGTTCCTGTAATGGGTTTCTGCCGAGATTCCTACAGGTCTGTCCACCTATGCTTGGGAGACAGGGTATTTGAAGCACAGCTAGCGAATTGTCCTAAAATTCTTGTTCCTCAGATAGCTTCACCTAGACTTTTGGGAGTAGGGCTATTCCCAGCTCTCCATAACTTTTCCTGTCTTTCTGTGCTATCTCAGGCAGGTTCTCCCCTCCTCCCTGCACAAGCCCACATCTCTGAAGTAGTGCAGATGCTGGTGATGGGCTAGCTCAAGACTTTGCACACACAATCAACAGCAGCAGCTTCCCAGGCTGGGCCCCCACAGGTCCTGACAAGACAGTTCTAAGTCAGCAGTGTTTTACTAACAACAAAATAGGATTTAGATGGGTGTTTACGTGTGTCACTGAGCATTGACAAATGGAGGGGTTCAGTGGAGTTTTGAAGATCACTGGGTACTAAAAGGATTCCTTTTGCTTTTGTCCTTTGAGAAACTCACCTTGGAAAATGCATCTCAGGACATCTAGGCATGATCATCGCTTAGCAAATGAGGCAGTGTGGGTTTTCTTTGGTTATCCAGCCTGCCTCCACCCAGCAGATGAGTTAGACAGGAAGCCTCTGACACAGGTTATCCTAGCCCAACACTGGGGGATCCCATAAGAGACCCTGAGTGAGAACTGCCTGGGTGCCCAGTCTCCAGGCCTGGTGGTCACACAGTCATGCTGTTCTTTACCTGGCTGTGGAGAGGCTGTTCACTCTGCAGAGAGAAGGAAGGTGAATAGAATTAGAAGCAGACAGGCATGAGGAGCTGCCACAGAAAGTCACATCTGTGTGAGGAAAGTTGCGCTACAGAGGCGAGGGACCCACCAAAGCTGTCAGCAGGGGACCCTTGACAGGAGGTGGCAGGCAGCTTGGCAGTCCTGTTGCTCTCAGAAGAAGAGAAGATGATGAAAGAGACTAAGAATATTCCCCTTTGGTGTGTTGAAGGTGCCATTGGCATTTTCCAGGCATCTTCAGGAAAGAGAGAGGCAAGAGAGGGGCATTAACTAAGTAGTGGCATGCTCTACCAAGGATGGAGCAACTGGGACATGATGAGCCCCCAGATGGCATGATTCCAAGCCTGCTCAGATGGCAGAATTTTAAATTATGAAATATTCCCATGTAAAGTACCAATTTAAGGGGCTGTAGATACAGTGTGGTCCTAAGGAAAAACACAAGATTTGACCTCATACTTCCTGTAGAAATCCAGAAAGAGTTTGAATGATGCCTAAAGATGACTGGGAAAATGTGAAGGTCTTCTGCAGATCAAAGACACGGCTCAAAAACCCTGTCATATTTCTGGGTTCTTGACATCTTTTCCAGGTTGCCCTTCAGCATCCCACTGGGAGCTGGGGACAAGCCAGCTTGGATCCGGTGCATTTGGCTCTAGAAAAGTGGCACAGATTCCAATAGACTTTGTAATGTATCTGCAGAGTTGTGTGTACAATCTCACTGCCAACAGCACTGCCTCTGGGACAAAAAGGGACAGAGACAGGAAAAAATGGGAAGAGGGCTTTGGATTCCAAATGTCATCCTTCAAGAAGCAAATAGAAAGTATATATCCTGCAGACAGTGTGACTGTGTAAAGACATGTCTATGCTCCAACTGAAAGCCCGAGGGGAGAGCTTGCAGCCCAGGCTCTGGGTAGGAGACTGAACCCAAATCTAGGAGCTGGCTCATCTGCTCAGCTTGGTCTCAACACCCCTGTGAGCCTGGGGCAGGGTCACGCTTCTGCTCCCACTAGAATGGATAAGAATAGGCAAGTGCTCAGCTCTCAATGGAACGTTTTTATGAAACCATCTTCCCAAGGCTCAGGAGACATCTTGGAAGGGCAGGAAGAAAGAATTGAAGCCGGTCTGTGAAATGATGCCCTCTAGACATGGTATGGTGCTGTGCTCATGAACTCACAGTGTCTGTGGTTTCCAGTACATGATCTGTACAAGATCAAACCAGCCGACATTCCAGCATGAATGGGAAAGCAGCTCATGAAACCTCACTTACATCTGAAGAGCTACTGGAAGTTGGTGGTGACTATGGAACAAGAGCCATTTTCTTGGGGTGGGGTCACTGGTGGGTTGCTCTTATGCCAGTGGATCACCCACGTTCATGTGCATGTGGGCAATGCTAACTGGATTTAGTGGGATATATAAAAAGTAGGGGAAATAAAGTTGAAAGGGAAATGTGGTAGGAATCAGAGGGAGTGGGTGGGAGGAAATGGGGGGGTAGATACGGTCAAGATCATGAAGTTCTCAAATAATAAATTGAAAAATAATAAATGCCAACTAAGATACAGATGGGAATATAAATCAATCTATGCACTATGGAATCAGTATAGAGGTTTCTAAAAACCTAAATAAATTATGCCCAAGAAGCTATGGATAGGCAGGTCATAGGCTTTAGGGAAGAACCCATTACTATTATTCTGCTAAATGGACAAAGTATTAAGCCAACTCCAAAGGAGTTGTTGTTACACCCACAGATAAGTGTGTCTCTCAACCCCACACCTGAGAGGCTTCTTTCTGCAACAGACAGAATTAACACAGAGACCTGCAACTGGCCAGGGTGTGAAGAGGAGACTGTGGAATGCTCAGCCCTAGATGGGGCACGCATCTCACACACCTCCCCTCAAGGCTCAAGGATCATTATGGAAGAGAAGGTGGAAAGAGCATAAGAGCCAGAGGTGGTGTTCCACCATTAGGAAATGTGTTTTCTGTTTATCACAGGCCAGCTGCAAGGAACTCAGCTGGCAATAACAGCAAGCAAAGATCTGTGCAAGCTCAAGCCAGACAAAAGCCCAGCACAGGGGGCAGGTGGGCAGGAAGTCCCACCCCCTGCTGAGGAGCTGGTGCCAATTGATAGCTGCTAAGGGGACAGTGTGGCTTCTGGTAGGCGGGCCACACTCCAGTAGAAGGCCACACATCCAAGAGAATACAGGCAGCACAAATTGAACTTGAAAAAAAATGACACAAGGTTAGGTGGATAGAGAAGGAGGGTAGATCTGAGAGGGGTTAGGGAGGGGGGCAAGTGTGATCAAATCACATTGTATGAAATTCTCAAAGAACTAATAAAAAGTAAACTGAATATTTTTAAAAGGCTAAATATAGAACTAATATATAACCCATCCCCACAACTCATGAGACTATTTCTGAAGGATGTGAAATCCACTCAGTACAGAGGAGCTTGTGTGTCCATGACCATCATAGGTACTGTTCACAATAACTGAGTTAATTGTGTGTCCATGGCCATTATAGGTACTGCTCACAATAACTGAGTTAATTGTGTGTCCATGATCATCATAGGTACTGTTCACAATAACTGAGTTAAAAAGAATCACCATGGCTTCCCACCAACTGATGAATGGATACAGAAAATCTATCTGCTATGGACTACTATTTAGCCACAAAAAAGAATGAAATTATATCATCTGAAAGAAAATGGCCATGAGTGGAGACTCTTGTGTAAAAGACCACATTCTCCGTCATCTGGGAATCTTGGATCAAGTAGTTTTATAAACGTATACCAGACATTAAAGTAGAAGTAAGGCTAACTGGGGAAGTGAAAGGGGGATGCTGTGAGGAGGAGAGGGAGGAAAAGAAGATTGGGAGATACATGGGCCAAACTGCCTGAAATCATCAGGCAGTCCATCACTGTATATGCTCCGCCACCTTCTTGCAGCTGTAGACAGAGTTCTGAACTACAGGCAGGCTGCCACAGCACCATCCCTGGGAATTATTACTTGCTGGTGTAGCAAGTGTGGCCAGCAGCATCTGACTGCCTTACTAGTGAAGCTGGGAGGTTGGCGGGCCCTGACTCTCATTATAAAGGCATGCTTATCTATTCATCCTGTTCAATACAGTTCACCAACCTTTAGAAATGTTTTGAAATCTGAAATCCACAAAGCCTCTGGTGGCAGAGCTGTGTGGACAGTATCACGGACAGAGCGTGTAGCATTAACTAAATCTCTGGAAATGAAATGGTTCTTTGCTGCACTCTCTTTTGTAGAGGACTATCAGGAAATTAAACATTTCGGTCATACTGTGTTTTGAAAAAAGTACCCTATCATTAAATCTTGGCAAGCACATTTCTAGAACAGTCTCAGAGTCAGCAGAAGCGTCTCAGGTCCCCTTACTTGGATATACATGTACCTCTCAGCTCGACAGAAGACTGACTGGACACGCTCCCCTCCGTTTCCTGTGAGCATCAACCTTAGGTTATAAACTCTCGTTATTTCCTAGCCCCTTCTCTGTCTCATTGAGATGAAAATCTTTTCAAGTCTCCTGCCAGTGTTACAGATGAGGGAGGCTCTCTCTACAGGACATCCAGAGTCCCCTGGAGAAGGGAGGGAGAGGGAGAGGCTGGCTTTGGCTCCCAGTTTCTGGAGCGAGTCAGATCCTGGTTTTGATAGGCTCCAGTCAGCCAACATTTGTACCTGTAACTTCTAGACACATTTCCTGTTTCAAACAGTGTTTTCATTTCAAATTTGGTGTTGTTCAAATCTTAGATGGTCTTTTAATAAACAAAACAAAACAAAACAAAAAAACAGAACTAGATACTGGGGTGAAAGCTGAAAGCTCAGAGAAGCAGAGCAGCCAGCCACTAGTTCTTACCTCTATGAAATCCTCAGTCTAAAGGGAGTGAGTTTCTGTCTCCTCACACCTTATACACCTTTCTCCGCCCAGCCATGTCACTTCCTGGGATTAAAGGTGTGTGTGCTTCCCAGTACTGGGATTAAAGGTGTGTGCCACCACTGCCTGGCTCTGTTTCCAGTGTGGTCTTGAACTCACAGAGATCCAAATGGATCGCTGCCTCCCCAATGATAGGATTAAGGATATGTGCCACCACTGCCTGACCTCTATGTCTAATCTAGTGGCTGGCTCTGTCCTCTGATTCTCAGAAAGTTTATTAGGGTACACAATATATCACCACACCTGGGGTACTAGATTCCCCCCCCCTTTTTTTAACTTCCCAGGCTCACAATTGAATAGGTCACCTGATATGTGCTGAGCCATTGGCCAAGCATATGATGCCATCTGCTACATGAGCTTCCCCAGGGGAGATGGCAGTGAACATCTATTCATACTAGACAGGTCACCAACAGACCAAAGGAAGAATTCTATCCTAGTCAAGCTTGGTGAAGGAGTGAGACCATTTGCTTCCTTGTAGTGCATTGGGACCCCAAAACAGCTGTCTCCCCCAGAAAATTCCACTCCAGCATGCATGACAATCTCCCAGAGACTGTATCGACGGCATCCTCCTTCAGTTAATCCCCCACCCTTTAAATGTTCCATCACCTTCCATGGCCACATACAGCTCCATGGCCACATACAGCTGGCGGGGGTCAGAGAAAGGAGTGCAATCTCATGTGAAGTAACAACCATCCCCATCTTCTCCGAGGGGATCAGCAGACATTTCCTTGTTCACAGCTGCCCTGGTTGAGAAGGTGACCGCTGTGATGCCGAGGACAACCGTCCAGAACACCTTCCCTACCTTTCCAGGCACAGTGTCTCACTGTCCATCTAGTTGGTATAGAGGAATGCCAGACACCTATGGAAAATGTTTATTAACAGGTGAACAAGGATCCAAGAGTAGATCCCTTTATCAATACCAAGAATGTGTCCACTTAAGTATTCTTCACTTAATAAATGTAAAACATGACTTCATTCCTTCACAATCAGTTTGCACATGCAAAGCAAGCACACGGCTATGGTCCAGAGCCAAGTCCCCGGTTTCTGCGGGTGGAAGTGAGAAGTGATCTCTCTGGAAGGGGAGGGCAAATTGCCAGCTATTGTATGAAACTTGGTTCTGTGCCAGGCAATCTGACGATCTTTGTTTTTAAATTTAATTCTCAGAGCAGGCCTGCATGGAGTGGGATTGTTATTCTCTTTTGATTGATAGCAATAACAAACCCTCTTGTAGTTAAATAGCTCCAGGAAGACCACACATGCCTCTGATACAGAGCGGTGAGAGAGACTAGGAGAAAGGAAAGCTTCGTGGAATTTTGAGTCAATGTTTTCTTGTGAGGCTGCCTTGTTTCCTGCATGTTTTAAGGAAGCAGGCAGAGTGGAATCACATCCAGCCATCAGAGCAATGAGGCATATTGTTGGCTGAGCCATGGATAGTATGCTAAGAAGAGGAAGCCAAACTCAAGGTCACCTGACCTATGGCCTCATGGGCATACATGTTGGTTACTTTTCTTGTTGCTGTGGCAAAATACCTGAGTATCATCTTAAGGGAACCAGGGTTTAATTTGGCCTCAGGGAGTAAAACCCATTGTGGTGGAAAAGCAGTGGACAGCTCAGTCCAGGTTGGCCAGAGTCTGTGGTCACAGCTTCTTACATTCTGCCTGAGCAGGTAGAGAAGAGGGCTATATCCCGTGAAGGTTCCCTACTGGCAGCCTGTGTCCACCAGCTGGGCATCATGCACACTCCAAAGTTCCCACAGCTTCCTGACACAGTACCACTGGCTCAAAACACGACTCTGTGGGGGACACTTCACGTTCAAACCACAAGAGCATGAAAAAGCAAGACAGACAAACAGAACGAGAGGGAAAGCAGGCTAAGGGCTGTCAGAAGCTGAGGTGGGACAGGGAGTGACTGCCAACAGAGGTGGGGGTACCTCATGGGGTAACAAATATTTGTTCCTACAAAGAGGCATGTGCCACTCCATTGTAAAGTTCTAAATGCCATTTAACTCCACACTTTCTTTTTCAATGTAATATTTTTATTGGTTATTTGGGAATCCCACACAATGCACCCCAATCACACTTGCTCCCCAGTACTCCCGGGTCCACCTTCCCACCCCTGTGCCCCCCGCAAATAAAAAAATGTATCAAGTCCAATTTGTGTTACCCACATACTCACTGGAGCATGGTCAACCTCCCAGCGGCCAGCCCCTCAAAGGTAACTGAGACCTTCCTTACCCACCCCTGCCAGAAGCCATTGAAAATGGATAAGGACTCTCTTCAATGGCTTCCTTGTCCATAACAGTCAGTGGTAGCACGGACCACGGACATCACTGTGGTCCGTGTTATTGCTGGAGGCCATGTTGATGTCCATGGTCCCTGCTGTCCACGAGGGCCACGTTGGTGTCTGTGGTGTGTGCTGCTGCCTGAGCATCATGTAGGTGTCCATGATCTGTGCTTCTGCCAGAGGCCATGTTGATGTCTGTGGTCCATGTTGCCACCTGAGACCATGTTGGTGTTCATGGTCCATATTACCTCTGGAGGTCATGTTGATGTCCGTGGTCTGTGCTAACACCTGTGGCCATGTTGATATCCCCTGTCCTTGATGTCACCAAAGGCCATGTTGTTGTCAATTTTATGTGATATAAATTTTACCTCGCCAGAAGAGTGACATACACTGACATACCAAGAGAGGTGGTCTCTGTCTTCTGAGCATCTAAGGGCAGAGCCATGACCTATCCTATAATGCTGCCCTGGGGGACTTCAGCACAGGCAGGCAACACTGATGCCCATCTTGACTCGATTCTCTAAGTCAGCATCTTGCTTATGGAAGCAAGGATTTCAGGACAAGAGCAAGGACCACATGGACAGCATCCTCCCCAAGCCACACAGAGATGAGGGTTCAGACTCTGGTCTGGATTCACAGAGCCCTTCTCTCATGCATGGTGCCTCCCACACTCTTCATTTTCCTCATTAACAATGGGTTTGCAGGGTGTCCTCATGGGGATACTTGGGAGGCACAGGAGAAATAGTCCAGCACCCAGTTCTGTTCCCGATGCATGTGCAGGGAAGTCCTGGGGGACAGCAGGGCTGGGATGATCCAGTGAGACACTGAGAGTCCCCAGGCCTCTGCCACCTCAGAGCAGTTGAGTCAGCAGCACATGAATAAAAGATGGTCTTTATGAACCGCCCCCAGTGCCCTCTGATTCCTTGGGGCCTAGCTCACTTCAGGAACAGGCATGTGTGCACAGAGCGAGTCTGTGTTTGCTCAGTGGGGTCACCAGGAGCTACATCCCCAGGCCACAGAAATGAAGGCACTGGTCTCTGTATATACTCTGGGCCTAGATGCCAAGTCCCCAGGCTACAAGGTTCACAAATCCATGAGATAATCTCACAGCTCAGGCTTGTAGCTACTGGTCTTGGCAATGCTCTGCATGAAGGACAAAAGTGCCTGGCCAGCAGCTCTGACCGGGAGAACAATGCTCTCAGAGGCTCAGAGCATCCTCAGACCCACGGTTCTCACGGGGCTTTGACATTGTGGAGGCAGGAAGGCTATTACTCTAGGCTTCATGATACCTCTGCTGTTCCTTGAGCTTACTCTCAAAACCTTTTCCACGCCTCATGAATATGATCACCAAGGAGCTAATTCACCAAGAATCAGCCGACCCAACGTGAGACTTAGCTGTTCAAGGACAGCTGGCTACAGGAGGCTCTGTGGTGACAGTTTGAAGTCCCAAGAAAAAGCTACTCTTAAGCTGCTGGCTTTACTGGGCAGGGCAGGCCTGACTTCCAGGTGCCGTCTGCAACACTCACCTGTGTGTGGAGACAGAGCACCTCAGGTGGGCTGTCACTCCAGGTCTGATGCACACCAGAGGAGGCTCACTTACACAAACTCATGCCAGGACTCGGCCCCAGCAACAAGGGAATGAGGTGGCTCTCAGAGCAGTGTATCATGGGAAGGATTTGGTTCCCAGAGCATTGCATCATGGGGACAGTGTACCACAGGGATGTTGTGGTTTTCTGAACAGTGAACTATGGAAACACTGTGGTTCCCAGAGCATTGCATCATGGGAACACTGTGGGTCTCTGAACAGTGTGCCATGAGAATGCTGTGGGAACACTGTAGTCCCTGGTGCAGTGTGTCGTGGGAACAATGTGGTTCTCTGAGAAGTGTTCTGTGAGAGTGCTGTGGTTCACAGAGCAATGCACCAAGCGAAAGCCATGGTTCTGAGAGCAGTGCACCATGGGGGATGCTCTGATTCCCTGGGTGGTGCTCCATGGGGACAAGGTAAGAACTGGGTCATACTGACTGCTACACTATGGCTGTGGTTGCCCTGGTAGCTGGAGGCAGGTCTGAGGCTCTGACAGTGTTCTAATCTTTGGTATGGGTCTACTTATATGTTTCTGAAAATCTACCCAGTGATTGTCATTTCAGTGAATAAACCTGTTTATGAATGGATTCCTTCTCCAGGGTAGTGCAAACCTCCATTCATCATGCCTGACTTTGTACACTGAATGATGGGTTAGACACCTCCACGGCAGGTCCTTGAGCTCAAGAGGCCTTAAGTACAGGTGACAGTGGTATCAAGACACTTGGACCTGATGAGCGAAGCTGGTTGGAAGGGACTGTGGGGCTGGAACATCACAGATGCGATATGCCACACTGGCAAGCCTCACCTCCATGTTGGGAGTTCGGGAGACAGAGCCTACTTGCATCTGAGCCTTGACTTCTGAATCCTCTTTTCGGGATTCAGAATCCCCCCGGCTCACTGCAGGCCCGACAGCCTTGCTGGGAAGTCTCTGTCTTCTTTGTGTCCACTGGAACGGCTCATAGACCAAAGAAAAGGCCTTCCCTGTCTCCATCAACACTACCCCTGTCTGAGCTGCAAGCTATCCTGCAAAACTCACCATTCCTTCCATGCTCCATTTTCAGTGAGACCGGATGACTGACAGACATCATCCTCCAAATTCAGGATGAGAGAAATATTACATAAGACTGGACAGAACAGTAGGCCAGACATCATCTCCCCAGATTCCAAACTGCAAAGCCAACAGCCCCCTTTGCTGGTGGTGGCTAAGCTCTGTGCTGGAGTGCCAGTCAGAGTCCGTTACTGTAGCAAAACCCACCAAACTTAGTGGAAAGACACATGGTTTCTTTCATTTTTAAATCCAGGGAACCCCAGGGTTAATGTCCATGACTTGGGCCTCTCTTCTGGTAGGTGCCTTTTATGCCATGTTCAAGGGAGGGTCTCAGGGGGACTATTTTTGTTCCAACAGACTTGAATGAGGCAAGCCAGCCCTCATTCCACATGTGCAGGGAGGCATGCTACAGGGGGCTCAGAGATGAGTCGGGATTCCGGGAGCAGGAACTAGATTCATTTCAATTTCAGAAACAAAGCACATGGAGAATCACCTTTTATTGAGGAACATGTCCTTCTTTTAAAAACATAACCAGGAAACAGTGACCTTTCTGGTGCTTTCCTTAGCTGTAGTTTTAGGGGAGCAGAATAAATGCCACCAGGCACTAGGGATGGAAAACACAAGATTCAACAAATTAAACTCGGAGCACACGCCAGAGACACCCAGAACGGACCTGTATATACACTCACAGCTATTGTGGTATTTTTCTCCCATCAAGAGGCTGACATTCAGAATATTCAAGAAATATGACTGCCCTTTCAGACTTCAAATTTGGATTTATTTCCCCAGGATACTGTATTTATTTAGCCTTGTATGAATGTCATACATCAGAACCAGCTTGCCACGAGAATAAAATCTTACTTGACTTTTTGCCGTCTGCATTCGGCATGAGTTCCATTAAGACAACAAGGCACAGGGCTAGATCTGAGGCGCAGGAGCTGCTGATGGCAGAATTTCCACCTGCAGAATCTTTCCTGGTGTGATAATTCTCTCTGTCGCCTTCTTTGTGAGCAGAGAAGAGTTAAGCTGTCAATAGCTAAAAATTAAATAGTTTTAAATGCTGATAAAAGAGGATAGGGGTGTGTATACATGTACATATGTGTGTGTGTGTGTGTGTGTGTGTGTGTGTGTGTGTGTGTGTGTGTGTGTGTGTAACATGGTTATGTCTATGTCTATGCATCAGGTATGCACAGAGAGGGAGAGAGAGGATAGTGAGAGAGGAGAAAAGGGAGGGAGAGAGAGAGAGAGAGAGAGAGAGAGAGAGAGAGAGAGAGAGAGAGAGCAGGGGAGGAAGAGGGAGGGAGAGTGAGAAAGAGGGAGAATACTTACATTTAGATGGCTTGGAGGACCTTAGGAAGAAAGCCAATCTTCCATGCTAAAGTTTCTTTTTTCCTCCGGATCATAAGGGGTCTGCACAGGTTTTTGTTAATTTTCCTCACAGTTTATTTAGAATCAGATTCAACTACCACACAAGGTTGTTCACAAATAGCCAAGTATGGCTGTTTTCACTTTCAATGTGTGTGTGTGTGCGTGTGTGTGTGTGCGTGTGTGTGTGTGTGGTGTAAGTGTGTGCACAATTCATGCACATGTGTAGGCCAGAGCTTGATGTTGGTGTCTTCTACTGCTCTCTATTTTTTTATGTTTTATTTTATTTTATCTTATTTTTTATTTTTTGAAACAGGGTCTCTGGCTGGGCCAGGAGCTTGCCATTGCAGCTAGAGTGGCAGGACAGTAAACCTCAGGACTGGCCCGCCTCCACCCCTCCCAGTTCATATGTTTCTGCCATGCCCCAGTTTCCTGTTGGTGCTGAGATCTACACTCTGGTCCTCTGAGCCATCTTCTCCTGTTACTTTAAAATTCTCTTTTGTTTTGTATGTTCCTACACACACTATCTTGGGGTCATTGAGGTTAACCTCAGACCTCTAGCATGCTTTGAAGCAGGAGCAATGTGCACACCACTCACTCAACAGTCAGAAACTTCAAGGCTGAGAACATGCAGTAAAACGTACCATTTAACCTTTTAGGGAACAATGTGAAAAATGATCATTTGAATTTAGAAGGTGTTGTCCTGAGAATTCCGTCTCTTATCCTCAATGAGCACAAAGGTGTGTGTGTGTGTGTGTGTGTGTGTGTGTGTGTGTGTGTGTGTGTCTGTCTGTCTGTCTGTCTGTCTGTGTCTGTGTGTTTGTGGTGTTTGTGTTTCAGTCCATGGTCCTGAAACATTGAAAGTGTGTAGTATAGAATTATCACACTGAAAAACACATACATTGACTGTGAGTGAAACTTTCTTGAGTATCAGGCTTTCTTTTTTACATTTTTTAAACTGATTACTTCTCAGTTTCATTTAGAAGACATGCAGAAATCACCATCCTGTAGTCAAGCATTTGTGAGGTCTAGCAAGGATGATTCTAAGCCTTGGGCACAGCTGTAAGTGACCATTCTGACCCACATCAGTTGTGGGGTCCCTGTGCTCTTCCCACTGGAAGAAGAGTCAGAGAGGCAGGACCAAACCCTCTAAGACTCAGCAAGCTTGGAGCAAAGGCCCTGTCTAAGCAGAAACCGCCATCCTGTCCCCTCATGTATCCCACTGGTTCTTAAATGGCTCTCTCACATTTTTATCACCCAGCCAGGCTCTTCTTTCACCTGGGCAGGTGTGACAGGCTTCCATCCCAGCTCTCTACCTCCACGCTTGCTAGTCCATGATGTTGTTCTCCTCTGGATGACCAGAGATGGTGAGCACATCTTTCCGTTCCTTACCTCAGGCCCTCAAACACATCCCACTGTCAATAGGACTGAGCCCAAACTTCAGCCATTTCCTGCTCCTCCTGAACCTGTCCACACCTAGCTTCCATACTCTATTTCAGCTCAGCAGCATCCATTCTCCCAGAACCGAGGCTGCATCAGGCTCAGTGGGAGCACTTTCCTTTCCTCTGTCTCTGCTTCCATGCCTTGATCTGTTTAGCTTCCAGCCTTCCTACACTCTGCCCTCCACCTAGAATGCTGTTCCTGCCCTCCATTCCTGGCTCCCTCCTGGTTTTGCTGATCTATATCACCTTCCTGAGAAGCCTTACCTCAGGAGCCAGTCCCACCCTAGTGCTCCCCAGTCCCCATATGTACCCATCTTTCTACTGGACTGTAGAAGTATGTAAATTACACATGTTGGGTTGGCTTTATCCTATAGCCTGCTTTGTAAAGAGATTTAATTGGCCATGTGCATTCCCATTCATGTTGCCCATGGACATCTCCACAGATGGTGAGGAGCTATGATGAGACACATGGCCCCAAACCCTACAATATGCATCATCTAGTTACTAGTGCATTATGCTTACTGACCCAGCTCAAAACAGTTAAGACAGATTTCATGATTGTATCATCAGGACCTAGGACAGCAGGCATTTGCTGAGTGGCTGGAGACACGGTTCAGTGGATAAAACACTTTTTGCACAGCATGAAGAACCAAGTTTGGATCTCTTGTGTCCAGAGTTGGGGACAGAGACAGAAGGGTCTCAGGACTCCCTAGCCAGTCAGATGAGCTGAACCTCTAACCTGAGGTTCAGTGAAAGAACCTGACCACCCCCACACACAAACAAACATGAACACATACATGCACACACAAATACACACATACACACAAAAACACATATGCACACACACACCCAAACCCACATGCACACACACACACACACACACACAGAGGACATTTGCTGAATGAATAGGTACATGTGAATTCTGAGTATACAGGAGAGAATTACAGCCTAGAAGGCAAGTGTTGTGGACACCTGATCTTCTTCAAGGGCAGTTTGGAGGGTGGGCACCATTGTGGCTGTGGCTGCTGGCAGCTCTTCATCTACCAGCAGCCACACACTGGCATTCAGGGCACTCTGCACGTGGTGATGACAGATTTACCTGCTGTCCCCATTTAGTTCTCCCAGTGGTCCGACTGATAGCTTGTTGTCATGTCTGTTTTACAGAGAAACAAGCCGAGGCTAAGACAATTCAAGTGACTTGGCCATGATCCGGCAGCTGCGAAGTGATCCTCGGGGAGCCCACCACTTTCAACCCTGTGCTTCCTGACGCATTGTTAGCTGCTCTTGGAGAACTCTGTTTTTACGAGTTCTGCTTTGACGAGATGGAGATGCATAGATCCTTTTGGGCAGTTGGCTAGGTGGCCAGGAGAACACTTATTTTGTAGGGCGTCGTCCTTATATACTGAAATTTGGCTTCCCAGAAACCCCACTGCCGCTGCAGGCATAAGACATGGCTTCAAAAAGTCGCCTTGAGCTGAAAAGAGATGACTGGACTGATGAGAAGGGATTTTCCACTGTCAGAAACAGCATGAGGTGGACTAAAAGCCACAGTGACCACGTTGGTCAGTGAGCAGTCTGGTTGGGGACCTTCAGGAGGTGAGAACTCTGAGGATCCATTCCACATAGGAGGGTCTGTCACTGTGACTGGCTTGTGGTGCTAAGGATGAGCCCTCTCCATAGTGGACTGTAAATAGCACAGGTATTGCAGGATAGTCATAGGCAGAGTAAACCCTGGACCCACAGTGATGGCTGGTGCTGAGGTATGGCTTTGACCTTGTAGCTATTGACTTCCAGAACTTGGGGTTGGACTCCAGTTCATTTCTCTTCTGCCTCCAATGGATTTGTTTTATTTTTGCTAAATGGGGTATTTTTTCCTAAAACAGATTCAATGAAATAAAAGAGAAATTGAAATTACAATAAAACTGCATGAAACATTTATGTCCAAACTTTGGGGAGTTGGTTGGAAAAACTCATGCTCACAAATTGCCGTGACCAAATACCAGACAAGAGGCAACTTAAGGGTTAATTTTAGCTGACAGTTTGAGAGAACCATCCACCATGGTAGGGCAGCCTGACAGCAGGAGGCTACTGCCCCACATCTCAGTGAGTCAGGAGCCAGAGCCACGGCGACTGGTAACAGCAGCATTTCTCTTTCCCCCGTGATTAGCCTGGACTCCAGTCCACGGGAGGACACCATCCACACCCACAAGTTTACCAGCTATGGGTTAGTCCTTCACATCCCCACAGACACAGCTGAAGCCGTACTTCACTAACACTCCCATTCATCTCTAAACCCAGTAAAGTTGACAATCAAACTTGGCCATTACAAGGAACCATGTTTGATTGGTTGTAGAAACTGCCCATCCACAGGCAGAGCTAGATGGACCAAGGACAGTGTGAAGGCAGAACAGAACTTCTCCCGCACAGCACAGGTGTCTGTGGAAAACACACGGCCAACCACCAGTGGTGGGGACAGGGAGCTTTTGGTCACAGTGAGGGAGGGTTAGAAATACTCACTTTTGGTGGTGTTTGTTTGTTTGTTTGTTTGTTTGTTTTTGTCTTTGTTTTTTAAGTTCTGTACTGTAATTCCCAGCCAAAGAAATCTGGGAAGAAGAATATACATTGAACAAGAAAAGGTGAAACCATTTCTGTCCATAGACAGTGAAATCTCATATAACGAAGACCTAAAGAAGTCTCCCAGTAAAGCCTATTAGCACTAATTAATGAAGCCATTAAGAGCAGTGCACAATCTCCTTCATGTCTCTGCATCACAGCAATGAAGCATAGAAAGGAAACTAAAGGGAAAACCTGTTTCCAACAGCAACAGAACTATGAGGTGCTCGGGAGTTGATTGAATCAGGACACAAAAGACTTGAGTTGAAGTCTAGGATGCTTCTGAGAGACAGCAAAGAAGGTGTAAGGAGAAGGAAATCCCCAATGTGTGTGTGGGGTCCAGAGATTAGTATTATTGAGGTGTTCATACAGGACAACAGGAAGCTGAAGAGCTGGAGATAGATGAAAACTTGCGGCAGAGTAGTAACCCACCATGGAGTGTGAGAACTGAACTCGGAAGCAGCCATGATTTCTGACTGGAAGCTGGGGAGAGGGCTCAGTGGTTAAAGCTGTGCAAAAGTGAGGGCCCAGGCTGTACCCACAAGCCGTCAACGTGAGCGGGTGTGCTGGGCCATCTGTAACTCTAGCCTCCAGTGGCACAGACAGAGGATCCCTGAAGCAAGTTGGCTATCAAGCCTCGCCATGTTGGTGAGCTTGGGGCTTGATTAAGAGATATAGTTACACACACTGAGCATTTCTGGCTGGTAAACCAAATAGGGACTTATTTAAGAGTAATTCTCTGTCACACATCATTTTACCACTTCATAGAGATGAGTGCAAGTCTGTGTATGAATGAGGTGGACCTGCTTATTTATATTTAAAAAGAATTAAACATGACTGAATATCTGACATTGAAGGACTTAGGGTGTCTCCCGCATTTTTTAGGATTTATCAGTATTTTGATTTTAGAAGCAGCAGTGCTGAAAATGCCTCTTTGCACAAACACACAGTACCAAGTGTCAGGTATATGTTTGCAGCCACGTCAGGATGTTTTGACATGTTGTCCTAACCCCAAGGAAAAATTCATTTAATGTTTTTTTGGTGGTGGTGGGGGGAACTCAAGTTAGCAACTCAAACGGTGTTTTCTTTTTAAGTGTATTTATGTTTATGCAGGGATGCTTGTGTATGTACACATGAGTGCGGTGCCTGCAGAAGGCAGAAGGGGGGTGACATCCCTGGAGCCAGAGTTGCAGGTAGTTAGGAGCCATCCGGTGTGGGTTCTGGAAATTAAACCTGCGTCCTTCGCAGGAGCAGTCCTCTACTGCTGAGCTACCTTTCCAGTCCTTGAAGTAGCAATGTTTAAAATCAAACATTGTCACACAATGTAACTCAAAGACGCACCAGTCTGATGCTGGTATACTGTGGGGGGCAGTAGGAAGTGACTTTGTTTCTACACTTGAGCTGTTCTGTTTCTATGAGAGCAGAGAAGTTCTTAAGTTCAGTAAAGACACTGCGCTTCACTTTGTAGAGAGTGTCTGGGATGTAAGTGGAGTCGTTTCAGGCAGGGTTCATTGGCATGTGTAGGATGATGGCATATGCCCTGCCAAGTCCACAGAGTGTGTTGGGAAGGCAGGCTGGGGGGAAGTCACTGAAGAAACTCCTCGGATTCATTACAAGTGTGGGTCACTGTGCTCCAGACAACTTGCTCTGTTGCCAAATTATTTATCACCTCGCATCAGTTAAGCGACTCCAGAGGAGTCATAAGCCAGAGTTTAAGAAACTGTGTATTAGCTTTTAAATAAAAAAAAGAAACCAACAAAAGCAAGGTTTACCAACTGCACTTTATCATCTTTGAAACATTTTCTGCATTCAAGAACATTGTCTAGATAGTGAAAAGACAATCCACAAAATGGGGAAATATTTGCAGTCCTCCTGATGAAGATCTAGTTCCATAATATACAAAGAGCACTCTTGACTCAACAACAGAAAGTAACAACCCAACTTGAAAAGAGCAAAAGGCCTGAGTAAACATTTCTACAGGAGAGATGCAAATGGACAAAACCCACAGGAACAAGTTCTCAATATTGATATAATGTGGTAAATACAAGTCCAAACTACAATGGCATAAGGCCATTTTTAATCCACTAAGAGGGCAGTCATAATAATTGTGATAGAGAAAGTGTTCTTCAGTGTGCTGAGTGATTGGTGCTCAAATACATTGCTGTTTAGAACGCAGAAGGGGACAGAGAGACAGTACAGTGGGTAAGAGCATTGACTGCTCTTCCAGAGGACATGGGTTTGAGTCCCAGAACCCACGGGATGGTCCACAGCTCCAGTTTCAGGGGATCTGACCCCCTATTCTGACTTCCTCAGGCACCAGGCATGCACATGATACACAGACATACAAGCAGGCAAAGCACACACTCATATACACAAAATTTTTAAAAAGTAAATCTAGAATGTAAACTTGAGTGGATGTTTTGTAAAACAGATTTGCTAAATATAGAATTACTATGTCACACATGACATCCACCTCAAGGGATGAATCCCAAGGAACTGAAAATGAGTCGTCAAACAAAAATTTTTGTGTGCCTATTTATAACTATCCAATTTGCCATAGCCAAAGGTAATGATCCAAATGCCAAACTGGTGAGTGGCTAAGTAAAGTTGGTATGTCCATGAAGTAGAATATTATTCATCCAGAAAGAGGGAGTCCTGATACATGCTACAAACAGCTAACACCCTTAAAGTGTTCATAGGTAGTGAAGGAATTGTGAGATAGATTGCAGCATGATCTCATTTCTGTGAAGTGTGCATGGAGGTACAGCCAGAGACAGAAACTGGATTAATCATCCCTGTGGACTATTTTAGTAAGCTTCCGTGTCCTTTCATGGTGAAGAGAACATTCTGGAATTTTGTGTCCGTGGTGGTTAGATATGCGAATACACTTAATACCACTGAATTGTGTGCTTTGAAACAGTCAAAATGATAAATTTCATGTTCTGTGTGTTTTGTCATAACAGTGAGGCTAGCAATCACTGTCAGTTTCTGCTGGCAATAAAATCAATTTTGTTACGCAGCTTGACAGCTTGTAATGCCTTGAATGCCTAGTTTTGATTATAAACACACTATTTGTTTATTATGGGAAGTTTAGACACTCAAATGTTCTAAGAGGAAAAAATGATCCTCACCTGCATTTGTGCTACAAAAAGTAGCTGCCGTAAATTTGCAAGCGCTGGTTCTGAGTTAAATCCGAGGTAGCACCAACATGGCAGCTCTTTCTTTTTTAACAATTGGTATTCCACAGAAAGCAGCATTTGGTCATCTGTTTTCTGTTCCTGATGTCATGAACACGTCCCCATTGTCCTCTTCTCCCACACACAGCTCGATAGCATTCTGTCTTACAGCTGTAACCTCGTTTATGGAGCCAGTTCCTATGGTTGGATGGATTCTAACATTTCTGAGTTAGAATACACTACAGACGTTATCACAGCCAACTTATTTCTTTGCCGGGCTTTATGGCTGCGGGCATGAGACACATTGCTGGCAGAAGCCATTCAACACTTTGAAAACAGAACTCATGTTTCCGTTTCCAGCTGGATCTGGTGCCATGTGTGCTGTGGACACATTGTTCATGAATCTAAGTGATGGGAATGTGGGGTGCAGGGAGCAAGCCAGGTGTGAGATGGTGCCCACAGCAAAATTTCATCCTGATGTTTGTATTTTCCAGAAAAATAGATAAGTCACAGAATCGGCTGTGTTGAATGTGTTGATGATGGGTCCTGGTCCAGTCATGCAAGAGGGATAAGGAGCTGGAAGAGAAGGGGCCCCTGGCAGAACCCACTGCTGTGGCTGTGTGCTCTCATTCATGCAGCTCTTCACTGTACCTGTAGTTCCCAGAGCCTGATGGGCTGCCCACATTGCTGCATGGTCTCCCCTGGGCTGTCTAAGGGGACGGGCCAGCTCTTTCCACCTTTGTCTCTATGGCTGGCCAGAGTCTGGAAACCAGGGACATTGTTCAGAGAGGTCATTGAATCTGGTGACCCACTCTGGGTAAAAAGAAATCAGCTCAGTTCCAGAGGTGTGTGAAAAACCTGTGGAAAGTTCTGCTGCTTGGAGACGAGTTGAGCTGACCTCTGACTCTCTTTCCTATGTTACCTGCCTTGACGGGGTAGAGACACAAGCCCTTTTTGCCACCTGAAGTGAGTTATTGACTCCCTGTGCTGGCTTAGCTGTGTGGGAAGGGATACACTGCACAGAAACCCACATGAAGCTTCTTAGGTTGGGTGGAAAGCTTCACAGAGCCTAAGAAGTTGTTGTCCAAGCTAGACTTGTTTTAGGTAGGACTTTCTTTGACCAGTTTTTCCTACTGTATTATCGTTTTGGGCTGATGTCACACTAGGCCCATTTCTGGGTGTCAGTAAGGTCACTCAGGTTCACGGCATGCTCTCTCCTGACTCATGCTGATCATAGACAAAGATCTGCACAGTCCTGTGTGTGTGTGAAAAACATGGTAATGTTATAAACACATATCACTGTGTGAGGCAAAGTCAAGGTTCCCAGGGAAGGCAGACCATAGAACCCTGTCTATACACGGCCAGGATCCCTTCTCTTGCAATTGAAGACCACCAGCTTGGCGACCCTGAGGGAAGAGCTGGTCCTCGAAGGGCCCTCTGTAATCCAGAAGTTCTGTAATTTCAGGTTCACCCTCCCACCAGCCACAGTGTCCGTGATGAGCTGAGCAGGGCTGTCATTTGCTGGCAGAAGCATGGCAGTGTGAACATGGGCCTGTTGCCTAGGACACCATGTTCTTCTTTGTATCAGAAAGCAAAGAGCTCACTGTAAAGTGCCTAGTGGGTTCTGCTTACCAGAAGGGACAGGCATCAAGTGACCAGAGACACGGGAAAAGCTGAGATATCGACACAAAACAGCCCTTGGCCAGCAAAGCTTATCTTCAGATGGGAGATGGGACACTGCCACCCACAAGCCGATCTTCAGATGGATGATGGGACACTGCCACCCACAAGTGCCTCCCATGGACTATTCCCAGAGAGCTGCTCATTTTGCTGTCATTAACCCAAGCCTGAGTTCTAGTAGAGTGAGCAGAGGAGGCTGGACCAGCCTACTCCATGCAGCAGTAGTGAGCAGGGAGTGAGCCTGGAGGCTGTTGGAAGTACAGGCTGCAGGTGATGGCTCTGGGGGCAGGTTCTGGGAGAGACTGTGGGTATACACAGGCAGGCTGTGGAAGCGGACTAGAGGTGCTTCCACGCTGCTGGTGCAGGGCTTCCACGCTGCTGGTGCAGGGCTTCGGTGCAAGGCTGAGTTTCAGGCTATGGGTGTAGGGCATGGGTGCAAGCTCTAGGGGCAGCTGTGGAGTCAGGTTTTAGGGGCAGGCTCTGGGGTCAGGCTGTACTGTCATAGGCTTTGCAGTGTTCTTGGATGTAGTTCACACTCACATCTCCATGCTGTGCACGGCTTTGTGGAACTGTCAGAGCTTTTTGTGTATGTTTTTTCTAGAACCTGATGGAGAGAAAACAGACAGATTTCAAGCAGAACTCTAGTCCCTACTGGAATCCTTTCCACACATCTTTGTTTCGTGAAGTCCACTCTGTTGGACTGTCGTGAGTGTAGCACACATCTGCACGTTGTTATGTCAAGAGGAGAGAAAAGTGATAACAGAGAGAGCGGGAGAGAAGGGCAGCTGTGGTGTGGTTCCAGGCAGCCCTCTTGTGCTCTCTGGCTAGATGGAGCATGTCCGGTTCTAGAGCATCAGGTAGCCTGGAGACTGTCCAGGGCCCTGAAGCATGGTTCTTTCCAAGCTAGAGATTGTATCACATTTGTGTCTGGATTCTCTTTATGGACATAGAATTCAGGATTCCAGAAGCTTTTCTCTATTTACAAAAGGAATACGTTGTTTAGGCTCCAGGCTGTTAACATCTCTGTATCCCAGCAGAAATCAGAGGGCTTCTTGGAGTTACACTCAATAATCTCCTCACCCCAAGAACTGTCTACTTTAACTGCCCCTAAGCCTGGCCCTGGTGCCATAGTTTCTGGGTTTTCTGGGTCCGAATAGTTCAGATATTCAGTTATTGCACAGGGAAGGTGCACCTGGCTAGCATGCCATGATCAACACAGAGGGGACTGGAGGGGACAGGACTTCCAGCTGGGGACAAGCTGCCTCTGGTTGGCACCTCCACTCTCAGATGCCAGTATCATGTTCTGAGTCAGAAGCTGACCTCAGAGCAGTAGGTGAGCTTCTGGAGAGTCTGTGGATAGATGAGTGGGTCTCTAAAGTGAATGTCAAGTGGACTTGTCTGCTATAGCCTCAGGCCCCAGGGTGATGGTGAATTTGACAAATGGAGTCCTGGGTAGAGAAGATCCACTCAGGAGGCCCTTCCTGAGAGCCCTGTGGATGTCCTACAAGGTCACACAGAAGCCTCTCTGCCAGGGACCCTGGAAAAGTCACTGTGGCTGAAGTGGCAGGGGGTAGTTCTGGGGGTAGCGCCATCTCCCCTGACAGGCCTAAGTGACAGGAGGTTGCTGGTTGGCCAGGCTTCCAAACAAGTGCTCCCCAGAGCCAGGCCCGGCTGCTGAGCAGAGTCCAAACAAAGCCTGAAGTGGGGTGAGAAACACAAGAGGAATGTTAGCAGCAGCCAACAGCAGCTCCACCAGGCATCCTGCTGTGTGGTGCTCAGCTCACAGGCACTAGGCTGTGGACTGATGGTGTTATCATGGTGTCTCCTTGCTGGGTGAGAGTGTAGCTCCAAAAGGCAGTGTCCATGCCCCAGTTAGTAAAACAAGAATCGAGATCCCCTGAGACCGTATGACTCAGCCATGATACCCAAATCCCCCAGACCTGTTCTGTGAGCAGGACATTTAATATTTCCCTTCAAACATTAACTGAGGAAGCCAGGTGTGGCAGCATGTGCCTGTAATCTCAGCACTTTGAGGCTGCAGCAGGAGGATTGCTGTGAGTTCAACGCTGTAACAAGACTGCTTTAGAAAACTAACCAAGGTCTGGAGAGAAGCTCAGTCAGGACAATGCTCGCCTACACTGTGAGAACCTAAGCTTGACTTCCACAGTTCCTGTAAAACAGAGCTGGGTGGGCACCCTGCAGTCCTAGCACCAGGGAGAGAGAGATAGGAGGATCACGGGACTCCCTGACCAGTCAGTGAGAGACCCTGTCCCCAAATAAGGCGACACTGTGTGAGTAGTGACACCTGAGATTGACTTCCATGCACACACACACACACGCGCACACACACACACACACACACACACACATACACATGCACACACATGCACACACACAGGCATGCACACACATACATAGGCACATACACACACACTCACACACATACACACACTCATACACACATGCACACATGCACACGCATTCACACACACACACACACATACACACACACACGCACACACACACACACAACAGTGGAAACACAGTAGAGACTACCCCTGGCTTCTGCCCTTTCCCACACTACCTGCTGCACCCTTGACCATGTGACAGGAGCCACGTTGCCAGTTCACTGCAGTGGGTGACCTTTTTCTTACTTGCCAATGTGACTGTGTCCTGTTCTTGGTCCTTGTTAGAGAGGCTCTCTGAAGCTTCACTCTGCCTTGTTCACTTCCCGGATGTCTGGATTCATTCTCCCCAGCATCCAACCATGTTCCCTGATCATCTTCCTGCAGGGTGCTGTGTGAAAAAAAAATTTCTTTTCAGGATCCCCTAAAGATGCCTTCACCCCCAGAAAGCAGGAAGTAATTTTAAGAAAATGACACCCACATTCCCAAGAGGTGGGATGGGAGGCTTTTGGTCGTTTAATGAGTTATGGATATTGTCATGGTGGGTTACAAGTTGTTAATTGTTAATGGTCAGTAAAAAAGCTGAACAAGGAGATTAGATTCAGAGTTTTTGTTTTAAAAAAAGAAAGAAAAAGGAAAAAAAGAATATAAATATGAGGTAGATCATTGAGTCTATTCTGAGAAAAAAGATAAAGAAATAATAGGATAAATGGGTAGATCACTGAATTTACTCTAAAAAGAAAAATGGGGAAGATATAAAAATGACAAAAGGTAGATTATTGAATCTATTATGAAAAGAAAAAAGAGAGAATATAGATATGATAAGATAAAAAGGGAGATTACGGAATCTACTTTTAAAGGGGAACTACTTGTTTTAAATAGGATAAGTAATGAAAATTTTTTTGTCTGAGTTTATCAAATGTTACTGGACTGGACATTGTTAATATATATAATGGAGTTTTTTATCTGAATCTGTCAAATGTTAATGGACTAGACATCATTAATGTATTCTTGACTGTATATATTGTATATACTTATTGCATAGTTTTTCTTGTATTAGTTATAAGCTTTTTTTAAATTTTAGACAAAAAAGGGGAAATGTGGTGGTATTGTGGTCCCTGAAACATTGTGCATGCTAATAAACTTATCTGGGGTCAGAGAACAGGACAGTCACAATATTAAACATAAAGGATAGGCAGTGGTAGCACACGCCTTTAATCCTAGCATTCCAGAGACAAAATTCCATGTGTTCAAGGATACAGCCAAGCATGGTGACTCACGCCTTTATTCCCAGAAAGCGAGCCTTTAATCCCAGGGAGTGATGGTAGAAAGCAGAAAGGTATATAAGGTGTGAGGACCAGAAACTAGAAGCATTTGGCTGGTTAAGCTTTCAGGCTTCTAGCAGCAGTGCAGCTGAGATTCATTCTGGATGAGGACTCAGAGGCTTCCAGTCTGAGGAAACAAGATCAGCTGAGGAACTGGCGAGGTAAGGTAGCTGTGGCTTGTTCTGTTTCTCTGATCTTGCAGCATTCACCCCAATAACTGGCCTCAGGTTTGATTTTATTAATAAGAACTTTGAAGATTCATGCTACAGTGCTGTGCACCCACAAGGGAAATCTCAAGGTGTAAAACTAGGGAGTGGGGGATGGGGAGGCAGGATCAGCTCAGTGTATGGTTTGAAAGCCAGAGAGGGTCTAAAGGAGAGGGCCTTTGCAAATGTTGTTCCCTTCCTCCCTTTGGAGCTTGTTGAGGGGCTTGCACCCTGTACTATGACCACTTAGTTAAAAAGCAGGTTTGTGTGTGTGCGTGACTACAGCTTCCTGGCTGCTCAAATGCTGAAGATGGAGTTGTTTAAGATTGATTTTTGGTAGTGGTAATGGTGGTGGTGGTGGTGGTGTGTGTGTGTGTGTGTGTGTGTGTGTGTGTGTGTGCTTATACTGATGGCATATGCCAATGCTTGTGTATATGGAGGCCAGAGGTCAATGCCAGGTGACTTCCACTATAGCTCTCTACCATATTTTTGCGACAGGGTTTTTCACTAGCCTGGAGCTCACAAATCCCACTAGACTATCTTGCTGATGAGCTCCAGCAGTGTGCCTGCCTTGTTTCCCAGGATAGAGATTACAGGAACTTTCTGCCATGCCCGGCTTGTTATATGTGTGTTAGGATGGACCCCAGGTCCTCGTGCTTGTGCGGTGAGCCCTTTCCCACTGGCCCATTCCTCCATCCCTCAAGGACCCTTCTCAAACATCATCTGCCTTTCTCTGCCTTGCTGCCCAGCGCTCAGCCCATAGGTTCCCTGACCGTGGACTCTGGGCGTCTTTGCTGAGAGAGGGCAGATGTTTCCTTCAGAAAGGTTAGAAGCTCATTTGCATGTTCCTTGTGTGTAATTAGCATATTGATTGCTCATTTCCAGTCCCAACACCGAATTACCCCCACACCCCAGCACTGTCTCTCCTCTCTGGAAGTATTTTAAACCGCAGCACCAAGAGCCACATTTGGGATCTCAGTGCAGGGTGGGGGGTGTTTCTCCAGGGTGTGATGAACCCAGGCTTCTATCTTTAAGATTGCTTGAAGCAATGCACGCCTACAGTTCAACCATCTACGCAGCAGATCCTACTTACAGAGCAGGTGCGCCACTCCATATCACACAGAGGACCACGTACACCCTGGACTCCTTGTGGGCACTCTGCTTGCAGGTTGTTCAGCCTTATCACATCTTAAAACTGATAGCGGAGCCCGTTGCCGCCATGTTGGGATCCCTCTGTGGACAATCCACCCTCTGATGCTCAGTGTCAGTTGCATGTTTACTACCCACAGCCAGGATCACAAAATCTCTCTGACGAATCTCATCTTTGTTTTCTCTCGTGCCTGTGTCTGGGTACCAGCTTGTTACATTAACTTTTTGGGGAGATGCAAACAAACCTCTATTCACCCCAGATTGGCACTATGACAGGCCAAAGTATTATTTCATCAAAGTCTAACTTAGTAAGCCAATGAGCTTGTGGGGGGTTTTACTTACAGGGTGTGGATAAGGAGTAAGGTACAGGAATGTGTGGACCCCAAACAGCTGCATCACTGCAAGGTTCTGCCCTGGTGTGGATGGCAGCCTCAGGGAAGAGTGTCATGAAGGCCTCTACCTTGCTTTAGAAGATGGTACTGTTAAGTTTCAACAAAGCTCACATCCCCATGACATCCTGGAACGAAGAAGCTGAAACGAGAGTTCGACACTCAGAACTCGGGGGCTTCCTGCTCTTTTTTCTTGTTCTCCTTGGAAGAATTAGTTGGGTACTGGCCAAGGTCAGGTTGGGGCATCCTGCAACGCCTTCCCAAGGCTCCCACTCCCTCCTGTCATTTGTCGGTACCTCAGCCCACCTGTGCCTGTGATGACCATCACTGCCTTGAGTGATCACCTGCCTCCATCTCTCTCATGTATGTGAAACTCATAGATCTTCTCCTGTTCTGTCTAATGCTCAGAGACCATTAGGACAGCCATCCCCTCCTCTCTCTCTCTCTCTCTCTCTCTCTCTCTCTCTCTCTCTCTCTCTCTCTCTCTCTCTGTGTGTGTGTGTGTGTGTGTGTGTGTGTGTGTGTGTGTGTAACCATGTTCCCTTCTTAGGCACCTGCTCCCACCCCATGTGCTACATAAGAAATGTCAGGAAGCTTATAGATGATTTTTATCACTTGGGTTCATGAGGTCATTCACACATTTGGCTCAGCTCAGTGATTCTCAACCTTCCTAAAGCTGCGGCCCTTTCATACAGTTCCTCATGTTGTGGTGACATCTCAACCATAAAATTAATTTTGTTATTACTTCATAACTGTAGTTTTGCCTCCCCATGTCCCACGTAAGCTGAGAGGCTGATGTAGAGGGGCATCGTGCTGTCTGCATAAACAAAGTAGGAGATATGGACATGGTATCTTCTTCCTATGTCCCGTGTCATTTCTATTGCTGTGATAAAACACTGACAAAGGCAACTTGGGGAGGAGAGGGGTTATCTCAGTTTGCAATTGCAATCCAACGTAAAGGGAAATCAGGGCAGGAACCTGGAGCAGGGAAATGAAGGAGGAGCCACTGAGGGACACTATTTAGTAGCTTGCTCCTCATGGCTTGCTCAGCCTGCTTTATTATACAACCCAGGACTACTTGCTCCACATCAATCATCAGTTAAGAAAATGCTCCATAGACTTGCCCATAGGCAAATCTTATGGAGCCATTTTCTTAGTTAAGATTCCTTCCTCTCAAGCATGAATACGTGTGTGTCAAGCTGACAAAAACCAACCAACACATAGCCTCATCAGGTGTCCATGGAGGTGCCTGGGTCCATCCTACCTGCTGCTACTAGGTCATGCTGCTTCTCATTCCCAAATAAAGATGCTTGGGTCATTTTCCTTGTAGTTGTAGATGTCAAGAGTTTGGTAAAGAGTCAACTGTGCCATTCAGTTCCTACTTGGCATCTCTCCTGCTGGTCCCAGATGTTCTCTGGATGGCATCATCCAGGAGCTCAGACAGCCCAGATGTCTACAGTAACTCAGCCCCAGGGCAGTACCAGGTACTGGACATTATCTCAGATAAAGCAGGGTCAGGGGTGAGGCACGTGCAGGGAGCCAGTCCTTCATGGAGGCTTAGGACAAAAAGCCACCCGTAGGTCTCAAAAACTACCAGAACAAAGCAGAGCCTCATGGTGTCCAGAGCCCTTGTCCAGGAAACCATATCTCATCACTCCATTGATTCTGTGCTTACAAGTGGCTTTGATGTTTGCTGTGTCTAAGGCAGCAAGCAGCAGGAAGTGATGACAGAGCAGATGTCATCACAGTTACCCTCTGAAGCACAGCCCACCCAGCTGCCCAGCTCCTATTTCCATGTTGTAGTGCTAAAACCCTTTAGGATTGAAGATTGTGCCCGCCCCCCGACTAGCTGGGAATGTGGGGTCAATTTGGCCCTTGCTAGACTTCACCCCAACATAGAAGGTCTGCTGGATTTCAATCCACCGCCTTCTCACCCCCACTTTGGGTCCACTGGTGCAAACACCTGCAGTTCTGTTCCCTGCTAGTGGGTTGTCCATGTCTTGGGAAGATGAAGAGTGATATCCGGGACTTTCAAGGTTGGTTCTAAAAGCCAGCGGTGCCCAGCTACCCCCGTGTGATTCCATCCTCCATCCTGTGCTGTCCCCACATGGACTAGTTGTTGAGTGGCCTCCTGCAGGTATTATTCTTTATATAACAGTCAGTTACTCATCCAAGACATGTACCCAGCCTGTCCTGCCACCCCTCCTCAACCTGAGAGTCTCCTCCATTGACTGAAGCTGTGGATGTGACTGAGAGTATTACACTGTTACCCCCTTTTCATGTCTGTCCTGACTCCATGGTTCCAACCCAAAGAAACAAAAAGGGGTAAAGAAAGTTTCCCTTTATTCTGTCCCAGCCACTGCACATGAAAACTGCTTAGTGTGTGGTCACAGTCATTCAAACATCAGCCAACCCAATCAGGATACACACAGCCCACAAATGCAATGTACTGACACAAACTATTCAAAACCAAGATCAGAGGGACAATAGGCCAGAGACGCTGGCAGGGAAAAACTTCAGAACCCCCAAAACAATGCGGGCCAGCCAACAGTGGGGAGTATCCTCAGACAGGATTGAGAAACAAGACCAAAGTCACCCAGATCTTCAGCTCTTAGTTGTATGCCCCTGCAGAGTCAAATGCTCTGCTCCGGAGTGAAGAAACTCCCTGGAATCCTGGGGCTTTTGCTTCTTTGCTCTGTTTTGTCTTTCCTGATGTCTGGTTCCAAGGTGCAGCACCAATCATCCCCACCTGCTGGATGTGGGGACTTTACTGTTCGCCCCTTGTCTTCCTAAGCCTCCCCTGCTTCATCCACCCAGTGAGAAAACAAGACTGTCACAGTCTGGGTGTAAAAATGTCCCTCATAGGCTCATGTGTCTGAACCCTTGTTCCCCAGATGGTGGTGCCATTCTCAGACATCACTTGGGGTAGGAGACAGGGCTAATGGAAGTGGGCCCTGAGGTAGCCCTTGGGCTTTAGAGCATAGCATGGTCCTGATCACAACTAGAACTCAGTTCTCTGATTGGTACCGTGTGAGACGCCACTGAGGCAAGTTCTGCTGCCACACACTGTCCCCTACAGCCACCATGTGTGCTTTAATATAAACCCGCCTTCCCCTCATTCATTTAGGTAATTAAATCTTTTCCTCCTGCTGCTGTGAGGATTCTGTGAGGTCACCATGCTTTGCTGTGTCACGTGCTGAAATTACTCACAGAGAAGCCAGCATCCACCTCAGCAGCATCTGGGCCACATGGGTGCTGATCTTGCAAGTCTTGTGAGTGTATGTTGCAATAGAAAAATGCTGTTGTCACTCTCCAGGCAGGAGCCTCCCTGGCCTCAGCTCCTTCTGGCTGCAGACCCAGCTATACCACACAAGTGAGGGTGAGACCTCTGGGGTTCATTGTAGACAGTATCCAAAGGAAGGCAAGCAGAGTCTGGTGTTAAGGTCCTAACTTGCTATCTATGTTGGCTAGGCGCCATCTTCTTGTTTATATTCAGAGTCTGATGGCGGAGCTGTCATTTGGAACCTGAGAAGACTTTTCTCTGTGTCATGCAAATACATGTAATTGGCACTCAGAGGTGGAGACTCTGGTCCTGCCATAGTCTACCAACTAGACGCACCAAACCACAAGGTGCCTTAGTTACTGCTCTACTGCTGTGATAAAAAAAAAAAAAAAAAAAAAAACTGTGACCAAAGAAACCATAAAAGAAAGCATTTAATTTGGAGCTCACAGTTCCAGAGGGTTAGAGTCCATGACCATCATGGAGGAGGGAGGAGAACATGGCGACAGGCATGGCAGTGGAACAGTAGTTGAGGATATACATCTGATCCACAAACACAAGGCAGAGAGAGAGAGAGAGAGAGAGAGAGAGAGAGAGAGAGAGAGAGAGAGAGAGAGAGAGAGAGAGAGAACTGGGAATGGCATGGGCTTTTGAAAGTTCGAAGCCCACTTGATGCTCTTGCAGGATCCAGATTCAGTTTTCAGCACCCATGTGGTGGCTCACAACCATCCATAAGTCCAGTTCCAGGGGACCCAGCACCCTCATCTGGCCTCCATAGGTACACTTAACATATATGTAAGCAAAATATTCATATATATAAAATAAAAACAAATATTTTTTAAAAAAAGAAAAAAAGATCTAGACAGTGGTGGCACACACCTTTAATCCCAGCACTTTGAAGGCAGAGGCTAGAGGATCTCATGTGAATTTGAGGCCAGCCTGGTATACAGAGTGAGTTTCAGAACAGTCAAGGCTGCACAAAGAAACCCTGACTTGAAAAACCAAAATAAATAAATAAATAAATAATAAAAAAAGAAAGAAAGAAAATTTCAAAGTGCCATCCTTAACAATGGGAAGCCCTTCTACCATCCTCTGCTCTGAACTCAGGGTCCCTCTGAGGCTGACACTTCAGATACCACATAAGACACCCATCACACAGCCTGACCCTGTGTGCTGCCTCCCCCCACACCTTGCTTGGGAAGGTAGCGGTTTATCTCGGGCTCTTTCACCACCAGTGGCTGCTGGAGGTCCCCTCCACTTCCCTTGCAGTGCTGACTTCCTTCCCCAGAGTGTCCACAGGTCAAGCCCTGGTGTGGTCAGAAGGGCAACTGTGCGAGCATGCCTGTCAAACCAGAGCCAAGGCTCTCCAGGCTTGTCCCAAACCACAGCTCTGAGCTCACAGCCTTGAAGAAGCTCCGAGGACTCTGACCAGGGAGAATGCAAGCCGATGCCCAGCACTGCTTGTTCCTTCTTTGAGACAAGGGCAGAATGCAGTATGAGCAAGAGTGTTCCAGGGCTTCTCCCCAAGGCAGAGAGCACTTTCTGGAGGGAGAGGCAAAGCTCTGTCCTGGGCAAGAGGGAACTAGGACAGCCTGGTCTCCTTGGCTCCCTCTCCCTCCTTCCTCCTCTTCTCATCCTCTCATTTTCCTTCTTTTCCCCTTTCCTCCCCCTCCTCCTCTCCCTCTCTCCTTTCTCAATTCCTTCTTTTTCCTTCCTTTCTCCCTCTCCTCTTACTTCTCCCCCTCCTCTCCTCTGCTCCCTCTTATCTCTCCCTCCTAACCTCTTCCCTCCCTCCCTCCACTTCATTCTTCCCCTCTCTCCCTTCCTTCCAACTTCTTCCTTCCTCCCTTTCTTCCTTTCACTCCCCCTCCTCTCTCCTTCCTTCCTTCCTCTCCTCTTTCTTTGCTTCCTTCCTCCTCCCATCGCCCCCTCCCCACTTCCCCCAGTCCATTTGTCCACAGGCCCATCCGTGGTGTCTCACTCTAACTTTAGCGTGGAAACTGTGGTGAACAGTGGTAGGGGAGGAGACTGGAGTGAGGGAAGGGTACTCAGCATCTAGAACAGAAGCCCCACGGGAACCTGTTTCTGGGGTGCTTAGCCCTGACATGTAGGCTTGTTCATCCAGACATGTTCACATGGACTCCTACCCTCTTTGCAATGCAGATGACACTGGGTCACCTGTAGCTAGAGTTTTCCTGCCTTGCCCACAGTCAGGACAAATCTTTGTCACCCACCAGTCCCACAGCCACTCAGACCCAACCAAGTAAACACAGAAACTTATATTGGTTACAAACTGTACGGCCGTTTGCTAACTGTTCTTACAGCTTAAATTAATCCATTTCCATAAATCTATACTACCTTGCCACATGGCTCATGGCTTACCGGCATCTTCACATGTGACTTGTCATGGTGGCGGCTGGCAGTGTCTCCCTCAGCCTTCCGTTTCCCAGAATTCTCCTCCTTGTCCCGCCTATACTTCCTGCCTAGCCACTGACCAATCAGTAATTTATTTATTGACCAATCAGCAACACACTTGACATACAGACCATTCCACAGCAGGTCACCTCCCTTCTTCTAGGCTTATGATCAAACACATTTAATTTGGAAGTCATATCTCCAGGAGAGTGATTCCTCCAGGTGGGGATTTAAGCAACAGACCAAGATATAAATCAGGTCCCAGGATTGGCCTCCATTGAAAGGGCAGGCTGTCCAGATGACACAGTGCTTCTCATTGGCTGCCAGATGCCCAACCTCCTTCACTTGCATGAAAATGATCCCATCTTGATGCTCTCTCCTTGGCTTGAGGATTCCAGGAGGACTCGGGAACCTTCAGGCTGCAGTAATAGAGTCCCACTGCTGGAGAGAAGGTTGGATGAGTGGTTTTTCTCCTGCAGATCTTAATTCCTTTTTGAATATGAACCAGGATGAAAAAGAACAAAGCAACCCCAAAAGCCTTCAATGTCATGCTTCCTCTGCAGCCTCGGTGAGTCTCAAGTGGCTTAAGATGTATTCGCTCAATTAAGCTCAGACCCTTCACAAGGGGGATCTCACAGGCTGGTCCTTGAGGGTAGCATTGTTCTTAGATGGAGTCTCACAGACTAGCTTGGGGGTACAGTCTGTGCATCCTCAAAATGGTACTCCAGCTGGTGCATGGAGGTTTCTGCAAACAGACCCTTAATACTTTTTTCTGATCATTTCCAAAAGGCCTCATGTTCCACACTAACTCAGGGATGCGTGCCAGGGCAAAAACTTTACCTCAGTCTCCAAGATTCTGTTTCTGCATGAGAGGAGACACATGTCTACATGTGACATGGAGGCTCTGGAGCCAGGGCCTGGATTTGAACCCCAAGTGTGCCACCAGCTGTGTGAGTGACCTCAGTGAGACTCCTGATCTCTCTGTTCCAGATTCCTGCTTTGTAGAGTGGGATGGGTAGTGTGAGTCTTGCAGGGCAGCTGTGCACCACAAAGATGCAAACAGCAGTGTCTTGCTGTCAGCCGTGGCCACCAGCCTCAGCCCCCCCAGACCAGCCTGCCCTTCTCTTCATCCTTTCTGAATAGCTTGATGTTCACTCGGGCCGTTTTCCTCTTCTCATCCAACTCAGCTTCCTGGAAAGAGAGCCGGCTCCTCTGGGCACCCAACATCTCACATCTGCTGAAGGCCGACCTTCCACAAATCCTCCCCCTCTTTTGTGCTGACGACAATGGCTTTTATATGTATTTTCGTTGTCTTTCTTCTCTCAAGAGATAAATTTTGTGGCCTGCCACTGAATCTGCCTTCCAAAATGTAGCTTAGAGATTTTCTCTGAGATAAACCATCGTGTGAATAAAGATAGATACTATATTTTAATCTGGGAACATTACATTCAGAGCCTTTTCTTCAGTCAACACTAGCCGTTGCCATCATTCAGAGGATATGGACGTTTGGAGGGAATTTACATCCAACTATGATTCCAAACCTTTGCCAGCCCTGAGTGAAGTTATTTGTTTTGCTGAAAATGATGACGACTGCAGATGTAACACACAGTCCCGGCTGGCAGCCTGCAAACCTACAGGTCCATTCCTCTGTCTCTAGTCTCTTGTGGCAAGTGCTGGTACCAAAGGCCTCACTCTGGGCCAAGCTTCCCTGGTGCACAGCATGTGTCCAGTGGGTGGGAATGAAGAAGGCCACCCACCTGTCCAGGTACAGCTGCTCTCACCTGCACAGAGGAAAACAGGCTGGGCATGGAGTCTCTCTGAGCAGCTTGCTCTATGCCATATTTCCCCTGCCTCAAAAACCCTGTGAGAGGAATGGAGTAGGTTTAGGGGAGAAAGGATGCTAGCTTGGGGTCACGTGAGCTTGGGGGACAGGTGACTTGGGATCCTGTGGGGATACTTTCTGAGACAAATGCAGCTTTCATGGCGGCCCTGGCTTCTTGATCCAGCTCTGCCTTGGTGGCAGCACATGCCATCCTCAGGGGCTCTCAGCACTCCCAGGGTCCCTCTTCTCCACAGTCCTTCGAGCACCACAAACTAATCACAAACCAGCCCAACCAGGAAAACAGCTTCAGAAGCTCAGAGCAACTAGCCTTGTGCAAAGGAGAGCAGAGGATGAGAATGTGTGCCGTGTGCCATGGACATGTGCAAAGGAGAGCAGAGGAAGAGGGACATGTGCCATGGGAAAAGGAGGCACTGCTCAGAAGGAGGAAAAGACCAACTAGAGTGAGGCGATGGGGATGGAGTCAGATGGGACCTGATGAATAAGAGCAGCACACCATGGCTGGTGGAGATGAAGCCTATTGCCTTGTGTGCTAACTAGCCTTAAAAGTGAAGTTAAAAAAAAAAAATCAAAGTCCGCTTTTGTTCCTGTTTGTTGGGAACAGTCCCCAGAGTCCTGTGGCCTTGTTTTCCCTGATCTTGAAACTAGCAATCCTTGCCTGTCAGGAGGCTGAGCAGCATTCTCAGAGGCACTGGGAGGCTGGTGTGACTGTTTAGACTTGAGAACACACAGGTCTCTGTATCTGTCTTGGTGGAGACTCTTCTGGGACCCATGCGAAGAGAATGCAGTGTGCCTTTGTGGCCAGAACCCAAAACTACTCGAGAACAACGTACCCACTGAAACTTCACTCCTTTAGTTCACCAACAGCCAAGAAGAAGGAAAAAAAAAACATTGACATTCACCTCGTGGGCTCAATTTAGAACAACTTCACTGGAGAAAGTAGGTAATTCTAAGTTTCTAAACCCGGAAAATCAGGTATCAGAGGCGGAGAGGAGCAGCACGCTGCAGATGGTCTCTCAGCTCCCCTCCCTCTACCTAACAATCCTGCTTCTGTCTGTGCCTTCAATCCCATGCCTTTGGGAAGCTGACTACTGTGCATCTCCAGTTCTGGGCATGATTTGGGGATACGAAGCAAAACCCACCTCAGGAATGGTTCACTCAAGGAATTCTGGAGACAAAAGGCACATTGTGTTTATATGGGTGGAGAGCCGAGTCTTGGTTCCTCTGGACCACATGGGTAACAGGACGTGTGAATACCACAGCTGACCTCATGAGAAGTAGGGCCAGCCAGCCTGGACAGATGAAGTTGGCTTTGAAGGAAGGAGAGAGAAACAAACCCCTTGGGGTTTGGGCCATGAGGTGGGGTACATGATCTACAGCTAGCAGAGATCCTCGGAGCAGAGAACCTTGTGGTTGCTCACACCAGCACTGCAGAGCTGGGCGAGGTGGCTCAGGAGGCCGGGGCAGCTGTTGGCATCAAAGGTTACTGGATGTGTCTTCTTGAGACCAACTCATGCTAAGAGAACAGCCTGGGCATCTGCCCACCTCAGAAATAAGATGCCCCCCTCCATATCAGCCTCCATGTGCCCTCCTCCATCAGCCACACCGAGGCCACAGAGACTCAGAGAGCCAGGCTTAGAAGGTAGCCAGTCTGTGTTTTTCTTCAGGGCTTGGGGCTACCTTGACAAAAGGAACACTGTCAACACAACTTCCCATGTGATCCTGGGCTTCACCCCACTGCAGCGCCAAGCCCAGCCCTGTACACGGTCCTGACTTTCTCTGGAGCACTATAAGAAAAATACCAGCCAAGGGACTCTGGCCAGAGTGTCCATGGTTTCTGGAGAAAAGAAAGAATTTTGGTTTGCTTTGGACCGCACTGAAGGAGCCAACGAAGACACTGGGGGCCTGCAGTTAGAGCAGTTTTCCCGCTCCTATTTGTCTGGAGGCAGCGGATGCTCTTTAAAGGTCGGCTGTTAGCTGGGTTCGCTTCCTCATCAGAAGCTAATCAAGCGCTGTGTGCAGACCAAGGTCACACTAAGGTCACACACACTAAGGGGGTACTGATGGAACACACGTTGCCCTGGGTTCCTGGGGGAGACAATTCTGAGAGCTGCTCCAAGAACTGACCCCAAGTCTGGCCCCGCATCTGATATGTCCTGGGGGTGGGGAGGTAATGCCACTGTTGGAAAGGCTTCCGAGTCCAGTCTGGCCACTACATAAGCCATACTTACCATCTGGGAGACAGTGGCCGGAGGAGAAACGGCCATTTATGCCCTGAGCTCTGTAGAAGGACCAGTTTCCCCACCCATAAGGGGGATGATGAGCTGGCAGTCAGCAGTGGGGTAAGGGTCAAGAGGTACGAGACGACACAAAACATCTTGTGTATTTATTGTCCAGACTGAGGTCTGGGAGTTTGTCTATACCATCTCTGGGGGTGTGGGATCACTTCTGGCTGACTCTCTGTCCACACTGCCCCATGCACCAAAGAGCAGCTTTCTAGGGCTTGCATAGCCTTTCTGTGCAGAGGAATGCCCAAGCAGGTCAGAGCTCTGTTCACGGCAGAACACCGACCCTGAAGACCTCTGTTTGTCTCTGGAGCCCTCAGTGTCAGAAGGAAATGCCAGCAGTCCCCAAAGCCCCGCTGCTCTGGTAGTTGCTGTGTCTGGATCCCACCTCTGTGTGGTGCCATGATGTGTCCCATCTGGGAAAACAGACACTGAACATTCGTGGCAGCTGCTTGGCTTTGAGAGACTTGACATCAACGACTGGCACCCAGTGGGTGTCAGACACAGTGCTAGACACTGGGAGGATGGGGGCTGAAAGTGAGCCAGCCCCCCTCTCCTGGCCTGGAGCCTGGAAAGGGAAGTGTTAAGGTGACCAGGTTTTTCAATCCAGATCAGCAGGAGCAGAGGAAGGGCTGCTGGGGAGTGTGAGGCTGCAGAAGGGCGTCTGTCTCCATGCCTAGGGGAAAGCTGTGGTCCCTGAAACTGGCAGGCTCATCGCTATCCATCTGTTTTATTACTGACTGTGTTCGCTGTGCATGTGCATGGGACAGGAAACTAAGAGGCGTTCAGCTCTCGCAGATTCAGGTAATTTGTATCTAGTATTCCCAAAATAGGATACTGTAATCCGTGATACATGGGATCCACAGTGTCAACGGATAGCACAACTCCACACAGACACAAGAGGACATATGTAAGGACACACAGTCTTTCTGACCTCCAAAAGGTGACCATCCAGTTTTGAGAAGTACAAGACACACAGACACAGGGACTGGTCTGTGGCTGTGAGCCAGCCTGCCAATGTTTGCCACAAGCTCTGAGCCTGGCTGTCTTGCCTGTGAAGTGCACAGGGTCTCACCTCCCTGTCATATGAAGGCGCTGCTGCAGGAGTTGAGTGTGATGATGGGGGTCGCTCAGTAAAAGCTCACTACACATTTCCCATCATTACCTGGATGACAGTGCCGCTGGTGGGCATCCTGACACCAGCCCCATGCTGAGTGAGGAGGGTGATCAGGAACATAACAAAGCTCCAGAGTGTTTGGGAGAGAGACTCATGGCCTCCAAAAGAGGTTCTGCAGGGTCAGCACAGCTCATGGTAGGAGCGGAGCAGAGATGGACCCAGTGTCTGTTTTTGTTGGGTGGGGGTGCTCCTAGAGGACTGGATTCCAGGACAGCAGCCCTAAGATAGGAGGCTCAGCTAGAAGCTTGGGGTTGATGCCTGACAGTCATCATAAGGGGCTGACTGAGGGAGGGAAGCAGGTTTGGGAAGGCAAACCCAAGTGAGCCTGGAAGCTGCCTGGAACGGGACTGCTGACAGCTAATGGTGCTTGGTCACTACCTTGTGTCTCTGTGGTCAGCTGTCCAGTGTAAGCACAGCCTCTGGTCAGCAATCAGCTCCCTCTGCTGGTGGAGCTCAGTCACAACCCAGCTTCTCTAGCATGGGGGTCCTGGGAAATGCCACAGTGTGTTAGTCATCAGCCCCATGTTCCTCCAGCATCACGGGAAACTTGACAGGTTCCCTTCTTCCCCTGGAGCTGGACACAGAGCTCAGGCTCACTGGCTGTGGAGCTGTCTGCTTGCCTTGCAAGTCACAGGCCATAATGAGTGGTTAACATATTGACTGCCCCAAGAAGGCCCCGAGTCATCTTTCGCAAAGGCCAGCCTGAAGCTAGGGAATAATGACTGCTTCTTCGAGATAATTAGTTACTTTCCTTCAATTAAAATTGGAAAACGCACAGAGCAGAACATTTGTCTCTGTTAACATCCCAGGAGATGAGGTAATTACTCCCCAACATGGGGGGCCGGTGCAGGGCATTGCTGGCTGGCGAGTCTGGTCTTAGGAGGTTGTTTCTCTAAGCATGAAGATAGCTCAGGGTCATCTTCACCCCATGAGCTGACCTTGAGTGGGAGGGCAGGGAACCTGGGAGGCCTTGGGAGGTGTGCACCCTCCCAAGACACCCATCAACCTGCATTTTGTGTTGCCTGTGCAGGGGTCTCTGACATCTGCTTCTCCTCGGCACCGGCTCTGCCTTTGGAGCAAGCCTGACAAACAGCTCATTATTCAAACAGATGTTTGTGTCTGTTGCCGATTGCTATTCCAGAGGGAATGTGGCTTCTTGTTTACAAAATGAAAACTGTACCCCAGCTTGTGTATGATGTCAGGTCTTCCCAGCCTGATGCTCCTGGCTGAAGAGACTGGGAGCTCCAGGGACGGGGTTAGGAGGGCCTCCATCTTCAGCATCCATCTGATGTCTCCATGGTGGAGTGCTGCTCTTGACATCAGGCGAGAGTAGAGTCCTGGGTAGATTCCTGCTGGAGGCTTCTCACCAGGGCTTGAACAAGAACCCTCAACTGAACCTATGGGCCGAGATCTCAGACATCCTGGGTTATGTGACTATGACTGTCCTTTAGTGTAAAGTGAAAGAGCAGGTATCCCCGAGTGCCCCCTTCCCCCCCCCCCCACGTGTGGTGCCTTCACCCACCACACCACACGTCTCCATAGCTCGCTCTGTCTCCTTCCGTCATGTCTATATTTGGAATGTTCTAGTTAACTGTATTCATTGGTCAATTCCTCTAAGTCAGTCAAGCACAAGGGAGGCATCAGCTGAAGCTCTCCTTCCCAGATGTACCTGTGCCTCGCCACCTTCACTCCTACGGTGAACGCTCACTTCTAGGCTTTTGTTGCCCAGGCAACTCCCCTGCCATGTATTTCTGTCCATGCCTCCTGTGTACCAGGCCATTCTCTGGGGTCACTGTGTAACCACAGGGGAGGCTGACATTTGATGCCAACTCCATTAGAGGAACAGAGGTGATGTGTAAGGCCGATGCTGTAATGTCCTGGGAAACTAAATCTTAACTACACCCTCTGCATGGAGGAACCCACTTTGTGTCCTAGGAGAACCTGCTCAGGGTCCCAGAGCTCATGTGTTCTCACAGTTCTTTGTGTTCCTGGGTCATCCCTGTAAATGCCTGAGTCTCGTGGCTCCCAGCACACTTGCCCTGTGTTTCCCTGCCAACGTCAAGTGCACAGGACACTTTGCAGAAACTGCAAGGGCGAGCCTGTGCTGGATCTCTCAGAGAACAGGCTGCAGAAGTTTCCAGTTTCCTGGGTGTGACTGTGACACATGCCATCGGTTTCTGATCCTCAGCCACGTTTATCATCACAGCTCTCCTGGGAAACCCACTGAGGCTGAGGGGGAGCCAAGTTCCTGGTCCCCGACATCTGCACCATCATCAGAGGGAGAGTGGTGGCTGTGGTCTTGGTTGAGCCAGCTCAGATGGATTTCAGTGGGCTAGCATGGGTACCCGCCAGTCTTACTGCCTTGGGAAGAACGTTCTGTGGAGGATTCCGCTTTCAGGATGAAGGAGGGGATGGAGCCCTTTGAGGTTCTGGAAGGAGGACAAGTTTCTGTGCTGTTTCTCCACGGCTGGGAGGGAATCCTTGATGGTCACATAAGGAGAGTCAAGGAAGTGAGACTCACATTCCTAAAGCACATAGCTGAGTTGACTCCAGGTATCCTGGCAGGGGAGAGGCCAGGTCCTGACCCTGGCCTGCGTAAATTTGGGACTCAGAGAAAGTTCATGCAAAGCCAACTTCCTAGGATCCCTGCCTGCATTTGACTCCTGGGTTCTCACATGCTCTCCTGACAGTAGACTTCATCTGCTTGCTGCCCCCACAGACCTCAAATCCAAGAGAAATGCTTTACCACATCTAGGGAGGTGGGAGCTTTGACATGAGCAAGCACAGAAAGTGAACTGCTTCAAGTTTGGGCAGAAATGCTGAAAATGACAGCATTCTCAGGAACACTGTTTTCTGCTGAGATGCCCAAGAAGCATTTTAACGCTAAGCTTCCAAGCAGCCCTCCTGCGGGTGATGCATAACTCCATTTCCAACTGTAATCTGGGTAACAAAATGAATACTCCATCATTGTACTATGAATAGTAAATTAACCCAGATAAAAGTGTTCAACATCCAATCAAAAGCATTAAGTAACTAGGAGACTGAGATTGGCGAGAACACTGTGGAGGCAATTATAACTAATGAATACATTAACTTCAAGAGGGTGGATGGTTCCAGCAGCTTCAGGGTCTCTCCAAATAAAATTAGGGTGGGTGGTAACAAAGCAGGAACCGTTCGGTAAAAGGATAGATTTATTGATTGTCACAGGCCCATTTGGAAGGGGAAGTGGTTGCTTAGGAGAAAGACTTGGGCAGGGTAGACATCAGCTAACCATCGATAAGAAAGATAAAAGAATCTTAAGGTCTTAGCGTCTTTCACAGACAGCCTAGATCAAGAGAAACTGGCCCACTTGGGCCCTGTGAGGCCTTCCTTACCTGTGGTCACTTCATGTCTTGTCTGTTTTCTTTTATGCCGTCTGGACTATTATGCTTTCCAGGTGAAATTAAACGGAAAACACACAAAAGAACGTCAACGCCATCATTCCAGAGCCAGTCCTTACTAACATTTGGGGTAACGAGTCTCTCTTTTTTTTTGCCCTTTTCATGTACATTATCTGATTAGAGGTAGTTGGAGAGGGTATTCTGTATATTAAAATGACTACTATTTTATAAAAAATGATATATTCTGAATTCAAGCCTTACAGAATATTAGAGAAACATAAAGAACATCTCACCAACCTGAGGAGATGGCTTGGGGGGTAGGTGTGCTGGCTGTGCAGGCAGGAAGACGCGTGTTCAGAATCCCACGACCCACGCAAAAAGCCAGGATGGGTGTGTGTAGCTGTAGACCCAGCACCAGGGAGGTAGAGGCCGGAGAATTCCTGGGACTCATTGGCCAGCACTATAAACCTGGCCTCAAAGAAACACACTGAAGAGAGATTGAAGACTTTTCCCTGGCCCTGGAGCATCTCTGGGTCTTGATATTGCAGGCAGCTGTCTGAGTCCTAGTCACATTCTCAAGCCACAGCCAGCTTTGCAGCCCTTCCAGCAGGTCCCCTGGCCTGGGAGGTTCAACCTGAACACTGCCCAGGTGACATCAGAAAGTCCTCAGCCCTCAAAGCAGGTGGCAAGGGAGCATGGCTAGCTTCCCTGCTCCTGAGCAGTGCCTCAGACACAGAGGAGAGGAACAAACAGGAAAAGGAGATGCTCCCCCCACCCCAGAGGACAGTGACACAGATGCATGTGAGAAGTCACATTTGCCAAAGCAAACCACAGCTGTGAACATGCATGCTCTTCTCAAAGGGGACATTCCAAGTCTCCTGCTTTGGTTCACTGTAAGGGCTCCTGCCACCACACCCAGCCACCTGAGTTTGATCCTGGGGACCCACATAGGGAGAGAGAACTGACCCCCACATGGCGTCCTCTTAACCCTACACATGTGCGAAGGTGTGCTGCCCGTACTAAAGGGACATTAAAAAAATGTAAAAATAAACTAACGCACCTACACTCTGATGCTGAGATCTGGGCTGTTTTTAAGAAGAGCCAGAGCCCTAAATTTTCAGGAGATATCCCCTTATTTGTGTAAATTGACAGAGAGCCAGACTAGAAATGTGAGGCCAAGTCCACTGCGCTTGGCCAGGCTTTCCTCCTGAGCCCAGCACACAGTCTGATAAAGTGCAGGTTCTGGTTAGCTCTGAATCCTAATCAGAGTGGAGAATTCTATGTTCATGAAACATTTGGGCCATATTTATACAAAAAGTATTTATGGTTTATTTGAACTTGCAGTTTCAAGAAGCAGCCTGTGTTCTCTCTGGTTCCACAGATCACTAAGACACTCTGTTTTGCCCTGGCTGCTCTCTCTGGTTCCACAGATCACTAAGACGCTCGGGTTTGCCCTGGCTGTTCTCTCTGGTTCCACAGATCACTAAGACGCTCTGGTTTGCCCTGGCTGCTGTCTCTGGTTCCACAGATCACTAAGATGCTCTGGTTTGCCCTGGTTGCTTGAAGGGACCCAGAACCACATCTGCTCTTGGTGGCTTCCTACTCTGTGCTTATTCAGATTTCCAAGCATTCTTTAGGCGAGTGTATTATTTCTGTTTTCCTGGTTGGTTGGTTGTTGGTTTTTGTCACTGATATTGCATCTCCCCCATCCTATTTCCTTGTTGTTGCTTCCCCTCTTCCTCTCCTCCCTCTCTTCCTTTGTTTATTTCTGGGGTTATGTTTTGAATCTGAAATGCCTCCTACAGGTTCATATGTAAATGCTCAGCTCTCAGCTTTAATGATGGCTGCCTGGCCTTAAGGGGTGGGGCCTGGTTGGCCAAAGCAGGTCAGCAGGAAGCTCTGACTCTGAGGGTTGCACAGGCCTCCAGCTCTGGCCTAGCTCACTCTCTGCTTCCTGCCTGCTGTGATGTGAAGGGACAGCCCCACACTTCCCCTGCTGTGAGTAGAGCCACAATGAGGAACTAAAAAGTCTCTCTGAAGCCGTGAGTCACATATCCACCTTCCCCCACTTCAACTACTCTGGCACGTGATCTGACACCTGGAAAACAACTCAGTGTGTGTTGAACTAACAGTGAAAACAAAACAAAAAACCAACATGTGATTTCTTACTCTCCTTGATTAGCAGTGTCTACAATCTGCCTTTTGTTTGAACACTGTATAGTCTAAAGTGTATTTTTTTTCCTGGCTGTCTACTCCCCTGTGCATTTATGAAAACTGTCTTATCTAAATCCCGATTACATTTAACAGTCATAAATCCTGTGTCTACATAACAGAAAGGCTGAAGGCATGACTCACCCTCCTGTTCACCTGGGAGAAAGGAACTGGGCCAGGAAAGAGTGAAGGAACTCTCAGCAGAGGCCCCTCTTGGGCTGTCCTGGCCACAATCCTTGTCACCCCAGTGACCCCTTCACACTTTCCTCCAATGTGTCAGTGAAAGAGTTACCTGTCTCCTCCAGGCCTCTGTGGGCTTCCCGTGCGTGTGGTGATTTCTCATTTATCTCAAGGCTGATTAGTCGGGTGGGCTGTGATTAAAAAGAGAGTCTTCAAGCGGGAGTCTTCTGTAATTAAGCCGCATTGTGAAGAGACGCCTTGATACATTGGCTTATTTGGGCTCCAACAATAAGATAAAAGTCCCCAGATTTCCTTAACAGTTTATCTCAGAGAATGGTGACATCACATTTGAAATTCTTTGGAACTTAAAGTTAGACATACTTAAAGAACTTAAAGAAAGATCCATGCTGAGGTCCAAAGGTGAGGGAAATGTTTCAGTCAGGGACATGTGAATAAGCCACTTGTGAAGTAGTTTGCCAGCAACCTGGTCCAAAAGGCAGAGTGGCCGGGACTAAGGGTTACTTCCCAGGACAGCCAAGCTCCCAGAGAATGAGGCCAGTGCTGCCTACTGTGCTGCCTACTGTCTGATGATACGATGCACCACAGTGACACTTTTCAATTTCTGTTCCCTTTTAGGCTTCATGGAAGGGCACATGCTCTACCTGGCTGCCTCACGCTCATTCCTGTTCCTGTTTGTTTGGGCTATAACTTTGATTGGCATTTTCTCTTAATGAGACTCCTCTATGGAAACACTGAGGTGTCTGTTATCATTTTAGACAAACTTCAGCTAGCCATTTGCTGTATGGGACGCAGGTCCAGCTGGCCTTTCAGGCTAGGTGACATGGTGTCTGACGCATGGCAGCTGTCAGCCACTAGTGTCGTCCATTCTAGGTGAGATGTTTTAAAAGAGATGAAAACAAGAAAGAGAGAAAGGGAAAAGGAAGGCAGAGGAGAGCAGAGAGGGGAGGGAGGGAAGGATGGAGGGGAGGAAGGAAGGGGAGAAAGGAGGAAGGAGAAGAGAGGGGAGGGAGGAAAGGGGGTGGAGGGGAGGAAGGAAGGAGAGAAAGGAGGACAGGGAAGAGGGGGAAGGGAGAAGAAAGGAAGAAGGGTGTCTGTGACCTTTCTGTGATAAGACACCACGACTAAGGAGACTTATCAAAGAAAGCATTCATTTGGAGCTCACAGTTCCCGAGGGTTCGAGTCCGTGGCCATCATGGCGGGGAGCACTGCAGCAGGCAGGCAGGTGTGGCACTGGAGCAGTAGCTGAGGCCTACATCTGATGCACAAGCAAGAGGCAGAGAGAGAAGAGCTAACAGTGACCTCAGCTTCTGCCCCTACCCCTCCTAGCAAGGCCACGCCTCCTAAGCCTTCCCAAATAGTTCCACTTACTCAGGGACCAGGTACTCAAACATATGAGCCTATGGGGAAAATTCTCATTCAAACCACCACAGAAAGAGAGAGAGAATGGAGATAAAGAAACATGGAAGCAGGAGAAAGAAAGACAAAATAAAAAGGGGAAACATTATGTCTTGAGAGATGAATGCAAAAACCTCCTGGGGGTCATTCTGGAGCCTGGGGTGGAGCAGAAGCTCAGAGTGGCATCTGCTACTTCAAAGCTTCACTATAAAAAAGAAATGAAATATATTCTGGTTCCAAAATGCCAATCTGTCTAATTATGAAAGACACTTGAGCTACCTCAACCTCTGAAGCTATCGTGACAGAAGACAGCTAAATCTTAGTTAGCTTACAGGGTGTGGTGGGGACTAGACCAAGGGCCCAATGTGCAGCCAGTTTTCTCTCCCAGGCTTGTCCAGCACTGTGCCAAAGTGGAATCTAACCCCAGCATCTTTTCTGCGCGGGGAGCTCAGCTTAGTTTTCAGGGTGATGGAGTTAGCACCCCTGCTCCCTAAGCTTGTTTTGACTTGTAAACAGCACAAGTGTGGGCTGGAGCCCAAGGATGGAGGCTGAGGCTGAGAAAGAATGTTACTTCTCCAATCACACTTTGGAGCTGTGGCTGCTGCTGCTGATGTTTGTTTCTGACTGACTTTCCTAGTGTGTTTCCTATTATTATTTTTTGCCAGCATCTTGTTCTGATCATTTCCTCAATGTGCTATCTCTGTCTATGGGATGTCAGGGCTCTGTGGGAAAATGGAAGATGGTTTCCCCACTGGTCATCTCTTCCATGAGGCTGAAGGCCCTATCCTTTTCCGGCTCTCCTGAAGTCCAGCGATGCATGTTCCCTACGATAGCACACAACAGTACACAGCATTAAAATGCACAAAGGCTCTAAAACACACGAGTAGGAAATGTATTTTACATAAATCAATATTCATGTCTCATTCTGCTTATAAAGGATTGTCTTCAGTCTCACATAGCTCTCCCTCTTCTCAGCCAGCCTTCAAGTCTTCCTCTGAATACTACACATATGTTACGATTCTCTAATAGGGTGATTAGCAAACTTAAGATTCAGATCCCAATGTGGCCTGACGGATGCTGGAAAACTGTCCAAATTTTCTTCAATTTGAAAAGAGGGCAGAATCACCATTTTGTCAGACACCGTGTTTTTATTGTCAAAGACATTTGACTGTCTTCTGCCCAGTTACTTCCGAGCACTCCTCAGTGCCCGCTGCTCGTGGAAGCCAGCATTCAAATTTTCCTTCAGTGTTTCTGAGATTGATTCTCCCATCTTCTATTAAAAACGAGCAGCTATTGAACATTATCCCATGGAACAGGGGGAAATTGATCCCTCCTCTTGAATCCTGGCTGACTGGACTTTGATTGTGTGGTAGGGATGCCTAGGGGACGGCTCTGAACCTTTGCCTCTCACACACAGGAAAATAGCCTACAACTTGTTTTCAGCAGTGCTCCTGGTAACGGCTTTCTAGGGCTGCTACTCTGCTTCTCTATGCTCGACCCCTTCTTGTTTTAGAGCCCTGCTCCTGCATCAAAATACCATGAAGTTCTTGAAGTCACAGAAAATCAAAAGTGGGGAAAAGATGCTTCCATGCCCCTAGGATATTGCTCAGTGAGTGATTTAGGCATGAGCTTCCTAATGCCCATTTTATGAGTGGCTTAAACCACCTTCAAATATAGGTCAGAAAATTATTGGGGCTTTATTTATTCGGTCTCCTTTTGGGGCAGATGACTGAGGTCTCCCTTCTGATTAATGATGAGAAAGGCAGATGCCAAAAGCAGGCCCGGCCCTCGGTAAATATCCGTCACTTGACTGAGGGAGAAACAGTGCTGCAAATGTGGACATTGGAAATACAGAGCCAACCATGAGGGATTAGAGACCGCTGTTTAATCAGAAAGTTGCATGGTGTCTCGGTGTTAGCTCAGTTGGTAAAGGATGCTGATTGCTTTTTGCAGTCCCCAGAACCCAGCAAAAAATGAAGGCATGGTGGCATGCTTGTTTGTAATCCCAGTGTGAGGGAGGTGGGCACAGGCAGATCCCTGGAGCGCACTGGCCAGAGCCTACTCTAACTTGTGCTCCTCCTCCTCTGCCTCCTTCAGCAAATCCTACCGGCATGTGCCACCACAACTGGCCAGAGCCTACTCTAACCAATGGGCTACATGACCGTGAGAGATCCTGTCTCAAAAAACAAGGTGGATGGCTCTTGAAGAAAGATGATACCTGAGACTGACTCCTGGCTTCCACATCACACACACACACACACACACACACACACACACACACACACACACACACACACAGAGTTATTGCAGAGCCAATGGCATCAGCCTTGAGCCATCAGAGCTCTGCACATCAGCGGTGTCTCTGTACGGATTTCCTTGTTCTTTTCTGTCTATCACTTTCCCTGCCATGCGTGATATTCTCTGAGCCTTCCTCTTCTTCCTTACCCTTCTATCCTACAAATACTTGTTGAGCACCTACTATGTGTCTAAACTTAGAACACATAACAGAGACAAAATGACCTATGACCACCAAACTCGACTTCCTTCCTGTCTGCTGTTATACAACTTGCCAACTAGGAATAAATTTTAAAGTTTTTAATAACTGAGAGTCATTAAAGAGTATTATTTGATGAGATGTGAAAATCATAAAAATCAGAATTGTGTTCATAAACAATGGGTCTGGGCCATTTAGAACCACACCTAATTGCTACATCCAGTGGCTCCTGTCCCATAAGAACAGTAGAAGTATGACAGAGACCCTATGATCCTAACCCTTCAAAAATCTAGGCTTTACCAGGCAAGTGACGGAAACAGATGAGGAGATCCACAGCCAAACATTAGGCTGAGCTCTGGAAATCCTGTGCAAGAGGGGAGGAAGAATTGTAAGATCCAGAGAGGTCAAGGACACCACAAGAAAACCCACAGAATCAACTAACCTGGGCTCACAGGAACTCACAGAGACTGAACCAACAACCAGGGAGTCTACATGGGACTGGCCTAGGCCCTCTGCATATGTGTGACAGTTTTGTAGCTTGGTCTTCTTGCAGAACTCCTAACAGTGGGAGTCAGAGCTGTCTCTGACTCTGTTGCCTGCTTTTGGGGCCCTTTCCTCCTACTGGATTGCCTTTTCCGGCCCTAATAGAAGAGGAGGTGTCTACTCTCACTGCAAACTTGATACACCAGGCTGGCTGATATCCATGGGAGACCTGTCATTTTCTGAAGAGAAGTGGAGGAGGAGGAGTGGGTTGAGGGGAGAGAAAAGAACTGGGATGAGGCATGATCCTAATCAGTCTTATTAAATAAAGATATTTAGATATTAGGGTTAAATTGAAAGATCAGAGAAGCAGAGCACTAGAGAGACTTCTTACCTCTATGAACTCTCAAACCGAATCGGGGGCCAAGATCCTGTCTCTACCCACCATATATTCCTGTCTCCACCTCCCCAGTGCTGGGATTAAAGGCGTGCACCACTACCCCCGGCTCTGTTTCTCTTTTAGACTGGTTCAACCCAGGGTGGCCTTGAACTCCTTGATCTTCCTGCTTCCTCCTCCCAAGTGCCAGGATTAAAGGTGTGTGCCACTCTGCCTGGATGTAGTGGGTAGCTGTTCCAGCTTTGACCTGGAAGTATTACTCTCATTGAGGCGTCCAGTAATTGTCATGCCTATGAGGTGGGGCCAAGAGAGGAGCCCTTAAGACCCAAGATCCGGATGTGCCGGCTCTCTTGGTTCCTGGATCCTGGACTCTGGAGGTAGACCGAGCAGAGTTCTCCAGAGAACACCATTGGTTAACTAGTGGCTAGCTCCACCCTCCGATCTTCAGGCAAGCTTTATTTGTCAGAACACAAACAAAATATCATACAACATTGGCAGGAGAGGAGCAAGGGGAAACTGTGGTCAGGATGTAAAAGCGAAAATAAATACATACATGCATGCATGCATACATAGAGAAAAAAATCTATTTAGCCCAGCTGAGTGGATGAGGAAACAGGCCCTGTCATTCTTTCCAGGGCTTTGTGGCCCAGTCTTCTCTTTGTCACACTGTGGTGTCACTGCTACTCATCTGTGATGACCTGCGTGATCATATGCCTTTGACTCAATCAGGACATGGACCATGCTCAGCAGGATCTCTGGGAAATTGCCAGCTTATGTGGGGAAGCATCTCTGATTGCCTGCTCTGCAGACATTGCAGTGCAGGAATTTTGCCCAAATTCTCACAGAGGTGTGGTTCAGGGATGGCTCCATGGGTGAGGAAGAGCTGTGGTCACAGGATGTTGACCTCTCAGTAAAGGAGGAACAGCAGCATGTGGACATAGAGACACAGAAACCAAAGTCATGTCTTTCTTTTCAAAACTATTTTACCTGGGGTCTTCGCTAGCTGTCCTTCACCAAAGAGCACTCTGCACCCTCGTTTTTAGTACCCCTCCCCACCCCTTGTCACCTTTGGGCATTCCCACTAAGTGAATGCTTAACCCACGTGCTCTGACTCCCTGCCATGTACTTTAAACTTCCTGCTTCCCTTCCTCTCTGTGTTGCTATGAGCTAAGTTCTATCAATCAACAGTTTACAAATTCCCCTTTTGACGGCAAATTGCCTCTTTTGTTGAGTTCTTGATTTCCAAGACTGCAGCCTTTGAGGAACATGTCTGGTCCTCCTTCAAGCCTGGCTGCTCACTGTCACCACACTGAATTCTTTCTTGGTGCTTTCTTTCTTTCCTATTGCACATGTCACTTGTGCTTGGGGCTCTGATCCAGCTGTTTCTTCAGCTGGTTGTTCTCACTTATGGTGGAGATTTTCTTGTGCACGGTATCATTTGAGCTGAGCCCCATTTATCAGGTTGGCCGTTGGTATCCTCCTGTTCTAAACTAAAGGTGCACTAAAGGAGATCCTGGGCATGTTGTCCTTTTCAGAATAATTGTTAGGCAAAAATCTGTGGCTTGGAGAAGTTTTGGGGATTGTAATCATTTGAATGTGAACTATCCCTCATAGATTCAGGCCTTTGAGCACTTGACCCCAGTAGGTGGTGCTGGTTGGGAAGTATGGACTCACTGGAGGAAGTATGTCACTGGGGGTGGGATTCAAGAGTTCATAGCCTCACCCCACTTCCTCTTTGCTCTCTGTTTGATGTTTGAGGTTAAAGGCACAGTTCTCAAGTTTCTTCTCCTGCTGCCATGCCATGCCTACTCCTTGACACCGTACTTCCCTGCCCTGATAAACTCTTACCCCTCTGGAACCATAAACCCAGATAAACTTCTTCTTCCATAAATTGCTTTTGGTCATGGTGTTTTAAAACACAACAACAGAGAAGTAGCTCTTACAGGGCTCGTAGGAGAATTGACTCTTGAACCTCCATTCAATGAGATTTGGGTCCCCATGATGAATTCCTGGGTAGGGGGCTCTTTTGTCTTTTCCCACCAAGTGAATCCAGGTGACAGTGGGTTGGCAACTGACATCATGTTGTGGGTGGATGGCTCTCTTCAGTGTCAACTTTCACCTGCTTCCAGAGGCTCCTTGTGTTATGAAGGCATCAGGCCCACCTGCTGTCGCACGAATTCCAATTGGTCTTAATAATAAAGACTTGGAGTCAGATATAGGGGTAAATGCTGAAAGATCAGAGAAACAGAGGAGCAAGCCACAGTCACTTCTTACCTCTACCGAATCCTCAGTCTGAAAGGGAGTGAGAGATCCCATCTGTCTCTATGAATCCTCAAATCGAATGGCTGAGATCCTATCTCTACCTGCCTTATATCCCTGTCTCCACCTCCCTAGGGGGATTAAAGATGTGCACCACTGCGGTGATATGTTGTGTACCCTAATAAAATTTGCTTGAGGATCAGCGGACAGAATAAGCCACTAGATTAAACATAGAGGCCAGGCAGTGGTGGCACACACCTTTAATCCTAGCACTTAGCAGCCAAAGATCTGTCTGGATCTCTGTGAGTTCAAAGCCACCCTGGACTACATGAGATTTACGCAGTCAAGGAGAGAAACAGAGCCAGACACTGGTGGCACACACCTTTAATCCCAGTACTTGGGAAGCCCACACGCCTTTAACGGTGGAGAAAGGTATATAAGGCATGAGGAAACAGGAACTAGAAGCCTTTTCGGCTGAGGAACTTTCGGCTGGAGCTCTTTCAGGCTGAGGAGTTGGTGAGGTAAGAGGTGGTGGCTGTGGCTTTCTCTGCTTCTTTGATCTTTCAGCATTTACCCCAATATCTGGCCCAGATTTTTTATTAAAGGACCTTTTAAAATTCAAGCAGCACACCACCATCACCTGACTATTTCTCTTTTAAACTGGATCAATCTTGTGTAGCCCAGGGTGGCTTTGAACTCACAGAGATCCATCTGCCTCTGCTTCTCGAGTGCTGGAATTAAAGGTGTGCACCACCACTGCCTGGCCTCTATGGCTAACTAGTGACTTAGCTCTGCACTCTGATCTTCAGGCAAGCTTCATTTGTTAGATCACAAACAAATATCACCACATTTCTCTCTGTCTTTCTGGGACATACGTGCTAAGTCTTCTCAACACCATCAAGTTTCACACACCGTGGGAAATGCAGACTCCCATATACAAAGCAAGGAGGTCTGAATCCCACCCTTAGGAAGTGAGCTGGGGTCTGGAAAAACTAATTTTTTTAAACCTCCAAGGACTGGGGAGAAGTCTCAGTAGGTAAAATCTCTTGCCATCCAAGCCCAACTACCTGAGACCAATTCCAGGACCCAGTTAAAAGCCAGATGTAGATGCTGTGGTGCACATTGGCCAGAAGTCCCTGGGGCAGCTACCTCCAGCAGCAGTGGGAGAGCCTGCCCTAACAAGGTCAAAGGCAAGAACTGACTCTTGAAATGTGCCATCTGACTTCCACACCCACACCACAGCATGCATCACCCCTCACAAAAAGTAAATATGTTTAAAAAGCTGCCTCCTACCACAGTGCTGTGGGAGGTCCTCACCCACATCTCTGTGCACACCTGCCTCCTGAGGCTGCTCTCCTCCCTGCTTCCCCCAGGCTTTCCCCGCTTCCTTCCTGCCCACAGGTAGTCTGCAAACTTCCAGCTGTCCTTCTATATATACGCAGTAATGTGTCTTGTGTTTAGTTCACATTTTAAAATAATCTCAGGGAGGCTTTGGATGCTCTTATCTATCCTGTCACTAGAACCAGAAGCCTGATTATAAGCTTTATTTGTGAGTTTGTATATTGCTGATGTTAACTCATAGACTGTCCATGCCACAGCGGCAGGCACATTCTTGTAGGAATATTCAGCCCCTACTCTGGGAAGGAACACAGCATCCCCCAGCAGGTACTTGTGGGGTGGATACATTAAGTGAAAAGTAAGACCATTAAACTCCTACTCTCTGTGTAAGAGCATTCTCTTACAGGCAGGTAGCTCAGCACCCTGCAAACCCCTGCCTCCAGCAGTCAGCTGATCCCGCTCCCCCATGCCAGGAACATTACCAGATTCCTCCTGCCCATTTGGGAAACTTACAAGCTGGGAGCCTCCTCGCTCCTCCCACAGGGTTCTCCTTCATTTCTCCACTGTCCACAGTGCCCTAGAATCCCTTATGATTTTATTCCTGCCTGACCATCCCTCCCCGCCCCTCCCCCTCAGAATGAGAGAGTGTGAAGTCACAGTGGGTATCCGATTTCACTTCTGAGCTTTACCTCCTAACTAGGCATGTGACCTCGGCAAGCAGGAGCACCAGCACCACTTCATGGTGTATGTTAAGGATGGGATGGAGGTGGAGGATGACCAAATGAAGCCCTTGGTTAGTATGTAATGCCTGTCCTGTGCTCAGGGAGGCCAGCTGCTATTCTCTGTGCTAACCACTAAACACCTGCCATACCACCTCACGTGGAAACATTTGTAGAGTGAATGAATGAGTGATGAATGAATGGGGGAGGGGACACCAATCCAGAAAGTTTTGGATTCCCATAAATTAGTGAATAGTTAGATCTATAGAGCTGTGGATCTAGGTCTGAATCCATAGTACCCAATCTATGCACTCAATACCCTCATATTTAAATACAAATGTGTGTAATTTGCAAAGTGGCCTCATAGCAATCATTTTACCCAATTAAAAATAGACTTGGAAGCATAGGAGCTTTTATTGCTGCTAAAAGTATCAAGCATCACCACAGAGGATTGACGTTCCTATTGGCTCCATCAGACAAACCTGGTCTCCATTCCACCTCTGCTGCTGGTTTAATGAGTGTCTTCCTAGGTCTTTCTCTGTGTGACACATCCTTTCAGAAGGGTAGGGTCTTTCTGCATGTGTTAATGTAGGTGGGGTTATTCTGCAAACACAGGCCTGCGGCTTGGCAGCTTAATGCTTGTCGGTCTGGACCAAGGAGGCTGCACTACAGAGACAGAGGCAGCTGCAAGCACCGCCATCTTCTCCATCAGCTCCTGGCTAAACCGGTGAAATGCCAGTGAAATGTACTTAATCATAAGCAATACTGCAACACTACAGTTCCCCTGCTTTTACATACACACACACACGTAACATATAAGTTGTAAATGTAGATGTGTTATGTATGTAATATAAAATAACTGTTATTTACACACACACACACACACACACACACACACACACACACACACACACACATTCCATACCCCCAGCTCACATCAGTGTTTTACTGTGATGAGAATTAGACCCAGTTTCAACCCTCTGGGAAACGCTTCCCGCCTCTGAGGGGAGTGCTTGAAGCTATTGAGCACCCTGCCTCTTGGGTGTCTCCTTGCAGGCTCTCACTTAGCAAAGCCCCTACCAAGCTCTCTACGCACATGTGTTAGATGCCAGTGGCTTTCACAATTAGTGCTTTGTCCTACATCTGTCCCTGCATGGGGGGGGATGCTGTGTCCCTTGGGCCACAGAGACAGCCAGTTGGCGTCTGCATACAGACACCCAGTCCCTCTGGTGCTAGCGGCGCAGCCCTTTCCCGAGCTCTTTCGATGAGGCTCTTCCTTGCTCAGTCTCACCCTACGCTTTGATTTCCTCCTCGATTCCTTCCTGCTCAGCTCCGTTCTTGAGAAATAGATTTAAAACATTGTAATCTATATATGTATTGTATTTCCTTCAAGTTTTCCAACTTAACGACTAAACAGGGTTATGGCAAAGCTCTTTCCTGCTTAGCCCACTCCTGTTCACTCAAGCACCTGAATGTAGGAATAGAAGGGGTCAGCTCAGAAAAGATGTCAGAGCGGAGGGCACAAGCATGCACACACATGTACATGCGCACACCCACATGCTCATTCACAATGGCAAGAGCAGGGCGTATTGACCCCCTCAGAGCTTTGAAGAGCTGCATGCATGGGTAATCTATAAGTGAATAACAAGTTATTCCTGTGCTGGGCTCCCTGAAGCTGTCACACTCCACCAGGGAAGGGTAGGAGCGCTGCATCCTCTCATCTCCTCCTCCATGGGGACACTTTGCACACAGCAGAGCCTGCTGAAGCTGTGCCATGGCTACAAGCAAACTACAGAATCTCACCCTTACCCAATGTACATGGATTAACTTAGAACTCAGCGCTGAACTCACTGGGCAAGAGGGAGAAGGGTAGGATGACACAGTCCCTCACAGGAATGTCCTGTTTTGATATTTTCACAGCGAAGAGCTGGAAAACAAGGTCATAATTGCTAAAATGCCCAACACAACAGAAGTGTGGAGATTTTACACGTGTGTCTCCCTCTCAGCTCAGCACCAACCGGCTCATCTTCAGTCTGGAGAAGTCATCATCTGCTTAGAGCAATTCTTCAGAAATACACAGATGCCTGTATCAGCCGTGCTAGCAATTACCAGAGAATGGTCAGATGGATGGCCCACTGTTGGGCAACTTCCTTTTAATCAGTATCTGGAGGTGTGTTTAGTCTGCCCCTTAGGGCTACCTGCTTCTTCTCCCAATCATTATTACCTTTGTTTATTTAATCAAAACTCCATCATGCTGCTTCTTTTGTTGGTGAGGGTATGCCATGAGGGTATGTGGGCATCTTTATGTCATGTGAGCAGGGCAATAGGGATCCATTCCCAGAAGGATTCTCGGCCATGAGACACACAGATTCCTGGGGTGTAATAATCAGATAGGAACACTACCAAAGTAGGATTCTGATTTAGGATATTCGTAAGCGCACCACTCACAGGTAGCAGCTACTCGATCAAGAGGAGAATATGACTACAGTGTCAGAGGGCCCCTGGGAAGTGCCCACAATGCCCCTTCAGCCCTGCATTCTCTGGTCACATCCATGTCTCCTGTGTTGGTGAACTTTGTGTAATGTAAGCAGAGTGTGTCTATGTTGTGACATCTGTGAGTGTCCTTGGGCTTCACAAGCTTCTTGTTCACCTTGCTGTGTGACACTCCCTATGAAACAGCACCAGTTCACTCGTGCTACTGTCAAGAATCTTGGTGATTGCTCCCTGTCTTGGCCCATTGCAAATCCACCTTCTTAACTGTTCTAAACATACTTCCAGGACACAGAAGCATGTGCTTCTGTTGCATTTCTCCCCAAAATGTCCAGGCACTAATCGTCTGCGATCCAGCACTGACACAGCCTCCTGTGGACAACTCAGAAGTGCCTTAGCATCTAATCTCCCATTGACAGGTCAGGGATGTTCACACGGTTCCACATCCTCACCAGTGTCTGATGTCTTCTGCCTCGTCAATGTCATTCACTATAGTGAGTTTGGGGTCACCTTACCTGTTAGGTTGAACTTGCATCTGATGATCGATGCCTCTCACCTTTCTAGGCATCGATGATGGCCACTTGGTACTTCCTGTGAAATGCTCATTTAGGTCTTTGATTGCCTATGGGGATGTTCAATGAGTAGGAAGAGTCCCTCATTATACACCAGATCAAAGGCCTTTCTTGCACACACGTAGTGCAGACATCTTCTCTCACCTTCTGGCTTGCACTTGTCTGAGGCTTCTTTGTGCATTTTATGAGTAACTAGCTCATCACTCCTCCCGCTTGCTTCGTGCTCTCCCTCCGCTCTGTGGATATTTTCCTGTCCCGAGGTTTGACGATGTTTCATGCTTCGTCTGAGAGGCTGAGGTTTGACGATGTTTCATGCTTCGTCTGAGAGGCCGAGTACTTCCCTCTTCATGCTTGGATCTGTGATTTGCCTAGCACTGGCTGCGGTGTTCATGGCATTAGGAGTCGGGATGCCTGTTCCTGCCACACAGTATTTGACCGCCTCAAGCCATGTATTCACGGATCTACTCACTCTGCAGTGTTGTCTGCCTCTAACCTAACTCCCGGGATGGGGTCTGTGCAGTCAGATTTCATTTCCCTGATCTGGTGGTTCACCTCTAGTTTATTATCTGTCTCCCCCAGGGTCCCACAGATGCCCAGGGTGTTTATTTTACTCCTCCTTGGCAGCACGTGCTTGCCTGCTCCGCCACAGTGCTTGCTGGAAACCCTGACGTGCCTTCTCTGTTCTTAGTGCAGACCCTGCGCAGTTCAAGGGCAAAGCTGTGGAGAATCGGGTTCATCTCCCACTCTCCCCCATCAAAGGGACTTTGTTCCCTCTGCTGCGGATAACCCCACTCCACTTTACCTTTTATCTCCCCAGAACAAGGGAGACTGTAGAGAGTCCATGGTGTATCCCGGTGACAGTCCAGCAAGGCAGCTTGAAACCCCAACGCTGTGTACTTAAGTTTGGAATGTATTAGAAGGAACGCACAAGAGTGAGGCTCACTTACAGAGACCCTGGGGACCTCAATATCCTTGGACACATCTGTGGCTCTTGATGCTGCCATGGGGAGCTTCATGGGTTGTTTTATACATTTTCCTCTCAAGCTTTTGTCTGCTACAAGCCAGACAAGTGTGGACCCAAATCAGAACCTGAGATAGAGGCATTTTAAACTTTGATAGAAGAACAGTACTGCAAATGGCCCTCTAAAGCGGCTGTCCGTTTTGTCCTTTAGATGCACCTTAGCCGAAGCTGATATTTAACTGGAAATTGTGCGTCCCAAGAGAGGGACATGGTACTTTTCTGGTGATGCCTTAGGGCCCACTTACAACGTTTAACCTTCCATCGTGTGGAAACACGCTTGCGGCCCACATCAAAGGAGCACAAATGAGCTTTGATGGTGTAACAGGAGCCGGCGAGTAAAGACAGGTGGCCTGGCCATCACGGCTTCCAGTGTGCTGTGAACTCTGAATGGCATTTGCCTCCTGCTTCCTTTGAAGAAGGTTTTCTGCTCCTTCCCAGAAAATATCAGCCTGAGGCACCCCCACCAGGGGTACTTTACAGGGGAGCCCAGGCTAGCTGGGCCGCTGTGGCTAGGGAGGAAGCTCTCCTTTAGCTGCTTTTAAAAATAGTTTTGAAAAGTGTGTGTGTGTGTGTGTGTGTGTGTGTGTGTGTGTGTGTGTGTGTGTGTGTGTGTGATATGTCTGGCCCCTGGAGGCCAGAAGAGGATGCTGGCTCCCCCAGATGCAGAATTACAGGTGACTCTGGAGTTGGAAAGAGGCAGCTGTAATGAAGCAGAAATGACCAGCTCTCCCAGACAATGCATTTGATCTGTACTACATCCCTCCTCTCACTGTCTTCTGGAAGGACAGATCCTCCTGGCTTCTATATCTGTTCCCCACATACATCTGGGGGAAATGTTTGGGGTGGACACAGAGCTGTGGGTAACTTTCAACAGCCTGGTCATTCCCCGTGGGTGGAGCTTGACTCTAGAGAGGAACTGAATGGAGTATGGCCACCACCTTCCTGTTGTCAGCATTTATTTGAAACTGGCTGTGAGACAAGCATCGAACTTCCAGACAAAATGAAGTCCCACGAGGCCGGTATCAGTCGATGCTAGCTGCAGTTTCCTTTTCCTTCGAGAAAATGTGTTGTACCTGCACAATGAAATTTCCCTTCAGCCATAAAGAAGAATGAAGTTCTGTCGTTTGCAAGAAAATGGATGCAACTGGAGACCATCTTATTAAGTGAATTAAACCTGCCTCACAATACTAATATACTGTGTATTTTCTCTCATTTGCAAGTCCTGAATGTTATAGAGATATATAAAATCATGTACTCATTTATGTCATAAATATAGAAGCCAGACTGTTTAGGGGAACAAAGGGGGTTAACAGGAGGGAGCATGGGGTGGGGAAGGGTGGGGAGTATGGCGGAAAGGTAGGGAGTATGGGGGAAGGGTGGGGGTGTGGGGGAAAGGTGGGTGTGTAGGGGAAAGGTGGGGGGCATGTGGAAAAGGTGAGGGTGTGGGGGAAAGGTGGGGGTGTGGGGGAAAGGTGGGGGTATGGGGGAAAGGTGGGTGAAAGGTGGGGGTATGGGGGAAAGGTGGGGTCATGGGAAAAAGGTGGGGGTCACGGGGGAAAGGTGGGGGGCATGGAGGAAAGGTGGAGGGTATAGGGGAAAGGTGGGGGTGTGGGGGAAAGGTGGGAGTGTGGGGGAAAGGTGGGGGGCATGGAGGAAAGGTGGAGGGTATAGGGGAAAGGTGGGGGTGTGGGGGAAAGGTGGGGGAAAGGTGAGGATGTGGGGGAAAGGTGGGGGTGTGGGGGAAAGGTGAGGGGTATGGGAGAAAGGTGGGGGTGTGGGGGAAAGGTGGAGGGCATGAGGGAAAGGTGGGGGTGTGGGGGAAAGGTGGGGGTGTGGGGGAAAGGTGGGGGTGTGGGGGAAAGGTGGGGGTGTGGGGGAAAGGTGGGGGGCATGGGGGAAAGGTAGGGGGTATGGAAGAAAGGTGGAGGGCATGAGGGAAAGGTGGGGGTGTGGGGGAAAGGTGGGGATGTGGGGGAAAGGTAGGGGGTATGGAAGAAAGGTGGAGGGCATGAGGGAAAGGTGGGGGTGTGGGGGAAAGGTGAGGGGCATGGGGGAAAGGTGGGGGCGTGGGGGAAAGGTTGGGGTGTGGGGGAAAGGTGGGGGTGTGGGGGAAAGGTGGCGAGTATGAGGGAATGCTCAAGGAACTAATCTGTGTATGAAAAATCCCTTTATGCAACAGAGCATGGTGTACTGAATACACAAAAATGAAAACTTTGAAGACTTATTTTTAATTGTATTAGTGTTTTTGTGTGCACATGTGCGTGATGTCCATAGAAACCAAAGGAGGGCTCATATTCCCTGGAGATGGAGTTTCAGGTGACTGTGAGCTGCTTGATGTGGGTTCTGGAAATCGAACCCAGGCCCTGTGCAAGAGCAGCCAGAGCTCTTAACCGCTGAGCCTTCTCCAGTGCGCACCAGGGATCTCTCGAATGCAGATGCTTTCCTTTCACTTCTCCCTTGGGTGGCTTCCCATTTCACTCAGCCCTGAAGTCAGCCTGTACAGGCCTGCCTAGCCTGGCCTCTGCTGGATTTCCTGCTCCAAGACTCTCAACCTGACAGCTAGTAAGAAACAGCGAAGGAGGCCTCCTGCCCCCAGGAGGAAGATCCCACATCAGCACTGTTTGCAAGGCCACTTGTTTGACCTTAAGCAGCCAGCAGCCATCTAAGGGTGTCCCCTCAGCTCCACCATCACTACTGTTTCTGCTCTGGCCTTTGCAGCTCCCCGGGGATGCTGTATCCTTTTCTCTGGAGCCTTTGCTTCTTTCTAGTTATTTCTCTCCCTGTGGCCCCCTGGCTGGCTTCTCAGGATTATTTGGTCCTCATCTCAAAGCCTACGCTCTCCAGCAAGCCTTAGTGGATCACTTTTCCATGGCGTTTACACTAAGGCAAATTATAGAAACAGGTGAGATAATACCTGTGAGTAGTTGTTGTTGTTGTTTTGTTTTTAATTCAAATCACTCCATGAGAGGTCACAGGCAGGCTTTGGAACAAGAAGCTTGTGAGCCACCATGCGGGTGCTAGTGACTGAATCCAGGTCCTTGGCAAGAGCAGTAACTTTTCTTAACCACTGAGCCATACGCTTCTTAATTTCTATCTTTTTTTTCTAAGGAAGAGAAAGAGAGAGAGAAAGAAAGAGAGACCCTTTTGGGGAAAAGTATTCCATTTTTAGGGACTCCAGACAAAACAAACATTTTCAAATGGATCGTTCATGTCAATCATCCTTTGTGTCAACATGTTTTCCCGTGACCAGAATTATGCAAATGAACCTGCAAGTTCTTGCCAAAGTTTTAGAATTAACTATGCCTGTCCTCACCTATCCATGACACATAGCTTCCTCATCCCAAACTTTCTCGTTTCTGATAAACTACCAAGTCATTAAGTGAAAAATTAAATTGATCAATGGCCCCAGAGCAGACGTGTTATTATTCATTTTAATAGGCATACAACAACATTTAAAAGATGAATGCAATGGTAAATGCATAAACTAGGCTTGGAGCTGTTGGGCCTAATAGGACATGCTAATCTAGGACTTTCCCATTTCTTTCAGTGGTCCAGAAAAGTATCTTTAATTTGGAAATATAATTCCGAGAGCCAAAGCAATTCCACAGAAAAGTGAGAGAAACATTTCTCAGAGTCTGCTTTCCATAAATCGTCTAGGTGGAGAAAAGAGCTGGTTTTATTAAATTCTCCCCATTCCAAGCTGCTAGCCCTTATCAGGCAATTTAAATCCATGGAATAAATGGACTTGGGCCGTCCACTGATTTTCTGTCTTGGAAGGGACTATCACATCCAGTGGTCCTGCTCTGTCTGGCTATGCAGGTTAAACACATTGACCAGATACCATATTTTTAAATAGTTGTGTATTCCCATTTCTTTTTAAAAAATTATCTAAAAATGCCTAAATTTACACAGAGGAATGCAAAAAAAATGTTGTTAAGATAACCAGGACCACCCATAGACAAAAGTGTTCCCTCAACTTTGAGTAATGCTAAAAGGTATGACTTGCTCAGATATGCTTTTGATACCACAGGTCCTGACACCTTTCCCTGCGCGGTGGTCCCCACCTCCAACTGTTTTAGTGGATCACATTGAGTGTGCAAATTACATTCCAAATTACCCTCAAATACCATGTGGACCTGTAGCTTGAGTGCCACCTTCACAGGGACAGGAATTTCTAGGATTGCAGTGTTCCCGCCACACACATGAGTATCACCCACAGATGCTGACACTAAGAAAGACCTCAGCTCCTAGATCTGAATTAGGAAATATTTCTCGCTGAACTGAAGATGGCCCATTAGGGCAAAATAGTTTTTTTTTGTTGTTTTTTTGTTTTTGTTTTTGTTTTTGTTGTTGTTGTTTTTTGGTCTTGTGCTAGATGAATGTGCTGATCTGTGTCTTCAACTTAGAGACACCTTGATTCCCAAAGGCGGGTCCTTCTCCCTGGACAGGCAGAGGCCTGGGATCATTCACATCTTTACAAATGATTAATCCCTCTCAGCCAAGAATAGGCAAGCCTGAAAAGGAAGAGGCTACTGGTTGCATGACCTGCCCTGGGAAGATGTGAACACATGCCTATATTCCAATAGGGCACCAGTATGGGACTAGAGAAATGATTCTACCTGAACAGGCCCACTCCAGCGTGGATGACAGCTCATAAAAGCTTGCACAATTTTTAGGCAGTTCCAGGGAAGAGTCTCCTCTGTCCTAGCATTTGTTGACTGTTTATGGAAACTTGGGGAAGGAATCTGTGAGCCTTGTCATTTTCATGAACTTCCTAAACCTGCTAGGTTTCCCTCAGCTTCTTCCCTCCCTCCACCAGGGAATATTTCAATCCAGAAACAGCTCATCAACAAAGTATTTTTACTGATGTCAGGGAAGAGGTCTCCAGGCCACAACATCTGCTCCTTGCAAAGTCCTCATTAAGAAATAGCAAAAGAAGAAAGCAGGTATGACTGGAGGAAGGAATGGGGGAGGGGGATAGTAGGGAAGGGGGGAGGGAAGGAGAAGGGAGGTAAGGACAGAGGTGAAAGCCTGGAAGGAGGTAGTCAAAAGACTGTTGTAGCAATCATTCCTTTCTATTTAAAGTATCACTTTGTAGCAATGGACTATCCTGTGCTCTCTAATGGTTAGCCACCTTCTTTAGAGAAACACATAACACAGAGAGTGAAGAATCACGTTAACATACTGCAGTCATGTTAGAACTGATGGCAGAGCTCTGTGTTGAGAAAGGGGTGAAAATTTGTTAAGATTAATCGGTGGAGGCAAGATTCACTGTTAATGAAGTACTGTAAAGGAAAATTATCAGAGCATCCATTTCCTCTCCTGTTCTAGAACTCAGCCCAAGGACACAAGCAGACTCCAAAAAATGAGTTTTAATAACTTTGTTTTGCTGCTGTGCCGTCTGTAGGCGAAGTGTGTGGTTTTACTAATGGTCCCTGACAGTAATAAGTTGCTCTGGTGTTTATCCTTCCTGACAATACATGGCTATAATTATTGTAGCAGAGAATTTAATAAGTCACAGAAAGTGGGATAAACATGACACTGTGTTTTCTGAAAAATATTAATCCCCTTCTTTCTGCGCTTTTGTTATTTGAGGGGCTTAGTGGAGCACTGTTTCTCCACTGCCTACTTGCCTGCAATGGGCCGAGTGAGTCCTGGGGGAGGCACACAAGCTGTTCACTTCTCTCCTCAGTGTGGAGTGGCTCACACACCACAGATCACCATGTACCCCCGACACACACACACACACACACACACACACACACACACACACACACACATACACACACACACACACGCACCTCAGAGAGTCTATTAAACTCCTTGTACCCACTTCCCGCCTGTGGAGTTTGGGGTGAGAGGTGTCCCCCACAGGCTCATTTGTGCCTTTGATCACTCGGTCCCCAGTTGGTAGCACTGTTTTGGGGGACCATGGAACACTGAGAGGATGTAGCTTTGCTGGAGGAGCATGTCACTAGGAGTAGGCTTTGGGTGTTTTACAGCCTAGCAGCACTTCAAGATCCCCCACTTCCCCTCCCCTTCCTTCCCTCACTCCCTCCGCCTCTCCACTTGTCTCTCCCCCCACTTAAACCCCTCTTCTCCTTCCTGTATGTGACTGAAATGTGATCGTTCAGCCTCATGCCACTGCACACTCTTTTTCCTACGTTACTTTTAGTCAGGGTATTTATCACAGCAACAAAAAAGTGGCTGACACTGTTACTGTATATTGGATGAAGTAAGAACAGCTTTTACACTCATCAGGTTTGTTTATCTAGCCCTCCCAAAAGCCAGTTTTCCCAGCCGCACTGGTGAACCCCCACACACTGTCCACGTAGTGTCAGTCCGTTTGGGGTGACCCTCTTCGTCCCCACCTCACTGGCATCTCCCACTTAAGTCTCCTTTACACAGCGTGTGAGTCACTAGATCAGGGGCATGTTGACCCCCAGGACACACTGGACAATGTCTGAGGTGTGGTTTGTCTCGATTGTCTCATCTTGGAGTGATGGGGAAGGAAGCCAGGGACATGGCTAGCATCCCTAGTATAGTACAGTTCTTACCACTGATAAGCATCCATCCATCAATGATGCAGGTGGGAAGCTGCCCCTGATGTGGAGCTGTCCCAGGCCTCCAGCCTTCATCCTCCTTGCCCAGTCTTTCCTGGCTTTAGCGTTAGTCCCCTTCCCTACATCTACCCATGTGTCTACACAGTGAGGCCTGCAGGCTTGTTAGGACTAAAGAGACTGAGACCTTGACCCTACAACCTGGTTTTTCTTTGACTTCATTTTCACAAATGTCATCCAGTGTGGGAGCCAGTAGCCATGTAGAACCATTGTAGGCTCCTGAAATGTGGTTATTCTGAACTGAGAAGTACTGCTTAGTGTAAAATGCTTATGGGGCATTGAATACAGTACCAAAGACAACATAAAATATCTCAACATTCCTGAAAAGGTTTTTTAAAATAATGTATCTTTGTTATGTCTCTCTGTGTGTAGTCCAAGCACTCGCAGATGCCCACAAAGGCCAGAAGAAGGAGTCAGAACCCCTGAAACCAGAGGTAGAAATGGTTGTGAGCAGCCCAACAAGGTGCCAGGAACCGACTTAGGGCCTTTGAAAGAGCAGCAAACACTCTTAATCACTGAGTCATCTCTCCAGGCCATTCTTTTATAAGTTTGTGTGTGTGTGTGTGTGTGTGTGTGTGTGTGTGTGTGTGTGTGTGTGTGTTGGGGCAGGGGTTACCTGTACACATGAGTGCAGGTAGCTGTGGAGGCCAGGAGAAGGCATTCATCTCCCAGAGCTGGAGTTAGTTAGTTATGAGTTGCCTGATGTGGGAGCTGGTAAGTGAACTCACGGCCTCTGTAAGAGCAACAAGCACTCTTACCTGTAGAGGCATCTCTTCACCCCTCAACAATTTTATGTCAACTGCATGAACACTCGGTACAGTAGATGCCATGGTCACCGACTCTGAGCCCTGTCTCGGCCTGGTAGAAGTCATGCAAAGCATCTTTTCTGGCTAGAGTTGGGATGAGGTGAAAAGTACATTACAGAGGTAAAACTGAAAAATTCAGAAATGTGTAAAAATTAGGCAACATGTTATTCAACAATCAATGAATCAAAGAACTCACAAGAGGACGTAGAAACTACCTGGAGGTGAATGAAATTGAAAACACAACATAACATACTGTGTGCAGCCAAGCAGAGGTCGGAACTGATCACTGTGAGTGAGTGTCCACACTGAGAACAGGGAAGGTCTTTGGTCACCCAATAACTTCACAATCTAAGGAACTAGAAAAGGAAGGACAAACAAGCCAAACTGAGTGGAGGGCGGGTGGCAACAGCAATCACAGTGGAGACAAGTCATCAGATGGTAAATAGCAATGAACTTGAGTTTTCAGCACAATAGAAAATCAGAAAAAAAAAACAAGAAAATTAATAATACTAAAAGTTTTGGTTCCTTGAGGAGACTGATAAAGTTAAAAAAAAAAAAACAACTTTCAGTGATCCAGATTTTTAAAAAGGACCCAAATTACTATTAAATATTAAATATTACTATCAGAAATAAAAGTAAAGACATTAAGATCAACTTATATAAATAAAAAATATTACAAGAAAACACAATCAATTTTTTCTCATAAGTCAATTGCCTGGATGAAATGGACATATTCTTAGAAATGGGAAACTTAATTGACAAAAAAGCAAAACTCCGAACAGACCTAAGGTGAGGCTGGGGAGTGAATAGGTGACCTAATTTACTTTTCTGCTGCTGAGATAAAACACTGACCAAAACCAACACGGGAGGAAAGAGCTTGCTTGGCTTCCACCTCCAGGTCACAGCCCGTCAGAAGTGGGAGCAAGAACTCAGCAGGAGCTGAACAGAAACATGGAGGACCCCTGCGCACCGGTCTGTTCCCTCTGGCATTCCTTTTACATACAGGACCGCCTACTCAGGGATGACTCCAGGCAGTGGGCTGGGCCCTCCCCCATCAACCATCAGTCAAGACAATCTCACAGACACAGACACAGGCCAACTTGGTCAAGGGAATTCTTCAGTTGAGCTCTCCTCTTCCCAGGTGAATCTAGGTTGTGTCAAGTTGACTATCAAAGAAACAGCCCTGTTTTAACTGACTGCTGATCGACATGAACCCATTGTCCAGCTTCATATCCGCTGCTATAATGAAGCGCCTTGGCCAAAGGAGACAGGAAGGAGAGAGGTTCGTTTTCTTATAATTCAGCTAAAGCCCATCACTTGGGGAAGTCAAGGTAGACGTCACCTCCACTGTGAAGAACAAGGAGAAGTGAGGGGGTTCAGCTGCCGCTTGCTGCTTACCTTCCTTCATTTTTATCCTGTTCAGTGACTAAAACATAATGGAGTTCTGGCCAGACAAAGGGTGGGTTCTCCACCTTACCTACGTGTGCGTTCTCTCACTTCACCCAGCAATCAAGGCCAAACATGCTCACAGCCATGCTCACAGGCCAAACTGGTCTAGGTGATTCTTCAGTTGAGACAATCACACCATCCACTCCAAACCAGACTTACACCATCCCCGCAAAACCATGCTTACACCAACCTGTGTTCACATAGTCCACTCTGACCCATGCTTACACCTTCCACTCCATCACTCTCTAAACTTATTCTCTTGCATCTTTACCTTTGCCAACCCCCTCCAGGCCCCAGCCTATCACAGGTTTGATCCTTGTTTGATATCTCACTTTTAATTTCATCTGCACGCCAGGCTCAGGAGTTCCTAGAAGCTTTATGGCATAACACTGCCTCCCATCTACAGCCCAGAATGTCCTCACAACACAAATGATGCAACTTTCTCTTTACCGAGTCCAGAATCTAGATTAATCTAGATTAGCCCCCCCTCTCCCTTCCCACCTCTCAAAACCACCCTACACCCCACATTCCTAAGCTCAATGTGTTTCTGTTACCCGTAGGATGCACCAACAGCATTGCTCACTGGAATCTTTGTCTCCTTTTCTAGAATGTTCTTTCTTTTGTGATTGTCATTTGCTAGATACAGTTCCACCTGAGGTGTCAAAGAAAGGGATTGAATATCTAATAGGAAATCATCAACCAGCCATTCGGGTGCTCTGGCACACTAGTATATGTCCTAGAGCACAAAGCCACCTGTCATAGACTCTGCTTGTATGAAATAGATGGTTTGACCATGGATTGGTCTTGATAACGTGAGCACAGGTTGGGGTGAGAGTGGACAATGATTTCTCACTTTGGGAACATAAGACACCTCTACCCCAATCATAACTGGTACACAGTAAGCACTTCAGACTATTAACTCTTGAGGCCACTGCCTTGTTAATTTGTAGACCATCTGAGGGGAGCTCAACAAACCCAGGATGTTTTTGAACAAGTCTACCCTTTCGCCCTTGACTTCACAAATCCCTTGCATGTGCTTCGCTCACTCACATCATCTTCTCCCTAGCTCAATTCTGATCATTGTCCCCCGACTCTCGGTGACTTCTCCAGTGGTTATACCATCTTCTGAAGTCTCCCTACCCTTTCCAGTTCATTCCATTCTCTCACCCTGCTCTTACCCAGGCCGTGTCTCCAAGTGGTCATCCAGCTGTTGCTTGCCTCTGCTCCACGAACATTCTTATCTTGCTGTCCTTGAGTTTTGTGCTAAAGACCTCTGTTGGCCTTCTGGTCCACCCTTTCCTCCTCTCCCCTGCAGGGTATGCAGGCTCTGACCCCCGTGGAGCTGTGAACTGAATCTACTCAGTATCCTTGACATCTGCACCCTGTTGAATTTAGCCAGTGGGCAGGCAGGGCATCTGGGAGAATAGGAGGGTAGAAAGGATGCGTTATCAAGTGGTCTGTTCTGTCCAGGCCATTGCATGTCTTTCTCCCTTTATCAAAACCCAAATGCCCATGAACAGCCCCACTGCATCAGTGGCTCTGAGTTAGAGTGTGCTTCTTCTACTCCCACTTTAAAAAGACACATTTATGGGTATACATACATACGTATGTATGTGTATGTACTTATATATGTGTGTATGTGTTAATCTATTGTCTGTGTGGAGTTGTGCACACCATGGCATTCTTTTGGAGGCCAGGGACAATTGAGTGATTCAGTTCTCTCCTTCCACCATATATATCCCAAAAACTCAGGTGCCCAGGCTTGGCTGCAAGAACCTTAATCCATTAAACCTTCTCACTCTCCGCATTTGCCCTGGAATAATGATTGACAGATATGTAGCCAGCTAGGCCTTTCCATCCAGTCTCCCCTTAGTTTTCTGTTGCCTTGTTTTTCCTGGAGAGACACGAATAAATGTCAATTCACTCCAGATAGGACAGCAGTCACACTTCTGAATCCCACCCACAGACATCTTCCTCCTCTGGTGTGCTCCAGCACCTGTAGCTGGGGGCTGAGAAGGAGGGCTACATGGAATCCCAGGTGAGAGTCCTTCTGTGCCCTGAAGAGTCATCATGCACAGGGTCTTGATCAAGTGCCTTGATGTACCACTACCTGGTGCTGGACTCTCGGTCTGCCTGCCTCCCTCTTACTTCCCTGGACCTACCAGCTGGCTTCCCAGTGGTAAATTCACCTTGCTTGGTACATGGCAGATTGTCTCAGGTAGCCTCATTCTTCCTTTCCTGAGGTTACAAAGCTTGTGACCATTTCTGTTCCCATCCAGTCCCTTCTGTATAATTGCCAGTTGGATGTGCAGGTTTCTGTAATGCAGCTTAGAGGTTGGGAATAGGAAAAGTGATGTTTCTACGGTGAGGAGAGGAGATAGCTCTGTGGAACAGTGCCTGGGGAGCCACTGTGATGAACTGACTTCAGATCCCTGGTGCCAGTATGGTAGTTACGCCTCTGTAACCCTAGGGTTTCTGGGCAAAGAAAGGCAGATCTTTGCTGGCTGGAGGCTCACTGGCCAGCTAGCCTAGACAAAATGGTGAATACCAGGTTTTAGGAAGAGACACTTTCTCCAAAAATAAGGTGACTGGGGAAACACCCCAAGGGACCCACACATATCACACACAGAAAATAATGAAACTCTAATAGACAGGTTTCAGATGGCAAAGGAAACCACACCAAAAGAATTATTCAGAATCAGGTGCAAGAGATGCTGTGGCCTCAAGGTGACCCCAAGCATGTCTTCTCAATCTATCCTTCCACATTTTGGCAATATATCTCTGAGAATAGCCATCCAAGCGAAAGCTTCTGATAGTGGAAGCAGATAGGATGTAGGAAGTACGTGTGTGTGTGTGTGTGTGTGTGTGTGTGTGTGTGTGTGTGTGTGTAAGGGTATGTTTGAGGGCGGGTGTCTGGTTAGAGGTATCTGGAAATGTGTATACATATAAATACAGAGAGAGTAATATATACATATCTGACATCTTTTTAATGTCTGCAGCCTAGATGAAAACAATCTCTCTCCCTGAGGAATGAATGGGCTGCTGTCTCGCTGCCTGACTCTGCCAGGAGTGTGTGCAAGAATCTCTTATAAGCAGTAGCCAGTCTTTTATTTATTTATTTATTTTTGACATTTGGTCATTTTTTATTCTGTTTTATGTGAAAGTTAAAACTACCACGTGCCACTTGTAGACCTTAAGCAGCTTCTAGCTTGGTTTCGAGTATTTATGGTGGAAGACAGCAAATTTTGATATCAGGCCAATAGGTGGGCACCGAGCACCCGGATGTTCACTGCTGAGCTGATTGCTTGACTCGGCCCCTGTTGCGTTTGGAAGATGGTAGATTTCAACTCACAGAAGCAACAGAAAGATGTCAGTTAGGAAAGAAAGTGACTGACCCCCACACTGCTTCTTGTCGCGCCCTCTGAAGATGCCTCCGTCTTTTTTTTTTAATCATAAATCTTCTCTTCAGACAAGGGGCTTGGTATCAAAGAAGACCATTACTTAGATTTCAGTTAATATTATCATTGAGAAATCCTACAGTGGCATGGGCTGTCTCCAGCAAGGTAAATTCTCTATGATCCTGGGGGACCAGTCTAACACTTGTCGCACTTGGCTTAGGGTCAAGCAGGAAATGTCAAACATGAGAAGAGCTCTGGAGAAAGGCTGATGAGTGTGAGAGAGTCTGCACAAGTTATGAGAGACTCTGAACATGCACCGAGGGTCAGGCATGGGGCTATGAGACCAAGGGTCTTCACCAGGCAGGAAAGGGGACAGGTGCTTGTCCACACATGGCTCTTCTCTCCATGGGCCTCAACGTAGCCCTTGGGTGGAGAGACAGGTGGCTGACTGGCTGAAGAGGGAGAGTCACACTCTTGTTAGATTCTGTTATTGTATTCTCCAGAGAGAGGCTTCCTCTCTGGATCCTGAACCACAGCCCATGATCAGAAGGCATGGTTTTGACCTTTGGGTCCTTTTGGCTAGGAGAAGCCAGAGGGACCAAGATAGCCAAGGGGAACTGGTAAATGGTCCAGAGAGGGGAGAAGTGTCTGCTGAATTTTATCTGACATGTTTAACATCAATCAAACAACTTCTTTCTGACTTGAGCCCTGGCTTTCATTGTGGTTGGTCCATAGTCTTCCAGCCTGTCTGAGTTCTGCCTCCCTGTTGTCTCTATCGACATCCCAGCTGGCTGTCATCTACCGTCACTCCACTTCCAGGCCCTTCTTCCTGCCCACAGCATCCATCTCATTTCCCATTTCTCTCATGACCTGGCTCTGGTGACTTGGGGATCTTTCTTTGTGGGTCACTTTCTTTGGAATAACTCTGACCCATCTGGTGAGACAGCTATCTATTTTCTGAGCTCCTTCAGACACTGATTTTCCCATCACATCACTTACAATGTTGCATTTTGACTGTCTTCTTCCTCATCCACTGTGAGAGAAGAGACAGTGTGTTCTCAGCACCAACTCAGTGCATTATAAATAGCTGCTCAGAAAATGGAGGAATATCAGCTTTCTTGACCTGAGTTTTGTAGACGCGGCTGAGGTTTCCTTTTCATAGGAGCAAGAAAGGTTTTAAATTTTTACATTTGGGTGTTGTGGTGGTTTGAAGGAAAATGCCCCCAAAGGGAATGGCACTATTAGGAGCTGTGGGCTTGTTGGAGGAAGTGTGTCACTGTGAGGGTGGGCTTTGAGGTTTCTTTTGCTCAAGCTTCCCTCAGTGTGACAGTCAGTTAACTTCCTGTGGCTTGCAAGATGTAGGACTCTCAGCTATTCCTCCAGCACCACATTTGCCTGCATGCCACCATAATGATAATGGATTGAACCCCTGAAACTGTAAGTGAGTCTCCTCAATTAAATGTTTTCCTTATAAGATTTGCTGTGTCTTTTCACAGCAATAGAAAATCCTAAGACAGCTGTATAGAAGGAACCTGGAATTAAATATGCCAGACATTTATACTTGTCAGCTGTTTATCACTACAACAAAATACCTAAGGAAATTAACTCATGAAGACAAAAGGATTGCTTTATCTCATGGTTCTGGGGATTGAGTCTAAGAACCAGTGGCATCATTGTTTTAGACTTCTGTGAAGGGTATTGTGTCCCAGAGGATAAATCAACAAAGCCAGTATCATACATCCCAGGCAAGAAGCCAAGAGAAAGACAGGAAGGGCCTATAGTTATGTGTCCTTCTTTGAGAGTTCATGACGTTAGTACTTCCTACAAGTACCCATTTCCTGAAGGTGCCCTACTTCAAATAGTGCAACTGTGGGAACCTACGCTTGCCAGCTGGATCTTTAGGGGATCCTTCACCTAAACCACCACACTAACATTGAAGCAGGAGGCCTCTTGAGTTACCAAGGCAATTCTGCATAGCAGAGAAATGGGTGTGTGACCGTAAGAGTTCATGGAACACAGCAGATACGTCCTCCATCACCTAGGAAGACACTGAGTCACCCTAAGGAGACTGTTAGTGAGAATGTGGAGACCGGAGGCTCTACCTGTAAAGTTCGGGGGACAGGGAAGCATGATGCTGGAGGGGAAAGAGTATACCAGAAGAAACACAGAATCAAGGTCATGCAGCCTCTGGTCTTTCTCAGCAGCTGAGAGGTGTTTGAAGAAGCAGCTGGATGATGCTGGTCACCTGTGGAACCAGGGAGTGGCTTCTTCCCACTCCCTTCCAGCAGGAGGCCCACTGGCCACACATCCCTGTCCATCACGTAGGAACAGAAGCTTGTTGAGTTGCCCCATGCCTGCAGTGTGGCCTGCAGAAATGATGCTGTGTTAGGCTGAACCTGTGGTGGTAGTTTGTGACAACACGAGAGAAAACTCGAAGGTCTCTGATTGGCTACACAGGTGAGTCTGGAGCTTCCCTGAGGGAGCTCTTATTGGTCTCCCACTTACTCTCTGTCCCTTGACCCAAGGCTGCTTCTGTGCTCTGAAAAAATGGAACACTGCATGTGTATGGTGTTGTGAAGATGGCAATTATCTGGTAGAAAATGTCAGTGTTAGCTGCTATGCACCTAAGTACCTGCAAACCTGGTGTTTCTGAGCCCTAGAAAGACGGACTCTGAGAGCCCTAAACTGGGTACTAATTAAATCAGACCTTGGAGCAGTCAGCACCAAATATTCCTAGACTTAACCCAAATCTGGAAGGTCCTTCTGTTCTTCTAATAAAAATAGTTATGCTCCACATGGTCATTGTCCCAAAGCAAGCAACTTTGGCCAAGGATGGCTGAGCTGAACACCAACCCATGGAGAGCCTCCTGGCACTCTTTTCTCACACCTGAGGATAAAGAGAGTCTTTTTCCTTCACAGGGGGCAGTGGGGCCATGGCCCTGGGGTCAGGGCCAAATCTGAAGCAGGCATGTCAAGGGGCTAGATCGTTACACACTCCATAGTTAACGTCATTCCCCAACATTATTCCCCAAGTAACTGAGCTTTACAGACAGCAGGATGTCCCCAGATGCCATTCAACCCCCTTACTTTTAACCCTTGCTTGATCTATTACAATAAACAAGAACCTCAATTTTCTTCTACTCATATCTTACAAAGTGTATGGGCTTCGGTTCATGAGTGTATAACCTTAGCTAGGTCATTGTACCTTGTTGGCAGTCAGATTTCTCATCCATGATATGGAAGGTTCTAGAAACGCTTCCAAAGCTGCTTCTGAAGTCTCTGCACTGATTTGTTTACAGCCTTCGTGGTATTCTGGCACCCAGCAGGCTCTTGGCTGCTGTTCATCATCGCTGAACCAAATGATCCTTGTCAACATCATGGTGACTGAGGGCCGCTGGGAAGATTCCCACCAAGAATGTTCTGTGTACATTTATTTTCTCTTGCACCAAGCCCAGTTTAATGAGCTTTCTGTAACTTTCAATCACAGCACCCTGAGGCACTCTGGAAATCAGAGGTGGTGGAACCCGAAAGGAGCGATCACTCAAGGCTGTAAGTAAACAGGGTTTGTCCAAACACCCACTTTTGCAGCCCCATCTTTTCCTGGAACAAAGAGCCTGGGTACCCATGGCAGCTCTGGCCCCATTTTGGAAGGGAGGATTTACCACATATGTTTCCAGAGATTGCTCTGAGTCCAAGCCCTTCCCTACCTGGTGCTAAACTCAGCAAACGTGCATCCTAGTCATCCTCCCTGCCTCGCCCGGTGGAGGCTGACAGCACATGCCCCAGTGCAGGAGGACTTTTCCATGGTGCTGATGCACACTTGCAGTTCGCTCCCGCATTTCGACCATCCCCTGTGAAGTCCAATCACTACCTCCAACACACCCCCTAGTCAGTCATGGCTGTATGTCATCATCATTTTGTGCATTGTGATCCCAGTTCCTCTGGTTCCATCCTACTCTTTTATGCTTACATTGTACAAAATTAATTACATTACACCTCCAAACACAATCTCAGTACTGTCTTAGCGGCCCATGTCTGCCTTTAATTGATGTTCTTCTAATGTAGATTTTAGTGCCAAATCATGCAATAGTCTCTGTATCAAAGAAAGAAAGGATCTAAGGAAACAAAAATAAGTGAACGAGACACAACAGGTGACAATATATTCACACTTGAAACTGTCACCCAGTTGTACCTGGGTAGTAGAAAGGATTCCGAGCTGTTTCCTTTTAAACAAAGCATTATTGGCTCTGGGCTTCTGGTCCTGTTGCCCTGGGCTTCTCTTGGACCTGCTGTGATCAAAAATTTCCAGTGGAATTAGCCAAACACAGCTTTCTAGAGTTCAAGGAAAAGGGGAGAGGAACCACAGATAGATTTCTCTGAAAATTTCTGTAGAACGTCAGTCCATTGTCTTGAACCTCAGACTCTTTGTCCTGTCTCAAAGCCTTCCTTAGGAAGGTCGATTGCCTTGGTGGGGGGGGGGGGGGAGCACCCCAAAGGAGAAGCTGTCTCTTTGATTTGCTATAAAAAAGTGTCACAGAAAATAAAATCAAACACTATAGAACCTGGAACTAAGGCTCTGTGTTTTAGTGAGATGTGTGAATAATGGGACAAGGACAATCCAGGGTGTTCTTATTACTCTCTTGCTAGTGAGTCAGCTTAAATGTTAACCCAACAAGTAGGACTGTGAGTATGTGTGTGTGTGCACACACGCTCGCATATGTGTGTGTATACATATATATATATATATGTTTCAGTAAAGATATATATATATATATATATATATATATATATATATGCATATTCAAACAGACAACTTCTATTGGGCAGAGTCTGTTTTATGCATTTTTATTTGGTGTTTTGACCTGAGTTGTTAAATGCATATTTAATTTTCTCTTGTTTTCTTGAAACAAGATCCCACATAGCCCAGGTTGTTTTCACCATACTGATCTTGAACTCCCACCCCTCTTGCTGTGGTGTGGCAACTCCTCCCAGTTCAACTCTCCCAGTTAACTCTCCTCCTTAATCTCAGGGAGTAAACAACTCAAGAACACAAGGAAGTTCCTGAAACTGCACAGATTCAATAGATGTCTCGCTACCCAGCTTATATTAGCAATAAAGACCCGAGAGACACTCTCAGACCAGTTGAGCTGCCTGGAAGAAGCTCACGCCAACTGAGCCACCAGCAATCAGCACTTTTCCATCTGTTGAGCTGCCTGACAGTTGTGCACTGAGCTCCAGGCTTCTATCTGTCATGAGCTGTCACTCATTCTTGGGTGGGCTTTGGTGCTACAGTTACTTTTAAGTCACTGTGATCATATAAGTGACCCCTCAAATATCTCTAAGTAACCCCAACTTAAACTCCTTGATTCTCCAAGTTGGACTTTGGTCTTTTGTAGGTTTTCTGTGTAAGGTAAGTCACACTTCCCTAGGAATAGTGTTGTGTAACACTGGTCTCTACCTCCCAAGTGCTGGGTTCATGGGCATGAGCCACCACACCCAACTTCCAATGCATATTTTATTATTTATATTTAAATAAACTTAATTATAAAAATCTTGCTAATAGGCCATGCATAATTGCACCTTTAATCCCAGCACTCAGAAGGCAGAGGCAGATGGCTCTCTCTGAGTTCAAGGCCAGCCTGGTCTACATAGAGAGTTCCAAGACAGCCAGAGTTACACAGAGAGACCCTAACTCTCCAAAATAAAAGCTTGCAAATAAAATAAAACATCACACACTGAAATTAGCCAGACCCAAAGGCTCTACATTTCAAAGAACCTCTATACAGTCAGAACAACAATTCTAAAGCTGTGGAGCCGCACGTAGATTCTTTATTTTCACTATTGAGTATATTTACATGTACCTTTTCTTAATGAACAGTTCAAAGCCCATCAGGATGATGGGAAATGATTTTGAGACAGACTGAGGCCATAATCTCAGACCATGTGGGAATTATTAAGTCAATTGAGACAAGATGTGATTCTAAGTGTGCCAGTGTATTGGGGAGGCCTTGGAACTTGTCCTAATTTGGAAGGTAACTTCCTGTATAAACATGGTGGATCTAATTGGTAGCCAGTGTTCCTTTTATTTGGTCTCCCAATCTTCTAGACACGGTCAAGCCTTCCTTCTATCTACACCTTCTGCACTTCTGTAGAATTGGGATCTTGTCTATAGTATGAGGACTCACTGCTGTACACTGGCAAGATTGAATACTGTAGGGTCATGGTGCCTTAAAAAGGCTCAATTAAAAAAAAATTAAAAAAAAATTAAAAAAAAAAAGGCTCAATTAAGTCTCCCAAACCTGTGGATGTGGACATGGTGTCACTGGGTCAAAGGGCTTTCTACAGATACAATAAATATCTTGAGATAGGATTACCCCAGAGGCTCAGAGGAGACTTGGCTCTCAGACAAAGAGGCCACACAAAGATGAAGGCAAAGGTTTGGGTAACACTCAGAGCCACTGAAAGTTGGAAGGGGGAAGGCCTTCTTCACCTGGTCTCAGTGACAGTGCAGTTCACCCAGCACCATGCTTACACCATGTTGACACTTTCTTCTTTGGTATAAGATGAATGACTAAACTGTCTTATTAATAAAAAAAAAACCCAGAGCCAAATATTGAGGTGAAAACTGAGAGATCAGAGAAGCAGAAAGAAGCCAACCATGTTCTTACAGCTAGGAAATCCTCAGCCCAAGAGAGAGCACTACTTCCTATATGCTCATGTCTTATGTGCCTTTCTGAGCTCTGCCATCTTACTTCCTTTCTCTGTCCAGCTTCATCACTTCCTCTTTCTGCCCAGCTCTATCACTTCCTGTCTGCCTGTCCAGACCTCCAGACCTCTATGGTTAACTAGTGCTGGGGATTAAAGGTGTGTGCCACCATGCCTGGCTCTGTTCCCAGTGTGGCCTTGAACTCACAGAGATCTGGATGGATCTCCGCCTCCCGAATGCTAGGATTAAGGCATGTGCTACCACTGCCTGACTTCTGTGTTTAATATAGTGGCTGGCTTTTTCCTCTGATCCCCAGATAAGCTTTATTGGGGTGCACAAATAAAATATCACCACACTGTGGTGTCAAGAACTGGGAGTGAACGTGTGCATGTCATTTCAGCCTCCAGCTTCACAGCCCTGTGTTGTGATGGTGCCAGCAAATGAAGCCTGTTGTGAATACAGTGTCCTCGGATCTCTGAAAGCTTCACTATGTCCTGGAACAGGGGAGGAATTTTCTCATGGTATGCTGTAAGTGACATTGTATGTCAGGAGGATGAAGCCACAAAAAAGCAATTTTGAAACGAAGTGTAGAATAGAGCAGATTGTGCACAGAGAAGCAAGAGGAAAAGCTTGTGTGAGCCTTAGTGGGGGAGTCAGGAAAAGAGAAACTCTCTGAATTTAAGGGGCAATTTAACACCAGGAGCTAGTTCTAGGTGGTAGAGGGGCAAGAGATCAAAAGAAAGATAAGGAAACTCAAAGATCAGTAAGTACAGAACCCTCTGCTGTCCTGGAGCAGGGCCGGGAGCGAGTGGGCAGCAGCATGAGGCAAGGAGTCTGGCAGGAGCTGGAGGTCAGCAGCCGCTCATCAGGAGCTCCAGCTGTGGAGGAGCGAGAGCTGTGCTGGGAGATGCCTCAAGGCCAGCAGAAAGGGGAAGAAACAAACCTGGGTCCGCTTCCCAGCTGGCCTGTCTGTGGCAAATGGAACAAGAAGCAGCTGATTCAGGACAGCAGGAATGACACAGGACACCAGGAAAGGCTGTAGAATCCGGCCTGTCTCCGTCAGAGCAGAGCGGAGGAGAAGGCATCCTCCAAGGAAGTTGTTGACACTTTCTTCTTTGGTGAACCATAACTCACAAACCCAAATGATGGCTGTCACATCAGTGATGTCCTCAGAGCACCAAGGAATTAAACTGCACATCTGTGGCAGAAGATGACTGAGTAGTGCCACACGCTCCAAGAGTGAGCCACATGTATTTGGATATCACATGGGCCCAAGCAAGAAGACCGTAGTGAAATTTACACTATTTCAAACTAAATGAACATGAAAATGCAACTCATTAGAATTTGTGGGCTGTGGAGAATGCAGCGTATATGGGAGGCTTCTGAAAAGAAACACAGAGATCAGAAAAGAGGGAAACCATGAAATCCGTAGTGTGTGTTCCCACCTGAAGGGACGAGAGGAAGAAAAGCAGAGCAAGCCCAAGGACTAAAATAATGGAAGCTGAAAAGGAAGCCCAAGGAGGTGGGAAGCAACACCAACAGAGAAAGTCAACAGACCCTGAAGATCCGTGCTCTGGACTGCCTGTGTCCTCACCAAACCCCCGGGGTGAGGACACCATAGGTGAGGCCCTTGGGAGGTGATGAGGTCCTGACTGGCCTGGGAGAGCTGTCCCATCTCCTCCCATTGGTGTCAGGACATAGTGACAAGGTGACCCGGGAAGCAGACGCTCAGCAGACATCAGGTCTGGTGGTCTTGACTTAGGATTGTGCCCTCAGAAGAGTGAGGCACAAACTTTTGTTGTTGATAAGCCAATTGGCCTCTGGTATTGTGCTATAGTAGCGTGAACAGAGTAAGAAAATGAGGAAAATTACCATACCCTATACCTATTGGCATGGGCAGAAGTAACTAATACCGTAAACAAAAGGAAGCCATGGGTATAGAGATGACTCAGAAGTTAAGGACAGTTGTTGCTACGTTCGGTTCCCAGAACTCACACAGTGGTTCATAATCATCTGTAACTCCAGTTTCAAGGGATGCAACACCTTCTCTGGGCCTTTATAAGCGCCAGGCACTGGTATGATGCACAAACATACATGCAGGCCAGAATTCACACATATAAAAAAAACCAGATATCATTACTACTGACCGATCTCACAGGCATTAAAATGATAATTAAGAAAATCTAGAAACCAGTCTATATTACAAATTTGATATCTGACATTTGAATAAAAAGTAGACTTATTATTTGAAAGATAGAATGGTGAAAACTTACATAATGAGAATAAATAGGAAGAGGAGGTCTCTACTGAGCAAAGATGTTGGACTGTTATTTAGCGATCCACCAGAGAGAGAGAGAGAGAGACAGAGAGAGAGAGAGAGAGAGAGAGAGACAGAGACAGAGACAGAGACAGAGACAGACAGAGACAGACAGAGAGAGAGAGAGAGAGAGAGAGAGAGAGAGAGAGAGAGAGAGAGAACTCTAAGCCTAGCTAAGCCCAGCCCTGATTTTTCTGGTGAATTCTCCCACATGTTTAATAAGCAGTCACTATGTATTATTTGTGATTTCTTCCCAGAACAGAAGCATAAACATGAAGTACTTTTTACCCTCTGCCTGTGAGGTCAGAATCATGGTATCACCTGAACGAATAAAGACCCTACAGGAAAATAAGACCCTGAGGCAGGACCTCTCATGAACACACATATAGAAACCTTCCAAATTATCAGGAGACACAGCTGAATGGCACTCAGATGCACCACAGCCAAGAGCAATGCATGCCAAGTGTGAATGAATGACAGAACTTGGAAGATGAACAAGTATAATCCATAAACTAACAGAGTAAAGAGGCAAAACCACACGGCAATATCAAGTGGTAGAGAAAAATCATCTGGCAAACTTAATACCATTTATGACAAGAACACACAGCAGAATAAGAATAAAGGGGAACCTTCTCTATATGATTCGAAAAGAAAAAAACAAAGGCTAGAGAGATGCCTCCAGGGTTAAGGATACATACTGGCTCTTGCAGAGGACCAGAGTCTGGATCCCAGCGATCAAGTTGGCAGCCCACAACTTCCTGGAACTTTAGCTCCAAGGAATCAAAAACCCCTTTCCTGGCTTCCATGGACACTGTACTCATGTACACACACACACACACACACACACACACACACACACACACACACACACACACACAAATAATTCTTTAAAAAGAAAAAAAAAACATTTCCCCAACACCAATATCATACTTTTGTAAAACATTTAATTCTTTCTCCCTCGCAAGAAAAAGGTTTTTTCCTCTCACTATCCTTGATTTAGCTCATCCTGGGGGTCTCAGGTGGAGTAGGAAGAAGGAGGATGGGGATAAGGCCAGCTTGGGGAATAAAACTGTTGTTTGCGTAATGTGGTTGCCTTTGCAGATGATGAAGAACTGATGCCTGACTCCCCAAAATAACAAACAATTGTAGCAAAGTTGCAGATGTCAGGTTAGTGAAGTCAACCGCTTTCTATAGATTTTCAGTGGGGAATTCAAATCCAATACTGTTTATAATATCAGTTGTGTATGCAAAATATGCATAAAATATGTAAGTAGAAGACTAGAACTCCCAGGAGAGAAGTCAGTGATCTAAGTATAGAGGTAGTTCATGCTCATGTGGTGAGATATTTAATACCAGTGTTGTTAACTCTTCATTTTTCTTTTTAAAACTACTTTTATCAGCTATGTTGGCTCTTTGACAACTACATTCATGCATGCAATGTATTTTGGTTACTCTCTCTCCCACACCCCCTCCTCCCCCTCATACTCCTAATCTCTCTCTCTCTCTCTCTCTCTCTCTCTCTCTCTCTCTCTCACACACACACACACACACACACACACACACACACACACATACACACACACACACACACTGTCATTACCTACATATTCCTTTCCCAGATCCCAGATACATGACTTTTAGTTTTGTTTGTGAACATTTGGTTTAAACGGGGTCATCTGCGTGAACACTGGATTGAGATTACCCATTGTTGCCTGGTGGGATGACCAGTGGGTACAACCACCCCCACTTCTGCACGACTCTATCAGCAGGAAACAACTCAACAGTGAGGAGTAGAGGTGCCCTGAACCCTTCCTACATCCCTGCCTAACTATTGATGAGCCTAGTTTTGTTTTATGGAGATGGTGTCTCACCATGTACTCCAAACTGACCTTAAACTTACAGCAATCCTCCTGACTTGAGGCCTCTTGACTGCTGGGATTACAGATCTGCACCTCCATGCCCAGTGTAGTTCTTCATAGCTAATTATAAACTGAATAAAGTCCAGTGATAATAATAATGCTGATGATAATAATAATCATCTCCCATACTGTCTCATGGGCATCCACCAACTGACTCTGTAGCTGATCTGAAGAGGCAGAAAACCCAGAGTGTCCAGCATGGTCCCCAGAGGAATAGTGACAGGAGGTCTGATGCTCCCCAGATATCAGACTCACTCCAAAGCCACCGCCAAGTGTGCAAGAAAAAGCACAGTGCTGCCAGGGTGCACATTTGTTCTGCAGGAGACATGAACATGATAAGAAACATGGAAGAAAGCCACCTTCCACATCAGCTGTGGAATAGCGATCTCTGGGCAGGAGTTGGAGGACAAATAGCTGAGACCCCCACAGTGTTCTGGGTGGTAGAGACCCAAGAGACCATTTTATTAATATGGACAATTGTGGTGATATTGTGTTCCCCAAAATATTGTGCATGCTAATAAACTTATCTGGGGTCAGAGAAGAGAACAGCCACAATATTAAACATAGAGAATAGGCAGTGGTAGCACACGCCTTTAATCCTAGCATTCCAGAGGCAGAGATCTACCTGGATCTCTGTGTGTTCAAGGATACATCCAAGCATGGTGACTCATGCCGTTAATCCCAGAAAGTGAGCCTTTAATCCCAGGGAGTGATGACAGAAAGGTATATAAGGCATGAAGACCAGAAACTAGAAGCTTTTGACTGGTTAAGCTTTCAGGCTTCTGAGCAACAGTTCAGCTGAGATCAATTTGGATGAGGACACAGAGGTTTCCAGTCTGAGGAAACAGGATCAGCTGAGGAACTGGCGAGGTGAGGAAGCTGTGGCTTGTTCTGCTTTTCTGATCTTCCAGCGTTCACCCCAATACCTGGCTTCAGGTTTGATTTTATTAATAAGACCTGTTAAGATTCCTGCTACAGACAATCTATCTATAAACATTTTGTAAACGTATCTTAGAGTGTGTCTTAGTTACTTTTCTATTGCTGCAAAGAAACCCCATGACAAAAACAACTTACAGAAGAGTTTGTTGGGGCTTCCAGTATCAGAGGGTGAGTCCATGGCCATCATGGTGGGGAGCATGGCAGCAGGCAGACAGGCACGGTGTTGGAGCAGTAGCTGAGAGCTTGTGTCATTCTCCACAAGCAGGAGACAGAAACAGCTATCTGGGAATGCCATGGTTTTTTTAAGGCCCAAAGTCCACCTCCAGTGACACACCTTCTCTAACAAGGCCACACCTACTCCTATCCAAACATTTCTTCCAACTGAGGACCAAGCATCTGAGTCCATGAGCATCTGGGGGACGTCCTCCTTCAAACCACCACAGCGCGTTTATAAACTGCCCATTTCACCTTTGAAGATCTTTCTCTTCTTCCTTTGGAGACTGTAACAATCCATTAGATCAAAATTTAGTTTCCCCAGTAAGTCAGCTTTCTATTGCAAGGGACAACAACACTCTAACCCACTGGAAGTCCTTCCTTGGTTTTGATTGCATGCTCTGCCTGGCTTTGATTGCACACATAAGAGGATGATTCGGAGGGCTGCCACTTCTTGTTGGTAATGCAGGTAACCAGGTCGTTAGCTGTGTTTGAAGAGTGCGTGTAACAGAAAAACAGTAAAGACTCCACAAAGAGACCCCAGGGAAACAGGACGCCCTATCCCCACTCCACTCTCTTTTTCCACAATAAAGGTTGGTTAACTTTAAGGTTCCTACACTACACGCAAGTTAGAGAAGACTCTGACGTAGTGTTGTGTGATTTATGCCACTGAAATATCAGGGGACTTTCATTTCAAACAGTCACTGTGGACTCAGAAGCTGGGGCAGCCTTCTGAAGAACAGCCAGCTTTGATTCTAGCTAGCAATCCCATGGCGTGTGTGCAATAAATGAGCTTAGGGCTGCGGGGAGGGCAGCCCAGTGGGAAGATGCCTGCCGCACAAGTGTGAGGACCAGACTTTGAGCCCTAGAATACATATGAAGAATTTGAGCATGCTGGGATGCATTTGTAGTCCCGGCAATGGGGAGATAGACTGCTGTTGTTCACTGGCCACTAACCTAGCTTAATCAGAGAGCTCCAGGACAGCCAATGGCAGTCTCTCTCTCTCTCTCAAAAGAAACTGAGAAAAGCTCCTGAGAAACAACACTTAAAGTTGACTACAGGTCTCCGTACGCATACACAAGTATGTATCCGCACACATGTGCACCACATAAACACAGGCACTCACGAAATGGACAACAAAGTCCTTTTTTACTTCCATACATCCCATGAAAAAGGTGCTTTCCTTGCTCTCCCTGACACGGAAGTGGCCTGCACTTCTGAGGACTGGACCCGCACAAGGCAATTGGAGAAGTTAAGGCTGTTGCTGGAGCCCCAGGCACTGGACACTGACACATATTAATAGAGGTCGACAGACAAATCATCCAAGTGTGAAGGAAACAAACCTGAAAAACGCATTTGCCTCCTCCACTTGAAAATGAACAGACTTGAGAAATCCAGGGTCCATGTGCACCCTTAGCGCCTGTCGCAACACAACCCCGATGGGCTGCCTCTCTGCTAACATGTTGCTATGGGCAAGGAATCTCTGTCCTTAGAACAGGCATGTCACACCACTCAAAGACCAGCATGCATTTCCTTTATTTCAACCTGTTGGTGATGAGCATGCTCGCCTGGGTGAGTTTCATGGGCCACCAGGTCTTACTGTCCACAGAGCAATTGGTGGTGGAGGTTACAGGAGGCTGACAGGTCATAGGCAGAAACATCCTCTTTACTGGTATCCCATCATGTGTTATTGGTTAGTGTTTCCATATAGACCTCAGGTGGCGTACCTGAAGCTCTCTCGTCTTCCTGAATCTGAAGGGAGTGTGCAGGGTCCTGGATTGACATAATGAAAATTACCCATGGAATGGCTCTGTGCTTAAGAGCACCTGCTGCTCTTCCAGAGACCCCGAATTTCCTCCCCAGCACACACATTTGGACAGCCCACAAATGCCTAAATGCCTGAAACTCCAGTTCCTGAGGATCTGCCACCATCTGCCACCCACAAGTATGTGAACAGATCCCCCTCCCCGGCAATATACACAGATATGTAAGTAAGTAATAATAAAATAAATCTTTAACAGCACAAAGGCAAGAAGAGGTAATGCCCTGGTCCTAATCACGTCATGGACTTCCCCTGTTGTCTAAGGTACCATTTGTCAACATGAACTGGGCCTTTGTGTGACACCCTTTGACTTCCAGTCCTTGGGACCTTCTTCCCAGGCCTTGTGACTTGGGGCTCCCTGCAGCACCCTAGAAAGCACACTTGCTGAAAACCACAGCTTCTTTTACATCTGGTAATGAACCAGCGGTGACACAGTGGGCCGCCCTGGTGGAATGGTGGAGATCAGGCCCCAGAAAACACTTTCTGTAAAAGAACAGATCATAAATATTTTAGACTTCGCTTGCCAGGCGGTCTCCACTCAGCTTCCCCACTCCACTGTAGTCCTGGGAAAGCTGCCAAACGCAGTGTGGACACTGCTGAGTCTCTGCCCAACACAGCTATTCACAGAGGCAGGTGCTGGCTCCTCCAACCACACTTTGCCAACGCCCGGTCTCGGTCTCTCTGCAATGCGCTGGCACTGGCCCCTGTGGGTGGTATCATCCGTGTGCATCGTCACCCTGTTCATTCTAAGTTCACCAGAGCCTGACTGTGGAAAACCTGAGGACTGCTCCACCTGAGCACACTCCTCATGGGCTCTTGAGGGAGAGCAAGTGGGCCCGCTCAGTGATTAAGTCTAATCTCATGTTCAGTCAAGTCCACTTCCAGTACATCAGAATATGCTCTCAGTCTACCTACTTCCTTCCTGCCCTTCTCCCCCACTTCTCTATGAACTGCAGGTGCCACCCCACACCTCTCCCCCACTGTGGCTCTGCCCCTACCCCACACCTCTCCCCCACTGTGGCCCTGCCCCTACCCCACACCTCTCCCCCACTGTGACCCTGCCCCTACCCCACACCTCTCCCCCACTGTGACCCTGCCCCTACCCCACACCTCTCCCCCACTGTGACCCTGCCCCTACCCCACACCTCTCCCCCACTGTGACCCTGCCCCTACCCCACACCTCTCCCCCACTGTGACCCTGCCCCTACCCCACACCTCTCCCCCACTGTGACTCTGCCCCTACCCCACACCTCTCCCCCACTGTGACTCTGCCCCTACCCCACACCTCTCCCCCACTGTGACCCTGCCCCTACCCCACACCTCTCCCCCACTGTGACCCTGCCCCTACCCCACACCTCTCTCCCACTGTGACCCTGCCCCTACCCCACACCTCTCCCCCACTGTGACCCTGCCCCTACCCCACACCTCTTCCCCACTGTGACCCTGCCCCTACCCCACACCTCTCCCCCACTGTGACCCTGCCCCTATCCTACACCTCTCCCCCACTGTGACCCTGCTCTACCCCACACCTCTCCCCCACTGTGGCCCTGCCCCTACCCCACACCTCTCCCCTACTGTGACCCTGCCCCTACCCCACACCTCTCCCCCACTGTGGCCCTGCCCCTACCCTACACCTCTCCCCCACTGTGGCCCTGCCCCTACCCTACACCTCTCCCCCACTGTGACCCTGCCCCTACCCCACACCTCTCCCCTACTGTGACTCTGCCCCTACAAGCAATCAGATCTGTGCTTTTCTACCAACATGAGCAAATGTTCACCCCACACTGTCCTGTCTCAGGCTGGTTTTGGAGCTCAGACTGGGACAGAAGGCTCTACTCTGGCCAGTTTCAGATGTGTAGGTTGAGAAGAAGGCTTGGTTTGAGAATCTTGGCATCACTAGAGTTGTGGACTATACCACCAGGGCTGCCAGGGCTCCCGAGTGAGTCCTCTGGGGAGTGAGTAGCATGAGAAGTCACTTAGGGGCATGGCGGACTTGGGTGATCTGGGGCCATTGCTTGGGTCCTGGCACCAGTCTGAGCATCGGTGACAGGGAGGGGAAGTGACAGGTCAAGTAGGTGACCTGAGAGGGATGGTGACTGAGTTCGCCAGTGTGTGGTAAGAAGAGAGCCACACCTGACATGTGTGTTGCCAACCGCTCTTCATTTGTTTGACTCAGTGCATCAACAGATACTCATATAATCCTTGGGTACTTTTTTGGCGGGGAGGGAGTGGACCTTCAAGAAAGGCAATGTCAACAAATAATTTACCCTCTGCTTTTAAAATAATTACACAACATTGCTTTTTTTCTTGTTTTATTGCATGCATTGAATCTTCTAATCCCAAAGCGGGGATAGTAGAGGTAATTTGCATCCGAATGTCTTCCTTCTGCACCTGAGGCTCTCAATATCATCCCTTCACCTATGGTACAACACAGATCAACAGAGCTCAGAAGCCGGGGTGGAAGGTAGCACTCAGTGTTGTGCATTAACCCTTAAGAGGAGCAAGTCCTTCCAAGTTCACTTTCAATAGCTAGAAACAGAATGACCAAGGGACAGATGGTCAGGTGTGATTATATGAACTGTCACAGAGCCATGTGTTGGGACCTTTTAGAGATGCTACAAACCCTCCTTTCAGAGAATCTGTCATTCTGCAAGGGAGATTCCTGAACGTCTAAAATAAACCAAAGGTGTGGTCAGTGAGAAGCAAACTCTGAAATCAGACTCTGGGTTCTAATCCATTCAGTCCTCATCAGCCCAGTGGCCCATGCCTTTATTCCCAGCACGGGAGAATAAAGGCAGACCTCTGAGTTCGAGGCCAGCCTGGTCTACAGAGCTAGTTCCCAGGGTAGCCAGGGCTACACAGGAAAACTTTGTCTCAATTCCCTCCCCTGAAAAAATAGTAGGTGCTCACTAACACTTTAGTTGATACCAACCACTACTGTACTGTAAGGTCTGCATAAGGTCTGTGATAGGAAATGTGGGGTCTGTTAACAGCATTCTTTTATCTCAGTTCTCAAATTTTGGCTGATTTCAAATTATCTTTTCGTATTTATTTTTTATTTTTCATATTTTCCAAGAGGCATAAATATGTCTTACAATAAACATATTTAAGAGAGTAAATAATCAACAATAAGGTCTGTGATTCTGACTAACGGAAACTCTCCTTCAGGACAGGGCATATATGAAGGGTGAGTGGTTTCCAGTAACTCAGCAATGAGGGAAGACAATTCAACCTGTAGAACTGTGGAGGACAGGGCAGCTTTCCCTGCCGGTACAGATGGACAGACTGTGGGGTCCCAGCTTCCCGCACACTTGTCTTAGGGTTCCTAATGCTGTGAAAAGATGCCGTGACCACGGCAACTCTTATAAAGAAAAACATTCCATTGGAGTAGCTCACTTTCAGATCAGAGGTTCAGTCTATTATCATCATGACAGGAAACCAGGCAGCATGCAGGTAGCTTGGTGCTAGAGAGGTAGCTGAGAATTCTACATCTTGACTCACAGGCGACAGAAAGTGTTCTGTCTCATTCATTGGGCATGGCTTGAGCATATAGGAGACCTCAAAGCCCACCTCAACAGTGACATCCTTCCTCCAACAAGACCACACCTACTCCAACAAGGCTACATCGCCTAATAGTGCCACCCCCTTTGGGGGGCCATTTTTTTTCAAACCACCACACCCTGAAAACACTGGGTTGTCAGTGGGACTCAGGAGGTAGAAGGAGCTGTAGTCAGGCATGGCTGGATCTCAGCACCCAGGACTCCCCAGGCTCAGGATGAAAAGCTGGGAAACACAGGCTGCCTTCCTCCTCCCCCACAATGATGTTTGAAGGTGATAAGTGACATTTATTCTGTGGCCATCTCTCTCATGGTTTATACTTCATTTGTGACATGCTACTTTGTTCCTGAGGATTTCTTTCTCCATTTCTCTTTCTATAGAGAGTTTTACCTTTTCTTGAAGCCATTTTTCCCAATTTTCATATTTCTGAGGACTTTTTACCAAATACACAGTGCTTCACATACAACCTGGCATCTTTCCTGCTCTTTCAATAACTTTATTTTATGACATTTTCTCGTTCTTCAGAAAGCTGAGAATGGCATGGATGAACTCACACACATATGTACACTCAGGGAGAGACACACACACACACACACACACACACACACACACACACACACACCACATATACCATACACACACACTCACACATACCAAATATACCATACACACACACACACACACACACACACACACACACACACACACACACATACACACTTAAACACACACACACCTCCAGTTTTTACCCATGCCTCCCCAGGTGTGGCTTCTCTGGAAATAAGAGGAAGTAGCATTGCAGGTGGCTCAGAGAGTCCCTAAGACTCAGGATTCAAACCCTGGGATGACAGAGCACACGCTTCCATAGCACTGTTAAACTGCCCCAAATGGTTCCCCCCATGGCACAGATAAGCACGGCCACTGAAAAAGTGCCATAAGCAAAATGCAACCTGGAAGAAGTCCTTCTCACCCCCATTTCAAAGATGGCTGTTTTAATAACTTGCCAATTTGCTGTTATAGTTTTTGAATGTTTATTATTCTTTGAGCGTTTCACACAGGCACAGAGTGGAGTTGGTTATTTTCAGCCTGCTGCTCCCTCCACCCCTTCCCCCTCCTCCTGAAACCCCTCTTCCCAACAACCCCCCTGCACCCTGCTGCCTCCTGACCATGATCCACGGACATTGGGTGACTTAAGTGACACTGGACAACGTAGCAGTGATCACACCTATGAAGAAAATGGCATACCTTCCCACAGCACCCGTTAGCTTCCCATAGTCCCTCGGGGAGGACTGGGCCCAGTGAGCCCCTCTCCTGTACATGATGAAATGATGAAGGTCCGGTCCTGTGCAGGTCATCACAGTTGCCCTGAGTTCATGGACACAATAATCCTGTCACATCCCAAGACACTGTTTTGTAGACGCCCTCTCCATCTTCTGGCTTTGACTTTCTTTTTATCCTCTTCTTCCACAGTGTTCCTTGAATCTTGTAGGGAGAGGTGGCATCAGATGAAGGGAAGAGGCCCTAAGGGAGCAGGGACAATAGAGCAGTTGTAAATCCTAAGGATGGAAAGACTTAAGCATGGGCAGGGTGGAGAATAGGGAAGAGGAGAGGGTGGGGCAAGAGACATCATAGCCCTAGAAGGTGCTATGTGAGCTGCTGGGGGAGAAAGACATCAATTATCCTACCAGCCACAGACCCCATGAGGTACAACAGTGCAGGGCATAGAAAATTCAAGCTAGAACTGAAGTGGGAGCTTCAGCTCTGCCTGGCTAGCTTTCATACTGCCAGAAGGTGGTGTGCAGGTTGCCGAGGGAGAAAACCCATCACTGATCTTACTCTGTGGTAGATCCTGTGTGTTACAATACCAACCTGCTAGGTAAGATGTGCTCACCAGTGCAACAGTGGTATGAATGGTTGGTGGGTAACCAACTGCTCTCTGATTAGGTCTGAGGCTGCTCCGCAGGACATATTCATGCCTGCTACTGTAAACCTGGTTAAACCCCATGGCAAGGGAGGTCATAGTCCCTGGGGACTATGTATATATGAATATATACTACTATTGTTTTGCTAACTGGACAACTTGTCAAACTTCCCTCTAAATACTTTTGTTAATACTCATAGATTAGTGTTAAATTCAGCATTTCAGCCATCATCTGAGAAGCTTCTTCTCCTCCTCCTTCTCCTCCTCCTCCTTCAACCCCTCCTTCTCCTCCTCCTCCTTCTCTTCCTCCTCCTTCTCCTCCTCCCCCTCCTCCTCCTCCTCCCCCTCCTCCTCCTACCTCTCCTTCTCCTCCTCCTTCTTCTCCTCCTTCTCTTCTTCTTCTTCTTTTTCAGGAGATGGCTGTTAATGCAGAGACTGGTCAAAGTGTCCAGAGTAAGCAACTGTTGAGTGTTGTGCCCTAGATGGTACACCTAAATTGTTTTATATTATTAAATATTTATCTCTACTTTATGTGAGTTTTTGCAATCTTCCCATCATATGAAACCACCCACAGTGTTAAGTGAGGCCTGGGGGCCCTGCTGAATGGAAGTCCAGTGTACAGATGGAGTTGTGGAAAGACCATGCACTGTCTCAGAGAGAGCTGCCCAGCACCTGCTCCTGAGGAGCAGCTGGGCAGAGCTAGGCTCTGCAGGAATCAGTAAATATTTGATGACAGAATGAATGACTGAACCTGAAGACTAAGATCAGCAAAGGCAGTGTATTAATATGAATAGGTGTGGCCATTGATTTGCCTCAGCAAAGAGGCAAGCCTTCTAAAAGGCTGGCTTTGTCTCTAGCCTTGGTGTGTGAAAACATGTTTGACCCTCACAGCAGGATTGTATAGGATGGGGTGACCTTGCTTCTCCCTGTATCGTGGTATCAGGAGACTCCTCTGGGGAAACAGAACACACAAACCAGCTACCAGTTTAGAAGCAGGAATGAAAGAATCATAGAGAAAATGAACAATATAATACTGTGATGAGTCACACAAATTAATATCATGATTAACCATCAAATGAGTACTGTGGGGGACCCTTCCAGCAGTTCTCTGCCAACTGGACAGAGCTCCTGAGCTGAGCACAGGAAGCAGAGTCTCTGGGGCTGGTGGTTTGTTGGGAGTGGGTCTTGGCTTATGTGGCCATCAAGATCAGGTTGTGTTAGAAATGACAGGTCCTGGGTGATGCCCTGAAATCAAAGCAGGTCCTAGGGGGAGAAACTAGAAGTAGCATCGACGTTTCCCAGAAGGAGGCTGCTGGCCAGGGAGCTAGACCCAGGCACTTCAGAGTCAAGCTCAATGGGGCCAGACCTTGCACAAGTCAGTAGAATCCTTGATCCTCAGGGCTCCCATTAGTATGATGGGAGTCTCCATTTCATAGGAAATGCTGACAGACTGAGTTCTAGAACTAGAGCTGACTTGGAATCAAGAACACACAGTCTTCGTTAGAAAACAAACAAACAAAAAACAGAGTTTCTGCTCTGCTCATGTGCTTAAAGTGAAGACTCACCAAATGGTGCAGTTGTAGACAACTGGATGGTGCAGACAGAGACCCATGGGATGGTGCAGACAGAGACCCATTGGATGATGCAGACAGAGACCCATTGGATGGTGCAGACAGAGAACCATGGGATGGTGCAGACAGAGACCCATGGGATGGTGCAGACAGAAACTCATGGGATGGTGCAGGCAGAGACCTGTGGGATGGTGCAGACAGAAACTCATTGGATGGTACAGACAGAGACCCATGGGATGGTGCAGAGACTCATTGAATGGTACAGACAGAGACCCATGGGATGATGCAGACAGAGACTCATTGAATGGTGCAGGCAGAGACCTACTAGATGGTGGTGGGGAAAAGGGAGCTTTGCATTGGAACTAGAGCACAGGAAAAGGACAGCCTTGTAGACACTAGGAACAAAGAAACAGCAAGTGACAGACATTAGCCACATGTACTCTTCTTCACAGTGAGTTTGTTGAGACAAGGGACAATCCTGGGAGGCAGTAAGAGCCAGGCCAGGTATGTCTGCCAGGATGAAGTAGCCATTTATTCTGTAAGCGAAGGGAAGAGAGATCCCTCAGTGTCATTAGTAATGAGTGGACTAGAAAGATAGTGTAGACCAGCATAATGGCCCTGTAATGGGACATCTCTGTAAGTAATGTAGTTTTTAGTTGTGGAACTGAGAAACCCTGAGTGTCCAGTTACAAGTCAGGAGAAGAGGTGAGACATCTGAAGTACCCATGCTTTTGTCTTCAAAACATGAAGTGGCTCCTGCTCTCCTCCCTGCTGGAATTTGAAGCTCAAGTCTGATGTGTAGAAGGTATAGGTATCTGATATACATACATATATATGTATATGTATCTGATATACATACATACATACAAGAGTACCCTTCTTTATTCTGCAAGGGCATTTGTGGGTCCTGTTCACTTATCCACTACACGGCCAATGAAAAGGTCTTGCTGAAGTGAGGGGAAGACAAAAGTGTGCCATTAGTAAAACAGTCATAATTCGCCAGTTGAGTGCTCTCTTTTGAGTCACTAGAACTCAGAAAAGTTCTCCTCAAGTTTCAAAATGGCACCAAGATGCACTGTCCACTGGGAGTCTCTGAAGGCAGAGCAGGAAGCTCAGTGGATGGAACCCTGTTTAGAGACGGGGAGAGGGACATCTTGTGGACCATCTTGTCAGACTTGTGGACCAGACAGACAATTCTGAAAGACCTTCCTGGTCCTGACCTTCTTGGGGACAATGTCCCTGATGTGCTCAAGCAGCCTTTGGTATCTGAGTTTGTTTTAAGTCTCACACCGACTACATCACTTGTGCTCTGTCATCTCCCGCATGCTCACTCTGATATTAGATACTCTGATACTAGCGATGTCTATTGATTGTGTCTGGCTTGGTTCAGTAACCTCTTAAAATACAAGAATAAGAAAATCATAGACCCTGAAGCAAACATTCATAGTTCACAGGGAACTCTGGCAGGTGTGTGTCCTATAAGGTGCCATAGCCAAGATTGAGTGCAAACAGCTGTCCAGGGACTGGGAGGGGCTGGCTGCCATGATGGGTCTGTTTTCCTGTCATATCGGCTGGGCTCAAGGTAGCTAGCTAAGGCTGCAGAGCCTCCCCTCCCTCTTCCTTCTCTCCCATCCATCTCCTCTGTTCCTCTCTCCCTCTTCCCTTCTTCCCTTTTATCTTTAACACAGTTGAGTTTACTAGACTCTTCAGTTGCTAATACATCAACTTCCTGAACTCGTGAAAGGCCTCCTCCATATTTTATATTCCACATCATCTCAGAGTCCTGCCTCTCATCCTCAACTCCCATCCAGCACCCTCTCAAATGTGTTTGATGCATACTCATAAACTATGCATGGATCCTTATAAAATATATAGGGTGCTGGTGCTGCAGTATATGCCCTGCCTCCCTCTGTGGCTGATACTTTTCAATCAACACAACACCTTGCAGCAATCTGCATATGTGTTCCTTCTGAGCCTCCCAGCCCTGCATGGCATGTACCCTGCTCCCTTCTGATGCTTCTCCTGTTGCTAGCTGCTCTAATTTTCTTTTTGCAGCTGTGACAAAACCATCAGATCAAAAGCAACTTAGGGGAAGAAAGGGTTTGTTTTATCTTACACTTCCTGGTCACAGTCCATCATCGAGGGAAGTCAGGCCAGGAACTCAAGTAAGAGTTTGAAGTAGAAACCATGGTAGAATATTGCTTACTAGCTCATGCTCAGCTAGCTTTCTTGAGCATCCCAGAGCCACCCACCAAAGGAATGGTGCCACCCACAGTAGACTGGGTCCTCAGACATGATTAACACCCAAGACAATCTGTCACAGACATGCCAACAAGCTGATCTGATCCCTCATTTGAGAGTCTCTTCTTAGACGACTCCAGGCTGTGTCAAGTTGAGAGGTCAGCTTAGTGGGACACCAGTTCTACGTGGCATTACATTCTATTATTGCTTGCCTTCAGGGACAGTGTCCAATGTGTCTGTTATGCCTATGCCAAGACAAGAGCAGGTGATCAGGTTGTTCTTCATGAGGAGAAATGACCTGAAGGTCCCAGGCCCACACGGTCCCTTTTGCCTTCATAAATGTGCACCGGATGCTGAGAAAACAAGAAATGAGCATGGGTTCTCTCTCTTGCTGAGGAGAAAGCTGGGCACTAAGGATACGTGCAAATGTGTGGGGTGTTGAATAGTTAGAGTTGAAATCTAGAGACACTGGAAAAATCCCTAGTTTCAGAGAGACTTTTCTGGAGAAATGAATGCCAAGAGGCATGTGACAGCCTCACACCTCAATTCACCTCCAAGGAGAACATGATAGAAGTTGTCTCCTTGCCCACCTACCTGGTATGCAATGTGGAATTCTGTGTGTGGAATTCTCTGGCTGGACGGTGGTAGTATGTCCTGACCTCCATCCTTTACTATGACCTTCATCTGCTGTAACCTTCACCCCTCCATTGACCCCCACCTCCTATACTGACATCTATCTCCAGTGCTCACCTGCATCTTCCATTCTGAGTATGACTCCCCACCCCAACATCCACCCTCTGGTCCTAACTTTGCTCTGGGCTTCATCCCCCGCCCTGCCCTTTATCACCTGCACTACCATCTATCTCCTGCCCTTCATCCCCCAACCCAAGCTCCATTACCACCCTGACCACTACCCTCTTGCTCTGATCTCCACCCCTGCCTTAACCCCCATCTCTCATTCTGGAACATTCTGAGAACTATGTTGTAGGCAGCTTTCATAACCTCTAAGCAAGCAGAAGTATGGAGACTTCAGGTCAGTGGGTTCTTTCCTATCTTCTGGGGGCAGAGGGGAGGCTTGTCATGGAGCTATTTAGCATTGGGTTGGCTACCACAGAGCACCTAAGGACTGGAAGTTTCAGCAGGTGAGCATATCATCTTCTGAGATGTCCTGGAGAGAGGGCTGGAGACTGCCCCTGGAGGTTGGGCAGGCAACCTCTCATAGTCTGCAGTCAGTCCCTTCCTGCCCCATGTTGCAAAGCTTCATGACACAGGAAACACCCCGAACAGGACCAGAAGATGCTGCAACAAACAGAAAACCGTGTTTCTGAACGAGTAGCAGAGTTTCAGAGTGGCCTTCCCGAGGTGTCATCAAAAACTGAGAGAAAGGAAGGGACAGGCATGGAGTGTGAGATCCTGCACCTTGCACCATAACTTCTGCCGTGCAGCCCCAGTGGAAGGAGTGGCTCTTTGTGAAGACTAAAGCTATTCATTTATCTGCTGTGAGTGACCAGAGTCTCTGCAACTTCACCTCTTAGTGTGGGGAATGTGAATATGATGCCGTGGACTGGACTTAGCAGAGTGTGTATGAGATGACAAGGGCCATAAAGGAACAAGCAGGAGCTGAAGGCAGCTGTGGTAGTGGCCTGTCTCTGTGTGTCTCTGGTGATAGGCCTGCCTCTGTATCCCTGCTGGTGATGGGCCTGCCTCTGTATGTCTGCTGGTGATAGGCCTGCCTATGTATCCCTGTTGGTGATCGGCCTGCCTCTGTATGTCTGAGGGTGATGGGCCTGCCTCTGTATGTCTGCTGGTGATGGGCCTGCCTCTGTATCCCTGCTGGTGATGGGCCTGCCTCTGTGTTTCTCATTCCATTCTAGTTTATCTTTTCTCTGTCCCCTCCCCGCTTTCTTTGTGCTGAGGATGCAACCCTAGGCCCTGCTTGTAGAAATCAAGAATGTCCTCTGAGATACTGCCTGGACATGAACCTATCACATTCAGAACAGATCCAGGAAAGATCTTTATAGAAAGGTGAGGTTCATCTGAGGTCTGAGGTGAGAGAGGATGACGGAGGAGGCATGAAAATGTATTGTGTAACTAGAGGAGGCCATTGAGATGGAGCTGGCAGAGAGGGGTATTGTAAGAGAGAGACATGGTGGAAAGCAGGGGTTTAGCTATCACACAGGTCTTGATGAGCAGTCGTGAAGGGTCCTGTGGTGATAGGCAGTGCTGGTCTAGCTGAGTGACTAGCAGTATGCCACATAGCCAAATCAGATCATAGTAACACCTTAGAGCTGTTGAGGGACAGGGCAGGTGTTTGGGATCTCAGACTAAGGTGAGGAAAGGCATGGAGGCAACTGGCCCTGAGAACAAGCTGGAATGGAGTTATTATGATTTCAATATGAAGCATATCCAACAGGTGCAGGTTGAAGGCCTAGTCTTCAACTGATGATGTTATTCGAAGTGGAGACAGAGATGAGACTTGGAGAGGTAGCTAAAGTGGGATGCTTGGGAAAATGCATTGCCTTTATTGATAGACAAAATCGATGCACAATAGTTACAGGTAAGAAAGAAAAGTCTGGGCTGCGCAGCAGCTGTCCCACTGGTCCAGCTGGGGCACAGCTATCTGCTCGTTCTCAATGGGCAACAGAGAAGGTCACCAACCTGCACTTCCTCTGTGGCTTCTGCAAGTCCCTCCACTGTTCAAGAGAGAGCGCATCGACCGGTCTCAGCTTTTTATCTCCTTATTCAGGTCATGTACTCTCTAATGTAGACTCAGCCCATTTGGCCAAGCTGCCCTTTACTATAGGCTTTCGGACCAGATGGCAGAATTCCCATAACATGTAGCCTTTTCCCTGGCCATCTCCTCACTCCTTTCCTTTCAGGCCACCAGGAGGCAAGCAGCTCTCTGCCACCTGCTCCTACCACCACAGTGTTCAGCTTCATCTGAGGCCCTGAACAATGGATCCAGCCAAGCTTGGACTGATGTGTCCAAAGCCGTGCACCAAAATAGGTCTTCCCTCGGTTAAACTGTTTCTGTTTGCTATGCTGTAACAGGAATAAAATCCAGAGGAACAAGGAAGTGATAAGCAATCTTTGTTTCTGAAGAATCTGCTTTGAGAGGAGGGACCAGAGTCAGGCAGATGATGCAGCCAGACAGGGGGCGATACAGTGCAGAAGTGCAAGGCCCAGGGCCTCTCAGGCCAGGCCTTCACCTTCTTATCATGTGCCCGCTGGTAATGTTGAGTGGGCATCCCTGTTGCGTAGGCCGTAACCTCACACAGACCATGTTACCTCCCCAAGGACTGGCCCTGTGGGAGTGACTTCCAGCTCCGGGATCTACCATGGTACTGGGAGAAAGTGACAGCATGTCTCCTTCCTTTGCTCAGCCTTCTTACCCTCACTCTTGGGTCCTACTAAAGACAGACTTTGTATAGAACCCGCCTTAGCCAGTCATTGGCCAGAATGCAGGTAGAGATGGAGAAATGATGTCTTCTCATGGAAGTCTTGGGGAGCTCCATGTTTCATATAGAAATGCATATATGGAGAGAGGCGGGGGGAGACACATGACATAGGTGTGAATGACTGGGGGATGATTGAAGATGAAATAGATGATAATGTATCCAGAAGAAGGGGCTGCAGAACATTCTAGTACTGGAAGAAGCAGGGGTCAGTGAGCTACTGTCTTATAGCATTCTGATGTTCAAAGCCTTTGCTGCATTTTCAAGGTCATGACAATCTTAAATGTGGCCAAATCTGTCTTCATCCTTGTTCCCAAGAATTCTGTAATGTTCTTTAGAGATTGACTAAAATAAGGTACAAGAGAACATGATACGGCTCCCCCTGGAGACAGTATGAGCTCATGGGGCCTTGGGTGGGAAGCTCCATGAATGGCCTGGTCCTGTGTGGGTTACATTAGGGTGGGAACCATAGGATGACATCTGCCTCTATGCAACGGACCACCTTATCTGCCACAAGAAGGCAGGAAGAGGTGATGGTGGGGAGATGCTGTTTTCAGTGACGGAAGGATGCAGGAGGATAGTACACTGAGCACCATCTGTAACAGGTATGGGACCCAGAGATAAGACACAGATATTGGGGAAACCAAGCTGTGTGGGACAGACATTGGTGTTCTGGGGCTCCAGACCCCTCCCAGATAGCTGATTCCACATGAGCAGTGCCATGTCCTTGCCTAATTTCCCTACACAAGCCTTGTACCATGTACATGTACAGAGCACATGTACCAGACCCTTGACCAAGGTCTGTATGGGGCAGGTACCCGCTATCAGCCTTGGATGGATAGCTCAGGCAGCATTGGAAGGCTGGGGACTTGGGCCGCTCGAGAGGAACCAAGACTGCCCATGGAGGGAGACAGGCCTAGAAGAAAGCAGCCATTTCTGAGTGTGAGGTTTGTGCTGGGTTCCACTTATGTCTGTTGGAGCCCCATCTGGAAAGAGGAGCCCTTAGCAGGCTCCCACACCAAAGGGCCATGACTGTGGAGTGCAAGGCTCCCTCCTGTATCCTGAGTCTTCATCCATCCCCAGGAAACTGGAGTTCCTTTGCTCCTCTGTCCCTGTCACACACACCTGGAGCACTGGCTTGCTGCTGTGATCCATACAAAAGAAGCACAATCCCAACCTTCCCCTCGAATTCCATCCCAAACCTTTCCTACTTATTTGCTCCAGGAAAAAGGACCCCTGTTTGCTCATTAAGAAAGCAAGGTGCTGTTTTCCTTTATTGGTCCCTGGATTTACCTAGCATGGTCTTGAGTTAAATACAGTCAGAGGCGTTCACTCAATGCCATACAACATTTAACTAACAGTGTCATTTCTTTCCAGACCTAAAGGAACTATGGTATTTATTAAAGCATTCTGATTCTTTGGAGACAGATTAATAAGAAGCTCATGTCAGTTTTGTATGATAAAATGAGTCAATAAAGAAATCCTCAGTGGTTTATGCATGCCCAGCCACAGTCAGCACACTGCGTATTTGTGTTGTCACAGAGAAATATTATTTAGGAAAGAAATCCTCTGTGATGGATTTCCATTACAGAATGAGCACTCTAGATTGCACGTCTCTGGGTGGGTAAGGGGGATGTTTATGCATGTGGTTTTTTTTGGGGGGGGCGGTGTCTATCTTAAGACTGGGAATAAGGAGTGAGTTTGAAAATGGGCTTTCAGAATGATGGAAGAAATGCCTGCCTGGTTGTGGCTCTGTGGGCTACGCACCTTGTTGTAGCATCAAGGCAACCAGCAATGATATGGAGACACATGGACATAGTTTTAAGCCTAATAAAACTTTTTTCAAAATAGAAGGACCACTGGCTGGGGAGACAGCTCAGTCAGTGCAATGCACAAGCAGGAGTACTTGAAATTCATTCCCAGACACCCAGGTAAAAAGCTGAGTGTAGCAGCGTGCTCTTAGCGCTGCCAAAGCTAGGGACATTGGTGGGGACAGTGGGTCCCTGATGCTCATTAGCCAGCCAGCCTAGCCAATCAGTGTGTTTCTACTTCGGTAGGAGACCCTGTCAAAAATACAAGTGAAGAACAACTTAAGAAAGACAATCGATGTCTGCTTTGGCTTGCACATGTACACACACATGAATACTCACCCACATACATGTACACACAACTACACTAACAAGTACATACATCATACACACAGCACAACCCACAAACTCTCTCTCTTACACACACACACACACACACACACACACACACACACACACACACACACCAGAAAATCAATCAATAAATAGCAAGGTCCTCTTGGCCTGCAGAAGTGGAACCATGGAGAACTCTGCATCCCTTGCCTCCTGGGGCCATTCACTTCCACAGTCCAATGAAAACGATTTTTTCTGTTCTTCAGCGAGGAAGCATGCTTGCTCATCAGCCGTCTATCCTGACCTTGCATTTAGGGGATACATCAACTGCCAGGAGCAAATTCAGGAAGTGTTGACCCCTCTTAGAGTCAGATTCCTTCTGGAAAATGCTTTGCTGGAACTGAAGCCAGGGCCTTGCTTATGAAGTGACAGCAACCATGTTGAGATGGGACAAGCTGTCACAGGCCAGCTTCATACCCAGGAGCACTCATTCATCCCAAATACTAATCGGGCCTGACATTTCTCACCTGTATTTTTTAATTAAATTGTTTGAGTAAAATTTAATTGTTTTGAAGTGGAGATTAGCGCTACAGTTTAGAAATAAGTGTGGAAAGGTCTTTCCTTCCACCTAGAGAATGACTGTGGAACTCAGAAAGAACAAAGTTAATTAAATAACCAAGGCAAGGATCTACACAGCTGGTCCAGAGGGAACACCAGCCTGAGCCATCCGACAACACCCACTCCTGGTCCTCACTGCAGGTAAGATTGCTCACACAGGCAGAGACCTCTTCTGCAGTGCCGACAGATGGTCAGCACTCAAACCTTAGAGCTAGGATCATGAACCACTTCAGTTATAAACACATGCGAAGACTCTAAAACCAGGACGGGGAGCAGATCCGGGTGCTAGTGTCCCTGACTGTCTACTTAGGACTTATCCTTGCCTAGACTAAAGAGCTCACTGTGACAGTGTGTAAATGAATCAGGGAGACATCCCTGTGGCCAAGGACAATTCTGAGCCCCCTGACCCCATTTTAACCTAGTTAGGTGAAAATTGATTTTTAAAACTTTAAATACAAGAAAACACTAGTAGTATCTGACCAACAGGACCCCTCTGGCGCTAACCCCTTCCTGGGGTTGACACCTGCTTAGCTGTCAACAGCTGGGGGGAGAGGCGGAAGCCTTGAAAGTGGCTTCCATTTCACAAAAACATGGCATTCTTCTAGTGAAAAGAAATGTAATTGTTGGTGAACGACAGTTTTGTTCTTAACGTGAATCAAGTGCAGGACATGTGCTCTCCCCTGTGAAGTGCATTGGCTGTCTCCATGGGACCCCCTCCTGCATCCCACCAGGAGGGGTGGGAAGGCCGCATCTGCATCTGGCGCACATCTGTATCATCTGGCGCACTGCTCAACACTGTGAGCTCTGAGTGTGTCCTGGACAGGCCTGTCTGAGACTGGGGAGTATTTATCTACTGGCTACCCTTGGCAGGAAGCTGTTACACACAGATGTTTGGGAGATTCTCAAGGACCCCTGAGAGGGCGTGAACCCAGAAAATGAGGAAAGGGTCTGCCTTGGAGGCCACATACCTGAGTCCACACGTCACCTTTTCACTGCACACACGGTTTCCTCCTTTCAGCACGTTTTTTTTGTTTTTGGTTTTTTGTTTTTTAATTCAAGAAGACACTGCCTGGCTGCGTCAGGGTCTCCTGCTTCCTGGTGGGTGTGAAGCCATTTTGTGGTGACCAGGTGAACCCATGCTGGAACCAGTCAACCTGTGGGAAATAGTGGACCACTTCTTACTAAATTGTAAGGAGAATGAACTGCCTATATTTTAAATTCTGTGTTTAAACTGAACCTCATTCACTGTTTGATATTACCCTGTTCTAACATCTTTAGCTGTTTGACTTTTCCCTATTCTAACATCGTAGAGTCCAGGCATGTGAGGTGGCTGGCTGGGAGAGGTGGGATACGCTTTTGAAGTGTCCTTATCTGATCATGTAAACATACACCTCCATTGATTTTCTCTGAGTAATTTATTTGCCTGAACTTTGCTCAGGAAAAGCTGAACAATAAGGAAAAGAAAAGAACTGATCTGAAAATCTACTGTCTCCTCCAGGAAACGTGGAGACGGACAAAAAAAGAGCCATGATAGAGTCTGTGGGAGCTACACAAGAGCCTGAGGTATGAAGGTCAAGCATATCACGGCTTACGTCAGCCACTAGCCCGTGGACCCTGAGTCCACTTCCTCCTTCAGAGTCAACAACAACCAGAGGCCCCAGATTCCCGAGAAGCGGTTTGCCGTCAGGGTCATAGACATCAGCTTTGGCTTCCCCACACATACACAAGACCCAAAGGATTGCCGACTGCTGTGCTGGCTAGATTTATATCAACTTGACAGAAATACTCATCCGAGAGGAGGAGACCTCCACTGAGAAAATGCCTTCATAAGATGGGCTGTGGGAAGCCTGTGAAGCACTTTCTTAATTTGTGATTAATGGAGGAGGGCCCAGTCCATTGTGGGTGGGTCATCTCTGGGCTGGTGGTCCTGGTTCTGTAAGAAAACAGGTTGAGCAAGCCGGAGGAAACAGGCCAGTAAGCAGCGCTCCTCCATGACCTCTGCATCAGCTCCTGCCTCCAGGAGTTTGAGTTCCTGTCCTGGCTTCCTTCAGTGGTGGCCTACAATGTGGAAATGTAAGCCAAATAAATTCCTCTCCCCCAATGTGCTTTTTGGTCATGTTTTTTGTCAAAGGAGTAAAAACTCTAACTCAGACAACTGCCACATCAGATGTGTCTTAGGGTTTCTATTACTGTGAAGAGACACTATGACCATGGCAACTCTTATAAAGGAAGACATCTAATTGGAGCTGGCTTACAGTTTCAGAGGTTTAGTCCATTATCATGCTGGGGAGCAAGGCAGTAGGCAGATAAACATGGCGCTGGAGAGGTAGCTGAGAGTCTTACATCTTGATTCCCAGGCAACAGGAAGTGGACTGTGACACTGGGAGCATAGGAGACCTCGGAGCCCACCCCAACAGTGACACACTTCCTCCAACAAGGCCTCACCTCCTCATAGTGTCACTCCCTCAGGGGGCCATTTTCTTTCAAACTACCCACAAGGTGTGAGGGCCCAGGTAAGAGGCTCAGGGGTGCAGGTTTCTTCCACCTGAGCTCCTGAGCTAGACTTAAGCTCACTAAATTTGGAAATGGGAAACATGTCTGCCTGGCGGGATGACAGTGTCTAATGTTTGGTTGGCTGTGATCTTGGTGTCTCCATGACAGTGGCTTAGGATGGGATTAAGGTTCAGGTCTGTAAAGCAGGTCATCCTCCACCATGAGAGTGGGCTGCCTGCCATCAGTTGAGGAACAAAGGCTGATCCCACCCCTCTTCCCTGAGCAAGAGGAATGCTTCCAGCTGATCCTCAGGTCTTCAGCCACGAGACTTTAGACTTCTTTGTCCTTCACATTCCTCTCTTTCTCTTTCTCTCTTTCTCTTCCTCTCCCTCCTCCCTCCTCTCTCTCTCTTTCTCTTCCTCTCCCTCCCTCCTTCTCTCTCCCCCTCCCTCCCATCTCAGCCTGAGTGATCTCTTTGTTGTTACTATGACTCTTGCAACACAGGAAAGTTCTATGAAACCAGACACTGAATTTGTGTATGAAAGCCAAGTCAGGCCTTGCCTATTCACATGGAACAAGATCTTCCCAGCCATGCCAAGCCAGGGGCAAGATAAGGGATGTGAGGTGTAGTTTAATAGTATGTGTCTGTGTGTGTGTGGGGGGGGGGCAGGGGTGTCAGCAGAAGCTCTACCTTGAAGCCTTTACCTGTGGAGACAAGATCCTTCCTGCTTGTCCTGAACTTCCTATTCCTTGCCCTCACAACCTGCCCCTCTGGCCTGGATCCGACCTGTGAACGGAACAGAAAGCCCTTCATGCCAGAAACCCGCCCCCTCTTCTCTCAGCACAGCCAACCTCCATTTCTGTGTTTTGTACATCCAGTCAACAGCATTCACAGCCTTTACTGTGTTCAAGAGAGTACAGGCACAGACCCAACTCCCTCATCAGTGACTCTCGGGCGGGACTTGGGCTACCAGTTGTTTATAGGTGTATTTTGTGTCATGAGAGCAGTGTGAGAGGCAGATTAGTCATTCTTTGCCCTAAAGGTTAGGGACTGGGTTTTGTTCTTCACTTCCAAAGACCTCAGAAGAGGGGTGTTCATCAGTGGCAAATCAGGCTCCATATCAGTGCTGGGAGAATGTGTCCACTGCTAAGGAACCACACTCAAAAGCAAGAACAGACAAGGCTCGTGGGGAGGGCCTCACACTCTGCTAGTTCAGGGAGGTCTAGGTGACAGGGCAGGAAGGACTGGGATATCTTGTCACAATAATTAGCCCAGAAAAGATCTGCAGATAGAGCTCAGCTGTAAGAGTGCTTGCCTGTCAATCATGATTGTGTCCCTGTGTCCACTGCCCTGTGTCCACTGCCCTGAGTTCACTGCCCTGTGGTGTTCACTGCCCTGTGTCCACTGCCCTATGTCCACTGCCCTGTGGTGTCCACTGCCCTGTGTCCACTGCCCTATGTCCACTGCCCTGTGTCCACTACCCTGTGGTGTCCACTGCCCTGTGCTCACAGCCCAGCACCACACAGTTCTGGGCATGGTGGTGTATAGCTATAATCCCAGCACCCAGGAGTCAGAGGTGGATCAAGATTCAATGTCATTGTCCATTACACAGTGACCCAGCCTAGGCCCTGCCATCCTGCAGGCCTGTTCCTACAGATATTGCAGTCTGTCTTTGTGTGGCATCTCAACAAGCTTTTCTGGGTTCTCGTCTAAGAGGCAGTCTTAACTCTTTCCTGAATTTTGAGTTTGCTGAATTTCCTCATCCTAAAAGTTTGAAACTGAGGTCCCAAGGAGATACAGAATCTGTCTGGGTCTCAGAAACAGGGGCATGGGGAGCCCCTGGATCCTCTTAGCTTCTATCTTTGTATAACCACTACTCGTGCCAACACCCCAGCAGGGATTTCATGTCAGCAGTATCAAAACCACACTTCCATCTTCATCCATGGTCGGGTTTTCCACTTGAGTTTGGAAAGCTGCTATGGAGAGTTGTCCCTGATGTGTGGGCTGTGGGGAGCTCTCCAAAGCATCCATGTGGGCCAAGAGCAGGGACCCCCTTCACAAACAGCTGCCTAGTTCAACCTCAAAGGCAAAGGTGGACATAGGCTCCCACCTGCTTTAGCTCCCTTGATTTCTGTGAAGCTTTACAGTAGAGCTTGGGGCTGGCTGAGTGCTGGAGTTCAGACAGCAGCAGCATATTCACAGATGCACCTAACATGCCATCTGTGGTGATCTGAATGGAACTGGCCCCCATAAAATCTCACAGGGAGTGGAACTGTTAGGAGGTGTGGCTTTGTTGGAGTGGGTATGGCCTTGTTGGAGGAAACATGTCACTGTAGGGGTGGAATTTGAGGTTTCCTATGCTCAGGATACCACCCAGCATCTCAGTCTACTTCCTGTTGCCTGCAAGATGTCAAACTCTCAGCTGTCTGTCAGCATCGTGTCTGTCTGCACACCTCCATGCTCCCTATCATGATGATAATGGACCCCAATTAAATGTTTTCATTTCATAAGAGTTGGTGTGGTCATGGTGTCTCTTCACAGCAATAGAAACTCTAACTAAGACAGAAGTTGGTACCAGGGACTGGGGTATTGCTGTGATAGACCTAACATGTGTTTGTTTGAAGGAATATGGACCTTGGGACCATGGATTAGAAAAGCAGTTGAATGCTTTATGCACTGCTTAGTGGGCTGTACTCGTGGGAACATGGAAGACAGTGGTGCTGAATGTGATTTGACAAATGGCGGGGGACTTGCTCAAGAGGTTATAGAGGAGGATTTGGGTATGTTGCCTAGAAATCATTCCTGTGATATTTTGGTGAAGAAAGTGGTTGCTTTTTAGCCCATGTCCAAAAAGTTTGCCTGAGGCTAAAGTGAAGAGTTTTTGATTAATTCCCTTGGCAGAGGGAATCTTAAAACAGCCTAGTATAGACTCTGTTGTGTGGTTAATAGTTTTAACTCTAATGAAGGTCTATAATGAAAAGGAGTAAGCTGAGCAGGGTAAATTACAAAATGTAAAATTTAAGGGGAAAAAGTACATCAAAAAATAGAAGGGAGCTAAGTCTTGTGTTTGAGAAGATAAGCAATTTAAGAAATGGAATAAAGGGAGTGGTGACCTCAGGGCAAGATCCCACCCAACTAACTTTCCAATTTGTGAAAAGGAACTAAAGAAAAGCTTAGAACCTGGTGTGGTGTGACACACCTTTAATCCCAGCGCTGGGAAGACAGAGGCCAGCCTGGTCTAAAGACCAAGTTTCAGGACAGTCAAGCAGCTTAGGCAGTGAAGGACAGAAAACTGGTGAAGATGTAATTGTATGAGGGGACCATATTTCAGTCTCAGTAATCAGCAAAACTGGGCATGTTCAGCCATGTGGTTCTGGATTTAAAGTTAAGGATAGGAGAAATGGGTTATGGAATTTGCCTCCACACCTAAAGAAAGCCACTGAGGCCAGGCATGTCAGGGGTGTCCCTAAGTGGAGACCTAGCAGAGAGACCATTTTATGAAGCTCTGAAGCTGAAGCCTAGATTGCCTTGGAGAACCGAAGGTGTTAGAGATGCCAGAGCCATCGGATACCTGCTGAGGAGAGCTGCTAACAGGGAGTGGAACCAGCCCAAGAGAAAGAAGTGTGTTGTAGTCAACAAAGCTGAACAGAGTTGGAGATCTGAAGAGCGTTTTGACATCAGACATGAAGGTACAGAGTTTGGAGTTTTCTCAGCTGGCTTTCTGTCTTGCTTTGGTTCAATATTTCTTCACTATACTCCCTTCCCTGTGTTTTGAAATGATAATGTATATTCTGGGCCATTACATGCTGGAATTATGCAATTTGCTTCTTTTATTTTTATTTTTACAGGGGATTACACTTAAGAGATTGCATGAATCTCAAAAGAGACGTTGAACTTTGGACTTTAAAAATGTTTGAGACTGTGATAGACTATGGAGACTTTTGAAGTTGTACTGAATTTTGCATTATGATATTGTTACAAGTTTATGGGGGCCAGGGAGTGGATTGTGGTAGTTTGAATATAATTGGCCCCCATAATCTCACAGGGAGTGGAACTATTAGGAGGTATGACTTTGTTGGAGTGGGTATGGCCTTGTTGGAGGAAGTGTGTCACTGTAGGGGTGGGATTTGAGGTTTCCTATGCTCAGGATACTACCCAGTGTATCAGTCTACTTCCTGTTGCCAGCAAGATGTCAAACTCTCAGCTACTTCTCCAGCACCATGTCTGCCTGCACACTTCCATGCTCCCTATCATGATGATAATGAACTAAAGCTCTGAAACTGTAAGAGAGCCACCCCAATTAAATGTTTTCATTTCATAAGAGTTGGTGTGGTCATGGTGTCTCTTCACAGCAATAGAAACCCTAACTAAGGTACCATCCATAGTAACCCTCAAGGAGACAACCTGCATTTTGTACAGGGTGAAAGAAAAAGCAGAATGTGGTTGTGAGGTTAGTGTGGATTATAAACTTTACAGAATCTAAAATCAGCTCAGAGGTGGGCCTCTAACCATGATTGTGGGATACTATCTTGAAAATGTTAATTGATGTGGGAAGACCCATCCACCAATCCCTGGCTAGTATCTTTGTCTGTGTAAATAGAGAAAGAGAGCTGAGAAATAGCAGTTTCCTATGATGTGCTATGACCAGCTAATGTAAGATCCTCCCATTTTCTTCCTGACTGTGTGGACTGGACTTTGAATTATGAATAAACCATTTTGCCCTTAAGTTAATTTTGTCTTAGTGTTTTATCACAGCAATAGGAAAATAGACTAAGACAAAGGTATATCCATTTCCTAGTATAATACTCAGTCCTGCAAAGCAATGCTGCATTTATAAATGCTACAATGTAGCTAAACCTTGAAAACATACCAGGTGACTTAAGAAAAAAGTCTACTGTGTGAATCCATGTACTACTGCAAGTTGCAAAACAAGCAGCTTTGTAGAGATGGAGGGTCAGTTTGTAGTTGGCTTGTTGCTGAGGTAGAGGGAGGGTTGGGGAGCGATTGCCTTATCTGTGCCTTTCTGTAGTTTCTCAGTCTTGCCCGGCCCCAGGATCCCACAGCCGCTTATAAAATAAATCACTCAGAGGCTTATATTAATTACAAACTGTATGGCCTATGGCTCAAGCTTCTAGCTAGCTCTTATAACTTAACTCAACTCATTTCTATTAATCTATATATTGCCACGTAGCCAAGGCCTTACCGGTCTGCTAGCATCTTGTTGCTCCTTGGGTGGCGGCTGGCACCTCTCTCAACTCTGCCCTTCTCCCTGTATCTCTGCTTGGATTTCCTACCTGGTTGTAAGCTTTCTTGCCATAGGCCAAAAAAGCTTTATTATTTTATCCAATGAGAACCACACATACAGCATACAGAAAGACACCCCACAGCACCTTTCCTTTTGGGGAGTGAGCATGCTCTGGGGCTGTATGGAGGTGACTGGATGCAACAGTGGGGATACACTGAATGTCACGGGTTGTAGACATTACATAATATGTACTTAACAACAATAAAAATTGAGTCCAAGGTCTAATGTAAGTTTTCAAGACCATTTGAAGTTCTTATAAACAAGGTTGCTTGATTTCTTTCTATTTTGCTTTACAGTAAGTCCCACCTGTGAAGCTCAGGCTTATTTTTCATTGAAAATGATGGCTTTCCTATTTTGTAGGTTACACAATAAACTTTGATGGACCATTTTTTGGCTTCTGGTACCTGTGAAGGTAGCCACTGTTTCTCCGGTGTCCTTCACCATGGAGCAGATGGCTTATTGATGATGGCTGCCTATGAGGATGGAGGTTTCCCAACCTCGTCTGGGCAGGAGGATTGACAGTGTGATGTGTGTGCACATTGCCAATGCTCCTTTGTCACTATAATTACTGGAATATTGAAGAGCATGAGAAAATTGTAGCCATCCAGACATCTCAGGATATATAGCTTATGGGCTGTTGGCAAAGGCAGACCCAATACCACTTTGAATATTAACATCCACTCCCAACTTTAAACCACATTATAATTCAGAGGCGCTCGGTGGTGCCTCTGCCTCTCCAGCTAAATGACATTTGTCACACTCAAGTAGGAACAATTATTAATAATTTTCATTTCATTAGAGGCACTACAATAAAATGTCAACAGCCTTCAAAGTGCATCAGAAGTGTACAAATTAATTTTGATTTTCTGAAGTGTAATTACTTTGGTAAGTACTGGACTGTGTGATCACGTTGGGCATTCTCACTCATGCAATCAATTATACTTAAGTGCACTTATCTGTTTTCAAACATGAGTTTGGGAGGTCACCTGTTGGTGGGGGGTTGCTGTTATATCAGGAAGAGGCTATGATTCATGCGAGCCATCCAGCAATCTCGGCATGGACGAACCAGTGAGATGGATTGAAAGCTGACAGCAAACACTGTTTTAGCGGAGGCCACTCCCTCCTCCTCAGGGAACTGAGGATTAATCACATATACTTTCAGCATACTGGGAGAAAGCCTTGGAAGATCATTGTTATAGTGAAACCTTAGATTAGCATGTGCCTATTTACTCTAGAATGTGAAATCACAAACGTGCCTCTGCTGTATGATTTCCCACTGCTTAGCTGTGCATTGTGGAGCTGCGGAACAAGTCTCTCCCCAGCTTTATGCTCCAGTGTCTGTGTTTAACGTGGAGGCAACAGCACATGCTTTCTGTGAGGCTGTGTCTGTGGTGACCATTGGCTTTATCATCTTTACTCCAAGGTTGAAGCAGAGGAGACACTCAATCCATATTTATTGAGTGAGTAAATAAATGAGCATTGTCGTGAGAACCAATGATGAACTGTAGACATGCTCGATGGCTATCTGCAAGCATTACTACTGTCAATCATCCACTTAACATGGAATTAATAGTGATTGTTACAGTCATAGAAAAAATTATCGATTGTCCTTATTTTGGACAGGAAAGAGAAACAAACTCAATAAACCCATGGCTAGATTATACAGGTCACGAATAATTAACTGCAAGGTAGGACATCAAATGAATATCTTTCTCAACTATAGAATAGCAAATTAGAAGCAATCAGTGACACTCAGCGAGGGGCACTTTTTATTTATGCTGTCCACAGGGTTGTAGAATGCTCTGGCTTCTGATAGAATCAATTAACTAAATATATCACAAGGAAGGTTAGGTACAAGCCTTGGACCAAGGAACTCTGGAACTTACAAGTTACCAGACAAAGGGAACATTGTTTACAATTTCTCCTGAAAAGAAACATTCCATCCCAGAAGGAAGCTCCTTCAGACTCAAGAAGACAACTGCAAGTTTCAGAAAGACCCTGAAACTTACCCGAATCACAAGACTCTACCAAGGCTACAGAAGCAATAAGGACTGCCGAGGAGAGACGGCGATGACCTGTGGAGTTGCCTGAGCTTCTTCAGGGAGCTCCAGGGTTGCATCCTTGAGTCATTGTCTGTGCTGAGGTGGGCCTTCAGTGATGCAGCTGCCATGAGTCATGCTGCTTCTTGAAGCAACCCATCACTAATACTCCTGCAAGTAACCCCAATAAATCCAGTGGTTCACCCGGTTGAACTTGGGTAGTATTGTCACTTAGATTTGTCACAGGTTTGTCCTATTTGGGGTAAGTAAACATTTTCTTTTTTCACATTTCTCCAGAAATAGTGTCATAAAACAAGAAGACACACGGCTAATTTTTAAGTGTATAAAACAAGAACTTCCATGAAAATCTATTCACAGAAGACAGCTAAATAAGTTTCTGAACATTCAAGACAAGACATCTGTGTAGCCAGCAGAAGGGTGGCTATGCTTTAGCATGTGAGACATTCCAAAATAGAGAGTCAAGTGGCATAAACAAGTTGAGATCCAACACGTACCACATGTTTGATTGCTTTAGGATAGTAGATGAGATTTCACAGAACAGAAGTCAAAATGTGCAAAATAAGTTGAGTGTCAACTGTCAATGATGCTATGGAGAACTGTGAGAATCCTGGACAGACACCGCTTGGAGACTAGGGATGGATGGATGGGGTTGCTCATTTTTATCACTTTTTTCTATCTTGTCTTAGTTCTTTGAGAATTTCATACAATGCATTTTGATCATATTCACTGCTCCCTCAACTCTTCCCAGATCCACCCCTCCCTTACCTGCCCAATTTTATGTTCTCTTTTTTAAATCCACTGAGTCCCCTTTGTGGTGTCCACACATTATAGGGTGTGGGGTCTTCCACTGGGACTCCGTCAAATTACAGGGGCCGCACTGAAAGAAAACTGACTCTGTCCCAGAAGCCGTCAATTGCCAGTATTTTCTCAGATAAGAGTGGGACTTTGTGCCCACCCCCCTTCCATGCTGGGACTGTGTGCCCATTCCCCTCTCCATGCTGGGATTTTGTGCCCCCCCGCCATGCTGGGACTTTGTGCCTACCCTCCTCCATGCTGGAATTTTGTGCCTACCCCCCCATGCTGGGACTTTGTGCCTACCTTCCTCCTTGTTGGGACTTTGTGCCCATCCCCCATCCATGTTGGGACTTTGACTTGTGTTTGCTTGGGGCTGGTGGATGCTGTGTCAGCTGCTGTGAGGTCATGTGACAGCTGTCCTGCAAGAACCTGTGACTAGATAGGTCATAACCCCAGGGAAAATCTACTGATATTAGTCTGCTAATATCGGGCACAGTATTTATTAAATAATAAATCTAATGATTTATTACTGCACCCATAGATTACCACACTGTGCAACTGTCTTCAAAGAAGCTTCCTTTGCTTTAGATGGTGGTTAATGCAGAGACCAACAACTGGCCAAGGTACAGACAGCAGCAAGAGATTGATACTTATTTAATATTTAGAGTATTGTATGCAAGTTAATTTATCTTGGCTTTAAAGTAAATGAAAGACAAATGCAGACAGTGCATTTAAACAGTGTGTACCCTCATTAGATGACCAAAAGAGAGGCAGTTACTTGCATCCCTCTGGCTTCCACCTTGTTCATAAGGTCCGCCTTCCATGCCTAGTATGCGATCGGCTCCTGGTTGGAAGTGATGAACGAGGACCAGTGTAAATGAAAGGGGACAAGGGGACCAATGAGACACATCACCATACACCATGTCTTCTTCTGAAACTTGGGTGACCTGAGAGCCTCCAGTAACAGACATTACAACTCTGAGATACACGACTATCAACAACACTTCCCCAAATTCAGAAAATACCACCTTAGTCTTCAATCAGATTTCTGCAAGCGTTAGCTCAATGGCTGCCACAGTGCTGTTCATGTGAAATGCTGACGTCTAGTATCCCTGGAGATGGACACAATGGTGCCAGCTCCTGGGGAACAGATCTGGAAGTGTGGTTGGTTTCTTTTCTTAACTCCATTCCCTTCAGTATTTGTGGGTGAGGAATCCTCTCACGGTAGCCAAGTTGACTTTAAAAAAAAAAAAAAACACACATTTAAAACATTGCATTAGCAGGCAAGATTGTAATTCTAAGAAAAAAATAAAACCATAAAATAAAAAGTATTTGAAAATTTTAATGTACTCATTTAAATAAAATAAAAGCCTTGCCCTGACCGAGAACTTGGCTAATGAGGCATTTGCCAAATTGTTGCGTTTCTGTGGCTTGCCAACTATGTCTTTACTTTGCTTGGCACTTTCTAAAAACGTTATTATAAGCCCTTCTTCCAAAGAAAATTATGCACCATGATTATTAACTCTAAAATTACACACACATTTATCCACTGGTGTTTGTGTTCATGCTTCAGCTGTCGTTTCAACACCGGCTGCCGGGTTCCTGCACCTGCTCAGAGCGATGTTTTCCATGTGTTTCAAATAATTCCCCATTATATGATAGAAAGCCAAACGCTGGGAGATAAAGCCACAAAAAGTGGGCTCTGCTAGAAATCAGCCCTCACCTCAGAGAGCTGGGAACCCTGCCCGGGTTCACAGAGAGGGGTGGAATCCTTGTGCACCCTGCCGGTGTCACTCATAGCTTCTGTGACACGTTTTCATCCATTGTGTGTGCGTTTGTGTAGGTACATGTGGGAGGGTGCACATGTGTATGTGTGCGTGTGCCTCTGGAGTGTCATGCTTCAGGGTCTTTCTCTGGCCTGGAGCTCACCAATGAACTGCTAACCAATGGACTCCCTGGGTGCAGGGATGGATCTCAGCACCACCAGACTCCCCTGTAGTTGCCCACAAACTGGCCACATGACAGCATCCTCCTTTGACTCAAGTTCGTTGGTTGAGCAGAACATGCAAGCTCTGAGGGGCTCCACAGTGACAAGATCCAAATTCACAGCCCCTCGGGATGTGAAAATGGAACCTTGACAGTGTGGTACAGATTCAGCGAGGTCATCTGGGGGGACCCTGATCGATCATGGCTGGTGTCCTTTAAGAAGTGTATGCTGCGGCACACAGACGGGTGTTCATGTGAAGGCACAGAGGAGAGTCGGCTGTCTGCAGTTGAGGAGAGGCCTCGGAAGAATGGACCTTGCCTGGCAATGTGGCATACACAAGTAAACCCAGCACTATGGAGGCTGAGGATGGATGCTGGGGAGGTGGAAGAAAGCTTGGACTACTTAGAGTTTCAGTCCAGTCTGCTATACACAGAGAGAACATATGACTAATAAAAAAAGAAGGAAGAATAGGAGGAGAGGAAAGTGGAGGTAAAGGAGAAGGGTAGGAAGAGGGGGGAGGGAGGAGGAGGAGGGACCAACCCTGCTCATGATGGATCTTGTACTTCCAGTCTGCTGAAGTGTAGAACAATACATTTCTGCCCTTTAAGCCACCAGGTTTGGGGTCTTTGTGACAATAGCTTAGGAGGTCAGCAATTTTGATCCACTTTGTTGGGGACCATTCTGAGAAACTGCGGAATATATATTGGCAGTTAATTCCATTGAAATGTCATTGCAAATTCCAAATCAAAAGAAGATTCAAGATGGCATCTTGGTAGGTACCTGGAAAGGAAGCCACATCCCAGAATATCCAAGACGCTGGCTCCTAGGTGGCCATGTCCAGGGAGGCCGCACGGGGCAGACCTCCATGTCTACCTGTCCATGCATGTTTTTCTCTGTAAGGGAATTTGCCAGCCTTACTGCCACACCCATGCGTGTTCATGAATCAGCCCCCTGGAACATCAGACCTCTTCCTGTCAGATTGTAGGACCAGTGAACATGGTGTCCACTTCAGTCCTTGTACATTAGAGAATTCTGAGGACGAACACATCTGCACATCTGCACACACTAGTGCTGCACACTCCCACCCCCAGCAGCTGTCCTGCTGGAGTGAGGAGTTCCTGGTTTTTAGTTACATGACCTTCTCTTGGAGAAATCCAAGAGCTCCACTCCCTGGAGTGTTCCACATGGAAGAGAGGTCTGTGTCGAACAGGGGGCTGCTAGCATAGCAGAGGGTTTGATTGGCTCTTTAGAGGCTGGACTGTGACAGACTTCACTCAAGATGGAAAGCAAAGGCTGGCTAGGCTTCTGGAGGTGGTCCTAAGTATCTCCTCCTGGCTTGATCTTGCTCTTCCTGACCCCATCACTTTTCTGTTTCTCATTTAACAACTGGATCCACATCCCCATCCCTGGGGATGAGAAGCCGTGGTGATGGGACCCTGTCTCTCCCAAGGTCTGGGACAATATCAGCACAGGCCCATGGTGGTCAGGCCCTTTGCTGCTCATTGCTGTCAGCTTCTTTAGACGTCCAGGAGAACTGGCGTGCAAATGTGCGGAATGTGTTCTTAGAAGATGTTCTTAGGCTGCATCTGAAGGAAGAAGTAAAACACATTTCCTCTCTCACACCAGCTGCTCCATATGCAAACACTGCTGTGGAAACCAGGCTTGCAAATAGCTCTCCACCTAGGTGACAAAGCTGCTCCCCAACTCCCCTGGGATGCCAGCAATCCTGCATCCTGTAGGGAGCTCCGGTGTTTACAGCCACAGAGAATAGGTGGAGATGAGTGCTGCATGTGGCTCTCTGTATTCAAAATAACTCTTAGAGGAGAATGCCCATGGGGAAGGGGACTCGGTGTGTACAGAGCCTGCTGCACAAGCAGGAAGAAGTGAGTTTGGCTCTCCAACCCCCACAGAGGTGGGTGTGGTGGCATTTGCCTGTAATCCCAGAGCTGGCAGATGAAGACAAGAGGATCCCTAGGCTTACAGGCCAGTTAAACCAATCGGTGAGCTCCAGGCTTGTTTATTATTTATTTATTTATATTTATTTGTGTAAGTATGTGTGTGGGAGCTTTGCCTGCACGTTTGTCTGTGCAACATGTGCACACCTTGTCCCTGTGGAAGCCAGGAGAGGATGTCAGATCCCCCGGAACTAAAGTTACAGGCAGATAAGTAGGTTCTGGGAATCAACTTGGGTCCTCTTATCTGCTGAGCCATCCCTCCAGGTTTAGTGAGAAGCACTGTCTCAAAAAAATAAGGTAGAAGAAGATATCTGACATTGACCTCTGGTTGCCACGAACATACATACATATGTGAATGCACACACACACACACACACACACACACACACAAAGGAGAACATGTTCACATATATACCACACACATCCAGAATAGCCATAATTTCTAATAGGAAGCTCTCTTGCCGCTTATAGAATTAACCAATTACATTGTAATGGGCAGGTCTGCTTGCTATCAGCAGGATAAGGCAGACAGGCATAGAGCGGAACACCACCCGCCATGCTGGTTCACAGGGTGACCTGCACTTTTTCCAGAGGGGCTCCCACCTTCTCTGAAGGCCAGGAAGAACACTGTAGTGCTAGTCCCACCAGGGGTGGGAACATTCAGGTCCTGGCCTCAAGCTTCTCACAGGAGACTCTAGCAACCACCAACCCTACGCTTAAGTGTGCCTTTGCTTTGCAAAGGCACCAGTTTTCTTTGGTGATTGACTGGAGGACACATGTTAATTACCAAGTCAAATGAAGTGGTGTGATGTCATGCCCGTGACAGCCTCATTTTAGCTGCCACTTGTGAGACATGTTCTCTTAGGCATGGTTCTTTTTTATTAAGCCTTGGAAGCTCAGTCAGTGGGGGAAGCACATGCTGCTGGTCCCAAGAGCCATTCTGCCATAATCCCAGCTCTGGAAATGGCCTGTACTGATGGTTCACAGCCCATCAGTTTCACAGCTCGTGGGTCTGTACTGTCTAATTACAGGTGGAACAGAAAGATGGGCCATTTCCTGCCCTCCAGGTTTACCACTTACCCTAAATAAAAGCAAAACACACACTGAGTCATGTGCTCAGCATTCTAGGAAAATGTCCCCTGAGCAGTGAGCATGCCTCTGGTGGCACCTGGTCACACAAGGAGCTTTGTGTCCTCTTGCTCAAACTCTTGCTGTGTTTAATCTGGGCTGTCACCTTGATGGAATTGGGAGTCACCTAGGAGACACACCTCTGGGCATCTGTGAGGATTAGCTGAGAGGGTAAGACCTGCTGTTAGTGTGATTGGCACCTTCCAGCAAGGTGATCCAGATATGGAGAGGTCCCAGGAAATAGCAGTGTCACTTAGCTGCTTCTGCTGCTTCCCACTGCCACCACCACCCTCTCCTGCTCACATCAGATTCCAGCTTCCTAGCCCTCCCACCTGGACTGAGTGCCAGCAACTGTCTGAGAATCTACCAGGCTGCCAGCACCAGACTGGGCCAGCTAGTTTGTCCAGTTTTGAGAACTAAACAAACTAAGCAAGTACTGGGTTCTCAACCTCTTCAAGGTACAGTCATTTCTTCTTGACCCATCCTGTAGCACATAAGCCAGCCCAGTGAATCCCTTTCACTGTATATACGCACATTCTACTGGTTCAGGTCTGATGGACAGCCCTGCCTAACACAACCTCCACCCTCTAAATCCTCCTGGTTCCTGCTGAGGTGTACCCACCTTAGTAAGACAGCAACCCTATCTTTTCTTGAGCTTCTCCCTTTAGGGGTGATCGTTCACAGGCTGAAAACCCAGTGAGAAGCGAGGCTCCACTCTCTCCACGGTTAGTTGCCCGGCCCACGTGTGAACAAAGACAAAGAGGATGAGAAAGAAACCCAGCTGGAATTTGGCTTTGACTTGTACTGGGATGAAGGCAGTGTGCTGGGGTGACAGGAACAGTCTCTCACACAGTCCCTCCATTCACTGAAGACCAAGTCCTGTGGGAAAAATAGCTTTTTTTTTTTCTGTCTGTGGCTGTTTATCCTCACTCACTGTCTGCCTAACAGAATCCACACTTTACAATTAGCACATCCTCCCCCCACAATTTAGCTATAGCCTCCTTCCCCAATTCACCTGTCACAGGCATGCAGAATTCAGCTGCTCCCTCTCCCTGCCCCCATGAAGATGCTCAGTAGTAGGTCGGAGGGTACAATGGGTAGAATATTCTTCTGAAGGTCATGCCATGAATTGTAGCCGTGTTTTCTCTTGGGCTCAGCCAAGCTACTGTCCAGTCTCTGCGGGACTGTGTGGGTGTTAAAGGCCAGGGCAGGACTTCACAGTCAGCCTTCCCTTGGGTCACTGGATCCTGTGCTGCTTCTCTGGCCCCTGTGATGTGGCTGTGGCTCATGTTCAGACCCTACAGAGTGAGTGTTTCCTGCCCCAGGTCACCTCTGTTCAGCCACCACCTCTCTTAGTTTCTCTGCACCCCTGTGCCTCACCTGGTCACATTAAGGCTCCTAGCAGCTGGGTTGCATTTGCATGACTTAAGACCTATGAGCACTTGGCCCAGATGCTTTGTTTCTGATGCCTCAGCTTCCTCCCTGCAACTGGAGGTGACAGAACAGCAACCTCAGTCTCTGTGAATATGCTGCAGTGCTCTAAGTATGGAACACCCAGCTAACCTCCAGTCCCTGGCCGTTCATTACTCTGGACATCACCTTCAGTCCTGTGGTGGATAAGGTCCTGGGAGAAAACAAACATTTCAAGGATGAGCAGACAAGAGTTCAAAGCTCCTCTCATTTCAAATGGGCATTTCGGTGATGCTGGCCCAAGACAGCTTTCTATTGCCAGCTCCAGTACTAGGTAAATGACGAGGCATGGAACTTACAGCTGGCAAGAAAAGGCAGAGGGATTGTGTCACCTGCTCTGCATCAAGGAATCTCAGTGTTTAGTTTTAGTTTGGTTTATTATCTATAAATTAAGTGGTAACTTACTCAATGCACATGTGTGTGTTTAATTATTGAACATATACATGCATTCATGTGTATACATGAAGCCCCAAGTTGAACAGATGGTGTTGACTTACGACATACAGACTGCAGATGGAAATTTAAAAAAATAGGTATAATCTCAAAAATCAACAGTGTTCAGCCTACCGTCTTAAAAGGGTCATATTGTCATCTCTATCAGTCATCTGTTGTATAACAAACCAGCCTCACACTTAAAGGGCTGTTGCATCCAACATGTGTGATATGTGACCTTGCAGAGTTCCTGAAGGTCAGAGGTGCAGAGCAGGGCAAAAAGATGACTCTGGTGGAAGCAGTGAAGAGGCTCCCCTCCCTCCAGCTAGGTCCCCCTCTGAGGGACTGAAGAGTGTTCAGGAATGATGGCACCTGTGTGGACTTGAACCAGAGGTCTCAGGGGCTCTCCCCAGCGTCCTCTGCCAGTAACATGTACAGTGGCAGCTGGCTTCCTGGCAATGATCTGGAAAGACAGAGCAAGGCTGAAGCTGCAGTTTGTCCTGTGGCCCCTGTCATATAACAAACCCCAGTGCCAGATAATGGGGTAAATGCTGAAAGATCAAAGAGACAATGTGTGATGGTATTGTGTTCCCCAAAATATTGTGCACCCTAATAAACTTATCTGGGGTCAGAGACAGAACAACCACAATATTAAACGTGAGGATAGGCAGTGGTAGCACATGCCTTTAATCCTAGCATTCCAGAGGCAGAAATCCATGTGTTCAAGGATACAGCCAAGCATGGTGACTCATGCCTTTAATCCCAGAAAGCGAACCTTTAATCCCAGAAAGTGATGGTAGAAAGCAGAAAGGTATATAAGGCGTGAGGACCAGAAACTAGAAGCATTTTTGGCTGGTTAAGCATTTGGCCTGGTTAAGCTTTTAGCTGGTTAAGCTTCAGGCTTTCGAACACAGTTCAGCTGAGAGCCCTTGGGATGAGGACACAGAAGTTTCCAGTCTGAGGAAACAAGACCAGCTGAGAAGTTGGCCAGGTGAGGTTAGCTGTGGCTTGTTCTGTCTCTCTGATCTCCCAGCGTTCACCCCAATAACTGGCCTCAGGTTTGATTTTATTAATAAGAATTTTTAAGATTCATGCTACAACAATGGAACAAGCCATGTCTTACTTCTAGGACTCCACAGCCTGAAAAAGCCTTTAGCTGAAAGGGATGCTTCTGCTGAAAAGCCTTTAGTTCCTGTCTCCTCACGCCTTATATACCTTTCTCCACCCAGCCATTAAAGGCATGTGTGCTTCCCAAATACTGGGATTAAAGGTGTGTGCCACCACTGCCTGGCTCTGTTTCTCTCCTAGACTGAGTCAATCTCATGTAGTCCAGGGTGGCTTTGAACTCATAGAGATCCAGACGGATCTCTGCCTCTCAAGTACTAGGATTAAAGGTGTGTGCCACCACTGCCTGGCCTCTATGTTTAATCTAGTGGCTTGTTCTGTTCTCTGATCTTCAGGCAAAATGTATTAGGGTATACAATATATTACCACAGAGACTAACACGGAGGCTGAAGCCATGGCTACCTCTAAGAGCTGCCGGGACCCTCATGCTCACCTAAGCCCTACACCTCACTCATACCCAGAGGTGCCATGGGCTACAGTGGTCCAGTTTACAGGCTAGAAGATGGAACCATGGAGGACTCTAGGCAGACTCTCCAGCTCCATGTACAAGGCCTTACAGATAAAAGATGGCAAATTCTCCCTCTGTGTCAGCATCCAGATTGCTATTCATGGGCAAGCGATTCAGATGAATTTTGTGTGCAGAGGGACTTTTGGGTAGTATAGCATGAAAACCATTGCTCACTGTGGCAGGGTACGGTTCCCTGTGAGCCGTGGTCCTTTGTTTGATATGTGGGCTTCCATTCCACACAGGGTGTGAGAGAAGATGGTGGCTCCATGTCCCTGACTTTCAACAGGGTGGAAAACAGCCATATGCAAAGGACTTCATGGGAACGGCTGTGAGCACAGAGCAGGACACTTCTTACACCAGAAAGGAAATCTGTGCTACCGGCTGGGCCTCAGCTCCAAGGTCAGAGTGCTCCAACCAATCAGGAAATGGGGTGACCATGGAAAGAGGACACAGGTTCAGTGGATAGGTGGTCAGTCAGATCCTTCATCCAGCCTAATGACAATCCGGGGGCAGAGAAATGCAACTTTATCGCGAGAGTTTTAGTCTCTGGATGTGGTGCTAACACACATGTGTGAGAAGCTTGTGTGTTTGATGTGTTGCTGCACGACTGGCTGGGAGCTCCTTCTGAGCCTGGTGAGCTGAGCTGGAGTATGCAGCCTTGGAGACTCAAGCAAGGCTGTAGTGATCCCTACTGTGGGGGAACTTCTTTTGCAATGCACCCAGACCAGGGACTCTTCCATCTAAAATCCAGGTGGGAGGGCATTGCTGGAAGTACATGTGAGCCTCAGGTTTGTCCCGGTGGATGTGGTACAGGTGTGCAGATCTTCCTATAGGTTCTCAGACTTTCCGAGCTTATGTGAATCTCTTAGGATTTAGGGACTCAGAGCAATATATAGACTTTAAAGTCAATATATTAAGGATTGCTCAGAGAACAACTGTGGGAAATCATTCTTTAAGAAGGCAGTGGGGTCCCTTTGAATGGCTTGAACAATTGGCTGGCATTGTAGGTGATGTACCTAGGCATGAGCCAATGTGAGTGGGTAGAGGCTCATCCAGACCTCTGATCAGAAAATAAACTCCCTTGGCTTCTTAAAGGGCTTCATTGTCACCCACCAGTGCCTATGGCACTGGGTTGCCTCTAAAAATACTCCAGCAGCAGAAATTTGTATGGATAGCTGACACTTTCTCCCAAAGTCATTCAATTCTGTTATTTACTGTGGTGTGTAACCAGGTTATAAATAATTGTATTTCCTATAAATTTATTTGCCAGGGTGAAATACAAAATTTAGTTTAACTATCTCAAATCTGTGATTGCTTTGAGAATGTAAATATTCTCTCTGCTCCAAAATAGGCATGAATCATCACATTCCAGTGAAAAATATCACAGCCCTGACACAGCCTTCCAAAGGTAGAAGGTGGCTGAGGAGGGCTGATTGAAATCTGGGCTGACAGGCATCCACCACAGGCTGGCTCATCAGCCGTATTTCAGGGCTGCTTGATGGACAGGGGGAGAAGCATTTGAACCTTCAAGCAAAGACTCTACATCAAACACACTCCCTCACCCCTCTCCGCTGTGGAACTGCTGTTTGCTTTAGAAACCAAATGTGAAGCGGGTTGTGGATTCTCCCATAACAACCCAACCCATGGGCACTTCTGCACTGTAGTGGCTTCTGGGAGAAGCCTGATGCTGTCTTTGGTAGGCTCTATCGAAGTCGGCCATCTTGTTATCGGCAGCACCTGATGTGAAATAAGTAACAAAACCATTAAAAATCCTCTTCATTTCCTCATTTAACAGACTCGTTATTCAGCACTCTGTGTGGTGGACCTTTACTGTCTTATAAATATTTTACAAATTTTGAGAGCTTCAAGCCTTACATACTGATTGCCTGAAGGGAAGCACGAACCTTGCATTCTCGGTTTTATTTTCAATAGCCGTTGGTCTTGAATTTTCCGAAATGAGTGTGGAGTGCAGATCTTTCTCTGTAGGGAAATTTAGCAGTGTCTCCTCTTAAGAGTAGCCTGAACCTGGATGTGCGGAAAGTATGTGAAAAAATTAATAACTGAGGATTTCCCACAGCACTGAGTGGTGAGAACACTGGTGAGCTACCCTCCCCTCCCCACCCCCACTCCCTCCCCCATTTCCGAGGTCTCTGGCTGTTCCTTGCTGTTGAGAATACTTCCCCCGCATCCTCTCATGCTCTTCAAAGAGTCCCTTCCCCCAGCTACTGAGCCCTCTTGGTTTCCTTTGCCCACTGCAAACATCTTGAACCCCTAGTACACACACACTTCTTACACACATGCACTAATACATGCACTCATACATCACTCACACTCACACACACACACACACACACACACACACACACACACACACACACACTGACATGTACTCTCAGGTCATATACACACATACATCCATGTACGCACTCTCTTTCACAAACACACACACTCACACATATACACACACTCACACACAGAGACTGACAAGTACTTAACAAACATCATGTCAGTGTCGTTTTCCAGCATTCTGTACCTCAGCGTCCCTCCTGGCTATCTTGCCCCCAGGCTTTATTTTCTCACCATGGTGCCCCAACCATCTACTGGACGTGTGTCACCCAGTTGGTTAACACCAGCAAGCCCAGGGTGACCTTCAGAGTACCTGCGTGAATCCTTAGGCCATCCAACTTCATTCTTTGAATGGCTTGAGTGTCTTTCAATCACTCTCAGGTTCACACCACCACTGGGAGAGCCTCAGCACTGTGTGTGTGGGGGCTCCTTGTGCTCCTCTGCTCACTCTGACCCACCCCCTACCAGAGCCTCCCTCTAAATAAGCAAATTTAGTAACTATGTCCCTAAAAACTGTTAGACCACTTTAGGTTATAAAGGGATCTGGTCACAGCACTGGAAGCTTTGACAAAGGAATGTTTCTCTCTTGCTGTGGATCGACCTCTAACTGGAGCTGATCGTCTTGAAATAGTTCTTGGGACACCAGGGGTACAGTTCATCTTCTCACACCTGCTCCTCTGATCGTTGAGTCCCACGGAAGGCATGGCCCCTCCACGTCTGTCCTCGTCCCACACTTCAGTCCCTAGTCCAACTCTTTAAATGTGTGCATTAACCTTGGGGTGTACGTTTAATATGAAGTCAAGATAAACCTGTATAAAGTGACTACCTTTAAATGCGTTATTATAGAACACTCCACTCTGAGGGATTTTTCCATTTGTAGATAACTTGGTTCATTTGAGGAACCTAAAATTAAGATTTTGCTTTCCTGCAGACCTCTCTAATCCTGCGGCTACCGGGCTGACCTGTACAGATAGGGTCCCCTTCCTTCACTTCAGTTAATTCCCCTTTCTTTTTCTGCATCACAGCTCTTGATCTGCCAGAGGGGTCAGTCAGGTTTGGTGGTGTGTTTGACAGTTCTGGAGCAGCCTTGGGCTCCGTCTTGCTTCCTCTTTCCTGATTTCTTGGGGACAGCTCAGGGCCTGTCTGGGCCTTTTCTCAGTGCTGCTGTGGAGTCTGATTCACCCATCCCGAGTGTCACATTTGGAGCATAGTGGAGAAAGACAGTTGTCTTGGTCCACACATAGGCTAATGAGGACCTATGAGACGGTGCCTGAGTGCAAAATCAATATGAACAATGGCTGGGCAAGGTTGATGGAGGGTGTTCAGCTGGCAGAGGCAGACAGTTCTGGGTATTACCTGGTAAGTCTTCTCTGTTGCCTCAATGTGTGTGCTTGACCCTCTGGGAAAAGAGGTGATGTCACTGTTACTCTGGTTCACAGTCACAAAGGCAAAGTTCCACAAGTGGTTACATTGGTCTCATTAGGCACCAAGGCCAGTTACAGGGTTCCCCAGTCTTGGCATCATTGATCACTCCTTGCTGTGGGACCGTAATGTTCATTACAGGACTGTCAGCTGCATGCCTGGTCTTTACCAACTGGATGGATGCCAGGATCATCCCGTCCCCATGACAATGAAAAGTCTACAGACAAATCTTCTCAGAGGACAGAGTTGCCTGTGACTGAGAACTGTCAGGTCCCCTACCGTGGCTACTTGGGGTTCTTAGCTAGGATGCCAGATTGGTCCTTGGAGATGAACCCTACTTTCTGTCTTTAATGGAAGCAAGGCATGTAGGGTAAGCCTTTATTTAAGACACTTTTGACCTTGTAGAGAAGGTAGAAATAACAGGATTAACCAGGAGCACCAGGCCTTACCCCTTCTGTTCTCATCTCGACCTTGGAAAAAGCCGAGCTGAGGAAGTCGGAAGAACCCATAAACCTCTGTCAGGCAGAAGCAGGGCTCTGTGAGCCCGGGCAAGGGCCCTTGTCAGCATCATCCCCACTCTCTTCGGCACATATTTTCTCTCACAGGAATGAACACACCCTCTGCTCCTGAATGAGACCAAGTGACTCCATCCAGGGATGTTTCGTGGAGAAGCTCCTCTGTGACCCACAGGTCTGCCACACCCAGAGACCTCTATTCATTAAGAGCCACCTGCCTGCTCTCTGACTGACAGTGGCTTTCTGAATCCAGCTATTTATTCAAAAGATGAAACGAAGCGTGCGGGGATTAAGCACTTGAGTGAAGCAGAAATTACAATTATAATATTTTTTTTAACAGACAGGAACAGGTGGTATTTTAAATCTATCCAAGATTAACCCGCATTCAACAGTCTAAATGCTCAGGTTGTGGCAATAAACATTGTTTAATTATGAATTCTTAGGTGTGTGTTTTTACCTGGAGTTTTCAAATTGGAATGGGCCCAACCGAAGTTATCTGCATACTGCAGTTTTTGTGAATAATCGAGTAGGGATTCAAAATATTAAATATTAAGAATTTTGTGGGGATCTCCATTGCTCTCTGGAAACAGTATAGTGCAGTACACAGGACCCTTGCTTCCTCTGAGCAAGAACAATGAGTCCCAGGAGTTTGGAGGATGTTTTCTAACCTCGACAGGCGTTTGTTGCACCCAAGAGCAGGGCCCTTGTAACTGAGTTTTCCTGTAAGTCAGGGAATCCAGTATCTCCATATTGGGTGGCATTCCTGGAGGCTGCACCGGTACAGACTAGGTTCTGCAGGGTTTTATTTTAGACCCACAGGCAAGGCTTACAGTCCAAGGCAGGAGAACTCTCAGCCTTTTGCTTTGCAGTTCTGACGTGAGAACATCCTGGCGATAGAGGTAGGTATGACTGACACTTAGGAGGGGCTGTGGGATGGTGTTACATCCTGCTGGTTGCCTTCTCTGACCTCGCGCTTCATCTCAGGCTGAGCCATGAAATACTTCCAGGACACACATGGCACAAAGTAATAATGTGACATGTTTTTGAGAAGTTGTTCTTCTGTTATCTTAACAATCTCCAGCCATCACGCATGTCATAGTTCTTATCTTAGGTATCAGGATAGAAGAGCAGAGAAAGCTAAGTGCAGTCCAGTCCATGTCTGATTCAGCCCACCTGTCACCACCACTTTCTGCTCTTGAAGAAAGGACAGACCGACTCTTAGATCCATTCTTCACTGGAGAAGTTCAAACCCCCCAAATTTCTGTCTTCATGTATGTGTGCATGTGTGTGCACACTCACACTCAAGCATGCTCTCACACACATGTGCATGTGTTATATAATTGAATACACTTATCAGGAGAGTGGTACACCACACATCTATGGGTGCACATGGAGGTCAGAGGTCAATGTCAGGTGTGTTTCTCAATTGTTTTCCACGTGTTTTTGAGGCAGGGTCTCTCACAGAGTCTACAGTTCATGGACTGCTAAGGTGGCTGAGGAGCATCCCAGGAATGCTCCACTCTGTATGTTCCCACTGCTTGTGTTACAGGCACTGCCACCCTGCCAGGCTTTTTTAAGTGGGTTCTGGGAATTGAACTCAGGTCTTTATCATTGCGGCCCAAGCACTTTAACCAACTGAGCTATCTTCCCATCTCCCTGGCAGAACTTCTACACCCAACTCCTACATTACTACCCCCATATCCTGGCTTAGGCAGGACCCTTGCTTCCTCACACATGTGCTATCTCAGTACAGATACCTCCCAAAGGCAACACACTCACCTAGAATCCAAATCCAGCCACTTCCTCCATGTTTCTACGTCACCCAGAACAAGTCACCAGAAACTTGGGGCATGTGGTGGTTTGAATGAAAATGGCCCCCCTAGGCTTGCGGGGAGTGCCATTATTGGAGGTGTGGCTTTGTAGAAGAAGTGTGGCTTTGTTGGAGGAAGTGTGTCACAGGAGATGGGCTTTGAAGTTTCAGAAGCTCAAGCCAGGCCCAGCGTCATTCTCTCTCCTGATGCCTGCTGATCCGGATATAGAACTCTGAGCTACTTCTCTGTCACCACGTCTGCCTGTGCTCCACTGTGGTTCCCTCCAGGCTGATAATGGACTAAACCTCTGGAGCTATAAGTCAGTCCCAATTAAATGTTTTTCTTTGTAAGATTTGTCATGGTCATGATATTTCTTCACAGCAATAAACCCAGATGACACAGTTTACCAGTACCACAAGGGACAGAAGCACATGGAGCTGCAGGATGGATGCTCTCTGATGTCACTGAGGCAGCCCAGACCATTCCCTCAACTCCATATTTGGGCTTCCATCAGAAAGTCGGACGGGGAGAGCAGCATTCTTCTTGTTTATGAGATAACGAGGTTTGCTTGACTGTGCCAACACCTCCAGGGATCAGCAGAGCCCTTAGAAATGCCACAGGGGCTATTTGGAAAGGCCTGCTGTAGCCTTGGGCTTTCCTGGTTCACCACTAAGAATGGTTTTCAGATCTGCCCAGATGTTCAGTATCCCAAGAAGCAATGACTTTCAACATTACATACATTTGCATTATGTAATTAAAGGAGGAGCTAGACAAAGCAGAGAAATAAGGACCATTTATGTTTCAACTTTCAGCTGACCCTAGTGACTGGTGCTGGAGCTGCTTCCCACCCAGGACCATTCTGCCAAACACCCACTCTGGGACAGTAAAGTTTTCCAGGAAGGCTGTCTGTCTTTCATTTGATAAAAGAGCACATTCCTTTAAGTCATGCTAGTGAGACTCAAGTCCCTCAAGTCAAGGAAACAATACAGGAAAGAAGAGGAGCATGCGGGGAAGAGGACAATCAGGAAGAGTGTGAGGGACAGGAAAGTAAAAGGGGGTCAACATGGTCAACATACATTGTGTGGATGTGTGACAGTGTCACCATGAAGCCTATTGTGTAACAAGGCGAAAAAGCATGAATAAATATGTTTGGTAAATTATGGGTTACAAAAGACGAAATCCATTTTTGCAGTAGGATTACTTGGGGTCTGTAGCCTAACAACAGTGTTGACTGTGTCATGGAGAATTAAGTATTCATCATGCTTATGTTGGTTTGAATAGGCTTGTATATTTTGAATGCTTGGTTATTAGGGAGTGACACTACTTGAGAGGGATTAGGAGACATGACATTGTTGGAGTAGGTCTGGCCTTGTTGGAGAAAGTGTATCACTGGGGGTGGGTTTTGGGGTTTCAAAAGCTCAAGCAAGATTCAGTGTCTCTCTCTCTTTCTTCCTGCTGCCTGCAGATCCAGATCCAGAACTCTTGGGTACCTCTGCCTTCTGTCCACCATGCTCCTTGCCACAATAATAAACCTCTGAAACTGTAAACCAGCCCCAATTAAATGCTTTCCTTTATAAGAGTTACCCCCATCACGATGTCTCTTCATAGCAACAGAACAGTGTCAACAGAAGTTGGTATCAAGGTTTAAGGTATTGCAGTGACAGACCTGACCATGCTGCTTGCTGGTGGAATGTGGACTTTGGATTAGGAAGGCAGTTGAATGTGTTAAGTGGGGGCTTGACAGGCCATACTAGTAGGATACTGTCCTGGAAGACAGTACTAAGAGCAATGTGGGGCTAGCTCAAGCAGTTTCAGAGGAGAAGAATATCAATAAGTGGCCTAGAGACTGTTCTTGCGATATTTTGGCAAAGAATTGTGGCTACTTTTTGCCTTGTCCTAAAAATCTGCCTGAGGCTAAGTTGAAGAGTTTGGGATTAATGGCCTTGGTGGGGGAGGTTTCAAGGCAGTCTACTATTGACTCTATCACGTGGTTATTAGTGGCCACTCTTATGCAGATCTATAATAAAAAGGAGCCAGCTGAGGAAGGAAAAATACAAAATGTACAGTTTGAAAGGAAAAGGAGCACCAGGAAGTGTAATGGGCTAAGTCTTGTGTTCAGGAGATCAAAGGTTTAAAGAAAAGCCTGATGCTAAATAGGATAAAGGGAGTGATGACCTCAAGGTAAGACCTCATCCAACTTGGGGAAGGAATTAAAGAAAAGCTTAAGCCTTGGACAACAAAAATCTGGTGAAAATGTATTAGAACAAGGTGGGGAGCAAGTTCCCTCCCCAGTAAGCAGCAGAACTTAGCAACTTTGACCAGTGGTGTTGGCTTTAGAGTCAAGGATACAAGAAAGGGGCTGTGAAATTTCCCTTTATGGCTGAGGAAAGCTGTTGAGGCCAGACATGTGTCAGGGGTGTTCCTACATGTAGGTACAGTGAGGCCATTGTGTGAAGCTGTGAAGGTGAAGCCTGGATTGCCTTGGAGAACCCAAGATGTTGGAGATGCCAGAGTTATAGGATACCTGACAATGAAAATTGCTAACAGGGAGTGAAACCAGTCCCAGAGAAAGAAGTGTGTTGAAGTCAACAAAGCTGCATGGAGTTGGATATCTGAAGGGTGCTTTGACATCAGACATGGAGATGCAGAGTTTGGAGTTTGCCCTGTTGGTTTGAAGTCTTGCTTTGGCCTAGTATCTCCTCACTAGGCTCCCTTCACTCCCTTCTGGAATGGTAATGTACATGCTGTGCCATTGTATGTTAGAAGTGTGTGGTCTGCATTTTAATTTTGATTTTTATAGGGGATTACAGTTAAGACATTGCCTTGAGTCTCAGAAGAGACTTTGAACTTTGGACTTGTAAATGGTGTTGAAACTGTTACATACTATGGGAGCTTTTGAAGTTGGACTAAATACGTTCTGCATAATGAAATGGCTACAAATCTATGGGGGCCAAGGAGTGGAATGTGATAGTTTGAAAAAGAATGGTTCCCATAGGCCCATATATTTGAATGCTTAGTCATTAGGGAGTGGCACTATTTGAAAGGGATTAGGAGGCATTTCATTGTTAGGGCAGGTGTGGCCTTGTTGGAGGAAGTGTGTCACTGGAGGTTGGCTTGGGGGTTTCAAAACTCAAGGGAGACCCAGTGTCTCTCTTCCTGATGCCTGCAGATCCAGATCCAGAACTCCCAGCTACTTCTGCCTGCTTTCCACCATGCTCCCTGTCACGATAATGGACTAAACTTCTGAACTGTAAGCAAGCCCCAATTAAATGTTTTCCATTATAAGAGTTGCCGTGGTCATAGTGTCTCTTCACAGTAATAGAACACTGACCAAGCCAATGCCTTAAATGTTTTAACAAAAAAGATCCACATGTATGATTAACTGTGTCAGTCAAGGGTACATCTATGGAGATTCTGGGCTTGGAAAGAGGCACATGTGCATTTGGAGACAAATTGGATTTTCCCCCAAGTGGACCAGATTCATTTTGGTTGTTTCAGACCTCCACAGGTCACACACACTCACTAGCATCTGCACTGACCCCAGATTTCTCCTCTGGTCCCACCTGTTTTTGCTTCTTTCTGCCCCATTCCAGGTCTTGATTCCTCTGTCACACTTCACCTTTATCTTGTTGGACTCAGCCTCAGTATCCCCAGTCTACCTTACTTCTCATTAGCAGCTCCTCCTCAGGGGCATAGTCTGGATTCAATAAGGATTCTGACTATATGTTCCCAGCCTGTGAAATGTGGGCTAGCAAAGTTCTTAAGAATAGCAATCCCAAACTCAATGTTATTCTGGATTAATAAACTGGGTCAGCAGTGGCCAGAAAGCCTTTGTAAATGATGAAGACATAATCAATGGATGGTTGCACAATGTTACCAAGGCACTGAAAACTCATGAATCACCATCTAAGGAGGTAAAGCTGTGTTGCACACCTGTGAGTCACTTTTCTCAACTCTGTGACCACATGTGTAAGAGAAGCCACTGCATGGAGGAAAGCTGAGTGCACATGATAGGGAAGGTGTGGTGGTGGGAATGTGTGACAGGGCTCATCATAAGAACATTGGGAAGCACGGACTTGACAGGAACCAGAGGTGCTGGGTACCAAAGGTTCACCTCCCCAAACAGTGCCAATGTCGGTGGACAAAGTGTTCAAATACATGATCCTATGAGAGACCTTTCCCATTATATAACAGCATATAATTTATACCACCAAAGCCCTTGAAAAAGTAGCAGATTTCTCACATACAGAGGTTCCCACCCATCTGGTCTCAGGGGTAGCATCTGTGCTCTCCTCTGGGTAATGTTAATGCACAAGATTGACAGCTCCAAGTGCACAAGCAGCTCAGGAGCCCCAGCCAGTCCATCTCTGTAGACACTTAAAATCTGGAACCTACTCTCTGTCTCTTTCCTTCTCACTTGAATCACCTTTGCCAGAGGCACCACTGGCAGCTCACATAGCTCACATAGCTGCCAGTGGTGAGATCTTGTGAGATCAATGCCAAAGCAGTCCCCAACAGGCACCCCCCACCCCGTGACCTGCCTCCTTCATCCTCGCTCCCCTGGCTGTCCAGTGTGAGCATCCCCTGGACTCTGGCCTCGTTCCTTGTTCTCTATGTGTATTCTTGTGTTTATTTGTGCTTTTCTTTTCTTTTGCTCCATAGAGGATCTTCTCACCATCTTCAACATGTCAAGTCACTATCTATAAAACAAGAACAGCCAGAAGAAGGCTCACCTCAGTCTATCATGCAAAGCACTTACCAACTACACATTTCTGATGCCTCTCAAGATCACTATAGCTGGGGGCTTGAGAGATATTTCAGTGGTTAAAAGCATTTGGGGCTCTTACAGAGGACCTGGGTTTAATACCAGCACCCTCATGAAACCCTTGTCTGTGACTCTAGCTTCAGAGGTCCCTGTACCATCCTCTAGTTTCCATGTGTACCAGGCACACATGCAGCATGCATGTAGGTACTTACACATACAAATGCAATAAAATAAATACATCTTTCAAACTTCAGTATGGCTGAAGTTGAGCTCACCATCTTCCCTATCAGAGACCCTCAGCTTGGTGACTAGCACCATGGCATACTGACACAAACTTCTGTTACATCCTTGACCCCCATGTCTTCATCTTTCTTCATCATCTTTCTCTGCATCATAAAGCATTTACCCTGAGCATTTTTCACATCTCTTTGGGGCTCTTCATCTCTGCAATCTGATAATATTCCAAAATGTTCATTTAAAGTGCAAATACGCTCCCTTGCTCCTAAAGAAAATACATAAATGACCCTCCATGAGTCATGGGATAAAAGGCAAAATTCCCACAGCCTCATGTAAGACCTGGGTGTAGAGCTGTGCCTCCACCTCCCCAGCATCAGTTAGATCTCTCTTCTTTTGTTCTTTTGTCTCTGGCTATGCTAGTCTTTGCCCTTCATAAGGGAAGCAAGAACTTTTTCTGATGCAGGTTTTTTTTGGTTGGTTGTTTGGTTGTTTTTTTTTTTTTTTTAGATTTTAGTGCAATTGCTTCTACACTATAATAACTGGAAAATATCTGTGGACCAAATGAATACTGGATTTCTAGGCCTCTGTTAGCTCATACACAAACAGGGGTTGGTGACATGAACTAATGTTTAAGATGACTTCATGAAGGTGCCTGCCACATGATAGTACTCTGATGTAGCTGGAGTTTTCCTGCCTGGCTCACAGTCAGCACAAATCTCTCTCACCCGCCAGTCCCACAGCCACTCAGACCCAACCAAGTAAACACAGAGACTTATATTGCTTACAAACTGTATGGCCATGACAGGCTTCTTGCTAACTGTTCTTATATCTTAAATTAATCCATTTCTATAAATCTATACCTTGACACATGGCTTGTGGCTTACCGGCATCTTCACATGCTGTTTGTCATGGCGGCGGCTGGCAGTGTCTCCCTCCGCCTTCCTGTTCCCTCAATTCTCCTCTCTGTTAGTCCCGCCTATACTTCCTGCCTGGCCACTGACCAATCAGTGTTTTATTTATTGACCAATCAGAGCAATTTGACATACAGACCATCCCACAGCACTCTGAGTCATTTGAGATGGTGAGGATGATGGTAATTATGATGATGATGATGATGGTGATGATGGCAATGTTGACAACGATTGGCATGATGGGGATGGTGGTTATGGTGATGGACACAGTGCTGCTGGCACTGATGATGGTGTGGTAATGGTGATGGTGATGGTCATGACAGTGTTGGTGAAGATGATGATAGTAAGGATGATGATGCAAGGAGCAAGCATGAACTCAGGACTCTTCCTAGGCCTGGAGGCACTGCTCAGAGACCCCTTCAGTCGTGTCCCACCCTCCACTGAGATGGCTTTGTCCCCAGCCCACCACACCACAGCAATAGCTATTGACTTCTTGTCACCACTCGTCTACAGGGTCTCTGGCACCTTCCTTCCCAGGTAAAACAGTGCCTTTGGGGTATTTCAGGGTGCATTGCGATGTCCTGGGCCAGATCTACTGTGGCTGTAGGAATGCCACCCCATCACTGAACATGGGGGCTGACTTCATCGGCTGGGAGTCCTGTACCCCACTTCTATGGTTGAGGATAAACTTCCTGCATGCTGTGTGAGCTGAAGGAGCCAGAGGACATGACTCTTCAGAGGCAGCTCAGAAGACTCTCTTCAGAAGGTAAAGAAGTGCTGGCTGAGAGCTAAGGCTAAGCTCAAACACTCGGCTGCTCAGATAACTTCAAATCCTCTGAAGAATCTAAATTCCCTTAAGCAACTTCAGGGAAAATCGCTGCTTCAGCTGTAGAGAGAACAAAAGTTTCTCCTGACCCAGGAGCACCTCTGCCTATCTCTTGGACTGAAGAATTTAAGCTCAAGTCTAGGGGCCTCAGATAAAGCCAAACAGGTCCCTTAATTCAAACATCATTGCCGGAACCTTCAGGAAGCAGGCAGAGCCAGCCAGAGTGTTGCTGTCCACAGAACTGCAGCTGCCACGGCTCCCTGCTAGCTGCCTGCTCCCACACTTATCTCCTCTGTCTTGGAGATGGTGACAAGCCTCAGGCCCGTTCCGGCTGCTCTCTTCACTATTACACACTTGCTGACCTGGAATATTGGTCTTTTGTGTACCACTCTATCAAAAGCTTTCTTGAAGTCCAAGGAAATTACAGCCCAGCTCCTACTGCTGACTCTTGGAGCTGTTTCCTTGAAAAATTCTATCAGATTAACCAAGCATGGCTTCACAATGGTGCCCCTGCTTGCCACCTGTAATTAAGTGAAGGCTCTGCTGGATGCTGGATGCCGGGAGTGTGTTCTGCTTCAGCTCCCTCTGAGGCAAAGAGGAGCGGATCTTGGTCCCCAATAGCACAGGGATGCTTGTGGCTCCTCCACAGAGATGGCCAGATTGGCCCCCGTGGTGCCTTCATCTCAGGGGTGACTGTGCTGTGTCTGGAAAGGCCATCTCCAGAGGGGCCAATGTCGGCCGCAGCGCAGGAAGCATTGAGGCATGGAAGCTGAGGTCTGAATCAGTCCTGCATCTGTCTCCTCACTGCTTTGTCATTCCAAGCAAGTAGCCAGAAGTTTCCCAGCCTCGGTTTCCTCTCTGTCAAGCGACAGTGACAGGGGCATGTGATTCTCAGGCGTATGGCAGAACTGCTTGAGCTAAGAAGGCTTCGCAAGGCATCCGCAGCGCCATCCCCCACGGCAGGCAGAGTAGGTGACAGGTCGAGGCATCAATGACTTGCCAGCTGGTTTCTCCCCCAGGGCATTTCTCATCTCATTTCCTACTGTAACTTTTTCTACTAGGCAGGACTTTAAATATCCTGTCTCTCCCACTTTCAATCAAAATAGAAAGAGAACACAGTTATTCTAATTCTCTTCTGTGTGCCATTATGTGTGTGTACCCATGTGCCCATGTGTGTGTGTGTGTGTGTGTGTGTGTGTGTGTGTGTGTGTGTGTGTGTGTTTTTCTGGTGCATGCACACATATCTGTGCATGTGTGGAGGCCAGAGGTCAACCTCAGTTGTTCCCTAGGTCCTATCCATCTCATTTTTTGAATCAGAGTCTCTTACTAGCCTCCAACTCACCAGTACCCTCGGTTGCCTGGCCAGTCAGTCCCAGGAATCTGCCTCTCTATCTCTGGGTTTACAAGCATGGGAGAGAACTCAGATCCTCATTGCTTTGCATGGCAAGCACTTTATCTCACTGGTCCCTTAATTCCACCTTCTCACCATTACTAAAGCTCACGCGTTGCCAGGAGAGAACTGGCTTGGCTCTGTGGCCTCTGTCCACCCCAGGGTTCCTGACTGCAGTGAAGTTGCTCCTTCTCTCCATGAGTCTCTGCATTTGCTCATTCCAATGTGCTATTTCCTGACATCGTTTCTCCTTTCTAGTGTCTCATTGAGGGTGAGGTCGATAGTTACCCTAGATTTCTACCTAGGAGGGACCCTGTCTTTGGAACGGAGAGACTGCAGTGGTCCAGAGGAAGGCAGGATCATGTCTACCACACTTCTCTAAGGAAGGGGACCTGGGATCCTGGGGAGCCTCCTGTTAGTTTAGGACTCAGGTGGCAAGAAAATGCAAACAGCACTCTCACTCCACCTGGGATGCATGCCCCATCCCTGTCTAAGCCCACTGCTGCCCTCCCCGACACACACCCTCAGCTAGACGTAGCTAAATCCTGTGGCTTAGGGATAGCTCCAGCTGCTGTGAGTTGGGGAGACACTTCTGCACTCCCGAGGGACTCTACACCTCCCCTGTGACGCTTGTCACTCCCCTCAGTATCCGTTTGTCCATGTCTTAGCATGAGCTCCTCGGGGACAATTCCTCCCTTGGTCACATGTGTAGTCTTCTGTTGTCTTCTTGTACTGTGTGCTAAGCAGGGCCTTGTACATACGAGGTAAGCTCTCTTCCATCCAGCCATGCCCCCAGTCTTCCAGTTGCAATGCATGTGTCCCCGACAGGAGGAGGAGATGAGACATTTTTAAACAACGGAGATGAGACATTTTTAAATGGATGAGTGAATGAAGATATTTGTGGACTGGTTTCACTTGCAGGAGTGATTACTGACGCCCACATAGCTGCTGCCCCTGTCTTGGAGTGGCAGCCCTATGCTTCCTTCATGTCCATTCCAGCTTGTAGCTATGCCCACACTTACACAGATGTATTCATAAAAGCTGGGCTTACTAGCAAATACTATGAACAGGACTAGCTGTCTAAATGACAGGAAGCTACACAGGTATTCTGAATTAAGGTTTTTATCTATCTAGCACATAATAGCAACCAAGCCCTTCTAGGTCACTGAACATTCTGGAATGGCTGAACCCATTGAGCCTCTCAGGAGTCATAGAAGCTGAGCAGGCAGAGGTTACCAGGACAATAGGCTCTGTGTTCTTTCTCTACCATTGACTTCGTTCTTCTTCACCAAGGCCCAGCTTTCCCTGAGGAAGAGGAGCAGGGCCATGACTGCTTCCTTGTGGGAATGTACCTGACACTTAGTCTCAGCAAATGTACTCCCCAAAGCTTAAGTACCATGGGAGGACTGAGACCCTCTCAGCATGTGCATGGTGCCTGTGGCTGTGGGTAGGAACCTAGAGAAAGCTGGCACTGAGGGGCTGGCTGTGAGCAAAGGTTCTCAGGAAGAGGCTCTAGAGGACAGTGAGAAATGGGTGCTAGAGACACAGTGTCTCCACTGTGAAGGTCATTCTTGCCATTGACTCGATTTGGTCTAGGATCAACTAAGAGTCATACCTCAGGATCTAGCAAAGATTCATTGAGAGGGAACCTTAGAATGGGTAACACCTTATGACAGGAGCCCCAAACGCAGGGAGGTCTGAGGGACCCTTGTCTGCCTTCACTCTGGTTGGTGAGTGTGTATGACTGCATGCTGCTATCACTAAGCTTTTCTGACCTCTGAACCAGTTTTTCTACCCTCCCATGATGGACCAGCTGCTCTCCAAAAATCCTCCAGGTCTTAAGCACCAGATTGGGACTGCTGAGACATCCAGCTTCACAGATTGGGCAGCTACTGGGTTCTCAGCCTCTCCACAGTGCACATGGCCGTTGCTGAGTGTGGTGATGTACATCTATAAAAAGTAGGAGGATTGTGCTCCAGCACAGGCTAGGCTACACAGTGAGACCCTGTCTCAAAAAGCCAAAATAAATAAATGAGCAAGCAAATAAACAGTCCAGATTGCAATATTCACTTACATCGAATGGAAGTAGGTGTCTCCTCCCCCGACTCCCAGGCCTGGAATTCATTCTATGTGGAGTCAGCATCTGTGGTTCATGGTTCCAGGAAGCAAGATCTGGCTGGCATTTGTCCACTGTTTCTGGGACAGCTCTTAGTTGACCAGGTTGAGGTCAAATTTCTTCTTAGGCAATGAGCTATAGTGATGCCTGTATTACAAACTGCCCCTCAATTACCCACATTTTAGTTTTAGCTCTTTTCTTTCAACATGGTGCATGGTAATATTTATCCCTGTCTGCTGAATGTTACAATGCACCCTACACGGCCCACCACTCCTGACCTCAGCCTGTCAAGTAAATACAGGCCTCTTAGTCATTCACTTTGTCTTCAGAATATTTCCCACTTATGAGTCTACAACATAGCTCTATGGGACTTCCTTGAATTCATGGTTTTCTTAGTGTTTTAGGTTAAAAATTGACTTAAAATTAGACGTATTTGTTCCATATATATATTCTTAAGGTTTTATTGTTATTGTTAGTGCTTCCAGGCACATAAGATCTCTGTAGAGTAAAAATGAAAACAAAATTAAAACGGTTACCTCAGATGTAGCTTGCTACCATCCACTTCACCCATTTGCCACTTTAATTAGTTTCTAACTTTATTTTCTAGGCTTTTACTTTGTAGAAAGAGTCACATTTTCATTTGCACCAGGTTAAAAACACTAGTTAAAACTACAAATGAACAGGTTATTTTTAAATGTTGCTCAGCTACGATTAAAACATATTTTATGTCAATGTACCTTAGCTAGGGGTGGGACTTGAAGCCCACCTCTCCCCTCTATGCTGGGCTTGCATCAACCTTGAGTTTGTGCATGTCTGAGCATCTGTCACAGCCTCTGTTAGTCATATGTGAATCTGTCCTGTGGTGTCCAGAAAACACTGTTTCCTGCCAGTCACTCAACACCTCTGGTTCTTACAATCTCCCCACCCCCTCTTTCACAGTGACCCCTGAGTCTTGAAGTGGGTGGCTATGAAATAGATGTCCTATATGGGGCTGAACATTCCATAGTCTCTTATCTCTGCACTTTGACTGGTTGAGGGTTTCTGTGTTAATTCCATCTATTGCAAAAAAGAAGGTTCTCTGATGAGAGCTGAGGGGCACACTAATCCAAGAGTGCGACAAGAAATCATTAGGAGTTGGTTTAATACATCCATTGAGCAGAATCCTAACAGCCAGTCCCCCCCTAGGACCCATGGCTTGTTTGACTACACGTTCTTGGCCTGATAGCAGGGCCGGGTATGGGTTTCATCTTCTGGAGCAGGCCTAAAATCCAATCAGAAACCGGTTGGTTACTCCGATGACATCCATGTGTTTATCACACCAGTGACAGGATCTTGCTGGAATGGTTGTTATCGTAGCTTGGATGGTTCAGCTGGTTAAGAATGATCACTAGCTAATGATTATTGCTGGCTTCTAGAGGAGGAAGAGTAGGTTTTCTTTAAATATGTGGCCCCTTGTTGTTTTACCAAACTCCAGTGGGAGGCCACACATCCAGGAACACATGGGCACAGGCTGAATTACAAAGGAAAGTGGGGGATAGACAGCTGGGTAGGTGGAGAAGGGGCTCGGATCTGGGGGGAAATGAAAGGGATGGTGAATATAATCAAACACAGCTCACAAAATTCTCCAAGAACTAATTTTTTAAAAATGGGAAACAAAGTCAACACAAACTAAAAACAAATGTATTAATTGTTTGAATCAGTTGTAGCCAGAAGTACATTTAATAATTGCTGATGGATATATTATTTGCCACCAGACCCCTAAAAATACAAATTAAAATCATTAACAAGGCCTGTAACTATTATCTCAGTTGATAATCCTATAATTAGAATATAAGCAAAATGCAATAAAACGTGTTTTAAGTCTCAAGCTGAAGGATGTTCACTATGTTAGCATGTAGAACGTAAATAAATGGAAAACAATCTGAATATATTTTACTAAGAAACTGGTCAAAATAGTATGTCATCACTATTGACTATTACACAATAATCTTTCACAATAATGTCTTGTCAGAAACACATTGAAACTTTGGTTTTAAAAGGATTGCAGGCTAGGGATGTAGCCCAGTTGGTAGAGTGCTTGCGCTTGCCTAGCACTCACCAGGCCCTAGGTTCAGTCCCCAGCACAACATAAACTAGGTGTGATGGTGCATGCCTGGAATTCTGGTACTTGGGGGATAAAGGGGGAAGATCAGAAATATGAGGTCACCGTTGACCACACACTGAATTCACAGCCAACCAGAGAGTCACAAAACCTTGTCTGAGTAGGAAAAGTACAAAGGAAAAGCAAAGTCTTTGTGTAAGATGTGTTGTTTTTAATGTATAAAATGTATATGTGTGTGTATAGGTGTTAGTATGCAGGTGCACACAGAAGCCAGAAGAGGGCATTGGTCTCCCTAGAGGTGGATTTACAGGCAGTTGTAAACTGGTGGGTGTGGCCGCTGGGAACTAAACTCCAGTCTTCTTCAAAAGCAGCATACGTTCTTAATCACAAGCCATCCCTCTGGCTCCTGGTGTTTGTTTGTTTGTTTGTTTGTTTGTTTAATTCTCTGTGTGTCCAAATATTGAGTGCAGGAGAAGAGTGTAAAATTTCAATCTAGGCTCGAAGACATTCAGTTTAGACATGAATCAGCCTTTTCACTCATCAGTCTTCCCCGTGGGAGATGATGCCTGCAGAGGACTTTGCTTGTTGACCCCAGGAAGCATCAGCGATTTCTGCAGGGCTAGCATAGGCAGGAGGCTCACCTTGGTGGGGGAACATGGGGAGTAGATGAGGGATCTTCTGAGCCTCCTGGAGCAGCCCTCCATGCTCCCTGTGCTGTGTGGAGCAGCTGCTGCGGAGAGGGAGAAAGCGACAGATTTAAAGTTGAAGCTTTTTAGTTAGGAAGAGATGGAGAAGCAAAACGGGAAAGATACACAGTCACCAGCTTCAGGGAAGACCATGGAGGTGAGAAGAGGTAAGGGGCTTTCAACGGACTCAGAACTGGCACTATCTTCCAGGAAGACACAGTATTTGGAACTTCGCTGGGTGGAGCCCACCCAGGAGTTGTTCTTCTGATTCACGGGTGGTACAGAACAAGAGTCTTAGCCTCAGTATGCGGTATGGAAAAGCAGTGTGATTTCCACCTACAGACCCACATCCACGGCTGTAACAAGCCCTTCCTACATTCCAACAGCACCCTCAGAGAAGATCTGGATGAGGCCATCTTTGATGTATTTCTCCAGTGTTCCTGTTAGTGTATACAGCCCTCAAAATAACCTGAGCAGGGCAGGAAGTAGAGAGCCTTGAGACAGTGGGATCACTACTCCCCAGCCACAGAGTTAGCACAATCTCACTTAATCTCTCTGCAGCACATTTTCCATCCCCTGCCCCCTGAAAGAGAGATGTGATAGCAGTCACTTTGTGGGGCTTCTTGAGTTAGAAACAAAGCTACGGATTCATCCCCACATTGTAGAGACAAGACAGATCTAGAAACAATGCCCTGGTTACAATACTTACAGGGTTCTCAGCTCTTGTCTTCTTAGAGGAAAGAATTCAAGTATGAGATGGAAACGGTTTGTGCAGAACTTTACTAGGCAGAGCATCACCCCACACAGAGTGGAGTGGACTGGCTGAAGCCTAGAACAGCCCAATAGGTTACTAAACACCACTGCGGATTATAGAGTTTTTATAAATATTTCTAAGGTGGCATTTTTTGACCCTTTTCTCTTCAGTGTCATAGTGGGTAGATTTTGTTCCCATGATCTTCTGGAAAAGGCCACAAAAGGCTTTGTGTGTCAAAGATACCATGCATGTCATATAATAATGTCAGGATTTTTGAGAACACAGACCCTTCAACAGTAAACATATGGAAGAATACCCTGATGCTTTTGTCTCTGTAGAGGGAACAACCTAGCTTATAACCTCACCCAGTGACATCTATGATGTCCAGGGTCAAACCTCTTGGCATCCAGGAAGCACATGCCCAGGACCCGTCAGGCTGAGGCTGTGGAGTGATTGAATACTGCTTCACTCTGTGTACTTTGTCCAGATGTTTCAGCCTCTATTTGTGGCATTATTCAACATTGATAGGCTTCAATATTTAAAGTGCACAGGTTAGCTCCCCAGAGACCTCATGTCAAAAAGGTTAGTTTGTGGAGACAACAGATATAATAGCAGGACAGACGTTTGGCTCTCAAGGGCCCCAAACTGTTTGACATATAAAGCAAAACCTTTCAGGTAAAGGAAGTCATGTCAATTATATTCTAAAATACCAAGAATGGAAGCTGGAGGGCTGGCTCAGCAGTGAAGAGGGCTTACTGTTCTTCTAGAAGATCCAAGTTTGGTTCCCAGCACCCATGTTCAGGTAGCATACAGCTGCCTATAACTCACGTTTCAGGGGATCTGATGACCTTCTCTGGTCTGTAGGCACCAGCACATACACACACACACACACACACACACACACACACACACACACACACACACACACACACGGCTGAAGTGTGTGGGGGGGAAGAATTTGAAAGAAATAAAATAAAATAAAATACTCAGAGCAGATTGGTAAATACTACCCAAGGTGAAAGGTTTAGGGGAGGGGCTTGTGTCAGTTGCTCAGCAACACTGAGAAGAGCATAACTGGTGTTTTACTCCTTTGTCACCACAAAGGAGCAGAATTCCCATATCTCACTGAAATTAAATAAAATGTAGGAATAGATTTGGGACTGTGCCTCACACAGGATGGCCTGCAGTAACATCTACCCTGATTTCAAGCGCTTCTGTGTTTTTGAGCAGGCCCTGAGGAGGAGGTGAAATAAAACACTTGAGAACATGCTCTTTCCTAGCAAAAGTCCAAAATGTTGAAAAGAAAACCCTCGTGGCTCTACATGGATTTGCTATTCTCTTTAACTTTCACATAAGAAAATCTCTGTAATTTTTGTTGTTCTATGAAAAAGCAAAGGACCCACGAGTCACATTTTCAGCATCTCTTTAAGCAATTAATTCACCTTTGAGGTCTTTTGGGGTGCTGTCTGCTTTAATCTCAGCCTACATTTATATTTCATGAACTCCTCTTGGTGTTCCATCAATATATTATAATTTGAAAATGTTTCATGGCCAACTAAGTTCAGAAAATGCTGACCCAGAACTATCTAAAAATATATTCTTGCCCGGTAAGGAAAAAAAAAAAGTAAAATTTTTGTTAGCTGGGGACAGTTCTGCCATCTGTTTTGATGAACTCTGATTATCAGTGGCGTGGAATGGCCTATAGATATAAAAATGATTCAGACAGTTTTCACCAAAGAAAGTTCTGCCCTTGGATCTTATCCTTGGAGAAGTCTGGAGGTTATTGGTGGATTTAGAACAAGGACTGTGAGGTTGTGAGAGGGACACATTGGCCACCTTGGACAAGGAGAGGCAAGTGTTGGGGCGTGAGGCAGCTGGAGAGTGAAGCGCTCGAAGATGGGGAGACGGGTACCAACCCAGGTAGAAAAGCGGGAGCTCATCAAATAAGAAAATAAAGAAAAACCTAAAGACAAACTACAAATTTAAACAACAGCAGAGCAAATGTTCCCATTCTTCAAAGAAGGGATGAGAAGATAATGAGAAAGAGCCAATGGAAGCTGGATCAAACTCAGCAGGGCAAACGCTAAACCCTTGAGTCCCAGGTCTGGTATCTAGGACTCAACCTTAGTTTTATGTGAGTTCCCTTAAGTTCTGGTGATCCCCTAACTCCTTCAGGCTGTGTTGCCTGTGGCTTCCCTGTTGGGATGGCTCCACTCAGTGTCTACACCTTCCCAAGAGGCCCTATGTGACTGGCATCTACAACATTCTCAGGTCCCCATTGCATTGGGGTTCATTCCCCTTCACTATCTCATGCACAGCCCACTCAGGAGCTCCATACAGGGACTCCAGCCCTGATGCACATTTCCTGGCCTAAACAGCTTCCTGGTACCTTGGTGCAAGCCTCCATGACACTATCACCCATCCTGCATGCCTGCAAAAGCAGCAGCACATGGGCGCTGCCAAGTTCTGCTGCTGCCAGCTCAGGATGTGGCCTGGCCCCCTTCTACCATAGCTGCTGTGGTCGCTGAATGTCTCCCCAGCTGTGACTGATGAACATCTCCCTAGATAACTCTTCTTCCTGAGCATGATGCCCTGGGGCAGTGGTTCTCAACCTTCCTAATGCTGCAACCCTTTAATACAGTCCTTCATGTTGTGGTGACGCCCAACCATAAAATTATTTTCAGCACTACTTCATAACTGTAATTTTGCTACTGTTATGAGCCATAATGTAAATATCTATGTTTTCTCGTGGTCTTAGGCAACTCCTGTGAAAGGATCCCCAAAGGGGTCACCACCCACAGGTTGAGAACTGCTGCCTTAGATGCAGTCTTGGTCAGGCTCTCTCCTTTCCAATGAATTTGCAGTCTTACAGACTGAAGCCTTCCATGGGGGGGGGGGGGTCATGGTTGTCATAGGTCTGTTGTCCTAGTGCAAAGTACAGGGGTTTCTCTTTCACTGCGGTAATCATCCACAATGACTGATGCTATGTGAAGACTTGTCAGCCAGCCCTATTGGCAGCTTTTCCCACATTGGCTCCCCTTTTCCCAACAGATCGCACATTCCCTCCATCAAACCCCACTCAGTGAGCAGCAACTTTGCCACTGGCCCAATGACACCACGATGCTGCTTTAGATCCTTCCCACAAACAGTCTACTCCACGACTTTTTAATTCAGTCTAACTCAGACATTTTATGATACAGACAGGTCGCACCCAGGTCCTCTGCTCGAATATAACAGAAACAGGCTCCAGTGTGTTAGGAGCAAGTTCAGGGTCACAAAGCAAGAGGGCCACTACTCCAACTGATGTGTCTTCATGAAGCAAAAGTTTATTGTTGATCAGGACTGGGTGCTACTCCCAAAATCAGAAGAGAGCACCCAGAGGCATGGAGTGTGTTTGGTTTTTATTCTGATGTGTCAGGGACCAAACATGAACCATGGAAAAGTACTAGCTAGGCCAGAGAACAAGCCACAGGCCCTAAACCAGATGCCCCCAAAGATAAAGAACATCCCGTGGTCAGGTAGCATAGCAACAGAACAATGGGCCCTGACCAGTGACCTTACCACCTAGCACAACATCCTGCAGCCTCACAACTTGCATGTCCTCCTTCACCTGCATGTCTCCCCTCAACTGCACATCCTGCACGTCCTGAACCCCTTCCCTCCTTCCTGCCCCCTCCCCCTCCCATGCTATATAAGCCTTGCTGAGGAGAATAAAATTTGCAGCTTGATCAGAACACACTGTCTTGCTGTCTTCCTTTGTGTCTCCCATCCCTTTCATTCTCTCCCCTGTTGGGTCGCCCCTGTTGACACCCCGCTGGCCGGGGCACTGATGCAGGTGATCAGTGTCTTTTCCTCATCAGCTGGGGTCCCACCTCACATTTTTTTTGCAATTGGCTAATTTTATCAGAATCACTGGAAAGAATGAAGGAAAGGGGGATGGGGTCAGTGCTCCAGGCCACCAAGTTCTGGGACTGCAGTGGGGCTCTGTATAAACAAAAGTTTCACCTGGTTGGCAGGGGGATGGAGGGGGTACTCAAATATTTGCATAAATATTTTACAAGGTGGAGGGAATAAAAAGATTTGAATTCCACATCTGTGCAATGTCAGAAACAGCTAAAGTTTCTTACAAGTTCAGTCCTGATGAATTCTCCATTACAATGCCTTGAGCTGGACCTTCACTGTCCACTCTTCTATTTGCATTCTAGTCCTCTGAACGCCCACCAGGATGGCCCATTTGGCTCTCCTGACAGCAGTCCAGGGCACTGGAGAGTCTGGCATCACAGTGGCTGATTAACCCCCTCCTCCTTGCAAGGCTGGGCATCATGGGGGGCTGGGTGGTCTTGTGGTAAGTTGTGTGTTCTAAGACAATGAGGCTCATGTCCTTGTCAAGAGCAAGGAGGTAGAGATGCATAGTTGGTATAACAAAAGTTATATTTCATTATGCTGAGGGTCATCACACAATTTTCACACTCTAAGTTCCTAACTTCCATCCTGAGCCTATCTCCCCAAGGCTGCTCACCTGTATGACATACCTTAGCTGGAGGTCAGGTCCATTCTCTAACAGAAGTCTCTGATTCAAGGGTCAGGATCCTGGGGGAGACTCTCCAGTCCCTGGACAGATCAAGCTGGCACCTCTCCAGATGTACAGAGCAGAGCATTGCTCTTGGTTTCTGCTTATATGCTGTTGTCCATGGGTGTCATGGGGTCTAGGACTGTGTCTGGTTATCTTGAATGAGTGATGTCACTGGGTTCTGGTAATCAGTCTTAGTGTGATGGGGTTCCTGACTAAGCTGCTTTTACATGTCTAAAAGACTTTTTTTTTTTACTATGCTCATTACAATCCTGCAGACAGGAGGCTGAGTGTAAGAGAGCTTGCCTACACTGGGTGTGGGGGGGTACTCCCTGCTTTGATACCATTCAAACCTCCAGCCTACTGCTGGGGGTGCTCCCATTCCACATAGGGCTTCCCACACACTCACTGTCTAGCATTACAATCATCTCTGAAAACACCACCCAGACACCCAGAGGAATGCTTTATTGGTCTCCTAGCTGTCTTCTAGGTCTATCAAGCTGATTGGATCAACCATCACAAATGGGCTTCATAGAACATTACAAGGATCTAAAGAAATGAGGAATCTTGGTGAACTGGTAGTGCCATGGTACCCCAGAGCATTTCAGAGGCAAGAACTTCATTGGGAACATAAAGGGAATAGCCCAGGATGAGAGTGCACAGCTGGCCTTGGGGAGGGCAGAGCATGGGGTCTGGGGGCTCACAGTGCTCATGAGCTGGCAGGCAGGGTCCCATGGGATGAAGAAGTCCTCCTCTGGATACTTCCAGGTTTAGGGAGAGAGGAAGTTCACCCTCGGTCCTGCACCAGGGTGGATCATTGGGGTACCAGAGAGCAAGGAGGATAGATAGTCATTCCCCATGACCTTGGGGTGCTATAGAGAGCTTGCAGGGAGCCTCTGTCACAAGCACAGATCAGATGCTCCCTGACATCTGTCAGAACTGAGGTCACTGGGCCCAGTCCAGGTTCTGATTCTGTGGTGATGATGAGGCTGCTTGGTCAGAGGACCACATTTTGAGAACTACTTGGCTGCATTGCTGTGGAAACCACATGACTCATGGAGGCTCTTCAGGTAAGCTCCCACTTCCTTGTATCCTGGTACCATGACTGTTTTTCTCCAGGCATCTCAGCTATGATTTCACCTTGGCTGTGGAGGTGCAGGTAAAATCAGAGTGAGAATGACTCCTTTGGGCTTGGTCAGGTGAATACGAAGAAGAACTTGGCATCCTATGAGAATGTGGTAGTTTGATTGTAATTGGCCCCCATAATCTCATAGGGAGTGACTCTGTTAGGAGGTGTGGCTTTGTTGGAGTGGGTATGGCCTTGTTGGAGGAAGTGTGTCATGGTGGGGGAGGACTTTGAGGGTTCCTATGCTCAGGATACCTGTTTCCTGCAAGATGTAGGAATCTCAGCTACTATTCCAGCACCACATCTGCCTGCATGCTGCCATGTTCCCCATCATGATGATAATGGACTGAATCTCTGAACTGTGAGGGAGTCACTCCATTTAAACATTTTACTTTATAAGAGTTGTGGTGGTCATGGTGTCTCTTCACAGCAATAAAAATCCCAATTAAGACAGACAGCCTAAGAAAGACTCCTTTAACAGCACAGTGAAAACTCACTGGCAGTCATCAAGAGCCTCCTTCCTGAGAGCCAGGTGGTAACTATGCAGGAAGTCCTGTGCTGACAATATCTAACACTGCAATACAACCAGATAACAGATGTTGTGCCAGTACAAGCCAGTAACAATTTCTGGAGCTTTCTGGGTCTTGTTTGTTTTTGCTATAGTAACTAACTATATGCAGAGTGTATGTATAGAAGCTGGAGTGATTGCTCAGTGGTTAGAGCACTTGGCAGAGGACCTGAATTTGGTTCCCAGAGTCCACACCAGGTGGCTCATAACCTCCTGTAACTGCAGCTTCAGATAATCTGATGTCCTCTTCTGGTCTCCATGGGGACTTGCACTCATATGCACATACCCACACACACAGGCAAACACACACACACACACACACACACACACACGGAATGAAGCTTTCTAAAATGAAAAAGGGTTTATGTGTGCATGGATGTGTGGCTATATTACCAATTTATGTCTTTGTTGATAGGGAAAAAACTTACGAAAGAATCATCGAGAACCTCAGATTTATCTTACTGCGCCTCATTCTTTCTATCAATTAAGTGAAAATAAAGATGTGTGCTTTATTGATTTACATGTTAACATCTGTGGAATGTGGCTGAGAACAGCGAAGTTAATACAGTCCTAGTCAAGTGTCAATTCCACTGTTACTCCAGATCCTGCACGTTGAGCTTCTGACAACTCTGCTGCGTGATACCAGGTCACATGTGTCTTCTAAATGGGCCCTGACTCCTCATCTCTCTTTGTCCCAGAAGCAGATGGAGACCAGACTAAATGGCAGCAGGAGAAAATAAGATAGGAACTTCTAAGGTATGCAAAATTAACAGCATATATGCATAAGCATGTATACAATCCGTATGTGCACTTGAATTTCCATGCTTACTTTTTATTTACCTGTGTGTAATGCCTCCCACATGCACACATACACACACAGCCAAACAATTATGTCTAACTTCTTGATGATCAGACACCTACCATTTACATGAGGAGGTGCATATTAAGCTCTGCCTGAGCACAGGGCTGTCTCTGTGTCTCTGTCTTTCACAGCTGAGCTCTCTCTCCCGGTGTAGCTGTTAATTATCACATAGGATGGAGTGCCAGAGTGATCATCAGACTCCTTAATGCACTTCCCATAAATCCAGACCATTCCATAGAGGTCAGACTGATAACGGCTAGGGATGAATATCAATGCCTGCTGAGTTCTACATGGAGGATTCTGACCACCAAAGCTGTCCCTCCTTATCTAGCTTTCAGAAAATTGGTACTTCAAACGCTCATCATGGATAACTTGAAAATCAGAGTCTGTCATTAGGCTCATTGTGAATGAATCAAGACATAAGAACCTCCAGTGACAGGTTGTGTACACAGGGAGACTATTCTGGATTATCTGTTGCCTTCAATTCTCATTTGAAGTATTTCCTCAGAAGTCACCTCGGTGTTTTTTTTTTGACCTGGGACCTAAAATGTTCAAGCTGCACGTATTTCTGCAACTGTTCCTCCCATTTTTGCTCCTGGTCTCCTCTATGTGGCTCAGTCCTGAAGAGCTTGCTCTTCAGGGGTGTGGTCCAGACGTTCAAGATAGCCAGATAGTTTTCTACACATGCACACACAATATTTGGAAACCCCATGATGTTTAGAACTATCTAGTCTGATCTGCCTTACAGTGGACAAAATCAGTCCCAAGAAAACTGGGCTGTTGAGTAAACACATATGTTGGACTCTATTCTCCATTCCCCTCTCAAGCAATCTCTCTATTCTCTCTCTCTCTCTCTATATATATATATATATACCATGGAGGACCTGTTGTTCTGTTTCCTGTCTACCATGATTTGAGTTTCTACCCTCCCAGCCATTGCAACCATGAGCTAAAAAAAAAAAAAAATTTCACCTCTTTAAGATGTGCGTGCCAAGACATTCTGTCACAGTGATGTTCTCTGATTAACATATCCTGTACATTACCCAGATAAGTTCATACATGGATGTGAGCACATGCCTGCACACTGTCTTTGATTGCTGAGAATTTTTAAAATATGAATTTAGAAGTGAGTATTTTTAGAGTATGTACAAGAGAGGGCAATTTTAAGTTTTTAAAAAAACATTTACTTGTTTTTATTTTATGTGTATGACTGTTTTACCTGTATGTATGTGTGTGCACCACGTGCATGCAGTGCCTTTAGTGATCAGAGGGGGAGTTGGATTCCCCAGGAACTGGAATTACAGATAGCTGGGAGCCACTATGTCGGTGCTGGGAACTGAATCCTGGTCATCTGCAAAAGCAGCCAGTTCTCCTAACTGCTGGGTCATCTCTCCAGCCCCACAGTTTCCGGTTTTCAAAGCAGAAGGCAATTTCTGCTGCTCTTTCATCTGGGTTATAAATGTGAGGATGGGAGGTGGGGGTGGTTGTTGAGTGATATTTTGTTTGTGTTCTGACAAATAAATCTGGTCTGGAGATCAGAGGGCAGAGCTAGCTACTAGTTAACCATAGAGGACAGGCAGTGGTGGCACACACCTTTAATCCCAGCACTTGGGAGAAGGAAGCAGGAAGATCAAGAGTTCAAGGCCACCCTGGACTACATGAGATTGAACCAGTCTAAAAGAGAAACAGAACCAGGCGGTGATGGTGCACACCTTTGATCCCAACATTAGGAGGTTCACATCTTTAATCCCAGCATCTGGAGGTGGAGACAGGATCTAGGATCAGTCTGAGGATTCATAGACAGGTTAGTCCCATTCTGTCTAAGATTTCGCAAAGGTAAGAACTCTCTATGGCTGGCTGCTCTACTTCTCTGATCTTTCAGCTTTCACCCTAATATCTGACTCTGGGTTTTTATTTAATAAGACTAAATAGATTCGTACTTCAGGCGGTGATAGCCAGAGCAGTGCAGGCAGGGGGCAGGTTTCAGGGTAATACCTGCTGCAGGGGCATTCCTCTGCCTTTTGACTTGAGGCACCAAAGTCAGACTGCAGGAGAGAAGAGGAGGGGAAACCACAGGCTTTCACACCAGAGGCAAGTTGTGGAGCCCAGAAGACCTGCTTCAGTGTGAGCCTGCCGCTCAAGAGCCAAAGGCTTGAGGCAGCTTCTCAAGTTCTGAGCTCCTCTGCCTTCTCAACCTTGATCCTGCCTGGGAGGCACACAGCTTTCTCAGAGGTGAAGAGTGGGGAAGTAGCTTTGTGTTCAAGCAGCATGGAGGCTGGCATCCAGTGAGAACCTAGGAGGTGTTCGCCACTCCCAAGACACCGAGTTAGCATCCCTGGGAGATGACTCCTGTCTCTAGGACCAGGGTGCACTTTTTATGTTCTGGATAGGTTCTGGGTTCAGTCCACTTCTGCAAACACAGAAACCCTCCTCTAGGGCCCTGGTCCAGGCTCAGTGACTGCCAAAACTGGCTGGGGTCAAACTCTCTTATGTAGGCTCAAATGGCCAGCTGGGGCTTGGAGTCCTCAGCCTTTTCAGGGCCACAGGAGTGGCTGGCTAGGAAGTGACATTTCCTTGTCTCCCTTATAAGAACCAAGGCAGCAGAAGCTACACCCCAAGCTGTCAATCAAATCCAGAAGTGCTCAGGAAGCAAAGAGGTGGAGGAGAAGAATCCTTCTGTAGTTCTTCTTAACACACCCCTGGGCTGCTGTAGTGTTGACCCCAGAGAGGACAAATGCACCCCACAAAGCACCCCACCGTGAGACATGCTCTTCTCTTCCAAGAACAATGAGGCAAATTGGTCAGATTCTATCACACCTGAAATCCACACAAAGCCTCCTCCTTCCTTCTCTCCCTTCCCCCTTCTCCACATTGGGAGGTTGTTTCCAGCACACGTAGGCATGGAATCATGATCAGGAAAAGCACCAAAATCGAGTTTGCAGACAGAACCCAAACATGCTGATTTTTTTTTTCGTTTCCCATTTGAAACCCAAGCTGCTAGGGGAATCAGCATTGTGGGGGTGGCTGATTTCTACACAATTACAAGTCAGGTTCTTTCTATAGTTTTCCATCTGTCTTTCATGATCATCAGTGATGTGCTCCCTGAAAGTAAGTAGAGAATGCAGACTCCCCAGTGGTCCCTCAGACTCTTGCTTTGGGGGCATTAAGTGACAACTCCTCAGAGGAAAAAGTCCCTGGCCTGCAGCACAGTGGGAAGGAGGGAAGCCTACAAGGGAAGCAGGCTGTCTCAGCAGAGAGTTGCTTGGCTGTGGCCTTGCTGATTCTTCCCAGTGTCAATATCACTCTGTAAAGTGCTCACAGGGATGCGGTGTAGATTAGATGGATGGTCCATGTCAGGCCTGTGCACACTAGCTGTAGTTCTATTTACAGATGCTTTGAAACAGGAATTGGGAAGAACCCAGGAGGTCCCTGGTGGTCCAAGGGAGCTCTGGGAAGGTCTTGGAATCTATGGATGGGCACAGGAGGAAGGAGGCACAGTGGGGGATGATGGGAACACTAAGGTTTTAGGATACCAGAGTGTGATCATCAAGGCTGGGGGTGAGGAAACAGGAAACTGTCCCCCCCAACCCCAAAAGATGACTGTGGCAGAACTGGGGAAGGGCGACAGCCTTGAGTGTGAGACACAGGATTTGGCAACAGACCAGACAAGACAACTGACCAGTAGAAGATGTTTATGATTAAACCTGAACTGAGATCATGCTAGAGGGTGAGGGGAGGGCAGGGAGGGGGAAGGGAGAGGAGGGAGGAGAGGCCACAGTGAGAGGAGGGGAGGGAGATCCTACTAGAATGGGGAAAGTAGCCTCTCAGGGTGTTCGGCCTTGTGGTCACACATACAAGGGCAGAGCCACCCAGGAAACAGGAAACAACCATGGCTGACCATGGAGAAGGTCTTTAAGATGGTCATGAACTGAGCCCCCAACATTACAGGTCTTGAGTGGAGGGAGATGTGAAGACAGTCCTTACTTTGCATATAACCAAGTCTTGTCTTGTGATTCTCTCACAAAACACCAAAGACCAAATCATTCTGAAAGATCACACTCCTTCTGGTCCTGGAGGCTCACTGCTGAGGAATCACACCTGCCTGGTCTGTATGCTTCACCGTCCCTGGGAAGAGGAAGGAGGCAGGAGGTCAAGACAGAGAGAGAGGTGGCCAGAAACATCTTCTCATCAAGAAACCACTCTATAAGAGTGGCCAAAGCATGAGTCTATGCAGAGTACAGGCCTCTTAAGGGTCCCACCACGCTACCCTGGTGCATCAGATCTGAACTCTTGCATGGGTGCACATGTGTGTGTGTGTGTGTGCAGGTACATGTTCAGAGATGTGCCCTGTGCATGCAGAAACCAGAGGTCAACCTCAGTGTTGTTCCTCAGATGTCATGAATCTTGCCTTTTGAGGGATAATCTCTCACTAGGACCTGGGGCTTACTGACGAGACTAGGCTGCCTCACCAGTGATTCCCAGTGATCCTCCTGCCTTCTCCTCCATACTGCTGGCTTCTTATGTGGGTCCTGGATCAAACCCAGCCGCTCAAACCTGTTCAGCAAGCTCTTGACCCACTGAGCCATCTCCCAAACCCCTTAGGGGACATATTGAATCTACCACAGTGCTCAAGTACAATTAGGTAAGACTTTGGTTCATTATCAATTTTTAAATGTATTTCACATTATTAATTTTTTAATGTATTTCACAGAGAAGGCTGAAAACCACACATACTTTAAAATGATAATTTACTTCTTTTAAAGATTTATTTATTCTTAGTTTATGTGTATAAGTGTTTGTCTATACGTGTGTGTGTGTGTGTGTGTGTGTGTTCGTGTGTGTTGTGCAGCACCTTGGAGGCCAGAAAGAGCCATCAGATTCCCTGTAACTGGAGTTACAGGCAGTTATGAGCCACCATGTGGGTACTGACCTAAACTTAGGTTCTCTGGAAGAGCAGCCAGTGCTCTTAACTTCCAAGCCATCGCTCCATCCAAATACCAAATAATTTTTTTTTTTTTTTTGGTTTTTCGAGACAGGGTTTCTCTGTGTAGCTTTGCGCCTTTCCTGGAACTCACTTGGTAGCCCAGGCTGGCCTCGAACTCACAGAGATCCGCCTGCCTCTGCCTCCCGAGTGCTGGGATTAAAGGCGTGCGCCACCACCGCCCGTTCTCCCCTGGTACTCTTTTCCAGAAAGTCCACTTTCTTTAGTTCTTTCCAACGCACATGGTCACCTTCAGACAACAAATGCCAGTATTGCTGGATCAGAAAAAAGAAGGAAGCTGACCGAGGCCGGTCCAAACAGCTTCCCGTGCTGATGTGAGCCCTGGCTGACCACGAGCCCACTCGGGGGTTAAAGGAACTCCCCACACCAGCATTTTAGCATCATTAACAGGGTGGGATGGAATGCTGATAAGAGCCTCAAATCAAAGAGATCAAGGTGGGGCAGGCTGCTGCAAAGACCCAGTAACGGACCTGCTCAGGTAAGGGCTTAATTAGGGCTGTCACTCACACTAATCGCCTATGACTGAAGGACATGAGCCAGCATATACCAGCATGGACCCAGTGATAGGTTGGGTCCTATGGATCGTGAGCTCAAGACTGAAGATGGAATGCCTCACCAGTGTCCTGGAGGTCCCTTCTAGATCCTGGTGGCCCATATTGCCTGGATAATTCCTTCTTCCAGGCACCAGGAATTCATTGTCATCTCCCAAACAGTCTTTGTGTGATCCCATATCATTTCCTTCTTAGTGCTGGGATTAAAGGCATGTGACTCCCAAGTATTGGGATTAAAGGCATGTGTCACAGATGCCTGGCTCTGTTTCTCTCCTAGACTGAGTCAATCTCATGTAGTCCAGGGTGGCTTTGAACTTATAGAGATCCAGACGGAACTCTGCCTCTGAGTGCTGGGATTAAAGGTGTGAGCTACCACTGCCTGACCTCTATGTTTAGTCTAGTGGCTTGTTCTGTTCTCTGATCTTCAGGTAAATTTATTAGGGTACACAATATATCACCACAGAGCAGTGTGGAATCTCCCACCCAGTCATGCCCAAAGCTTCCTTTTCTCCCTCCTACTTCAGGGCCCACACTCCTTTAGGTTCCCGGGTTGGGTCTGCTGGTGGCATTCCTGGGATGATTCACTCTGCATTCTGTTTCTTTTCCCAAACAGCGGTTTCTCCTTCTCCCAAAATATCATCCCATCATCTTTTCTGTTCTGACTTCTGGGTGTCCACGTGTGTCCCAGCACTGAGTCTGATTCCAGTCCTCTTGGCTGACTCTCTGTTCCCCTCTCCGGCCCATCCTCTTCTGGCTAGTTCTTCTTTTGCAGCACCCTCACACACTTACTTAATTTTGCCCAAGGACCATCATATGCCAATGAGGGTGTGTCCTTAGATCCAACTACCCGAGCCTGGTTTTAAATGTGTATTTGCTTGTGTACATGCATGCTCCTGTGTATGCAGAAGGACATGTGTATGTGAGGGTGTGGGAACATACAAATGTGGAGGCCAGAGGACAACCTCAAGTATTATCCTCAGAAATGTCATCTACTTCTTTTGAAAGAGGCCTCTCATTAGCCTGGGACTCACCAGACAGGATAGACTGGCTGGCCATATCCAGAGGTCACCCTGTGTCCACTTTCCCAGAGCTGGAATTAAAGAACTGTGTCACCATGCCCAGCTCTTCATGGGTGCTGAAGATCCAACTAGGTCCCTACATTGTGTGTCAAGTTCTTTACCAAAATATCTCCCCAAACACCCCTTCCCCATCCTGTTCTTAAATCATTCTATTTTTAAAAATATTTACAAAATCCAGAGTATGAGGTCAGGAGCTGTTTTGGTTGTTGTTTGGTGGTGGTTGTGAGGTTTTTTTGTTTGTTTGTTTTTGGTGGTTTTCTTTTTTAGTCAACATGAGTAATGTATTGCTGACCATAAGAAAGAGTCTCAGGGGAGGGATATGCAGAGATGGGCATACATCTGCTAGGCTGGATAGCACACCAAATAAAGCAATAAGAAAGTTAATCTTCCCAGGCCCGCCTTCTGCCTGATGGACCCTTGGAGGTGACGGCAGCAATAAGACGGGCGGAGGAACTAAAGGGAAAAACATAAATTAGGCCGCGAGAGGATAAAGAGACGGATTTTCAATAGGCTTCACCTTCAGAGATGGGAGGGCCTAAATTAAATGGATCATACAAAATTCAATAAACAAGGATTGTGGACGGCCGGTGATTTATCCCATTATAATTTGAACTAAGCCAAAGCGTCAATAAGACTCCTGACCTGAAGGTCGGTAAGAGGCATCTAATCACAGGACTGGACCAGTGACTGCTGAGATCATGGCGGAGAATTTAGGACTCTGGGGTTTACTGTTGGGATTCAATTGCCCCAGAGATGAGTGCTGTCCTTGATGCCATGGAGCAGTGCCCCCAGGTCATCACCCAGCATCCCATAGCTCATAAAGGATGGTTAGGAAACCCACAGCTCCCTTTGGCTTAATGGAGTGTCCACAAGTTTCACCTTGGAGAAACCCCTGTAGAAGGCTAAAGAGAAAGGAGACAGTGTGCCTTTTCCTAGTGTCTGTGTCTCTGCAGAGCTGGGGATGCGACCCATGCCCACACAACACTCTACCACTGAGGTGCTTTCCAGACCCAGAAATTCACACTGACCAGGGCCCTGAGTCACCACAGATGGATCACAGGAAAGCATTTGCATGCTCCAGAGTCATTCAATGCCAAGGGCACACCTCTCTAGTCAGCCCTTTCTTCCTCTGGTGTCCCCCAGTCTCCTCCACTAGCTCCCCTTGTTCTTAGAGTCCTCTTGTCTTCTGCTTCAGTAGACTGAACACCATCTCTCTCTGCTGTGAGCACCGTCTTAAGTACAGCCTGCCTGTTGCTTCAATTTGTCTTAAACTCTCAGAGATGTCCTAAGATACAGGCAGAACCATTGGCTCCAAGGCCAGAGTACAGTTAGTTTCCATTTACATGGATGGCTCCTCCTGCCCACAGTTGAAAAGCAGACCAAATCAAATGCACCTCCACCTTACAAACTAGAAGCACTAGTTTGGAGGAACTCCACCGTCACATTATTCCCACATTACTACAACAGGCCTTTGGGGCACCTGGCTTGTACAGTCACCTTCATCATTTGGCTCTCTGGCACTTTTACTTCCTGAAACCATTCAGGCAGTGTTGAACTTCCACATAACAACCAAAACAATTCGGACCCTCATCATAACCTTATTCTTTACTCCCAGGAAACCCACTGGGCCCCATGGCCCCAATTCCCACACTACCTCTCCATTCATGGTCAAGGAAAGGAGAAATGATATTTTGTCCAAAGTAATATCAGATCTGATAAATTCAGCCATCTTACTGATTTTACAAGACCTTGGCCTCCTCTGCTGGCCACACCCAGGGGACAGAAACACCCAGATTCCTCACCACAGGACATCCCTAACTCTTAAACATCAAGGTCTTTTGTGCCTTGGCAACTGGGTTGAGAGCCAGTATTGCTCCAATATGGCTCCTGGAAGTTACCAGGAGGCCAACAAGCAGCAGCATCAGAGCTCACTAGAGAGGTCTTGTCTATGAACATAGATGAGGGTCACCCATTTGCATGCTTCTAGATGCTTCCATGGAGAGACCTCCTGGGGAGCTGAGGGAGTCTTGCAATCCCAGAAATTGCTTCGCTCTTATCACTTTAACTCTTATGCACATGAGAGTGAGGCCCAGAAAAGTTCAGGTTCCAGGAGTGAGCCATTTGTGTGTCCGCTGTGGCTGTGTCTCCCAGCAGATTTTATCAAAACCTGTGCTCTGAGCATTGCCTCCCTGTGTGAGGGCCGATGTGCAATCTGCCAGCCGAAGTCTTAAAGTCTGCCTGGAGGATTCTGTGTTAGCCAGTGGGATGCTTACCTGTTCACTTGATAAGATGAAATTAAATTATCCAGCTCCCCATAAGACAGGCAGCATCCAGCCAGTAGTGGATGGATTGTTTTACAATTAAAACCAGCCCAGATGCATACTGCTAAGTCATTTTAATAATGTGTGCATTGAGTTGCTTATTTTTTCCAAAGAAGCATTTCAAATAAGTAATTTAGTGGTAGAAATAAACTATGAATTTAATTTATGTGTTCATTAATTGTACAATTAAATGGAATACTAATTGACTGTAGAATTCTACCTAAATGGAACACTGCCCCGGGGTAATTAGTTCTCGTCTGTATTTCACTGTGAACATAATTTCTGAGGGGTCTCAACCCACCCAATTAGGTTTTGTTTGGCTTTATTGTAGTGTGAATCATTCTTCTATCACAGAGATTTAATCCTCCTCATGCATCTGGTGGGATGCTCTCCTGTCCTGAAAGATCATCTCTGTGTGGAAGGGCATCTGATGGCGGACAGCAGAGCCTGGAGGTTGTTGGGCTGCATTGCAGTTTTCAGGGAAGTGAGGTAGAGGCTGACAGCATGCGTCAGCAGCATGTGTACTGCTGGGGTACCTCCTGAGGGGGCCAGGGTGGGGACAATACCTACAAGCCTGTCTATATCCTCACTCTCCTTGACACCTAGAATGGTTTTTGTCTTAGCAGATGATGCCTGCACAGGCTGCTGGCTCTGGTGCTGAGGCAGACTACCGTGCAGGCAAATGCTTGTGCAGAAGGCAAAGTCCCTTTCCACAGGGAGAAACGGCTCTTAGGGAACACTTGATCTTTAGGGCCTTGCCCTGATGGCATTGGTCAGAGGGTTTAGTTTCTCTCAACCAGTTCCTCTGGCCTGTGTCTGAGACATGCTCAGCCCAGGTGTGTCGATTCCCATTGCAAAGAAAAAAAAGAGAGGGAGAGAAGGATAGAGGAAAGGAAGAAAGAGAGAGGAGTGGGGGAAAGAGAGAGGGAGGGATGAGGGGGAAGAGGGAGGGATGGGGAAGAGGGAGGGATGAGGGGGAAGAGGGAGGGATGAGGGGAAAGAGGAAGGGATGGGGAAGAGGGAGGAATGGGAAAGAGGGAGGGATGAGGGGAAAGAGGAAGGGATGGGGAAGAGGGAGGGATGGGGAAGAGGGAGGGAAGGTGGCCCCGTTTGGGCCATCTAGGATTCTTGTTTCTGTTTCTGGAATCAGGCAGAGAATGCCCAAGTCACTGTGTCTTCTGCCACAGCCATAGCTTCTCAGCAGGGTGCTAACCCTTTAGTACTTAGAACTCTTGGGCATGCTTACAACTTTGCTTGTAACTTATCATCAGTCTCCCCAGAGAGATCATAGATTTGCCTTGCAAAGCACCTGGTTTATAGAAGCTACTGGTGAATATTTACAGAATCAATTAAGAAACTGAGATGGTCAGTTTATAAAGGCTTATTTTGGTTCAAGATGGCAGAGGTTTCAGTCCAGGCAGAGCATCATGGTGGGAGTGTACGGCACAGCTCATCCACCACTCCATGGCAATGGAAAGACAAAGAGAAGGGGGAGAGAGAGAGAGAGAGAGAGAGAGAGAGAGAGAGAGAGAGAGAGAGAGAGAGAGGCTGGGGAGCCAGGACTTCAGTATTTCTTCAAGGGTAAGCCTCCAATAACCTTTCGCCTACTGGGTCCCAACTACCTAACATTCCACTCCTCCCAGGGTCCCTCAGCTGGGAACCAGGCCCCAGGACACAACCTTTAGAGGCATTCCAGATTCGAACTAAGGCTGCTGGGTCCCCAGTCACATTTGAAGGATACAATATCTCGTACACCCGTGTGTGAGAACGTGGCCTTGAGGTCGACCTCAGGTGTCGTCCTCAATTGCTATCTGACTTGTTTTTTGAGGCAGGGTCTCGCACTGAACTTGCCCCTCACTGAGTGGGCTAGGCTGGCTGGCCAGCAAACCCTGGCAATCCCTCTGTCTCTGCCTTCCCATTGCTGGGAATACAGGCATGTCCCACCACACCTGGCTTTTATGTGGGTGCTGGGAAGTGAGCTCAGGTCCTTGTACAATAAGCATGTTACCAACTGAGCCATCTCCCCAGTCCTGAGGGTTGAGTCAATTTGCGATTCTTCAGGTCCCTCTCCAGTCCTAAACCAAATTAAACAACAGGTTATGAGGGGCACAGGTCAGCATCCTTCCCAAGTTGGCTTCTCAAACCTTTCTGCCAAGAACCTGGGTATTCCTCAGGAAACATTGATGGGAAAGCCAAGGAGATGGCATTATCTACGGACATGGCAGATAGGAAGGCTTTGCTGTGGGTTGTGGTGTTCCCTTTGAGTAAGAAAGCAAAGGTGATTACCAAATGCAGTGACCATGTGAACATTGATGGAGCCCTGATACAGAGTTGAGCACACAGGCCAAGGGGGTCCTCCTTCAAACAGGCCAGATGCAGGCACGTTTGGGCTAAACACGAAACAAGAATATTTTCAGATGAAGGAAAATATGGCTGAATATGAACAAACACAGATTAGTGGTCTCAGCTTGTTCTTCAGCCATGTTGTATGTGTGCATTTGAATGTGTGTGTGTGCATCTGTGTGCGCTTGTGTGTGAATGTGTGTGTGAGAATGTGTACCTGTATGTGTCTGTGTGTGCTTGTATGTGTGTGTGGATGTGTTTGTGCATGTGTCTAAGTGTGTGTGTCTGTGTATGTTTGTATGTGTGTGTATGAATGTGTTTATGTGTGTGTGTGTGCATGTGTGAATGCGTGTGTGAGAATGTGTATGTGTCTGTGTGTGCTTGTATGTGTGTGTGGATGTGTTTGTGTGTCTATGTGTTGTGTGTGAATGTGTTTGTGCGTGTGTGTAAATGTGTGTATATGTACGTAAATGTGTTTCTGTGTGTCAGTGTGTATGTCTGGGTGTCTGTATGTGGGTGGCAGCACACTTGTGACAGTCAATTTTCAGAAGTCAGTTCCGTCCTTTCACCGTTTGGAACGGAGGAATCAAGCTCAGGTGGCCAGGGCGGGGGTGCTTCAGGGGCCTTCACTCCAGAGCTGTCTCACTAGCCCTTCCAGCCACTCTTGGAGGGCCAAGCCCAGGAACTTATGGCCTCAAGAGGCCACCCACAAATATGTTGGGAGTTTTGAAAAACACCTTGAGTGAGTGTCCCACACATCAAGTCTGAGGCTGCGTTCAGTGGAGTCTAGGAGGCCTGGTCTCTACCTAGCCGCCTCATTCTTTTCTGTGGCTGGGACAGAGAACGCTTAGTAAAATCATTTTATCACGCATTACCATTCCTCATGCACGAAGTGGGGGAAATGAGCCCAAATGAGATTGGGGCTCCTTTGCGTTTTCCAGGTTTTAAAAAGAAAAGAGCATTCTTGTCCGCACAGGCAGCACACACAGAAAGCCTTCCCAGAAAGGGAGGAGTTGAGTTTTATGGGTCACGGTGACCTGATACCGATTCATGCTAACATCCACTTCTAATTGGAACTGAAAACTTTGTATTTTTATCTTGTTTTTACAAACCTCTTCAAATGTGAATCTGGAAACCTCATTGGAAACTTCTTTTCTCTGTCACACTTCGTCAAAATAAACCTTCGCTAAAAAAGACTGAAGTTTGCTTCTTATCCAAGAGACGGCTAGAAACAGTAGGACTTAATCTCTAGTTGAAAAAGAAAAAAATAATAATAAAACAAGAAAACAAGCTCGGCCTGGCCACAGCAGCCCAGCTCTCAATTTCTCCAGTGCAGACAGGGTTGACCTTGGAAGTAAGGGCAGTCACTAAACTTTGCTTGGCCTCATTTCTTTAGTTTTAAAAGGAGATGGGAACATCTACTTCAGGAAAGCAGAGGTAGAAATAAAATTACGTAAGGATGGGTAGGGACTCCACCACTCACGACACAGCTGGCAGAAGTAGCAGGTTGGAGAAGGGGAAACTCATGTGGGGAAGGACATATATCCTTGACATTCATGGTAGAGAAGGGCCCATGTGTTTGAGAGTTCCTCTCACTCATCCAAAGAATGGCTGTCAACATTTGATTAGGCTCCCATTTCAGTGAAACCATCAACCACCATCCTCTGAGGTGGCCCTCAAGCTTGATAAGCTAGCTGGTTCTTTTGATGTACTCCTGAGTAGAGGAGGCAGCACACGATTTAAGAAGATTCTGAAGACAAAGGAGCAATCTAAGTGTCTTTCTCACCCTCCAGAGACTGTCCCCCCCAAATCTAGAAGTCTTAAAAACATTGTTGCAAATGTATCTACACACAGTGGCATCTTGGAGGCTGGTTCTTTGTTTGGCAAACCACAGCTACTCTCCTGACTGTGGCTGGTTACAGCGAAAGACACAGCAAGGTCAGCCAGGGGAAGACACCATGTTCAGCGTTCTCTCCTGGTGGAGCCAAGAGGACATGACTATGTTTCCAGCAATTATGTGGGACAGCACATGTGTGTGTCACCAGCTGGGGAAGTTCCCTGAGCCTTGATGTTCAGACTACTGACCAGAGATCCATCCCATAGGCAGTGCTGACCTCTATATGGCTGACCTTCATCTCCAGTATCTCCAGAGGTTGGGCTGACACTGTGTGGCCCAAGGTTCCAAGGTCAACAAAACCTTGTCTTCTTCAGGCAGGATGCTCCAAGGGTTCAGGGGTGACCTCCTGACCTAGGGGAAGAATCCATGTGCATCTTCTACCAGAATATTGCTAACTGAAAAACATTGAGACATAAATAACAACAAATCATCAGAGGAAACAATGGCGGAGGGGCTCAGGGGTCCTAGAAAGTGTTAATTATCAAACAATTGCCAGCACTTAGAAGAGCTGCTTTGCATGTTAAATATATCAGGACACAGGGACAAGTGACTATGGCCATGTCTCATCACTGAGTGCCAGAGGGTCTATCTTGATTCCAGAACCCATGAGAAGCTAGCCAATTGTTCTGTATCAAGAGAGCAGAGGACCTGCTTGGTCTTGCAGGTCGACAGCCACAGCTACTCATGCTGTTGCTGTGAGCAGTCAAGGACAATGTGTGCTCTGTCTAGTCTTATGTCAACTTGACACACAAACTAGAGTTATCTGAAAAGAGGGAAACCTAATTGAGTAAAATGCCTCTAAGATCTGGCTGTAAGGTGTTTTCTTAATTAATTATTGATGGGGGAATGCTGTGGATATCGCTCTGTATAAATAAAATGCTGATTGGCCAGTAGCCAGGCAGGAAGTATAGGCAGGACAAGCAGAAAAGAGAATTCTGGGAACAGGAAGACTAAGTCAGGAGACACTGCCAGCCACTGCCATGAGTACCAACATGTAAGATACTAGTAAGCCACAAGCCATGTGACAAGGTATAGATTTATAGAAATGGGCTAATTTAAGATATAAGAACTAGATAGCTAGAAGCCTGAGCCATTAAGCCAAACAGTTTAAATAATACAAGAGTGTGTGTTTATTTTATAAGTGGGCTGTGGGACTGCCGGGGCTTGGTGGAAACTGGAGAGAAGCTCTCCAGCTACAGGGGAGGACCCAGCCAATGGTGGGTGGGGCCATTCCTGGGTTAGTAGTCCTGGGTTCTATAAGAAAGCAGGCTGAGCAAGTCAGGAAAAGCAAATCAGTAAGCAGCATTCCTCCATGGCCTCTGCATCAGCTCCTGCCTCCAACGTCCTGTCCTGTTTGAGTTCCTGTCCTGACTTCCTTCGATGATGAACAGCAATGCTGAAGTATAAGCCAAATCAATGCTTTCCTCCCCAACTTGCTGCTGTGAGATGTTCTATATGTCAAATGTGTGCTCTGATTGGTCAATAAATAAAACACTGATTGGCCAGTGGCCAGGCAGGAAGTAGGCGGGACAAGGAGAGAGGAGAATTCTGGGAAGTGGAAGACTGAGTGGGAGAGTCACTGCCAGCCGCCGCCATTACAAGCAGCATGTGAAGATGCCAGTAATCCACGAGCCATGTGGCAAGGTATAGATCTATGGAAATGGATTAATTTAAGCTATAAGAATAGTTAGCAAGAAGCCTGCCACGGCCATATAGTTTGTAAGCAATGTAAGTCTCTGTGTTTACTTGGTTGGGTCTGAGCAGCTGTGGGACTGGTGAGTGACAAAGATTTGTCCTGACTGTGGGCAAGGCAGGAAAACTCTAGCTACAATTTGCTTTTTGGTCTGGTGTTTTATCACAGCAATAGAAACCCTAACTGAGATAGCATATAAACAGACAAAGTGATGGGGATACAGTTGTAGCCAGAAGTTTCTCCAGTCCCACCCAGCCCCAAGGTCCCACAGCTGCTTACAAAATAATCCTTCAGAGGATTAATATTAATTGCAAATTCTATGGCCTATTAGCTCAGGCTTCTTACTAGCTAGATCTTATAACTTAACTTAACCCATAACTATTAATCTATGTATTGCCATGTGTTCTATGGCTTTACCTGTGTCCCATTACATGTTGCTCCTTGGTTTGGCGTCTCTCCTCACTCCCCTTTCTCCTCCCACTATCTCTCTTAGATTTTCCTGTCTGGCTCCATCCTGCCCTGCCATAGGCCAATGCAGTTTTATTTATTAGCCAATGGGAGTAACACATATTCAAGGCATACAGAAAGATATCCCAGAGCATCCAGTCAAACCATGGATCTCAAGATTCTAATTGGTGTGATTTTCACATACTGTGATAGGTTTTGCTCTTGGATTCTTGAGTAAATGAATCACAGCATTCCAAACGGTGTTACTGTTGTCTGGCGTTACAAGTATGGACCATGTCAGGATCCATTTGTTGAATCCTGTGGATTGCACTGCAGAGAACCAACATTGATATAAACTATGGATGCTACTTAATCAAAAGGTAGTAATGTTTATTGGTTGATCTGTTTTACTGCACAAATATATTAACAGAGAAAAACATGTACAACCCATGTGGGAAATGGGGCTGGTTATTATGTAGGTTTTTATAAACTACCTATTCAATTAAAGCATCCTTAGCTCTTAGATCATAAGAAATTAGGCCGAGGGTTGGGAGTGAGCCATGGACATCATCACAGATCTTAGGCCTTACATAAGATCACAAATGCATGTGTCCCCAAGAATGGGACCAATGCAATGTTCTAGAACACGCTCTGGGCAGCGGAAGCAAGAGTCAGTTTGGAGCACAGAAGAGGATTCTGAGAGAGGAACTGGGGAGAACCTGATGAAGGTAGGACCACCCTCTTTGAATTTGTCCTAGTTAGCTTAACTTGTCAACTTGACACAACCTGCAGTCACCTGAGAAGGGAGTCTGAATGAAGGACTTGCCAGATCATATCAGCCTGTGGCATATCTGTCTGTAGGGATCATCTTGATTATTAATTGATGTAGGTGGGCTCAGCTCTTGGTGGGTGGCACCATTCCCTGGGTCCTGGGCTATACAAAAGAGCAAGCCAAGCATGAGCCTGTGAGTAACCCAGCAAGCAGACTTCCTCCACAGTCTACCTCAAGCTCCTTCTTGAGTTTCTGCCCTGACTTCCCTCAGAGATGAACTGTGACCTGGAAGTGTAAGATGAAATGAACCCTTTCCTCACCTAAGTTCTGTCAGTCATCGTGTTCATCATGACAGAACAAACTAGAACAATGCAGTTTTCCCAGAACTTCCCAGCAACCAGAGAGTCCATGCAGAGAGCTCACATGGCATTGGCTTCTACCCAGCTTGGAAAACCATTCTTCAAATCAGCTGCTGGTTTAAACAGCTTTATTACTTGTGGTGAAATTCAACCCTAAAGGGAGACAGGAATTTCTTCAGATATTATGGAGCTCTTAATAAAGCTGCTCATCCTCACTTCTTGAGGATGAACAATCAATAACAGACTGCTTTGAACAATGCAATAAGCACAATTCATTTGGCAAACATGTATTGAGTGCCCACTGTGTACTCGTTGTTCTTGACAGCAAGATCTTGTGGCAATTTGGGGAGGCTGGACAGGCCCTCCAAGGAGGAGGCTGAGAAAGTGGTGTCCTATAGACTGTATGGAATGTTTGCTAATAGATTTCAGTACGACCGATGCTTTCCCTGTGTGGCCACCTGGTGCCTGTGAGTGGTCGTTTGAGATGGCTTTGGCTGTCTGCCTCCAATGAAGCTCGTTAGAAGAACATGTGAGCCAGCAGCCACTTGACAGGAAAATCCTGATATTTTCATTCTGTCAGCCTGGGGCTCGACCTCTTTTTCTAAACAGTAGCAATGAGCCAGAGCTGATTTCCCATGAGGAAGTTGAAAGTGGAAGGCTCCTCTGAGTGCTGGAGACCAGTCAGCACAAACCACGTTGGATCCAAACCCTTGGTCTGCGCATTGGTCGATGTGCCTGCACCGCACTTTCTTCTTTCCTTGGACTTAGGATTGGAGACCTAGTTACCGTCTCTACAGTTGTGTTGAGGTTTACTCTCATTACATGGTCAGTAACTCATTGGAGACAGCATTGATCATCACTTGGGGAGGGGTTCCACTCTTTGTCCTTCAGAGGCCTCTTCCCAAGGGCAAGCCTTCCATCTGTAGCCTGTGTTCCCCCCCAAAATCGGCCCACCTTTCAAAAGAGCCCAGGCAGCACAAGCAAAGGGTTCAGTGCACAGAGCCCAAGTCTAACCCAGGGAATGCCCTATGATTTCCTGGCTCTCTGATCTGGGTTGTAAATTATATGATTTTCAGTGCCTCATTTTCCCTACTTGCTAAGTGGAGATTGTGTTGATATTGTGTTCCCCAAAATATTGTGCACCCTAATAAACTTATCTAGGGTCAGAGAACAGAACAGCCACTAGATATAGAGGACAGAAAATGGTGGCACACAAGCCTTTAATCCTATCACTTGGAGGGCAGAGATCCATCTACATCTCTGTGAGTTTAAAGCCACACTGGAAACAGCCAAGCATGGTGACTCACACCTTTAATCCAAGGAAGTGAGCCTTTAATCCCAGGAAGTAATGGCAGAAAGCAGAAAGGTATATAAGGCATGAAAACCAGGAACTAGGCTGGTTAAGCTTTTAGGCTTTTGAGCAACAGTTCAGCTGAGACTCATTCTGGATGAGGACTCAGAGGCTTCCAGTCTGAGGAAACAGTATCAGCTGAGGAATTGGCAAGGTGAGGAAGCTGTGGCTTGTTCTGCTTCTCTGATCTTCCAGCATTCACCCCAATACCTGGCATTAGGTTTGATTTTTATTAATAAGACCTTTTAAGATTTGTGCTACAGGGGATAATATAGATATATATTTGGGGATGCCTGACACAAACCATGGAATGTACCAGTGACATGACAGAGACACCAAGACCAAGGTGGCAATTCCCCTGCAGAGCACTTGGGTGAAAGAAAGAGGAGAAAGCAAATGACAGCCTGCAGTGGAGACAGCCTGGTGTGGTTCTCGGACTCAAACACGCAGGCCTTCCCACATGTGACCCATCATGGTGTGTGGCTCTCAGACTTGAATGCCCAGGCTTTCCCACATGTGACCAATCACGGTGCATGCCTCTTTGACTTGAATATGCAGGCCTTCCCATGCATGAACAACCACCATATGTGGCTCTCAGACTTGAATACACAGACTTCCCCATGTGAGACTAACCACAGTATGGGCCAGACCCATGCAGCCTCCCATCTCTGTCTGCTATGTCACAGGCATTCAGTGCCTTCTGGAATGTTGAGAAAATCATAGCAAGAGGACTGGTCTCACTCTCGTCTACTCCCAATACACACTCATCAAGAATAAACCAAATGGCCTCAGCAGAGAGTGGAACCCAGGGCTGTGAGAGTCACTTGTATAGAGGGGTATTTGTCCTACAGCTGATCTGAGTCCACCAGTCTGTAGCCCTTCCCCAGATATAGTACATCCTTCTTGGGTCACTCAGCATTAGCTGTGGGTGATCATCATAGCCACCAGTCAAGTGGATCTGTGTTCTGACTCTAGCCCCACCCCCAGACTCTGGGGGGAGGGCAACATGATAAGAAAAACTGGAGGAAGCCTCTTTCTCCCTCAATTTATGGCCTCTCTGGTCTTTTCCGTTAGCTCTCAGCTTCCCTGCTCCTTTCTTTGTGAGACAGCTCTGTATACTGACATCAAAGGCATCTCACGATGCAGGAGTGGTGAGCAGGGGCGCTCTGGAGTGAGAGAGTCAGAGAAGGTCACCCACCGTTCAGACTAATGAAACGCAATACCCCTGGCACGGTGGGCTGGCCTCCAGGGTCTGTAGGAGCCTCCTCATGACAACAGTGATCGAATACCATCGTGTCACCTTAGCCCATGCCCTAGAGGAGGACCATGTCAGTTCCAGTGCCGAGGTGCAGAGAAGCTCATGGACTCTGGGGAGGCGAGTACAAGTAGGTCAGGGCCTTTCCCGCCTCTCACCTCCACTCCCACCAGCGCTCATAGATTAACCTGTCCCTGTGTGACAGGCTAGGGAAAAAAATCCTAGGTGGCACGTTCCTACCTTTGAAAACACCACAGTCAAAGGTGATGTAGCCAGGCCGCAGTGTACACCCCCAGCAACAGGAGCGAGAGGGAGACACACACGCTGCTAGCTCCGGAGCTGAAAGAGCACAGTTGACAGCAGGAGACGCCCGCACATCCCGCATTGAAAACAAGTCCCGCTTTTAACTAGAGGTCCAGTGAAGGTCAGGCATGGGGTGATCTTGAAGGAGGGACGTCCTCAGGTCAAAAAGGGGAGAATTATTTTGATTCTGATGCTGAATTCTTCACATGGAAAAACCGAAGAGCAGCCATGTTGGCCGAGCTGGCTGTCCTCTCCACAGCGGCTGCTCCGGGTCGTGCATCCATGCAGATCTCAACAACGGTTCAGCGCGGCTGGAGAGAGAGGCTGTGACAGGCAACCAAGAGAAGAGAGTGGATAATTGATGGCAACCAATCAAATGTGCCATGGAATCCGGTCGGCCCCATTTCACCTCGTCCTGTGTGGAGCATCTGCCAAGGGCAGGGTGAGGAAGCTGCTTGCTCCCACACCCTTTCCTGATGTGTTCCACTGATCTTTTCCATTCTTTCTTGACACCATTTGTAACATGGGCTCGTATTGCTGAGTCAGTGTCAATGGAAGACAAGAAACACTGCAATTAAACGAGGACGGTGAATGTAGGAAGGAAGGCAGCACAGGCCAGCGGAGTAGTCACACGATGACAAAGCTCTGGTAAAGTTGCACGAGAGCACATCTGGCTGTTGCCACAGTTTAAGGGGGTGTCACTAACAGCTGCTCTCACAGGTGTGGCTATAGGCAGAGCGGGTGTCTTCTCACACTAGGTGTGTTGCAAGGACATCTAGATGAACATAAGAACCAAGAGAACATCCTTGGAAATGTCTTTAAAATCAGCAAGGAAATGGTGCTGTGATGGTTAATGTTGACTGTCTCCTTGATAGGCTACAGAATCACCTTGCCAAGAGAGACCTCTGAGCACGAGGAGTATCCTAGATCAGCTTGGTTGAGATGGGAGTTTGCACCCCTGATGTGGGGCACATCACCCCATAGACTAAGACCACATAAAGGGGAGGAAGGCCCCTGAGCCCCCAAGTTCACCTCTCTCTGCCTCCTGCCTGTGGAGACAGTGTGACCAGACGACTCAAGCTCCTGCAGCTCTGCCCACCCTTCTGGGCAGGGCTTCACCCTGGAGCTATGAGCCCAGATGAACTCTCCCTTCCTTCAAGTTGCCTTTGTAGGGTTTTGTCCCAGCAACAAGATAAGTAAACTCATACACTAATGTGTGCCTGTAAGCATCACACCTGGGAAGTGGAGGCAGGAGAGTGAGGTTTGAGCCTTGCTTAGGATACGGAGTAAGACCCTACATGAAAGAAACAACAACAAAACACATTCAATCAGAAGCAGTGGCTTTGATTTCTCTTCTATTTACATCCCTTAAAAATGACATTCTCAAGGAATTACCACATCTTAATGCCAGGTTTCCACTGAAGGCCTCATAGGGTATGTGGCTTGTTCACAGATGCAAACTCATGTTCCAAGGGAAAGTATGTCTCTACAAGACACTATTTTCCTAAAGACTTTGAAACACTTTGAACTCCAGAGCTCGCTGCTAGAAGGGTGCTCTGGGGCCAATAGCCTTGTATCACAAGGAGCTGGTAACACTCAGACCTGCTCAAGGCCATGTGCCTCGCTGGTGCCATTACACATAAGAAGGTCAGCATCGTGCAGGGTGGTGGTGGCTACAAGGACGGCTCATGGCTTCTAGCTCAGCCATGGCAATCCAAATCAGTGACCTCCCCAGCTGCTAGAGATTTGGCTTTAAGACCAGGAGCCAGTATATCAGATGCCCACAGAGCTCTGCCGATGTCTGATAGCCACCAGAGGCAAAGCAGTGCCTTCAGCCAGAATTTTTGAGACTGTCTTTAGAATATGATCCTTACTTATTGTTCCCTCTGTTGGCTGTAGTGAAGCCAAAGAGTGTTCTGAAGTAGTTTACCTTCCAAGGGGAAGATGACGGGAAGATCTCCCAGAGCCTTAACTGGCTCAGTCCTGCTCCTTTGCTTCTGCCTTCCCAGGCCCCACGGTCTCTTCTTGCTGTAGTCATATCTTACTTATCATTGTATAATCACAAAGGCTATTTACACTTCGTATAGCTAGCATCCCTCCTCCCTCTGTGCCATCCATTTGCTGAAATACCATGGAGGTGGGTAAAATCGTGACAAGCAGAGGAAATGGATTTGGGGTGGTTTGTTTCACTTGATGTTCAATGCATTGTTTTGTTTTCCTATCAAGACATCTGTTTGGTTAGCTGGTCATTTCGAATAGTTTGGAGTCTGGTGCCTCCTTAGAAGAGAACCCACCTCAGCATTTTAAAGCTGAATTCTACACAGAAGTGTGTTTGGCTATTTGTTTTATGCTGATGCTTATGCTACCTCCAAGCAAAAAAAAAAAAAATCTTTTTGAAAAGGAAAAGCACACTTTTATTTTTTATTGAAACATCCCACCCGCTTCTTTATACATCACAGGAGCCTATTCATTTGTATAGAATGGTCATTGAGATATTCCATCTATTCAACATTCGCTTAGCTCAGTGCAAATGTAAAATGCAATCCTGCTCTGGCCAGGAAGAGAATGATTTTTGGAGCAACAATTTCAATCCATTATGGACCTGTCGAATATTTGGACATATCCATTTCTCAAAAGATGACTGACAGAAAGCCAAAGGCCCATGCAGCTGCTGGGGCTGGCTGGGCTGGCTGCGATCTGCAGTGCTGAAAGAGAGGCTGCATCTCTCTGCATCATGTTAAAGACATGTACCTGGACTTCAAACCGCAGAAACATAGCCAGTGTGAATTGACTTTCAAATTCAGAGGTGATGGTTTATGACTTATTTTCAAAATAGTGTATCTGTGAAAAATTAAGAGCCACAAGGATCCAATTATCTCAATGGCAGTCTAATTTATGTGGCATGAAGCACTTTAAAAAAAAATCAGGGTATGTTTAGTAAGGCTAAATTGGTGTTTTCTTGCTGGGTCACAGCTTGAAGTCTGTATGAATGGTGTGGCTCTCATTAAACACAGTCGACTTAAGATTGCTTAGGTGAAGTTTGTGTCCCTCCATAGGTGTGGTGCCTCTGGGAGCCTCTGGCTCTGTGCCTACAGGCACTGGAGTGGGCTCACCCTGCATTCAGAGTCTCGGACTTCCACGGTTGCCTGTTCCCTGAACTGCAGTCTTGGCGGCACACCGTATTGATTTGGAGAAGGAGCTCGGGAATGGATCAATAGCTGTTGGCAGCTAAAATCTTCAGATATTTGCTACAGAACCAGATAGTTATGTTTCTGTGGAGCGGGAAGGTGGTGGGTGCTCAGTTCCATGATTAAATAACTCCTGGTTGGGCTGTTGTTGACAAGTGACAGGTCAGCACGTGGTGCGTGTGTTCTGTGATTGCTCTAAACGGTAGTGACCCGTGTTGGCCTGCTCCTCTGGCTCCTACACAGTGAAGGGAATTTGTCACTTGCTGGTTTAAAAGCAGTTTCTCACCTCTAATGAGCTCTGCAGATGGAGCAGGACTCAAGCTGAAACCTGCCACGACCACCAAAATACAGTGTGGCTGAAGGAGGCTGAAGACCTTGGGGTCTGTATGCTGCGTCCAATGAGCCATTCTCCCTCAGATTTCCAGGAAGCAGAGTGGTACAGCCCTCAGCTATGGTGAGCCCAGCTCTTCACAGTGGCTTGGAGGTACCAACCAGCTCCATCACTCGGGGTCTCTGGAATCTGAACCTTCCTTTGCAAAAGGGAAAAGGGCAACCCCTGTCTCAGGAGTCCTCAGGTAGGACAGGTTGTTTGAGAACAGCTGGTATTACCGTCCTAACCAGAGCATCCTTGATCAACCCCACCAGGATCAGAATACGGTGGCATGGGCTGGGGAGGGGCTGATGACCCTCAGCTGGGATTCCAACCACCTCCTCACAACTGACTTGGGAGGTGCTGGAGGACATGGGAGGCAAGAAGTTGAGGAAGAGGAGACTCCATCCAGCTGTGGGGGACATCAGTCAAATGTGTTGGGGTGAGACCTTTCAGTGCTGTTTGTTTGGAGTGGTCATATGCTGTGGTAGGCAACCCCACACCAATGCTCCTGTAGGTCGGTAAGTTCACTGGTTCGCTAAGTTAGAAGTTGCTGTAACCATTATTACTTTGATGCTGGTACCCTACCTGGGGTGGGTTGGGGAGGGATAAATGCTGGTCATGTCTTCCCAGGAAAAGTTCACAGTGCACAGATGAAATGCCAAACACGGTTCACAACCAGGTACACCATAGTGTCCAGAATGATATTAACTTATTAGGATTAAATTTATTTGTATATTTTACACAGACATGTTTCTGCATGAATACCTGTCTGTCTGTCTGTGTATTTTTCAGACCTTAATATCCAGTCTTCTATCAGGTACATGGAGAATAAATCAGTCTCTCTCTCTCTCTCTCTCTCTCTCCCTCTCGTCCTGGCCTGGTGTTGACTCCCATAGTCTCAGACCCTAAGTGGCACACCTCTGTTACTGTTGGGGCTTCCTCATTTCAAGAGCACCTAATCTAAATGATAAGGGTCAGGAAGCTCTAAGGGCACAGAGCTGTTGTTGCCCTCCCCCTAGCTCTTCTATGTCCAGGCCAGCATAATAAGAGCAGTGAGTTCAGAGCCATAGACCTTTACTCTACATTTCCATACACACCACCCAGCTCACCCACTCTGCTGGCGGGGGGGGGGGGGGGGGGGGGCGGAGGGCTGGGGGGGAGCAGTGGCCGGGAAAGGCGGCTTCTGTTCAAGCTCACCTGCACAGTCTATGCAAGATCCTCCTCTCAGCTGGGTCACAGGCATCGGATTTAAATTCCTCACTAGGCCAGTGTCAAAGGATTTACCGAACCCCGTGGTGAGTACAGACACAAACATACTTCCTCCTGTGAGGAGAGGAATGAAGTCTGTAGGCATAGAGAAAGCAAGGCCGGAGGCAGAGGCACAATGCCCATGCCCTCTACTCGCTGAAGCAACCAGGGCCCTCCATCTGGTTAAAGGAACCACAGGACTTTTCATCACTTTGCTGTTCTCCATGTGGTGAATATCATCGGACACAAGGACAAATGATAAACTGTCAAGTACCAGAGAAGAGTCTGCTCCCAGTTCATGGCAATCCCATACCGGAAAGCTGTGAAATGATGTGTATTTTTGGTGAGGTGAGCACATCACAAGACCTATCACACTTAGCAGTGCTGACATTTGGGAGGACTAGATAATTCTGTGTTGTGAACACTTGGGCTACTGAGCAGAGAGTCCCAAATGTTCTTCAAAGCAAAGATGCCGCCATTGACCATTGCTGTGCTGGGGCTAATGCTTGTGTTTATGCACACCTTAGCTGGGAGTCTGAACGGAGGCTACAGCCTGGGCCAGTTTCTGTTGTAACAATCCCATCCCCACACACGGTGGCATAAACACTACAGTACATTACCCTAGAGGTCAAAGTTGAAGATCATGTCTCACCTGGTTAGAGTTGGGGGAATAAGGACAGTAGGGCTGATCCTTCTTGTGGTTCAGGGCGGAGTGCCCACCTCTCTAGCCGAAAGTCACCACATTCTGTGACTGCTGGTTTCACCAGCCCTCTTCAAAGCTGTCAACAGTGACTGAGCCCTTTGATGACATCAACCCTCTTCTGTCTCCTTACCCCTTAATGACTCATGATTGCATTGGTCCTTGATTTCACTGTCTTTGTAGGGATGTGGGGGTGCATTTGTGTGCATGCTCATGCATATGCAGCACTTTGGACCATGAGCTGGGAGTCCAGCAGGTGGCTGGTGGTATCTGGCTCAAACAACTCAATGGTCATCGCTGCCGTGATTCAACTTGTACTGTGATGTTATTTATCCAACTGTGAATTTACTGAATTCCTTTTAATTGCTCACTTTAATCAAGTGAGTTTTATAGGACATAATCATATCCCAATCAATATGTTTTTAAAGATCTATTGCTTAGGGGACTGCTTCATTCTGAAAAGAATTTGTGATCAACAAAGCCCACTGAGAGCACTTCCTCAACTCAAAAGCAAGGAACATTTCTGTTGGAGTAGCATGCAACCATCCCCATAATAAAGTCTCTGGCATGGCTGTAGACAGCTACCCTGTCTGTGAAAATGCATCTGAATTTTTACAATTCTTTTCATAGATGACATGTCTGGACATCACCTTTAAGGGTGAGTTGCTTTATCCACACAACAGGCAGCTGTGCTTACTATCCTAGACTTCTGATCTTTGAAGCCACACCAAAACTGTCACCAGTGTATCCATACCTGTCCATGTCTCCCTCCTTCTGAAGACCCACAACAGTGACCTGTAAGATCCTTCTCTCTGCCTTGCCATTGAGACACCACCTGGACCAAGGACACAGTGAAGCATTTAACAGAGAATGAGATGCAGGGGCCTCCACCCCCGGGAGAGGAAAGGGTTCTCCTATCGCACAGGTCTCCTAATTTATTTATGAGATTTCAGCTGTGCCCGGTGTCACAGGCCTTTAGGGCACACTGATGACTTTAACTTACTTGATTAAAACCTGAATTTGGAATCAAAGAGGGAGGTCAGGAGCTGAAGGTGTCATTCACTACTGGTCCCTGAGCATGAGGGAAGGTCACCTCTGAGCAATGTGACTTTTTTCAAGAGTTAAGATTTTTGGGATACCAGGGGTGTCCAGAGCTGCACAGTCATGAATGAAAGTAAAGGCTTTTGAAAGAGAATTTAGGGCCCAAAGAAATTTTGCAGAAATGTCCCTGAGAGTGCACAGACCCTTCATCCTATCTTCCCTTATGTCAGCATCTTAAACAGCCATTGAACATTTGCTGGAACTCAGAATTTGTACTACAGAGATATTTGCTGGTTAATCTATTCCTCAGATTTTCCAGGGATTTACCCCAGGACTCACACTAAATGGGATCACCCTGTGCTTTGTCTTCTCTGGTCTGAGACCGGCCTTCAGCCCCTCCTCATCTCTCTAGACCTCAACAGTATCAAAGAATACTGACCAGTTGTTTTTTATTATTATTATTATTATTATTATTATTATTATTATTATTATTATTATTGGCCTGGAGTCCCTCTGGTGTTCACTGTGACTAGGCTAAAGTGACATGACATGGGAAGGGTCACCCTGGAGGTCATGGGACCCTCCTAGCGCCTCCAATCAAGGGCTCATGAGATCTGCCTTGGTTACTTTTCCCATCACTGGGATCAAATACCTGGCAGAAAGTACTTAAAAATGCTCGTGTGATTCATCATGGTGACGGGGGTGTGGCAGCTGGTCACGTTGCTTCTACAGTCAGGAAGTAGAAAGAGATGAACACTGGGCACCACTGACTCATGCCCAAGGAGTCCCAGAAGAACATTTAATTCTCCTTTTTGTTCAGTCCAGGACCCTAACCAATAGGATGGCACCACTCAGGTCAGGGTGGGACTGCCTTCACAGTCACACCCAGAGGCGTGTTTCCATGGAGATCCCAAATAGAGTTCAAGACGAGCTGTCATGACGCCCATCTGACTGAAGCCTTGATCTTGGGCCAATATGTGCTAGGTCAGGGGTTCACTGGAAAAGCCCCGTTTTCCCATCATTATTGCTCAGCTTTTGAAGGGTGCTGTCCAGTTTCTGCTTAAACTTTGCACAGAACACAGTAAATGCAAGGACACTGAAGACTTCTTGTTCCTCTGTAACTTGAAGTTGACCTTCAGTACCCAGGATATAGCATTCCTGCCTGCCAGGTGTCTTCTCTCTCCAAACACCTCGGCTTTGCCCTGCAGTTTCCCTTCCGCAGCACACTCATTCCCTCCCTCCACACCAGCTCTTTCTGTGCAGTTCCTGGATGCATTCTTAGTGAGGACACCATGGAAGCCATGGGAAGCCATGCAACAGGACTTAGCAGGAGGCTTTGGGGAAACAGCTATGAGCAAAGACCAGGACAGATGATGGGGGCAGCCCAGGCCCCTCCCATCTGAGGCACGGTCTGACTTCTGTCCTCCAGGAAAACAAGGCAGGTCTCCCAGGCCTTTGGGGTCCCAGCCTCACTGACCTTGTGTGTTATTAGCCTTTCCTCCACTGTAATAACACCGCGATAGAGGCTGTGTGATGCATCACATAGGAGGTGTTTAGCCCAGACTTGGAGGTTCCAGTGAAGAAATGCTCCACTCAGGCAAGCACTCATCTCCACTCAGCGGTGTCCTATGATGGACAAGAACACAGCAAGAGAGCCTTCCAGGGAAGCCATCCCAAGACCAAATGAGAGAAACAGTTAGGGGCTTGGTCTTTTATGCCAGCCTTTCCTCACAGGAGCTGCAGAGAACATTCTCCCCCTTGTGGAGCTCCCAGAGACATGAGCACCAGACTCTGCCTCCTAAAGGTGCAGCACGTCTTAGCACCCAAGCGGAGGACCCAGCCGCCAGCATGGGAACCTCTAGGGTGAAGCCCATCTAAACCCCAGAACCACCCTCTGCCACAGGTGGCTTCTCCATCTCATCCCTTTGGCAAGGGAACAGAGCTTGCGGGGGGAGGGGGATGGGAAAGGAGGAAGAGAGCTGTTCTGGGGTTCTCTTTCAGTCAAGCTTGGATGCAGGGGCTGCTGGCTTCCTGATGGACAACACAAACATGGGCCTGGGCTTTCTGAGCTAGTCTTCCGTGACGGCTTCAGTCTCTCGGCTGCTTCCTTTCTTTTTGTCTTTCCTACTCTTTGTTCAACTGAACACAAGTTAAAGTCTCCAAACAGAGGAATTGATCCAGGAATTCATTTTCTTCCTGTGCTGTTTGGCTTCACGAGGGTCCCAGTGGTTGCAGCAGAAATCCCTGACAGGCCCAGCAGTCAGGCAAATTAAATCGTCCAGCCCAAGCAAATCTTGACCCCCAATTTCCTCAGCTCCCTAGGTCCACCCACCTCTTCCCTGATAGGGGGTTGGTTTACCTCCCCACGGGGGCAGGTTAAATAATAAAAAGACTGAAAATAAAACAAGCCTGTGTTACAGACAGCCCACTGCTGGTACTGCTTTTTCATCATGGAAGCAGGAAAGGAACCACTAAGAAGAAATACACCACCACGGCCCGGGGGAGAAGGAACCTGGAGCCCAGTTTCCAGCAGACAGCCGGGGGTGATGCTGCCTGGGCAGTTGGTTCTCCTAGTCCCTCCAGGCAGGATAGCCAGTGTGATGCTATCTACATTATGAATTAAGGAAGGGGCCTGGATAAAATACGACTCTCCTGGTCTGCCCCAGACTCAAGTAAACTCAGCCTCCTGTTGGCTGGTGGAGCCCCTCTGCCTTCAGTGGCCTGCACGGTTTGCTTCCCTTCACAGTGGCTGTCGCTTGAGTTCTCTCTGTTCCAGACTTCCAAAAACCAGAAACACACACACAGTGCTTCCCTGGAAACGAACCAGGATCACATAGGCCTTCTTACGTTACCTATGAAGTGTGTGTGTGTGTGTGTGTAAGAAAGGGAGACTGTTTGTCAGGACAACAGTCACCATGATTATTACTTAAATGCCAAATGGGCATCAGTGCTGGGTGGACTCCCTTGGAGAGAGTGCCTCCAGGGTACCTAAAGAACAGAGACCCTGGACCCAGGCAAGGGAAGAATGATCTTTCTGTGAAACACCACACGGGAGGTCAAAGCCTGCTCAATTAGACCCTAAGCAATAGCATGGCTGTGAAAGGCCGGGATGGGAGGGGCATGTGAGAGGGAGAAGCTGAGAGGGAGGGTCGTCGGAGAGGGAGAGTCATTGGAGAGGGAAGGGGTGACAGTGAGGTCAGATGAGATAGTTACTGCTTGGATTGATTCGATATCTGGGGACTCAATGTTTCTGATTAATTTATTATTATTATTATTATTATTATTATTATTATTATTATTATTATTATTATTAGCTGGGGATGGGACATAGTTTGATCTCTATCCACAGCACCACGCTATGCAGGTGCTCTACCACCCAGCGACATGCCTAGCCCTTTTTTTTTTACAGTTTTTTCTTGAGACAGGATGACACTCCACTGCCCAGAGTGACCTTGAACTCACTCTGTGCAGACAGGCTTTGAACATGCTATCCTGCTCCAGCCTTCCAGGAGCTGAGATGACAGGTCTGTACCATCATGACTGGCTCATGTCTGTCTCAGTCTGTCAGGTAGATGTCTCTGTGCTCTGAGGTTACCCTGGTTACAGCTTGGATGTGGCATTTGTTCATCCAGGTGGAACTGTCGAAGAGCAGCTTTGGCCAGGTCTCTGGAGTGTTGAGGGAAGCGCACTTGTGCAGAGCCCAGGTCCCTGGTCCTCTCCTCCTTAGAGGCTCAGCGAATAGTCATGTGTTAAAGGCCCTGACAAGTCCTGCAGGCGAGATGCTGGTTTTCCTTATGTAAACTCCCCCTTTAGACTAAGCAACTTCTTTGATGAAGAACACGTAAGAGGTTGATGAGATAGTGTGACCCCATAATGTGTATGGGGACCCGAATTCAGATGATGGCACATTGCCTCATCTTGTGATTCAGTCCTGAGAGTGACAGATAAGACCACCCCAGGGCTGCTGCAGTCAGCGAGTCTAGCCTAATCAGTGAGCTCCAGATAAATGAGACACACGCCTCAGAAAATGAGATGGGGAGTGACCCAAGAAGACACCTGCTATTGCCTTCTGCAATCTACACACACACACACACACACACACACCCCAACCACACATCACATACTACACTTGCCCCCCCTACACACACACGACACACGACACACATACACCATACCACACATCACACACACCAAACACCACACATACACACATACCATGCATATACATATACACATATATATAACACACACACACACACACACACACACCAACCACACATATACCACACTTGCTGCACACACAACACACATACATCATACTACACATTACATACACCCAACACCACACACATGCACACATACCACACATACACACATACACACATATATAACACACATACACACACATACATACACACACCACACACCACACACACCATACTACATCTACCATACACATACCACACACATATACACACATCACATACCACACACACACACACACACACACACACACACACACCCCACACTACACACACACCATACATATATATATACACACATCACATACCACACACACACACACACACACCACACATACACACATCACAACACACACACACATACACACACTACACTACCCAGGAACTACAGGGCCCACATTAGAAACCCATCTTCAAAAAGAAGGCATCCTACTGTGTGTAAAAAAAAAGTGAGAAACTCAAAGCAAATGAAAACTTTGCTCAACTTCACACTGCCTGTCAAGCAAGCGTGTGCTGGAGCTGAGTCTGAAAATGGATCAAAGTCTGAGGTATTGACGACCAGACGGCACCACGCCATCCTTCCTGCTCCGCTCTCTCTTGGGGACACCAGCTTGCACTGTTCAGTCGATTGTGAAGCTGTCTGCACTAACTGCAGCCTGCCCTGCTCTGCGCTCGCTGCCTCCTGTAATGAGTCCCTCCGTGGGAAGCTGTGCCCTTCACCCTGTCTTGGGCAGCTGATGCAGACTCTGAGGCATCGTCTGCGGGGCTCCATTGCAACCTGTGCCCACGGGCTCTGAGCCGTCAGAACGGCAGGGCTTCCCAGCCTCCTAGAATCTTCATAACAGGCTTTGCATATGGCCGGGTTTCTGGCAGCCCTCTGGTGTCAGGCAAGGATAGTGCTCACCTTTCCTCCAAAGATGCCTTTCTCACTTAGAAACTGCAGAAGTGACCATCTTTGTCCACAACCAACTCCTCACTCAGACCCAGGTTCCCACCTTTAGCATCTGACCAGCAAGCTTCAGGCCGTGATGCTTCCTCTCCAGGATCTCAGTGCTTTTCCTTAGGTGTCATAGATGTGAAGCTCCGCAGTCCCGCTGCCCTGAGGATCCTTTCAGGAACCTCCCCATTGGCTGGGAACTGCAGATGTATCCAGAAGGAATGGGCCAGGGATTCTGTGGTAATATTGTGTTCCCCAAAATATTGTGCACCCTAATAAACTTATCTGGGGTCAGAGAACAGAACAGCCATTAGATACAAAGGCCAGAAAATGGTGGCACAGACACCTTTAATCCTAGCATTCCTAAGGCAGAGATCCATCGGGATCTCTGTGAGTTCAAAGCCATACTGGAAACAGCCAGGCATGATGACTCACACCTTTAATCCCAGGAAGTGATGGCAGAAAGCAGAAAGGTATAAAAGGCATGAAAACCAGGAACTAGAGCTGGTTAAGCTTTTAGGCTTTTGAGCAACAGTTCAGCTGAGATTCATTCTGGATGAGGACTCAGAGGCTTCCAGTCTGAGGAAACAGGATCAGCTGAGGAATTGGCAAGGTGAGGTGACTGTGGCTTATTCTGTTTCTTTGATCTTCCAGCATTCACCCCATACCTGGCTCCAGGTTTGTTTTTTTTTTTTTTTTTTTGGTTTTTCGAGACAGGGTTTCTCTGTGTAGCTTTGCGCCTTTCCTGGAACTCACTTGGTAGTCCAGGCTGGCCTCGAACTCACAGAGATCCGCCTGGCTCTGCCTCCCGAGTGCTGGGATTAAAGGCGTGCGCCACCACCACCCGGCTTGTTTGTTTTTTTTTTTTATTAAGACCTTTTAAGATTCGTGTTACAGGATTCCTTGTTCCCACAATTGGAATTTGAAACCTGGAACCGCTGCCCACCCCATCTTAGGCATGTGGCTGTTGAGGAAGGCTTTGATGAGAGCTTGTGGCTTCCAGAGAGTGGCAGAGATGTCTCAGCCCAGTGCGAGGGTCTGTACAGAAAATATCACACACCTTCTTCACCTACGTCTCTGGTGTGGACTTACCCTCCCAACATGGGTCTCAAATCCTTGTCTCTGGTGTGGACTTACCCTCCCAACATGGGTCTCAAATACTCATCCTGGAGAAGAATCTGCTCCATCAGCAAGTCAGATGGAAAAACATGTTGGCTAAGACGGTTTTCTGAGCAGCTACCGCATGCAGACCCCTGGTCAGTGATGTAAGAGGCAGGACATATCGCTCCCAAGTCCAGAAAGAAACTCAAAGAGGTGAGTTGTAAACACACATGACAACATGTACTAGTGGAACTCTGCCAAGGCTGTGGTTGCTCTTGTTTACCCCAGCTTGTGTTTCGGGAGCTGTCCCTTCCAGGTTCACTTGGTTCTTCAGGAACCATGGGTCAGAGTAGACCATGAGAATGGACATGTGACCCAGTTCTGGTCCGTGCTAGTTCTCTGTGTGACATGGGTAGCTGTGCCTGCCTCAGCCATAGTTGCCTTATGCACTGATAGATTTGAGAACAGACTTCTTGCTGGAGTTGAGGAGCTTCAGGCTTCCTTATGCTGTGCTGACAAAGAAGTAAGGCTGCTGGATGAGCAAACACAGGTGACAGTCCTTGGCAAGCCTGGAGGGTCTTCCTCGTTATGCTGAGGTGGTTAATCACTTCCATTGGTCGAAGCCCCGACTCTGTCCTTTGCTGTCACTTTCTCTGCCACGTGGAAGAACCCCAAGTGGAAAGTGAAGGAAGGATTGCATACAGAGGGTGACAGCAAAGAGAACCCCCAAACCTGGTGGGGCTCCTGAGCCGCAGCCATGCCTGCAGCATGGTTTTCAAGCATGAAGCTACTGTGGTGAGCTAACTTTCTTCCCTTGCTGGGTAGTTTCTGTGAACTTGAAACAAACTGGGGTCATTCTGGAGGAGGGAATCCCGAAGGAGTTCTCTACCAGACTGGCCTATGGGCAAGTCTGTGGTGCATTGTCCTGGTTGATGATTGATGCGGGAGGGCCTGCTTACCCTGGCAGTGCCACCCCTGGGCTGGTGGTCCTGCATGCTATAAGGAAACAGAATGAGCATGAGGAGGGAGCCAGTAAGCAGCATCCTTCCATGGCCTCTGCTTTAGTTACTGACTTCAGTTCCTGCTCTATTTGCATTTCTGTCCTGACTTCCCTTAGCAGTCAGTGTGACCTGAGAGTTGCAGGCTGAAATCAACCCTTTCCTCTCCAATTTGTTTATAGTCATAATGTTTTATCACAGCAATAGAAAACCTAAGACAGACCTAACCATGTCTTAGGTGCAATTTAAGCTGGTAACTTTGTTTGATGAGGTCTTGGCTAAAGTAAGGGGAGGGGTAAGTTCTCACAAGGTGGAGGGCGGCTGTGACACACAGGTTTCACAGTTGTGGGCTCTGTCTGGGGGAAATGGGGAACCCATGAGTCCCTCTGTATGCTAATGAGGCATTTGTAGATCTCTGGGTTGATCAGCCAGGCCTTAGAGTAAGGAACGCTCATCAAGCTGACCCCAGGACCAGAACAGACAAACACTTTCTTCCTGATTATTTGTCTAGATAGTTCACTGGATTCAGCTGCACTGGATGGCAGCCATGCCTCTGAACCATGATGACCAATTACCCTCATCAGTATGTTGTCCATTTCCTGGGTCATTTCAAGGTAGAAAATAGCCATCGAAACCAGGGAAGTTCTGATGCAGAGAGGATGGGAATCTGTTCTAACGCAGGCTGAGAACTCCTTGGGGGCCAGGTGTCTGTACCCAGAACTTGAATGGATTGGCCGTGGTAGGCCTCATTCAGCTGTGAAGAAATGAAGCGTATGTGTGGTAGAGAGGCAGAGTCCCTCCTGACAGAACTGTTGTGGAATATTACTTTAACTATGTAAAGGTGTGTTACATTTGTTTATGTTGTGGAATATTACCTTAACTATGTAATGGTGTGTTGCATTTGTTTAATTATGTAAAGATGTGTTGCTGTTTTACCTTGCCTGCCTAAGGCACCTGATTGGTCTAATAAAAAGCTGAATGGCCAATAGCTAGGCAGGAGAGGGATGGGCAGGGCTGGTGGGCAGAGGGAACAAGAGGAGGAATCTAGGCTCGAGAGAAAAGAGAATGGCAGAGAAAGAGGGAGACACCCGGGGTCAGCCCGGCAGCTGCCAGCCAGGCAGACATGGAAGAAAGAGGAAAATCGGACATACAGAATGAGAGAAAGTAAAAATCCCCAAGGCAAAACTTAGATGGAGAGAAACAGGTTAAATTAAGTTATAAGAGCTAATGGGACAAGCATAGGATAAGGCCGAGCATTCATAACTAATATTAAGTTTCCGTGTCATGATTTGGGAGGTGGTTGGTGGCCCAAAAGAAAGGCTCCTTCCATGGAAGTATCTGGAACAAGGCAGGAGTGGAGAGATGGAGGACACAACCCACGATGACCTCAGTGATTCACACCCTTGTCCACTCACCCACTCTAGATGTTTCTGTCCATGTAATTTAGGTCCAATTTAGTTGAATTAAGGAAAGGGCATCTAGGGTGGTTTTGACCTCGTCAAGTGACAGTGATTCCCTCAAAGGAGGAACTTGGCTTTTGCTGACTTCAGAGACACATTCTCCACTGACCTCGAAGCCAGGAACTGCTTTGCTGTGAACTGACCTCAGAGGGTGAATCCTAGGACCTGAATGCTTCACTCTTGATACCTCAAAGAGCTGAGCAATCTAAGCACCTGTGTGAGATTGACAGAAAACTGGCTCCCAGCAGAAAGCAGTCCATGGCTCTCTGCATCCCAGGGAGATGCCCAGAGTCATCCCAGCAGGCCCAGCCTAGGCCTGTGGGGCATGGAAACTGGGAAGAGCATACACAGGATACCCACACGGTTCTGAACTATCCATGGAGCTTGTGGGGCACAGAGATGAGAAACCGGGGTTGGCAGAGACAACCCTGATTTAAGACAAAGAGCCTCTCTATGCACTAATACTGCATTTGCAGCCTCAGCATTGGTCCTTGCCTATTGTTAATTGAAGTGAAAATGCTTTTGAAAATCATCTTTTGTGAGTAATAGCAATAATAATTTAAAAAGAATAGATCACAAATTGGAGGAGGAGTCAAGGGAGGAGTCAAGGGGGGATGGAAATTATATAATACAGTATTCATGTATGAAATTCTCAAAAAATGTAATTTTTAAAAAGGAGAGAAAATGAGTGATTTTTGGAGCCCTCCGTGGAAAGCACAAAGGGAAGGGGGGATCTCCGTGAGCCCATCTCCTCTTACCTTTGTGTCCTGCATCACTGTGACAGTAGTGGTGAATTCTGGCTTAACTCTGTCAACTGTTTCCACTCCTGCCTTTGTGCCCCAGACATCTCTTGATGCCCACCCCCATTATCTGGGACACCTCTGTGATGTAATGTCCTCAGCTATGTTAGGGATGGTGTCATTAAATAATGAGTGAAAGAGACATTCTGTCTCCCTTCCTCAATTATGTTAAATTATACATTACCCGAGATCACCCCCATTGCTGTATTATTTAAGTAGAAAGAGCTAAATAAAGGAGACCCCCTATTCTTCATTCTGAATTCATGGAAAAGCATAAATATAATGACTTTTTCAGAACCTCAGAACCACATATCCACTAGCATGGGGGTGGTTGGTTCCCTTTGTGTAGAGATTGATTTTGAAACCCCAAACTTATAATACAGATTATGCCTGATGCATCCTGTGCTGTGTGTGGGAGAATCTCTCACCCAGGCATTTCTATGGCAGCTGTCACTGCAAAGCAGTGAGCCTTGATGGAGTCTGCAGAAGGCAGCACCTTCCTTCCGCATGTGACCTTTGTATGTGACCCTGGAGCTAGTGCCCACCCAGGAAGTGTCCATACTGGATGCATGTCCACAATTCATGTAGACATTTGTGCATGCTCACAAACTGGCCAGTATGAGATTCCCAACAGGCTTTGAATGAGTCCCTTCCTACTCCTGGATCTCCTTGCTGACCTCAGGGACTTTCTAGTTGAGTGGTAACCCAACCAAAGGAATAGGCCACGACTCAAAAGACCAGCATCCACTAAAACCTACATGCAGTTCAATAACAAATTAGATCATATTGTCTGCAATATGAGCAAAACCCAGCACAATGTTCAAGAGCAGAGAAGGCTGTAGCTCAAATTCTAAATGGTCTTATTAATAAAAAACAAAAACAAAAACGCGGAGCTAGACATTGGGGTAAATGCTGAAAGATCAGAGAGACAAAGGAACAAGCCACTGCCACATCTTACCTTCAAGACTCCTCAGCCTGAAAGCCTTCAGTTCCTATCTCCTCACTCCTTATATACCTTTTTCCACCCAGTCATCACTTCCTTCTTTGTGCTGAGATTAAAGGCGTATGCTTCCCAAGCAAAGACATGAGATCTCAAGTACTGAGATTAAAGGTGTGTGCCACCACTGCCTGGCTCTGTTTCTCTCCTAGACTGAGTCAATCTCATGTAGTCCAGGATGGCTTTGAACTCACAGAGATCCAGACAGATCTCTGCCTCCCAAGTGCTAGGATTAAAGGTGTGTGCCACCACTGCCTGGCTGCTGTTTAATCTGGTGGTTTGTTCTGTTCTCTGATCTTCAGGCAAATTTTGTTAGGGTACACAATATATCACCACAGAAGGCATGTAACTCAGGCCTTAGAGCAGAGTGCTTGCCTGGCACCAAATAAACCAGATCAGGTGGTACACACCTGTGATCTCAGCTCACACATTGTGATCTTAGCTCAGGAGGTAGAGACAGGAGGATCCAAAGTTCAAGGTTATTCTTAGTCACATAGTGAACTGGAGACCAGCCTGTGCTATATAAGACTCAGTCCTAAAAGCGAAACAAAATTTAAAAAAGCAAGAAAGCAAAGATAAACAGCCACACAATTCTAACCCCACATTCTCACTCACAGCTCTGTGACCTGGAAAGTCACTTAAGTGCTCTGTGCCTCTGTTTCCTCGTCTTCACACAGGATAAAATGGGTTGAAAACACTTAGAGCAGTGGTTCTCAACCTTCCCAATGACTTGACCCCTTAATACAGTCCTCATGCTGTGGTGACCCCCAGCCTAGAACAGTGGTTCTCACCCTTCCTGATGTTACAACCTTTAATAGAGTTCCTCATGTTGTGGTAACCCCCAACCATAAAATTATCTCGTTGCTACTTCATAACTGCAATTTTGCTATTGTTGCAAATTGTAATGTAAATATCTGACATGCAGGGTTTCTGATATGTGACCCTCAAAAGGGTCACGACTGACAGGTTGAGAACCTTTGACTTAGAGAAAAGTTGAGCCTGGATGAAGGCTTCCTGAATGTTATTGCTACTGCTTTGAGGAAATGGCTTTTATGCACATGGCCAGCACAAGAGGTCCTGGTTTTATTTAATTGCCGATTCATTGATACCCTGTACCTCTAGGCTTTGTGTCAGTGCTGTGTGAGCAGTGCCAGGTGTTGGTATGGCTGACCTGTGGAGCTGTTCCTTTTTTAAAAATACACCTTCTCTCACCCAGGTAGATAGACCAGGCCTGCTGACACCCACACCTGCTTTCTCTTTGTGACTGGAGATGAGCTTGTCTTCCATGGAGTCTGGATGAATCCACAGGAAGATGGCAGACAGCAATCTCCTCCGAAGTTCCCAAGACTCAGAAAGTAAGCATTCCAAAAGGTTCAGGAAGTCACAGAAACAAACAAAATTCACAAGGCTCCTCCTTCCCCAAGTCACACAAACAATGAGGAACGCTGAGGGTATAGCAGGCCCAGCTGCCTGGGAGAATGACTTCCACCTTTTGAACTACCTGCCTGTCATGCACACGGCCCCAGGGTTTCAGCTCTCGTGAGCCATGATCCAGGTTGGTGTGGCTTTTTGTGATGTGACCTTTGAGTTATCTACATTTATGTAAATATCTCCAATAAAATCACCAAGTTGGACTTTGGTAGTATCCTTACTTTGATCTGTTGTGGGTTCTCTATCTGGGGTCAGTAGACATTTGTTCACAGCCCCCCAAGAGTAGTGTCACACAACAGTGGCAAACACATGAGGCCAGTGAAAGAAAATGAGACACACACACAGGGGTCTGTGAAGAGTGGGTGTTCCCCCATTCACCTTTCTGGACCTTTTAAAATCCCAGCAGCCCTGCAACTTCTGCAACTGAAGTTGATGAAGGACAGATTCAGAGTTTAGATGTCATAACCTAATAAGTGCTCTTTGCACACCATGGAGGTTTGGGAGGGCAGCGTGCAATATACACAAGAATGTGTTTCCTTCACAATGACTGTATAAAGTTCATATTTGGGGACAGGGAGATGCAGGGCTTCACAGCTGTGGTGATGCCAGTTACCAGGAACACATCCCCAAGAAAGCACCCAGGTGAGCAGAAGATGGAGCCAGCATCCCCCGGACACTGTTCTCCACTTGCCTCACTGTATAGCCACTGGCCCTATGGCTGAACAACTGTTCTTATGATATATGATGGAGATTCCGCCCTCTAAGAGAATAGAATCAGCAATGCTACGCCCACTTGGTACAGATAATCAGATTACATGTTTCCTCTCTTCTTCAAATTTAATCAGGGGCATCTGTCTGCCCGGGAAGAGACAGCACTGCTTAGCACCACCCTCCAAGCAAAGGCGTCCCTCCTGGCTCACCGAGGATTTCAGAGCACTAATTAATTATCCCATCCTTCTAAAGCAGTGTCCTGAGTTGACAGGCACCACGTGCTGCTGTGGAAGCGGGGAGCAAGGGAAGACAATAACATGTGTTAAGAAATCATTTCGGGGACTACAGGGTTAGCATAGTTGACAGAGTGCTTGCATTTCTCACAGGAGCACACAGGTTTGACCTCAGTCCTGAAAAAAAATGTCATTTTGTATAGTTTCTCTTTGTTAGTACAAAAAGTGTTTAATTGAAAAAACAAAATCAGCCATAGCATTCAGCTCTCATTCACTCAAGCATGTGGTGGTGGTGGGAGGCATAGCTTCTCAATCCAGAGACTGACCACCCTGGGGACATGTGACAAATTTTATAGGTGTTATTTGGTTATCCTAATTTTTCCCATTCCTTGGGTGACAGCTGTTTCTGGTATCCAGTGGGCAGAGGTCAGGGGAGCTGCTAAATATACTAGCATGTACCCCTCAACTGAGGAGTCCTCTGCCCGGAGTGTCAGGGTTGATATGTGGATGTGTACATTCCTTCCATTAAAAAATGTCTCCTTGATACTTGAAATCTTGAGCACATGAACTCATGCACTCACATGAGTGTGCAAGTGCACATTCACAGGTGTTAGTGTGCCTGTGGAGGCCAGAAGTCAACCTCAAGTGTTACTCCTCCCTTGCGTTTTGAGGCAGGGACCCTCAATGACCTGGAGATCTTTACTGACTGTCATCTCAGCCCTTACTGCTCAAACTCTCAGTGCCAATAGCATAGACAGAGTTGGGGGAGCATTGGGGGCAAAGTCACTATCACATCTTGAGCTACCACCCATCTTGTGAAAAATTAGGAAGAATTTAATGATGTCACAACCACTGACTGTCATAAATGTAAGGATACTCTTTGTAAGCAGAGATAGTAACTGCACTGAGCACTTACTGTGTCCTGCCCAATGGGACAGCAGCTTCTGATAGTTGTGGGAATCAATGATGCCATGTGTGATTCCAGGGCATAGGACACGTCCAGGTGAACACACACTGCAGAGCAAAAGGTCCACATAGGGCTGCTGGCATTTTGTGTTGGTTTTGGAAACCACAGGGCTCAGTTTTCAGGTTAGCAAAACATACCAGAAGAAAAGAGGTATTCACAAGATCTTCCAACAGTCAGCTTCATAGTTAAGGTGTTCAGCGTGTCCTCCAACAGTCAGCCACATAGCCAAAGTGCCTACAGGGTCCTCCAACAGTCAGTCACATAGACAAAGTGCCTACAGGGTCCTCCAACAGTCAGTCACATAGACAAAGTGCCTACAGGATCCTCCAACAGTCAGTCACATAGACAAAGTGCCTACAGGGTCCTCCAACAGTCAGTCACATAGACAAAGTGCCTACAGGGTCCTCCAACAGTCAGCCACATAGACAAAGTGCCTACAGTGTCCTCCAACAGTCAGTCACATAGACAAAGTGCCTACAGGGTCCTCCAACAGTCAGCCACATAGACAAAGTGCCTACAGGGTCCTCCAACAATCAGCCACATAGACAAAGTGCCTACAGGGTCCTCCAACAGTCAGTCACATAGCCAAAGTGCCTACAGGGTCCTCCAGCAGTCAGTCACATAGACAAAGTGCCTACAGGGTCCTCCAACAGTCAGTCACATAGACAAAGTGCCTACAGGGTCCTCCAACAGTCAGTCACATAGACAAAGTGCCTACAGGGTCCTCCAACAGTCAGCCACATAGCCTACAGGGTCCTCCAACAGTCAGTCACATAGACAAAGTGCCTACAGGGTCCTCCAACAGTCAGTCACATAGACAAAGTGCCTACAGGATCCTCCAACAGTCAGCCACATAGACAAAGTGCCTACAGGGTCCTCCAACAGTCAGCCACATAGACAAAGTGCCTACAGGGTCCTCCAACAGTCAGCCACATAGCCTACAGGGTCCTCCAACAGTCAGTCACATAGACAAAGTGCCTACAGGGTCCTCCAACAGTCAGTCACATAGACAAAGTGCCTACAGGATCCTCCAACAGTCAGTCACATAGACAAAGTGCCTACAGGGTCCTCCAACAGTCAGTCACATAGACAAAGTGCCTACAGGGTCCTCCAACAGTCAGTCACATAGACAAAGTGCCTACAGGGTCCTCCAACAGTCAGTCACATAGACAAAGTGCCTACAGGGTCCTCCAACAGTCAGCCACCTAGACAAAGTGCCTACAGGGTCCTCCAACAGTCAGCCACATAGACAAAGTGCCTACAGGGTCCTCTAACAGTCAGTCACATAGACAAAGTGCCTACAGGGTCCTCCAACAGTCAGCCACATAGACAAAGTGCCTACAGGAACCTCCAACAGTCAGCCACATAGACAAAGTGCCTACAGGGTCCTCCAACAGTCAGCCACATAGACAAAGTGCCTACAGGATCCTCCAACAGTCAGCCACATAGACAAAGTGCCTACAGGGTCCTCCAACAGTCAGCCACATAGACAAAGTACCTACAGGGTCCTCCAACAATCAGTCACATAGACAAAGTACCTACAGGGTCCTCCAACAGTCAGCCACCTAGACAAAGTGCCTACAGGGTCCTCCAACAGTCAGCCACATAGACAAAGTGCCTACAGGGTCCTCCAACAGTCAGTCACATAGACAAAGTGCCTACAGGGTCCTCCAACAGTCAGCCACATAGCCAAAGTGCCTACAGGGTCCTCCAATAGTCAGCCACATAGACAAAGTACCTACAGGGTCCTCCAACAGTCAGCCACATAGCCTACAGGGTCCTCCAACAGTCAGTCACATAGCCAAAGTGCCTACAGGGTCCTCCAACAGTCAGTCACATAGACAAAGTGCCTACAGGATCCTCCAACAGTCAGCCACATAGACAAAGTGCCTACAGGGTCCTCCAACAGTCAGTCACATAGACAAAGTGCCTACAGGGTCCTCCAACAGTCAGCCACATAGCCTACAGGGTCCTCCAACAGTCAGTCACATAGACAAAGTGCCTACAGGGTCCTCCAACAGTCAGTCACATAGACAAAGTGCCTACAGGATCCTCCAACAGTCAGCCACATAGACAAAGTGCCTACAGGGTCCTCCAACAGTCAGTCACATAGACAAAGTGCCTACAGGGTCCTCCAACAGTCAGTCACATAGACAAAGTGCCTACAGGGTCCTCCAACAGTCAGTCACATAGACAAAGTGCTTACAGGGTCCTCCAACAGTCAGCCACATAGACAAAGTGCCTACAGGGTCCTCCAACAGTCAGCCACCTAGACAAAGTGCCTACAGGGTCCTCCAACAGTCAGCCACATAGACAAAGTGCCTACAGGGTCCTCTAACAGTCAGTCACATAGACAAAGTGCCTACAGGGTCCTCCAACAGTCAGCCACATAGACAAAGTGCCTACAGTGTCCTCCAACAGTCAGCCACATAGACAAAGTGCCTACAGGATCCTCCAACAGTCAGCCACATAGCCAAAGTGCCTACAGGGTCCTCCAACAGTCAGCCACATAGACAAAGTACCTACAGGGTCCTCCAACAATCAGTCACATAGACAAAGTACCTACAGGGTCCTCCAACAGTCAACCACCTAGACAAAGTGCCTACAGGGTCCTCCAACAGTCAGCCACATAGACAAAGTGCCTACAGGGTCCTCCAACAGTCAGTCACATAGACAAAGTGCCTACAGGGTCCTCCAACAGTCAGCCACATAGCCAAAGTGCCTACAGGGTCCTCCAATAGTCAGCCACATAGACAAAGTACCTACAGGGTCCTCCAACAGTCAGCCACATAGACAAAGTGCCTACAGGATCCTCCAACAATCAGCCACATAGACAAAGTGCCTACAGGGTCCTCCAACATTCAGCCACATAGACAAAGTACCTACAGGGTCCTCCAACAGTCAGCCACATAGACAAAGTGCCTACAGGATCCTCCAATAGTCAGTCACCTAGACAAAGTGCCTACAGGGTCCTCCAACAGTCAGTCACATAGACAAAGTGCCTACAGGGTCCTCCAACAGTCAGCCACATAGACAAAGTGCCTACAGGGTCCTCCAACAGTCAGCCACATAGACAAAGTACCTACAGGGTCCTCCAACAGTCAGTCACATAGACAAAGTGCCTACAGGGTCCTCCAACAGTCAGTCACATAGACAAAGTGCCTACAGGGTCCTCCAACAGTCAGCCACATAGACAAGGTGCCTACAGGGTCCTCCAACAGTCAGCCACATAGACAAAGTGCCTACAGGGTCCTCCAACAGTCAGTCACATAGACAAAGTGTACAGGGTCCTCCAACAGTCAGCCACATAGACAAAGTGCCTACAGGGTCCTCCAACAGTCAGTCACATAGACAAAGTGCCTACAGGGTCCTCCAACAGTCAGTCACATAGACAAAGTGCCAACAGGATCCTCCAACAGTCAGTCACATAGCCAAAGTGCCTACAGGGTCCTCCAATAGTCAGCCACATAGACAAAGTGCCTACAGGATCCTCCAACAGTCAGCCACATAGACAAAGTGCCTACAGGGTCTTCCAACAGTCAGCCACATAGACAAAGTACCTACAGGGTCCTCCAATAGTCAGCCACCTAGACAAAGTACCTACAGGATCCTCCAACAGTCAGTCACATAGCCAAAGTGCCTACAGGGTCCTCCAATAGTCAGCCACATAGACAAAGTGCCTACAGGATCCTCCAACAGTCAGTCACATAGCCAAAGTGCCTACAGGGTCCTCCAACAGTCAGCCACATAGCCTACAGGGTCCTCCAACAGTCAGTCACATAGCCAAAGTGCCTACAGGGTCCTCCAACAGTCAGCCACATAGACAAAGTGTCTACAGGATCCTCCAACAGTCAGCCACATAGACAAAGTGTCTACAGGGTCCTCCAACAGTCAGCCACATAGCCAAAGTGCCTACAGGGTCCTCCAACAGTCAGTCACATAGACAAAGTGCCTACAGGATCCTCCAACAATCAGCCACATAGCCTACAGGGTCCTCCAACAGTCAGTCACATAGACAAAGTGTCTACAGGGTCTTCCAACAGTCAGTCACATAGCCAAAGTGCCTACAGGGTCCTCCAACAGTCAGTCACATAGACAAAGTGCCTACAGGGTCCTCCAACAGTCAGCCACATAGACAAAGTGCCTACAGGGTCCTCCAATAGTCAGTCACATAGACAAAGTGCCTACAGGGTCCTCCAACAGTCAGTCACATAGACAAAGTGCCTACAGGGTCCTCCAACAGTCAGTCACATAGACAAAGTACCTACAGGGTCCTCCAACAGTCAGTCACATAGACAAAGTGCCTGCAGGGTCCTCCAACAGTCAGCCACATAGACAAAGTGCCTACAGGGTCCTCCAACAGTCAGCCACATAGACAAAGTACCTACAGGGTCCTCCAACAGTCAGTCACATAGACAAAGTGCCTACAGGGTCCTCCAACAGTCAGCCACATAGCCAAAGTACCTACAGGATCCTCCAACAGTCAGTCACATAGACAAAGTGCCTACAGGGTCCTCCAACAGTCAGCCACATAGACAAAGTGCCTACAGGGTCCTCCAACAGTCAGCCACATAGACAAAGTGCCTACAGGGTCCTCCAACAGTCAGTTGCATAGCCGAGATGTGCAAAGTGTCTGCCAACAGTCACCTGCAGAGCCAAGGTGTTTGCAGAGTCCTCCAACAGACAGCCACATTGCCAAGCGTTGTCTGGCAGTCAGATGTACAGCCCAAGTACTCACAGGATCCTCTAACAGCCACCTGCATATTGAAGGTGTTCAGCATTCTCCAATAGTCAGCTACATAGCCAAGGAGCTCACAGTATCCTCCAACAGTCAGCCATATAGCCAAGGCTTGAAGCCAACTCTTGTCCCTTCTCACCTCCATTCTGCAGCGAAAACAATCATGTTAGCAAATTTTGTCCAGTACTGTCTTCTGGGCCCCAAGTAAAGGCAAGGGGCACTCCTGTCAGCCCAAGTGTTTCTTAGGTGGATTTATGTAAGGAAGATATTCAGGCCACTTGATTCCACATAAGCCTCACTCACAGTCATGTTGTTTTTCCAGCCATGAGACTCCAAAGATCAGGGGCAATAGCTGGCTTCTGCAATTCCAAGGTGTGTTGTGGAATAATCTTTTTGTATACTGTGAATATGTCATTCTGATTGGTTTAATAAAAAGCTGAATGGCCGATAGCTAGGCAGGATTTCCAGGCACAGAGGACACTGGGAAGAAGGGTGGAGTGGCAGGAGATACAAAGGAAGCATGACATGTAGGAGATGAGGTAACAAGCCATGAGCCATGTGGCAGCACTTAATTAATAGAAATGGGTTAATTTAAGTTATAAGAGCTAGTTAGAAACAAGCCTAAGCTATTGGCCAAGATTTCATAGTTAGTAAGAAGTCTCCATTTGGTTATTTGGGAGTTGGCTGGCTAGACAGAAAAAGTCATCAACAAAGGTGGGTCTGCATCTCTGTGCCAGTCACCTCTGCATCATGACTAACAGTGGACATGATCAACTGTATGAAGAGAAAAGGTCGGTTTGGGCCCCTTTTGCGTGGATTTCAGGATGTGAGAGTTAGTCCCTTTGGGCCTGCGTGACTCATGACAGCATGGTGGGATGCATGACAAAGGAAAACCATTCACCTCACAGCCTGGCAACCACAGAGAAAGGGTCAGAGACCAAGGCCCACAATCCCTTCAAGAGCACCACAGTGAGTGAGGTCCAAACCATCCCGCAGAACTTCCCTCTCCCAGCAGTTCCTCAGGAGACACAGCCTCCAACACAGGGGCCTTCAGACACCACTCAAGCTCTGGCAACAATCACTTCTGCAGATCTCTGTCCTGCTTCTGGTTCTGGCTCTCAAGCTGTAGGCTGCTGGAACAGGGAAGGAGTGGAACAGTACATCAGCGGGAGGATGTGACTCCCAGGTGAGGTTCTGCAGTCCTTATGAGGTTTTCATAGAGCATCCGTCCCAGCCTAGGACACATCCTGAGCCCCTGATCTGCCTATTTTAAAATATCTCTATGTTTTTGCCTATCATAGTGTCTGTTAAAAGAGTGAGAGCCAAGCATACATTCACCCAGGATCATACAAGGTCAGGATCATCAGTGTCACATTGTCCCTTCCACATCTGGTTCCACTAGAAAGTCTTCCGGGATGAGGGTGAGTATGCCTGGGATGGCCTGGAAGAAATACCTGTGGAGTAAAATGGTCGTCTTCTACAACCCTCCTGGTCTGCCAAGGCTACTTCAGAGCCATTATGCTTTTCTGTAGAGGAGAAATTTAGTTTAAAATAATGACTAATGACCAAAGCTATGATATGTAAACCTGTAAACCACGACCACAGCCATCTGTTGTCACATAGCTCCTGGCTGTGTGCTGAGCCCAGGCATGGCTGGCAGCTGAGCGGGCATGCTTTCACTGACATACCCCGCACATGAGTGCCAGGATGACATCACACCCTGACAGAGGTCACACTGGTAGGCAAAAGGTATTTTCCAGACCCCTTCGGACTCCACAGGATTGTCTTTGTATCTGTGGTCTGTGTTGGTCAAGCCTTTATTCCATGGCATGTGACTGTGTCTAAGGGTTCATGTGGCAGAATCCAACTCCTTCTAAATTCCTTTCAAGGGAGAAAGGGAATTAAGTGATACAGAAACTTGGGTAACTGAGGGGAAGGAGTGTTGGGTCTTAGTGAAACTGTGGTCATCATAGCAGCCGGTAGGGCAGCATTAGCTAGGGCCAAGGCAGAGGCATGCAGAGGCAAAGTGAGCCCTGTAGACACCATGTCACTGGGGAAGAAGTCAGGCTGTGTCTCAGGACAAGTATTCTACCTAGTCACAGGAACATGCTGAGAGCAAAGTTTGTGACCTGGAATTTGAAAACAGCCACACATGTGAGTTTGGAGGTGGCATTGAGTATGAGGTACACAGTCCAGAGTCCAGTACACTACACTATCATCATGTTCAGTGCCCAGGTGCTCAGGGATCATTAATCCGAAGTCTGTGTGTGTGGAGGACAGAATGTTGGTCTGGCGTCAGACCCAACTGTGCATGGATTTAAATACAGTCAACAGTCATGGCTCAGTGGTCACAAACTAAATGTGTCTGAGATCCTTGCTGGATTCCCATTCCTCCACAGCATCCCATACTTTTGGGGACTCATAGAAGCATGCCCCAAATTGCCTGCCCTAATGCATTTATGTAGCTTTTCCACAGATGGTGTTAAACACTACCACCTCTATTTCACACTTGAAGTGCAATTCTCTAGCCTTTTAGCTCCACCACAGTTGTGAAAATCAAGGCATGTTATCTGGTCACCAACAGAAAAAGCCAAAACAGCTCTTCTCCACAAGTGGTGAATCCCTAGCTAATGCAATCACAGGGTGACTTGAAGCAGCCCCAGTTCTGTAATCACCCTAATTATCCAGTGTGGAAGGTTTTATCTGAGTCCTCTGGTATAAAATGCAGCAGTGGTGGATGTAGTGGGCAATTAGCAATGCCAAGGTCTCAGAACACTGATTGGAAAGCAAAGAGTTCTTTTGTTATTTTTCCTTTCTTAAAATAGATTTGCCATACTGCAGAGGCACAGGTAAGGAAGAATGGGCAAGCCAAAGCAATGGTGTCTGGTGGCATGCTCTACATTCTCTTTGGAGATTATTGTGAGTGTTTTCTGTGTTTATCATGTATATGTGTGTGCACCTGTACACGTGTGCCTGCACATGTATATGTGTGTGCATGGGAGGCCAGATGTCAGGTACCTTCCTCAATCACTCTACATCCTCATTTTTTGAAATAAAAAGTTCAGTTTATGTGTGTGTGTGTGTGTGTGTGTGTGTGTGTGTGTGTGTGTGTGTGTGTGAGTGTGTATGCTTTGTCTGCATTTTGTTTGTGCACCACTGTCGTGTGGATTCTGGGATTTGAACCCGGGTCCTCCAGAAGAGCAACGAGTGCTCTTAACTCTGATCTACTTCTCCACCTTAATTTTTGAGACAGGGTTTCTCGCTGAACTTGGAGCTTACTGATTTAAGTAGACTGTTTTTCTGGCAAGCCCCAGAAATCCTCCTGCCTCCACATTCCCAGTGCTGAGATTACAAGCGGGTACAACCACATTCCATGTTTTTTACAGGAGTTCTGAGGATTGAACTCATGTCCTCATCCACAAAGCAAACACTTTATCATGTGAGCCATTTCAAGCCACCACAGTGTCTTCTTCCCTTACAACCCAGTGGTTCTGTGTGTGACACCTATGGACACATCTCTCCTGAATCCAGAGTCCTTGGCTTATCTTTGCTTATCAGAGGCAAACACAGACAGACTGCAAGTTCAAGTTCTTGCATAAGTTCAAAGCAAGCCTGGGCAACTTAATGTGACCCTGTCTTAAAAAGAAGCCATAAGAAGAGGTCTAGCAGCCACCATCAGTGGGTAAAGGCTTTTGCTGCCAAGACTGAGGAGTTGGGACCCACCACTCCTGGGTCCCCTGTGGTGGAAGGAGAGAACTGACTCTCAAAAATTCACACACACACACACACACACACACACACACACACACACACACACACACACACACAACATATAAACAAATACAAAAGGAGAGCTGGCATACATCTTGGCTGTGAGTGCTCGTCCAGTGCATAAAAGACTCTAGTAGTTTAAATTTCTAGGAAAAGCAATAACAAAAAAATGTGCTGACTATCCCAGTGTCAGTCAGGACACTCATATGTGTGAAACAGCAAGGTCTCTTCTGTACTGGATGTCTGATGTCACGGGAGCAAATGTCAGTGTCCACTGGTGTCCCCCTTAAAGGGTCTGAGAGGACGTCCTTTGCAAGCGTGATTCCTGAGGACACAGTCCAGTCCTTAACTGACTGATAAAGATGAGCCCAAGTGGTCCCCAAATGTAGTGTTTTGGGAGAAATCTGAACCTTACAAATTCTCAGTCTAAGAAACCCTGTTACAATCCCTTGGAATTAGGTGGAAGACCCTGCCAGGAAAACCAAGAGGCTTCGGGAGCTGAAAATCAAGGTTGTCCGTTATTTCCGCAAAAACTTGTGTCATGTGGGTAAGTCCTGAGTCCACCTTGAGAAGACCACTTCAGGGACTGGAGGGTGGCTCTGAAGAGTCTGAAGGTCACGGCTCTGTCCTCCTCACAGCCACCCGCTAAGCTGTGTGCCTGCATTGCCTGTTCTCCCTGTGGGAATGAAGAGCTAGCTGCTACTCCCCGGATCTGCGTGCACAGAGCACATCTCATGCCATGTTCACCAAAGGGAAGGCCCTCTCACTGTCTATAGGAGAGCCACCACACAAAGCACCCATGCAAAGCACCCACGCAAAGCACTGGAGACAGATCCTGGCTGGTACCCAGAGTTCCCTGTGTCTGGATGGAATCGTGGGAAGATTCTCCCCTGAAGTGATAATGTCTGTCATCTATCCCCAGCCTTCTCCCTCTGTTTGCCATTTGAAATACACGTTGTTCCAGTTTTGTTTACTGAGAAGAAAGGGCGCGATTGTGGTTTCCGTGATTAAGCGACTCCCTCTTTAACTCCACTTGCTTGATTGCGCTGCGTGCCTCCCTGGCTTTTCTGTGACTGATGGAGCCATTCACAAAGTCTGATTGCAGCAGTGGGCAGGGCAGAGAGCGAAGCCGCTTCAGTCTGATTTCAATCGCTTTAAAGTGGCAATAGGTGAATTGGGGGTAAGGAATAAAGGAAAACAAATACAGGTAAATAAAGGCAGAATAAAAAGTGCCAAGACAGAACACAGGGTTATTTAAATTGTGCCCTTTTCGTTCAATAGGGTAGAAGAAAGAGGGGAAAAAAAGAAGTGTTCTACCTAAAAAGAAAGTAATTTGAAGGTTCAAATACCATGAGTGCCATGAAATATCATAAACAGAAAATAATCTGTTGACTGTGTTTGCCGGGCCTGACGTATGGAACAGCCTCTTTCACGCTCTGGTATGCTTTCCCATGAGTGCTTATGTCTGCCCATTCCATGAACTCTTTCCTCAACAGTTCTGACACACAGCGGGAAAATGATTCTCCACAGACAGATGGTGCTGGCTGACGGGTTACACAGAGGCAAGCAGGCAGTCCTGGCCAAGGTGTGTCCATCCCCTCACTGATGCATTGCTCTCTGGACTCCAGTATCTCCTGAAAGATGGTCTGACGTGTTGTCAGAACTGTGAGTCTCTTCTAGGGAGACAAACGCCCCCTCTGGCTGCACCAGCTTCAGCCATTTCCTTCCACAGCATGAGATTCCTGGGCTAATTCTTGGAGGCCATTGTTTCTTAAATCTGCTAGACAGAGGTGGAGCAGACACACTTGTCTCCTCTTTTCTGCCCTGGAGCATGGTTCCAAGACAGTTACCACAGCATCAACCGCTTCAGAATACAACTTAAAATCATTCTCTATGTTGCTGCTTAATTATCTTTCTACCATTTCCTGAAAAGAGGAATTCTTGCAATCTCTTAAATCTTCCCTCCTGATTTCAAGGAAAGAGAAAAAAACTAAACCCAATATGTCAAAAGAAAAGATAACCATCACACCATGTGCTTTTGAGTCTGGGTGCAGAATTTTCACAAATATATTTCAGATTCAAAATGTACAGAACTGTCTGCCTAATGATATGTGGTTTCAGAGTAAACAGTTCATTTTTCTTCTAAATGAGTACTCGGTTTACAGAAATGGAAAAGCTGTGTGGTTTTCAGCTGCTAAAAACAACCTCCATGTGTCCAAGACCTCTGTTGATTATTCTGCAGTACAGCGTTTATCTTATTCAGACCCCAAACACCAAAATGATGGGGATTTTTTGGTTACTTTCTTGGGTCTCCTAGGATTTGCTTCCCCCATCTGGCTTTAAAATCAAGCTTCACACTTAATCATAAAATCAACAGAAGGACATTTGTGTTCACCTCTGACATGTGCTATTTCCACGTACAGAGGTGGCATGCTGGGGACTCAGGAAGGGACTCTTGACACAGTTATGAAAATCCCAATCCTTGTGACAATTCATTTCCCTTCTCTGAAAAGCCACTGCCAGCTGAAGCCCAGAGAGATAGGCAGAGGAGTAAGGTGAGGCCGTGCCCAAACGCTGTTCATACTGGAGTGTGCATGGAAAGCCAGCTGTACCACAGGTCATGCACTCACATGTAAGGGACCCATTTCCAGAGGGCACCAAAGCCTGGCCTCACACAAGCTGCTCACACTGGACTACACCCTCAGCCTTCACAGACTTTTGTTTCAAGACAGGGTCTCACTAAGTTGCTCAAGTTGGCTTGAACTTGGGATTGTCCCATCTCACCCATCCTTGTAGCTGGTTGTAGCTGGGATACGGGCTTCAGCTGCCAGGCTTGGCTCCCACTTGTCCTGTGTGTTTGGGCTGGGTTGGCTTCCATCCCACGGGATGTTTGTTACTTTTAACAGCATCCCTGTTCAGAGTCAGTGTCTGTTGTATTCATCATGAGGCAGTATATCAGCGGACAGTAGGCTGTTTTTTTCCACCTCCTACCGAATCGTCTTCCTTCCTGTGGGATTTACTCTTTACCCCATAACTCCCTCAACCCTAAAATCCTTTCTGTCTAATTCTTATCATCATCTTCTTTTTAAAGATTGATTTTTATTGTTTTATGTACATATATTTGAGTTGTGTACATCTATGTCACATGTATGTAGGTGTCCACAAAGGTCAGAAGAGGGAGGGAGTCAGATCCCCTGGAGCTGGAATTTTAGGTGGTCCGAGCCACCCACTGTGGATGCTGGAAACTGAGCTCAGGTCCTCTGCAAGATCTGCAAGCATTTTAAGGGCTGAACCATCCCTCCAGTCTCCACACAATGTATTGTCTACGATTCTTTTACTTTTAGTCTTTTGGGACCTCACATTTTAGACTTTTCTATTATAGTTAGTATATTGTTGGCTTGTAAAAACATCAAATTTGTGGGGTTTTTTTTAACTTCCAAACAGAATGAATAATCTATTTTCACTTATTTTTCTAAATTTAGGGTTTATTTTTGTATAATCTTAATGTGCTCATGATCCCCACCCCCACGGCATATTATACTGAGTGTCTTTTCTTTTTCTTCATTCCTTATTTCAATCTTTCATCAAACTTGGCAATTTTACCTTTTTTCCCCTTCCCTTTGTGGGTAATCCTAAAAAATTTAAGATTTTAACTTTCAAAGTCTAAAGTGAATAAATATTTATATTCTCTTTTCAAAGAACACACGGGCCCTGGAGTCCCGTGACTCTCATCAGCTCCTCTTAGATCTTCATGTTCTCATTATGGGTGTTTAATTTCTCCTTCTTCTAAGCCACCCACATTAGACAATTCCAAGGATCAAGTGCAGGGATTTAAAAAGATGAAGCGTGAGGTGCAGAAGTTCTGAGAGCAGGAGGGCAACCGAGGGGCTCCGCAATGACAGAGAGAAGGCAGGAGTCGTAATGAGAGTTAATGCTCTGGAAGTCTCGCCTCTGGAAGCGAGAGACAAGGACCCATACATCTAAAGAGCACAATGAACCCTGCACTGCACAAATGATGCAGCTCCCAATTAATACACCCAGGCGCAAGCAGCCAGAGGCGACAGGCACCTGGACATCTCATCAGCAACCAAGAAGTCAGCCAGGAAGACCTAACCGTTCATGTCAGGAAGGTGTCTGGTCTCCATCCAGCCCAAGAGAAGCCACGTAAAAGTTGAAGATCACTGCCATTTGTCTATACCACACACACCATTGCCAAGAGCCTTTCAACATGAAGAAACTGATCTTTACATATATCATTAAACAGATTTCTAACATGAGATTTTTCAGGAGAATCCAGATGTTGCTTTGATAAGAAATTAAATCTGAATTCTTAATGAAGTTACAATTTAGTCATTTCATTTGTCTTATCACAAGCTGGATTAGAACCAACAAGATTTGGTGTGTGTGTGTGAGCATGTATGTATATATGTATGTATGTATGTATGTATGTGTGTGTGTGCATGTGTGTGTACACATGCATATATCGTATGTACATGTGCATATACATGTGTATACATGCACATGTGTGTGTACACACGCATATTTGTGTTCTGGTGTACTTGTGTTCAGAGGGACATACACTGCAAGTGCTTGTATGTGTATGTAGGGAGAGCCAGAGTGCAGCTTCAGCTATCATTTTCAGACTCTGTCCACTTTGACCTTTTGTGCAGGTTTGAGGATCACACTGAGGTCCTCAGGCTTGTGCAGAGTAGTTTACCAACCGAGCCACACCCTCAGCTCCAACAAGACTTATTTTTCTGTTCACATGAAGTTTAATGTTTGGGCCACTTTTTCCCTCAGGTCACAAGAAAGAACTCTAATAAAATATTAACCAAATGAGTAATTTCTAGAATATTCTCTAGCAACTGTAAGCCATGTATACAAGTAGTCTGTGGACAGACTATTTTACCTATAATATAAAATTTTTGAAGCAATTCTTAGAAAATAGAGTAATTATGAAATGGATTAAAATATGTTAGGCAGTAAAATTCTAGAGAGTAAGGGTGAGAAACCTCCCTGTGGCCTACAAAGTCTGAAATATTTACTCTCTGTTCCTGGAAGAGAAAGTGCCCCAGCCCTGTTACAGAGCACTTAAGATGCAGTAGTGGGGATACATCTAAGAGTATAAAAAATTCAGAGTGGTGGGAAAGAAGAAAAGGCAAGATTCAAAAGGAGACACTCTAGTGTGATCTACTATTTTAATTAAATATAAAGCATAGAATAATGGCCCGGTACACACAGAAAAGAAGGCAAGGAGGCACATAAGGAGGAAAGGAGGTCGGGAGATAGGGAGGGAGGGAGGAAGAGAGGGAGGGAAGGAGATGGGGAGGGAGGGAGGAAGAGAGATGGGGAGGAAGAGAGGAAGAGAGGGAAGGAGGGGGAGGAAGGGAGGAAGAGAGGGAGGGAGGGAGCTAAAGGCATCTGAAACCTGGGAGGAGAGAAGGGAAGAGCTGGCAGGAAAGGGTGCAGTATTACTAGTATTTATTGCTTCCTTCCCATCTTACTTAAACTCTGTTTTATGGGCCAGGCATGTAGCTTAGTTGGTTGAATGCTTGTATGGCATGCAGAGTGCCCTGGGTTCACACTTTGTGATCCTGCCCTGCAGAGGTGCAGACAGGAAGATTGGGTGTTCGAGGTCATCCTGGGTTACAGAAGGAATTTGAGGCCAGTCTGAGATTCAAGAGACTGACTCAAAAGCAAAACAAAACACAGGCCTTCTGTTTTTACAGTTAGGCTGTTCTATAATTGATTCAGAATTTTTAAAATTACAAGATAAAACTGAGCAGAAAGGAAGTATCGCAACAGGACTGAATGCTGAAAAGAAGCAGAGGCTGGCGACTACATCAGGGCAGGATGCCTAACATGAGCATCAAGCTCAGGCTGGATTCAGGAAGGGGCAGCTTGTTTACTTATGAGTGATATTTAAATTGCCTCTTTCTTGTCAAGACAGAGGGAACAGGACCCACAGCAGTGCTCTGTTCCACAGCATGCCATGCCTCCTCCAGCCACCACACACACCAGAGATTACACTGAGGGCATTGTCCCAGGCCAAACGAGGTCCCACCTTCCCACTGTATCCCAGCCTGTTTGGTGGCTCTTGTTCTGGGTCAGGGCTCCACTCACTTGCCCAGAACAGCCTTGAACTGACTCTGAGGCCTGGGTTGGCCAGATAAAGATGTCTTCGGCCCTCAGATCTCTTGTCTGTTTCTACTTTTGTATCCCTGGCATCTGTCACTATCCCTGGGAGAGGCAGGCTGTTTATCCTACCTGGGTTGAGATGAATTCAAGACTCTATGTTCTTCGTGAGCTTAAAATATTGATTTGAAAAAAAAATGTTAGCTGTGCATAAGAAAAGTACACAACAACCATCTGGCGCTTTTCATCCCCGAAGTTGAGAATGCTGCTGAACTCTCAAAGCCCACAGGACTGCGTGGAAGAACAGAAAAAAGATGGTGGCATCCCTACATGGGAGCGCGTGTTAGGAGACATTTTAATGCCAAACAGGTCAATCAGGGCATAATTGCCTCTGATAGGCACTCTAGAAATCAGAAACATTCTTTACCTAGACCCGAGTGCCACTTGAGAAGATGACAGCCTTCCCTTCCTTTGAACATATCAAAGACAATCAAACCCCGAGTCCCAGGCTGAGCCTCAGAATCCAGCTCCAGGGACGAGAGCAGAATGAAGAGAGAAGCCACCACAGGAGGACACGGCATGCAGCTGCTGGACTCGAGTCACAGACAAGTCCCTCTATGTCCCAGCAAGGTGCTCATGGGGGGACTTCCCACTCTGACTCTCTAGCAAGCGAGGCCAGTCTTGGAGACAGGTGGTGTGTGTGACTGCTGCAGTCACCTCTCTGGGTACACAGCCTTCCTGTCCTGTGTAATGCAACCAACCCCCTCTTAGGTTCGTTTGAACTTTACAACGAAATGTAAACAGTACTAGGGCGAGATGGTGTCATTAGATGGGTATCACTGCCTCATTAGAATATACTCTGTTGGTTACTCAGCTGGGAGCAGAATCAAAGTTGAGGGACTGTCACCAGAGAGTGTCATTCCTCCAGGTAAGCTGTGGTCACTTGCATGTGTGTGTTACAGATGACTCTGCCATAGGTAAACACAGATAGTCCCAGTAAGCTTGAGATTTCAGAGCTATGGGTTCAGATTGGTTGTATTGTAATTGCCGTGGGGGGGGGGGGGCTTCCCCAGTTTGAGCTGCAGTGCTGAAAAAAATTAAGTTGTTGACTTAGTCTTACAGTCCAGCTCTTCCAATATGGCCTTCAAAGAAGCTTATTTTCAAAAGATTCATCAGGCTGAGCATGGACGTATACTCCTGTAATTCCAGAACTTGGGAGGCTGATTCTGGTGGGTTGTGAGCTCAAGGCCAACCTGGGTTACATAGCAAGTGCCTGTTTCAAGGAAACCAGTGATAGGGACTGGGGTGATAGAGTGATGCTCAGTTTCTGAAGTGCTTGCCTTGCCAATCTGAGCATCCCAGTTCAACCCTTGAGGACCTGTTAATAAAATAGGCCTGGCAGACCACATGTCCAAGCCTGGTGCTGGAAAGGCAGAGATAGGCAGATCCCTGCTGCTCTCTGTGCAGGCCAATGAGAGATCACACTTCAAAAACAAGGCAGACAGTACCTAAGACAATCACCGAGGTTGTATATGTATATACACACACGCACATGCGTGCCCCTGCACACACAGGACTAAACATACACTTGTGCACATAGATACATATTAAAAACTCTCATAATAATAATTAAAAACATGTGATCTGTCAATAAGCTTCAAGATTTACTTATTTTAGTATGAGTGTTTGCCTGTGTGTATGTGTGTGCACCACTTGCATGCACTCCCTGGGGAGGCCAGAAGAGGATATTGGATCTCCTAGAACTGGCTCTAGAGACAGTTGTGAGCCACAACCTGGATGCTGAGAACAGAACCAGGGGCCTCTGCAAGAGCAGCCAGTGCTCGTAACCTCTGAGCCACCTCTCCAGCCCCAGATCTTCCAATGTGTTTTTAGTTAAATGTTTAGTTTGCAGTGGCTGTAGACCCATGTGCAGAAGCATCTTAGAACAGACTGCCTGTTACCAGCTCGGTGTGTCTAGATGAGAATGCCCTATGGTACAACCACGTGTTGGGTTGACACACCAATATGGACAACTTGATAACTGGACATCTCTACCCCACTCTCACCGGAATCCATCATGTGACCACTCACTCATTGTAGATGTAACCAACTGTCTTATTAAATAAGAAACACAGAGCCGATTCAGAGAAGAAAGCCAAGAGGTCAGAGCTAAGAGCCTCACCCTTCCTGATTCAGCAATCCTCTTCAGCCAAGAGAGCTCTCCGAAAAGGGCCTACTTCCTGTGTGTATGTCTTTATATAGTCTAGCTGTTCTGCCTTCTCATTGGTTGTAAACCCAAACACGTGACTGCCTCGTCACTGCCTGAATGTACCGCCCTCCAGGTCCTTAAAGGCGTGCGCCACCGCCTCCATGCACTTACTATGGCTCTAATAGCTCTGACCCCCAGACAACTTTATTTATTAACATACAATTAAAATCACATTTCAGTGCAAGTAAAATACCACCACAACTCATTCCCTCCCTCTCCTCAGCACCACTAGTTGCTTCTCTTTTTCTAGAAGTTGCTGTTTTAAGAACACTATGCAAATGAAAGTGCACAGGCCTTCGGAGCTGTGGTTTCTCCACACCATGTAATTCCTTCCACGTTCATGTATCCGTAGCTTGTAAGTTTCTGTTGCTCAGTAAATCTGGTAGTATAAGAGCAACCACAATTTGTTTGAACTCTCCTTCCTAGATGACCTGGGTTGTTTCCACTTTGGAGTCACTCAGAGGGAGCTGCTCTCAGCACTCATGGACAGGACATGGTGTGAACTCACGTTTTCATTTTTGTCTGGAATAAGTGCCTCAAAGTATGATGGCCTGCTGTGTGGTAGAAGTGTGTTCACTTTTATAATAAATTGCCAAGCCATTTTTTAGAGTGGCCCCACCGCTTTGCCATTCCCAGATGTGGTATGTGGTATGCTGTGTTTCATGGGTTATAAAAAAAGTTCTGTGCCCTTTTACCTAGTGACCCCCCAGGAGACAGACAGACCCTAAGGTGACAGTTTGAAGTGTGGAAAGAGACATGATTAAACTCTTTTGTGTAGTCCACTGTCTGGCAGTTTGGACAGTTAGAAGCTTCTTTGTATTTGAGTCTAGGAAAAAAAACAATTGAAACTGTATTTATGGAAAGTATTGTCAAGAGGAGAAACAGGAAGCTGGCTTGTGTTTCTCGGGCAACAATGCTTGAGAAGCTGGTAGTGAGCATGTGGTCAACTTCTTCCCACCTCTGCATGCACTCTCCAGAGAGACTGCAGAGAGCTCATCAATAGAGTGCTACTGGGGAGAGAGAGACAGGAAACAGAGCCAGGACCTGGGCTGGAGATAGGCTGGGAGTCTGAGTTACACCTCTGTCCTGATACCCAGAGATGGCCAGGCATGGAGGGACAGTGGGTACCTGGGGTCATGTCTTCTTTCTCACAGACAGTGGGAGTGGAGGCTCAGCTGCAATGGGTGGATGCTTACACATCCATGTTTGTCAAGTACAAACTTTAACCAACAAAATTACTTCTCGGTAGTTATGTCTTATAAAGTTTTTAAAATAGTTTTGTGGGGAAATTTGTTTTTTATTTTATTTTAGTTATTACTAATTAAAATATTCATTTATTTTACATCCTGACCACAGTTTCCCCTTCTTCCTCTCCTCCCATTCCCTCCCTCCACCTCTGCCCCCCATCCCCTTCAATCTTCTCCCCCCTCTGTTTCTGTTCAGAAAGAGGGAGGCCGCCCATGGGTGTCAACAAAGTATGGTATATCAAGTTGAGGTAGGACTAAGCTCCTCCCCTTATATCGAGGCTGGGCAAGGCAGCCCAGTATGAGAAATAGATTCCTAAAAGCCAGCTAAAGCATTAGGGACAGCCCCTACTCCCTTGCTAGGACCCCCACCAATATGCCAAGCTACACAACTCTCACACATATGTAGAGGACCTAGGTTGGTCCCATGAAGGCTCCCTAACTGTCGGTCCAGAGTCTATGCACTCTATGAGCCTAGGTTAGTTGTTTCTGTGGGATCCCTTCTGATGACCTTGAACCATGTATGAGTGTTTTGCCTGCATGTATGTCTGTGCACCACATGTATGCAGTGCCTGGGGAGGCCAGAAGAGGGAGTCATATCCCCTGCAACCTGGGTCCTCTGGAAGAGCAACCAGTGTTCTTACTCACTGGGCTATCTCTCCAGACACAGTTTCATTGCTTTAGAAAGAAAACAGGAACCTAACCAGTGCTGTGGTAGTGGTGGGAGACTTTATAACAGCCCCTGGATTTTGGGGGTACATGGGACTTGTTGATTTTATGCTGAGACCCAGTGCAGGACCCTTGGGCTCCTCACAGTGTGTCTAGGGAGCTACACTACAGAAGCGATCCAATCAAATCTTAACTCAGTTCCCTCACTTAAATGTGCCTCCTACAGAAAGAAAGAGCTGTTCCAGCCCGGTGGGTATCAGAGAGGCTTCCTAGGAAGCCTGGATGGGCTGGTGGGGAGCCGAGAGATGCAGCCTTTTCCAAGACCACATGGCATACAGGAACCTTGGAGTCTTTTTGAAGCAGGGGGTGGGGTGAGGTCTAAAAGTAGCTGCCACCCTCACAGATCCTTCTGGAGCCCATGAGACTGTTTATCTATCCTCACCTTCCCTTCCTTGATGGAAAAGGAAAAGCTATTTAGTTGTGTTTGGGATATATGAGGTACTTTTCTTGCCTCTGTGACCAAATGCATGACAGGAAGTGTGTCACAGGAGGAAGAGAGTGTCTCGACTTACTATTAGAGGGGATACAGTCTACCATGACAGAGCAGTCATGGTGGTGGGTACCTCTTAGTGTGACAGAGTGGGCACAGGTCTGCTGGCATTTCAGGGCACCCAAAGCAGAGAGATTGGAGTCAGAAGTGGGGTGGGGCTATCAGCTTTCGGACCACCTGCCAGCAACCCACTTCTAGCCAAGCCTCCTCTCCTACAACCTCCTAAAATGGTATAGCCAGCTGGGAGCAGAACATCTTCAAATATATGAACCAGTGGGGGCATTTCATATCCAGATCATCACACAGTAGTTAAATAAAGCTGGGCCTGTGTGGATTTGGAAATCATAAATAAGCCTCTTTCACTGGCCTTCAGGAAGCTTCTGGGAGTGAGCACATTAGCCTACAAGGCTGTTCTGAGAGTCATCGCAGCATGTGGACGGGCATGGCTGACTTGTTTGCATGTATGGGTGACACTACTGTGGACTCAGAAGTGGCAGGAGCTGTGGCTTCTCTCTTGGCTGGGACTTGTCCAATGTGGGTGAGACGTTCTTTCTTTCTCTTTCTTTCTTTCTTTTTTTCTTTTCTTTTCTTTTTTTTTTTTTTTTTTTTTTTTTTGATTTTTTGAGACAGTGTTTCTCTGTATCTCTGGCTGTCCTGGAACTCACTCTGTTGCTGAGATGAAGCCACATACATACATAGCCAAGAAGAATGGACAGCTGAATTCAAAAAACATCAACAATTTCCAGAATTTAAAATCCTGAATCATGACATGATGCTAGTGGAATTCAGGTGTTTCTGGCATATAGACTGCTCTCACCCAATGTGAGGTTGAACTGTTGACCTTGTGTACATCCTACTTCACAAATGAGTCTGTCAGATATGCTAAGCCTATAGGCTGAAGATGATGCCCCAGCACTGTGGAGAAATCTCAGATGACTGTCCAGGCAGCTGGCTGTTTCTGTCAACTCACAATTTTTTGGAAGTTGCTTGCATGTACTTCCTGTTTTTATTTTTGTTAGCTAATATTATTTCCTTCTTGGGTCTCTGAGGGAGTTGAAGATTAGTTAGTTATAGTTGAAGATTAATTAGGATAGAAAGTGAATTAGATACAATAGGATAGATAATGGAATTATTTTCTCTGAATTTGTCAAATACAAATGAACTAGACATTGTTTAGGTATTTATTACTTGTTTATATTGTATATAGCTATTGTACTTTTGTATATAGTTTTTCTTATGTTAGTTATAAGCTTTTTCCTTTTTTCTTTTTATTAAAATAGAAAAGGGGAAATATGGTGATATTTTATTTGTATTAAAATGTTATTTGTATGTTAATAAATAAAGTTCCCCAGGGGTCAGAGATATTAGCAAGTCATAGGAAAGTAGGGCAGTGGTGGCATACGCTTGTAATCCCAGTACTTGGTAGGCAGAGCTAGGTAAGTCTCTGTGTGTTCAGGGATACAGCCAGTATTGGATACACATGCCTTTAATCTCAATACCAATCATAGAAAACCTGGAGATCTATACAGACAGGCCGTGATGAGGCGGTCATGTGGTTGGGTTTACAACCAATGAGAAGGCAGAACAGAAACTCTATATAAAGACTTTAACACAGGAAGTAGCTCTGGTTCGGAGAGGTAGGACCACCGCAGGAGGAAGGGTAAAGTTTTAGCTCTTAGCTCTGACCTCTTGGCTTTCTTCTTTGCATTGGTTCTGTGTTTCTTATTTAATAAGACGGTTGGTTACATCTACACTCTGTAGTTCAGGTAGCCTCAAACTCACAGAGATCTGCCTGCCTCTACCACCTGAGTGCTAGGATTAAAGGTGTGCACCACCACCACCTGGCAGGTGTAAATTCCTATACATGTTTTCCTTAAGACACACTCATAGCATAAGTGTGGCTTGGCTCAACTTCTGCCAAGCACCAGGCTCAGGCCGGGGAGTGAGTGCGAAGAGCTCTCTGCTCATGGAAAAGAGGGCTGTAGCAAACACATACATACTGGGTACGAGAGAGATGAAACAAAACTCACATCCAAAAGTGGGTAAAGATACCCAGAAAGACCCCAGCAAGGTGATGTGTAAGTGGGGCCCTGGAAAAAGCAAGGTGACCAGGAGAACGGCCAGGGGGCTGTTGTGTGGTGGTCTGAACACTGACTATCTGCCAAGGAACTGGTGCCTATCCAGAAGAAACCCCAGAAAGCCATGTTTGCACTAGGTCTGAACCCGTCTGTCTATCCACACCTCTGACTGCAGCATAGCGCTGCAGGGTGGGACTATGTCTTTCCCACTTCATCCTGCTTGGTGTCCTACATGGCATGTCTTACAGCATAGACTTTTCTTCTGGAAGGGGTGTGAATGTCTTAGTCATTGTTCTATTGCTGTGAGGAGAGACTATGACCAAGGCAACTCTTGTGAATGAGCTTTGCATTGGGGGCTTGCTTAGAGCTTCACGGCTTAGTTCATTATCATCACTGCAAGGAGCATGGTGCTAGAGAGTAGCGGAGAGCTACATTCTGATAGACAGATAGACAGAGACAGAGACAGAGATGGAGACTGAGCATGGCATGGGTTTTTGAAACCTCAAAGCCTACCCCCAGTAACACACTTCCTCCAACAAGTCTACACCTACTAATCCTTCTAATCCTTTCAAATAGTGCCACTCCCCAGTGACTAAGCATGCAAATATATGAGTCTATGGGGCCATTATTATTTAAACCACCACAAAGAGCCACTTTGGGAAAAGAAGAAAGGGTTGAACAGGCTAACTTTTAGTTCCATACCAACCATTCCTTTGGTAATAGAGTTTTTGTTTATGTCTTGTTTTGTTTTCTATGTCCCTTGGTGACTTTGTCAGGACAGAAATGCCTCTGACTCATGTGGGACATGGAGTAGGAAGCTAGCAAGGTTATGGGAGATCTTCATTTGACTTCATGAATGCTGCAAATGTAAGAGACCAGGAATGGGACCCTGTTCTCCTACAGGGCAGCAGGTGTCATCTATATTTCCCTTCTGACTCCTGGTATGTGGCACAACTGGCTAGTCCTTGCAAGGACCTAAGCCACAAGGAAGTTTAGTGTCCTATGGCTTCTTAAAGTCTTTGTCACCTTGTGTTTCCTGTATTCATTCCAGGATACAAACTTTGACAACTCTGGACTGAGGCGGGGCACCAGGACCAAGCAGCTGTGGGTATGGGTAAGCTGGTATGGATGAGCTGGCGTGGGTGAACATAGTTGAGCATGAGTGAGCATGAGTATGCATGGACATTCATGGTTGGGTTTGGGAGGGCATTAATGGGCATATGTGGGTACAGCAGGCATCAGTAGACATGGTGGGCATGGGTAATCATTAGCAGGCATGGATGAGCATCAGTGGGCATGTGAGTTCACAGATTTTCTGCTATTCACTGTCAATGACCACTCTTCCACCACATCTCTTATTGAGTCCATGATGCTTCACGCCAGAGGAATCTACAAGCCCCTCAAAGGGTGATATAAACTGGTGACTTTTGTGGTCTATATGTGGAATGCGCTCACAGGAGGCTTGTGTGTTTTCAGCACTCTTCAAGTTCTGGTACTATTTTGGAAGGTTTTGAGTCCTTTAGGAGATGTTTGCACTGACCCATTAGCAGTGGTCAGCTCTGTACTGATTTCCCAACTGTGACCAGCTCTCCACTGATCTGCTGGCTGTGGCCTTATCTGCATTGACTCACTAGCCATTGCTAGCTCTGAACTGACCCCCTAGCCATGGTCATATCGGCACTGACCCACTCGCAGTGCCCAGATCTGTGTTGACCCACAAGCCATGGCCAGCTCTGTACTGACCCAGCAGCCATGGCCATCTCTGCACTGAACACCTAGCTGTGGCCAGCTCTGCATTGACCCATTAGCCATGCCCAGCTCTGCGCTGACCCATAACAGTACCCAAATCTGTGCTGACCCGCTAGCCATGGAAAGCTCTGCGCTGCCCCACCTCTGGTTCAGGCGTGATTCATTTCTCCCCCACATCTTAACCACATGACATACGACTGTGTCTCCCCACTCTCTAATCAGAAGACTAACATATAATGATTTTCCCAACATTCTAGATGAAGGGAGACACATGAGTCTCTGCACCCTAAATGGGGTCCACTCAGAGTCTATTAGATAGGAAAGAAGGAAGGGATGAGCCTACAGGAATTCTGAAGATTAAAGGGAATTATGAGATCAGGGCCACACATGTGGTATTTATAATAACTTTTGAACCTACATCTAAGGTTGCTACCTCTTTACAAAATACCATCGTGCCAGCCATCACCACCATCCTGTGTATGCCCATCAAAGGCAGCATCAACTCAGACATCCTTGCACACAGCCTGTGGTGATTTCTACATGGGCAAATCCCCTCACCCAGCTCTGCATCTATTGTTTGAGAGGCATAAGGAAATAACCAGCACAAATAAAAATAAAAGCCATCAGGAAAAGGGTTATTAGTATGCCTGCACGACCCATGGTCAAGTCTTGAGCGATACTCATTAGCTTGTGGAATCTGTGCTACCCTGGGCTCCAGGACACTGTACTAAGCCAGAGGAAGACTTGTGCTCACCTTGGAGATGGGATGAGAAGCAGGATCAAGATGAAAGACAGATTGCCTGCTGCCTGGACATGGAAATTGCCCACAATTTAACCGTTCTCCGTGGTGTGTGTTCAGAAGAGCCAGCCTACTCACAAATGACAATCGAATAAAGAGTTTTAAACAAGCATTTTCTAGAATGTTGACTTACTGGGGGAGGAAAAGAATCCTTGTATCTTGTCGAATGATTGCGGCACCTGTAAAATGGTAAGGTCATTTTTTTCTGCTGAAATGTCAGGGTGAGATTTTTAAAATAGATTCCTGGTGCAGTTTTAATAATGTCGAGGTTAAAGATAAGGGGGAGGAAGTATTTAACAAGGAATGTGTAGCAAAAATATTGCTGTTTCGAGCAAGCTTCGAAGCAGCCTCTTGCTTTGTCAGTGCAGCTTATGGTACGTGCGCCGCGGAGAGTTTGTAATTACTGTTTTCATAATTAATAACGATCCATTCCTCGGCTCTAGGCTGGGGAACCCTGTTTTGACCTTCCCACTGTATTTTGTGAAATTGGTCCTCTGGGACATTGGGGAGGGAAAGGGACAAGACATGTGTACACTCTGCAAGGAGATCAAAGTAGAAACCCCTGGGTCTGGCGTGCAGCAGACCTTCTTCCCACCATCCACCAACACTCTCTTGGGGGGACCCCTGTGGATCAGAGCCCCCAAAGTCAAGTGGCTTTTGGTTAGTAACCCAGCTGTCCAAATACAGTAGCCTAAGGCAGGAGACCAGAGGGCCCTTAGATCATAAGCTCACGTCCCGACTTACTCTACACAAGCCTGTAAGAGGAATGTGGGACTCAGATGTGGGCCTGCTTTCTCCAGGAAACTTCTTTAATGAGCGAGGACCCCAAGACCATATGTGTCCACCCCATATACCTGTGTTGTTCCCCCTCTCTGGCTATCACCCATTCACATGTCTTTTTCCCCACCAATCCTTCACTGTCATTACGATGTCAGAGGTACCTGTATCATCATAGGTTTGGGAGGAGAAACACCATGATGTAAATATTCACCTAGGATCTGAATTTATGGAACAATGTGGGTCAAAGGCCTGACACCCTTCACCAGACTTTGCCCAGTTGCTCCCTATCATCCCAGACACAACTCACATAATACCTAACAGTGGTTTTGATGTTCAAATGATGAGGAAGGAGCGCAAGGAGCATCTCCTTTGAGGTTTTGATTCAAAAATTCTTTAAAGTTGATTGCTTTTAATTTTGTGTGTGCATTTGAGTGTGTGTGTGTGTGTGTGTGTGTGTGTGTGTGTGTGTGTGTGTGTGTGTACTTGTATTGCAGTTATGAAACTGGAGTAACAGGTAGTTGGGGGCCACCAACATGGGTTCTGGGAACCAAACTCTGGTCCTCTGAAAGAGCAACAAAGGTTCTTAACCCCTGACGCACATCTCTGGCTCCTTACCTGCACACTCTTAATTCCTATTGGGTTTCCATGTTACTCTGCTTAATTCTCACCTGAATCCCCTCCCCTCTGCAGAGCTTACTCAAGTCTTACATTCATTTCTCCTAAGTCATTTCTTTTGTTCACCTTCTGACCCTACAGGACCTGACCCAAATGCCCTGTATCCTGTCTTCCTAGGCTCTGTGCCCTGTTAGTCTGGACTTCCAGCTTGTACCCAGGGTCTGTTTGAGCTGTTTTGTATTCAACAGATGTTTATAATATCAACAGAGTGGGTTTAACAGGTGTTTACTTCATAGTTAGTAGCTTATGAGTCTATGTCAAGGAACTTGTTTCTATTCAAAGTTGTAAAAAGTGTAATTTTCTCTATACATTTTATTACTTTACCTTTTGACATACCAGTTTGTAGTCAGTGTGTAATTTTCTTCTAGGTACAATAGGACACAAAGACTTCATGGTGACACTTTAAGTAGGTGAGTGGATGTGCCGTGGCCACGTACAGGATGCCTCTTCACTTATGGACATGGTTGTTTGGATCCCCCTGCTTTCACAATCCCAGTAGGCTGCTTTCCTTGATATCGTCCCTCCTTCCACCGAGGTTTTGCTTTTGTGCAATCAACAGCAAGCAAGGTGTTTGCCTTGAGAACGACTGCCACCATTTTGAAATAATGTGTGACAATCAGCTTGAGGATTTTATGATGTTAAAAACAGTTTCATTTTGTTCTTAACTTTTTAAGAAATTTAAAAATAGTTCCATCTGGATGTTGAATCATATCCCCTGACACTGTGTAACTGGTGATATGACTGTCCTTACATTCTCTTTTTTAAGATTTCTTTGGGTGGGAGGAGGGAGGACAGGGGAATCCATGGCTGATATGTAAAATTAAATTAATTATAAAATAAAAATATTTAAAAAGGAAAAAAGAAACCAAATCGTTTCATAGGCATTAAATAACTTGAATAAATGTTATTGATATTAACAATTAAATTATTAAAAATATTTCTTCTATCACAAAAAAAGATTTCTTTTTATTTTTAATTACATGGGCATGTATCTCTGTGTAAGTGTGAACATGTGAATTCAAGTGCCTTCCAGGACCAGAAGATGGCTTCAGATTGCCTGATGCTACAGGTACAGGTAGTGAGCCACCAGACCTGGATGCTGGGCACCAAACTCAGGTCTTCCACAAGAACAATATATGCTCTTAACCATCAAGCCATCTCTCTAGCTCGACCTAGATTTTTAACATAAATTATCAAATTTTACATGAGCTCTGTCGCACATGACCATAGTCAACCTGCCAGTGATGAATTTCATGTTCTACATTTCTGGTCAAAGGTAAATTAAGGTGTTTTCAGCCATTGTTGTGTCGATTCCACTCTTTATTCTCAAGGTTTTTTGTTTTTGTTTTTTTGGTTTGTTTTGTTTTCACAGAGTCTTTATGGAAGGTGATGATGCTTCTGCAGCTGCTGCATTTGCAAGGATGTGCTGAATAAGTAGGAAAAGAAAGAAATGTCCCAGGGAGTCACTTCCACCCTCATCCTTTGGCTTTGTCACCAGACATGAGAAACACCAGAGGGTGGTGCAGCTGAAATGGCCCATTGAAGGTTTTCTGTTGACCTTGCCGTGGATGCATGTTTATAAAGGTGGGAGCCAAGTCTACACCAGGTCCTATTCTACTGAGAATATTCTCTTGAACTTCAGCCAATGTTCAGGGCATACGAGGACTGATCGACTGATTAGACTAAGCCAAGATGTCCTTCTCCGAGCTCGGTATGAAATTCACATAGCCATCAAGACAACAGTAAATGCACTGTAGGCTCAGACCTCCAGCCAGGATGTTCAAACATCATAAAAAAAAAAAAAAAAACACAAGAACTAATCATGCACGGGAGATTACTACATCCTCAGAAAACAGCTAAAATTAATCAAAAGTTCTGAAAAGAAAAGATGGCCTCAGTGACTCTTGTCTCAGAACTGGTTGGTCTCGCTGTTGTAGATGTTTTTATTCTTAGTCATTCTTGGCCTTCATTATAGGACCGAATGAACCTGACGAGGCGATGCCTTGAAAACAATGTTAGCCGGACGTCAAGTCCAGTCCTGGAATGTGAGCGAAGAACACAGTGAGGGAAAGTCGGCAGAGAGAAGCTCAGTCCCAATTAAAAAGTCATCCTGTTTGACCTCATATTAAAAACCTGGCTCTGAGGATGATACCAGTGTGACATCTGAGGAAAGGCTTACTTTCCTGTGGCTGTAATAAAACACCTGACCCAGGCAGCTTAAGGTGGAGGGGCTTATTTTCACTCTCAGTTCAAGGATACAGTGTTCAGGGCAGGAAGTCCTGATGGCCAGAGCTTTGGATGGCTGGCCATATCACATCTGTAGTCAAAAATCAGAGAGTGATTCATGCTGCTGTTCACTTGTCTCTCATAGTTTTGTATAGTCTAGGATTCCAGTCTAGGGGATGGTGCTACCCACAGTGGGCAAGTCTTCTCATTTCAATTAAGCTAACCAAGATAATCACCCCCTCAGGCATGTCCAGATCATTCTAGATCTCATCAAGTTGACAATTGAGATTATCAAAGTCAGCGTTTAAACATTACTAATTTCTTTAGCCATTTTAGCAAGATCTTAAAAAATTTTTCTTTTCTTTATAATTATGTGACAAGCAGGAAAGAGATCAAAGGGTAATTAAAACATTGCTTCAAAAATCAGAACTTACTGAAATCTTAACCATCATGCCTGACTCAACCAGTCTATTCTGGTGGGAAAGGTGTCAGTCTTGGCTTGACTCTGTGGTCGACTGAAGCACACCTTGAAAGAAGTTTCCTTGCAACCTTGGAACATTATGTTTGTCTTATTTGTGAGAGAAGTTTCTGCAGGTGAATGTTAGGAGCTCTGACAGACACAGCACATAGCAGAGTACTTACCTAGCATACACCTAGTATTGAGCCCTACCAACACAGACAGGCTCTGAACCCAAGACCAGTGTCCTTATTAGAAAAAAGAGGGATCTGCATTCATAGACAAGGCTACAAGGAGAAAATGCTGAGATATCATAGCCAGAAGAGTGGGGAGGAGCCTCCTCAGAGCACCCTGGGGATCGGCCTTGTGGATCATTTCATTAGCTGGTCTGCCTTCCAGGACAGCAGGAGAATGGAGTTCTGTTCTTCGAAATTACCGCCCAGCAACAATTTACTATGGAAGCCCCAGGATAATGACTTAGGTCCCATGTTGTTCCATGTTGTAACCCATGTGAGACAAGGAAATAGGTGATGTGTCATTGGCTTCTGTTAGTAGAGTGAAAGCAAAAATAAAACAAAGAGACATCTGGCAGCCTAAGTCAGGGGAAGGTTGTTAGCAAGGGGACATGCTAAGGGTCTGTAGAGTTTCAAGATGAGCCAAGAAATGGGGACCATGAAGCCCAGACAAGCCAGTCTGTTGACCTCGTGAGGAGGGTGAATCATGAACACCATGTGGACAGCCTTTCCTTTTGCCTTTTTAATGTGGATTCTGAAAAACCACACTCAGAGCCTCATGCTTACAAGGCTGGCATTTTATAAATTGAACAACTACTCACCATTTTGAACAACCTTCAAAATCAAATCAAACATTCATTTCCATGAGTTTTCCCTAGCAAGTGGCATTCATGACATGGGGGCCCCCTATGCACTTCCACTCCAAACCCAGAACCTCATTGTCAACCCCAGGTTTAGGTGAAACACACACACACACACACACACACACACACACACACACACACACACACACTTCTAGGTCAAATGACCCTCTGCAGAAAGGTGTGCTGACCTCAGCTGTCAGTGTGGGTCATTATGTGACACGGCCTTGGTCCCTGGCAACAAGGAGACAACATGCCCAGATGTTTTTAAGCCTGGAACTTAGTCTCTACATGAGGGTGTAAGGGTTAAACTTGTGTATTTGACTGGAATGAGAGATGTTCAGAAAGTTCTGTATGTGTCCCAGTTCTGAGACAGTCAGCATACAGCTCAGTGAACTGTGAAGACACCTGCCTTGAATGCTGGAAGAACTACCTGAGATGCTGGGTCCTCCATGGAGCAAAGGCAGAGGAAGTGGATGCCTCTGCACTAGTTACTTTCCTAACAGAAGCAACTTTAAGAAGAAAGAATTTACTTGGGGCTCACGGCTTGAGAAGTCACAGGAGAAGATGTGGGGAAGCTCTAGGCAGCGGGCGACTGGAAGCTGAGAGCTTCAGCGGAAATAGTGATATACAATCCCCAAGACTTTCCATATGGTATTCAGATAGGCCCCACAACTGCCCAGAACAGCACCACCATTGTTCAAACACACGAGCCTGTGGGGTCATTCCATGCTAGCCCAGAACCCGCCATGTGTGCAAACTGAGCTGCCCCTGAGCAGTGTAACCACAGTGGGCACCACCACAGATATCAGATTACAGTCTATCGGCCTTTGACTATGGACACAGAACAGCAGTGCTCCAGGAACTAGGCCTTCAGCCTTGCATCTGGGCTGCATCAGTCCATCCTTGTCCTGAGGCTTCATCTTCTTGGACTTCTCTGGGTCTCCAGTCTCTATAGGTAGGCATTGTGGGACTATCAAGCCTCCAAATGTATAAGACAATCCAATGAAATCCAAATACATGTACACATACAGACACAGAGACAGACATACACACACACACACAAACACACACAGAGCATCCTTGTGGAAAGTAGGGTGTGGTGTCATAGTATAACCCCAGGCAAGAGGTGGAGACAAGAGAATTGCTAAGGCTTACTGTCGACCATCCTAGCTGAATCGTCGAGTCCAAGCCAGTGAGTGCCCGAGGAATGACACCTGAAGTCATTCTGGCCTCCACATGCATATGTACACATGTTCACACACACACACACACACACACACACACACACACACACACACACACACACACACACACACACACGCATGCACGCACGCACGCACTCACGCAAGTCCATTTGCTAACCAGTGGAGCTTCTCATGACTGAGCATTCCCTCCAGTTAAGTCCTTTTTACTCAAAGCAAACTTAAGTAGATTGTGTGATTCAGAACTTTTCAGACGGGATGCCTTTCATGACAGCACCTCACAGAAAAGTACTGCAAGTAGAACGGGGGACATCCATGACCTCATTGTCCAAAATGCGCCTGGGTTCCTGCACCCATCAATACGGGGGCCAAAGGGAGCACGTCTTTACTGAAGGGAAAACAGGGAGCCCCTTTCTCCCTGGCAAGCTGGTTAGACTTTGCATCTGTCTGTATCAGCGAGGAGCCAGGTCCTTGTTAGCTGGTTCCACGATGACAGTGGTATTTGTTCCTTCCCCGATGCTCCTAGTTCAAGGTGAAGATGATTAATGTGTCGCTGAAGGAATTGTACAGTAAGCTTTTCTGATCACTGTCCCCTGAGCTACCAGTGTAACTGCTCCTAGTCACAGCCAAGGCTATTGACGAACAGTTTCATGACTCATTTGGGCAGATCCGTGAGGCCAATTACTTCATATGGTGGCATTCCATCACAGTCCTCTTCGATCTCGGAGTCTGGCTCATCGATTCGAGTTTGCTGAGGAAAGCAAGCGCAAGAGTCAGATCCAAAACCCTGATGGCTGCATCTGGATTTCCGCCATGGTGTTTCCTGCCGCCTGCTCCTGTTTCCTTGGCCTGTTTAATTACCCTTCCTCAAGACGAGAGCCAGAAACCTGACAGGGAATGGCAGAGAGTCCACAGGGACACCACAGAATCTGTGGGCTTTGGCTACTGAGAGGATTCTCCTTTCCCATTGCATAGATTGCAGGTTGATTGTTGACACATTCATGCATCATTTGACCCCTTTGGAGAGGGCAGTTCAATTAAAATTTCAGGTTGAAAAAATACACATTAGTACTTAATTTTGATTTTTGTGGCTTAAATGCCATAGAACTGTGTTTTGTTCCATTCCACAGATGATGCATTGTGTTATTATCAAGTGAAAGATTTTCTGCTACTGCAAGGCATGTAATTCCACGCACATGTATAATTGGAGAATTAGGTGTAAATAAGTATGCTTTTAAATGATGTGTTTTTGCACAGTCCATTCTCTGTTAACTTCACACTGATGCATAATTAACAGAAGGATGTACTCACTTGACTGCTGGCTTTTGGAGACTGCCCGAGGCAGTTCCTTCCATCTCAGAGATCCAACTGCCTTGTGACATCTGATGACATTTCTGTCACTGGGATGCAGAGTGGTAATGCTGGGAAAGAAGCTTGGCTTGAGAAATGGAGGAGAGGGCAGGCTCCATGTCTGCCCAGCTTCCTCTAGTGCAGACAAGACCGTCCTTGGACACAGAGCTGTTTGGTTGGGTGGCAGAGGGGACTGTGGTGCATACAAGAGCCAAAGCAATTCTACAGCCATAAACTGATTTCATTCTAAGAATTATAAATTACAAAAGCAAACACGGAGTCCCTACATAACCCATATTCATGTCACTCTGTCGTTTTAACAAATCATAGAAACTTCGTCTCTTATGAAACTTACTGAGGCAGAACACAATGGCTCATTTCTTTTAGTGGAATTGAGTTGGGTGCCAATCATACAGCCATTTCTGCACACAGACACCACTCAAGAAGAAACATGATCATGCCTCTCGCCACGTGTCCTTCCATCCTGGGCCACCATTAATCTGCGCTCTACCTCGACAGATCGCCTGTTCTAAACAGGTCTTACGAGGGAAGGCACACCATACACGGTCCACTGTGGCCAGCGTGCTCAGTGAACGCATTTTTCCGGGTCCTGTTATATTTCAGCACATGTCGTTGTTCTGTCCTTTGTCACCAGGTTGTTTTCCAGCATGGGACGATGACACATTTTCTCTAAGCATCTGCGTGTGGCAGCCATTTGTGCGTGTTTTCCTTCAGAACCACTGTGCACAGTGGCAACAGTGGACCTTAGGGCAGAAGCTTCCTGTGGAAACAGGTTTGGGTTTCTTTGGGTGGAACGCCCGGGTCATCCAGTCACTCCAGACAGAAACTTCAAAGATCCGTCACTGTTGCCAACATGGTTTTCAGAGGACGTGTGAGGGACCCTCTTCTCCAACTCTTCATGAGCAGTTACTGCCGTCTTTCTTTATCTTTTATTCGCTAATTTCATGCACAAATACAATACATTTAGATCATATATACCCCTGCTCCCCCACAACTCCTCCAGGCCCACCGTCAGCCCCCTCTCAGCCTCATTCCCTCCCCTCCCTTTCCCTCCTCCTCCTTCTTTACAATCCACTGAGAGGATCCAATTAGTGCTGGCAGTATGTGCATGGGTGTTACCCTGGAGCATGGGTAACCTACCCTGACCCACACTGCTGAGGAAAGCTGACTCTCACTCCCCCAGAGGTCAAGGCCAGTAGCTGCCCAGTTTTGGGTTTTGTTTCCATGTTTTCTCACTTTGAATTAACATTTTTTTTATTCTTTATATATGTCCACATCTCTCATCAGTTATGTGAGCTGTGTTTTCTCCATTCTGTGAGTTTCTTTTTATTTGCTTGATATCGTTGTGCTTTGAAACATAAAAACTTAGCAGCAAGTTCAGTCTGCCCTTTGTTTTCCTGCTTTTTTTCCTTCTAAGATGTTGATCACACCTGTGCTTCCTTCTAAGCCGTTATCATAGTGACTGCGATGCTTATATTTTGGGCTTTCACCCGGTAAGCTGGTGTTGTGTGTGGTGGAAGTGGCCTGTAGAGACGAAGACAACCTAAGAGACACTGGTGTCTCTCAATCTGGCTACCAGACACAGTGGACACCATGATGTGGGAATTGCCCCAGAATCTCATGCTGAGAGAAGGAAAAGGCCCCAGATAGGAGTGGGCAGACTTGTCTCCTGGAAAGAGATTCCACAAAGTTCCAACTACTTGTCAGACCACCATTCAGGACAAGACTGAAGCCCAGACATGATGGATCAGTGGTGGGTGGAACCACACCTTGAAGGACTGTGTAGATGCAGATCCCCTTGGCCCTCTTTGGCCTCATTTTAGGACCTTACAAATAGACTTGGAGAGGACCCCTGAATCTTTTTGTTTATCTCCCCAATGTGGCCACATTGAATAAATGTTTTTATGCATTTTACTATTAATTTGACCATTTCAATTGGCATGAGGATGGGTTATCCATAAGAGATTTTTTAATTTGTTTTAGTCCTTTTAAAATTCTTTCAAACATGGTTTTGATTTTTTAAACTCAGTTTGTGTGTTAGTTCATATCCATTGTTTTAAGAAAACACCTAAAGCTGGGTGGTCCACAAAAAATGGTGTTTGTTGGCTCACATTTTGGAGTTTAAAAGTCCAAGACCAAGACCCGACCAAGGGGTCCATCTATGGTCTCATGTCAGATGCATCATGGTGAGAGTTCCTGTAAGAGCTGGAGACATCAAGAGACAGGAAACCAGAAAAGGGCTCCGAGTCATTTGAAGAGTAGTAATGAAGGTGCCAAGATTGCTACGGAAATCCCTTCTGTAGGTATGACTCCTGTGACCAAAGGATCTTCTAATAGACCCCAGGTGACACAGTTCACAGTTGTCTGAGGGAGGCACTGACTCCATCAGATTGGCATGTAGGAATGTATGTGGGGCATTTTCTTGATTACTAACTGATGTAGAAGGGTCCAAATCACTGTTGGTAAATCCACCACTAGACAGATATGCCTGGGCTGTATGAGAAAGGTAACTGATCACAAGGCAAAGAAAAAGCCAGTCAGTGGCATTTCTCCATGGTTTCTACTTCAACTACAGCCTAAAGTTCCTGCCTTGGTGTGGTGATATATTGTGTACCCTAATAAAGCTTGCCTGAAGATCAGAGGACAGAGCCAGCTACTAGATTAAACACAGAGGCCAGACAGTGGTGGCACACAACCTTAATCTTATCACTCGAGAGGCAGAGAGCCTTCTGGATCTCTGTGAGTTCAAGGCCACACTGGAAACAGAGCCAGGCAGTGGTGGCACACACCTTTAATTCCAGTACTGGGAAGCACACATGCCTTTAATCCCAGAAGTGACAGCAGGATGGAGAAAGGTATGTAAGGCGTGAGGAAACAGGGACTTAGGCAGTTCACCCTGAGACCCTTTCAGGTGAGGACTCAGAGGCTTTCAGTCTGAGGACTCATGGAGTTGGTGAGGTAATAGTCGGTGGCTGTGGCTTGCTTTGCTTCTCTGATCTTTCAGCTTTCACCTCAGTATCTGGCTCTGGGTTTTTTATTACAAGACCATCTAAGATTCGAACAACATCTTGGCTTTCCCAGCTGACAGACTATAACCTAGAATATGAAATAAACCCCTTCCTCCCCAATTGCTTTAGGTCACAGTGTCTATTCCAGCTCTGGAAAGCAAAATTAGATATGCCTCTCTTTAAGGTCCACCTCTCATTAAGGCCAGAGTAGGGACCAGTCCTCTAACCTGTGAGCCCTTCAGAGACATACTCATAACATAGCCAGAGCACAATGTTTTGTAAACATTTCATTGTTTTGTTTCTAATATAGACTTAATTCTGTTAATTTCATGTAGAGATTATTTATTGCTAATGTAAAGCAATAATGATTGAATTTTACATGTTAATCTTATACTCTGAAATTTACTGAAGTTCGTTATAATATCTAAGAGTACTTTAGTGGATCGATCAGGCTGTGCTCTTTGCTGTATATACATCACAACCTTCATATGGAGATCATTTTATTCTTCATTTTCAATCTGTAGTCTTTTTACTTCCTTCCTTGCTAATTGCTCCCAGGAGAACTTCACTACAACCCCAATTGAGGAAAAGCCTGTTTGGTTCATGACCTAATGAAAATAATTTAGTATTTAGTGCTAGGTTTGAAGCTAATTGTGGGTTTCATGGATGTCCTTTAGCGCACAAAGTTCCTTTCCACTCCTTGCTTGTCAATATTTTTGACAAGAACTTCATCGGTTGCCTTGTGTCAGTTAAAGTACATGGTAGTGTTCCTCTTCACGCCTTTATCCTGTTAAAATGGTGTGGTGTGTCAATTACTTTGGAAGCTGAACCAACCTTGCATTTTGAGCACAATACCATTTACTCACATGAGGTACAAGATTGTTTTTAAATCTTGGTGGATTTGGGGAGTGTTTTGTTGAAGGTTCCATGTCTCTACAGTAAGAGGTAATGGTCGTTAGTTTTCTTTTGTGAAGTGCTTGTTTTGTTATCAAAGAAACATTAGCGTTGAAGACCTAGTTGAGAAATCTTTCCTCTTATTCTAGTTTGTTTTTCTCTTTTTGTGATAAACATCATGACCAAAAGGAACTTGAAGGAGGAAAGGATTTATTTAGCATTATACTGTTAGGTCACAGTCCATTACATAGGGAAGGAAGGGCAAGAAAGCAAACAGGAACTGAAGCAGAGACCATGGAGGATGCTGCTTGCTGTTTTGTGCTCAGACAACTTTCTCGTATAACTCATGACCATCTCATATAATCCACCATATCAATCAACAATCAAGACAACATCCCACAGACATGGCCACAGGTCAGTCTGATCTGGGAAATCCCTCAGTGGTGACTCCCTCTTTCTGGGTGACTCTTGATTGCACCAAGTTGACAACAAAAACTAACCAACAGGACACCCCCAATCCTGTTTTTGGAGTATTTGGAAAATAATAGGTTTGTGACTAATATCATAGTTTTTAAGTTTTTTGGTGGAATTCATCATTGAAATATTTGGGTCTAGGCTTCTCCTTGTGGGAAATTATTGTACTACTTTTGCTGTTGCTAAACTTAGTAAGCAGTATTTTTAGAATACTTTTGTATTTACTGAAATATTATGAAGGTAATACATCCTATATGCCTCGTGACCAGTTTCTTCTTCTACTTGAATACAGCTAATGAACCAATATTGATTTATCATTTTTTATTATCTTTTTGCTGGTTAGTTTTATTGTCAACTTGGCACAACCTAGAGTTACCCAGGACGAAGGACCTTCATTTGAAGAATTACATCAACCAGAGTGAACTGTGGGTATGTCTATAAGGCATTTTCTTGATTTATGGTTGATGTGGGAAGGCTCTGCCTACTATGGGTGGTACCAGCCCTAGGCTGATGGGCCTCGGCTGTATAAGAAAGTACCTTAGTTTCAAGAGGTCCCATTTATTAATTGTTGTTCTCAGTGTCTGTGCTGCTGGTGTTATATTTAGGAAGTGATCTCCTGTGCCAATGTATTCAAGAGTACCTCCTACTTTCTCTTCTATTAAGTTTAGTGTAACTGGATTTATGTTGAGGTCTTTGATCCACTTGGACTTGAATTTTGTGCATGATGACAGATATGGATCTATTTGTAATCTTTTACATATTGACATTAAGTTATGCCAGCACCATTTGTTGAAGATACTTTCTTTTTTCCATTGTATAGTTTTGGCTTCTTTGTCAAAAATCAGGTGTTCATATGTGCGTGGGTTAATGTCAGGGTCTTCAATTCGATTCCATTGGTCTGTATGTTGGTTTTTATGCTAGTCCCAAGCTGTTTTTATTACTATAGCTCTATAGTAGAGCTTGAGGTCAGGGATGGTGATTCCTCCAGAGGTTGCTTTATTATACAGGATTCTTTTAGCTATACTGGATGTTTTGTTTTTCCATATGAAGTTGAGTATTGTTCTTTCCAAGTCTGTGAAGAATTGTGTGGGGATTTTGATGGGGATTGCATTGAATCTGTAGATTGCTTTTGGTAAGATTGCCATTTTTACTATGTTAATCCTACCTATCCATGAGCATGGGAGATCCTTCCATTTTCGGATATCTTCTTCAATTTCTTTCTTTAGAGATTTAAAGTTCTTATCAAACAGATCCTTCACTTGTTTAGTTAGTGTTATCCCAATGTATTTTATATTATTTGTGGCTATTGTAAAGGGTGATGTTTCTCTGACTTCTTTCTCAGCCCTTGAGTGAGGTAACCCAAACCCAGAAGGACAAACATGGTATGTACTCACTCATAAGTGGATACTAGATATAAAAGCAAAGAACAATCAGACTGCAACCCACAGAACCAGGGAGGCTATATAGCAGGGGGTACCCTAGGATGACTGTGGCTTATAATAAGTGTTGGTTTTACTCAATTACTGGGCAAGCCTCAATGAAACATTTCACTATTAGGATAAGAATTTATACTGTATCAAGCTGATAATAGAAAAATAAAAAGAATTTTAAAAAGATTTTTAAAAAAGTAAGATAAAAGCAGCAGAAAAAAAAAGAAAATGCCTTAGTTAGGGTTTTATTGCTGTAAAAAGACATCATGACCACAACAACTCTTATAAGGAAAACATTTAATGGAGGGGACTCACTTACAGTTTCAGAGGTTCAGTCCATTATCATCATGTTGGGGAACACAGCAGCATGCAGGCAGATGTGGTGCTGGAGGAATAACTGAGAGTCCTACATCATACAGGAAACAGGAAGTCAACTGACTGTCACACTGAGAGTAGCTTGAGCAAAAGAGACCTCAAAGCCAGCCGGCACAGGGACACACTTCCTCCAACAAAGCCACACCTCCGAATAGTGCCACTCCCTTTGGGGGCCACTTTCTTTCAAACCACTAGAGAAAGCAAGCTGAGCATGAGTCAGGGAGCAAGTCAGAGAGCAAGCCAGTAAGCGAGGTTCCTCCACAGTTTCTGCTCCAGGTTCTTGCCTTGAGTTCCTGCAGTGTCTTCCCTCAGGAGGGACTATCACCTAACAGTAGAAACCAAAATAAACTCACTTCTCCCCACGTTGATTTCAGTCACAGTGTTTATCATAGCAACAGAAAGCAAAACATAGCAACTTCATATTTACTCTGTTTAACCTTGTGGTTTGGCTCGGCCAGTCCCTCCTACAGGGAATCAAACGAAACATTAGTCAGAAATAAATTTTACATGGGGAAAATGTTTGGTTATATTCTTACTTTGTTTTGTAGAGTGGTCTCCACCAATATTCAAGCACTGAGTAGTTCTGAATATTAAAATAATTGTGGAGCATACAGTACATATGCCTGTTCAAGTTATCTGAGGAAGACATTCTTCCATCTGGCTGCAGAACTCTGAAGAGCCCCATCCCCACTGTCTGTATTTTTCATTTCCTTGAATGTGCTTTGGGGGAGCATTCTATATTCTAAACTGTGTCTCTCCATCTATTCTCCTCATTCTTTTATAAAGTCTATTTAAGTAGACTACACAGTGTAAATATCACAGACGCAAAGATAGCTGATTGCGACTTTATTGTGACATTCGCTCTGATATTGTTCAGAGATCTTAGGTGTATATTTAGTCTCTTCCTTGTATATTTTACCTATATACTTTCTAAACTTATGAGACAAAATAAAAGCATACAGTACCTTCAAGCAGCATCCACAAAGACTCTGGTTCCTAAGGAAAGAAAATGTGTCCTCATTCCATGCAGCAAATGTCTCTGGTGCCCAGCATGTCTGATGCAGCTCTGAACGATGTGCTTCAGCACAGGGTACACATACCCTTGCCCTGCCCGAGTTCATGTTCTGAATCATCTGCCTGCCATGCAGCCTCTCATGGTCAATGGGTTGTGCTGACCTCAGGTTTTAGGGCCCTGGTATGCTGTAGACAGGACAGTGTCTCCAAGAGCAGATCATCTGTAGTTCGTACTGCAAAGAAAAGGGAATGTGCTTCTTCACAGAGACAATTGTGACATGTCATGCCCAGTTAATCCATGTGTTCCCCTATGACAATGTCTCAGACCTCGTTTTTTGGGAGACCTCTCAGAAATGTTACATGTCAAAAGTCACATTTAGGGAAATGCTTTTCTCTTCCCTAGGGACACAAGAAAGCCTGATGTACCAATAAGAAACACCTGACTTTAGACTATATATGCTGACTTTAGAAGCTCCAAAATCAAAAGGAAATATCAAAATCTCAAAGGAGGTGGTCAAAATTAGAATCCTGAATATCTGAAACCCACATACATTTTATATATTCAAAAGATTTAAGAGGCACAAAAAACACCTGACAACTGGAAGAAATGAACGTAATTTCACTTCAACATGGAAACAAACTCACATATCATAATTACACCAAGTAATCTTTGAAAGCAGCCTTGGTTACATCAGCAGGATGAAAAGAAACAATAGAGAAATCTCAGCATTCACCCCCAAGCTCTTGTTACTAATGGTAAATTGAATACTGTAAACTTGACACCACTTAATGTGTCTTTAGAACAAATCAGTTTAATGCTATTAGAAACATCTACAGATGCACACATGTACAACTTTGCAAAGGGTGAGAAAGTAAAACCTAGGCTGAAAACTGGAACTGAAGGTAGTAATAGTCAGTATTTAAAATGTGCATACACACACATGTCTCTCTCTCTCTCTCTCTCTCTCTCTCTCTCTCTCTCTCTCTCTCTCTCTCTCTCTCTCTCCCTCCCTCCTTCTTTCCCTCTTACACACACAAACACTCTAAACTCGAGCTCTGCTCTCTGAGAGGTATCAGGAAATGTCCCCTCGGTACAATAACAACACAAAAACCCATCTTCCATGCTCAGTACATTTTTCCCATGAAAAGAAAATAGAATTTAAAGTCTTTGGAGGTGTGCCCAAGGCAGTTTCATTGGCTAAGCTTGGAATGACTTCAACAGGCCCTCTCACAAAACCACAGTATTTGCTACTATGGAAGTTAAGATTTGAAAAGCAAGAGCCCACAGTGTTACTAAAATACAAAGCAAAACTCAGCAGAAAACATCAGTCCCTCAGGGTGCGTGAGCTGTGGAGATGCTGGCCACTCTCTCCCTCAAAACTGGGTGTGAAACACAAACATGTTACAGAGAGTACAGTCTGCAGAGACCAGGGGTCAGCTTCCCTTCTATGCCCAGAACCAGGGGCAGATCTCAAGTTCCTGCCTGGGGTGGCAGGAGGGCCAGATGACCCTTTCACACAAACCCTGAGTAGTTCTGACTGGTGCTGCATCAGGGGTCCATCCTCAACTCCACTCAGGCTTTCTTCCCTCCCAGGTGCTAATCTCTAATCACCATCCCACACCTCACTCCCTCTCAGCATTGGGCGGTGTGGACCCTAAATTGTGAGACGGTAAAGGGAAATGAAACTCGTTTGCCTCCATGGAAAATAAGAATTGCACACATTCTTACTCTGGAGGTCAGTTTCTGGTTCCCACAGTCCACACAGGATCTCCTTGCTACTGCAAAGGAAGAAACATGATCCAGTGGGAGATCTGGTGTGACTGTGTTTGGGACCATCATGCTTCCCGAAGAAAATCAGGAAGATCTGAACAGCAGTGCCTATGACATGTTCTTGCTGAACAGTTTTTAATCTAAAGTCCTTAAGCTCAATACCAGTGCACAGGGAGCCGAAGGATGAAGGGTTAACTATAGCAAGAAGTTCACCATCAGACATCCCAATGTGTGAGGCGGTCTGCGTGAGATCTGACTGTGGTAGTTAATTTTAATTGCCAACCCAACTTGCTTTAGAGTCATCCAGGAGTAGACCCCAGAGTGTGTCAGACAGTCCTGGGAGGGTCTGGCTGAGGAAGATCATGAGGTGAGGAAGCACCATCCCATGGACAAGGGATCAAATCAAAGGGGAAAGAAGAAAGCCAGTTCCGCATCTGCATCATCTCTGTCCGCTTCCTGACTGTGGATGCCATGTGAGCAGCTGCCTCGCACTTCCGCTGTCCTGCCTTCCTCGCCGTCCCGTATGAACCGTCAAACTGTGAGCCAGAATAAACTCCTGGAGTTGCTTTCCTTAGAGACTTGGTGGTGGGAAAAGGTGCTCACCCATCAGGGTAGACACCGGGAGGGGACTCATCTGAGAATAAAGCAGATGCAGGCAGAACAGGTCCAGAGAGGGGGAGACAGCGTTCTTATGGCCTCTGAATCCAATCAGGACTGAAGGCAACCTCAGAACTTTCCAGAAACAGAAGCCAGAGAACTCATGGTTTTGCTCAAGCTAGCCTGAGTTGTTTCTTTTCCTTTCAGATGTAGAAAGTGCTGAATAAAATACATGTCACAGTAGAAAATGGGACCAAATTTAGCTATGGATGTGTGGGAATCTTTTATTTAGAAAATTTAGTAGGAAAAAAAGACATGTGAATGCTCATTTTTGCATTTTAATCGGGAAGCATTTGAAATAAGCATTAAAAGCCCAGAACAGAACAGTGCAGACGATCCCCATCCCCACCTACGAGCAGTTGTTAGCAGGGTCATGCTGGCCTGGGGCTCTGGACTGAAATGTCTGCATGGTGTGAAGTGCAAGGTGGGAAGGTGGCTTGTGTTCTCACTATTCCATCTCTCAGGTGCCAACTTAATTTTCTTGTACTTTTCCTATATTTGCAGATGTCAGGATACATTATCAGAAATATGGGATTGTATACATTGGCTCTACATTTTATCATGAATGACAAAGGATGTCACAATATGTGGTTGTGACAAAATCCCTGAGGAGAGCAACTTCAAAGAAGGGATGATTTCTTCCAGCTCACAACTCCAAAGAGGACAGTTCAGAGTTACTGGGCTCTGCTGCTTTGGGACCTGGTGAGGCTGTGCAACATGGTTGGGACTATAAATGCCCTGCCTTCAGTCCACAGGAGACATGGCTCCTCAAGGCATGTCTCCAAGAACCCACTCTCTGCAACCAAACCCCATCACCGTCACCTCCCGATCAGATTACGAGATCATCAATGAATTAACCAATTGACAGAGCCAGAAACTTCATGATCTGACTGCTGCCCTGGAGAGCATGGCAGCCTTGGGGACCAAGCCTCATGGGTCTTTACACTACATTTAGATCCAACTATAACAGACAGCAGCATCACAAACACTGACTCTGTCTTTGCTTTTTCCAAATCATGTGGACTGTGATAATTATGTCTCATCTGTGCGTATAGAACTGCCCTCCCCATTTCCCCATCAGCGTGAGGTTTCTGACAAAGTGGCTGGGATGCTTCCAGCTCAGATCATGTTAACATTTTGCTACAGTTCACCGGATGCCTCAGATGACCTTCTACATGGGGTCTGTCACACTGGTGGGTCTGTTTAGCAGGAGCTGATGGGGGTGAAATGTCCAAGTCAAAGGTTTGACACATTGTAATTTTGCTGCATTTACAAAATGTCTAACACAGAACTCATATCTATTTACACCCGCAGTAGACATAAAAATGAATCCATTCTAGGGGGCTGGCAGTGTGGGCCAGCAAGCCTTTACTGAGCAGCTGGTGAGAAGGAAGCACTGTTGGGGGCACTGGATGTGGAGCCTTGATCGCTGGCTAAGAACTGAGGCAGCATCAACAACTGAGTTCCCTGAGAGACTTGTGTCCGCCTTTCCCTTAGAAGTTATCTCAAAGCAAGCTTATGGTTTATAATGGTATGTGTGCCTGTGTGAGTACATGAGTGTGTGTGAGCATGTGTGTGTGGGTGTGTGAACATGTGTGAGTGTGTGTTATAGGAGTGAATGTATATGTCTATATATATCTATATATATGCACATGGATGTGTGCCTGTCTGACCACAATTAACCTGCTGTAACAGAACAAGCGTATACCTCCCCATCTGTCATTCTGAGTTTTAATCTTCATTGTGATTTTAATCATGCAGAATTTTTGAATTTTATTTTTGTTTGGATTTTTATACAGCTATTTGGGGAATTTACATTGCCTTTCAAAAGGTATTTTGGGCTTAGTTGTGGCTGCCAGATTCCTACATTGCAGGTCTAACTCCCGCTGCTCAAGTATGACACTGTTTTAAGATTTGACCTTTGAAGAGGTCCTTGGGTCAACCTGAGGTGGGTTCCAATCAAACAGGCCTGCAGCCCTTATAAGGATAAGAGGCTTGGACACAGAGATACACACAAGGATGATGCTGTGAACATGGGAAGAGAGGGCAATATTCTCAAGCCAGTGAAAACAGCCTGAGTTGTCCTTCCTCAAGGGCACACCAAAGTCAGGTCTGTTTATGGGTGGACATGGGAACTTAGCCTCTGGACCCCAAGAGGGAATTTCAATTGCTGCAATCTCGGCTTTGTTAAGGCAGATGTAGAAGGGAGCAGGGAGAGTCACCCCAAGGAGCCTTTGAGAATACCCCCATTGCCCTCCATCAAGCCTTCTTCTGTGGGAGCTCTGCTTCCAGGGAGTTCTGCATTTGGGAAAGAAGGCCTAGGGCTGATGATCCAAGTACTGGGCAAGTTGTAGCCCCCCCCACCCCCCGCCGGCTGCCTCTACAACCCCTCCATGGAGCTCTGATCACAAGTGCCAAAGCTGCTCCTATGGCAAGCATGACTCTTCTCCAAGAGAAAATGCAGAGTGTGTATGTGTGGGATGGAGACATTCTCTACACTCGCTCCATCACCAGAAAGCATGCCCAGTCCAGCGACCACCTGCCCTCAGGCATTATAAAGAATGCTTCTCTAGTTACAGGGCAGCTGCCTCCTTCCAGGACACAGACACACACCACCAGCAGCTTCCCCAGACACAGGAATATGACACCCTTTCTCAGGATCTGCCCAGAGCTCCGAATCCTCAGGGGCTGGTGTCTTATCTGGCATATGGGTGCCATCCCCTGAGGAGGAATATGGAGCCTGTAGGGACTTTGGTCCACTGCCTTCAGCTGCTATATATCTGATTTTCTTTTTAATCCAGCTCTGGATATTTATTCAGTTTATCCTGATGGCAGACTCATCTTGTAGCTTTTAAGTAGGAGAAAGTGTCCCTCTTCATTGTGAGTTGATATTGAAAGTGTTAGATAAAACAGCCAATTTGTCCCTTTCCCCATTGGATTCAGATCTGACTTAACAGAAAGTCACCACTGAAGTAGTTGGTCGTACATCAAAGAGCTGGGTCTAATAGGCCTTTGAAGTGCCTATATAAACATGTGGGAATAGATTTCCAAGGCAGCCAGATCGCTCACTCCACAAAGCCTTTGTGACAATGAACACTGTTTAAATTTTAAATGGCTCTTAAGCTTTCTCCACATCTGCCTTTATTTCCTCTTGCACAGTTGGTCTGAAAGCATGGCTGGTCAGCACCCTTCAAAGCCTGGCCACATGCAGCTGTTGAAGGGGCGGCAGGAGCATGCACAGACACACTGTGAACCCCCCCTCTGCATGTGAAGACACTCTGTGAAGAGGGCACTGCATGTGAATCCCCCACACAGCCTCCAGGGACCTTCCTCACTGTGTTAGGTGGACGGATCTGCAGTCATGATGGTACGGGCCGAAGCCATTTCAGATGTGACCCTCTCTAGTAGACTGAAGAGAAGTTGTGAGATATAGATAAAGCTTTTCTTTCTCTCTCTGGTTCACCATTCACTCTCCACCAAGCGGCATAGTGCCTGGTACACAGGAAGCCTCAACAACTGCTTATTTAACCATGAATGAACCTCAGTTAAACAGTACAGAAGTTAGATGAGTCCAAGCCTCAAGGTGAGGACAGCAGGAAGAAAAATGATACAGCTTCTGCGATGACACCCTGGGGAGCAGGTATGACCATGGACAGTCAGGAAGGGGGCGCTCCTGCAGGTAGAGGAACAAGTGAGAGGCAGGACATGGGCAGGCTGTGGCTCAGCTTTCCACCGATCCCACTGTGAGCGCTGGTGAGTTCAGAATGCTGCGGTGCAGCCCGAGCCATTTCTACAGACAACTGTGTGGAGCACCCAGGACATTCAATAAAGTCAGAGGAAAACAAGACTCCACAGAGTCAATGGGACGCTGGTATGGACCAGTCCTGTGCTTACAAACCAACAAAGAAGCAATGGTAAAACCAAACAAACCCCAAACCTGCCATTGCCATCTACATCAAGAAAGTAGAAGCCACCACAAAACGTTACAAAGAATGGACAGAAGTTTACAAAAGAATCACTTGGCTCTCACAGGATGGGAAGAAACAAACAAACTTGGAGCCCAGTCAGGAGATTTAACACAAAAATGACACACAGGAAAGTTAGTGAAGGGAAGAAAAGATGAGATGTCAAAGTCAAGAGGGAACCATGGAGTGAAAACCCGGAAGCTCAAGGGAGGGGACAGGGGCATTGCAGATCCTAGACAGGGTCTGGTTAGAACTCCAGAAGAGGAGAAAGGGCAGAAGCAGTGTGGTATTAGCAGAGGGCTTCCCAAACCACTAAAGGGAGAAGCCACAGACCTCAGAACCTAAACAAAGCCAAGTGCACCAAAACAATTACACATGCCGGTACGTCACAGCGAGTCTTCCCCAAACTGAAGGCAAGGGGAATATTAGACATTCCCAAAATTCACCAGAGGAAAGCGTCCTGGTGCCTTCAAAGGAGCAATGTTAACTGAAACTGACGAATCTCTTCTCAGTGGAAGAGATACATACCAGAAGACAGGGAGATTAAAAACACATTGGGGGTGGAAAAAACCAGCTGCTGAGGTGGAATTGTGTCCATCACAGCGAGTCTCCAGCAGCAGGAGGAAATAAGTAAGTTTTCAGTCAGATACAGACCAAGTGACTCTATCATCACCAGCTATCTCTAGAGAGGATGCCAAGGTCCCTCAAGGAGACAAGGGGCCTGAGTGAAGGCACAGGTCAGAGAACATGGGAGAAGCTGGAAAGCAGCTGAGATAGGGCAAACCTAGTTGTACTCCAATGTAGAATACCTAATGACAACTATTTGAAAGAGGCCTCTCCATGGTGGTATTGTGTTCCCAAAAATATTGTGCACCCTAATAAACTTATCTGGGGTCAAAGAACAGAACAGTCACTAGATACAGAAGCTAGAAAAATGGAGGCACTCACACCTTTAATCCTAGCATTCCAGAGGCAGAAATCCCTCTGGATCTCTGTGAGTTCAAGGCCACACTGGAAACAGCCAGGCATGGTGACTCACATGTTTAATCCCAAGAAGTGACCCTTTAATCCTAGGGAGTGATGGTAGAAAGCAGAAAGGTATATACGGCGTGAAGATCAAAAACTAAAAGCATTTTGGCTGGTTACGCTTTCAGGCTTTCAAGCAGCAGCTCAGCTAAGATTCATTGTGGATGAGGACACAGAGGCATCCAGTCTGAGGAAACAGAATCAGCTGAGGAACTGTTGAGGCGAGGAAGCTGTGGCTTGTTCTGCTTCTCTGATCTTCCAGCGTTCACCCCAATAACTGTCCTCGGGTTTGATTTTATTAATAAGACCTCCTAAGATTCCTGCTACACCTCTCAGCCAGGTATGGTGGCACAGGCTTTAATCACAGGCTGCAGCAGGAGGATGGCAAGTCAAAGGCCACCCTGAGCTCAAGAGCAAGTTCAAGGCCAGTCTAGGCAGAGAGATTCTCTCAAAAAGAGAAAATCCAGCACTGAGATGTCACTCAGTGATGGAAAAGTCACCTGGTGTGTCAGGCACTGGATTCGATCTCAAAGACAACAGAAAGAAATGACAATATTGACCATGATAATAGCAGCAACATGTCTTCCCAGATGATACACTCCGGGTCAAGTTTACAGCATTTCACTTTGTGTGTGTGTGTGTGTGTGTGTGTGTGTGTGTGTGTGTGTGTGTGTGTGTGTGTTTGGGTCTCAACCAAATCCCCAAGGCTACTCGTAGGCAGGTATCTGGAGTCCTTCTGTGCTCTGCCCTCAAATTCTCCATGAATCTGACTTTGCTCAACAGATCCACCAGGCTCATCAGGCCCCTTCTATGCTACTGCCTGGAAGCGCTTTTGGTGGAGCGCTTGGGCCGTTCCAGCTCATCTTCCTCGTTCATTCCTCCTTTTACTTTTCTCTTCCTAACTCATCTCCCGTGCAGTTCCATGCCCCACCTCTCCACTCAGGAGTGATGGATGCTGTCTTCCATGCAGAGAAAACCACCTGGGAACAGGCAATAATTGCTCCCTCACCCCAGTGAGGCAAAGGCCTCCTCATTCACTGCCTATGCCGATCTCTCCTATGAAGCCACACGGCTCACCTACGCTTTAATAACCTAAAGTGTTGAGCGGTAATAAGGCATTACCAGACACCTAATGGGGAAAATGAGCAGGTAATCCAGGAGAAAGGGCTGCCATGGAAACAGTCACCCATGTCAGATGGGGCTTCTACATCAGGATGCCGATGAAGCCATCATCATCACACAACAGTGGAAAGAGAATGAGAGCAACGGTCATGATAGAAGGTGCTGTTTAGACACTAGATGGACAGACAAACATCCCACTAGACATAATCATGAACCCTTGAATTCCCTCACACAGGTGAATACCCGGTTCACTGTAGGAAGCAATAAAGAGAGGAGGCTTAGCATTGATCATGGGGAAATGTCTGTGTTTCCCTATGGGAGAGAGGAAAGGATGACTTCATTGTGGAACCACACTGGTCACTTTTCTCACTGCGGTGACAGAACACCTGAAAAAGGCTGCTGAAGAGGGTTCACAGTCTGAGGGTGCGGGTCCATCGAGACAGGGAAGGCACAGTGTCAGGAGTGTGAGGCCGCTGGTCACGTTGCTTCTACAGTCAGGAGGCAGAGAGAGACAAATCTGAATGTTCATCTCATTTTTCCTTTTTGTTCAGTTGAGAACTCCAGTCTATGAGGTAGTGCTGTCCACATCTGTAGTTAAACCTTTCTGGAAATCCCCCGACACACCAGGGATGTGTTTCCATAGTGCATTTAAATCCAGTGAAGTCAACAATGAACTTTGGCTATCACACATGGGCAGCAACGGTGGAACTGCTCATGGCACAGAGTGTCCTCATGATCTCAGTCAGACCCAGGAAAGCACGTTCCAAAATCCAGAATACTTAAAAGCTCTAATCATGATGGGAAATATGTCCAAATTTGATGACACTGAAGTTAAGTACTCCATTGCCTCAAAAGACACAATTGAATAAGAAAAGCCACTAGATAGAAACAGACATTTATAATTCATCTGACCTCTGAAGGGCTCCTCTCTAGAATTCTTAAGGAGCACCCTCAAATCAATAATTAAACAGATACCTGATGGGCAGCTCAGGCAGAAAGCTGGAAGAGACCCTTGAAGGAAACAAGTAAAATGGCTCAGGAAGACGCTCCAGCCACCAGGAAATAAGGCCACCGGGAGCTTCTTCATGCACTTGGTAGTCAGGCTGGAAGCCAGGACTCCAGGTAAAGGGACACAGCACACTCGCACTCATGCTGCAGACGGAAATAAGCCCCTGGCGGGGAGGACTTGGCCCAGGAAGCTATTATTCTATGGCTGTTCCTTCCTCATCAGTGCTTATCATTTATACATAAACTAAAGATGAAGGGGGGTGACTCTCACACACAAACACCCAGAAAGAGAAGCCTGATGTGAAGAACACAAAATAGGCATGGCTTTATCTCACATTTAAAAAAGCAAAACTCAGCACTCACAGTTGCGTGTAAGTACTGACCCCACAAAGCAAAAGGGGAGAGGGGCTAGGGGAAAAGTTGCAAGAACCAACTGCTCTCTGGGACAGGGAGGAAGGAGTGTAGGGGACGTAAGAGGACGCATGGGACACAGATGGCTCCACTTCACCATCTAAAGGGGCATATCCCAGGAGCTCTTTTTGTGACCTGTCACTGAGGTGCCTCTGATTAAAGTGCTGGGTTTTCATTCTTTTCTGTCCATGTCCACAACAGCGGCAATGTTACAGAAGTTAAAGGAAAGAAAGACAACTCCGATTTATGTTTCATACAGATCCTTTCAGGCAAGCAGTGCCATCAAAACAAAGTCGTAAATGAAAGAGAGCAAAGGAACATCAGAGACATCACACGGTGGCAGAGTAGAGTGCATGCTCAGCACGGCTCCCACTGGGCTCCCAGGACAAGGTCAGGATGCAGAAAGTGCTGGAATGTGTCGACAGAGACAGTAGTTAAAGCCCTCTATGATACAAGATAGACAGGCAATGATGGATGGATGGACGGACGGACAGACGGATGGATGGATGGATGGATAGGTGGTTAATATACAGATATATTATAGATATATGGATAAATATACAGGTGGATAGATGATAGGTAGCTATATGGTAGATGACAGACAGACAAATAAGGTAGATAAACTTTAAGATGTATGTTTTAAATATTTGTGTGTGTGTGTGTGTGTGTGTGTGTGTGCTCACAGGAGTGCAAGTACCCTCAGAGGCCAGAGGCATCAGTCTCCTTAGAGATACAGGAGGTTGTGAACCTAATGAGCTGGGTACTGGGAATAAAACTTTACTTTTTTGAAATAAGGTCTCACTCTACAGCCCAGGCTGGCCTTGATCTCATGGCAATTTTCCCTTGAATGAAAGGGATAAACACTTGCAATCCCACTGGTGATATGCCCTCACTTAATTCTGTGGTATGTACTCTGTATCTTCATGCTGGTTTTAAAATACCTTTTCATCTACAGGAACACAATGCCAGGCATTTGGCAAGTGTTCAATAAATCCTATTTTCTTCCTTCCCTTCATCATAGGAAGTTGGTTTTATTATTTGGGTTGGAACGGTGATTCTGATCCAATCTTCTCATAAACCACAAAACAAAAGAAAAACACGTTCCTTTGTTTTTTTATTCTACAACTTTGACTTTATGGAATTCAATAGCAGCTGGTTCTCCGGCAGAGCTTCTGTAGCCGTGTGCACAATTATTACCATCTAGCGTTTATCGAGCACTCACCCGGGGAAGGAAGAGCCACTAGACACCATGTGAGAGATATTTAAAAGACAGGCAGCTATGGCAACCTGCAGACAAGAATTATCGATAGAAACAACTTGGCTTTCTTTGGGAAATACTTAATCACATCTAGACATATTTGCATATTTTCTTTGTGGCACTCTTATTTTTAAAAAAAACAAGGAAAGAAATATGAAAGAATCTCAAGCTAGAAGGGAAAAGAAAGAAAAGCATTATTTCTCAGTTTAGGGAAAACACAGGCAGGCAAGACTCTCTCTACCCCCTCATCTGGATTCAGAAGCTGCTACATTTGCAGACTCTCACACTCAATAACTCCAGTGCTAACTTCTGGCTGCCCACTGACACCCTCCACCTGGACCTCACACAGGGAGAACCTCCCTCTTGCTGCTCCCATAATCCTCTTCTGACCTTGAGGGGCATCTTTGACATGTCTCCTCTTCTCCACCCACATCCCATGAGTCAGCTTGTGCGTGTGGGATGCCACCTCAGCCTCTCCATGCACTTCTCCCACTTCCTCTCACACTGACTCAGCTTTTCCCCGTTGCTACTGGGAGCTCGTTGCTCAGCACTTGCTGAGAGTGTTACCCCTGATATCATCCCACCGTGGTAGACATCAGGGAATATGATGGTTCCCAGCACCTCAAGGCCAATATCAATATTCCAAAACGAGGCATTGCTCAGCTCTTGTTGGCATAACCAGCCTTTTCTCCCTCATAGGATGCAAATTCCCGATGTGGGAAATTCTTTCAGATTTTCTCGTGTCTTCTGACTTAATCTCTCTGTCTTTACTTAAGGACTCCATTGACCTGAAATGTATCTTTCATTCCATCAGTCTTCTGTTTTGTCTTCCAAACCTTGGAAGTGCATACATCTCAACCTCAGGTTCCTCTCTCCCTGCAGACACAACTCCAGATCTCCCTTCTATGGTTCAGCTCAAGGCTGCCTCCATTCACATACAGCATCTCCAGGACCCTGCGCCTGCTCATCAGTCAGTAAGTCAACAAGCATATGTGGATTGTCTCCACATACTGGTCTCCAAGGACACAAGGTGAAAAGAACATGATTAACCCTGACCACGGCAGGTCTTCCTTGCTAGTGGGGGGCAACAGAAAAGAAGCAGATACACACAACTCTATCAGGGAGCTGGTGCTCAGAATGAGAAACAAGGATGGGCAGGGATGTCTCCAGACTCTGCACAGCGGAGAGACCTTTAGAGGGAAGGACAGTGGGGAGACCTCAGGGGAAAGGGGTGTAGGGAGACCTCAAGGGAAAGTTGAGGGAGACTTCAAGTGTAATAGATGTATCTGAGTCAGGAGAAATCACAAAGAGTTAAGCATTTAGAAGGAAATAAAGCTTGTCCCAGATGAAGGAACAGAGTTTTTGAAGAACCTGAGCCAGGAGGCAACTTATATTGCCCACAGAAGACAGAGTGAAATTGGATCCAGGAGATAAAAAATTTCTAGAATTAGGCCACAGACTTTAGTGGTCCCTGAAGTTCAGGAGCTTGCAGCCTCCAACTGACAGCCGCAGTAATATTGTGGCACTTCACGCGCACATCAAACAAGAACAGTAGACTTCTTCGGTTTCGACGTCTCTCTCCATCTTTGCGGTGCTGTTGGACAGGTTGGGGGCCATGATGTACTGACATCATCTTTGGTTTTGACAGACAATCCTCTCTTAGAGTGACTAAAACTGGGAATCAGTGTCTTCCCTGTTTCCCTCCACTTTGACCATCTTAGAGCTGTGATCCCTTCCTGAAGATTACTAATCCTGTTCTTGTTTTCTGCAAAATGAGTGAACAAAACTGTTTTACTACAAGGGAGCTGGTAATCAGTTCTCCGACTGTTTGTGTGAGTTTCCTGGAGAAAATGTCTTAGGTTTTATTACTTTAAAAATAAATCCCACAGAATTCCAGATTGACGCGTTTTCCCCCAAATTATTTTTTTTTTCTTTATTGCCTTCTGACTTGATAGTTTCTAATGAATAGTCCTTTTTTCTTTTTCCTCTCTACATCAGGTATGATTTTCCTTTGGATTCTTCAAAATTTTCTATTTGTATTTTGGACTTTTAAAATTTTTATTATTTGTGTTTATGTATGTTGTGTTGATCATGGATGAGGGTTTCTGAGCTTCATGGGTGTGTAGTTTTGTGTCTTTAACTATTTTTGAGAAGTCACAACTCCTAACCCTTCAGGGACTTCTCATGCCACAATCTCCATTCCTCCTATTAACATTTGGTTTATTTCTGTTAGATAATTTGCCTTTCCTCACATCTCTGTAGTTTGCTGTGTTCTGAGTTTGTAGGTTTTTTTTAGTTTAAATTTAGATTATTCCTTTGACCTAGTTTCACATTTCACTAGTGAGTAAGTTCACCAATAAATCCATCTGAGGAGTTCTTTGTCTCTGTTACTTTAGTGTGTATTTCTAATCCCCCACTGAAATTCCCTACCTGTTCATGAACATTCTGTCTTTCCCAGCAAAGCCTTTGACACAATGATCATGCTTATGTTCAATCTCCATTATGTTATTACATTAGCTGTGTTTCTCATTGCTATGACCAAATATCTAGTAGAAACATTTTAGGGGAGATGGGTTCATTTTGGTCCATTGTAGAGGGGAAGCTGTGGCTGCATGAGCATGAGGCAGCTCTCCACAGGGTGTCAGCTGTCAGGAAGCAGAGAGAGATGGGAGCTGCCTGGCGCTCAGCTTTCTCTCCCTTTTCCATCTTTATTCATCAGGCAACCCGAGCCAGGGGTTAGCACAGCCCACATTCAGAGTGATCCTCCCTCCTCAGCTAGACCTTTCTAGAAACATCCTTGTAGACATGCAGAGGTATGTCTTCTAGTAATTCTAAATCCAGTCCAGTTGACAATGGAGACCGACTGCTGTAGATGAGTGTTGCTCTGGGTGCCTTGGAAGCTTCAGATCACACCTGCATAGCATTTGCCCATGGTTGCCATGTGGACTGATGCAAACAGCCCTTGTATCTGTTTGTGCCCATCTCCTTCTCGGGCTCAGCTACAGGTATCCTGCTGCAGGCTGCCCACCCTCATGCTTCATCTCCCTTAGATTTGCCTTTCTGACTGGTGGGTTCGGAGCCCTTGTGACCTGCCACCTGACTTCTCTGATGGACTTTAGTAAGGTGACGACTGTGAGGTGCTGGGCTTCTCCTTATGACAGGCTTGTGAACAATCCCAAGTGAAAGCTGGTAGTGTTGTACAGTCTAATTAACTATGTCAGGGTACATGCCTGGCTTATATCCAGGGCCTAGGAAAGACCACATGAGCATGAGGATTCCGCTCAGCATTCAGGAATCCGTCGGTGTGAGACGGCCCCAAAGTCATCCACTGTTCATTGTCTATCCACCGGGCCCAGGCAGATGTGGACCCCGCCCCTTTCCTCCCTCAGTATGCCGTCCTGACCTAATCTCTTTACTCAGGGATAGCGAATGCTTTCCCTTTGCAAGTTTTCCAGCATGCCAGTCACAAGGCTTGCTTCTCCTCCTCTTCTCAAGTGTCACTTCTGTAGAGACGCCTTCTCCGTGACCTAATGCACAGTCCTGGGTTGATTCTTCCCACACTGACACACACCCACCTCTGCTCCTAGAACTTGAACACAAGTATGTGTTTGTGACAGTCACTTTGGAAAGTGGGAGGTGCGTGGAAGGACAAAATTAGTCCGCTTCCCCGTGATGCCCCCAGTACCCTGCCCTTCTCAGGCATGGGATACTTCAAAAAATCCTTTAAAACATTCGCAAACTGCTTTAAATCAGTTCCCTAAAGCAGACTACAGGAACTGTCCACCCAAGGAGCAGTTCAGCAGCAAGACTCAGGTTAGAGCAAGGGATAGCTAGGTTTCCACTTTTATAAACCCACATTGACTATGTCTACAGTGGCTTGAGGCTCACTCACTGGTTACAGTAACCCCAGCTCTTGGTGTCCAGCAGAAGCCAGTCAGTTGTTTGTTTGGGGTGCTATAGGGCTGTGAAGTCATAGCTATCCAATCCTGTGATAAGATACAAAATCAGTCACAGACAATGTACAAATGAATGGCCATGGCATACTTGTTCCACTATAACTGGATTCATAGAGGCATGAAGCCATATCTGTCTAGGTTGCATCCTGCAGATCCCACTGACTGGGGTTAACACTGCTTTCCCTCACCTGGACCCAGTCCATAAGTGACTTTCAACCCTGTTCCAAACCTGCCTCAAGAGGTTGCTAGAAAGTGTTCAACTGAAGTGGTGGTTGGTTTTGGTTGTCAACTTGATTAGATCTGAGTTCCATTATGACAGTGGTTCTCAACCTGTGGGTCATAACCCCCATGGGGTTGAAGGACCTTTCCACAGGGGTCATCTGAGGCCTTCTGTATAGTAGATATTTCCATCATGATTCACAACAGTAGCAAAATATAGCTATGAAAATGATTTTATTGTCAGGGGTCACCACAACATGAGGAATATGTTAAAGGGTCACAGCATTAAGAAGGTTGCAAACCACTGCACTGACATGTACCTTTGGTTGGATCTGTGAGACTGACTACAGCCCCAATACGAAGCAGTCTGAGGGCTGCTGCTTTGCCTACTGTCTTTGCTCCCTGCAGGTGAGGGCATCTCCTCAAGTGCTGCGCCCATGCTGCCACCCTTCACTGACATCAGAGGATTCTTCTGCTTTCAAACATAGACTGAAGACCACCAGCTCTCCAAGAACTTTCTAGGCCTTCAGTACCAGACTGAGACTAGTAAGGCACCCAGCCTCATGGGTTGGGCAGCAACTGGGTTCTCAGCCTTCCCAGTGTGCAGCCAGCCATTGGTGGACTACCCAGACCATATTGTGTGAGCAAATCTAACAAATCTCCTTTGCAACATTCATTCCTTCAGTTCTCCTCTTATAGAGAACCCTGACTGACACATCCCTATTTGCAGGATGGACCATCAGATGAGGAGCTTACCTTCTCTGTTTAAACAGCCTTTTGAGTTCTGGCCAGGCATTGTGTGTCATGTTGCTGTTTATCTGGGTTCACGTTTTGGACTTCCTGATGGTCTTGTACTGAGCATCCTTATTCAAAATTGACTGTGAGGAAATTTGTCCCAGTGTTGAATTTAAGTTTTCCATGGAACTTACAATGGACCCAGTCTGACCACAGCTGGCCCTTTCTATTTCTGTCCTCTGTGGTCTGGTATTGAGCTTGCTCCTCAAAGCATGCCAGGCGAGTCCTAAGGGCCAAAGTGATACAGATCACCATGCATTGGTGCATATTCCATATGTGCAGTTCCAAATTATGTATCTCTAGAGCTACTGTCCTGGAGTCAATGTTTGCTCAGCCCTCCTCTCCCCCAGGCTCTCCAGGGAAAATCTACTCCCATAGCAGGAGGACCCTGGAGATGTCCATACAAGGAGTGTCTCTTACTTCCACACAGAGGGTAGCTGAGAGGATCTCAGTAGCCCAAGTAGCTTTGGAATTCAGCCAAACACCATGAGACTGGGCTGTGGTCTGGTCACAGTAGGGCATCAAGCACCCAGGGCAGGCAAGAGATTGGGAATACAGTTTCTTTCTCTCTAGCAGAAGACACACAAGTTGATGTGGGAATCTGAAGTTTACAGACAAGTGTCTGGTGGGTGGACATCACCAAGGCTATCAGCATTGTTCATCACTGTCTGTCTCAAGTTCACAATGGAGCCATGTGGGCACCAGTTGGGAGCATAACATTAGAGCTTCTGATATCCAAGGAAAGGCAATGTCACTCACACCGGCTACCCCGGATGTAAGCACAGAGAGTGGGTTTAGACTCTCCAGGTTCCCTTCCCTGTGAAAGACTGTAGTATTCCATCAGGACCTTGACTGTCCTTGCAAAGAAACACTAAGTACTCCAAACTAGTGTCCAGAGGACAGACAGCAGGCAGTGTCACCTGTCAACAACAGGCCAGCTTGCCCCTGGCCCAGAGCCTCCCTCAATGATCGTGGGCACTTCTGTTTATATCTATAACAATGATCTCCATCATGTTCCACAAAACAAAGCAAGGTATTCCCGAATGCCCACTTTTCCAGTTGGCCATGGTATTGTCTTGTCCTGCTTAAAGACACTATTACACTTGGAGATCCTGGACCCAAAACACAGGGCCATCAATCCTTCAGATGGCAGGGGTTGGAGGGATTAAGAGCCAATGTTGCTAAGTTATGGGCAGAAGAAAAGCTACAGAATATCCCTCTACTCTGACTGGAAGCTGGAGGGGCTGCCCATTCCTCCATGTCCAGGCGTGGAAGTGGGGCTGGGTGAGTATGGGGTAGGAGGAAGGCTCAGATTCTCTTTGCTGTCTCTGAGACCCACCACACACGCCTGCAGAAAGACTGTCTGTCTAGGGAGGGAGAACAGCTTTCCTGTGATTGGAGTCCTGAGAAATCAATTTCTGTACAGCTCATGGGCCCTCCGGAGTTTATTCCATTCCTTTTCTTGACCAGTCTTGAGAGACGCTTCTCCTGTCCCCAAAGGAGAGGCAAAGCTCAGGCTGCTTTTGGGCTCTGCTGGGAAGGCAGGTTGATGGACGGCTATGCTGAATACAAAAGCAGTCAACCCAAGAATGATGCTCCCCAAACCTGGAGCGGCTCTCTCCTTTCCTAAATGAGACCTGAGGGATTAGAAGTTTTCTGCAGCCTCAGAACTTCTCTCCTAACAGCTCAGAAATGCCCCCTTTATCTTCCTGTCCTCAATTGGAAGTGGGGTTTGTGAATCTAAAGGAGAAGAAAGACAACTTCAAACAGATTCGACTCAAGGGATGTACTCACACTACTTTTTAATTAATTGATTTTATTATTATTAATATTTGTTCTTGATGTGTGTGCAAGTATGGGAATGAACACATGTGCCATAGCATCCAGATGAGGACCACAGGACAGCTTTGGGACATCAAGTCTCTTTTTCCTTTCACCTCGGTGAGAGTCTTATTTTTTCCCTGCTGCATACACCAGGGTAGCTGGCTTGTGAGCTTCTGGACCCATCACCGTAAGAGTACAGGAAAAACATGTGGTTTTTATGTCAGTTCTGGGAATCAAGCTAAGGTCCTTGGGTTCATGTGGCAAGCTCCTTAACCCACTGAGCCACTTGAATGCATATTTATTGCCACATACCCATACTGCCTTGCTATTTTCCATAACCGTTCTTATGTCAAATACTCTATCTCCTTGCTCATGTATGTAAATTCAGACTCCAGTATATTTCCTGGTGTAGATGGCTGGATCTGATCTCTGTTGCTCTCTGAGCTTGAATGTTAAAACTCAGCTCTTGTCCTCAGAAAGTGCCCTGTCTGGGTGAAGGAGAGCCTTACACCTATGAGAGGCATGTTTCACAAGCCAGATGTGCCCACAGGTTGGGATTCAGGGTGAAGAAGGCACAGGAGGGCCAAACAGAGACTTCCAAGGCTATTTCCTGAGGCTATTTTTGCCCTGGGAGAACATGTCTCTTGGGCAGAGAAAGCTCAGCTTTCTGTGACGTGCTGTGGAGACAGAAGGAGCTCGGTGCATCCTCATGCAGTCAGTATTGTAGATGTTCTGATTCCTCTGTCCTTAGCCTCTCAGCATCTCACTTTATTTTATATCCAGTGCCTGGGTGACAGGGAACACATTCCCAATATCGCCACAGGAAGACAAATTCATGTCCTGGAGGACGATGGGAGAATGAACTCTAACTAAGTCCTTGAGGTCTCTGTACTGTGTCTTAGCAGGCCCTTCTCTTGAGTCAGATGTATACTCTATTTCTTTTATTGATTTTTGCTGAGTTCTGTATCATGCTTATAGGACACATCCTATTGTTTCTACGATACTTCATAACAATGACCACGCCTTCTTTTCTGCTGTCCAAGCCTGTCACAGCTGGGATAGCATCTGCAGGCTCCCAGTTACTCTGGGAAGCAGCTTCCTCTGGGTCCTTCTTCCTCTGGGTCTACTTGTCCCTCCTTTGGCTCACTGCAGCACATAAATCAGCCTCAGAAGCCCCTGCAGCACAAAGCCTCGGTGTTGTCCTCCCTGGTGCTAAATAACATCAACAAAAGTAGATCCTCAGACCTCAGGGACCACAGCTTCTCTGGTTTAGAAAGACATCATTCAGAGTTGGCAATTCTCCCCTTGGCAGCTCAGACATTTCTTCCTCGGGGTCTGGTGACTGCAGAAGACACCCAGCAGAGCCCATGTCCCTACACCACAAGGACAGCACCTAAATAAGTGTAACCTGTTTTCCCCACCCTGCGCGGCCCAGCCACTGCACCGTACGTGCGTTTTTCCTTACAGGCACCTCTCCAGCCAAGATGAGGTGTGTTTTACCACTGATCACTCTGAAGAAGGGCAAGCTGGAGCCTCGCACGAGCTTCGAAGGATGCACAGGGCTACCAAGGGCAAGCTGCACGCTCTTACTAGCATCAGTCCAGGCCCGTAAGCTTGAAGACAACACACACACACACACACACACACACACACACACACACACCGCCCCTTAAGGAGACATTAGTGCCTGGTGTGTCCAATTGCTGTGTTTTTTTCCCTGGAGGAAAAACAGGAAATGTTTAAATATATTTAGGCAACACCAAAGTAAAGAATTCACTGAGTGCAGGATTTCTTAGAGCTTTAACATTCTTTGTGTGTAGGAACGTTCAGGAAGGAGGTCTTTATTTACAATTGGCCAGAGCATGCCACCATGGGACTGTTATGTGTTCATGGCAGGACTCGGAGAGGCTATACTTTGAGAAACACTGACAGCCAAAAGAATATAAATTGATCCCCATTATTCGTGGAACTTCCTGCTTTAAAGTCCGTGGGAATATTGGATTTGAGAATATGAAGCAATTACTAAAAAGAGACCATATATAGATGGAATACATTATGTATATAGGATTTTAAATATGTACATAAATACAATATATACATCAATGTATCTGTATGTAATGCATACATGTTCTGTATAATATATACATATGATATATATTTATATATCCATATAGATAAACATTCCTAAAATAACCCATCCTGGTAGATTTTTTTTTATAGATGGTAAAATCTAGTTCCAAGGTTTGTTCCTCTCCCAAGGCTGCCTGGTGCCTGTGTTGGCTCCGGGGCTTGCTGCCCATTTCTCTGCTGGTCAAAGGCCCTCCCAGATCCATGAGCCAGGGTCCCACAGGTGACACCTCTGCAGGAACATTCAGCCCTCCATGTCTTCACCAGTGTCTGCTTGCCTGAGAACAGCACTGGAAATACTCCATGTATTGATTACTGACAAATCTTGGCAAGCAGGCAAATTCTCAATACAGACATGGTGACCAGGGAAGATGGATCTCTGTTCAGTTCCCTGTCTTCAGGTGGCTTCGTTACTGGGCAGAGCAACATGTATCCTCCCATCTCTAACAGTTACTGAGTGAGCAGAAGGGCTAGTGAGTTTACTTCAGTGAGAAGTGAGGAGAAGCTGCAGCTGGGGCTGGGCCAGGCCACAAACAGTGGTGGTAGGACCGTGGAGGCAGTAGCTGCTGCTTCATGTTGCCAGCTGCTTCTCATCATGTTGGTGGCCGGCCCCACGTTGGACTCCAAATGTAAGGGTGCCAGAAGTGTTTTAATTTGTCCTGAGATCCCCAGGTCTCATACTCAGTCTTTCACCGATGTACACAGAACAAAAGTCGAGTTGTGGGAAACAGTCAAGAGCTCGCATCACATTTCACAGCGGTTACTCACAGAGATTATAGATGTGTAGTTCTCTGGAAATAAAAACCCATGCAAATGAAAAACATCCAGAGGGGACGTGCTGGATTCCTTGTCACTCTATGAAGTCTTTGGAGCTACTTACAGTCCCTCCAGTCCTTTGGGTGCTGAGTACAGGGGTCTCTGAGTCCTGACCAGGAGACGGTGATACTCTGCTCAGAGGCACAGACTCACCACTGTGAGCACCCCACCCCACCCCGTGTCTCCATATTCCATCCACTAAGCTAGGCTCACACACTACTGTCTGAAGAGATAGAGGGAGTTTAGAGAATACAAGGCAAGAGATAGGCGGGCTGTAGGTCTGTGGGGCTTCCGCAAGCCCTGACTGCTCTCACACGATGGAGAAGGAGGCACTTCTCTGCATGCTACTCAAAGTGTGATCTGGAAGCAGGCTTAGAGTAGGATGTGGAGCCAGGATATCAACAGCAAGACCAGCCCACCGGCAAGCTACCGCCCGTAAATAGTGTTTCTTGTAAGGACCCAAAACCTCTAACAGTGCCAACTGGAGAGCAGGAACGCACATACAGGGGCTCACAGGGGACGTTTCCTACTCAAGCCATCCATTATCAACAGCAGAAGTGGGGTCCTGGGCTCCACCAGGACAGATCTCGGTGTGCTGAGGGCCCTTGGGATAGTGTACGCATGATGAGGACCAGAGGGTGCACTGGCTGCCTGGATGCTATCCAGAGCCAAGTCCTTTGCCTTTGGGTGAACAGTGTTATAAGGTAACATCTCCCTCATCAGCACAAAAAAAAGTACATCATCAGCCACAAAAGTTGGCATCTGTCCTTTTCAGGACGCGTTACAGAGGAACCACATTGCTAAACCTCCTTTTTTGGGGGAGAAACTGTCACCTATGCAGGCTCAGACTTCTTGCTTTTTCCTCCTGGGTCTCTATTACCAACATGAATCCTTTACCTGAGTATTCCAGCATCCCAAATCTCACCTGTTCAGTGCTGAAAGTGCAGTAAAGCCAGAATCCCCAGGGTGAGGTCCAGGCACTGGTGTCATTTAAATGCTCCCATGATCCTAACCCATCCCAGAGGTCAGAACCACTGGCCAGTGCTGGTGTCCAGAGGAAGTGAGTTCAGGGGTGTTGTGAACTTGACAGAACCTAGAGACACATGGCAGTCAGGCCTCTGAGTCTACCTGTGGGAGACTGAGGTAGCTGTTAACTGATGTGTGTTGACCCATCTCATTTGTGGGCAGAACCACTTCCTAAGCAGGGATCCTGCACTGTATCAAAAGGAGGATTCAAGCTTAGCCCTGGCATGCAGCCTTTGCCCTCTTCTGCCTATGGACACCATGTGACCAGCTGCTTAAAACTCCTGCAACTGCTGTCCGGCTTCCTCGCTGTCAGGGATGATGCAACCTGAACTGTGAGCTAAAATAAACATTTTCCCCCTTAAGTTGACTTTGTCGGGGTGTTTTATCACAGTGGGAAAAAAAAGCTAAGGCAAGGGGTACCCTAAAAGAGAAAGCAACCTTCCCCAACCATCAAGGGCACTATTATGGTTTAGTTACAAACCCTGAAGGGCCCATGTGTTTGGAAACTCGGTCCACAGCTGGTGGCACTGTTTGGGGAGTTTTGGATCACTTAGGAAGTGAGAGCTAGTTAGAAGAAGTGGGTGGGCCACCAAGGGGCGGGCCTTGGTGTCTGTAGCCTGACTCCACTTCCTGCTTCTGAGCTGTAGGAATGTGAGCAAGCAAGTTCAAGTTCCAACTGCCTGGAACTTGCTCTCCACACCATGCCCTCCCCACCATGAGGGACTGTGTCTCTCACACCACGACTCAGAGCAAATCTGTTTTCCCTTAAGTTGTCCAGAGGTGAGTCAGGAATCTAACAGATGATCTGAACTCATTTGTAATCCTGGTTGGCGTGAAAGCTCCGGGTGTGAAAGGCAGTTAGAATTCCCTGCACATTGGATTCCATGCCTTGTGTTTCCAGATATGTGAGTGAATACCCGTGTGCACACACATAATCATGTGAGAAAATACATGTATGCATACACATTCACACAATCATGTGAGTGAATACATGTGCACACACACACACACACACACACACACACACACACACACACACACACACACAATCTCCATCTCCAATCCAGACTTGAATTCTCGTCTCCTTCACCCTCCCGACACAGCATGTAAGTCACATTCCTCACCTGACCTAGGTCACTCCCAAATTAAAATATTAATGCAAGATTGGCTGACTGATTCCATGAAGTGCTTTTAGAACTCTGCCATGCTGCTTCATTTTAAAATTCATGCATATTTAATTTTCTTTTTACTGGGAATGCATTTATAAAAATAATAATAATAAGCAATATCCTCGGAGGATAGAGGAAGGAAGACAGATGGACAGGGAGACATCAAAGCTGTCATTTGTGGGGAGGCAACCCCATGCCTCCTCAATACTGCTGGCTGTGTGTGCTCTGTCAGGGTGCTGCACACCTGTACCCAGCTGCACAGGAAGTGTCCCCACCATGGGGCAATCTCCCAGCACACCACAGCTACAGTGGACTGCGGAACTCTGCTCCTATGCAGGTCTGTAGACGCTGAGCCCACTGTCACGGGGTGGGGGTGGGGTGTCTTGCTCATCGGCCCTGAAGTGGAGGGTACCTGGCTTTTCTTCTTTCTCTGGTTGCAGTGGACGCCAGCGCCAAGCCACCGACACACCCAGGTGTCAGGAGAACCACCCTGGCATGTCAGTGGTCACTCCCGTGTCTCCTGGTGAGAACAGTGCTGGGTCAAAGTCCAGCCCACAACAGAGGTTATTCTTACTTAGATCCATGTGGTTCTCAGCCACAGAGCCACATTATCCCTGTGTGGCTGTGATACAGTAAGGTAACTTTTACCAGAGCTGGGGCAGGGTGCATGCTTGGGTCTCTCTGGCTACTCCATACCCAGCCACTACAGCTGGTGCAGTCCCCTATATGCAGAAAATTCAGTACCTCCTAAGCCCCTCCACTCCCCTCTCCCCATTACCCCTCTCTTCTGTAGACAAATTTTAAAGCGGTCTTATGAAATAAAAAGCATGGAGCCTACTATAGGGGTGAAAGCCTTAGAGATTAGGGAAATAGGAATAGCCACCAGCTAACCTTACCTCACCACACCGCAACTTCCAAAGTGAGCTACTTCCTGTCTACCATCAGGTAAGAATCTGTCCTGGGCCCGAGTGGAGCCTGGTGTACTGTGTGTGCCAGCTCAGGAATCTGGAATCTGGCTTCAGACAGCATGTTCTCTGTCACCATGTCCTGGGCTTCTCCTTTGCACCACGCAGCCTGTGTGAGGAGGCAGTCATGGACCCAACTTGTGACTTATTGTAAAGTGGATAAAAGTAGGCAGAAAAGGAGCCAGTGTGTCATGGGGAGCAGTGTGTCTGGAATTGTTCTTGCTGGGTGGGCTGAAGAATCCCTGGAGACTCCAGGGAGAAGCTGGTGAAAAACCTGGCTAAAGGACTCACCAGCGAACACCGAGCAGGGGGTGTTGTATTTTCTGGGATTGGACTACAAGCAGCCTGAGACATTTAGCCACTTGCTCTGGACCATCACATTATGGTGGGGTAGACACTCTCAGGAGTAACCACTGGGAAATTTTCACTACCTAGCTCAGGCTGGCTGCAGACTCATAATCCTCCTGTCTCAACCCCCCAAGTTCTGGGGATACAGATGTGTGGCTGTGCCTGGCTACTTGAAGAAAACATTCAACAGTGAACCTTCTGCATAGTGGAAATGATGTGAGAGAATAGAAAGTGCAGGGGCCAGAGCAGCAGCACACTGCCTCCGAAGCAGACATGTGCATCTCTATAGTTTCATAAGCGAGTTTTATCTCCAGTGTGCCAGACTTCCACATTCACCAGTCTGTACTCCTTAAAGTGACCGTTGCCCGTGCTTGTCATGTGACAGATCAGCATTGTCTGGTTTTGAACTTACAAGAAGCCCCCTGAGATGTTCACTTCACATGTCTCACCCTCACTGGTGTTTGTAGGGTTCCCTCACACCCTGTTACACACTCTCATGTTTGTGGAAATACGGTACTGATTGATTGCACCATTGCTGGCTTGGCCTCAGAAGAACAGTAAATAAAGCTGACATGCACTTTTTCCTACGTGTATTTTGGAATTCTACGTGTATGTGTTTATCTTGAGTATATATGCAGGAGAGAAATTATTGGCAGATACAACCAAACTATTGAGGTGATTTACATCCCATTCAGCATGAGTTTTAAGTGTTCCCTGCCTTGCTAGTAAGTAATTTTTTTAAACTTCAGTGTCTGATACAGAATGGTGAATTACTGTGACCTGAGACCGAACCTCCCTGCTGGGTAATGACACTAAGCACTTTCATGCTTATCATCTGGGTGACAGAGGCTCATCAGGTTTGTGCTTACTGAATCTATTTTCCTTGCTTTTTATTGGCATTCTTTCTATCTGATCTATACAACCAGCGCCTACATTTCTGGTGTCTTTTCTACACTGTAGTTTTCTTGTTATTTTCTCAGTGGTGTCCTTCAATAAACTGAAGTTTTCAAAAAAAATCACATTTATCTCTTTATTTCCTCCATAGTTGTTAGAGGCATGTGTGTGTGTGTGTGTGTGTGTGTGTGTGTGTGCCTCTGTGTATCTCTTACATGTGTGTTCTGTTTAAAATCTTTTGGCTACATGAAAGCTGTGAGATGTTCTCTTCTGCTATGTCTTTAGGCTTGTTTTTATATTTATATTCATATCTACAATCCAGATGGAATTGATTTTTTTTTTTTTTTTTTTTTTTTTGCAGATGAGTTGGGTACTCAAGCTGCAATTTGTTAAAGTCAAGTTTATTGAGGCATGATACACATCGCTCAGAACTTGCTGCTTGCAGGTGTGCTGTGTGATGGATTCTGGCCAATGTACATACACACGTAATGATCACAAACCAAGGCACTTTAGAATACTTTAATCACCTCCCAGAGCCCCCTTGGCACTTCATAGTCCCCCCCTCAGCCCACCCCAAAAACACTCGCAGATCACCCTGCCTTGATTTCTCCCCAGAAGGTCACATCAGCAGAAAGCAGAATGCACAGGTTGGGTGGGAACCCTTTCACTCAGATCAGGAACTCTGAGAGCTATTGCTGCCAATATTCCATTGTGTGAACAGGTCATGGACCTGTGATAGACGTCCCTATATTCACCAACAATATGGATTTGTTTTTTTTCCAGTTTGAGGGTGTTGTGAATGAGGCTGCTATAAAATGACCACAAATCCATCTTCTTGGGAATGTTTGTCTAGAATTTTCTTGGGTAAATACCTAAAAAATTGTTTGATTTCCTAGGTTTAGCATTATTTTGTTAATAACCACTTGCTTGCTTTCAACAGTCTCTCCCATTGTTTTCCCCCAGCAGTGAATACAAATTTTACTCACCCCCTTTCTTGGCACCCTAATCAAATCCTTGCTTGTTTCTGCCCTGGCTATGGTAGGTGAGCAATGGTACCTCCATGGTACTGATCTGCATTTCTCTAATGAGGGCAATGTGGGTATCTTTTATCCGCTGCGGTGTCTGTGTGGGTATTTTGTGGATTTCCTCTGACTACTTTAAGCTATGGAGGTGATTTACACATCCTGAATACACACAGACTCTCAGGTATTTGTTGCAGCTGTCTTACTGTTCTGTCTTTATGCCTTCGGTGGTAGTGAGCTAATTGTCACCTTGACAGGATCTAGAATCATTGGGAGACTGGCCTGTGGGCATGCCTGCTGGGGATTATTTTGATTGAATTAATTGAATTGTGAAGACCTGCCCAAGGTGGGTGGCACTATTCCCTGGTTGGGATCTTATAAGTGGAGACAGGGAAATGAACAGCAGCATGTATTGCTCTCTGTCTCCCGACTGTGCATGTGATGTGACCAATTGCTTCAGCGTGGACTGCACCTTTGCCTGTTTTGATTCCTAAGACTTCAGACCCAACAAGATTAAAAAACTTTCCTCATGCATTTTATTATTTGAGAACACTTGTGTTTGGGGATGTTTCAGCTAAGTCTGTGATCCATTGGCATCTGGTCAATTGCCATATGCAACAAGGTAGGGATCAGCCTCAGATTCCCAGTATTGATGTTCAACTGTTAAAGCGGCGTTTGCTGAAATGCTTCGCTGTCCTTTCTCTGTTGAAGTATTGGTGTTTTTATTGAAAGCCAATTGACGTGCAGGTGAGCCGACTTTATACACTGCTCTTGCTGTTACTATGAATCGTCTCTACTTAAAACTTGCATTACAATGTGTTGTACATAGCACAGAAGCTGCTGATTGAAGTCATTGGCTAGTGGCTTCAAGTGTAGCCACACCAAACACACTCTAACCTTAGAGCATTCTTGTCACCCTAAAAGAACCTCCATAAGGATCAATGTCACAGCTGTCACTCTCCATATTCCGGCCCAGTTGCTGTCAACAACTTATCTACTCTCTGTCTCTATGAAACTCTTAGAATTGTACAGAAATGGATTATACACTGTGTGGACATTTGCATCTGACTTCCTTCATTTAGCATGCCATTTTCAGGACTGTCAGTCCATTGTCCCCTTTCTGCCTGGTTATTATTTTCCATTCCTCAGTTGTCAGCAGTTTGGGATTCTTGAGTGGACTGTTGTGAGCCATGCTGCTGTGAGCTGCTATTTACAAGCTTCGGTGTGGAGAGCCACATTTGTTCTCCTGGATATACAATAGAGAGCACACTAGAGACCATGAGGAAATGTCATCAGAGTGTGTCTTGATTAGTCTACTTGACAATAACTTAGAGTCATCTGGAGAGAGAGAGAATCTCCACTGAGTCATTGTATGGATCAGAGTGGCCTGTGGACATGTTTGTGGAGCCTTTTCTTGATTGTTAATTGATGCAGGAGAGCCCACACCACTGTGGGCAGCACCATTCTTAGGCAGGTGGTCCTGGGATGTATAAGAAAGCTAGCTGAGCATGAGCTGTAAGCAAGCCAGAGTGTCAGCCAGCAAGCAGTGTCCTTCAATGGGTTCTGAGTCTCTGCCCTGACTTCCTTTAGTATTGGACTATGACCCAGAAGTGTAGACTGAAATAAACTCTTTCTTCTTCAGGATGCTTCTGGGTAGAGTGTTTATCACAGCAACAGGAAGAAAATTAGAACAGAGGCTGTGTCCGGGTATGCCATGATTCAGTGTCTGAACCCTCCTGTCTCAACAAATTTGCTAGCACACAGAGTGGAAGTAGTGGCAGGCACACATTTGTTTGATGTGGCAGAAAAGGCTAGAGCCCACTTCAGTCTTGCTCCAACGCCCATTACTGCATGCAAACTTGTTGAGAGCTGCCAGAAGCAATGGCTTTACCAGAGGCCACAAGAAAATACAACAGATGGCAATTAATAATTCAGGTGATGACCCACCAGAGGAGTAACCTCATCAGCAAGGCTTACAAGACCACATACTCAGTTGCTCTATCTGCATTTCTCTCATGTGCCACTACATGTCTTCCCTAAAAACTGCTATGGGTGTTTTCCCACTGCTTGTGTGTTTATCTTGAGAAAATATCCCACCTATTGGGCACACTTACAGCTGTGGATGATCAGAAAGATGATTTCTGGTATTAGTGAAATTATTAAGGCCACTCCACGTAGTTAAAAGGGAGGTTTATTCAGTGGCGTAACTTACAAATGAAGGGATAGGTAGTTTGCAGGGTCTAGGAAAGATGTAGCGCAGTCCGGTGGTATTCTCTGGAGAATTCTGCTCAGTCTACCTCCAGCATCCAGAGTCCGGGAACCAAGAGAGATGGCGCATCTGGATCTCAGGTCTTCAAGGTCCTCTCTTGGCCCTGCCTTGTAGGCATGACAGTTACTGAAGCCTCAATGGGGGTTGGAACTTCCAGATCAAGGTTGGAATGGCTACCCACTACATCCTGGTTAAGCTGTATAATTCTGATGAATAGAAATAATACTATGATATTTTTCATTATTCAGATTGACATAGGAAAAGTCTCAGCTACAAAGACAGCCTTTTACACATTTAGCTAAGACCTCATAATAGATTCAAAATAGATCAGCTGCCCCTGCAGAAAATACACAAGGACAAGTTCCCAAGTGTCTATTGAACCAAGCTCAGGAACAGAGCAACTTTAGTAGACATAATTCCCTCAGCAGTTGGCATTCTGTGTATACTCCTAGGCTCAAGATTCAGCCAACTAACTGTTTATTGCTTAGGTCTTGAATTTCAATGTCACTTTCCGTGATGTCTCTCAGCCTATGTGCCTCCCGCCTGCTCACCAAGGAGCTTGGCTAGTAGCCAAGCATTGCCACTTACCATGCCCAGTCAGCACAACCTCATTAGCCTGAGAGAAACTGTGTGACTTATCATGTGTTATGAGAATGAGTCAGACCCTATATATGTTACTTATAATTGTCCAGAGTTTGGCTGTTGAGGTGTGTGTGTGTGTGTGTGTGTGTGTGTGTGCTGAAAGGGAGATGTAGCTGAGTGTGTAGAGGAGAAGTGTGAGAGAAGAGGTGTAAGAAGTACGAGAGAAGTGTGAAGAGATGTAGCTGAGTGGACAAAGAGATATAGAAGATGTAGCTATATAGAAGAGAGATGTGTATGTAGAGAGTGAGGGAGTGAGAGTGTGAATGATGTAGTAGTGTGTGAAGGAGTGTAGAAGAATAGAGAGAAGAAATGTGTAGCTGTATGGAAAAGAGATGTAACTGTGTATAGAGATATGTATATGTAGGAGAAAAGTGTGAGAGTTGTAGGGAGACATGTGAAGAGATGATGTAGCTGAGTGGGTGCAGAAATGCAGAAGCTGTAGCTGAGTGTGCAGAGAGAAGAAGTGTGAAGAGATGTAGCTGAGTGAGTGGAGGAATACAGAAGATGTAGCTGTTTAAAAGAATGGAGAATGTAACTGTGTGGAACATAACTATGTGGATACAGAGAGATTTTCAGAGAGGATTTTTTAAGATTAAGTAAAAAAGAAAGTTACCATCAGAAAGTGTGTATACTTTCTTATTTTCCCCTCAGATAAAAAAAAGTCTAGCCCCCACCACATTTGTGGATTTTTTTTTTTTTTTTACACCGTGGGCTGCTGAAGGCTGGTCCTCTAGTTGGCAATACAAACTACTGAATTTTCCCACTGTTATTATTGAATCTACTTCATTAGGTGTTGTTGGCTTTTACTTTATGCATTTTGGAACTGTGTTGTTTGGGGTTTACCTGTTTATAGTTGTTATGTCCCCATAAATTACTGCTTTTAACATTATAAGATATTCTATCTCTAGGATTTATTTTTTCTTAAGACCTAATTCTTTTCCTAGTAATATAGTCACTTGACCTTTTTTAAAATTATGACATGAAACCTCCTCCCATCTATCTTGCTCTGCACTTCCACACACAAGCCATTGTGACTTTGAATCTCCAGTGTGTATATTTTCACAACCATCTAGCTGAATGATGTAGATTTTCCCCAGTCTCCTCAATTCTTCCTGCTGACCACACAGAAAGCAGTCACCAGAGAGGGGATTTGTGTCTTCCATGTTGCTGCTGCTTTCTAGATGTCTCCGTCTTGTTCATCTTCTATTCCATGATTCTGTCTTTTGTTTTTCAAACTCCCCTTGACATCTTTTTAATCCTCTGGCTGCCTCTTTACTGCTGTGCATGTACACTCTTCACAACCAACCCGGCAGTTGCACACGGACAGCTTGTGCTTTAGACAACCTCGCTCATATTAATGCTGACTTCATTCCAACATTGTTCATTCCTCTGCTCCCAGTCCTCTCTGCTCTTTTGTCTGATCACCATCACACAGTCATACAAACTAAGGCTTCATGCTTTATGCAGCCATCAGTATGGGTTTGGGATTATTGGTTTACCAGCTTGGCTTTTAAAACAAGCAGGAGAAGAAAAATGCTAAAGACAAATTGATATTTATCCTGGATTTCTCATTGTTGTGTGGTTCAGAGTTCTCTCCCTGTAGCCTTCCCTCTCAACAGAGGGGATCCATTTAGCCTCTCATATAGACCAGAGGCAGATTCTCTTGAGACTCTCTCTCTCTCTCTCTCTGTGTGTGTGTGTGTGGACATGTGTATGAGGGCACACATGCATACATGTTTGTGGTCATGTACACAGAGAGGCCAGCGATGGAGGCCAGGAGTCACCCTCAATCCTTCTGCTGCTCATTCTTGGAGACAGGATCTCTCACTGAACCTAGAGCCTCCTGATTTGACTCAACAAACTGAGCAACAAGCCTCTGGGATTCCCTTGTCTCTCCCTTACCAGTACTAAGATTACAGGTGTATGCTGCCACAGCCAGCTTTTTGATACAGGTGCTGGGGCTCCAAACTCAGGTCCTTGTTTTCACACAGAAGCACATCATTGACTGAGCTATCTTTCTGTTCTCCAGAGATGTCTTTCTTGCCCTTGACGTTGAGGGACCTTTAACTGGAAGGTGTTTCTAGTTGGTAATTCTTTACTCTCCAACTCTGAGGACATCCCCTTGCAGTCTCTGAGGAGAGGACATGCCCCTGCTGTCTCTTCCTTGCCTGTTTTCTGCTTTAGTCAGAACTTTCACCTTCTCACTACCCCTCGGTTTGGTCCTAGTGGTGGCTTTGTAGAGCAGCGATTTCCTCCAGTGTAGGAAGTAGTGAATGAAGGAGTAGCCAGAGTCTCACACTGCACAGTGATGACCAGATCCCACGCCTGCAAGATCTCAGGCTGGGAGGGCATCCTGAACCTCAGCTACCTCCTTGTGAAGCAATGCTCAGCCTAGAGAAGACTTGCATTGTCCACTGAGAGATCCAGAGACATCACAAAAGAGGGGCCTGGAAGACTGTAAGAGCCAGAGAATGAGAACTCTGTAAAATGCTACCTTCTGGGAATGACAGGCTACTGTGACCAAGAATGCATGGAGTCTGTGACCACCTGCACAAGACTTGTATGTGCACACACACACACACACACACACACACACACACACACACACACAGGCGGGGTGGTAATAGGAAGAAGGAGGGGTAAGTGAAGGCAGTGGGGGAGGGAAGTGTAATCAGTAATTGTGTACAAGTAAGAAACTCAAAATTTGTAATTAAAGGGACAAAAGCTTAAGTACAAAACAAGCAAACAAAAAGCATAGCTGGTCTCAGCAAGACACATTGTTTCCTTTCGTTTTATCGTGTCCATGTCTTTTAGTCTGAACCAGATAAAAACTTATCTCTTTAGACAATGACTGGTCAAATGTAGCATTGTCATTTGCTTCCAACCTCAAACTAATTTCAGAATTCACTGGGATACTCCCCAGCTAATGACAAGACCGTGCTGAAATATCCATCCTGAGGCAAACCACGGTGAGTCAGATTTGTAACCCACTCCTCATATCCCAGACATTACCAGTCAGCATAGCATCTACACAGTAACTAGTTTCTTTCAGTGGTGCGGCCATGATGACTTGGGGACACCAGGCTTCTGCTACCCCCATCACAAAAGAGAACTGCAGTTTTGTGCAATGAAACTATTTTTTTCTTTGCCATCCTTGAAAAACAATGTTCTTTTCAATTTGTATATATTCTCTTTATCAACTTCAAATAACTTTTTTTTTTAATGAGACAGGATCTGACCTCAGACTTGCTATGTAGTCAAGGCTAGCCCTGAGCTTCTGACTCTCCTGCTGCACCTCAGGAGTGCTGGGATTATCCCCACAGTTGGCCTTGATTTGGATAATCCTCATCTTGTTTTATATGCAAAACAAACTGCCTCCCAGCTTTTCTTTCTCTCTCCCACAGCAAGACATCCCATCCTGAGTCCATCCCTCAGTCTCCACCCTCTTTCATATTCTTCATCCCTCCTGCGTCTTTTAATTCTGAGTTCTAATCTTGTTCAGCACCCTCTTCCACTTAGTAATCTCCTCTTCACTTTGATCCAATGGGTTGATTCTATCCAATGAGATTTTAATTTAAATTATATGCTATGTGCATGTGATATTTGTGGCCGTTCTATTTATTTCTTTTCTGCACAGTTATTTTGGACCTGTCTGGCTTTATCTTCATATTTTCCAAACTTGCATCAATTCAAGCACACATGGTGCATTCACCTCCATATCTGATCTTCCGGTATCTGGATCACCGTGAGCTGACTTCTGCTCATGATTTCCTTGCCTGGTGGCTACCTGCAACTTTTAGCTGCAGCTTTCTATTTCTGGAGTCATGTCTTAGAGAATTAAGTGAGCTGTGGGTTAGATGGGTCCTCTAGAGGGGATATGGGTTTGACCCACACTAAGCTGCTACCTCTCAGGAGCATCCTGTACTGACTTCCCAGCTGAGGTCAGTGAGTGAAGGTATTCACCTGCCTGTGGACCTGCTAAGGGCTGCTTACTAGCACCTTGTCAGGAGACAGCCTCCTCTTCTTCTCTGGCCTCAGTGACACCCCTCCCCTGGTAACCAGCAATGTCACCTGCTGTGTTTACCACAATGTCATCCATAGGCTCCCTTCTCCATCAGCTCCATTGTGCTTCAGGCTTGTTGATTGCTTTATTTTACTTCTTTGGAAAAAAACAACCTAAATATGTAAAAAAGAAAGAGACTAAAATTACCTCCTGCACCATTATTCAGAAGAATAGTCATTAACTAACTACTCAAACACAGTGAATTGGAAAAGCCACACCCAAGTTGAAGAGTCTAAAATGCTGACTGACTGGTCAGGATGTCCCAGTTGCACAGAGTTGGAGTGTTGCAGACCCAGAGCCAAATTATCTTGGGTTTTCGTTCTTCTCCTTAGTTGCCATTCATTGCCTACCTTATTGTTTGACCTAAGATCCCTTTGACTACCAGGCAAAACCTCTGGGATGTATTCTTAGCAGACTGCTGGCTTCCACCAACCAAAAGCTAAGAGCATCATCAGACACAACACCATATCTACAACCTACAGCAGAAGATTCCAAGCTTTGCTGTGATGCCTACCCCATGTTCCCTTTTGTTCTGCAACTACACAAAGTTCATGACACCACCTCCTTATTGGGACATTTTACTCGGGATGTTCTGTATGTCAAATGTGTTGCTGATTAGTCAATAATTAAAACACTGATTGGCCATTGGCTAGGCAGGAAGTGTAGGCGGGACAAGGAGGAGAATAAAGCTGGGAAGTGGAAGACTGAGTCAGAGAGACACTGCCAGCCGCCACGATGAGAAACAGCATGTGAAGATGCCGGTAAGCCACGAGCCATGTGGCAAGGTATAGATTTATAAAAATGGATTAATTTTAGCTGAAAGAACAGTTAGCAAGAAGCCTGCCATGGCCATACAGTTTGAAACCAATACAAGTCTCTGTGTTTACTTGGTCGGGTCTGACGGCTGTGGGACTGGCAGGTGAGAGAGATTTGCCCTGACTGTGGGCCAGGCAGGAAAACTCTAGCTACAAATGGCGTCCAACGTGGTGGCAAGAGTTTCCACCTAAAAACCTGAGAAAAGATTCTAAAACGGAGCTAAAAACAGTTCCTAATTGTCTCTCTCAAATGAGCGGCAGCTGCTGGTTTGAGCTACTGGTGGGTTCCTAACGTGCGTGCTCGACCTGCCTATGGCGGGAATGAGGCCTTTGCAAGTGGCACTTTGAGCTGCATAGTGGATTTAGCCTTTGCTGGTGCAGAGCAAAAGGGGAGGTTTCTGGGCTACACGCTGCTTGGCTAAAAGCATAGACCCCCGATAGCTCCCAGAGCTGGCGGTAAACCATGGCCATGTTGGGAAGCTGAGGTGGGTGGATCCAGCAGCCACAGCTGCTGCAGTTTAAGGCAATAGATTCACAATAAGACAGATTCAGATGTAATAGTTTACAATGTGTATAAAAGATACGTAGGCTTGAAAGAGACAAAAGAGATGATATATAGAGTTATAGAAACAAATACATAGTTTTAAAAAATAAAGTCTTTAAAGAGACAGTAAAGGTAATATAAAAAATAAGCCACGTAAAGATGAATATTACACAGAGAATCTGGATTGTGTTGTCTTTGGGACTTTTAACTGCAGAAAAATATTTGATTGTAAAAGCTGTTGAGTTATGCCAAAATGTATATTTTAAAGGTGCCTTGACTTCAAAATTTGGATATAAGGATATGTTACTTTGGAAAGGAGACTCTGCTTTTGTTCCCACAGAAAGCCAAAGGCTATGGATTTGTTCCAGATTAAGATACATCAGGTTTGACCAGCCAAGACCCCCTGAAAGGTCTCCGATGACACCATGGCCCAGATGATCCAACATCCAGAATGGTTTCAAGGCAACTGGCTCAGACGATACACCCTCATGGACTTTTCCATAATCCTAAAATTTTCTTTGTGTCCCCATAAGATACAGCGCCCCCCTCCAGCAGGAAGTAGTAAGAGAAGCTACGCCCAAATTCCCAAATTATATGTAATTTTACTTTGTTAAGGTTAAAACCTTCCTTTTTTTTAAAAAAAAAAAAAGGGGGGGAAGTGCTGTGGGATGTTCTGTATGTCAAATGTGTTGCTGATTAGTCAATAATTAAAACACTGATTGGCCATTGGCTAGGCAGGAAGTGTAGGCGGGACAAGGAGGAGAATAAAGCTGGGAAGTGGAAGACTGAGTCAGAGAGACACTGCCAGCCGCCACGATGAGAAACAGCATGTGAAGATGCCGGTAAGCCACGAGCCATGTGGCAAGGTATAGATTTATAAAAATGGATTAATTTAAGCTGAAAGAACAGTTAGCAAGAAGCCTGCCATAGCCATACAGTTTGAAACCAATACAAGTCTCTGTGTTTACTTGGTCGGGTCTGACGGCTGTGGGACTGGCAGGTGAGAGAGATTTGCCCTGACTGTGGGCCAGGCAGGAAAACTCTAGCTACATGACACCACCTCCTTATTGGGACATTTTACTCGGAACAACCCCAATCCTTATTCTTGGGCCAACGTGACTCACATTCAGCTTAGAATAAACTCTCTTCTTCCCTTTGAGGTGTGGACTGTTGCTGAGGGAAGTTTCTCCTGTCCTACCTTGCCCAGCAGGTCTGGATGAATCTCTCCCACTCACAGTCCTGTAGCTGCTTACAAAATAATTACAGAGGCTTATATTAATAACAAACTGTATGGCCTATGACTTCAGTTTCTTGCTAACTAGCTCTTTCATCTTAAATTAGCCCATTCCTATTAATCTATATGTTGACACATGGCCATGGCTCTACTGGCCTGCTGGCATCTTGTTGCTCCTTCAGTGGCAGTCTAGTATCTCTCCAAACTCCAACCTTCTCTCTGTATCTTGGCTTGGATTTCTCGCCTGGCTGTAAGCTTTCTTGCCATAGGTCAAAACAGCTTTACTTATTATCCATGGGAGCCACATATATTCACAGCATGCAGAAAGACATCACACAGCACTTCCCCTTTTCTGTCTAATCAAAAAGGAAGGTTTGAACTTTAACATAGTAAAATTATATATAACAAAACAGTTATCAAACAAGAATTACAGACAATATCTAGTCTATTTGTATTTGGCAAAATTAAAGAAAATATTCTACCATTTATCCTATTTTTGGTGAGTCTAAAATTTTATATCTAATTAATCTTTTATCATCCTATCATATCTATATCTGCTTTTCTTCTTTAGAAAGAGATTACACTTATAATCAACCCCCTTTAAACAAAAATAAACATTCATAAACAACAATTTGTGAATTTGGGCATAGCTTCCCATACCACTTCCTGCTGACTGGGGGCACTGGCAATCTTACGGGTATCCTCAGAAAATTAAGAATTATAGTTAAATCTTGGCTATAGTACTCTGTGAGGCTGGATCATCTCAGCCAGTTGCTTTGAAGCTACTTTGGATGTTGGATCATCTGGGCCATGACTGTCATTGGAAACCTTTCAGGGGGTCTTGGCTGATCAAACCATATTAGCCTGGAAGCAACCCACAGGCTCTCATCTTCTTAGGAAACAAAAGCAGAACTTCTTTTCCAAAGCAACATATCCTTAGATACAAATTTTGAAGTCAAAATACCTTTAAAATATACATATTGGTTTAATTTAGTAGCCCCTACAATCAAATGTCTCTCTGCAGTTAAAAATCCCAAAGACAATATAATAATCTGCAGTATCCAGATTCTTTGTGTAATTTTCATCTTTATGCGGCTTACTATATTTTTATATATTATTTTATTTATTAAGATTTAATTTTTTAATATCTATAGTCTTTCTCTTCTCTCTCTCAAGCCTATGTATCTTTTTTATATACAATGTAAACCGTTTAGAGTTTTATTTCATCTGACTCTGTCTTATTGTTTATCTATAATCCTTTTCTGGCCAGGAGAGATTTTAAACTGTTAAGTGGTGGCGGCTAGGATGAAAGTGGCAGCCCCGGCTGCTGACTCCACCCCCTTCAGCTTCCCAACCTGTTGGAGGTATGTTTAGCGTCAAGTCTGGGGGCCATGTTCACTGTCAACTCTGGAAAGCAGTGGGTCTATGCCTCCATCAAGCAGCATGCAGCCCAGAAACTTTATTTTGTTTGGTCTGTACTAGCAAAAGCTAAATCCACCATGCAGTACACTGTGTGGCTTGGAGACGCCTCTGTGTACCGTGGCAGGAATCTGCCTGCCATGCTGTGCTCAAGCTTGAATGCCACAGTGTCTCTGTATAGTGGTGTCTCTGTACCACAGCCTGCATGAGACATGCAAACTAGGAAGCTGTTCTTAGCGCAGTTTTAGAATTTCTCTCAGGTTTTAGGTGGAAACTCTTGCCCCACATTGCGCAGCCAAATGTAGAGTGAAGTTTCTCGGGTCCTACCTGGCCCAGCAGGTCCAGACAATTCTCTCCCACCGGTCCTGCTGCCGCTTATAAAATAGTTACACAGAGTTTGTAATATTAATAACAAACTGTATGGCCTATTGTTGAGGCCCATGGGAGTATGTCACAGCAGGTGACAACTAGTGCTTGACAAGTCGACCCACCAGATGCATAGCTCCCTGATGGGGAGCCCCACCTGGCAAAGCCATGGGGTCACTGGCTGTGGAAACTGGTTGTTTTCTGTCTCTAACTCTCTCAGGTGCCACAGCTATGCCTCCCTAATAAGAACTGTTGTGGGGTGCTTTCCACAGCCCTTTGGTGGTATATTTTACATCTTTGGACACACTTACATTTGTGGATGGTCAGGTTATGATTTCTGTTTAAGCTGTATAATTCTGATGTATAGAAACGTTACCAGAATATTCTTCTTTACTGACACAGGAAAGTAACAGTATTCTCAGTCTCAAAGATAGTCTTTTACACATTTTCCAAAGACCTTAGAACTAGTCCAATACAGACAAAACTGCCCCTGCAGAAAATACACAAAGGCTAATTCCCAGGTGCTGTTTATTGCTAAGTCAAGGCCAGGCTGTTTACATCAAGACACAGTCCTTGCAGTAGCTTCCTTTCTGCTACTGGTACATACAGTACCCTGACCGCTCAAGGTTCAGCCAATTGTTTAATGTCTGGGACCTCTCACCAACTTAGAGCTATGTGCATGGGTCAGTGTGACATTACTAGCTAAAGAGAAACTATGTGACTTATCTTGTGTTTTGAGAATGGGTAGGGCCCTGAAAAGGTAACTTATAATTATCCAGAGTTTGACTGGAAAGGGTAACAGTGGTGGTGTGGAGAGAGAGACAGCTATGTAGAGCTATGTGAGAGATGCTGCAGAATGTGAGTGAAGTGTGTGTGTGTGTGTGTGTGTGTGTGTGTGTGTGTGTGTGTGCTGAGTGAGAGATGAAGATGAAGAAGAAGAAGCATGAGAGAAGTGTGAGTGCGTGAGTGGGTAAAGGAGTGAATGAGTAAAGAATGAGTGAATAATGTAGAAGTATGTGTGTGTGAATGAGTGTGAGAGAGAGAGGGCTGTGTGAAAGAGCTGCTGCTATGTAGAGGAGCTATGCCTAGGAACTGTGTAAAGTGCTGTATGGTGAGAGATCTATGTAAATGAGATGTTTAGCTGTGGCTGTGTGGAGATTTGTAAGAGTGTGGAGACAAGGAAGATGAAGCTGTGTAGAATAGAGATACAAGGTTGGATAAAGCACAGGGACAAATAGCCAAACGAATGGAAACACATGAACTATGAACCAATGGCTGAGGGGCCCCCAACTGGATCAGGCCCTCTGAGTGGGTGAGACAGTTGATTGGCCTGATCTGTTTGGGAGGCATCCAGGCAGTGGGACCGGGTCCTGTGCTCATTGCATGAGTTGGCTGTTTGAAACCTGGGGCCTATGCAGGATTGCTTGGCTCGGCCTGGGAGGAGGGGACTGGACCTACCTGGACTGAGTCTACCAGGTTGATCTCAGTCTGTGGGGAAGGCTTTGTCCTGGAGGAGATGGGAATGGGGGGGGGGCTGGGGGGAAGGTGAGGGGGGCAGGAGTGGGGAGAACAAGGGAATCCGTGGCTGATATGTAGAACTGAATTGTATTGCAAAATAAAAATAAAAAATAAAAAATAAAAAAATAAAAAAAAACAAGAAGGAAAAAAAAGAATAGAGATACAGACGAGAAATGTATGTAAAAGATAGATGTGTAGACAGGTGAAAACAGATGTAACCGTGTATAGAGATATATGGCCGTATGTACATAAAGACATGTAAGTGTATGTAAGTGCATGTATAGAATGTAACAAAGTGGAAATATGTAGCTGTGTGGAATCAGAGTCAGAGACCATTATTAGATGAAGAAAAAGACAAAGTTAACATCATAAAGCATGTGTGTTTTCTTAGTTTACCAGTCAGATAGATAGAAATGTATTTCTAATCACCCTCAGATAGAAAAAGTCTAGCCCTCGCTGCCTTCATGGATTTTCTTGCATTACCCTGGAAGTGGCCTTGGAGCACACTGTGGCTTCAGTTTCTTGCTAGCTAGTTCTTTCATCTTAAATTAACCCATTCCTATTAATTTATATGTTGCCACATGGCAGTGGCACTATCAGTCTGCTGGCATCTTGTTGCTCCTTTGGCAGCAACTGGCGTCTCTCCCAACTCTTCCCTTCTCTCTGTATCTCTGCTTGGATTCCCTGCCTGGCTGTAAGCTTTCTTGTCATAGGCCAAAAGAGCTTTATTTATTATCCAATGGAAGCCACACATATACACAGCATACAGAAAGACATCCAATATCAGGTTGCATTTTACATCAAGATTCCATAATCATAAACAGAACTCAGGCCTGCCCTCTGTCCACAGAACACACCCATGTCATCCTCACTTCAGGCCCTTTGTGGGATCAACATATTCCCATCCTTTCTATGACCGAAAGACTAGATATAGATGAAGGGAAACTTAAGGAAGTGGAGGAGAATTCTGAGAAAGTTAAAGAGGAAAGACAAAACGGGAGGCAGAGCAAAGGATGAAGGACAGAGGAAGCACTAGGGATGTTTCCAATCCCTACACAGAGGAAAAACGCAGAAGGTAGACTGGATTCTGAAAGACAGGATCCAGAGCATCTGTGGAAGAAATATGTTCAAGCCTTTATGGGGAATTATAGGAGATGATTGGAAAAACACAGACAAGTCTCACAGAGGTGACAGGGTGTCCAGTGGAAGGGACAGAGTGGGATGATGCCAGCTGCAGCCACCAAGGAGATTCTAGAGTCTGCAGGCAGCCTTGCTCATGTGCCATCCGAGACCTCATCTCTGCCTCTTGGTGTGTATCAAGGGCTAGCCTCAGGCCCTCTGTGTTTGCACTGCAACCTGCTCTGACTCCTTCTCTCTGGTTCCTGGTGCTCAGATCCCCTCCCCTCCTTCTGCTGTCTTTCACTTTCTCCTCCCAGGTGTCTGAACATGGCTCTCCAACACAGCAGCATCTTGTCTCAAAGTTAAATCCCTTCCCAGTTAAACCATCTGCAGTGACTAGTTTCAACCAGAGTGGACCAGTGGGGGTCAGTCACCACTCACCTCCTTCCAGCTAGCAATCACCAGTGGGCAGTGCCATGCTCAGGAGTTTAGAAGTGTCCTCACGGGGAAGGGAGTCTCTGTGGAGTCAGGGGGTGTGGTCTAGACAGAAATGCCACCAGGAAGAACCCTGGTGTTACTAAGGGTATCAAAAGATGGATGCCAAGAGACCACGTGAAATCCTTGAACCCTTGGCTTAGTTCCAGGGCATCACATTCTGACCCAGTTGCTCTGTGAGTTGCTTTACCCAGCAACTGTGACAAAGGACATTTCCCCAGAGGGAACGATCACAGTGGCAGTAGGCAAATGACAAACACTTCTACACAGTCTTTACATCTTGGTCCCAAATTTCCAGGAGACAGAGAGGCAGAAAGCAGCCCTCCTGGTCAAAGTCTTTTCATAGTGAGTTTCTAGAGCTTGGAGGACCCTGGTTAGACTCCAGAAGACCAGCTGGGGATGGGCCCATGGCTCCCACCTGAGACTCCTCCACACCTGCTCTGCTCCACCCCTTCCCCACTTTCCCAGAGGTAGGGTGTGATTGATTCTCAAAGGCGGTGGGTGTGTGTAGGAGCAGATGGCTTCATAGTGTGAGTGGAACAAATATTTTTAAAATAATATTTAACAGAAGGGAAGAAGGAGGCCTCGCCACAGTGAAAATCCCATAGTGCCAGGCTGGTTCCTTCACCTCCTGCAGCTAAGTCCTCATACTCTCATCACACACACACACACACACACACACACACACACACACACACACACACACACACAGGGAAGAGTGGGCTCTCAAAGTCCTCCCCCCCACACACAGGGAACACTGGGGTCTCAAAGTCCCCCCCCCACACACACACAGGGAACACTGGGGTCTCAAAGTCCTCCCCCACACACACACATAGGGAAGAGTGGGGGCTGTGCTCTGCTAAGTTCAGAAAGGACTCTGAGGCTGCACATGCTGCTGGCTCCAACTGGCACCCCACCACTTACTCTTTACCTAGACACCTTCCCCTGACCCCAGGTCACATTCCCTCTCATCTCTGACTGACTCTCATGCTCCTCACAGAGCCTCTGTGGGCTTTCGCCCACCCTCACTGTCCCAGACTGGGCTCCTTGGACACCAGGCTCTGTGCATGGGAACTAGGAAATGTCAGAATGCCTTGTGCTGATAAAGATGGAGACTTTGTGTGTGTCTGATCGTCTGATCTCTTTTGCTTTTAAACAGGAAAGAAAAAGGGGGGAACTGCCCATGGCATTCACAAGTTCAGCAGCTTACATAGTGAACCAAAGCTCTTTCAAATTCTAAGGCTGAAAATGGTGTGCAGAGCTCTTGGATCACTGTCCTCTGTGGCAAAGAAGTGTTCCTGTGCCACAACAAGAAAGCAAGCCTGTGGCAGACCCTGAGTGACAGGAGCTATTTCACAATTAAACCCTGTCCCCTGACTGAAGCGATGGCTTAGTCAAGTGCTTGCCTGATAAGCATGAGGATGTGTGTTTGATTTCCCAAAACCCATGTAAAACAATCTGGGTATGTTTAGCTTGTAGCCCCAGAACTGGGAAGATGGAAAGAGGTGGGCCCTAGAGCTCACTGGCCAGCCAGTCTAGGTGTTTGGTGAGTTCCAAGTCAGTAAGAAACTTATGCTAAGAGGAGGTGAGTAGTTCCCTGAGCATCATGCCAGAGGTTGGTCTCTGGCCTCCACATGCACACCCAAACACCCTACACACTGTACAAACAAACCCAGCTCAGTACATACCCACATACTCTACACATGTTGTGGAATATTGTTTACACTGTGAAGATGTATCTTTGCCAAGGTGCCTTCTGCTTGGTTTAATAAAGAACTGAATGGCCAATAGCTAGGCAGAAAGACGTTAGGTGGGACTTCTGGGGACAGAGAGGACTCTAGGAAGAAGAAAGGCGGGGTCACCAGCCAGCTGCAGAGGAAGCAGGATAGGCAGTACAGAGTAAAGATAAAGAGCCACATTAAAGAACATAGATTAAAAGATACGAGTTAATTTAAGTTATAAGAACTAGTTAGGAAGCCGGGTGGTGGTGGTGCACGCCTTTAATCCCAGCACTTGGGAGGCAGAGCCAGACGGATCTTTGTGAGTTTGAGGCCAGCCTGGTCTACAGAGTGAGTTCCAGGACAGGCGCAAAGCTACACAGAGAAACCCTGTCTCGGAAAAAAAAAAAAAAAAAAAAGAACTAGTTAGGAACAAGCCTAAGCTAAGACCAAGCCTCTATAATTAATAGTAAGTCTCCATGTTGTTATTTGGGAGCTGGTGGTACAGACGAAGACTCACTACAGCACAGTGTACAGACAACCCCAGGCTCAGAGACAACCAGGAGATCTTTGAACCTGGGCCACCAGGCCCCACAGAAGGGAACTTCCTGCTCACAGAAAACAAGTCATTTCCTCTTGCGCTCACCCTGCCTGGGCCCACTCCAGCCTCCACTGCTGGCTTTCTCTCCCCAGAGCCAGCAGGCAGTGACCACAGAGCTGGAAGAGCCTTTGGCCACCTAATCTTTTCATTTCACACCTTGAACAGCAAGGCCCAGAGAGGTCAAGTGTCCAAGTGTCAGGTCTCAGGTCTCACAGGTCCTTAGCAGTCTTAGATGAGTGAGTGCTGCAGAGGTTGAATTCTAACTCTGGTGTCCGCAAGTGCAGATGACTGTCATTTACACTTTTGGAACAGCTGGTTAGGGGCTGATGTTCAAGGGGCCCGACTTTCAGTGCTTTCTAATACCCTTCCCCGTGTGAGGGTGTGCCCCCAGCTGAAGTCCAGGATCCAGAGGCTTGGAGCTGGTTCATCTCCTCATTAGACCAGGAAGAAGGAGCCTCATGGGGAGATTGGTGCCACCCTGCTCCTAGCAATCCAAGGGGCCTGAGAATGAGAGCCAAGTGATTGGCAGACTGGCAGGCAGGATGCAGCCTCCTGGTGCTAATGGAAACTATTGACAGGTACCATGGAGTGCTAGGAAGAAATGGAGACTTCGCACACGCTCCCAGCCCTATACATATGGCTGGTGATTTGGGGACTAATGTTCACTGTCGTTTGCCCCAGCTCCCTGTGTGATGCCCAGTTGCTCTATAGTGTAGGTTGGAAGACTGAAGAATAATCTGGAATTCCAGCCATGTGTTTGGCCTCAAGTGTAAAACAAAATGACACTATCTTTTGATACAGACAAGTCCACAGGTGAACAGGAGTTCCCTGGAAGAAGCCCCACCTCCCAGTGGGCCTTCTGCAAGATTGATTAACTGACCAGAACTCCAGAGGTTGGAGAGACTTGAGTGCTGCAACTTCAGAGTATAATTACACTGTATCTTGGGCTGTCTTTAGCCTTCTGAACAGCCAGTCTGTAGCAGGAATCTTAAAAGTTCTTATTAACAAAATCAAACCTGAGGCTAGTTGTTGGGGTGAATACTAGAAGATCAGAGAGACAGAACAAGCCACAGCTAACCTCACCTGGCCAACTTCTCAGCTGGTCTTTTTTCCTCAGACTGGAAGCCTCTGTGTCCTCATATCTGAATGGCTCTCAGCTGAACTGTGCTGCTCAAAACCTAAAAACTTAACCAGCCAAAAGCTTCTAGTTTTTGGTCTTCACACCTCATATATCTTTCTGTTTTTGCCATCACTCCCTGGGATTAAAAACTCACTTCTTGGGATTAAAGGCGTGAGTTACCATGCCTGGCTGTTTCCAATGTGGCCTTGAACTCACAGAGATCCAGAGGGATTTCTACCTCTGGAATGCTAGGATTAAAGGCATGTGCTACCACTGCCTATCCTTTATGTTTAATATTGTGGCTGTTCTGTCTCTGACCCCAGATAAGTTTATTAGGGTGCACAATATTTCGGGGAACACAATACCACCACACCAGTCCTTCCCCATCTCTGACCTAACATCCTTGCAAATGAAAGATGAAACCATTTGAAATCTATTAATGGATCATTGGCCTCCACCAACCCAAAAGCTCAGATTGTTTCCAGTGGGGCCTCTGGGGAGTTGGCATCTCCACAGAGGACAACAAGGTCCCAGATCTCTGCTGCTCTCTTCAGAGCCATCAGAGCCTGCAGCTGGCCCACTGGGACACTCCACTGTGGACCGGGTGAACTAAAGGCTCATTTACTGGGAGTCAGTTCCTCAACTCTACATCAATGTTCAAATCTCAGCAAAAAGGTGTGAAGACGGGATTTTATTTTTTTTAGCAAAAGCAATTTTGTCAGTTAATCTCCCCTCCCCACTCCCACTGAGGTTCTAAGCAATGTTATCTGTCTTACTATGAAAACTGGTCAGTAAATGTTAACTGTGGAGGAGGAAACTGCATGGGATGTCGTTGGTTAGCCCATGAGCTCTCTGTGCTTTGCCACTAAGGAGAGGGTAGTATGAATGGTTTCCAGGGTGATTAGGGCATGTGTCTAGATCCCAAAAGCTCTGCACCCACAAGTCCTTCTCAGTCACTGTTATGTCAGGGTACCATGGGGAGGGAAGGAGAGGACAGTGTGGGAAACTCAAGAGCACCCCAAAGGGTCCCCGTGAAAGCATGTGGTTTCCATTTTCTCCTGAGAGCAGTGTCTGATTGTCTCTGCCAGTTTTATTGTGTTATTTTATTGAGAAATTCTCCACATAATTTACAGAAGGGTGTCCAGAGATGGCAAACAGGGCACCAGAAGTGAGTTTCATGGTTTTGTTTGTCCCCTTTGGCCCCTTTGACCTCTGGCCTTTGGGAGAGGAGTGAGCATCGGAGGCCTCAGTGATCATCTCAGGCATGACCTTCCTGGAAGGAAGTATGCCCCGAGCTATCTCCTGATGCTGTGGAAAGAGGAAATGAACCTTGGTGTCAGAACTTACGACAGTGAAGCACAGCAGCACAGAGATTTGTTCCATAAACATCGTTAATATTTTAACATTCCTGATGTACATAAAAGTGCACATGGTTTGTGTATCTACACATAATCTAGTAAGCAGAAATGAAAGAAAGCACATTTGTCTTTCTGAAGTTGATTTAATTCACTTAACATGACTGTCATCAATTGCATCCATTTTCCTGCAAACAACATTCCAGTGTGTGTGTGTGTGTGTGTGTGTGTGTGTGTGTGTGTGTGTGTGTGTGAGAGAGAGAGAGAGAGAGAGAGAGAGAGAGAGAGAGAGAGAGAGAGAGAGAGAGAGAGCACTTTCCCTGAGTATCTTTTAACATGAAGATATTCACATAGACCCTTACATGGAAGTAGTAACATACACACATACTGGAAGATTAACACTCAGTTGCCCAAGTTCATGGAACAGAGGTTCATAAATCTAAACTGATAAATATTTAAAGTGTAGGGATGCTATGTTAATGTGAGATACATGTAGGGAATGCCATGTTAATGTGAGATACATGTAGGGAAGGCTGGGTAGAGGATGTCACAGAATATATCTTTAAAGGACAAGGATGGGTGCTGTAGAGATGGCACAGTCATTTGGAACACTTATTGCTCTCATAGAGGACCTGTAAGAGTTTGGATTGGTTTCCACCACCCACATGGTGGCTCACAACCACTCATAACTACATTTCCAACAGATGCAATGCCCTCTTCCAGCCTCTGTGGACTCTTGAGTGCCCACAGTGCACAGACTTACTTTCAGATACACACACACACACACACACACACACACACACACACACACACACACACACACACACAAGTAAATAAACATTTAAAACATAAGCTAAAGTTATATGCTGAAACTGGATTTGTGCCTATACAGCAAAAACATAAAAATATTTTGTAGGAGTGCCTCCAGGTAAGGGAAGGCACAAAGCCAAGAGGCATGCAGATGCACGGAAGGTAATTATTCTGCCTCTGCATCCTAGAAATGTCCTTTGCACTATGGACAGTGTGACATTTGCCAAGCTGTGGCTTCAGTCTGTTGGTCTCTTTGACAGTATTTTTCATATCTGTCTTTTTATTAATCTTTTATATAATCAGGGGGTGAATTTTCCCTTAAGAAAAGAATCTAGCTGGTATTTATATCACTCCTTGGAATAAACTCCAAAGGAGGGTCACTGGTGAGCCCCTGTGTCCATTCTCTCCTGAGACTCCTCCTCACTGAGACGGAGAGAGCAGGGGGTGGGGAAAGGCTGTACAGACAGACACAGCTGTGCACATAGCACGGTGGCACTTTGCTGACTCATATCTTTAGGGAACCCAGGAAACTACTGAGAAAAGATTCCACTTGGGGCCAGAGATGTGGCTCAGTGGGTAGAGTGTTTGCCTGGCAAGCAGAAATTGCTGAGCTTATTGATTGTGTAGAAGCTTATTAGTCTAATATAGTTCTAGATTGCTTGTTTCTGCATTTATTGATGCTGGGCTTGTGAGCAAGAAGAATTACACAAAAGAAGTAATAAAAGGCATTTAGTGGAATAAGGTGATTGATCCCTGTGTATAGAAAACCCTAAAACCTCCACCCAAGATGTTAAAACTAGTAAATAAAGTCACTAAAGTTGAAGAATTAAAAATAAAAAATACAAAAAAATAAGTTGCATTTATTTATACTGGTAATAGAGAATAATCAAATCTGTGATGACATTGAAAACAGTTAAATGCTTAGGAATACATTTAACCAAGAAGGTGCAAGATCTACACACTGAAAAATCACAAAACATAATCAAAGAGACTAAACCAGACAGAAATAAATGGAGAGCTATTCCGTGTACAAGGATGGGAAGAATTTGTTTGGCAAAATGCCCATAACATCCACAGTGATCTATAGATTCAATGTACATCCAACCAGAACTGGAACGACAAAATTCAATGACACAGAAACAGCTCCAAAATTCCAGTGGGAACACCAAGACTCGAGCAACCCATGCAGAAAGGGGAAGATGCCTAGTCCTGTCCCACCCAGACTTCCACAGAATCCATAAGTGGGACTCAGGATGAGAACAGACACCGGGACCATGGGACAGAATAGAATGCCCGGTAATGCACCTAAAGGAACATGGCCACCTCCTGACCTTGGACAAGGGCTGTGAGAATTCTCAGTGTGAAAGAGGGAGGGTCTTACACACACCTCGAGGGCCTAGAACTTCAAGTGGAATAGGATGAACTGGCCAGACCCTCAAGTCAACACAACAGACTGAATCCCTTGGAGGAAGACCTAGAGCCCTTACCCTGGTGGATGTGCACAGTGTGGAATGCTGGGGCTTGGCCTCGGCCGCAAATCTGGATACCACAAGAGAATGAAATCTTGATCCTATTTAATTCTGGGACCAGTGCTTAGTTTCACCTCCCAGATGTTCTGAAAAAGTACTGCTGAGTCCCGAACAGTTCACTGGATATGACGAGCTAAGAAGAGCTTCGTTGAGTATCTCACCTTCAAAATGCTTTCTAATGTGTGGACGTGCTTGGATGAATGTTCAGGTGTATAAACCGAAAATCTAAGCCTGATTTCCCACAGCCTGCATCTCTCCAATCTCTCCACATGCTTCCCTGACTATGCAGGTGTGGAAGTGAATGTGTCACCAGCAGCTGCCATTAACAAACGATCCCAAGACTCCATGGCTTAAGACAATAAACCTACCATTACACAAGGTGCAAATGCTAGGAAGTAGGGGGTTCTGGGGAAACTGAGGCAATGCTTCATGATTGTTTTGGTGGTAGTGAGAAAGCTACTCCCTTCATTCAAGGAAATCACTGAACCACAAATATTGCAAGCAGAGAAGAGAAACCACCCGACTCCAGTCTATCTCCCCAGTTTCCCTGTTAATTCCTGTTGCTTATGCTGCCATGGGGAATGCTATTTTTTATTGCTGCCCTGATCTTGTACAAAATAAGCTTCTCTCATCTTCCACCAGCACACGGATATACCAGTATTAGCTAAAGAAATCTCTCAGTGAAAGAAAACTTTGAAGGAAACAATTCCAGGAAACACACTGTTTTCAGAGCCTCTTCTCTGGCCCCGTTGAGATGCTGAGTCAGCCTTTTGCAGGGGGAAGATATATACACCACCCAGTCCTGCTTGCTCTCAGGATGAAGCCCCTGACTCTCTGAAGCCCCTGCATATATAGATAGATAAAAATTTTAAAAAAGAAAAGAAAAAAGAAATGGGTGTTTTGTGGTTCTCTCTAGAAAAGTCATGGGAATACCTGTCTTATCAGCCAATTACTGTTTTCTAGCACACTCCAGGCTTCTTCAGCTCCCCACTGCTCCCTTTTTCCAGTTGTTGCAATCCTGAGGGATGCACCCACAGCATCCACTTACTTAGTCAGGCTGGCCTTTGTTCATTCCTTGGCCTTATACACACTGACTGGGAGCTTCCTAGGCCTGTACTGGAAAATGGGGACTCTACAGAAAACAGGTCTGGTGTCATGCCCTCCATCTTGAAGTTGAACCTTTTCATGGGTACCATGACAGCACGGGGGGAAGGATGTGGGCTTGTGGGGAAGCTACTGAGTCGTGAGGGACTACCTGGGAGAAAGGGAGGTCCAAGGTGAGACTTAAAAGTCAAGGTCAAATGGGACTGGGATGGCACAAAGGCCACCACCCTCCTTGAGACTAGGAGAGTCAGCCTGGAGAGATAGGGCAGTAGCAGAATAATTTACAGACAGCTGAAGCCCAGAGCGCTGCAGTCCAGAATTCAGAATTTGATTCAGGACAAGTTGGAAGGGAAAATATGGAGAAAGATGTTCTGGATAAAGGAATGAGTGAATGAATGGCTGGATGTGTGAATAAATGAGTGAGTTGATGAATTAATGATTGAAAGAGTAAATGAGAGACTGGGTGAGTGACTTGGACTTGCTGCACCTCTGTCTCCAGGTGTGTCCTAATAACCTAGAGGGACTCCTGAGGTTTGAGGGTTTTCTCCTGTGTCCAGCACAGAGGATGTGTATTTGTGGGATTTGCACACAAACTCACCTTGAGCAGGATCCATATCTTACTAACACATCGATCCCTGCATCTTCCATACACTTCATTCAGCATCTTGTGCACTAGAGGCTGGCTCTGTACCCCTGGGGGCACAGAATGAAGGAAGCCACCCAGCTCCCATGCTGACTCTGCCTCTGGTGGCCCCTTGTGTGCAGGGAGGGAGAGCTGGGTTGCCTTCCAGCCCATGTTTATTCACCCGGTCCTTCTGATACAGACCCCTAGAAGAAGCCATTAGGCATGAGCTCTGATTAATGACTATCACAGCACGCGGCAGCAGCCTCCCCTGCTATTTCCAGTTCCTTGACAAAACATGACAATTTGCTAGAAGCCAATTTGTTTTAAATAACCAAACTGCAAGTTGCAATTAATGAAAAGACCATTTCAGAGGGTACGCGTTCTCATCCACATATGCAGAGGCAAGCTACACCCATGGTTGTGTGTACACACTGGTGTTTTCTACAACCTCACTGCAGAACTACGAGGGAAGCTGTTTGATTAAGCACAGACTTGGGGTAATTACAGGGGATCTGACCAAAAGCTCCAAGAGACAGGCAAATCCCATCTATATTGCTCTGCTCCACAGAAAAGAGTGGGTAGGGCTGGGCCAGTACCCACTGCTGGCTCCTGATGGGGGAGAACTGGTGGCTACTTGGGACTCAGGCAATGCTGATGTGGGTGGATGCCATCCAGGCTGGACATTTGGGGCTCTGGCACAAGCTAACACTGCCTCCAAGCCCAGCCTCTCCAGCAGGCAGCCTTAGTCTGACAAGCCTGTGCTCTTCTTCTGAAAGCCAAGTGTGGGTCACATAGCAATGGAAGGGGTCAGAGTTAATCAATTTGGGGTCCTGGGATGGAAATCATGCCAGTTCTGTGGGCACTATCTCCCTTCTCAAGACTTGTTCAGCCTCAGAACAACCCTGCCTTCAAGAACCAACCCCAACTCCACATGTTCCTTTACACACACACACACACACACACACACACACACACACACACACACACACTATGATACACACCTGCCTCAGCATACACAGCAGTAATAGGAGCAAATCCAAGTTTGTCAGGGCTTAGAGTTGACAGTACCACTTGCAAAGCCTTTTTCAAAAGGGAAAATTAGGTCTGGAAATGAGAACACTCATCTGGAAGCAGAAAGTAGGTCAGGTTCTGCGATCACAATCCTGAGAGTCCGGCTCTGTCTTCGAAGAGCTTCGTGGCCTTTTCATTATAGATGTGATTCTCAACTGCAGCCTGGCTTTTCTCCCCAGCTAGAACATTCTCTGATGTCCAGCTTGGCATGACCTGGTCCAGCCAGGTAACAGATCTGGGCTCTTTAGCTCATTAGTGTCCCTATAGATTCCGATCCTCCATCCTTCCTTGCCTGAAAGAGGATCCCTGTGGAAGAGACTTTCCTCATCTGACAGAGTACAGCTCCCTGATGGAAGCCCTTCTCCCTTCTTCTCTCCCTCTTCCTCTCCCCCTTCCTTTCTCTCCCCCTCTCCCTCCTCCTCTCCCTCCTCATCTCCTTCCCCATCTCCATTCCTTCTCCCTCCTCCTTCCTCCTCTCCCTTTTCCTCCTCCTCTTCCTCCTTCTCCTCTCCCTTCTCCTCTCCCTCCTCCTCCTTTCTCTTCTCTCTCTCCTCCTCTCCCTCCTCCTCTCCCTCCTCCTCCCCCTCCTCCTTTCCCTCTTTCCCCTATCCTCTCCCCCACCTCCCTTGAATATGAACAACCTCCAGATGTAAGTTCACGGTGACCAGTTAGAAATAAAGGGCACATAAGCCAGTTTAAGTGACACCAGGGGCAATCTTCCCACAAAGTTCAGAGTGTAACAAATTCTACAGGAAAATGATCTGGATCCTTCCATGACTCAACACCAGGAGCAGAAAGGACCACGGCCATGGACAGATGGGGACACAAGAGGAAGTGCAGCCAGAGGCAGAACCGACAATCTCGAATCTTGATTCAAACAAATTAAATATAGATGCACTTCTGAAAGCGTCTGGAATCTTGACTGTTCGATAAATATTTGATGCTGTAGGCAAGTGTATTAGTTACTTTTCTGCTTTTGTGATAAAGTAGTAAGACCAAAAATCAATGTAGGGAAGAAAGGTTTTATCTTGGTTTATGGTTACAGAGGGAAAGGGTCCATTGAGACAGGGCAGGCATGGCAATAGACAGGCCAGCGTGTGGCAGGAGTGAGAAGCTGGTCACATGTTCCTCCACACATGGAAGCAGAGAGGGAAAAAAAAAAAGGAGTGGGATACATCTTAAAAACTCAAAGCCCACCTCAATACTTCCTCCCTCAAGCCTCCTCTTCCTAAAATATTCCATAACCTTCCCAAACAGCCTGCCAACTGGGGACCAAGTATCCACATCCATGCCCTGCATTCTAAAGCCATCGGCCCCATAGGCTTGAGACCATTCCCTAAAGCAAAATATATTTAGCCCAATTTCAAAAGGCTCCAGTCTTTCAGTACTGCACTGTCCAAAGGCGTCCAAAGTCTCTTCTTAGACTCAATACAATCTCTTAACTGTAGCATGCTGCTGTACCATCAAAAAGCAAATTGTGTACTTCCAGCATATAATGACACAGAATACACCTTACCATTCTAAAATGGAGGAATGGGGGTGTGTTTTTACAGAATGGACTGAAGGATTTCAGCGGGAAAGTGAATGGTGTTATCTAGGGTGGAGGGGTGAAGTGGGGAGGTTCCATGCTCCCGTTTAATTAAGATGGGGAGGTTTGTTTCTTGTTCTTTGTTTGAAAACATAGTAAATCTGAAAACACCAAAGAGGGCTGCAGTGCCTGTGGCCTCCAGCCAGAGGCAGAGATGCAGCTCGGTGGCAGAGAGCAGGGCTGAGGGACATGGGCACATCCACTCCTGCAACCGGGGCTGGTGCTTGCAGGGTCTTTCTTGGAATGACATATAGCAACATAAACGCATCTCACAAGTGCCTGCTCAGAAGTCAAATGGAAGACCAGTGAGTAAGGGTGGGCCCACAGACAGTGTAGTGAATCTCTCTGTCCTGCCAGCCAGCTCCCAAATAAACACATGGAGACTTATTATTAATTATGAAAGCTCAGCTGACAGCTTAGGCTTGTTTTTAGCTTTTATAACTTAATTTAACCTGTTTTTTATTAATCTATGTGTTGTCCCCAAGGCTTATCTACCTCATCTACATACTGCCTGTTTTGCTTTTCTGCTTCCTCCGTGTCTCCTCACGTCTCCACCCTTCTTCTTCCCAACATCTGTTGTACCTGTTTTGAGAAACCCCTAGAGACCACCAAGGAGCCAGTTTCTGATACAAGCACATAAGGGTCCTTTTATTGTCAAGTTTGAACCTGGGCCACTGCGTGGTAGGTGGAGGGGTAGAGAGTTTTTATAGGGAAAAACCACAAGCCAGGAATTGCATGCCTTGGCAACTTGGGATTGGGTAGAAGGGATATGGGACAAGGTGATTTTTTTGAAACTATTGGTCTAGACTTGGGAACAAAACAACATTTGAAACTATTGGGTTATACTTTTTGGTGGGGAACCACAGCTTGCTCATCAGGATTATCTAGATGCCTTCAAGGGCCACAAACCACAGACAGAATGTCTGCAGGAGGATACTGCCCTGTGTCTGTTCAAGTAGTCATGGCACATTTCTGAGGTCCTTCCTGGAACTGAGTACAGCAGGTATTCTGAGATGGTGGCCCTTCCCTAAATGGAGTCTGCATTGCCTTCACACATCCTCTCTGCCCTGAAAATCTTGCCTAGCTATTGGGCATTCAGCTTTTTATTATACCAATCAGAGTGACACATCTTCAAAGTATACAAAGAGATTATTCTACAGCAGGACAGTGCCTTCCCAGATGTCCAGACAGCATCTGGTGACTGTGCAGGTCTGTGCAGCCTCACACAGTCAGGAAGCCTTTAGGTGGCTGCAAAAGGCTCAGGGCAGGCCCCAAGGCAGAGTGGGACCCTGCTGAGAGGCTGCTCCTGCCTGAGCAGAGCCAAGGGGTGGGAAGAGATGTGATGAAAGGAGACAAAAGCAGAGGTAACAGCAAGCACCCAGGGGCAGACCTACCCAGGGTGGGAGAGGGCATGCAGGACAGGGGTATGGGCTTAGGGAGGAAGAAGCAGGAAGCATGTTCTCCACAGGGATGGAGCATGAGAAAGGGAGCAGGGGTGTCCTTCTGGATGTCTGGGAAGGGGCATGTACTTCAAGACTGTACCTACATTGGTCATTCTTCATCATGGGTCCTTTCTTGGGGGATCAAAGTTCAGCCAGCAAGACCCAGATAATGACACACAGAATGGGAGGGAGACTCATAAGCCAGAAGGAATCCTGGGTGCTGAGACCAGGGGAGAGGGTGCCCATGCTGAGCATGACAGAGATGACGCTGGTGTCTTTGAAAAGGGTCGGTTGTTAGTACAAGCAAATGCCTGAGGATGCTGTGGTAAGCTGGTGTGTGGCACGCATGGTTTTCTGCTTTGCTATTTGAATATGTGAGACTTCTGAGTAAAGTTTAAAGAGGGATATGATAAACACTGTGTGTTTACCACCAGGATTGAAAGAGACAAACACCATTATTTTGCCAGGACAATAAAGCGAAGCTAAATAGCTAAAATCAAGGGTCTGAGGCATCCCCCGACTTTGTCCCTAGAAAACCCCAATCTCCTGAAATTGTCTTTCAATACTAGTTGAATTTATCTGGCTGAAGGTAAATGTATGCTTCCATTAACAACGCCCACAGTGTTCTCTGTGCTCTTAAGATCACCTAAGAGCAATATTATTCCTCACTTTGCAAAATACTTTTTACATTTTAATGTTATTGATACATGTTGATATTATTTATTTTCCCAGCATACCACATCACACTGTAAATAAATCCTTCATTCTTATAGATACCTATTTTCGGAAACCAATTTTCTTTTCTTCTTTTTTTTTTCTGCTTCAAAGGGTGCTTTTGTGAGTGCTCTTATACTTGTTTTTGTGATAGTGTTCCCAAAACAAATCCAAGAGGTTGAGTTGTGAGCACATTTCCAAAGTTACAAAATGTTACAAAGTTGCAAGAGGCTATGATGGTTTAAGATGTGTGGGGAATCCTGGAGCCTGGCATCTTCCCAAGGCATATGTAGTAGGCTAAAAGATGCCCCAGGCGCAACATGCTCGTTCCTTAATATCTGGGAGCTCATTAAGGGTCTCTCTCTCTTCTCTCTTCTTCTTCTTCTTCTTCTTCTTCTTCTTTCTTCTTCTTCTTCTTCTTCTTCTTCTTCTTCTTCTTCTTCTTTTTCTCTCTCTCTCTCTCTCTCTCTCTCTCTCTCTCTCTCTCTCTCTCTCTCTCTCTCTCTCAGTGTGTGTGTATAAAGGCCAGAAGTTGAGTCAGGTGTCTTCCTCCAGTTCTTCTCCATGTCATTATGGGCAGATTCTCTTGATAAACCCAGAGAGCCTTCCTATTGTTTAGACTAGAAGACCAGTGAGCCTGGGAATCCTTGTGTCTCTGCCTCCCAGGACCAGGCATACACTGCTGTACCCAGCTTTTTAATAGGCACTGAGGATCCAAATCCAAGTTCCCAGGCTCATACACCAGACACTACCAGCTGAGTCATCTCCCCAGCTTCTCTGGGAACTCGGAATGGAACTTGGAAGTTTGGGGCTCTAAGGGATCTTGAGTGAGGTGACAGACACTACTCTCCAGGTGAGTCTGCTCTTGGGTCCCTGTGAGGAAGGCTGGAGAGTGGGTGACAGGTGGGGTATGATGGAGGCCAGGAGAGCCTTGGAGATGCTGGGCTGCTGGCCCTAAGAATGGAGGCTTCACCTGGTGCCAGGCAACATAAGGAAGGTAGGTCTAGCAGACAGAAAGGCAGAGCAAGCTCTTTCCCTCAGAGCCTCCAGAAGACAGTCCTGAGACACCGTGACTCTACCTCAGGGAGGCTGGTGGTCGTGAGTCCCAGGACTGCAAATCTACAGAGCTTACCCTTTCAAGGATGGACCCGACTGATGGCAGTTTGCAGCTGCAGTGAGTAGAGGGTGTTCTTATGCTTGTGGCCAGCCCGACCGTTTTCATCTGTGTTTTCTTCCTCCCTCTCCAAATCAAGAATTTTGATGTTTTCCCCTTTAGATTTCTGTTGAAGTGTTTCTAGGTTTTTCCTTTCCCACTGTCATTTAGAACATCATTTCCCTATTTCTGACATTCCGGATATCAAATTTTGCCACTGGTGCCATTGGAAACACTCCTTCCTGACCCGTGGGACTGGCTTTGCTCATTGTACATTTTCCTGGGTTCAAATTTTATTAACCTATTTTCTTGATGAATTCTTTACAATCACACCAAAATAAAGATATTATCTTAGATTTTCCTTCAAGCAGTCGCCTCTCACATCCAGGCCACTAGTCCATCTGGAATATATTTTTGCATATGTGTTATGGGAAGACCTAAAATTATCTATTTCCACATGCCTGGCCAATTGTCTCCACACTTGTTGTTAAACAGCCTGTTCCTCCCATCCGGGTAAAACGCCACTTCATTCAAATGTGAATCTTCCACAGTTATTACGAGTTCCATGGAGATTAATCCCACACTCCAATTTCTCACAACTGTCAGATCTATCCTCGGCCCTTTTGGCTGTTAGAGGACTCTTGGAGTCAGCTGTCGGGCTCTGTTAACGTCTCAGATGGTTCTTCCTCATGTCTGTGTCCTGCCCTCTGAGCCTGTGCAGCTCCCAGGACTCAGATTTAGAACAACTCTCCTCCCATGGGGAATCAGCAAGGCTGTGGCTGCTGGCATTCGTCCATTCGACCCATGGGCTCCTTAAACACAGCTAGTCTGCACCTGGGTTCAAGATCTGCACTTCTGACAGATGATGCTGCTAGTCCTTGACCACACTTTGAAAGAACTTACTTTGGTTTCATAGAGTCGCCTGTCCCAATATCTTCCATATACTGATACAGTCCAGATATTTGTGTTCATCCTAGACCCCACCTACTGCTTCTGACTCCAGAATCTCATAATCAGTTAACAATACAATCATTCTAATCTTCCCTGAATTCAAGAATGCCAAAGCAGACATCTCTTACCCACCATCCTACCTCAACATGGTCCTACCACCTCCACTCCACTTCAGAGAGTAAAATCTCCTTCCAGCGGTGCTGGCCCAAACAGGAAGTCATCCCATTCCTCTTTTCTTGACTTCTACAACTAGCCAAACTGTCAGATTGTCCCCAGAGTTGGGCTTTTGTCACTACCTGTACTGTGACCACCTTGAATGATGGTCGCTTGGATAATAGCAACCACCTCACATTTGTGTTCCAGACCCAACAGCACTGCTCCCTTTGGGTTTCTTGGCACTGAGCCATTGATCAGCTAAGTAAGTGTCTCCCCCTTAAGTCAAAGGTGCCCTCTTGCATCCATGAACAATCAGGGATCACCTGACCCACACCTACCTGCTTCTCCTGCTGGGAATTTGATAGCCCAAAGCATGCACGAGCAGACACATGCTCAGAGTCCAGCCGTAGTGAGGCCGGCACACCAGGTGCACATCTTCACTGGGCCTTGGCAAGGCTTTCCCTTCTGTGGTGTGACCTTTCCTGGGAAAGTAAACAAATATCTACTCACTCCAAATGGAACCAAAATAAAATTCCACCAGAGTACAACTTGATGAACCAGTGACCTTACTTACAAAAGTATGTGAAAGGATATGTAAGATTTGAGCCTGGGGGAAGAAATAAAAGAGGAGAATTTAGATGACCTTAAGTAGCTCCAGAAGTTTTATCTAATGCCAGAGAGGTGGGGGGTCTCCAGACCTGCCTGCACTGTGATCAGGGCACAGACTCCAGAAACACCGTGACCAGAGCTCAGAAGAACACAGGCTATCTGCTTCAAGCTAGGCTGTTGATAGCTGAGGACAGGGAGTGGGGATGGAGGTTACCTGTTTTCAGTAAGCTGCTTTTTAACCTGAAGGGTCTGTTGTCTCTTTTCACAACCACTGGGTGTCTGGGATCTGCATCAGCTGCTTTTCTTCTGCAGTTCCAGTTCAGTCTCAGGGCCTTGTCTTGGGGGTCAGGGGTCCTTCAGTGGGGATGTCACAAAGGTCACTCCATCTCTGAGAAGCCAAACCCAGCATGGCTCATGAAGGCTGCATTCTGGAGCTCTCTGTAAAAATTGCAGGCTACTCTGCTGGTTGGAGAGTGGGACAGGGGACTTCCCGGGACCTGCACATTGCTTACTTCCTGAATCTTAAGGAGCCTTCCTCCAGGACAGAATGTTTGAAGTCAGAGGACATTGCTACCACTTTCTCCCTAGAACAGGCCTTGCTGGTTCTCCCTCCATCCCACCCTCTCACTGCCTTCTAGGCTTTGCTCAAACAAAGCATAATGAGGAGTGGCGTCAGAAAGGGCGTCCTTTGAGGTCCCTGCTCTTCCTTTTTCTTTCCAGATGGCCATCTTCTCACACTGTAAGCACTGCTCATTAAGCAGGAAGTATTTCTCACAGTGAGATCTGACCACTGAAAGTTGGTAAATATGTATTTGTTGAACTAATCAAAACGTTGTCTTTTGTCCATGAACGTAGTGTACCTTACCATATATTTTTACTTTTGCTTTTTAATGAATATTTTTTAGTTTCTTCTTCAAAAGACATCTTTATCGTTTACATTTTACTTTTTATTTTTATTTACATGCATGATGCATACAAGAGGACAGGTTTATAATGACATTTAAATGCATTATGCACAATGTATTTTTAACATATTTATCCCTGTTACCCTCGCCCCCCTGCATCCCTACTGATCCCTTCTGTCCTGCCGGAGCCCCCTGTCTACATTCGAGGTTTTGATTTTAGGATTTGGTTTTCTGTGAGTTGATTCCTCACTATTTTCTGGGGTTTGGGTTTATGAATAGTGTCTTTAAATACAACGTGATCTAATTGTGTACTCTCGTGTTTAGAAATACGGTGAATTTGAGCGCTTGGTGTCTGTGCTGTTCAGTCCTGTAAACGCGAGCTTTCACAGTTTGTTGTCTCTGTGTGACTGCCAGATGTTCTGTGCGGTTAGACCATCGCAGTTAATTTCCCCTCTCCTAACCCTTCCTGATTTTTGTTTTCTCTGCCTCCTTTCCTTCCTTCCTCATATTACTGTCCTGGTATGGCAACCCTGAAAATATTGAACAATTTGATAATCAGCACCCGTGGTTTGTTTCAGAATTGAATATGGGAACTGAAATCCATGACTGTGGCATGAATCCTAATTGGACTTAATAAAAACCCAGAACCAGATATCGGGGTAAATGCTGAAAAATCAGAGAAGCAGCACAGCCAGGCATTAGTTATTACCTCTACGAAATCCTCAGCCGAAAGGGACTGAGCTCCTGTCTCCTCCCACCTTATATTCCTCTCTCTGCCCAGACATATCACTTCCTGTCTCCAACTCCCTAGTGCTGGGATTAAAGGCCTGAGATCCCAAGTGCTGGGATTAAAGATGTGTGCCACCACTGCCTGGCTCTGTTTCTCTTTTAGACTGGATCAACCTTGTGTAGCCCAGGGTGGCCTTGAACTCCTGATCTTCCTGCTTCCTCCTCCCAAATACTGGGATTAAAGGTGTGTGCCACCACTACCTGGCTTCTGTGGTTAACTAGTGACTTAGCTTTGCACTCTGCTCTTCAGGCACGCTTTATTTGTTAGATCACAAACAAAGTATCAGCACACATGTGCTGTGGGATGGTCTGTATGTCAAATGTGTGCTCTGATTGGTCAATAAATAAAACACTGATTGGCCAGTGGCCAGGCAGGAAGTATAGGTGGGACTAACAGAAAAGAGAATTCTGGGAAGTAGAAGGCTGAGGAGGAGTCACTGCCAGCCGCAGCCATGACAAGCAGCATGTGAAGATGCCGGCAAGCCACGAGCCACGTGGCAAGGTATAGATTTATGGAAATGGATTAATTTAAGCTATAAGAACAATTAGCAAGAAGCCTGCCATGGCCATACAGTTTGTAAGCAATATAAGTCTCTGTGTTTACTTGGTTGGGTCTGAGTGGCTGTGAGACTGACGGGTGACAAAGATTTGTCCTCACTGTGGGCAAGGCAGGAAAACTCTAGCTACACACATGACCCCAGATCAACTTGTCTCCATGTTAGAATCACTGTTGGGGACACTGATGTTCAAGCCCTGTCCACAAAGACACTTAACTGGGCAGGGATGAGACTGGGCATTGGTATGGGTTAAGATCTTCCCAGGCGAGTCCATCATTTGCAGCCAGAATGAGGAACTCCAACCTTGGGTCCAGGGTCCAGCCTGTTCATCAGCTTCTTCTTTAATAGCAGTGATTTCTTTATTTTTAAAGTTAGTTAATTTAATGTATAGGGATGTTTTGCCTGCATATACAGTCATATGTGATGCCCACAGAGGCCAGAAGATCCCAAAGAACTAGAGGTACAGATGGTTGTGAGCCACTATGCTGGTGCTAGGAATTGAACCTGGGTCATCTGGATGAGCAGACAGTGCTCTTCATTACTGAGCCATAGCTCCAGTCCTTTTTTTTTTTTTCCTGCAAGATCAGCGGTACATTTAAATGCACACCTGTCTTGTGTATAACGTTTCTAAGTTTTGTGTGAGAAGCTTATGAAGCAGTCTGTGCTAACAGGTGTTCCAGATGAAACATCTTTACAAATACTTACTAAACTCAGCCCAGCATAAGTGATGCCCTGGGCTGCAGTCCTCATCTGCGGCCCTTGAGAACCTCCTAGTGCTCTTGATAAGCTTGTAGCAACCATTCTGAAATGTCCCCATGCATGCAAACCCTTCCAAGACCTTTCAAGCATTCCTAGGCCCAGCCCAGAACCCACACTCATCTCACTGAGACTCCTGTGCATACGACTTTAGTTCTTGGGTTGACCGATGTTAGGAGGAGCTTGAGTGACAGTCAAGGTGCCCAGAAGCAGGCAGACTCATGCAGGGTCTCCAAGGCCAGCCCTGAGAAAAACCACACTTTCTAGGCCAAGAGGAAAAACACCATGGTTGCTGAGGCTTAGGAATCTGTTCTCTGGGCCAAATTCACTAGAAACGAGAACCAGTCTGTATGCTGAAACCATGCAGCTGCATCAGGCACTTCCTAGATCATGCTTTGGTGGCCCCGTCAAACTCCTGCAAAGCTGGGGCAGCCATGTGCACTTAGACAGCATGGTGGCTCACGTGGCCATGCATATATTCCTTGAGCTCCTGCTCCTCCTACACACCATAATCTGCTTTCTTATTCTGTTTTCAGTGACTTTGCCTCACATAAGAGGAGTTAAATTATTAATTTTCTAACTCTCCCTATCCAAAGCTGCTATACTCATTGCAGAAAAACAAAGCTAATTCAATATCAAAGCAAATTAGAATTTTTCAAATATCTATAGCAAACAGAAAAAAAAAAAAAACCAGGAGTCAGGAATGCTTCCCCATTTTATATGGTGCTGCCGTCTGAGTGCTACTGGAACAAATGATGTCGTCTTTTGTGGATCTCACTTCCTGTTCACAGGGGTGAGATAAAAGATAAATGGCCTCATAAATAGAGAAACAGCCCCCCAGGCAACAGAGAAGTTCCTGCTTTGATATGCAAGACTTCATTCTGTAAGTAACCCGCTGCAAGCATGTATTCTCAGGGACTCACAGCTGCAGGTTGGCACGTGCCAAGGCAAACTCAGCCATTCACTTTACCCTCTTGTGGTCTGGGAGAGGGTGGGAACTCACCCTCTGTGGAAGTGGAGATTCAGAATCTCGAGGCTGGTGGGACCCAGGGATGATTTCACGCATCCTCCTCCACTCTGGAAGCAGTAACACTGGGGTCTCAGAGAAGAGGAAAACACTGCCCTCTGACCAGAGACCTCGCTCAGGTGGAGCCAGGAAAGCCTGTGCCTCCCAGACCTCACCGCCAGATAAGTGCTGAGGCATGGCACTGGATGCCACTGGTGGGGCAGTCGGACTTAGTCCAGTCGAAATGAGCACTGGGTAAATGCAAGCGAAAGGTTACTGAGTTTAGCCAAAACCACCAACAAGGCCTTGGAGCGGAAGCGGGAAAGTCGGAGCATTTGCACAGGAGTCACAGGAAGTGAGAAGGATGACCTACAGAGTCACAAAAGGCTAAAATTCCTGCCTCAAAGTGGAGCACAGACTCAGTGGCTTAGTACTGGATGATGTGGGCAATGTCAGCCACACATGGCAGAACTCGGTATACCTGGGATTACCCCCAGGAGGCCCTCACTGGATAGGGCCCCAACACACCCCAGTGGACAGGAGGGAAGGCTTCCAAGTGGCACAAGGCTGCACTCACTAGATATCTGAAGCCCCTCCCCTGCCCCCAAAGGTCAGGGGAGACACCTCTTTGTCTGGCCAGCCACTCATAGACGCACTCACTCCAGAAAGTCATCGGGTAAGCCCATTGTTTCACCAAGTCAGGCTTCGGTAGAATGTCAGGGGCAGTCCCCAGATTCCTTCCACCGTCGTCCCTGTGAGGGGCAATGTGCTCACTCAGGACAGCCCTGAAGGCAGCCTGTGCAAAGGTTTGGTCAGCTACAGCACCGCTCTTCACCCCCACTGCAAGCCCAGTCTTGTCTGGGAATCAGGGAGGTGGATAAGGGTTCAGTGATTGCCTCTCAGGAAGCCCACAGCCTGAGCAGAAGGATGGAGAAGCCAGGAGGAGCATCAACCGTGCCTGTGTAGTGGAGCAGCTTTGGGAGAGCAGGAGCAGGCAGGTGCGATGGCTAAGCGGGTACAGGTGCTGTGGCCAAGCCCGATGGATGGTTTGACTTTGATCCTTGGGACCCACACGATGGAAGGAAACTGCTGCAAGTTGTCCTTGACCTACACACAAGCGTGCACACACACACACACACACACACACACACACACACACATGCACAAGTGCACACACACATACTACACACACAAATGCATACATGTACATACATGAATACATGCAGTCATTTAACAAAAAAAAAAAGAGGATTGGCCAATCCCATTTTCAATGTGCTGGCAACAACAACAATGTTGTTTTGTTTTGTTTTGTTTTTTTTCGTTTTCCAGAGCCCTCTGAGGGGACTTAGGTGTGACCAGATGAGGAGTCAGCTGTCAAGGGAAGTGGAGCTGGAGGCCGAGGGACAGTCTGGACACTTCCTCTGCTTGCTGGAGTGGGGACCTGGGAGGGAAGGCGAGAAAAAACAAGTGAACAACGGGCTGGTCCAGTGCTGTAGAGGTTGATTCCTCAGCATAAGCTCACCGATCCCGCCGGCTCTGTCAGCCTTACCTGGTTCCACACCTCTGTGTCACCAGGCGGTCTAAGGACGTTTATGAAGATACACACATAATTAATGGGGATAACTTATTCATTTCCAGGCCAGGTAATCAATACACGGGTTAATCTACTCAGGTGTCTGATAGCCGTGGAGATCTCAGTTTGCTTTGCTATTTAGTGCTGTTCCACATCGCTGGTGTTGCTGTCCTCATGGCTCTTAAGTGAACAGCCTTGGTCAGAGAGAAAGCAGATAGATTAACGCATGTTTCCACAGACTCTTTACACAGACAAAGGGCTTACCCACAGCTCATGGGATGGGGGTTCTGTGAATAAGAAAAACAATTATTTATTCCCATTTCAGAATTTCTAATCCATCTTGGTGTGACGTGTCCATTTTTTTTCTGGGTCAATTTCATGTGTTTCTAACACAAGAGAAAAAGACAAACTTGTTTTTTAGAAGTAATTAATTGTATCAGCTAGAGGATAATAAGGCTTTTTGTTGGTGGTGGTGGCTCTCCAAAACAAGAAGATAAATAAATAAAAAATGCACCAAGAAGGCGGTTACTCCCCCTAAGTACCACACAAAGGGTCTGAACACACCCCAGGGGTTTTGCTCAGACTGGAGCTCAGGTGACAAAGGGAGCCAAGGGGGCGCGTGGCTCATTGGCCAGCTCGTGGCCCTTCTCACTGCAGGAGGCTCAGGTGGGCACTGCCTTCTAGATTTAGTCTCCGTTTTAAACGTGTTCACTTTCCACAAGAAGCCGAATACCCAGCAGCACGGTGAGGGAAGAGGTCTTAGATGAAAGCACCAGAGTCCCCCAGCTGGTGTAAGCAGACATGGACTTGTTAGAGAATCATAGCTTCTGTCTCGTATTCTTAGGAAGGCTCTGGCATCAACTGTGGAAGCCACAAAGCAGAGCACTGTCACCTGGGACGAGTCAGTCACACTAGCAGCTGGGTCCCTATCCTGTGACTCAGAACCCCACATTCCAAAGTGTTACCTCAGCCCCAAGTGATTAGCTGCAGCTCACCCGGCTTCTGCTGGCCTCTCCCCCTGCACTCTCTTCCTCTCTTCCACCATCAGGTTTGGAGATATCTTGAGTCCCAGCCTGGATCTCGATGTTCACACCCAGGCTGCCTGTGGCACGGGCCACATAGGTGTGTTTTCCCTTCCCAGATGCCCTGCTGGGAAGAAGGTTTGAAAGGGGTCGCAGTGGGCTTGAGTGAGTCAACAGCCAGTGTCTACCTCAGCCACTAACCGAGCCAACAGACACGTTGGGCTGTGCAGCTGGAACCACAGGCCCCGAGGTACAGCAACTGAGCAGGGATCCCATTCCGTCATCCATCTAGGGTCTGGGGAAGGAGGTACCCAGAAGCAAGTCTTGATGGGGTACCTTTGCTCTGCCTTGTGTCCTATACCCCCCTGCCTTTTGTCCCAGAAACACAGCTGCCTCTTGCTGAAAGACGTCTTCTGCTAGATCTATGTGACAGGCTCAGAAGTCATTTCATCAGAGAAGAACAAGTTTGCATAGAGATGTTCCCATTTATGAGCTCTTTAGGAGAGACTGTGTACAGACATGAGGAGGGACTGGCCACAATCAAACGGAAATGAGGGAGACAGTGAAGTTGGAAGCTTCCAGAATCCTCTAACTCTATCTGGGCACAGCTTTTGTTCTTATTCATATCCCTGAAAAGAATCCCAGTGTTTGGAAAATACCTGTGCTGGATAAAAGTTTGATGGAAAATTTAATGGCAAATGACTCCATGGGCAAAGCCAACCGACCCTTCAGTTTTCTGGGCTTTGTGTTGTTTGGTTGATTTCTTGTGTTCCACCAACTCATTTTTTTTGTGTGTGCATGTGGGGGTTCAATCACTTAGGTTAGCATACAATAAAAACACCAACCTCTTGGCTTCTGGGTCCCCAGTCTCCCCAGACATGAATCCAGCTGGAGGCTTTTCTGCGCCCCATGTTCATCAGAGGTGAGGAGAGAATATTGCTCCTGGTTGCCATGGCTACACCTACCCCCTATTCTCTGACTTATGATGTTTGCTTCTTCCTGACCGTTCTTGAGTCATGCCACGACACTTGAAATGTTCTCAGGGGTATAGAAGCTGCCACTGCCTCTTACAGCACAGTGGATCTGAGGGTCTGCCTGGGACACACAGCCTCAGCCATGTCCAAGCCCGGGTCTAGGCTACCCAGGTAAGTGGGTAGTGGTCCTAACAATGCCCTATGTTTTCCACATCAAGTAGGTAGGGTGACAGGTCCCCACAGCTCACCACAAGCACGGCTTTCGGCAGTCCTCAGCCCAGGACAGAAGCCAGGGTCTCCCAGCCATGGCAGCCCCATCTGTCTCTTCTCTTTTCTACTGTTCTCCCCGATCCTAGTTCAATTCCCTGTAAATAGTAAACCCGAGATCTAGCTGATACATATCCTGCTTGGCCTGAGTCTTTTCATTGAACCATTCATCAGCTGTCTATGGGGTGTCATTTTTCTAGTGCTGGGTGCTGGGGACAGGTGGGATTGCAGTACGGAAAAAGACACTACCCTGTGCGTTGTTATTTTTGCATCATTGTGACCAAATGCCTGACAGAAATAACTTAAGGGAGAAAAAAAATGTACGAGCCTGTGGGGAAAATTTCAGATTCAAACCGTAACACTTGCCCATGCCCCCCCAAAGGCTCGTGGCAGTCTTATAATGCAAACTGCATTTGTTCCAACTTGAAGGGTCCCCACAGTCTTCACAATTCCAACACCATTCAAAACTGTCCAAAGTTCAAAGTCTCTTCTGAGACTCAAGGCAAATTCTCAGCTGTGAGCCCTGGCAAAATGAAAATGAAAATTACATACTTCCAATATATAATGGCATAAAATAAACATCCCATATCCAAAGGGAGGAATATGGGGTGTAGAAAGAAAGGCTTTGTTCAAAGCAAGACCCAAAGCCCAACATGGAAAATGTTAAATCCCAAAGCTCTGTGTCCCTAATTCAAGGCAAGTAGTGTTAGGATGTGAGCTCCAGGGGTCTCGGACAGCCCCACCCATGGACTTCCCTCAGACAGCACACATGCCCTCTCTCGTGGGCTCCCTCTCTCGGACTGGCTGTACTTGGTAACTGCAGCTTTCCTTGGCCAACATCCCATATACCTATCATTTCCAGAATTCATAACTGTCTCCATCCCTCTTTCAGACTCACCCCCAAAGCCTCAGGCACAGACCACTAGAGGATTCCCTTCAGAGTCTGACTTGATTACACATAGCCTGGCCTCATGTGGTTTCTTTGAAAATTATGTTACAAGGCTCCACATCCTTATGACACTTCATCCTGCATACCTGGAAGTCCAGGAGCGTGTGGACACTGCCAGGTTCTGCTACCAGCCAAGTCCCCTTGGGCCATGGCAATGGTGGCTCTGAGTGCATGCATGTCGGAACCTGTCTCCAGGCAGCCCATTCAAGTAGCACATGTCTGTTGCTTTTGTTGTTTAAAAGAGAGTTTTCAAATGGGTTCTCAGGTTTTTACCTTGGAGCCTTAGGTAGGTTGAGTCTCAGCCCAAGACACGTTTCCTATTGTCACTGTGTGCAGTGCACTTTCACTTTAACGGTACCAATCTGTCAATAATTACAGCCGTTTTGTCTGCGGCTTTCACCAGGCCTTTACTTAGCTTTAGCCAAGTTGCACATTTTCCAAAGACTTCTGCCTCTGAGTTCCCACTTTCACTGCAGCCCCAATGGGAGTCCCCACAGATGAACAAATACCACACTCTCTCAAGACTTCCCCATCAAATACATTACTCCATCACAGTTGGATTCAGTCATGCTCAAAGACTCAGGGTATGGGTAGACACAGATGGCTTTGCCAGAATATAACAGTATTCATGGGCTGTATATCTCCCTCAGTCTTCTTGCCTACCAGAATCAACCACCAACAGATGCTACGGCATTCTACAGCCTCTCCAGCTTGCATCTGTCAATGCCTCTGAATTCTACTCTGTATGTTGGCTCCAAAGGCTCAAGAACCACTTGCTCAGGGTTAGTCACAGAAAAAGACCTATTTCTGCGGTACTAATTTCCTCCACTAATTTTACATCATGTGACCAAATATCTGACAGAAACAACTTAGTGGGAGAGAGGTCCAATCTGGCTCAGCGTTTAGTTCACTGAAGGAGGAGGCATGGCAGAAGACTCTACCCATGGCAGTGGGAGTGTGGGGCACTGACTCTTCACGTGGTGGCAGATCAGAAAGCCAGAGCAACCAGGGCCAAGGGCAAGGATAATGCTCTGAGCACTGGCATCCATCAGTCTATCTGTGCATGTGTGCAACGTGACCAGCTGCCTCCTGCTTCTGTTGCCATGAGCTCCCGACCCGCGAGGATTGTACCCTGGAACTGTGAGCCCCAAACCCCTTCCATCCTTAGGTGGCTCTTGTCAGGATACTTTATCACAGCAACAGGAAAGGCAACAAAGACAAAGTTAGGGGGAAGAGGGAAAGAGCAGAGATGTGGGGCTCAGAGGACTTCTAAGTACACAGAGTTTGAGGCATGCATCGAGCTCATTTAAACCAGCTTAATTGAAACAGTTTTACACAAAATCAAGTGATGGATCTGAAGAGCACAGCTCAGTGAGAATGGCAAGCACATGCATGGATAGTGCTGGACCTGTAGTCAAGACAAAGAGCCACCCACCGCCCGAGTGTGTATCTCCTCAGGCCCCCTGAAATCTTTATCAGTTATCACCACCGACTGGTCTACAAAGCTGTAGATCAGATATGGATGGCATTGCATGGTGTGCAATTGCTGAGTCTGGATGCTCTTCTTCAGCAAATCACTTCTGCCTCACATGCCATTGTTTCATTCTTACAGCTGAAGAAACCTCCGTGGGATGGCACTTGGGAAACACGTTAGGATGTGCCCATCCAATCATCCTTGCACTTTCACACTAGCAGTGTGGGTTCATTTCCAGTGGCCTGAAGCCTTGGCAGGTCTGGGTGGTGAGGACTGTGCTGCAGAGACCACCCCGCAGGGTCCCAGGGTCCCAGAAGACTCAGAGTGTTCCTGGGCATTGACGCTCCCAGCGGGTGGCTTTGAGGCCTTGGCCAGGCACTTTTGTTCTTTCCCAGAGAGCTCAACTGTATACTCAGACACTAAGCAGGTGCCACAGTGCTGGACTGATGGGCTCATCTGACCTCCGCCTCTTTTCAGTTGCTGACAAAGTTGAGGAGATCACACTGGTCTCTAACGTTGTTGTGACACACATGGACCTCCTTTTATAATTGCACAGTTTACAGGCTGGGAATATGGCTCAGTTAGTCACATGCTTGCCACACCAGGACATGAGTTCCACCTCCAGAAGCCATGTGAAAATGCTGAGTGGGTGGTGCACACATGTAACCTGGGAGGCTCTCCAAAGCTCTCTGGCCAGACTGTCTAGTTGAATTGGTGAGCTCTGGGTTGATCGAGTGACCTTGTCTCAAAAAGAAAGTGGAAATAAATTAAGGAAGACATCTGAAATCGCCACCTATCCTCCATATATGTGAGCACACATGCATATACACACACATGCACATATACACACACATACACATACACACACAATCATACACAGGCACACACATACACACACTCTCACACAAATACAAACACATACACACCACACATACACACACAAGCACACACATACACATATACACATGCACACACACATATGCACACATGTTCACATCACATCTACACACACACACATACACACACAATTATGTTTTATTTTGCAGTAGGGATGGTCTCACTGGACAGATCCCCATGCCTAGCATCCACCTGCCCCAGCCCATAGCATCTTGCTGCCCTGTGGTGCACAAATGCCCCACCCTCTTGTAGTCTGAGAGCCAGCCTTGCGTCCAGAGCACTCTCTGTGCAGTCAGAATTGGATGAGTAGTGCTGTGTGCTTTGTTCTATCTTATTATATCTAGCTCCGAGGACTACTTCTTACTTATTGTAGACGGAAAGCCCATTTGGCTTCCCATTTACCATAATGATAGAAGTTTTATTGCTGAATAAATTGATTTGTGTTTAAAAATCATGTTATTTTAAGGAATGTATTACACAAACAGCTGAACTAGTGGGATAGAGACATGGAGACTCGTTAGTGGATGGTATGTAATTGAATTTAAGAAAACACAGGAACTATATTATCAGCAGCATGTGCTCCACACCCTACTTTTTCTATTGAACAACTTCTGGGAGTCTGCCTCATCATGAATGCATGCACTAATTCATTCCACTTGTTCATCTGTGTAGAACCTTATGAAGGTGAAGTTTCCCTGGTCCTACTTCATGACATCAAGCTAAGTCTACCCTGGACTTGAACAATCCACAGCCCCGAGTGAAAGACAGTCATTGACCCATAAGTATGTATGAGCCCTGTAGGTGTCAGGCAGTCTAAAATTCAGTCCAGGATTCTGACACTTGGAGTCTGTGTGTCATGGGTGAGATGGGCAGGGAGCAGGTTCAGCACCACTTTGCATGATAGCAGCAAGATGCCACATAAGAGAAAGGAGATGGGGAGGAGCTGCAGGGAGGACATTTACCCCGGGGATCAGAAGTGCTCCACCTGGGGAGGGACAGTGAGCAGAAGCTGCAACAGCAAGAAGTCAAATAAACAAAGAGATGGAAGGAAGATGGACAGGACAGAAGAGGGTGTCAGGATGGGCACTCGCTGTTGGAACACACAGGGAGATGTGTCCAGTGTCGGAACGGTCCAGGGACTGAGGAAAAAGGGAGATGTAATCAGCTGTGCAGACAAGGAGGGGCTGGAGAGGCCCAGACCAGAACCATAGACAGGCTGACCCATCTCAGGCTTGGAAAACAAAGATGACATTTAAAAAGCTATTTGCAAAATGCCTCAGACATGAACACCATTTCCCAAGCACAACTCCCTGTCCTGAGTTGATTGCATCTGCCCAAGAGATATGGTCCATCTTAACCCTGGTGTCTGAATGCGACCTTTCAAAATACACTCTTTGCAGATGTCATCAAATTAGATGACGTCATACCAGATCAGAACTTGAACACAATGTCCTTGTAAAAAACCTGATATCTTTACAAAAACAGGAGGGGGGAGGGGGAAGACCGTTCATTTGGTAAAGTGCCTGCCCCACAATTAGCAGGACTTAAGTTTAGATCCCAGAATCCATCTAAGGAGCTGGGCATGTGGGACAGACAGGAGACTTAGAAACACACAGATCCTTGAAATTCATTGGTTGGCCAGCCAGCCCAACCAGATCAATAAGCTTCAGTTTCTGTGAGAGAAAGAAGGGGTCTCAGAAAATAAAGGTGGAGCGTGGTAGAGGAAAGGTCCAGTGTCTCGCTCTGGCCTCCAGATGTACACACATGTACACCCACACTGGTAAGTACATGCACAGTATGCATGCACACACAATCACATACACTACAAATAATAAACAAACAAGTAATAATACATGAAATCACAGAGACTTGGAAAGGATGTCACATGTCAGATAGGTTTGCTGGAGTGTCCTGGGCAGTGTAAGATATGAACAGCTTCCCCGACCTCCTCCCATCAGGTGGCCACAGCACTTGTCCCCTTATGACAACCACAGCTGACCCCAGACATCCCCCAGTGCCCCTTGGGAAGAGGTCAGGTGGCAACCTTGCTACAGGTGTGAATTAGTGCTTTTTTTAAATACCAGTGTTTTTAACAAAACAAAGAAACATAAGACCATAGCTGTCTACAGGAACATGTAGCTGGATCTGAAGGCCACTTTGACGTCTCATAGTTGAATAATGTCAGGAAGAGAGAGAGGCATGAGGTGATGGTAATGGGGACTCCCCATTTTCATCCAGCCCACCCCTGTAGCCTAGCAGGGGTGTTTCTTGAGTGTGTCCACATGCATTGACTATGTCTTCACACAAGTTTACAAAGACACCACTCTCGTGGCCAAAGCTGCTTACTACCCAACCATGTTACCAACGGCAGTTAAAGGCCATGGTAGCAAAGACGCGAGTTTCTGAACATGTGTGAGGTTCTGTGATGGAAGGTGGAGAATGAGCTGGAGATGAAATGGATAAGAAGCTAACATACTACAAAAAAAGGATGAAAATGACTTTGGAAAATAATTCCAATGTGTTCCTAAATATGTTTGTTTTAGGCTCTGGAATAAAGGGTCCCTCATGTAACATAAGAGGCAAAATGAGAATAAACGAAAGAAACAATGTAACATCTCTCCTTCATCTCCTATCTGACCGGAAAGGGTCTTGATTCTAGACCAGGAGAGGTGAAGACCAGACTTTGCCTCCATCTCACTGGGCCTTGGAAAGCCCATCTTATCTGTCTGGGTACCTTAAATAAGAGGCTTGTTATTCAAGGTCCCTAGAGTAGATTCTCAGAGCCCCAACTTCCAGTTCAGCTAGTCTGAATCCATGGCAACCCGTCCTCCAGCCCGGCCTAGAGCCTTGTCTAGTGTAGAAGAAACCTGGCTGTGTGTCCCTGGGGGAAAGTGAGATGAGAGCTTGAAAACGGGCCCAGGAAATGGATGGGGACAGTAGGACATTCACACAGATCAGTAGAATTTCTCTCCCTGCCTCTCTGCTGTCGACGCTCCTCCCCCGCCCAGCCCCCAGCCCCACCCCTGTTTCCCCGCCCCTGGCTTCAGGAGCTATAGCCTCCACACTCTGTAGCTGAGACAATTTGGTGGCCACAAACCAGGTTTTGTCTCTCCTTTTAGGGCTTTCTCTCTTGAAACAATATCTCAGAAGACCGTTGGTTCCTTCAGGACAGATGTCACATTCTGTGTCCCTCTGTTCTGGGGTGATTCTCCGTCAACAGGTATGGAGCAATCCAGGGACACAGAGGGTTCACAGAAAGGCTCCACATCCCACCACCGTCTCAAGGGCCTCATCTTCTCAGCGTCATACAATTATCACTCATAAAATCATCACAGAGACTAAGAGGAGCTGTGAATGAGGCCACTGAACCTTGAAGAAGCAGGTGATTTTCTTGTTCACAAGAATGTAACAACACAAACACGCTCCCAATTAATTTTACAACGTTAGGACAACCCTGCGGCCAACATAGGGTAATGACCAAACAAGATGGAGGGATCTAGCTAAATCGCACCTACAAGCAGAGGTGTAAAATGCCCTCAGAAAATATCTATCAGTTCCGTTTAGCATTAGCACGTGTAAGAAACACAACAGCCAACAGGTTTCACGTCAGTTATGTGATATCTCCTCATGCCTTGGAGAATCACACCTGTGTGAGCCACAGCCGTGATAGCGTGTGGGGAATAGAGCTGACACTGAGAAAGGCCAACAAGAGAGACTGGACAAAACCAGATATTCACTGCTTATGAGGCTGTTAGTGGCAGCGAACATCTGAGGCAGAACATGTGTAGAATCACACCTGCCTCCTGGGGGATGTCAGGAGAAGCAATGCTGGAGAAAATGGACAGATCCTGCCGACTTCACGACATCACCTTTTGGGGTGATGTTACTTAAAGCATCCTATAGGAAAAATGTCACATATAAATACTGTGAATGTAAAGAAGTGTGCTTTCTCAGCTGCCTACTGAAAGCTGTTGTACCTGCTAAGAAAGACTTTAAGAAGGTGATGTGATGATTCGGATGTGAACTGTTCTTACAGGGTTCTGTGATTGAATACTGAGCCCCCAGTTGGCAATGCTGTTTGGAGGGGTTGAAAAGTTTTTAACTGAAGCAGCCTTGCTGGAAGAAGCAGGTTGCTGATGGGTGGGCCTCCAGGTTTTCAGCCCACTTCCTGTCTGGTCAGTCTAGCTTCCCAGTCCACTGATCATGAGCCAACCTAAACTCCCCTGTCTTAAGTGGCTTTAGCTTGGTGTGTCATCACAGGGACCATGAGTAAATGTGTGAACTTATGTGTGGGTATGTGGGGGGGTTTCTGTCGGTATTGATGGTGACCTCAGTGTCACGTCTAGAAGGCAAATGGAAGGTGATTTCCATCAAGGAAAGCCTGTCTGGTCATCCTCGTGTGCTGGACAGCACATGCCCTGTAGCCCTGGCTATTCTGTGTAGAAACCAGATGCATCCCTGCTGGGTCACTGTGAAAAGCTGTGGCTACCCTGGGACAGCTACAGCCTTACCCCACCCCAGCTGGTGCTCTTGATCCATGGAAGAACACAGGGAAAGTAGTCTCCCATTGTCCCACTAGGTGGGTGGGAGCAGGTTCTGGGCCGAGTTGCAGTAAGGGGCTTTAATCCATTTGTTTCAGGTCACAGTGTGAAAGCACAATGCTTTCCTCATTCTTGATCCACGTGGGAGATGCTCTCCAGCAGTCAGGAGGCAAGGAGAAGGGTGAAATACACCCTCAATCTCATCCCAGGAACCATTGCCATGCAGGAGAGGGGACTGACCCAGTGCAGCTCATCTCTTTAAATCATAACCCTGTGGCCTGAGAAGCCAAGGACAGAGATGGGTCACCCATTTGCTGGACAACTGGTAGACAGAAAAGAGCTTCACGGGTGCTTGGGTCTCAAGCTGGGGAAGAGAACAGAGAGTCCATGGGAGGCCCTGGGGTGGTGGATAGAACCTCAGAGGAATGATACTGTGGCAGAAAGCTAAGCTCACCTGTGGGTCAGGACAGAGGTGACAGAGACCCTGACAGAAAGGAAGAGAGAGGGGGAGGGAGAGATAGAGACTGAAGAGGGCAGGAAATAAACACAAAAAGAGCCTGAGGATACAGGGAGACATGAAGAAAGTATGTGTGGGGGGTGGAGGGGTGTGTGTGTGTGTGTGTGTGTGTGTGTGTGTGTGTGTGTGTGCATGTTGGGGGTGTCAGGGGACAGACAGAGCTAGAAGCCAGAGGAAGATAGCAGGAGACAGAGGGAGACAGGGAGCAAGAGAGGGAGCGTGAGTCTGTGTGCTGCACCTCATTTTTATCTCTCTCACACAAATGCAACACACATGTGGACACCATAGAGGCTGCCAAAGCCTGTGCCTGCTGTCCCCTCCTAGGTCACACTTACCACATCTTTGGATGGTGGTATCCCCTCACCAGTTGGGATGATGGTGTCCCCTTCATTAGTTGGGATGATGGTATCCTTCTCATTGGTTGGATTTCTACTTAATGCTTCCCTCTGGCTTCCATTTCCTGGTGTTCCTTCAAGGATATGGCTGCCATGGGCTTCTCTCATCAGAAGCTGGTGTGTTGGAACACACTTGCTCAGTACTGGCAGGGAGGGGACTTGGCACCGAGGAGGCAGTCTTGATTGAGTATCTTTTGGATGGATGGATGGATGGATGGATGGATAGATGGATGGATGGATGGATGGATGGATGGATGGATGGATGGATGGATGTGATGGACTGAGTTTTTAAGAATCATTTTCATTTTTCTATGTATGAGTGTATATCTATGTCGTATATATGCAGATGACTGCAGGTGCCCACAGTGCCCAGAAAAGGGCACCAGGTCCTGTGGAACTGGAGTTAAAGACATATAAGCTGCCCAGTGTGGGTGCTGGAACCGAACTCAAGTCCTCTGGAAAAGCTGCATGTGCTCCTAACTTTTGCATTATTTCTCTACTCCCCAACAGACCCATTATTTTTAACCTGCCAATTCTGCTCAGTACTGCTCTGGGAAATGAGAAGACTAGGCCGAACATATCTAGAAGGTTCTTTAAGGATGTCACTGGAAAGCCATGTCACTATACAATGAAAAGCCTTCCCACCAGCCCCTCACTGCATCCACACCTACACATTACATCTGCTGTTTGCTTCCTCATGCTGCCTCTCTCCTCACCTAGACCCATGCATTTAATGCAATAGTATGAAGTGTGAGCCAACAGCACAAATCACAAGACAGCACAAGACAGCTGCCCACCTGAATAGCCATAGTGAAAGCTTATCAAATGACTATCACAAGGCAGGCACACCCCAATGTAATCCACCTGCAGAGAAGCGGGGTCTGTTAATTACTGCACCTCACCAAGGCCAGGATTCAAGCTCAGAAGTGTTGTCTTTTCCCAGACCTCCTCGTGGCAATACGCATGGCTGAAATTCAACCCAAGCAGTGTGGCACGCATCCTCCTAAGCTGTAATGCAATAAAATGCTCCAGAGGCTTCCATAATGGAGTAAAGAAAAGTTATGTGGGGTATTCTGAAAGCAGAAAATTTGCTTGGGAAAAAAATCCAGGTGGCTATTAATTTTATTTATTGTTGAAACACCTGGATGCAGAGACGAAAGCAAGTGGGGTGTGGGACTCTGCCATCTGGACATGGCTTGATTCTTGTCATAACATCTGCATCTTACGAGTGTACGTGTGTTACTGCTCCCCGCGGGACACATCTGTGAGTCCTTTGCACCTCACCTGGAACTAAAAAGAGACCCAAAGCTGTGAACTTCCTTTGGATGGGCAGTGGGAGCCTGTGAGTGGCTGTGGGGAGTCATTTATGATGCTGGACTTTCTTAGCTGTCCCTGTTGACGATAAATTAAGCTTTCTGAGTTTTATAGGTGTTTTAAGCAATTTTGGAAAGTCAGAAGAGAAGGTTTGAAATCAAACTTGAAAGAAATAAAGATCATATGTTTAGGAGTTTAATGAGAAATCGATGGTTCTTAAGAGGGGGGTGGGAATATTTGTAAGCCATGCCAGCTCCCAGGGTCACAGCTGTGTGGTATCTTCCCGGGGTGTGGGATGTCCAAGATGGGAGTCTGGTCATCCAACTGTTCATTCTAGAAGGTCAGATTCCTGACTTCACTGAGCTGCCTCTGACATGTGATTCATCAGGCTGCCATTCTGTTCTTTCCGGAAGGCTTACCAAACATGCTTCTAGGATCTGAATTCATTTGGTAATAATGAGATCATATCGGAACCTCTATCTGATGTTTTAGATAACAGTGCCCAGGGCTTAGGGTAACGTGGTGGGTTTGAGCTGGATATCTGCATACACTGTGGAGACTGTGGTCTCCATACATCTCAGAGACTCATCTTCTGCCTGACTCCGTCCTGAACTCATTTCCATCTCAGTGGGACATTGGCCATGACTTTGATTCGAAAGCAAGCCGTAAAACTGAGATCTCTCTCTTTCTTCCATCTTTTCTTCATTTCCTTTCCTTTGCTAGGAAAACCGCTTAAATCATTTTTATTGAAACTCTCTTCCCAAGAGGTCTCATTTACTACTAAGAAAATTTATCTTGGTTTCAGAGCTAAAGGAAATGTCAACACAAGCGAGATTTTAATGATCACCTGGTTGTGCTTAACATTCACCAGAAGAGGGAAAAAAAGAGAGGTTCTTGTCCGGGACATTCACAGTAATTGAAAATATATGGTTTTTAAATTATGCATTGCTTCTGATGCTGCTACAGGAGAAACAGTGGCCCTGAAATGCTCTTTTTTTTTTCAAAGAACCCCAAAGCATTTGGCTTTCTACACCTTTGCAGACCATTGTGGAGTCTATGTATGTCATGCCTGGCCTGTGGGGCTGGCCCCTATATGAGCAGGCACATGTGAATACACTATCATACACTGACTTTATACTGGAGGGTCTGCGGCCCATTCTAAAATAAGACACACGTCCACCTCACTTTCAACTTTCTAGAAGAACCAAAAGCCACCAGACAGCACCCAGAGACAGCATCACAGGGGATGACTGGGTGGTTTAAGAGCATTTGCTTCTTCTAGCTCCATGGGCCTTTTCAACTCCATGGACACCCATACACCTGTGGTACACAAACACACAAGTAATATTAAGAAATGTTCAAGATACTTGGGCCAAGCCTTGGCCTCCCATTGCCACATGCTCAACCTGTGATTCTATGACTTACATGTAAAGTGGGCACAAAACTAAATCCCTGGACAGTGGTGACGGCAGCATCCTGACTTAGTACTGAGACATAGTACTTGCTCGTGGTGGGTACTTACTAAGAGTTGCTGTGTTCATTCAATACCCCCCACTGTCTGAGTTTCTCCTAAAATCCAGAGCCTGGAAAAGACTAACACAGCATCTAGTCTTGTAGAAGAAAGGGTGGGTGGGGCGTGGATAGACCTCTCAGCTTGCCCTTCACCACAGCTGCTGGGGCTGGAGGGATGCTCTGCACGGTGGATCATCAGATTCAGCGTTCCTCCTCGCTCACCTTCCCTGCTATCCCTGTCTGATATACCCAGCACCCAGGGGCCTTTCAGGCCTGGTCTCATACTCCAGAGTCACATGCTTACTTAGGGCATGGGCCAGGCTTCCACCCAGACACTGTTCTCTTCCACACCCTGTACAGAAGGCATTTCTAGGGCATAGACCAGAAGTCCAGGGCATGCAAGCACCTCCTCCCACAGAACAGTGCTTCTGGGCAAACTTGATCCCATTCACAGTGTGAATAGGCAAAGGGGCTCAGGTCCTCACCACATCAGCCTGGCTCCTAGGCTTTCCCTGGAGGGGGACCCCCTTCTCACCCTCTTCTCCCTAAGGAATTCAGAGATGTGAAGTTCATCCTGTCAGTCGAGCTCTGACAACCTCCGTGGCTCCTTCCAGAACACACTGCAAATCTGATATCACGTGTGGCCTTAAAGAAACATATTCATGCAACAACCCTTCATGGGATTGAGGGGAAATTAGCCCTAAGTGCAGCTGGTAGAATAGTTTCAGATGTATGTGATTTGATTCTTTTCCAGTAAATAGGTCAAGCTTAATTAATAGCAACAGAAGATGGGAACTCAGAAGTCATGTTCATCCCTCTGTGCTCTGTTCAGAGCCGTGACGACACGGAAGGGCATTTGTTCCTTTTCACGGGTCTCCGTACTCCCACAGCTGTGGGGCTGACAAGTTTTAACATGGAGCCAGTGTGCCCAGATGCTTCTAACTCCAGGATCCGAGGGGAAGGGGAGGGGAGGGGATCCGAGAGACAGGCTCTGCTCACTCACTTTCCTTTGCTTCCTTTCCCTTCCTTCCAGGGTCTTCTTTCCTTCACAAGGAAGCATGTATAGCTCACTGAGAAGACAGCTCAGTCACTGGCAAAGTAGCACCAGTCTGGGGAGATCCTGTCTCACACAACAAGGTGAAAAGTGCCTGAGTCCCGAGTCACACAGTCGAGGTGTCCTCTGGCCTCCAAATGCACGCACACACCTGCATATAACCACATGCACAGGTATTCATACACCCTTATGCATACACATACATACACACACGTGAAAGCACCAAAAACCTCTTGGGTTGCTCTGCCTGAATCTCGTCTTTCAACTCTGCAGAGTCTCACACTAACCCCTGATCATCCTGGGGTTAGGGGAGTGACAGCCTTGTCAAACCTGATCTGTTTTGGCAAAGAGAAGCTGGAACGTTTCAAGGTGGACAGTGTGAGCTGCAGCAAAGCACTGCCACTGCATCCCATGCGCAGAGCAGCAGCAGCCGCAGCACAGCAGCTGGGAGCCTTAGCGAGAAGCCCTGGTGCCCACATCACAGCCTCCTAGGACTTGCCTCCACCAGGCAGCCAGCAGACTGAACACCAGGCAACTCAGCTCCTGCGGATGCCCCTCCGTAGCATTCAGTTTACAGCAGGATAAGTAGAAGCTGAAGTCACCGTGAGGCTTTGTAGCCTTTGAATTGTTATGGAATCCTGCTGCCTGCCAACTGTGGCCAATGAGAGATGAAGATGTGGAAGGAACACCTTCGCTGTTCCCCAGGGAACCCACAGCCTAAGAGAAAACCTCCCGAAACCCCGCCTGCGGCAGAATACTCTCAGCAGCTCCTACAATGTCTTGCACTGCTCCTCGCTAATTCAGAGCAAGAGGCCCTGGTTTTGCCAACACCACACTGACTAATACCAGACAGCACACATGGGAAGCACCCTTTCTCAGCAGAAGGGGCCAGCTTGCATCTGCCTCCTGAGACTTGCTGTTTGAGCAGTGTGTTTAACCTTCTGGGACCGGGCTTTTCTTCATGTATACCAAATACTCACCAAGCATGAGTACTAGCCATGACCCAGTTGTAGCAGGAATCTTAGAAGGTCTTATTAATAAAAAAAAAAAAAAACTTGGAGCAAGGTATTGGGGTGAATGCTGGAAGATCAGAGAAGCAGAACAAGCCACAGCTACCTCACCTTGCCAGTTCCTCAGCTGATCCTGTTTCCTCAGACTGGATGCCTCTCAGCTGAACTGTGTGCTGCTCGAAGCCTAAAAGCTTAACCAGCCAAAAGCTTAACCAGCCAAATGCTTCTAGTTTCTGGTCCTCACACCTTATATATCTTTCTGCTTTCTGCCATTACTCCCTGGGATTAAAGGCTCACTTTCTGGGATTAAAGGTGTGAGTCACCATGCCTGGCTGTTTCCAATGTGGCCTTGAACTCACAGAGATCCAGAGGGATTTCTGCCTCTGGAATGCTAGGATTAAAGGTGTGAGTGACACCATTTTCTAGCCTCTGTATCTAGTGGCTGTTCTGTTCTTTGACTCCAGGTAAATTTATTAGGGTGCACAATATTTTGGGGAACACAATACCACCATACCCAGTGTCTAGGCTAGGACATCAGATGGTGGCTCATAAGTAAACTAAGTTCATAGAAGTGCACTGGGTGCTCAGTTAACAAGCCACACTGGAGGTTAACACCTGTGCTAAGGACCCTGTGACTGGAGGCATGGAGAAGATAACATTTGAACTTAAGGTTTAAAATTGGGCAGCGGTAGTATGAGCACACCAGGAAGAGTGAACACAGAAAATCATGGGATGAAGGAGGCACGCTTACTGCCCTGTGTAGCTGTGAAAATGAGGGGAAATGCAGTAGAGGACTGCATCCTGCTCCAGCTGCGGGCTCTGATTCCTTTGGGGGTTACCTATCCACTCTCTTGTCTCTTCGTAATCAGACTTTGAGGCAGCTGTAAGGAGGTGACCAGGGGCCGGAGCTCGGCTGGGATTGAGGAAGAATGGTTTGCAGCATACTTCTGAAGCATAGCGATGCTTTGCCTGGCCCACGAAACAGTGCACACTTGCCTCCTGGGAAAAAGCTCAGTCTAGGCTCACAATGCTGTCAGAATCCAGGAGCTGTAATGGTGTTGGTGGGAGTCCATCTCTTTTTGTCTTTGAGCTTAGATTTCCTCAGCTTCAACTCTATTGTCAGGGTAGGTGGCAGCAGCAATGGAGGCTTTGCCCCACAACCCAGTGAGCCCACCTGAGAGAGGAGCGTAAACAGTCTCACCAACCCACAATACAGGGGAGCCCAATGCTGGCCCTGGGCAGTGAACTCCCTACTGCAGGCAAGCGGACACGGGACTGTCTGCCCAAGCCTGAGTCAGTGACCCTCTGAGCTGCGAGTGACTGAGTCTGTATCATCCACACACAGCCAGGATCTGAAGGGGTCTCTAGAGAGGATGAACATCTGTCCTGAAGGTATAGCAGGCACAACTGTGAGAATGCACTGGTGTTGAAAGTGTGGGCAAGTACTGGCAGGTTGGCCACAGTTGCGCCATCGTCATGCATTGTTGCTGATATAATGGTAACAACTGCAGTGTGGGAGCAAAGCTGAACTGGGAACAATGAACTTCAACTTGCAAACAATGGTGAGAAAAGTATCTTAGGCTATTCATCAGAGCCTGGGAGGGCGTGTTTTGTACGGTCTGGAGAATGATGTAACATAGTCATATTTAAGGTTTAGAATGAGTGAGCAAGCCAAGTAAAAGAATAGAGATAAGTGACACACAGCAGACAGACAGTCATACAGATGTAGATAGATGGATAGATAGATAACAGATGACACATGATTGATAAATAGATGATAGATGGACAGATGACTGACAATAGATAGATAATAGATGATAGAGAGATGATAGGTGGACAGATAGATATAAATAGATGGATAACAGATAAGTAGGTAGATGGATGGCAAAGCACCATCAAATTGGGCTTGCTAAGGAATGTTCAGCAGGAACCTCCTGGGGAGCCCTGTTGAGGCCGTAGCTGGAGTTCTGGTCTGGGAGTCTGAGCAGAGCACCCCTCCAGTCAGACTGCCAAGTGAGAGAAGCAGCAGCAGCAGCCACAGGTGACATCAGTAAGCCAGGGCTCACAACACCCAGAGGAAACCAGCTGCAGAAGCTGAAGCCGTGGACTGTTCCCTCGAGCTTTCTCTCCGTGGCTGATCTTGAGGCTTGTCCTCCCCACTCTAGGCATTTTCACGCCATGGGATAAACGTCATGGAAACCTTCCATCTGTTCTCAAGGACCCTTTTTCTCTGCTTCTCTCTCTGACACAGAATTTAGGGTCCACCTCATCCCTCGGAAGACACTTAAAGACAATCGTGCTGGGGTTGGATATGGGGGAGGAGTGCAGCCCTACCCCTACAGCCAGATTCTCAGTGAGCTCAAAAAGCCTTCACCAGTATAAGGTATATCACAAGAAAGTGTAGTAGGGCATCACACAGACAGAGTGGTGTCACATAGATGGGGAGGGGCATCACATAGACAGAGTGGTGTCACATGGACAGGGTGGCATCACATAGACGGGGGGCATCATATGGGCACAGTGACACTAGAAGGAAGCCTGATTGGCAGGAAGTAGGACAATGAGCTCTGAGATATGAAGAATGTCCACATGAGCAAATCCACCACTGTCATCTGGAATGATCAGGCTTTTCTACTGTCTCTGTGCAGTGTAGTTCTGAGCCTCAGCTTCTAGCAGAACTTTGAGGCTGGGCCAAGTGTGGAGGGGATGCTCCAAAGGAAGAGGGCTGTGGAGGGGATGCTGGGGAGGAAGAGGGCTGTGGGGGGGGGGATGCTGGGGAGGAAGAGGGTTGTGAAGGGGACTCTAGTGCATAAGAGGGGTGTGGTTCCACTCACATGTGCCAGAATCTGGGAACTGAGGTGGAGACTGAGGAGGAAGCTCCAGTCTCTTCCTTAGTGAGGCAAGGAAGTGCTTCCCCTGGCCTGGGGGTTCATGTTTCTCTCTAGAAAATTCTTCTTGCAGATAGAGAGAAGGAAGCAGCTCTGCCCTCAGAGAGGGAAGTAGGAGAGCTAAAGGCTGGGGGCCCAGGTCCAGTCTGATCAGTCCTCTTTGCTAGAGGGAGCCCACAGAAACCATTTCTTCTCGGCCTGCATAGTGGAGGCCTCTTGGCCAAAGCCGGTCCATCTGGGCAACTCCAGAACACTCACGGATAACTGCTATGCTCTGAGCTGTTTCCTCCCTCCTCCCTTCTGCTCCTCTTCCTTTTCTCCCTCTCTTTCTCTCCCATCTTTTCCCCTAGTTTTTAAGACAGTTCCAGAGGTCTGATGTGAAAAGGGGTTTCACTGAATGAACACCCCAGGGGTATAGAGTGCATTTTTCTGAAAGGACAGAACCTCTCTCCCCCACTCCCACCCTTCCTTCTCTAGTGGAAGAGGCTGCCCCACCTCCTGGGCCATGGCCCTTTTCTTCTCCAGGCCAGTACTGTGTGGTGACACCTCCTTCCTGTGCTGTCACTCTGCCTGAACTCTGACCCCCTCTTATGAGCCCTCTGGAGTGTGGACAAGCCAGGCTCCTCTGTTCCTGTTGCTCAGTTTAACTGTCAGTGTGGCACAAACTAGAACCGCCAAGGGAGAGAATGTCAGGAGGAATCATCCAGATCAGGCTGGCCAGTGGGCATGTCTGTCGTGGATTGGCTTGATTGCGTAGATCGGGGTTGAAAGACCCCAAATATGGTCAGCATCACTCCCTGGCCTGGGCCCTGGACTGAATGGAAAGGAGTCAGCTGGGCACTGGCTTGTGTGTGCCTGCTCACTGCTTTTTGCTCCTGACTGTGGAAGTGATGTGACCAGCCTTCCAGAGCTCCCATCCCGTGACTTCCCCACAGTGGCGGACTGTGACCTCACATTGTGTGTCATATGAACCCTTCCTCTTTAGGCTGATTTACAGTGTATCTATCATAGCTGTGGGAAACAGAAGTAAGACAGCATCGTTCACTCAGTTGCATGTACAGTCTCCATTTCAAACTGGCAATGACATGCTCACAGGCTCTGAGGAATGATGTGAACATCTCTGGGGGCTGTTTTCCTGCTCTCCCCAGTGTAGCTCAGCTCTAGTGTCTGTTGGTTGAGAAATGATCATCCTGTGAATGTGCTGGACAGAGCATAGCCCTGTGGAATTTGGATGAATCTCCAGGGTTACCCAGTAAGTTGATGCCATGGGGTCAGTTCTACAATGGTCCGCCTCCCATGATGCAATGCAAGGGCTGACATCACGTGATTGCTCTCTGGCTAGAGCAAACCAGATAGGTCCCACCTACGAGGGGCGGGCCCCCTGCCTTCAGCCTGTCACACATGTTACAAGTGAAGCTCAGCTCTGCTCTGAGAGACACAGTCTCTTCATCAATCCCAAATGCAGCTAGAGGGTAAGAATACTCTGGTTAAATTTTAATGAGGACAAGCATAAAACTTCCAACTAACAGAGCCCAAAGTGAGCATTCCAGGCACCAACAGGCCCTGACTTCTGCCTCTCAAACAAAACCCACCTCCCTCACCCCGAATCCATTCCCCAAACTTCCCAAACCTAATTGGAATGAAGGCTGCTCTGGCTAGTGAGCCAGGAGACATGCAGGGTGAGGTGCAGATGTCCCCTGCTTACTGGACTTGTAGGCCCAAGCATTTGTTTATCAGGAGGTCACTCTTAATGGTTTTAATTTTAAATTTTTCATGCTTTTCTTCATGAAAAATTTAAGAACTTTGTATTAGAGGTCACATTAACGACATTCTGAAGATTAAGCGCTGACCCAGCCCTGCCTGGAGGACCCGGCTGTGTAGTGCTGCCTCCTGGAGAGTCCGGTTTTCTCCTGCTGAGAGAACCTGGAAAGGAGCAGACTGTCCCGTACCTGCCCTGCTGAGCATAGTCTTCCTGCTTCTACTTCTTCAAAAATTTCTGTCCTGAGCTGCCGCAGGACCCAGAGGCTGGGCGTGTCCCAGCCCAGAGGCTTGCTGGACTGACACGGAGGAGTCAGATGGAACGTCTGAGTCTCAAGCCTGGACAACGTGAAGGCAGGTGACTCTGGATGCCACCCAGTATGGGCAGTGGTGCTCTGGGCTGTGGACTTGCCTTGAATAACCTTTGGGGATCAGAAGAGAAAGAGAGAGAGGGAGAGGGAGAGAGAGAGAGAGAGAGAGAGAGAGAGAGAGAGAGAGAGAGAGAGAGAGAGAGAGAGAGAGGTGCTGGTGGGACTGACTGGGGGTAAGGGAAGAGGAAGTGGAATTAGAAGTGAGAGCAGAGGTGAAGGCAGGGTGGGGTCAGAGGAGATGGGGTAGAGGAGGGTCAGAGAGGTGAGGACAGAGGAGGTGGACCAGAGGAGGCAGGGTCAGAGAAGGTGATAATGAAGAGTTTGGACATATGAATAGACAAGACCTGAGGAACCCATCCAGGTGTACATACCTGTGAAGAATCCAGGGAGAGCTCTGGGCAGCAGGACACGGTCCTGGTCAACATCTTTTAGGTCCTCCTGAAGATGCTGTGCAAAGAGAAATTGCCTGTGGTTCCTATGAAGATGGAGAATCCACAGGGCACCAAGGATCATGATCAGAACTGCCATGGCTATTCATTAGAGAAGGGAGTCCCCCGAACGGATTAGTGGCTGGTGGGATTCATTGAACACCATCTGTGTCTGCAGGTTCCTTACTCCCCTCCCCTGACCACCCTGGGGTGCTAATGGGAAGCTGACTGAGGAGAACACCTCACCTCACTGAATGTAGGATGTTCAATTTGGTTCATTTTGCTGCTGGGTCAGGACCTTAGAAAGTAGTCTAATTCTTTCTTGGCATTGCAGCCAAGTTCAGAGAATGCCCTGTTATTTATACAAATTCCCCAGGGAGGAAAGATCTGCAGGAATGGTGAAAATTACTTGCACCAAACCCCAGAGTTCCTGGCTAATCCAAGTCCTGAAGCAAGCGGAGAGCCCTGAGTGGGAAGATGGACTTAGAGACTGAGGTGGACATGATTTATTCATCTCAAGACTTTGAGGAAGCGCACAGCTGAGATTAAAGAGACAAGACCCACACATGCTTCAAAGCGGGAAATGTCTGGAGCCCAGGATGCGAAACACTAAACACAACAACACACACCACACGTGTCCACTCCGTGGTCATCTGGGAAGAGGCAACTGCAGATGACAAAAGCGACAGATGCCACGTGAGGCTCTGTGGGCGGGAACATCAGCTGTGCACACCTGTGAAATGTGGCACACCAGCCCCCATGCATGGGGAGTGAACAGGAAACACCTGTGTGCCACACCAGCACAAAGAATCCCACATGCTTGCGGTAAAGTTAAGGAGATACTATTGAGTGGGTATGAGCTGTCCATTGTTCGCTGCTCCCTCCTTCCACTGAGTCACCTCAGGGCTTTGCCTGGCCCCTCTCCTCTTCAGAGGCAAGCCACAAGAGCACGCACATGGGATCCTTCATCTGGTCTCAGACTTCACTGGCACTGGCTTGAAAATTCTTCATTTCCACTCTTCATAAAGCCCCTGAAATTACAGTTAGCCTTGCACAGGCCTCCTCAGGACAACCCAGTGTCACTCACAGACACCTGGGATGTCACTCTCCAGGTGGAATTGTGTCCTCCCCCATTCAGATGTCATTGTTCTAATCTCCTATCAGGCATGTGGGCACCAGGCCATCAAGAGGTCAGTAGACAAGCCAGGGTCATGATGGAGAGTAGAATGGGTCTTGTGCCTATGAGCTTTGTCAACTTGACACAACCTAGAATTATCCAGAAGGAGAGGCTCAGCCAATGAGCGGCTGGTTAGCTCAAGCTGGCAGCCTGCAGGTGTGTCTGTGGGGGATTGTCTTATTTACATAGTAATCGATGTGGGAAGACCCAGCCCACTGTGAGTGGCACTATTCCTTAGGAGTAGATCCTTGATTGGATAACCTTGCATCTGCAGAGGGAGCCCTGCCAGGGGCCCTGCTGATTTCTCTCCCTTGGTTCTGGCATCTGGAGCTGTACAGTAATATACCTGTGTTGTCCAGATCTGGATCTGCGGTGCTGTGCCTTGGCAGCTCCAGGAACCTCAGGCATTGCCTTTCATTCTTGATGGACATCGGCCCTCCTCTCAGCCCTCGGGGCTCCGGCTGCAGCTAAAGGTGAGAGCTGAGCATCTAAGACAGTGATGAGGCTCTGCCCCACTCCTGCCTGGTATCCATGAAAGCTTGATGCCTGTAATAAGAGATACCACTACCATGAGGTCTACGGTAGCCTGGTTCTGACTTCTGAGTCTAAGAGGAGGGAGAGCACCATGATAGAGGAAAGCCACCCACATCATGACAATGAGGAAGCACAGAAGGAGACAGGGAAGGGCTCCCCCAGGACACACTTTTGGTGACCTGCTTACTCCAGCCAGTCCCCACCTCCAGAACTTTCCAATGCTTTTTAATAATGTCATCGGCTTACAAATCTGATTAGGTTGAAGCACATATAACCCAGCAGTACCTGGACCCGGGAGCTTCAGGCCAAGCTTTTCACATGCTGTTTTTTTCAAGAGGGCATTTCCTACTGAAACCATCACACTAACACAGTTCTGTCTATAATTGAGCTGAAAACTCATATTAAACCATATTAAAGAAATATCTAAACTCACACAAGCATGCATTTATTATCCCAATCCCTGACTTTTCTATCCACTGACTTCACAGACAACGTCAGAAAGAGACAAGGCCCTTTACTGTATCTGCTCTGAGTAATTCTGGATTGCATATGGCAGCGTGCTACGCCAACGGCATAGCCTCTCTCTTTCAAGGGAAGGTAAGCACATTTTGTGGGGAGCAGGCTTATTTACCCATCTACTAGAATGACTAAAAAACAACACAGTGTTAATTGTCTGCAGGGATGCAAACAGTAGGGCCACATTGCTAGTGGGGCATGCAAGATGCATGGCTTCACTGCAGGGCCACACTGCAGGGCCACTCGGCAGGGCCACACTGCAGGGCCACTCTGCAGGGCCACGCTGCAGGGCCACTCTCCAGGGCCACTCGGCAGGGCCACGCTGCAGGGCCATTTGGCAGGGCCACACTGCAGGGCCACTCTGCAGGGCCACACTGCAGGGTCACTCTGCAGGGCCACGCTGCAGGGCCACACTGCAGGGCCACTCTGCAGGGTCACTCTGCAGGGCCACGCTGCAGGGCCACACTGCAGGGCCACTCTGCAGGGCCACACTGCAGGGCCACTCTGCAGGGCCACACTGCAGGACCACTCGGCAGGGACACACTGCAGGGCCACTCTGCAGGGACACACTGCAGGGCCACACTGCAGGGCCACTCTGCAGGGCCACGCTGCAGGGCCGCGCTGCAGGGCCATGCTGCAGGGCAGTTGGACAGTCCCTTACAAAGCTGAATGCCACCTTCTGAGATCCAGTAGCTGTGCTCCAAGGTGTTCTCAGCACTGATGTGAAAATGCAGTCCGTGTGACACCTAGTCATGGCAGGTAGTGTCTTGTAAGTGCTCTTTCCGGCTGATAGACAAGTGTCCCAATACGGGAGAGAGAAGTGACTTGCTGGGCTTCACCTCTGGCACCGGACACACTGAAAACATAAATACTCTTCCCCAGGTAAGTTTGGGGTGTTTGGATTCTGGCCCCAGAGCCACTGATGCTCCCTCTGGTGGCAATCTTTTTTCTTTCTTCCCTTCTTTTTTTTCTTTTTTTGTTTGTTTGCTTGGGTTTTTTTTGTTTTGTTTTTACAGACAGGCCTTCTTTGTGTTGTTCTGGCTGTCCTAGAACTCGCTCTGTAGACCAGGCTGGCCTGGAGCTCAGAGAACCACCTGCCTCCGTTTTCCAAGTCCTGAGATTAAAGGCGTGCGCCACCATACCTGGGTTGGTGGCAATTTCCTCCAGGCCTCCTTTTCCACCATGTTGGCAAAGTGCTAGAACATCGTTTTGACATCCCATGGCTTCCTGTGACACTCCTGCCCAGCCACCATCTCTCTAGCACTTCTCAAGCTTTAAAGATTAGTCCAGAGTTATTTTTGTCGTGAGGGATCTCATCCAGGATTAGAGGCTCAGGCTAGAATTTTCTAGAATATATGGTCTCTCTTTTTTTGGCCTCTCCTCTATAACTCATTCAAGATTTTGTTCCTAGTTCCCTGAAATCATGTTCTGTGATTAATGTGGTTCAGGCACTCTGCCAGGCCAGAGAGGCAAGTCGTACCAGGGAATGTGCTATCTCTAGGATGAGCTGCTGGAAGAATACACGGACATGGGCCTGGGGCAATGGCTTGGTAGGGGAAGTTGTTGTGTGATATTTTGTTTGTGTTCTGACAAATAAAGTTGACCTGGAGATCAGAGGGCAGAGCTAGCCACTAGTTAACCATGGAGGCCAGGCAGTGGTGGCACACACATTTAATCCCAGCGCTTGGGAGGAGGAAGTAGGAAAATCAGGAGTTCGAGGCCATCCTGAGCTACATGAGATTGATCCAGTCTAAAAGGGAAATAGAGCCAGGCAGTGGTGGTGCATGCCTTTGATCCCAGCACATGGGAGGCTCACACCTTTAATTCCAGCTCTTAGGAAGTGGAGACAGAAATCTAAGGCAGTTGGAGACAGGATCTCCCTGCCCCATTCAGTCTGAGGATTCGTAGAGACAGGATGCCCTATTCCGTCTGAGATAGAAGTAAGAAGTCCGGTGGCTACTGCTCTGCTTCTCTGATCTTTCAGCTCTCACCCTCAGCCTCTGACTCTGGGTTTTATTGTTAAGACTAATTAGGATCGCACTTCATGAAGTACTTGCTGAGTCAGCACAGGGACTTGACTTTGAACCCCAGCACCCAGATCAAAAGCCAGGCATGGTTCCCTGTTTGTAATCCCAGTGCTAGCAGGACAGAGGCAGGCAGATCCCTGGGGCTCATGGGCCAGCCAGCCTGACTGGATCAGTGAGCCCCAGATCTGTGTACTTTGTTTGTGCTCTAACAAATGAAATTTGCCTGAAGATCGGAGGACAGAGCCAGCCACTGGCTTCTATTGAACATAGAGGCCAGGCAGTGGTAGCACAAACCTTTAATCCCAGCACTTGGGATCTCGTGCCTTTGCTCCCAGTATTTGGGAAGCACACACACCATTAATCCCAGCACTTGGAAGGCTGAGACAGGAAGTGATGGCTGGGTGAAGAGGCATGTAAGGCAGGAGGAGACTGGAACTCAGCCCCTTTCGGCTGAGGACTCAGGGGCATTCTGTCTGAGAATTTGTGGAGTCAGGATCGGCTGAGGAGCTGGAGAGGTGAGAAGTGTCTGTGGCTTGTTCCTTTGTTTCCTCTGATCTTTCAGCATTTACCCCAACATCTGGCTCCGGGTTTTTATTGTAAGACCATTCAGAGTTCGTGCAACACAGATCCCAGTGAGAGACCTGTCACAAAAACAAGGTAGATGGCTCCTGAGGAGTGACACTGAAAGTTAGCCCCTGTCCTACACCCACACGTGTACACACACATAAGAACACCTACATACACACGTGTGTACACCCAGAAGAATGCCTACACACATGTGTATATACACATAAGAACACCTACATACACACGTGTATACACCCAGAATAATGCCTACACACATGTGTATATACACACAAGAACACCTACATACACATGTGTATACACCCAGAAGAATGCCTACACACATGTGTATATACACACAAGAACACCTACATATACATGTGTATACACCCAGAAGAATGCCTACACACATGTGTGTACACACATAAGAACACCTACATACACATGTGTATACACCCAGAAGAATGCCTACACACATGTGTGTACACACATAAGAATACCTACATACACATGTGTATACACCCAGAAGAATGCCTATACACATGTGTATATACACATAAGAATACCTACATACACGTGTACTCTATCACATCACTGCACACACACCTGCACATGCAAAAATAAAACATAGACACTACATGGTCTTGATTAACCACTGGGCTATAGGACATGTCAAAGCCTGTGCATACTGTGCTGTAGAGAAGGGTAAATGGAGAGATGGGCCTCCAAGACGAGTGATTTTTTTTTTTTTTTTTTTTTTTTTTTTTGCTTAGGCACTTGCCCTAACCAGCCTGACTGAGCCGTCTTGGTCTAAAGAATGCTCTTGAGGCTAGTCAGGAACCCCTTACTCCATTTCACTAAAGTAAGCTACTGTATTATGCTATAAGCAATTATAGAATCAATTAACCTAAGTAAGATTATTGTAAAATAAAAAAACAGGAAAAAAAAGTTTGATGTTACTGAATAAAACATAACCTCCTTAGCCTGACAGAGCGTGTAAGAGCTGGTTAAACCAGCCTTTCCTATATCTGCCTTTCCTATCTCTACAAAACAGAAAGATTCATGTTCCCCCTTTCCCAGTCACTCTCATCCCTTTCTACCCATGAGCCATTGCTCTGGAATTCTTGAATTGGCCTGTGCCCTGTCCAGTCTATTCCTCATCTCTCCACCAACCTCACTTCCCCTGGTATTGCCTGGTGCATCCATGTGTCCTTCAGCAGCAGTCAACTGGCGCCCCAGGCTGGGTTTGCTCAGGTTGATAATTTCCTTTTCTGTTGGACTGTGGTCTTATTATAGGACGTGTTTCCATCCCAAGTCACCCCTGAGCTGTCACAAAAGCCCGGACTGTTGTCCTCTACATTGTAGAACACCCTCCAGCCACACCTGACAGACGGAGATGTGGATGCACAACAGGGGATTCATGATTTGGGGTGCACATCTGTAACATTAATTGGTCCGATAAAGAAAAGGGTGGAATAGCTTCTCCCTCCCCACCTTCTCTGTCTGCCATCACAACTGGCAATAGCTACAGAGGTTGAATTCCACCCAGGCTGCTTGCCGATGTGGAGAAGACACAGTTGCCTGAGCCTGGAATCTAAGCTGAGCCTGCAGGTTCATGGGATGGTTTTCGGCTTGGGCTGAGCATTGCTGAAGGATGTAGGAGATTGGTGCACACACAATGCATGGCTGGGTGATGCCTAGTCTCAGATAAGACCTGGTCCTTTGTCATCAACATTTCCCTGAAGTTTGGGACATAATTTTTTCAAGCCATCCATGCCTGTGTGGTGTTCTCACATGCTCAAGATCATGGCTGTTCACATTTGTTTTTACTTCCAGGCCTTGAGACAATCACTGTATGTCTCTGTTCTGTCATTCGGAAAATGGAGGAAATAGAATCAATTGTAACTGCCTGCCACATGGGGTTGACTGAGTCTTAAATGATCGAAGACTCACAGACAGAGCAGAGGCTTGCCCTAGAACATGTACATGAAAGCTGACTGAGACTGTGGCCGTCATCACAGTGTGTGAGTCACCCAGGTGCTGAGGGACAGGGATCTGACAGCATGGGCTCCAGGTGGACAGTGCTGGAGGCACACCAGAGAGCAGGTGTATTAGTTAGTTCCACAGCGCTGTGACGAAAAGCCTGACAGAGACAGTATGTGAAGGAAAGATCCGTTTTACTTTTGTTCATCAGTTCCAGAGGGCCTCAGCACATCATGGAAGCAAAGGCATGGCAATGTTCGAAGAGGCCAGAGTGTGAGAATGGTAAGGAAGGGGACGTTCCCTCATCACAATGGACCACAAGGCCCCCATCCCTAGGAACTTATATCTCCCAGCTAAGCCCCACCTCATAAATGTCCCCAAATAGCACCATTATCAAAGGATCAAGAGCTCAAAACATAGCCCTATGTGGGACAGCTCAGGCTCAAGCCATATGGAGGCAGAGGAGGTGGGTGAGCAAACCACTATCCCTTTATGAACATCCAACACCCTGATCCCAAACCAGGAATGGAACCAGCAACAGCATCCAGAGCCCCTGGTGGAGCCTGTCAGCATTCAGACCCTTCCAGCCCTCCGTAGACCGAGGCTACCTTCCTTGGTCCTTTGGTGCTGTGATCAGCATGCTGGCTGTGTGCTTCAGAGGTTTCTGATCCAGCCCCAAGCACAGAGGCTGGCTTTGTGATGCAGTGTGGGTACTGGGGGAACAGAGCCAGCCGAAGGCTCTGTATGTTCGAGCTGGGACTCACAAAACCTAAGAAAAATGGGTCTTTGGCAGAGCAAAGATAGGGTATGGACAGGCACCAGGAAACATCAACACCCCTCTCCCCCATGTCCCTCAATACAGTAGTGATGATTTTCCTAGATAAAGTTCCTTCCAGTCTAGTATGTGTTTATTGCTTCCCAGGCTCTAGGGACAACCCATGGCCTCGATACACCACACATCCCATCTGGGTTCAGAGGTCCTTACTCACTGGCATCCTCCCTGAGCTCTAAGAGACCACCCCATGGGTCAAAAGGAAAAGAGCCACTTCTGCTAAGCTGCAGCTCCCCAAATATGGATTCTTCATGCACAGAGGGCACAGGTGACAACAGCTGTATTATGAGGCTTTGGTTTTTTAATTATTATTATATTTTATTAATGATTGTGTTGGGACATCTGCACACCTGCTGGAGTATGTATATGGAAGTCAGAGGACAGCTTGTGGGAGTTGTTTCTCTGCTTACACCATGTAGCTCACAGGGATTGAACCAGGGTCTTCAGTCTTGACAGGAAGTGTCCTTACCTACTGAGCAATCTCCCCTGCCCTCCCACAGGCTTTTAAGTCCCCCTTCCCCTTTGTCTCACCTGTGTCTGATTGACAAGCAACTTCAGTTCTCATCTTGGCAACAGCTTGGAGTCCCGGGCAGAGATGAAATCCCAGCAGGCTGATGGGGACAACCTGAAGATAGTGTTCCTGGGATGGCTGTGGCTCCTGCTGCTGATTCCCAGGACACCCTGAGGAAAGTCTGAGAGAAGGAAGCACAAGCCCGGCTGCACCTCCCCCATGCTGTGCCTGATTGGAGTCGACAGTGCTGTCCAATGGCATTTACTGTTTTTGTGGATTTTTTGTTTTGTTTTTCCAAAACTGGACCTAAGACTTTGTTTTGCACTTGTAAATCTGGACTCCACTGTCACATCAGGAATGCCTCCGCTGAGGTCTTAAATGGCAACAAGGTTAATTTAAAAAGACATCAGTTTGTCCCCTCTGTGTGTGGCTACCCCACTCCAAGGAAGATAGGACCTTTGAGGTCTGGCTGTGTGTTCTCAGGGAGGTGGCTGATTTTTCTAGGATACCAGATGAGAGCTCAGAGGGAGCCTGGGGGCTCAGGACTCCTCTGCGCACTCGCTCTAGACACGCAGGCTGTTCCAGCTCTTCTCTGCATCAGTGGCTGTGCAGCTTTGGCAGTTGGAGATGATGGAGCCCGCGTGACTCTGAGATAAGTTGTCATTTACTTTAAGAGATGAGAAATCTGTCCTTGAACAGTGCTCCCCCCACCCCTCCCTGACTGCTAGGCTGAGCTGAGGGGGGATGCGTAAGAAAAAGGCTGGTCTGAGAATGGCTTCTATTTCTTTTGTACTTTTCTAGGGGTAAAACAAATTATATTGCCATAGAAACTTCATTTTCTATATATTTTTCAAGAAGTTTCTCAGCCACTCGGAAACTGTATGGAGATAGGATCAGACACAGAGCACAATTTAAACCTAGTTAAATAGAATCTGATTTATATTCCTGAACCCAGAGACCAGACCGTGTATTAATAAACCATCTCTGGGGGAAAAGCGAAGTTAACATTCCAAAACTTATCCCAGGCTGCATCCTCCGCCATTTATCATGGACACTCAAATTCCCCACGGCGCTCAGAACAGAACATTTGCTTTGCAGAAAGTCGGATAATATCAAGTCTGAGAGCTTCATTTCTCTGCAGGGAGGATGCACACACCAGACATATCTTTGGGCTAAAAAACCGGCGAGATGTGCTGCAGGCTCCCATGCTGGCCCTGGCTGAAGACCCGGCAGGGGTCTCTTCCCTGCTGCAATTGTAGCTACCATCCGCTGGGACCTATGGACATCTGCTGAAATGCAAACACGGTATGCTCGGGTGTGCAGCTTCAAACACTTTCCCTCGCACACACGGCAGTGGTGCATGAGGTAATTCATGCAATTGTTTCACACAAGCATTGTGCAGTATCTAATCTATATTTTAATAACTTAGCGAGACATGGCACCAAGAACAATGTCCAATACCCATCATGCAGTGGGCCCTCACATGCTTGGCAACTGATTCATCACCAAGCAGTGTAATCTGCTTTCCCCGTCTTCCCTGCTGGCTGGGGAAGGAGCTAGAAATGCCTCACAGCACGGGGAAAGTCTGTTTGAAGAGGAGGAAGCCGGCATTGTTTCCTGGGGAAATGTCCTCTTCTTCATCTTCTGCTTCAAAGAGATGATTGCTTCAATCAAAATGATCTTGGAACCAGCAGCACCAGCACAATGGACACAAAGGCTGGCCTTTGAGAGAGTCACATGAGTGTGGCCAGGCTCGACCTGGCCATCTGTCACATGGAGACCTCCACTGGGGAATGCTGTCCTTATAAAATCTGAAGCAGGTGATTCTTGAAAGATGGAGTTTCTCAATGCTCCATCATGGGAGAGAGGGGGCCGCCAGTCCTGCCCCACCCTGAGGATATATAGACGCTGCGGGTTGATGGGTGAGAGAGACTTCTTAGGAGGCTTAGCTTCTCAGAAGTTGACCATGCCCCTGTGAGCAAACTCCTTCCCATGCCCCTTAAGGAGCATAATTAAACCTCCTGGTTCTCCAAGCTACACTCGGGTGAATCTTGTGTGGTCTGCAGTTGGTGCTCAGTCTGGGTTGAATAGACATTTGTTTAGGTCTCCCCAGGAAAAGTTATTGCAACACTAACACGATACTCCAGAAATGAAGACCATCCAAAGTAGCCCTGATACCTCCTGAAAGTCATATTTCCAGCTCTCTTCACTTCCAAATGGGTGTGAGCTCAAAGGAGATGGCGGCCATTCAAACTGACGGTCTCCACTGGCCATTATTATTAACATCTTGAATTAGTGTAGCAAACCCATCAAACCAACTGATGCTCCAGTATCAATGCACTAACACGACGCAGTCAGCACTTACTCCAAGGTCCGTGGTGTTAACATAACTTTGTGCCAGTTCCAGGATCCAACTAAGATACAAAGAGGCACGCATTGGCCATTCCTCCATATCCTGGCTATGACTATTTGTCAGCTCTCACGGTGGAGCTTTGTCCTTGATCACCAGGCTTGCGGTAATGCTGATGACCTTGGCCACATCAGGCCTGTTAGGTAACGCTGGTCAGGCTGTCTGCTCACTCATGTTGCCTTTCTCATACCATCTTGTTTTGTCCGCAGTTAGAGTGGGGAGTGTGTCCCATGCATTGAAAATGGATTATCTATGGATTATCCTGATCATTCAGGGTTCTTCTATACACAGATCTGTCTATTGACATCAGTGCAGACTCACATAAAGTGTTGTAGATATTATTTTACGTGTTTCATTCCACTTGCTCTACCTTTTGCTATTGGTGACCTCCAGTGGCTCTTGGACTATTTTGTCACGTCTCCATTATTTGCAGTGAGGCCTTTTGGGGCAAAGTGTGTTTAGGGGACACTCTTATTTCCAGACCCTACTAGGTGTTCCAGGCTCATTCTGCCGCTTCTTGCCCCTGTTTCTCCAGTCTCAGAATCAATCGTTTCTTTCTAACCATGAGGAATAGCTGCAGCGATGTGTGTGTGGAGGGGGCAGTGTTGGAGAATAAGATGTCCTTTACTCTGGAGAAAGGTTTAAAAGACTCTAGAACATGAAGGCTGAGTAGGTGGGCATTATTCACCCCAGGTGTCATGCTGCTGGGGTGGCCTAGTCAGAAGCTGGAGGAGGAAGGAGTCAGACCTTGGCATTTGAGCTGCTCTCTTTTTTTTGCATTCTGCTTTGTGATTCCATGTGTTTTCTGCCATGGACATAGATATCAAGACTAGAGATCATCTAAGCCTCTGGTGTGGTGCAGTGAGGTGCTGAGGCACTATGGTGTGAGCCTCTGGTGTAGTGCAGTGAGGTGCTGAGGCACAGTGGTGTGAGCCTCTGGTGTGGTGCAGTAAGGTGCTGAGGCACTGTGGTGCGAGCCTCTGGTGTGGTGCAGTGAGGTGCTGAGGCACTGTGGTGTGAGCCTCTGGTGTGGTGCAGTGAGGTGCTGAGGCACTGTGGTGTGAGCCTCTGGTGTGGTGCAGTGAGGTGCTGAGGCACTGTGGTGTGAGCCTCTGGTGTGGTGCAGTGAGGTGCTGAGGCACTGTGGTGTGAGCCTCTGGTGTGGTGCAGTGAGGTGCAGAGGCACTGTGGTGTGAGCCTCTGGTGTGGTGCAGTGAGGTGCTGAGGCACTGTGGTGCGAGCCTCTGGTGTGGTGCAGTGAGGTGCTGAGGCACTGTGGTGCGAGCCTCTGGTGTGGTGCAGTGAGGTGCTGAGGCACTGTGGTGTGAGCCTCTGGTGTGGTGCAGTGAGGTGCTGAGGCACTGTGGTGCGAGCCTCTGGTGTGGTGCAGTGAGGTGCTGAGGCACTGTGGTGCGAGCCTCTGGTGTGGTGCAGTGAGGTGCTGAGGCACAGTGGTGCGAGCCTCTGGTGTGGTGCAGTGAGGTGCTGAGGCACTGTGGTGTGAGCCTCTGGCGTGGTGCAGTGAGGTGCTGAGGCACTGTGGTGTGAGCCTCTGGCGTGGTGCAGTGAGGTGCTGAGGCACTGTGGTGTGAGCCTCTGGCGTGGTGCAGTGAGGTGCTGAGGCACTGTGGTGTGAGCCTCTGGCGTGGTGCAGTGAGGTGCTGAGGCACTGTGGTGCGAGCCTCTGGCGTGGTGCAGTGAGGTGCTGAGGCACTGTGATGTGAGCCTCTGGCGTGGTGCAGTGAGGTGCTGAGGCACTGTGGTGTGAGCCTCTGGCGTGGTGCAGTGAGGTGCAGAGGCACTGTGGTGTGAGCCTCTGGTGTGGTGCAGTGAGGTGCTGAGGCATTGTGGTGTGAGCCTCTGGCGTGGTGCAGTGAGGTGCTGAGGCACTGTGGTGTGAGCCTCTGGCGTGGTGCAGTGAGGTGCAGAGGCACTGTGGTGTGAGCCTCTGGCGTGGTGCAGTGAGGTGCTGAGGCACTGTGGTGTGAGCCTCTGGTGTGGTGCAGTGAGGTGCTGAGGCACAGTGGTGCGAGCCTCTGGTGTGGTGCAGTGAGGTGCTGAGGCACTGTGGTGTGAGCCTCTGGTGTGGTGCAGTGAGGTGCTGAGGCACTGTGGTGTGAGCCTCTGGTGTGGTGCAGTGAGGTGCTGAGGCACTGTGGTTAGCAGGTCGTGGTGAAGGCAGTAGGATTACCTGGTTGACTCAGCCTCTGTGATCTGAAGCACATTTCAGCATGTCTTCAGACCCTTTGAATGTTCCATGTGCATAGAAATCTCCAGTCAGAGGTCACCCAGCCTGTCCATCCGTGCACCTCAATGTCATCACCACTCCCATCCTGTGGCTCCTGCAGAAACCCTGGATGTACTAATTTCCCTCCACATTCAACTAAATTAACTCAGCTGACAGCAGGGCTGGAGTTCTGCACTCTAGTGGGGCTGTTTCAGAGCCATCGCCATTAGCCTTAAATGAGGCCCTGAAGGAAAATTTAATTCACATCCCAAACACTGATACACTGTAGACTCAGGGGTGTGATTCCAGGGGAAGGTGAATGGAGAGGTTTAAAAATAAGTCCAGTTCCATCCATCTTCCTGCAGACATGATTTTACTCTTCTCTACAGGTAGGTAACTCCGCTCACCCCCACCACATCTTCTTCACCATCTGCTGATAGCCACCTACATGTGTTCTGTAAATCAGCTGCTGTGAGCAGTGTGTACTCAGCATGGATGTCCAGGCATCTCCATGCTGTGTTGACCTGGAGTCCTTCGGGTGCACGCATGGGGGTGGTAGAGCTGGGTTGTCATATTACAAAATAAGCCAGACTTAGGGAGTTGAGTATGTGTTTTCTCTCATTGTGAGTCTTACAGTGCACAGAAATCCATGAAGTCATACAGACTGGAGGAAGGGAGGATGAACATCAGCAGGAGGAAAGGAGAGGAGGCGAGGGGAGAGATGGGAAGGGCTAAATGTGGTCACACCTGAGAGGAATGGGCTTTGGGAAATCCATCCTTATGTACAATGAATTCACAGTAATGGTGTTTTAGGAAGTGTTTGCTCCCTTCTGAGGTGAGGGCTGCTTTACCCTATCACCCAGAGTTTCCCAGCAGCCCTTTGCACAGGTTCCCACAGTTCAGCTTAAACATACTGGGGATTTAAAGTAACCTGAAGTCCCAATGTTTATGTTTCAGCTCCAACTTTCCTTTAGTTCCACTCAGCTGAAAGACCACCTTCCGTTCCAGCCTGGATTGCCTTGTCATAAGTACATCACAGGAGTGATGGGGCTGTCTTCCTGAACTGTGAACATCCAACTAAAGGATGCGAGGCTGGAGAGAAGGTGCTGCACCGTAGTTATTAGGTAAATAACCAAGAAGTGCCTTGGAGTATTCGCTGTATTATGAAATGGTGTTCTCCCTCTCTTTCACTCTCCCTCCCTCCCTCCCTCCCTCCTCCTTTCCTTCTCTTCTCTGACACAAAGAGAGGGTGGCAGGCATCTAAACACAATGAAGGAGGTGTAGAACAAGCTGTTTGAAGCTGTGCACCATTTAGGATTAATTTGGGAGAGGGATATGCATGTGTGTACACTGTGCACAATGTTCATGTGCACTTGTCCATGCAGGTGTTTGTAGAGGCCAGACTTCATTCATCTCACTCTGTCACTCCCCTCATTATTGTTGAGCTAGGTGCCTCACTGAACCTGGAGTTTGCCTTTGGCTCAACTAGCAGGCCAGCCAGCTTCTAGGATCCATTATCTTTTGGATTCTTCTGTCTCTATCCCCAGCACAAGAGTTACAGATGAGCAGAGCCACACCTTGCATTTCTGTGCATTTCTAGGGATGTAATTCAGGTTCTAGAGCTGGTGCAGTGGGCACTGCATCCTATGAGTCATCTCTCTAGCCCCTATTGGGATTGTTTTTTAATGTACAAGGAAGATCGTTGTTTTCCAATTGCTTGTTCCTTCTGAAACAAGTGTGTAGAGTTAGAAAATCAGAAGGGAAATATACGCAGAAAGAACATGTAAGCAAAAATAAAAAAGATAAAACACACTAAGCAAATATTAATCTGTACATATATGTATATATTTGTATAAATATGTATATATATATATATATTTATGAAAATATAAATTCCCAAATATGATGTATTCTACCATGAACCAACAAAAACTGATGAACAAAGAAGGCTGGAGGGGGTCATTACTGGTTTCTAATCACTTAGCTATTTTCATACCCAACTCTCCTGATATAGATGTCCCAGAGGGAAAATTTCTAAAACTAAACCATTTTCTATGACATGAAGCATGCAACTTCCTGGGGGAGAGGCCCATGGAGGTGGCAATCAACTTCTGCCAAGCTGACATGAAGTGGGCCCTGGAGAGTGCCCCTGTTCTGCAGCCAGCAAGATAGACAGCCTTGCTTGCATTGGCCTTCTGTGCTCTGCTGCAATGACCATGAAGTCAGAGGTCTAGTTACTTTTCTATTGTCCTGATGAAACAACATGACCAAGGAAACTTTTAAAAGAAAGAGTTTAATCTGGAGCTCATGGTCTCAGAGGGTTAGAGTCTGTGATTGTTATGGCAGGGAGCATGACAGCAGGCAAGCAGATCTGTCACCCAAGAAGTAGCTGAGTGCTTGCTTCTTGATTCGCAAGCAAGAGGCAGAGAGCCAGCTGGGAACGGTGTGGGCTTTTGAAAACTCAGAGCCCACCAACACTGGCACACCTTTTCCAAAAGACCACACCTCCTAATCCTTCTCAAGAAGTTCTACCAACTGGGGCCCAAGCATTCAAATATATGAGCCTATGGGGGCCATGCTCATTCAGACCACCACAATTGTGTTACCTCATCACCTACAAGACCCCTAAATGCTGTCATTGATTAACATGAGTCCCCTGTTTGGCTCAGGAGCTTGAGATCAAGATGTAAACTGAAGCTGGGGCCCCACCTAAGGCTTGGGTCCAGCTTAAACAGAGGCAGCAGCCATTTCCCTGCTGGAAGTTCACCTCAGTGCCAGCAAGGAGAACATCTCTGATGCCATTGAACTCTCCATCAGATCAGATCATGCCCTTCCAAGGTGAGCTGTTGCAGCAGTTAACACTGCTTGCCAGTCTGACAGGATCTAGAATGAGCTAGAAGACAATCTCTCAGGTGTGTCTGTGAGGAAGTTTCTAGATAAGGAATAGCGTCCATCTTCTCTTAGGCCAGTCTCTGTTCACATTCAGAGCAGGCACCATAGAGAATGGGGCAGCTTCAGATCCCACCAGAACACATGCCCCTCAGGCTGCTGCGAAAACCATGAAAACTCACTTTCTGAAAAAAAGTATGAAGGGGCGGGGGTTGCCACCTCAGGCTCTGGCCACAGAAACAGTATAAATGAGGTCGCTATCTGGGGTCCATTTTCCTCAGTGCAGAAGATCCTGTCGCTGATGAGCTGACAGTCCACATGGAGAGGAGACCATGCCCCCCTGAGCCAGGAGCGTTCATTACCCACATTCTCACCAGCTACTTCTACTTCTACAATCTTCTGTGTATGTTTTTTCCCTTCTTTTTAATACATACAATGCACATGAGAATCCCTTGGCAGTTTCCAGGTAAGAGTCTAAAAGGAGACCACTCGAGATTCCATTTTTTTCTTTCTGCTATTAAGCAAAGAAAGCAACTTGAAGTCCCCTGGGCATCTTCCAGGAGCTGTTGGGGAGTACAGGAAAGAGTAGGTAGCACCAAGAGTTGATCAGAACTGGAGAGACAGCCTCTCTGTCCCCTTTCTTATGAGCACTGTGCGACCTGAGAACTCTGGCAAGACAACCTTCCTCGGGTACTTCTTCTACGTGTGGGTCCCTGAGGGCTTCAGACAGAGCATCTAGGCTCAGTCTTCACATCAGACAGAAACTTGTTACCACAGAGGTTCTGCTGGAATACACTTGAACAGCACAGATCACTACAGAGGCGAGGGATCGTGCTCCCTGCCGCTGTTCTGTCCAGCGTTCAGAACACAGCTCCAGAGAAGAAGAGGCACAGGGATGTTCCAAGTTTACTTCAGTCTTCACTAGTACACTCACCCACCTGTATTTTAGAAATAAAAGTAAAATGTTCATATTTTTGAAATGGGAATAATCGACCCTCCCAGTCTTAGGGCCAAGAGATGATTATGGTCTTGGGAGATCTCTCTCTCTCTTTCTCTCTCTCTCTCTCTCTCTCTCTCTCTCTCTCTCTCTCTCTCTCTCTCTCTCTCTCTGCATCTTTCCCTGTTTCCACATGTGTATGAAGAAAAAAGAGAGCCAGGTTGTGAAACTCAGCTGTAATTCCAACACTTTGAAGGCAGAGGCAGGAGGATGATGAGTTTAAGGCCTAGGATGTATCCCACCATGATTCACAAGACAAAATGATAGAAACAGAACGCACGTAGCTATCTTTACAACATACAAAGTGTGCTACGAGAGAGTGACACAAGGACTGTCCCGAGTGGAAACTTCACCACTTGGAAAGAGAGTGACCAGGAAAATGGAACAAAGATGGGAGGATGTGCTGAAGTCTAGAAAATTCCAAAGCCCTGGGAGAGCAATGAGAAATGGGCTGCTAAGGACACACAAGTACACAACACATAGAACACACACACACACAATGCATACACAAAAACACTTATAAGATGCACACACACAAACATAACACACAGCACACAAATGCACAAGACACGCATCACATACAAAACACACACACACACACACACACACACACACACACACACACACACACCCTACCACCACCACCACCACCACCACCACCACCACCACCATCATAAACATTACAGATAAGGAAATGGTCCAGGGTGGGAAGATTGCTCAATTGATAAAATGCTTGCCTTGCAAACATTTGGACCTGAGTTCAAGCCCCAGAACCACCAACAACAAGAGAAAAAGCTGCATATCGTGGCTGGAGCTTGTAATCCCAGCACTGGGGTGGGGTTGGCGGCCAGAAGAGGATCCCAGCAGCATGCTCACCAGACAATCTAGCCGAATGGGTGACCTATGGGCCAGTGAGAGACCTGACTCCAATTTCACAGCAGAGAGCATGGAGCAACAGCTGTGAGTGCCTTCTGACCTCTACAGGCACACACACATGAATGCAAAGATATTTTAAAACAATAAGGAAAAAAAGATAGAGTCTATGTAATACCCACTCTCCATGGTGGAAGTCCTGAGTTCTCCCAAGGTCAAGAGGAGACAAGAGTGGCAGGTCAAGGCCTCAACACCACCAAGTGGGAAGTTCCAGTCTGAGCCACTGTGTAAGCCTAGCAGAAAGATTCAATTGGACAGGAACATGTGAACATGCTCTCATAGGAACAAAACCTTCAGAGATTCTGTCACCCAAAGGTGAGACCTAATAAACGGGGTCTGAAAAACATGGAGATACAAAATCAGCGCACAAAAGCCAGTGTATTCCTATCCACTAATGAGGCACCATCTAAAAAAGAAATTACAAAAGCAGTTCTGTCTACAACAGCATCACAGAGAATAAAGTACTTAGGAATTAGCTTTACTGAAGAGGTGAAAGATGTGAAGAGAAAACCATAGAACACTACGCAAGCTGGCTCTATTGTGATAAAATACTTAGAATATAAAACTCGCCTTTTCAACCATTTTTAATGCACGGCTCAGTAGCCTTAAATACATTCTCATTATTGCCCAACCAACTTCCAGAATGGTCCCCTCCCTCCCCCCTCCTCCTCTTCTTCCATCTACACCACTTGTCCCTTTCTCCTTTCCTCTAATGCCTTTTTCTTTCCTTCCTCTTCTCCTTCCTCCTCTCCTTCTTCCCCCTCCTCCTTTTTACCTCTAGTTCAGCAATGACAACCTTCAGGTGTCAAGTGACCCTTTCCCAGGGGTCTCCTAAGACCACAGGAAACACAGATATTTACATTACGATTCATAACAGTAGCAAAACTGCAGTTATGAAGTAGTAATGGAATTTTCTCAGGCCAGAGTCCCGGGGAAGACACTACATCCAGCATGGGGTTATCTGAGGGAAAGGAATCTATGTACACCATGCTCTCAGTCTGTTTCCTTCATTCCTCTATGGCAAAATTCTATCTATACAGCTTCAGCTCCGTCCTCACATTCAGCTCCTCTCTGTGCCTATTTTTCCTGTCCTCATAGTTTTAGTAAGCTACTACGCTTTTGACCTCATCTTCGTCCTCTGTTCCTTCATCCTCCATCTTTCCTTCCTTGCTCCTTACTCCTGGCTCTGAGAAAACTCTACAGGAGATCTGCCTTACCGTCTGTAGAACCTCTGCCTTTCTCTCTTTTCTCCTGCCATGCAGCCCTGTCTACCATCTACAGAAAAAAAAAAAAACAAAACTGTCTTGTTCTTTCTCTCCTGACCATGCAGTTCTCTCTACCTCTTCTGGAATTCCACTCCATCCCTTACTGCACCTGGTTATGCAAAAAGTCCTATTGTCTTCAGTCAATTGCTCTGGAGTGCCACTAGGCCCTGGAGACAAGGGATGGTCTGAGCTTCATTTGCACAAGAAGCAAAGCTATGCATCTACAGCCTGCCTGTCTCCTAGGCTCAGTGGAGGAGTTAGTTACCTAGAGGATCAACAGGTCTGAGAAGCTGAACTGTTTGCCAAATGGTCTAGTAGTATATGGGCCCACAAGCATTTCATAGCAGAAGACAGCTGAAATATTAAAAACTGAATAAAACCAAATATTCTGTGATAGATGCCTTCCTCTAGAAAAATGCCTTGAAATTTCTAGGTATAGCTTTAATACACAGCTATATCTCTATGATATATTCTTGAAGCCTGCAAGAAAGTAGCAACAATAATAATTTTATGGCTGGGGGTCATTACAACATGAGGAACTGTATTAAAGGAAAGGTTGAGAACCACTGGGCTAGTCTAACCCTGCTTCCTCTTCCTCTTCTTCCTCCTCTTCTTCTCCCTCCTGTCCTTTTTCTTTCTCCTCCTTCTCTTGTGTAACGCAAACACTTGAGAACACTTGGCTGGATGTCGGACACCCCTTTATTCTGCTGCCCGAGTCCCCTTTGGCATGTTACCACTCCGCTCTACAGATAAAGCAGTTCTTGACCTGAGTCCTTCCTTACCCCGTCAGACCCCAGTGCTCCGTTTCACCCTTGGCATGCCCTGCTCTCCCTGCACCTCCTCTGACACGCCCTCCTGGCACTCTCAGAGCACTGGGCACCACTGCCTCATCTGAGCTGATCCTCCATGTAGCTGTAGCTCTCTTTCATTTCACCACAGACCTCATCGTCCCTCTGCAACCTCCCAAGGACAGGGGACTTCATGGATTTGCTGGATGCTGGAATCAGTGCTTTGATGAGCTTTGATGGCTTGTTTGACCAAGTCCCACTATGCACCCAGCTCAAAAACAGGCGTTCTAGCTTCCTCCTCCACTTCTCTACTCACATCCAGGGGCCTGACCCAGCAAACTTATAAACTACCTGCATTTTACTGCTACTGGTTCTTAGCAAATCCAAGACTACTCCTCCAATGCACCTGTGCTTCCGTTCCTTCTGCCTACAGTGGCCTTCTGCCTTGTTATTCCAAAAATAGATGCTTGGAGTTTGAACTTCTACAAGAAAAGCCTTCTCTCTTGATGTGGCTGCCTCTAGCCCTGCCACAAAATGACCTAAGAAGGCTAGAGCTGCCTCTTGGAACATCAATAGAAGCTGACTGCCTGCCACACATGATCATTTGGAGAACGTCCCCATCACAGGATGGAACCTCCTCCAGGCCTTGATGGGCACAGCACAAGACTCAGGCTCAGGATGCACACACTAAGCATGTGAGGCCAGGTCACAGTCATGGGTTAAGTCTACAGCAGCACGCTTGATCATGGTAGCCCAGGGAGACACTGATGTTTGTGATGACTCTGAGCTTTTCTTTCCATGGAAGAACATAAGTGCAAGAGAGGGGGAAAGGCAGGTTCAAAGGAAACCAACTGCCTGGTTTGATAAATTAATCACAGATCAGGAGGACTCTTGCTGTCACGTGTTGCCCTAGGCCGAGGCTCTGGGTAGATGCAGTCTCTGTCTGCATTGCTGGGCCCTGCACTGCACACCTGGCTGACTGTGCCTCTTCCTGGACCTCATTTAATGATTCATTCGCTCCTGGCAGACAGTGGCTTTTACTCACACTACAAAATAAACACTCAGAGCTTGTGGAAAGAGATGTCTATTTCTGTCCACACAACACAATTCGAACAGGAGAAAAAAAATAAGCTCATTATTAGCCCTCCTCAGGCTGTGCAATAAGGTATGAGGAAAGCAGGTTAAGCCTTCCAGGTGTGATTAGTTAAATCAGACTGGGCCTCCATCATATCAGCTCTCCTTATGGTTGGCTGGGAAGAAGAACTGTGGCCCCCAGTGATCAAATTATCTGAATGAAGAATTCTTCCCTCTGTCATTAGTTCACATCGGTCTGGAGCACACTACGGTCAGGAAAGGTGCTTAGGACTTTTAGGAACTCGCTCATCCATGGGACCTCACAGACTTGAGTGCCTTCTCAGCCATGTTTCCATGCAGATATCTCCGCCTTAAAGAAGTGTGACAGAGACAAGGATAAGACAGTGGAGTGACCTCAGGTAATGTCTATCCTCATGGGGACCCAGTTCTCTCAGGCAAGAGAAAAACAAGCCAGGCAAGGTTTCCTGGGCCTTGGTCCTAAACCAGCTCTACCTCTCAGGGAATGTCTGGCCTTGTGAAATGGCCTTAATTGCTCTGAATTTTTGTTAAATTGGTACAGAATGGTTTGTCACTCTCACTATATGGACTGAATACATTGGGATTGTTTGACTTGGGGTGAACGTGCATTTATTGATTTCCATGACAAAATGTCTCATTACATTGTCCTGGAGGCCTCTTCAACAATTATAGATGTTAATAAGAAAATCACTACTCCCTGACCCTAAAATGCTCATCTCTGGTCAACTTCAGTAACAGCAGAGGGGTTCTCTCTCCTGTGGTCCAAGAACTTACGTTCCTATCCCATCTGCACCCACTTTAACCTGCACATCTGTGAACTCTGCTTGGAGAGAGGGGCTGAGCTGACCTGAAGGTTTAGGAAGAGACCCTTGCTGCCAGTGATAATTATTCACACCAGACCTTGGTGGCCCATGCCTTTAATTCTGGCACTTGGGTGGCAGAGGCAGGGGGATCTCTGTGAGTTCGAGGCCAGCCTGGTCTACAGAGCAAGTTCCAGGTCACAGAGAAACCCTACTTCAAAAAAACAAAACAAACAAAAAATGATTCACTTCAATTTAACCCTGAAATCCAGACTCTCATTCTAGAAGATATTGGGTTCAGTCAAGAGCAGATAAGATACAGCAAAACGTAACCAGTGACCTGCTGTGGGCGGTCCGTATGGCAAATGTGTGCTCTGATTGGTCAATAAATAAAACACTGATTGGCCAGTGGCCAGGCAGGAAGTAGGCGGGACAAGGAGAGAGGAGAATTGAGAGAACAAGAAGGCAGAAGGAGACACTGCCAGCCGCTGCCATGACAAGCAGCATGTGAAGATGCCGGTAAGCCATGAGCCACGTGTCAAGGTATAGATTTATAGAAATGGATTAATTTAAGATGTAAAAACAGTTAGCAAGAAGCCTGCCATGGCCATACAGTTTGTAAGCAATATAAGTCTCTGTGTTTACTTGGTTGGGTCTGAGCAGCTGTGGGACTGGCAGGTGAGAGAGATTTGTCCTGACTGTGGGCCAGGCAGGAAAACTCTAGCTACAGTGTACAGTGTCCATCACATGACTTCAGATGCCCAGGTACACAAACCTTCACACATGTTCAGTCACACACATACACACATGTGCATATGCTCACAAATACACAGAAACACATGCTGCACATGTACATACACCCTCTGGTATACACACCATATGCATATGTGCACACATTTTCCCACATATGTATATTCTCAAATATAATCACAGCAGCAGACTCCTCACATTCATATATACTTCCAGGCACATGCATACTCAGATATTCAAACCCAGACACCTACTAACACACAGCTTACTTACCCACACACACACACCATGAATACATTTCTTCCATAGAGACATGTATATACACATATTCTGGCACATGCACACACTTCTCACACAAATGCATAGCACACATGTACACACTCACTCACTCACATCCAGACACTCCATGTACACTCCCTCACACCTGCACATTCTCACACCAATTCCAAGGGGCCGATGAGGATTCAAGCCCTTGTCTGATTTTGAGCAGAAACCTCCAACTTGTTCTGCTGTGATCTCAAGGCCTGTTCACTTATTCATGATCAAACATCAGGTAAGGGACTGCCTCCCCTAAACAAAGGCTTGTTTGCAAGAAGCCGGATGCTGAGCCCTGGGTGTCCCTCCCCCCTGGCAGAGAGCTGCCAGGAAGGCAAGAGAGAAGAAGAGGCATGATCTTGCTATAAAATTTATATTGTTGGGATCAGCAGGAGGCTGGAGGTAGCCTCAGATGTGACCCAGCCTCTTCTTGGAAGGAGAAGGCAAAAAGATGAGCTTGGGGAGAGGGATGGTACAGAGCAAACTGCCTGTGTGGACTGGTGCTGCACGGAGCTTCATTTCCCTACTTCTGCTTAAGCAAAACCTCCCTGCCTCCCACCTCCTGTCTCTTTCCCAGCTGAAGCCTTAACATTGAAAATTCTCTTTTGTGTCGGGTTCTGGGAGAGCAGAACCCATCTGCAGCACCTCACTGGCTTTCCTCCCGTTCTTTGCAATTTTGCAAGCTATGAAGCCGTGTGCAAAGTCCCCACAACTGCAATTTCCACTTGTGAGAGAAGGAAAGCAAACTGCAAATTCACTCAGGCCTGCCCCACTCTTCCTCCTACCTTCCCAGGAGCACAGTCCCTGGCTGCCCAGCTCCGGTTCATCTGACGCAGGCGCTTTCCATGACGCCTGTGCTATCAACCTGCTATTGATTATTTTTAGAGAAAATTGTGAAGGTTTCCCACATGCCTTAAGAACTGTTGCTCTCTGGAAGACAGTCTGCAGTGTGAACAGGTGGCTGCTTGTGTGTGTGTGTTGGGGTGGTGGTGGTAATGGTTGAGGCTCCCCATCTGCAAAGACAGAACTGTGTGACCAGAAAGATGGGAGAACCCTCAGCTCTCTTTTCCTTGCAGCTGGGTGCATGTCTCCTGGGATGAAGCCCAGAGAAATGTGGGCCAGGTGTGGAGCTGTGCTCTGGTTACACAGGGAAGAGAGCACTTAGCCTGCACTGGCCAAAGACTCCTAGAAAAGCAAGGAAAACCGCTGAAGCCTGAGGGGTGAGATGCATAGGTGGCCGTATTGCTAAAGCAAAGATGGCAGCCACATGGCAGCAGGTATCGGCCATGGACTGTCACCTCTGCTAACTCATGTGGCTGCACCAGCCACCCCGAGAGGCAGGAGTGTGTCTGCCCACTGTGAACACGGTATTTCCCTCAAATCTTCCCAAGGGACTGGGTAATAGAGCCAAAACATGGAAGTCTAATTGCCTAATTTTAGAACCCCAAGCCTTGGGAGTATCTTACTCATCCCTGCCTCCCAGGAAGCCTGGGAGAGAATAGGCAGAAGTAGGGGCTTCTATTACAAAAATTTATTTAAAAGAAAGGTTTTATCAATATTATGTGTATGAATATTTAGCTTGCATTTGTATATATGCACCATGAGTGTGCCTGGCTCCTGCAAAGGCCAGAAGAGGGCATCTCCTGGAACTGGACTTACAGACAGATGTGAGGGGCCACATGGGTGTTGGGAAGTGAACCTAGGTCAGACCCTGTAAGAGCAGCAAGTGTTCCTATCCTCTGAACCATCTCTCTAGCCCTTCCCTAGAATTTTGCCTTGCTTTGTCTCTGTCAGCCACACTCGTTTACTCTCATCATTTCCCCTAAATAATTAATAAAAATAATTATAAAAAACTATGGCCAAGAGAAAGGAATTATAGTTATATGATTCCACCCATGGATACAAGTGGGACAGCTCTAAGGGGAAACCACCCATAAGGTGTCCAGACATAGGACAGTCACTAAGTGAGATAGAGAAGACCCAGCCAATCACACTTCACCCTGCTCCATGCCTTTATCCTGAGGGTTTACAGAGCGATCTGGTCAAAGCCAGATTCTGCAGTCTTCAAGCATAAGTTCTCACATGAGACAAGATACCTCCCCATGGGTGAGAACAGAGAATGGGGGTGGCGAGGGGTAACAACCGGAAGGCATGCAGAGGAACTACTAGCCATCCACAGGGTCTAGCGCAGTAAGCCCACACCATGTGGGCGAGTAGCTTACTTGTAAAAGGAGATTGTACAATTAGTTTACCTGTCAACTTCACACAACCCAGAGTCATCTGGAGCAGAGAGTCTTAATGAAGATTTGTCTACATCAGGTTGGCCTTCCCCATGTCTATGGAGGGTTGTCTTGCTTTTTATCAGAGTATTTGTCACCACAAGAGGAATGAAACCAGAACGGAGGTCATTGGGTGTCAGAGATCTTTCTTAGACCTTGTAGACTGAGGTTCGCACTTGGTGTATCTTCTGGTTTGCATGAGGTCTCAACCAAACTTCATGTCGAGCCATCAAACAGGCCACTTTGTTCTTGTATTTGAAATACAAAATCCTCAACTCCGACTCCTGTCCTTACCAAAGACTCCCTCCCCTTCCTCTGGCCTGTCAACTCCAGGTTCCTGTCCATCGACCTGGAGCCCAGAGGACCCATCACCCCCACAACAATTAAAAAGATTGACTGCCTATTAGCACAGGCGCCGTGGTATCAGCTCATCTGAAATTAAATGGGAGAGATTTCGTTAGGGCTATTTTGTTAAGCAAGCAAAATGTAAAACTTCCCATCTTTAGTGACTGATCAATGACCTTTTAAAGGACCCTGCTAAATGGAACAATTGAAGAATACTGGAGCAATTAAGGAGCTTTTGCAAGGCGGTCCACTTATCAAAATGACTTGGAAGATCTCAACTGGATCGTTGCCCTGCGTGCCTTACTGCTGTCAAGCCAGATCCAACAGCCCCAAGAAGACTATTTTAGACACATCAGCAAAATGCCACCCTGAACTTTAGTAGCAATTACAAGTGTAACAGACATTGTCTGCGTTGGGCTTTGGGCTGAACTGCCCCATGCTCTTCGATCTGCACCCCCAGTTACCCAGCAGATCCTTCTTCGCAGCCTTCTGTTCAGAGCGCTTGCAGTTCCCATTAGCATTTTCCAGATAAAAGCCACAGTGTGGAAAAGGTGCAAGCTACACCAGCTCAAGGCATGCGACAGTCAGGCTGCCTTTGAAACAGCAATTACTCCAGTGCGCCGGCAATTTGAGGAAAGAGCCGACACTACCCGTGCTTTGAGCAGATGGACTGTCCTGAGTACTGGATTTCCTTTCTTCCTTCCTACTCAGGCTTTTCTAGTTGATAAAAGAATGAGCTTATTTCACTAGGGTCACCCCAGACCTTCCTGTTGACAGGGGAGGAGAGCTTTGCCAGATGCAAACATCAGTGATATTTGTAGGATGCCAGCATTCAGGCAGAGCCATGGACCACATCCCTAGATTCTCTTCTCTGGACCAGGCCTGGGTCTCAAATCCACACTGTGATAAAGGGTAGGTTGATACTATCTAGACACTCTTACCTTGAATGCCTGCTTTTGGAAGCTCCCACTGCTAAGGACATCACTGGATTCTCTCTCTCTCTCATGGGCATCATGGAACTGAGTGGATTAATTTCTGACCGCCTGTGATGGTGTGTCTTTTATCTCTAACTACGTGGACCACTTGGGAGGTCTGGATTCAGGCTATAATCTGATATTGTGTTCTCTTTAGCCTGTGTCTGACAGACAGAACTAGACACTCTAGCCCTGATTACATGGTGAGTCCAGGACCTCTCTTTTCCCCTCCCTCCTTCAGGGGAAGCATCAGGGCTCTGCACGTGCTGGTGACAACTGTCACGGCCACTGGCTCTCTCTGACCACATGTCACGTACTTTTCATGCTTTGATAAAATGCCCAATACAAACAACTTCAAAAATGAAGGATCTGTCTTGGCTCACAGTTTTAGGCAGTTCAGTCCACTGGGGCTGACTGTTCATTCTGGGCCTGCAGCGAGGAAGAGCATCATGCAGGTGGGTAGGTGGAGTAGGGGACAGGTCATCTCATGGAGGACAGGAAGCAAAGAGAAAGAACAAGACCAGATGTAGCTGGAATGTTCTCTCCGGGTTCCGCCAAGCCCCGGCAGTCCGACAGCCCACTTACAAAATAGACATACAGATGCTTATATTATTTAAACTGCTTGGCCATTAGCTCAGGCCTATCATTGTCTAGCTCTTACTCTTATATTCAGCCCATTTCTATTAATCTATACTTTGCCACGTGGCTTGTGGCTTACTGGCACCTTACATCTTCCTTGTCCTGGCGGCGGCTCCAGTCAGTCTCTCCCTCTGCCTTCCTGTTCCCTCAATTCTCCTCTCTGTTAGTCCCGCCTATACTTCTTGTCTGGCTACTAGTCAATCAGTGTTTTATTTATACAGAGCGATATCCACAACAACCAGATAAAATTTTCAAGGCTTACTCCTAGGGACCGAGTTCCTCTAGCTGCCTCCTGAAGTTTCTAGACACTCCCAAATTGACCATGTTTTCACTATCCAAGTTCCCTGATTGGGACACACTCTTGCCTGTGTGCCCTTTACAACAGAACTATGCAGGAGACTCCTGTTGGTCCCCAAATCCTTTGACTCAGACCTTATATAGACAGACACCTGTGGTAGTATTGTGTTCCCCAAAATATTGTGTACCCTAATAAACTTATCTGGTCAGAGAACAGAACAGCCAGTAGATACACAGGCTAGAAAATGGTGGCACTCACACCTTTAATCCTAGCATTCCAGGAGCAGAAATCTGTCTGGATCTCTGTGAGTTCAAGGCCACATTGGAAACAGCCAGGCATGGTGACATACGCCTTTAATCCCAGAAAGTGATGACAGAAAGCAGAAAGGTATATAAGGTGTGAAAACCAGGAACTAGGCTGGTTAAGCATTCAGGATTTTGAGAAGCAATTCAGCTGAGACCCATTCGGATGAGGACTCAGGCTTCCAGTCTGAAGAAACAGGATCAGCTGAGGAATTGGCAAGTTGAGGTAGATGTGGCTTGTTCTGCTTCTCTGATCTTCCAGTACTCACCCCAATACCTGGCCCAGGTTTGTTTTTATTAATAAGACTTTTTAAGATTCCTGCTATAGACACCCTGTCATCTTTTAACCTTGGTGCTAGCAAGTATTCATCTAAGTCTGGTGGTGGTGGCTAATGCCTTTAATCCCTGCACTCAGGAGACAGAGATAGATCTCTGAGTTCAAGGCCAGTCTGGTCTGCATAGCAAGTTCCTGGTCAGCCAGGGCTGTACAGAGGAACCCTGCCTCAAAAAAAAAAAAAAAACCAAACAAACAAACAAACAAAAAAAAAAACCAACAAGCAAGCACTAGTCTCCTCCCCCTGCTGGTTTTCATCTTCTGGACTGGTGGAAATGGGCCACACTGCATGTGACCCGTCAGCTTAGCACCTTTCCTTCAGCAAATGTGGTACATGGCATCCAGTGTGTTCCCTCTCATTGCTAGTGGCTGCACTCAGAAGGGCTGTGCACGGACACCCTCACTCTCCTTCTGTTGCTGGGTAATAAAACACCATGACCAAATGCAGTCTGGGGAGGAAAGGGTTTACTCCAGCTTAGCGGTTCCACCATGAAGAAATGTCAGGAAGGGACTCAAGGCAAAAAACTAAAGGAGAGGCCATGGGGGAATTCTGTTTACTGGCTTTCTCAATCTGCCTTCTTGTAAACCCAGGACCACCTGCTCAGGGTTGGCACCACTTACAGTGGACTGGACCTTCTGAAATCAATCATTAATCAAGAAAATGCCCCCACACACTTGCCTACAGGACTCTATGATGTCATCACACCCAGAAAAGTAATTAATAAAGCATGTTGTACTTCACTGTGCCACACTGCATGGGTCACTCTAGCTTCATAGTAAACGGTACAAAGAATCTGCCCCCAGTGGATCTTCTGGTTATGTTCTTTTGGACTAGTATAGGCTAGTTTAGTTACTTTACTTTTCTATATGAACTTTAAAACCCATCTGTCAATTTGTCTGATTGGGATCAATAGGTAAGAATCAATGCGATCTGGGAATGTAGCTCAGCGGCAGAGTGTGGTTGCTGAGCATGGACAAGGCCCCGAGTTCCAGCCCCAGCACCATCAGAACATTAGGTAAACCCTTCACTGGAACCTCTCAGTCTGGATCTTAGTGGGAAGAGGATGGGAATCCTCCATACTCTGTGATTCACTTTTGGAAGCTTCTAACCTGTGTTGATTCTTAAAGACTGAGCTGGCCTTGCATTCTTGTCTCAGAGACTGAACTAGCCTTGGATTAAACCAAACCTGATGGCTCTGCACTGTACATCTGCTCTGGGAACCTTGGGGTCTAAGACAGAGGGCTATGGTGTGAAGGAGTCCTTTGCTGTTTCTGCTCATGTGCTGCAGACAAGCAGAGACATCTGTTGCTTTTCCCAGTACTTGATGGATCCTTTCTTCACCCCTTTCCTCTCCAACACTCTCTCTCTGTTGTTGAATTCCCTCTGCTCTCTTCAGATCAGTGGTGGAGTGAACATGGGGCAATACTGAGCATGTAACTTTCCACACTCCTCACACGAAGATGTAGGACTGTGGCCGCCATTGAAGCAATGCAAGGGTGATGCTGGAGAAAGAGGAGGAGGAGGGGGAGGAGGGGGGAGAAGAGGAGGAGGAAGAGGGCAGGGAAAGGGAAGACGAAGAGAAACAGGAGGGAGATGGGGGAGAGGAAGGGGATGAGGAGAAAAAAGGAGGAGAAAGGGGAGCAGCAGCAATTGGGGAAGGGGAAGGAGGAGTAGGATAAAAATTGGGAGGAGAGAGGCTAAAGAAAGGAAGAGGAGGAGTAGGGGGAGGACTGTGGGGAGGGAGGTGCGGGGAAGCCCCGCCCATGCTTCCCAGCTGGCTCTGGGGCCAGCATGATGGCCTTTGTCTTCAGGGTTCCAGTGCCTACATCTGCAGTGAAAACTGGCAACTAGAGATACCCTAGACTAGGTTCTGGGAGAGAAAGTGTGAACCCAGAAGAATGGTGGCCACACTGTGTCTGTCCCCACCCCCCGGTTAGCTGTGATCCATTGTTTTTTCTGCAAGCCAGCAGGGGCTGGCAGTTGTTATTTTGGTACCTTTTCTCAAGTTTTAAAGGCAGGCTCTGGGGGGGTCTTAGCTGTCAGGCTTGTATTCTGTGGGAACCTGCTTTTCTCGACTCAGGTCTTTTAAACTGTAATATGGGGTTATTTCTGTACCCCGAGATCTACTCCATTAGTACCTTAGCACTCTGCTTCCAGGGCTGGAAGTGATAAAGAAAATTCAATGGATGCCGTTGGATGAGAGCTGTAGTTTTCATTGCGTATTAAAGAGCCTTTAGCTGTCTCTGCCTGTCATCTCTGAGAAACGCTAACATCCACAGCATGTCACTTAGGAAACCAGAGGAAATATCCGGTCTCTAAATCTGTCTTCAGGGATGGAGTTACTAGGGACTGGTCACCAGGGATCCTGCCCAGCACTCAGTGTAATACATATTGAAGAACGCAAACATAATTAACACATAAGTCATAGATTATGTGCTGCCAGAATCACTCATTTTAATATATCTTTTCAAAGTGACAAAATTGCCCTGAGGACATGCAAGAGCAAGCTTGATAAGAAAACACTATAAATAGTGAGGGAATAAAAAGGGATGTTGGGTTTAGAAAAATGGGGGGAAAAGCATGTTCCCAACCCCAATTTTATAAATGCTTCCTTGTCTGCTGGCAGCAGATTAGTTATTGCTAGATATGGACACATACTACACGAACACACACGCACACACATACACATGCATACTTCACACAAGTCTTATTCAAATATGAACTATTTCTAATTATTGCTGGCTATAGACTACCCTTTCAACCCACACCCAGTGTACACATGCCTACAACACACATAAAAATCCATCCAAATTGAAAACATTTCTCATATATTCGTAAGACATAGACTCTAACAGCTTGTCCACCTAATAAATCATTCAACAGCTAACCGAAAGTAACGGACCTACAGACACAATAAGGCAACAGCAATGGAGTCCAACTCCGCTTCCCCAACTGGGAACCTTTCAAAGCTAAGACAAAAAGGCAGAATTGAGACCCAGAACTCAAAATCAAAAGCAGAGTTTGCAGTCTTTGCTGCCCATCATGAATGCCTATACCTCCTGGAGACAGGACCTTTCAAAGGAAGCCCTAGGAGAGCCTGAGCTCTGAATCTAAACACTAATGCATTTAACACACAAGAAAAGCACAAGCGTGAGCCAGCACCAGGCACAGAAAAGCAAGACACTGTTTCAGAGGCAAGACTGGAGTAATGTCGCCAACTTATAAAAAAACAGGCGGCTCACTCTTTCCTACCTCAGATGCTAAGGGTATACGTGCCAAATTGTTCTATTTTGAAGAAACACATGCTCAAAACTATGAAATACCTGCTGCCATATGTGGGTGAGATCTACCTGCCTCTCGTTGGTGGAACACTCTGAAAGGGGGTGGAGTGGGCCAGGGGCCTTCAGTGTTAAACCTGAGAAGTGGTTCATATGCTTCCCCTAGAATGACTAATGAGGGTCAGGAACTGGCCTCTAAGTGGAATTGGGGGTCTGTCGCATGAGCACTGGAGTTTCAAGCCTCTACCCTTTCAAGCCTTTCATACATACAGCTCAAAAGTATAATTGTGGCCTAACCCTCAACTTTGGCCTTTATTCAAACAACTCATTGTTCCTGCAGTGATAATAAAGTACCTACTCAGTGTCTGAGCCAGGGAGCCTGTAACATCACAGACAATCACTGGACTCAGAGTCAAGAGGAGAATCCCAACATTACAGATAATTATCTGATGACGGGACTGCCAGGATGGGGAGGCGGCACTGAAAGAATGCTCAGAGGGCAAGGAAGTCTTTTCTGTCGAGTCAGAGGTGTGCATGTGGTCAGTTTGGGGGTGAGGAAGACAGAGCCGGCCACATATGGAACGGTGTTTTTGTCAGGGAGGTCTGTATGTACGCCTTCAAAAGGTCAGAACTAAAGATGCAGCGGCCCAAACTGGGATTTTAAAGCACATTCCTAGTTAAGTATATGCTTTTCTCCTTGACTGACTGAAGTATTTATTTTAATGTCATGTCACTTCCATCTGCCAGGCACGACCTGGGCTCTGTCCTACAGCAGTCAAGGGTCCTGAGCCAGCAGACTCCATGGCCAAGTACAGCCTTAGGGGTACAAGAAAACTCAACACTGTGGTGTCCAGAGCATTGAAATAATGACCATGTACAGTAGTACACACTGCTCTGTGCGACTCACACCTCTCTTTCCTGGGCACTAGCAGTCCTTCCTGTTGAGGTACATCTTTTGAGGTGTGTGCATATGTATGTATTTGTATGATATGTATGTGTATGCTATGTGTGTATGTATGGGTGTTTTGTGTGTATTGTGTGTTGTGTGTGATTGGTATGTTATGTGTGACATGTGTATATGTATGGGTGTGCATGATATATATATGTGTATGAGTCTGCGTGAGTATATGTCCATTTGTTCTTAAAGACATGTGCACATTGTTATTGATGGGTGTTTTGTTTTCTTCATAGGTAGTTCATTGTGCTTGTACCACATCTGGTACAAGCAAGAACTCTGGTCCAGCAAGCCAAGGCCACATTTACCTGAACACACATGAATGAAACCTGAATGAATGTGTGTGAGGATTTTTTGAGAATATATACATCTATATTTATACCTTTAAGCATGCATATGGATACAGACACATATATACATACATATATGCATATATATGTACATTTACACATATATGCGTATATACTGTCTTAGGGTTTCTATTGCTGTGAAGAGACACCATGACCATTAGGACAACTGTTATAAAGGAAAAATTTAATTGGGTGGCTCACTTACAGTTCAAAGGTTCAGTTCATTATTATCATGGTGAGCCGTGATGGCATGCAGGCTGACATGGTGCCGGAGAAGGAGCTAAGAGTTCTACATCTTGATCAGCAGGCCACAGGAAGTGAACTGTCTCACTGGGTGTGGCTTGAGCATAGGAGACCTCAAAGCCCACCCTCACAATGACACACTCCCTCAAACAAGGCCACAATAGTGCCACTCCCTTTGAGGGCCTTTTTCATTCAAACCACCATATACACACATACATACATATGTATACACACATTCATATATACTCATTTGCAGGAGCCAGGTCCTGCTTCTGAGCACATACACATAATTTACATCACTAAGCACTAGCAGATAGCTTATGGGATTTCTCATCCACAGCACCTGAAGACGTCTGGAGCCCTGGGCCCCTATCAGCACTTACAAGACCACTCAGAAATTTTTGTGGCTGTGACAGGGCTGGCTAGGGTTGGTTTCCACTCCTCACTGCCTGACTGCTTAAGTGGCTCTGCTACCATGGGAGATTCTGACTCCTCTTCCATAGACCTTCGGCCCGTAACCTTCACCCTTGTCCTGTGAGTAAAGTCGATGGTAGACTGCCACAACCTAATCCAGGGTACAGACCTGTCAGGAAGGAAGGAATGGGTCACTCCTCCAGGGAAGGAACCAAGGCCTGCTGAAGTGCTTGCTGAAGGTGTAGGGAGCACAGAACGGGCAGTAAAGAAAAGCAGTTATACATCCCAGCTAAGGCCATGAGAACAGTTGCAGAAATGAGGATTATAATTGACATGAGTGCCTCTGTCATATTTTTTTAAGAATGTGTCTGTGCATGTATTTTTGTTTTCTTTCCTTGATTTCTTATCATATAATGTGACATCAATTAAGGGAATATCAGTGGTTATCATATTAAAGTTTGAAATAATAAACAAATGTCCCTCAAGGGATATTGCCACTGATTCTAAATTTATAATGCATTTGAGGTTGTATGTGGCATAGTTATATCCTGTTAGGTGTAATTATGACCTGGTTATTGTTTTCATTTGGAAATTAAGCATGACATAATATGATAAGATTGTGTGTCAAGTAGACAAGGGTGTACTTGTGATGGCTATTCTTTTTTGTGTGTGCACTGGTATTTTGTTTGCATGTGTGTCTGTGTGAGGGTGTCTGGTACCCTGGAACTGGAGTTACAGACAGTTGTGAGAGGCCATGTGGGTGCTGGGAATTGAACCTGGGTCCTCTGGAAGAACAGCCAGTGCTTTTAACTGCTGAGTCATCTCTCCTGACCTCTGTGAAGCTATTCTTCTTTGTCAACTTGACTACATCTAGAATTAACTGAAGTCCAAGCAGATGGGAACACCTGTGAAGGACTTTTCTTAATTGAATCTTTTGAGGTAAGAAGATACACACATCTTCAATCCAGATCTTTTAAGGTGGGAAAATCCACCTCTATTCTGAGCCTCACCTTCTGCTGGCAGCCTATATAAAGAAGGAAATTTGCTGTCTTTGCCTGCTTGATTTCATCCTTGCTGGCAAGTCCATTCCTTCACTGGCATTAGAGCCTACTTCTTTAGGATTCCAGTGTGTACTGAAGACCAGTTAAGACCTCAATCTTATGGACTGAACAACTACTGGATTCTTGGATCATTCATTAGTAGACAGCCATTGTTGTACTAGTTGGACCACAGCCTGTAAGCCATTCTGTGTGTGTGTGTGTGTGTGTGTGTATGTGTGTGTGTGTGTGTATGTGTGTGTGTGTACATGTATATACATATATATACATATATATGTATATATGTGTGTATATTATGTATATTCATTGTATTAGCTCAGTTCCTCTGGAGAACCCTGACTAACACACCAGGCAAGAGACAGCTCCTCAGAATATCAGTCCCCAGGACACAGCAGAGAATATCTGCAGGTTCTTAGCCAGGGTATCAGTCAGAGATCTCTAGGAAGCTAGGGGAAAGCTGGCACAGCATGCAGACTGGAAGTGCTGGGGGATAGGGAGTGAGGGGAGAGAGTCCCGCTGGCTTCGCTGTGGAATGACTTAAGATTTTTCTTCTTTATGATGGTGTGAGAACATCACATATTCAGTAAAAGCAGAACCACGAAGTTTGAATTTTGACAAGAGGGTAAATAATCTCTAAGGGCTGTGTTGTTAAGCCAGTTAAGTTACTAAGCACATTTTTAACATCTTTGATTTATGGTTCGTTTATCTATATGTAACCTTACCTGAAATCTGGATCTGGACGGTGGGAAAACCTCATCCTGCAGCCAACCCTCAAGAATACTGGAAAACACGGAGCTTGGCAGCTGATGGCTCCTGAAAGATAAGGAAGACAAACAACTAAATTCAAAAGGAACACAGTAACACAAATCCCTCTCTGGAACAGAAGACCCTTGAAAACAATCCAATGATTTCTCCACTACTGGAGGAAAAGAAATCAATCCAGAATTCTATACCTGGCCTAAAGACCTTTCAAGGGGAGCATTAAGTGAAGATATTTTCAACCAAATAAAATCTGAGACGATTTATTGCCAGCTAATTACAGAGGTAGGGACACGAGGAAAGTGCCTTGGGCTGCAGAGCACCGATAACAAGTAAGAACCGTGATCTACAGGAAAGAGAGAGCCAGAACTAATAAATACAGGAGCGAAGCCGCCGCCAAGCACGAGAGTTTCTGTTTTTCCCTATCGCATCTTTTTCAAAGAGAAAATTACCTGGGAGTTTCTCATAAAATTAAAGATGTTCTTACCCTCAGGTTCTGGAAACCTTGGTGTTTACCCAAAAGACATGAAAGTGAAAAGGCACAAAAAGTGTTTGAGTGTATTTTCCAAAATAGCAAGCGCCTGATCTAGGAGGTTGACCAGGCAGGAGGTGGGCAGAGGTGCCTCCCCTCGGGTCCTGCCCACTGTTACTCACCTTTCTCAAGCAGAAATAAAAACCAATGAGCTCCTGGCAGGGTAACATGTGCATCTCAAATACCTGAGGTTGAGAAGTGTCCAAACCTAGATCCACATTTATGCGCTGCATGATTTCTTAGACAGAACTCCTCTGAGGAGACAGAAATAGGGATGCAAGCTGAGTGTCTGTCAATGTTATTCCACTAGTTGCATTTCTGTCGCTGTGATAAAACACGCTAACAAAAGGCCACTTAGGGAAGAGAGGGTTTATTTCCCTTCATAGTGCCAGGTAACAAATGTTCCATCATAGTGGAAAAAACGGCAGGAACTTGAAGTGTTAAGTCCTCTCACATCGTAGACCAGAACAGGGAGCAGTGAGTGCACACAAACTTCCTGGTACTCAGCTCACTTTCTCCACTCTTGCACAGTCCAGTGACCATCCCATGAAATGGGGCCTTCCATAGTCATTTAGGCAAACAAGACAATTCTCCACAGACATGCCCATAGGCCAACTTGATAAAGACAATCCCTCAATGAGGAATTCCCAGGCGATCCTAGGTTGTTTCAAGCTGACAATTAAAGCTTGCCACCACACTTGGGTCTCACAAAGTTCAGGTTTCAGTTCAGTGAATATCCAAGCCTCTGCTTCCTGGTGTTACCAGACTGAATAGCCCCCAGGGCCTACTCCTGACCCGGGCCTCCCCAACTCCATGGTTCCCTGTCCAACTATCTAATTCAACTGATTAACCAGAACTAGGAAGCTGGGGTTTGGCATTCCCAAGGTCTTCTCTTTTCACTACATCAGAAAACTCTTTTTCACTCACACAACATTCAGCTAATTCTCTCCGGTCTCTGCTCCCAACATCACTCAAACCTGCAGTCCATATTTCCATGACCTACTTGCCATCGTCTGAGCAGCCTGAGTAAGCCATAATGAGCAAGCCAGTCAGCGCCACTCCTCCATGGCCTCTGCTTCCAGTCCTGTGCCCACGGTCCTGCCTTGAGTTCTTGCCCTGAATTCTCTAAGTGATGGAATGTGACCTGGAAGTTGTAAGATGAAATAAACCATTTCCTCCACAAGTGGCTTTTGGCTGGTGTTTTATTACAGCAGCAAAAGGCAGCCTCGGAGGTCTGCTAAGTGCCCAGTAAGCATTCGACTACGATTTCCAGCGTGTGAGTCCCATCATTTTGGTATAAAGATTTCAAAAGAGAAAATAAAGTGACATGCGTGGGCTCCATTGGGGCAGCCTGACTCTTCGCCTACTCCTCACATCATGAACGTGACAGCATATTGATATCTATTGTGTTTCTCCACAAAGTAGGCTCAGGTGGTGATGCAAAGCACCGTTAACTAAAGGATCCATGGTGTCAAGCTGCATTTTCTTAGCAGGCTACTAACTAAATAATATGTTGGCCCTTAGGCAAATACTCTAACTGGAAATCCTTCCAGCAGGAGGGCTCCTGTGTTTCCAATCTCACCCCCAAAGCAGGGATGTTACAATTTGCAATTCAGAAAGTCTTTTACATCTTAGTAACCATGCATAAAAATTAATTCAAGCAAAACCTAATTTAGAATAATAATAACATGCTCTCCTAATGTTCCGACATTAATCATAGCTAAGACAGTTACTATAGCAGCACATTGGAATTTATTGAAATACCAGAATTCGGCGGAGAGCACTCTCTTCAGAGAGCGCCACTGTTGGTTTAAGTGAGAGGAGGAAACAGGCAAACAACTTCTCTTTCCCAGGAACTAATTTAAGGTTCAGGATAGCCCCCATCAGAAGTAATAAAGCTGTGTTTGCTCTGGGTGGGGTGACCTTTGTTTCTTATGATGAGATTAGCTCTAAGTTTGTGTTCTGTGCCTCAGCTTTTTGCTCATAGACAGGAAAAAGCAGGATCACAGAGTCATGTTGAAGGAGGAAGAAACCCTGCATGCAGCACAGCCACTCCCCTTCTCGGTGCACAGAAAAGTCCACCCTCCCACCTCCCCAGGAAAAGTCAAAGCCAGTCCTCTAGGTCAGAGCAGAAAGTGTAGATTCATGTGATCAAGGAAAGCTTATGGACTGTCACAGCGCCCGATTCTTCTCTGCTGCTCCTGTTGCCAAATGACCCACAGGAGCTCTTCTGGCAGCCAACTGCTTAGGGTACCTATCCTTCCTCTGTGAGTTCCCCAGCTCAGGGAATGGTAGCACCCACATTTGGAGTCTTCCCTCTGCACTTGAATTTCTCCTAAAATGCTTTCACACATCTACTCAGTCCAGATAAGTTGACAGTGAAGATTAACTCATCTGTAAATAAAATCATCAAGGGTGTAAACCGTGGACTTGAGGTTCTTTCCCCGTGCTTAATTCTCTAGAGATTTCCCACATCTGATTAAACATATCGAAGTGCAATGTCATTTATTGCTGAGCTATATTCCATCCTGCATATGTCTCTCAATTTATTTAAGCATTTGATCATTGAAAGACATGTGGGTTTTTTTTCTCCATTTTGGAGCCATTATAAGTAATGCATCTATGAATATTCATACACGGGTTTTGTACAAATATAATGTTTTATTTCTCTGGGAGAAATGTCTGAGTGACTTTTCTGGATCATGTGGTGACTGTGTAGACAGTTACAGGAACCTGCCAAGCTGTTTTCCAGAGTGTTTCATGTCACATTCCCATCATATGCAATGGAGGACTCAGTCTCAGCAGCCTTACCATAGTGTGTCTCGACAGGATAGCTGAGTGTGGTGGTACCGTTACACTTCTTATTGGCTAACAGGGTTCAGCATCTTCGCACGTGCACTGCTGACATTTTCAGACTCTGTAGTTGAAATACCCTTTTCCCATTGTGCAATTATTTCTTTTACTTACACTGAGTTAAGAGGGGTCTTCATGTATTATAGACTCTAGCCCTCTATCTATATAGTACAGATATTCTCTCCCACTCTAGTGTCCTCCCTGTACTCTTCACTGGATTTCCAAGACACACTGTGCGTTGTTGGGTGGTTTCTGATATCTTAAAGATCATACTTTTGGTGCTAAGTTTAAGAACTGCATGCTTCTCCCTAGATCTTAATAAGTTTCTCTTGTGACTTTTCAATAAAAGTTTGCAGCATTATATTCTGCTCTTAAGTCTGTTGTTCATTTGACAAATTTTGTGTAAGGGATGCATTGCTCAGGTTCACCATTATTTACATTTTGGGTCACTCTCAGAACACAGTCTTCACGCCAGGAAATTGTTTTTGTATGTCGAAAATCAATCAAGCCATGTTGCTGAAGATCCATTGCTTGTCTTTCTATTGTGTTCTATAGACCTACACTTCATCTGTTGGCCAACACCGTCACCTTGGCCACATTGCTGAAGGTCCATTGCCTTGCTTCTCTATTGTGTTCCATAGACCTAAGCTTCATCTGTTGGCCAACATAGCACTGCCATCTTGGGTTGTAGGCTTGTCTAGCATTATTACTTTAAGCATACTTTTAACCCCCAACCTAAGGGCATCCTCCACAGACACCATCACTTGAATCTGTCAGAAACTTAGAAAACCATCAATGGAGGCTGTGTAAACACCAGACCTGCAGCATCGAGAGCTTCACCTTAACAAAAACCTGCACTGAATCACCAGCCTGCTGCACTGGGAGGGGCAATGTGGAGCAGGGCAGAGCTGGTGCTCCTGAGAGCTTTCTCCTTTGCATCTATCAGATGTCAAAGCTCCCAAGATGAGACCAAAGGTAGGTAGGCAGAAGAGAGGTAGGAGACCAGTTTGTCAGAAGAATCCTCCGTGAGTCAGACTGGAAAACACTAGCTCAGAACATTAAACCCAGACTGCACGTGAGGGTCTGAGCACTCCCATCCCCTGTCTGCTCTGGCCTCTGAGCCCAGCCTTGTTCTGAAGGACTGGGTAGTTCTCTTTCATATCGCCTCTGTAGCCTAGCATAGACTTGTCTGGCAGTTAGTGAGGATCTAGCTTCCACTGTGGATGCCCATGGTGACCTTCAGCTTGCCTAGAATCTCTCCTGGTTTAGATATGAATGAGAATCAGGCTGAGTGTAGACACTGACACTCCTGAGGGAGGCAAGTGCACCCTCAAGCAGCACAGCCGGCGGGGGTCACATCATCTGTCGACCCCAAATTGAGGATGGGCTATCCATCATGCATGGACGGCTAACCTGGAAATGATATCGGAAAGCAATCAAGGTTCCATGGCAAATTTGCTACTGCAGCTAAAGCAGACAGCACGGCCTCTGTGTCACTCAAGACTGGAAGGCGGCAGTAGTTCAGAAATGCCAGGCACAGTCTTGCTGGCACTAGGAGGGAGGCAGAGGCAAGGCTGAAAATGACCATGGCTTCGGAGAGGAGAATTATTCTGTTGTGAGGGATACATAAAGCTCATTAAATGTTGATGCAGCAAGCCTCAAGGTCCCGATAACCCAGGCACACATGGCTGTCCTGGTAAAACACCTCCCAGATGGAGTGTGTGTGGCAGAATGAAGCAGGTTCATGGCACTCTGTGCTTTCCAGCCTGGCTTAGCATCAGCCACCCATTCAGAGCCAGAATGGAATTGCCGTGATCACACTGGCTTCAGCTACAAGTACCAGTTTTCTTTTACAGGCCCTGGTTATTCTAAATGCCAATGTTTATAGCCATAAATTAGTGTTGTACTCAGCCTTCATCAGAGAAATTCCTTATTGCCACAGGGTGGGGGGGAGGGTGGTTGCATGTTCAATGCACAAGCCTAAAATGGACCAGTAGAGTTGATACCCTACCTCTGTCTTATAATGTGGATAAGATCCAGCCCTTCTACAGAGCAATCTATGGGACTCTGGGTGTGTGCTGCCTAGTTTTATGTCAAGTCAACCCAAGGTAGACTCATTATGGAAAGGAAATCTCAGTGGAGAAAAATGTCCTTTCCAGGGTGGTCTGTGGGCAAGACTGGGGCATATTTTCTTGATCGATGATGTGCCAGAGCCCAGCTCACTGAAGACAGAGTCATCCCTGGGATGGTGGGCCTGGGTGCTATAAGAAAGCAGGCTGAGCAAGCCGTGAGGAACAAGCCAGTAAGCAGCACTCCACCTCTTCTTCAGTTCCTGCCTCCAGGCTCCATCCTGACTTCCCTCATTGCTTGACTGTGATATGGAACTGTGAGCTGAAATAAACCCTTCTATTCCCAAGCTGCATTGGCCATGATCTCCATCATAGCAATAGAAACCTTAGTGAGGTGGGATGGTGGTGGGAAGGCCCTGTGTGTGTGCCTTTGAGCCAAGAGCCGTGCTGGAGGGGATAACAAATGCTGTTCAGAACTTAAGGATAAAAACTAAGGATAAGAACAGTGATTATTGAGAACTCAGCCGTAAATGGGACATCCATACAAACTCCTGCCAAAGGTCAGGAGAAACATCTGTCCAAACTCCTGCCAAACTTTAGGGAATATCGCAGAAGCAGAGGTTCAAAGAGCATGAGAGCTGGGGACAAGGGTGGAGGTGGTGTGAGCAGCGCTGCCTTCTGAACACACACGGCCGTTGCTCTCATGAGCTCACTGCAGCTGCAGGTATCTGTACAAGATCCAAATAGAATCATGCCAACAAGATGGAACCACTTTTCAGCAGGCAGCACAAATTGGTCAAATGAAGGCGGAAGGGAAACATGTTGGGAATATTGGGGAAGGGGCAAGGAGAGCTGGGGTGGGTAAAATCAACATATACACTTACAAATTGCCAAAGAATAAATAAAAGGCTGATAACCTCTGATACTTATCTTAGACAGTGAGATGCCATTGATGAATATTCTAGGAACCCACCAGGATGCAGCCACCCTTAACTGCGACACATAAAAGAATGCATGCATTTGCTGGTGACATCGACATGGAAGGCTGCCTGCTCAAAGGAATGCCCACTCTTTTTTAGACATTCCCACAGCAGCCCCACCTCTTCCCTGAACCCCCACTGAACTGCTTGCAGCTTCACAAGTAATCAAGCTTTGCCTCCAAAACAGCACAGCAGCACTAGGTGCGTCTGCTATATATAACCTGCAGCCACCCACCACACACTGTGCACAGTATCCGGGGCTTTTCCAGACCAGGCTCGGCACCTTCTGAGATTCTCCCAAACACACCATTAAGGTGTCATGGTTGTTATCATGCTTTTATTTTCATGCTTAAAGAAATATTGTGTGTCCCCTTCATCTTTAAAATAGCTGCCTTTAAGATACTTTCCAGAGGAAAGGTGAGGTTCATTTTGAGCAAGAGATGCCGCAGTTTTAAGCCTTATCTGCCAAACCACCTCTTTCTATTGACAAAGTATAATCAGCCTTCAAAATAAAGAAGGGTACACCCAGAACAATGACGAGAGAGCACAGCCTTAATTTCCCACCATTAGTAGGGAATAAAGTCTCTCTCAGGTACAAACAGATAAAACATCAGGGCCTTTTAATGGTATGTTTGTAGCAGGGAAGAAAATATGAAAGTCTCCCTTACAGCAGACCCTCCCCCTCCATTTCCCACCTGCTTTGGCGAGTCCCTTTTCCATTAGTGATGGGAGAAATGCATTAATAAATTGCTGCATTTCTGAGATCTGTACACAAAGTTCTGAAATCTTAAAATTCTGCTCTCAGGCAGTCATCGTGGGAAGAGGAGCATGAAAAAAGAACCGGGCTATCATCTGTCCCATCAGACAGAAAACACCAGAGAAGAGCATGTGCTAAGAGGAGTCTAAGTGGGGTCTTCAGGAATTGGAAAGATTCTGAGGGATAATGTGCTGATGCCTGCTCCATCCAGTGTGGAGTGAGAGAGAACAGAGGCTGAGCCTTGAAGGAGCATCACCTGGCACTTCCTCTGCCCCTTCCTCCTGCCACTTCTGTAAGAGAAGTTACTTCACCAGGAAGGACTGCCTTCCATTCTAAAGCAAGACCTCACAACAAGATGAAGATGTCCCTGAGAGGTCCAAGGTGTCTGTCACATGAATACTTTGGTTTCCCAGTGCACGTGAAAGCTATGCTTCTACTATACTGGTATCTATTAAACACACAAAGGCACTGCCCCAAAATGTATGTACTTTCATTTAAAAGACTTTATTGTGAACAAGGCCCATGGTGCTTGGGGGCTTCAGAGCTATCAACTTTGTGCTGTATCAGACAAAGATCAGCATTGACTCTGAAACATAAAGGGCCTTATTTGGGAGTCTGAGGGATTGCAGTTTAGGGGGTGCTGAACTGATATGTTAGTGGGGTCTCAGAGTCCTCTGAAGAGAAGCAGAATGAAGGTTAAGAAAGCCACTGTTGCACACGTTATTCTGAAAGAATTAGAACTATTGTAATGACGTGCTAAAGCTCACAAATCCATAACTGATAATTCTAGAACAATCTTGGCTTCAGCTTACACACCAATTGGGGCAGCAGAGAAGCTCCAAGAATGGAATCTAATGTTGTATATAGGTAGCCAGTGTGACTCTACCTTAGGTACAGCATTCCACAATGTCACAGCCAAGGAAGATCTTGTCTCATTGCTGATAAGACTGCTGACTTATGGAAAGGGTATTCCTGGAGGTGGGGGTGGCTTTGATAATGTCTTACTATATGAAGACAATGATATTCATTTTGCCTATCAACTTTTCAGAATTCTCTGTAGAGGGCAATGACCCTACATTGTCACCTGATAGCATTCTCAGACCTTCCCTTGGAACAGATTCCATCTCAGGACATGACTGTACCCCTCTGCAAGAGTGCTCCCACTCTGCTTGAGCTCTTCCATGGTACTACAGTGAATCAGAGTCAGCTCTGGGCACCACTGCCAGCTCTGACCTCCAGTCATCTGCTTCTTCCAAACCGCTGTTCATCTTGATGTTTCAACCTCCTGCCTGGGATCACAGCTGTCTCAGTGGTGTCTAGGGCAAAAAAGTCCTTCCTGGGAAGTTCTTCCACGCAGAACCACCACCTATGACACCACCTATGATAGTCCTACGAAAAGTAATTTTTAGATAATGAGGTTACTCACCAAACGTCACTTGATCCTTGAGCTAGTGACCCAGAAAGCAGGTAGCAAAGTGCCCCATGGCTACAGAAGTGGCTGGCAGGAAAGCATCCTCAATCTCCTTGTACATTTCCACTGAGATCTTGTGTGATCAGGTACATTGCTAAGGAATATTGATACCAAGAAATTAATCTTTTCTACCAATGAGCAGTAGATCTCAACACCAGGATAAAACCATGCCATAAACAGATGTCCTCTCATCTGGTTTCCTTGTTCACTGATAGCATGATTTGAGTAGAACAGTTATTGTCCTCAGTGGTCCCCAGGACTTTTGGAACAGCAAAGATCATGAACTCCTAACAAGAGAGCTGGCCTGTGCTTTGAAGTCTTGAAGCTAGACATTATCTTCTCCTTCTTCTCTATGACAGTCCTGGATGACATCTTTGTCCAATGGAAAGCTATTCCATCTATGTGGGAAATCTGCTAGTGGCTACAGTACTGTCATCAACAATTTTAGTGAGACCTTTGAAAAGCCTGCTCTGTGCAACTCCTGTATTGGCACTGACTACTTCACCAGCGTCCCTGTGGTATAGAGACATGTTTTCCCTTCAACCTCATGAGCCAACCTCTGATAGTTTTTGTTCTTTCATCTTCAAGATTCTTACCTCTCTTAGCCTTCACAGGATTAAGGGGCATGGTGGATCTTTCTATGTGTGTATTTGTGTGGTGAGAGTGTACATATATGTATGTGTACATGGAGGTCAGAAGTCAACCTCGCAGGATGTCCTTCTTCAGGTTCCTTCTGTATTTCTTTGAGACAGCGTCTTTCACTGGCCTGGAATTTACAAGCCAGACTGTTATGGCTGGCCACAGGCTGGCCTCCAGAGCCAGGATCTGCTGGGTGTCTGCCTCACTAGCGCACACACCACACCTAGACTTGAGGATCTTGTTCTGGTCTAGGCTGTGGAAGAGGGGAATGCTTGCTCTACAAACCACTGAGGTTTTCCCCACATCAGCAATGGCTGCCTCTCTCATCATTCACTGTTCACTGTCTGGCATCTCCTTCCAGAACCTTCCCTGTTCATTAGGCTAGCTAGTGGAGGAGAGGCCTCAGTTTTGCTCCCGCTCAGCTGTGAAATGCTTTCCTCAGTAAGTGGAATCATTTCCAGCTTTGGCTTGAAATGGAAGTTGTGACAGACCTTTCACCTAGTGCTTAAAGAACACCACCAGGAGACTAACTCGTCAGATTTCAGTACTTATGCTACATAGTGGGGCAGCCAGAGAAGGAGACTGGTTTGCAGAGTGATCAGAACTCAGACAGCGTTTGCTAGTTCACAGGTAGTTCACGGTACCTCAAACCCATGAAGGCAATAGAGTCCCAGACCACCATGACAGGCAAGATCACCATAAATTGCAAGAACTACCAAAATGTGACAGAAGCACAGAATAAGAACAGAGTTCCCTTGGACATGGAATCTGAGAAAAGCACTGTATCAGCAAGACAAGACAAAAGAATCAAAATAAAACAGTGTGTGTGTTTTCCACTTCCTGCCACACTGACCATCAAGGGACTCTGAAAGCATCTATTCTTTAATATGCAGGGGTTTGTTTTTAGTAAGAAAAGTTCACTTCCACATACAGGTTCATGGGCAGTGCACCACGGGATGAAGGGTTTGGAAAAGAAGGAGGCAGGCTGTGGTTGCACTTCCCCTCAAGGTAAAGAGAGTCATTAAGAATGCATTTGGCCATGATAGGTTGAATTCATTTTAACTGGCATAAATAGGACACATGAGCTATTCAAATGTCTGAAGAGTGCCGTGGAATGAAATATTGATCATATTCCGTGGCTCTGGCAGGAGGGACCAATAATTTGTTTTCTCTGGGCATTAATGTTTGGTGGTGCCAGTAATGAATTATAAATGGCCAGCTCATCTCCTGCATCCACTTTTATTTACCTATAGACTCTGGGATAAAATTTATCAAAGTTTAGATGCAGAAAAGACTTAGTGTTAAACTCATAAGCCTTTAAGAATTCTGACCTGATGATATGTATTTTAGAGGGGGTATATTGGTGATTAACAACCTATTTGATTGGTTGGTTGGTTGACTAATTAATTAAATGAAACAGCAGCTTACATAGCCCAGGATAGCCTCTACAGAGCTGAATGACCTTGAAGCTCGGATTCTCTTGCTTCTGGCTCCTGTACCCTGGAGTTATAGGTATGGCACCACAATGAACTCACAACCCATGTTAGCAAATCTAGGAGCTGGACGTGGTGGCTCAGGCTTGTAATCTTAGCTACTCTGGATACTTGAGACAGGGAATCCCAAGTTCAAGACCTTTATGATCTACAGAGTGAGTTCAGGATCAGCCTGGGAAACTTTAACAGACCCTATCTCAAAATAAAAAAATAAAATAAAATAAAAAAGCCTAAAAGGATGGTTTGGATTCTGTTTAGTGCTTGCCTGATGTGTGCTAAGTCTCAAGTTCACTCCCTGGTATCATTAAATACCCTTCAGAGTTACTATTTCTTTGATTATAGGTTTTATTCTTGAATTCAAAGCTGTGTAATAACTCATTATTTCTATCATGTACCTTTAAAATGGGTGTAGTCCTGCTGCGACAGAGTGGCATTGTGGGAAATCCTGCCTGGAGTAGATGTCCAAGCCCTCCCCCTGGAGAGAGCATTGCTGATGTGACCTTCACCTGGTGTAATTCCCCTGGAGACCCCAAATCAGTAGGATTTTCCTTTACTACAATGAAAAACCACCTTGGGATGACTGACATTCAGGATCCCCAAATTGTCACATGCAGATGTGGGTGGATTTAGTAACTTTCATCTCCAGAGAATTTTGAAGCCCTTTTTCTGACACTGGATTTTCAATTCATGTAAAGATGAATTCTCAAGTAACAGGATTGAAATCCCATCCAGGCACTGTAATCCCACTCCACTGACAGCTCCTTTATTCAGGCAGCTTCTATGAATGTGTTTGTACCATTCCCAGTATCCTTCAGTGTCCCATCCCCTTGTATACACACACTGGGACTCAGGTGCTGGATCCACAGTTGTAAATGTTCATGCTCATGACTCTGGAGCTAGCCTTCCTCTCTGATGCAAGCAGAGGAGAGAAAGAGAAAGAGAGAGAGAGAGAGAGAGAGAGAGAGAGAGAGAGAGAGAGAGAGAGAGAGAAAGGAAAGAAAGAGAAAGAGAGAGAATAAGGTGGAGTGAAGACCTGTGTGTGTGCATTTCCTTTGAGAACACAATCATCATTTAGTAGTTCTCAGTCAATATTACACACAGTTGCAAAGCCAATTCCCAATGTTTCCTCCTTCCAATGTCTGCAAAAAATAAAAATAAAAATACTAGCCTTTAGCCTCCTTGGATGTTTTTGAATTTACGTACAGACACCATCAAGTGCTTCCTCTCACTTTCATGACCACTTCCTCCCACAGCAGCAGTAAGCCTCAGGATTAATCCTCTTCAGAGCACCCTCAACATGTCTCCTTCCCTTCCTTCTGCATCTGTGTGCTGGCCCCCTACCCGGCATCACCCACTCATCTGTGCAGGAACCCTACTGACTCCCTTGTTCTATGTCTAGCTTCTTCCACTCATGGCATCCTCTAACCAGAATCACAGTTCCATAAACATCAACCCAATGGAGCCATTGCACCACATATCCTAGTGGCTTCCTCCAAAGCTTGAAATCCTTACCACAGTACCAGCCTGCCCACCCATCTGTCTGTCTACCCACCTGTCTGCCCACCTACCTGCCTGAGCTCATCTCCTGGATGGACTTCTCTTTGCTCAGCATCTCCACGAGCCACAGATCAGACCCTTCCATCTGGTATGCCTTTCTCAGCTCTTCCACACACTCATCTTTACACTTGCCTTCAACATGCTCTTACATCACAAGCCTGTGTTTACACTTGCCCTCAACCCTCACCAGCCTGGGGAGAATAGCTTTCTCTGAGCACTTAGTGCCTCCTTTCTGAATGACCTATTGGTCCTCAGTCCCTGAGCAATGCTCTTCCTCACCTGAGCAATCTTCATTCTCCCCATGGGTTGGGGTTTCATACTGTGTGGTGCTTGGCCTGCACCTCAGGGTGATGGGCAGTATAATCAGTACCCAGCTCACATGCTTGTAGCACACATCCACTCCACACTGACCTCTGCTGTGGGATGGTCTGTATGTCAAATTGCTCTGATTGGTCAATAAAAAAAACACTGATTGGCCAGGGGCCAGGCAGAAAGTAGGCAGGACAAGGAGAGAGGAGAATTGAGAGAACAGGAAGGCAGAAGGAGACACTGCCAGCCGCTGCCATGACAAGCAGCATGTGAAGATGCCGGTAAGCCAAGAGCCATGTGGCAAGGTATAGATTTATAAAAATAGATTAATTTAAGCTGTAAGAACAGTTAGCAAGAAGCGTGCCATGGCCATACAGTTTGTAAACAATATAAGTCTCTGTGTGTTTACTTGGTTGGGTCTGAGCTGCTGTGGGACTGGCAGGTTAGAGAGATTTGTCCTGACTGTGGGCCAGGCAGGACCAGAAAAACTCTAGCTACAAATGGCGCCCAACATGGGGCAAAAGTTTCCACCTAAAACCTGAGTAAAAAGATTCTAAAACAGAGTTAAAAACAGTTCCTAGTTGTCTCTTTCAAGCTAGCGACAGCCTGTGTGTTTGAGCTACTATGGCGGGTTCCTGGCATATACGTATGGCGGGAATGAGGCCTCTGCAAGTGGCACATTAAGCTGCATGGTGGATTTAGCCTTTGCTAGCACAAAACAAAAAGAGGTTTCTAGGCTACATGCTGCTTTGATAAAAGCATAGACCCACTATTTCTGAGAGTTGATGGCTCCCAGAGCTGGTGGAAAATGTACCACGGCCACGTTGGGAAGCTGAAGTGGGCGGAGTCAGCAGGCACAGCACCAGCGCCGTTTCAGGCTTAGAAGGCTGCAGTTTAAAGCAATAGGCTCAAGATAATATAAAAAATAAGCCACATAAAGATGGCTACCACATAGAGACTCTGGATTATGTCCTCTTTGATATTTGTAACCGAAGAAAAACATTTGATTGCAAAAACTGTTGAGTTATGCCAAAATGTATATTTTAAAGGTACCTTGACTTCAAAATTTGGATGAAAGGATATGTTGCTTTGGAAAGGAGGCTCTGCTTTTGTTTCCACAGAAAGCCAGAGGCTATGGATTTGTTCCAGATTAAGATACATCAGGTTTGACCAGCCAAGACCCCCTGAAAAACCTCTGATGACACCAAGGCTCAGATGAACCAATATCCAGAACCATTTCAAGGCAACTGGCTCAGACAATACAGCCTCACGGACTACTCCATAATCCTAAAATTTTCTTTGTGTCCCCATAAGATACAGCGCCCCCTTCCAGCAGGAAGTAGTAAGAAAAATTACGCCCAAATTCTCAAATATACCAAACTGACCTTTGAGATGTGTAAAAGTTAAAACCTTCCTCTTTTTTTTTTTTAAAAAAAAAGGGGGGGCTGCTGTGGGATTGTCCGTATGTCAAATTGCTCTGATTGGTCAATAAATAAAAAACTGATTGGCCAGTTGTAGCTCAAGTTTTCCTGCCTGGCCCACAGTCAGGACAAATCTCTCTCACCTGCCAGTCCCACAGCCACTCAGACCTGACCAAGTAAACACAGAGTCTTATATTGGTTACAAACTGTATGGCCGTGGCAGGCTTCTTGCTAACTGTTCTTATAGCTTAAATTAATCCATTTCTATTAATCTATACCTTGCCACGTGGCTCATGGCTTACCGGCATCTTCACATGCTGTTTCTCATCGTGGCAGCTGGCAGTGTCTTTCTGACTCAGCCTTCCACTTCCCAGCTTTATTCTCCTCCTTGTCCCGCCTATACTTCCTGCCTAGCCAATGGCCAATCAGTGTTTTATTTATTGACTAATCAGCAACACATTTGCCATACAGAACATCCCACAGCAGCCAGTGGCCAGGCAGGAAGTATAGGCAGGACTAACAGAGGAGAATAGAGAAAACAGGAAGGTGGAGAGAGACACTGCCAGCCGCCGCCATGACAAGCAGCATGTGAAGACGACAGTAAGCCACGAGCCACATGGCAAGGTATAGATTTATAAAAATAGATTAATTTAAGCTACAAGAACAGTTAGCAAGAAGCGTGCCATGGCCATACAGTTTGTAAACAATATAAGTCTCTGTGTGTTTACTTGGTTGGGTCTGAGCTGCTGCGGGACTGGCGGGTTAAAGAGATTTGTCCTGACTGTGGGCCAGACAGGACCAGAAAAACTCTAACTACAGACCTCTGCCTGTTTCAGTTGCAGAGAAGCACCATTAAGAATGCAGGACATAAAATTCTTCTTAGACTTTTCCTAATGTTCTACTGTGGATCTATAATGGATTCTAATTCAACACTGTGTGATGGTCACCACTTGGGTGCTGGTGAGAACAGTACACCACGGCAGGAGTACAGAGCGGATCACATCTCTCACCTCACTCAGCAAGCATGCAGAAAACAGAGTCCCACAATCTCCTTTGGAGACTCCCCTCCCAAGGACTTTAGTGTATTCGAAATGCTTCACCACTGCTCAACAGCTCCATGCTGTGACCACACTTTAGCCCACAGTCTTGATAGGACATTCAGCTAAACCATAGAAGGGATGGAATCATTGAAAAAAATGAATGGAGACCATGGCCCAAACCTCAGACAAGTTCCTGGGTCAAAGGAATGAGTCAAACAGTCCCTAACGCAATTCAGTCACTCTGAAGGAGAGGATGGCAGGAAGCCAAGCCTGGCTGGAGCCCCAGCCCCTGTTGGTGTGTCCTGTGACCCTGGTGAGGTCGTTTTTCCTCTCTGATGATATCTGTGAAATGGACCATGAGACACAAACATAAGCATCATTTGAGGGAGAAAGTCTACAACAGAACTAGCTGCACAGAGAAATCTTTTGACTCCACCCCCTCACCCTGAGAACTGTGGGTGAACACCGCCACTATTCAGGTGGGGAAATCAAGGCTCAGTATTGAACAGAAAGTGAAATTTACATGAATGTGCTTGCCTACTGAAGTTAGCTGTTAATCACTATGGGATGTTGGATCAGACACTCAACACAGAGAACTAACTCTCTCCCTCCCCCTGTACCCCATTCTTCTGTCACCTGTCCCCAGGGCTGTGCAGGGATGGGGGTACGGGCACTCAGTCTGGTGTGTGAACAACATCTCAGCTGCAGGTGGTACCATTCCCTGTGGCTTCTCACCAACACATAAAAGGAGTGTCTTGGTGGGAGGGGCTGACATTCTCACCTTGGTACAGAGGAAAACACAGCAGTGTGGATTTTAGTGGGGCAGAGAACAGGAAGCACAATGCACTCGCTATGATCCTGTGTATGGACCACATTATAGTAAGTTTTTTGTTGTTGTTGTTGTTTACAACCAAAAAAATGGGAATACCTGAAGGCAGAAAAAAGTCTTCCAAATGACTTTATGGACAGTCAAGCTCTCTAGAAGCTCACACTCTACTGTTATGTAGACCGAGATTCTAACTCTGACCACTGCACCATCCTTGGGCTCAGCCTCAGTCTCAGAGATGGTGACTGCCCGGTCTAGAATGAGATAAGGGGGGTCACCTCTCAGTGACTGAAAACTAGAGGAGACAGTTTCCTGGGAAGTGGCAACATCTCCATCCTGTAACCCTGGGCTGCATCTTTTGTGACAGTCTTGTCATTGTGTTAATTCCTTCTGAGAATGCCAGTTGATTCACTGCAGGTCCAGGGTCTGGACCAGGTACAAGGGGATCACGGATGCCTAAGACAGTCTCTAAATACAAGAAATATAGATAAGTTTCTCAGGAAGAGACACAAAGATAATGAAGCCACCAGTGTAGCCCAAGGCCGTTCTGAGTCAGCAGCAATTCAAGGACAAGGCAGGTGTTTCCGCAGCAAGGGCAGGAGAGTGCAGAGGCAGAGAACTGAATCCAGTAGCGTAGACTCACTTGGAGCCTGTGACAGAAAAGAGAGAGGGTCAGCAGGGGCTCAGGCGATGGCTCAGTTGGTAAAGTGTCTGCCATGCAGGCCTGAGGACCTGAATTGGTTCCCAGGACCTGCACAAAACGGCAGGCCTAGCGATGCACCTTGTGACCTAGAGCTGGGAGGAGGGGACAGCAGACCCCAAGCAGCTTCACCGACTTTGTGATCCCCAGGACAGTAAGAGACCTTGTCGCAGAGGAGGTGAAATGCATTCCTAAGGATGACTCCTAAGGATTCATGTGTGAGTACACACACACACACACACACACACACACACACACACACACACACACACACACACCTGTGTCTGCATGCATTAAAAGCGAAACACGAAAATTAGTTATGTAGAGTGAGCGTACAAACTCAGGCAATGTGTTTTGAAGGATCCAGATCCTAAGTACCCTGGACAGGCTATATGCCCTGTGGAGAGCCATCCTCAGGAGCCTGGAAAGACACTCTGACCCTTTAGATAATTGGAACTATTTCCACAGAAGGGGTTGAGGAAGACACAACTATGACAACATGCACAGGCTAGAAAGGAAGTTCAAGGTTGGGCAGAGGAGGGCAGAATCTGCTGCCAGCAGCTACTTCCTGATCTCTGCTCTTGCTTAGAGATCCATTTAACACAACGCTCGCCCTCCAACACTAAAAGCCACAGCAAGATCACCTGTTGGCCAATGAGGGCTGAGCAAAGATCCACAGGATACAGTGAACTCCAGAGGCAGGGAGACCAGCAGTGGCAGGAAGCAGCCCCGCAGAGGGGCCGGCAGGGGTGAGAACAGCCAGGGCAGGTCAGAAGCCTGGGAGATGAATGAAGGACACCACGTGGCAACTCAGCTGTGACACAGCACCCAGAGGACAGAGAAAAGGGAAATCTCAGAGCCTGTGAACTATGCTCTTCACAGTGGCCTCTGTTTACTGAGGCCTGACTCAATGTTTAGGATTCACTCCCCAATGCTGACCTGTAATGGCAGGGACACCAGGTGACAATAAACATCTGCTGGGAAGCTTGCCCTCCATAGGGCTTCGGAACTCTGAAGATGGTCCCCAGGGCCGTGTACACAGCCCTTTACTGTTTTCCTTGTCTCCATTCTGGGGGAACTCGGAGTCACTAACAACGTTTCAAGTTGTTCTTACATTGGCTGTTAAAGACTTAACCACCAACAATAAAATAATCTCTGATTTTAAATACGACCTTGTCTTGATTAAGGATGTGCGTACAATTATGGATTTGGCACTGATAGATAAAACCCTTTACCTAATCAAGATTATAATTGATATGTAAGTCTTTATTCAGAAATTGCTTTATCACATGCCATCCCACAAGAAATTCATAGAGCCATTCCAGACTAAGGGAGGCAGAGGTCAGCTTAGCCAGAGGGTAACATTACCTTTTGCTTTTGGGGGCTAGAAGCCAGGCATGTGCTTTGCTGTAGAGCAGGCAAGCAAGCCACTTGTTCTTTTCAGTGATGCCTAGGCATTGTATTGCCCCTCCCCCCACAGCTTTGTTTTCATTCATGTTTCAGAAGCTCCCCCATGAGGTGCTGGATACCTGAGCCTCTGATATGGTGCAGGTCTGGGCTGTCCTTGGGAGTGGCTGGCCCAGCTGCCCTTGCTGACTCTAGCCTCAGCAGCATTCAATGGAGCTCCAGTGTGGACCATGGAAGAAGCCACATTTGGTCCTGAATCTTTACCCAAAATGACACCTAAGCACAGGCTGCACCCCCCACCTCGTTAACCTTGGCTGGAGAACCTCGAACTGAAAATATTTGCAAATAACATTTGTGGCCCATTTCAGCAGCATGACAAACCCCTTATCAAGTGGACTGCCTCCTCAGCCTGTTTTGCACCTTTTACAGCATTGTGCTCATGGGCAGATAGTATTTGTTGACTCAAAAGTGCACTCGAAGCTATCATTGATACAAAACTCTGAAACTGAGAGATTTTTGACGTAAACAAGACTGTGGAGCCCCCAGCCACACTAGCCAGAGAAAGGACTCAGAGTGACCAACTAGCATGAGTGGGAGCAGTTGTGAATACGTCCAGACTAGTTGGAGCAGAGATGAGAGTATATTTCTGTAAGGAAGGCCCACACCAGTTCATTGCACAGACATTGCCTGAGATGAGAGGGTGGGGCTTCATGAAGTTGGGGGGCTTTGGGGTGGGAGAGTGGTCTGTATGGAGGCCCACTTTCTGCTTCAGGGTTGGTTGGGTTTGTGAGCAACATGGGTGGGGTAGGGCACCGAAGAGAAGTGACAGGTTTGAGTCAATGTTCCAATACTCGATGCTGAATCTGAGCAGTCCTTTGCTCTCAGCCACAGTTGGCCAGCTGATTAGCCTTCCCTCTCTGTGTTCCCTCCGTAGCCCAAACATTGTCATATGCTTATGGCATTCCAGATTTTTGTCTTACTAATATTTTCCTAGCAACTCGAGCTGTTTACAATGATTATGTTTTTAAAAAGAATTTATTATGTTTATTCTTTTTAATTATGTGTGTGTGTTGAGTATGAGCCCGAGAATGAAGGCACCCACAGAAGCCAGAAGAGGGTGTTGGATCCCCAGGAGCTGGAGTCACAGGTGCTTGTGAGTGGGCTGTTACAGCAGCTGGGAACTGTGGGAACTGAAACGCAGGTCTTCTTAACATGTGAGCCAGTTCTCCAGATCCTACAATGATTTGTTTTATTCTTAAAATTAAAATGTAATCACTTCATCTCCTCTTCTCTTTCCTCCCTCCAACCTCTCCTACGAACCTCCACCTCACCGCAGCCTTTTGACTAGCACGGCACGTGTCTCTAGGTAGCATCTTGGTGGCAGCCAGCAGCTCTCTAATTGGACTGAAGGACTGCTCAAAAGGAGGGAAACTGTCCAGTACTAGAAACCGAGCCAACCTCCTTTTTCTTGTCAGTCTAGATCTTGCCTAGGAAGGAAAGCGTGTTCCTTTTATCTTTCTGAATCCGCCTTATTTCACTTGACATGATGATCTCCAGCTGCCTCTCTTTTCCTGCAATAGACAAATTTCTTTATGGCTGAGTTCATATATCTATATATCCATAGGAGCCTTGGCCTTGGAAGCCATTTGTTTTATAGAAGGTTTATGATCAGCGAATGTCCGTTGTTCTGATAGGACCTGTGACCTCATCTCTCTAAGAGAGCAACTTTGAGTTCCTGTTTAAGTGACATCAGAACCAAGACTGGGACAGGGTGCTTTTCTGTGACAGTGAGCCATGTGGCATTATGTGGGGCACAACCCTCTCAAAAAGCAAATGCAGGCTTGTCTGGGATGATCTCTAAGCTTCTTCCTAGGTGGAAGGGTAAATCACCAAGCTCAATTGGGCCCATCATCAATTCCAATTCCAATCATCAGAACCTACATAGAAAATATTGAGCATGGTGGTGTGAGCTTGCAGTCCAGCAATGGGGAGGTAGAGACCGGATGATCCCTGGGGCTCCCTGGCCCAAAAGCCTAACCTGATCAGCAAGCCCCAGAACAATGAAAGAGCTCTTCTCATAAAAACCAAGGTGGGTGGTTCCTGAAGACTGGCACCTGAGGGTGTTATCTGTTCTCCACATACATGTGTATATGCACACGTTTACTCCCCCCACACACAAAAGTTGTAAGAAGGAAAATGCAGGCTGCCGTGCTATAATGGTTGCAGAAGTATGTAGCACACATGGAAACTTTCAGCAGAGCCAGTGTGGGGAGCAGAGAGAGAGTGCCTGACAACACAGCCCACTTCAGGGACATGGGCTCCCTCAGCTCAAGAACCAAAGAACAAAGCACAATGTTAGTCAATAGGAAACTCACATCCCTACCTATCACCAAAGAAGTAAAAGAGGTAAACCTGACTCATAAGAAAGGGCACACATACCTGCACACACACACATGCCTGCACACATGCACACACGCACATACACCAGTGCACACAACCCACACACATGCCTATGCAAATATTCAGATGCACACATACCTGCACAGATGCATACATACCTGCACACTTGCACACATCAACACACATGCTTGTACAAATGTGCATACACACACACACACCTATACCTGCACACATTTACATGCCTGCCTGTTTGTGCTCCCATAGACAAGAACTTTTAACCTGTTGGGTACTTTTCTCATTTCCTTCCTGAGTATATTTCTATTCTGTGTTGAATTACTTCTGGCAATTCATTGAGGTCATGATTATAAAAATAAACAGCCATGATAAAATTTTTGATATTTATCTTTTAAAATATGCATGCCCATACATTCCAAAATTAGAAGCTAAAATATTTGGCTAACATAATGTTTTTAAAGTTGGGATTTAATGTTGCTTTTTAACTTGCATTTTTAATTAAAAATAAAAAATAGATGAAACTCATTTGCTTTCCTCTTATAAAAAAGCCTTTCTAGGTACTCAGCTTATACATAAACATCGTTATGTGTACATGAGAAGCACAGATAATTTTATTTGAATTAATGCACTTTGGGAACATCTTCCATGAACAGCTATCACAGCACAGTAAAAATATTCACTGCATAAATAGCATAAATAAGCAAAATGAAAAAAAATATTATTCTACTGTTTACCAACAGATCTGTAATTACAAAATAAATTAACCATGAAATGAATCACTTCGGGTTTTCTGCAATATTGTTACAAGAGACTGGGATTTTTTTTTCATTCTGGGAAAACTTGAAAGTGAAGGATTGCAAAGAGCATGGCAGTATTTATTTTTAAAATAGCAGAACACATCAGAGTGTTTCACACACACACACTGTTCATTCACTCAAAGTCAAGGCTGCAAACTGCCTGTCAGTGGGGCCACTCTGAAGAGGAGGCTGGGGTGCAGAGGTGAAGTATGTCAAGGAGAGCAAAGCACCACCCCCGGCAGTGACAGTTTTGGGTCTGAGAGTGAGGCTCTTTATTCCACTCTGAAGACAGAATTTTAAAATCTCACTCTGGTTCCATAAAAACGAGAGGAAAACAGCCTGACTGGCTCTTATTCCACACTCTTGTGTTGTTTGTTTACTTGTTTTGTTTGTTTTCAAATTTCTGCAGTGATATTGCATCCATGATCAGGAAAAAGATACACATTTTTATTTATTTTTATTTAGATGTGTGTCTGTGTTCACATGTTCTCTTAATTAGTGTTCTATTTCTGTGAAGAGACACCACAACCAAGACAACTCTTATAAAGGAAATCATTTAAATTGGGGGCTTGCTTACAGTTTCAGAAGTTTAATCTATTATCATCATGGTGGGCAGTGTGGTGGCAGGCGGGAAGGCATGGTGCTGGAGCAGTGGCCAAGAATTTTACATCCTGATCTGCAGACAGAGAGAAAAGAAAGACAGACAGAGACAGACACAGACACAGACAGAGAGAGAGACTGGGCCTGGTGTAGATATTTGAAACCTCAAAGTCCACCCCCAATGCCACATTCCCTCCAACAAGGCCACACCTCCTAAACCTTCCAAACAGTTCATTAATTGGGGACCAAGAATTCAAATATATGAGTTCATGGGGGACGTTCACATTCAAACCATCACACGCCAGAAGATAACCTGGAATGTTGCTTTCAAGAACTAACCATATTTCAATGAGACAGGGTTTCTCACTGGCCTGAAGGAATCAGGCTGGGCTGGCTGGCCAGTGAGCTCCAGCACTCTACCACTATCTTGCCTGGCTTTATGCATGATTCAAAGGATCAAACTCAGTTTCTCGAGTTTACAAAATAAGCACTAACTTAGTGAACTTTCTCCCCAACCCCAGGAAAAAAAAACAAAACATTATTTTAAAGAGACTGGATTCATATGAAGAAGAGTCTGAAGTTATTCCAAATCATGAGCTTTGCCTGGAGAATAAAACGCTTCAGTCACGCCAGGGTATGACCATCTAGACTTCTGTTTAGAAATGAGCTTTCACAAACTCTGAGCAGCCTAGTCATCAGGAAGAGAAGGGGCCTCTTGTCAGGATAGCATGGTGGAAGCAGTCAATGTGGAGCTAGAGAGTATGGTGAGACCACTTGGAGGAACTCAGATGCCATCTTCCCCTCACAAGGTCCAAGGACTAAGCTAGGGAACCAGTGAGCTTACTGGACTTTACCTACAGAGCCTGGGTGACCCCAGAGCAGCTGCAATGGAAAAGCTTCCGCTAACACAGATGATGGCTTCCCCGTAGCTGAGTAAACAGAGCCCTTCTAGTAACTTCTCTGGCCCACGTGCTCTAGTGCCTCAAAAGACCCCAGGCCACATGCAGTTAGAGCATTTGAATGGAAGATCGAGTCTATGAGAAGACATCAGCCATCCACAGGCCCATTCTGGCCAGTGTTTTGCAAGAGGGCGGTGTGATCTGATGAAGATGGGGTCTGTTTTGCTCTGAGGATTACATTCTAACAACTTAACAGTGAGACAAGGAAATCTCATGATAAGGATGTCATTCTTTCAACAAATGTCTCCTTGTTCTGGTCAATGCTGGCCACACCCTGGCAGCAGGTACAAGGATAGGCAGACAGTCACAACCTAGAGTATCAGCCCAGCTGGTGAGAACAGAAACATCCTCAGATGCACAAAAATAAAAGCCCTGCTCTGATACACACAACAAATGAGAAGACGATGCCGAGAGAACGCGTGACAGGCTTCTGGCCATTTACCTAAGCCGCCAAAGCCGTCTCTGCCATGCCTCACACCTGCTGCCTCTTCACCAAATCCCACCCATATGTCTCACACCTGGCCAATGTTCTCATTACGAGCTGCCTTGAGCCAGGAGTGAATTTAATCATGTTCATCTAAGAACTATCAGAGTGAAGACCAGCGATCGGCACCTGCCAGTGGCTTGTGAAGGATGGATTTGTTTCCTTCATCAGAGGACACTGACCATGTGGGGCCAGAACCCAGAAGGGCTACTCCCTTGCACGAGAGAGGTCCCTGAGCCAGACTTGGCACAGGAAGATAGCTAGTGGAAACCCAGTGTTCAGAGAATAGCCCAGGTGAACAGGCACTGACTGACACCTGTACTAGGTCAAATAAAATACAGATGTGTATCTGAGTTAGTCAATTAATTGATGAAAGTATTCCAGGCATGATGTTAAAATATGATTTGGATCCTAAAGATATCATGGTACAGAGAGGAAGAAAGAGCTATGGTGTGACCCTGGTGCTATTTAAAGAAGGGTGTGAGTCAGTGTGGCAGGTGTGAGAGGAAACCTAGGGCTGGGCCACAGAGGAAGAACCTGGGAGCTAATCAGGGTGCATGGAGGTAGGAGCCACCACTAGCCACTGGAAATGGCTAGCAGACTGGGCTGCCCACAGGCTTGCTGCCTCAGTTTAGAGCTGCGATGTCTCCCATGGATGCATCAGTGTTTGAGCACCGGATCTCTGCTTATTGGTAGATCTTAAGGTGGGGCCTAGTGGGCAGTCTTAGGGTCAAAGGGGAATAGTGTGACTCCAGCTTCTAATTCTTCCTTTCCTTGATACCTCGGCCATGAAGTTAGTCATTTTTCTCTGCAGCATGCTCCCAGTCATAAAGAGCTGTGGGTCACAGGTCCAAAGCCACAGGGCTACCTGATCATAGACAGAATCTTCTGAAACTCTAGCCAAAATAAAGCCTTCTTCTTCTGAAATTGAGAGCTATGCCCCATACCAGCTATCCCCTCCCACTGTGATGACATGCACCAGCTAGCCCCTCCCACTGTGATGGCATTTATCAGCTAGCTCCTCCCACTGTGATGACATACATCAGCTAGCTCCTCCCACTATCATGACATGCACCAGCTGGCTCCTGCCACTGTGATGACATGCACCAGATAGCTCCTCCCCACTGTGATGACATGCACCAGCTAGCCCCTCCCCACTGTGATGACATGCACCAGCTAGCTCCTCCCCACTGTGATGGCATGCACCATGCCATCATAAAGTGCCGCAGTGCTGAGAGATGGCTTGGCTGCCGACATACTTGCCATGTGAGCACTGAGACCTGAGTTCTATCTCCAGCACTCATACAGAAAGCTCGCTCCACCTCTTTTCCAGGCAGGGCACAGGGAGACCAGAAGAGATGGATCAGTTACATAATGTATGTGTCAGTGACTCTAAACCTCTGGGTGCAGAAAAAGGAAGTTTACAACAAGCCTCATTCCCAGGAATCATCCCCTTCGGTGACAGAGAACAGAAGGTGACAAAATTGGTGGTAAATTATTCAGTTTCTTTCCTGGTCCTCTGAGGGGTGTGTGCACTGTGTGGGAGGCCTGTGCATTTGTCCCGCGCTGCTGCCCGAGGCTGCCTCCTCAGGCTGACTGACAGCCGTCTCGCAAAGGCTGATCTAGAGGAACAAGCTGATGGAGCCATGGACAGACAGCTGAGCTTTGATTCCCATGCAGCTAACACATTCTAAGCTCCTCCAAGTGTCAGGTTGCTGAGCCCTTCACTGACAGGTGATGACATCCCCCGTGATCCCACAGAACAGAAACTGTGGCTAAGCTGACTGCAGAGGCCCGTGTGCTTGCCTGAGCATCACACGCAGTATTTTCTAATGAATCAGGCAGGAGAAAGCTGAAAGTCCATGAAAACCATCAGTGTTGCTAAACTGGCAAACTATAGGAGCTTTCATTCTTCCCAGTTTCTATGTTAAGATGAACCGTGGTGAGATGGGTATGGGGACATCCCAGGACCTTCAGGTAGCTGGACTCACAAATGGCTATAAGGCAGTGACCATCCTGCTAACACAGACATCCTGTATGATAAGGACTTTGCCTCTCTGTTCTCCATCACTGATCCAGATGCTGCCAGGGGCCTGAAGAGCAGAAAGGAGGCCCCTGGAAAAGATTTTGAAATAGATGCAGAAAGCCTCTCCTAAGAGTGTCCTGTATAAGAAAGGGCATTGGCCAATGGGCAAAAGCAGGCCCAGGAACCCCTGGAAGGTGTGCCGCATCTTCAGACCCTCCTGCATCTCACTCACATCTGGTTAAGTAGAAACTGAGGACCACCGTGTTGTAGGGACACTGAAGGCCTTCTGTGGATTCCCGGGAACAGTGCTTGTCTGATGTACCTGCGGTCATCTGCAGCTGGGCCACAGCCACCCCTGGGAAGGTACTTGGATTCTAATGCTTGGCTCTCTCTCTCTCTCTCTCTCTCTCTCTCTCTCTCTCTCTCTCTCTCTCTCTCTCTCTCTCTCTCTCTCTCTCTTCTCTCTCTCTCTCTCTCTCTCTCTCTCTCTCTCTCTCTCTCTCTCTCTCTCTCTCTCTCTCTCTCTCTCTGTGTGTGTGTGTGTGTGTGTGTGTGTGTGTGTGTGTGTGTGTGTGTGTACATATGCATGCCTGTAGAAGACATAAAAGACAGAGGTCAACCTACAGTGCTGTTCTTCAGGAACCATCCACCTTATTTTCTGAGGCAGGTCCTTTCCTGACCTCGGGCTTTCCAGTTAGGCTAGCTGGCTGGCCAGTGAGCCCCCAGGGTCTGCCTGGCTCGGTGTTCCAATACTTGTCACCACACCAGGCATTTAACATGGGGTCTGGGGACCCAAACTTGGATCCTCCTGATTACATGGCACTGAGTATACACACACACACACACACACACACACACACACACACACACATGCACACACACACACACACATACATACACACACACCACTGAGCTATCTTTCCAGCCCCTGGACATTGTGATTTTTGCTCTCTTTCTTGTTTGTCTTTTGGCTTTTTCCATTGTTTCCTTAAAACATCTCTGTGCAAACACAAAGGGCTCTGGTGGACGCTCTCTGCCAACCCTCACTTTGTGCCCTCTCTGCTCCAGTCACAGTCAGTGGCTCATTTTCACTGGCGGTGTCTCTGTAGAGACCTCTGGAATAAAGCAGGCAGAAGGATCCTCACAGCACGAAGGGCCACTTTGTTTTTCCCCATCAGCTGGGTTCCTGTGTGTTCAGAATAACCCTTGGGTAAAAGCCCAGGCACATTTTCCCAGGAAGAAAAGATCTTAGGAGGAAAAGCAGAAGGAGAATTGGTCAGCAGCTCCAGGTGGCTCTCCTGCCTCTGAGGGGTCCCCCAGGACCTGCAGAGAAGCAGAGCGTTCACACACAGCTTTCCCAGCCCGGACCTCAGCACCTGGTAAAACCCAACCCTGATTCCTGGCAGAAAGCACCGGGCTTACGATCACCCAAGCAGCAACCAGAACTCAGAGGAACAGTGTAGAAAAGAAAAACACCTGCACTGAGAGTGGCCAGCCTGGTGCCCAGCATCACTAAGACTGGGGACGCTCAGGGGGAAAGGACACCACCTCCCTAGGAAGCCAACAGAAGTGGCATGCCAAGCACCAGCCACCACTGATGAGCTCATCAAAATCATTCACATGCTTGCACCCTGAATGCCAGGACTGTTCACGTCTGCATTTCCTAGATAAGAAAACAGCCTGAAAGACAGTCAGGATCTCCACCAACGCTGTTCCCAGGGAACCTGAGCCAGGTGTGCTGGGCACCAAAGCCTGGGGTTCTGCGGAGCCGTGTAATGCCTTCAAAGGCAACCAGGGCAGGTACAGCATGGAGCACTAAAGATAAATCATACCACCTCATTCCTGCAGACAGACAGTGAGTTGCAGATTGCAGCTGGCACTTCTGAAGTGACAATCCCCACCATCATGGGACCAGGTGTTCTAACACTTGTCTGAAAAATACGATGGTTATAAAAATTGTCCCTTAGACAAGATATCCCAGTGCTAACTGTACCCACAGATTGCCTTGGTTTAATTTGAGGTCCCAGAGTCTGGCAGAAATTTCTGCCGATACTCTGCTCCCTTTCATGACAGCTTTATTCTTCTGAGGCTTGCAGACCTTCTGCTTTTCAATTCTTCCCCATAAAATTATAAATATTCTGGGGAAGGAAAGGACCACAGCTTATGGCCCTGCTGGCGGCTAGGATCAGTTAGCTGTCTTAGGAGGTGACGTGTGTCCCTTCTGCCCTTCTTGGGCTCTGCACACTCCCCTAGAGGTGACCTGTTTCCTTCTCTGCACACAGGCCTTGCACACAGTTGGCATCTCTCTCCTGGGTGTGTGCAGAGTTCCTGTTGCTGAAGCAGCAAACGGCCACCCCCTTATTATCTGACACCAATAGATGACACTGGTCAGTTCCTGTCCACTTGATACAAGCTAGAGTCATGCCTTGCTAGGAAGAAAGAACCTTAACCAAGGAATTTCCTCCGTCAGATCGGCCTGTGTGCAAGTTCATGGAGCATTTTCTTGGTTAATGTTTTATGTGTGAGGCCCAGCCCACTGTGTGCCATCCTAGGGTGGATGGTTCTGGGCTGTACAAGGAAGCAAGCCAGCAAGCAGCTTCCCTCCATGGCTCCTGTCTCTGCCCTGAGTTTCCTCAGCTATGGACTGTGATCAGGACATGTAAGCCAAACAAACCCTTTCCCACCCATGTTGCTTCTGGTCAGTGTTTTATCAAGGAACAAAGTGCCAGCTGGGGCATAGCTGTATGGCTCTGGAGGTCAGAAGTTTGAAGTGAGTCTTGCTGTGTTAAAAATGTTGTCATCCCACAATCCTGCTGCTCTAAGTGCAGGCATGGCCACATGACACAGAGCACACATTGGGACAGAGAATGATCTTGCGTGGTGGTCCTCTTTTTCCATATTGTTTGAAGAAGAGTCTATTGATGCTTGCCACTACATACATTAGGCTAGCTGATGCAAAAGTCCTCCAGGATTTTTGCTGCCTCCACACCCTCTCATCGCAGGCTACTGGGATTACAGACACACTCTCTGCATCCAGCCTTTAGGTAGGTTCTGGAATCTGAACTCAGTTCCTCATGCTTCCATAACAAATGTTTTACTCACTGACTCATCTCCCAGGTCTGGATGTAGGATTTGCTAGGTCCATACTCTGCCACCCCAGGGTGACATGGGGTTGTCTTGAATAGTTCAAGTCTTCAGTCCCTGCTCGTTAGCATGGATGTCAGCTTGCATGTAGTCAGTCTCCTGCACTGGTCATTAAAAGCATCATTCCAAATCACACACAACCTTTGAGTCAGTAGTCGGAAGAGCTGGGCACACAAACAAGGGTCCTACTTCTGTCAGTGCTACACTGGCTCATCCCTACAACAAAGGTCTGTGAGACCGATGACATAAATGAGAACTGGCTGCAGAACCTTGCTTGCTGGACTTGTCCCCAACCAGCAACTACTACCCATGACTGTTTATCTTGTTCTTATTGAGAGGAACAGTGCAAGGACCCTTGTGTGCAGTAGGGTGTCTCTCCAGCACTGGTCTTGGGGACATCACCAACCTCTGATTGGAACATCATTTGTGCTTTCTGGATTCTGAGTCACAGTAGCTAATTCCTGGGATGGTCAGTCTTCACTGGAGGCAACTAAGAAACCAGGGAAGCCATGTGAGGCTGCCGTGATTCTCCTAACAGAAGCTGTGGTATTTAGCAGGACCAGATAAGACCAGGTCATAGAACAGGGAAATGTGGATAAAACGTTGTTGATTCAGTCCAGAATCCATGGAGCCTGCCCTTGGTGTGTGCAGTGCTCCTCTCCCCTCATCTCTCTACGCGTTTCTCTTTTTCTGTGTTTTGATGACAATTGTAACTTTAGGTGTTTACTATGCTCACACGCTCATGCACCATGATTGCTGGAGGAGCTCTGTTGCTTTTATTCCTAAGCATGTCTTCCACCACTGCTGGTTCTAATTGCTACAGAGAAGGCAAACAGTAATCCAACAGCCCCTGGCCCTCATTACTCTCACACACTCCTCTCCTTATAACATGCGGCCACATTTTCCTGAGGACTGAGTGAAGACTGCTGCATGGTTAGAGATCTCAGATCCCCAGCATTGCAGAAGGTGTTGCCTATATCTCCAGGCTCCTGGAGAGCCACAGAATGCCTACTGTTCCACTCTGAGACTATGGAGAGAAGCTAGGAGGCCCCAGGCCAAGCCAGATCTTCAAGGTAGACATGCAGAAACTCCAGTATATTCTGGCAAGTCTCACAGGGAAATGTGGATAAAACATTGTTGATTCAATCCAGAATCCAATGGCCTTGATGCTGTCATTAAAACAACATGTCATTTTAAACAACACTTGAGCCCCAGATATTGGGAATGCCAGGAAGGTCCAGTTGGTTCCATTCAGACTTAGAGCACTTGTGGCTCAAGAGTGTTTGCAGATGGTTACCAAGACTGTGATTGACAGGGACACTGACCTCACTGCCCAAGACGTGTGATGGAACATGCTTGGTGATGGTGGCTCCTTGCAGAGAGTGTGGAGAGCCACTTGTACCTTCTCCAGCTAATTTTCAGAAGTGGGATCTGTGCACAACAAGATGTGACAGCTCCTAATCCTCCCAATTACTCTGCTCAAGCTCAGAGAGTCCTCCACTTTGATCGCACGAGCACTTTGCACGGCTTCTGAAGATGAGCCTCCAAATCCCAGACACGCATCAAGAAAAGAGAGGTTCAATATTTCAACAATGAAATTAAGGGAAATGGTGGGAATGAGCTTGGGGTGTGAGCCTGATTGCCCAGCCTCATTCTACAGGATGAACAGGTCTTCCACAGACCCAGCCTTTCCTTCTGTGACCTCGTCCTCTGGTCCTGTGCGGGCACCTGTCACAGGCTCCCTGGCAGAGACAGCTTTTCCACTGACTCAGAAGTCTAATTCACTGCCAATCACAGTCCAGATAATCCGCTCTCAGCCGGGGTCCTGCAGTCAGCTCCACCCTGCAACTAGCCATGATGGCCTCAAGCATTGCTCTCTCACAGGAGCTGCCCATTCTGAGGCCTGAACCCAACCATGCTGGTAATCATAGCTTGGTCACAAGTGATGGAGCAGAGCCCACTCTCCTGGTGATTTGTCGTTCTGTTTAGTTTCAACTTTCAACTTGACACAACCTATAATCACCTGGGAAGAGTCCTAATGAGGAGACAAGGTTGGCCTGTGGGCATGTCTATTGGAGATTGTCTTGACTGTTGATTGATGTGGGAAGACCCAGCCCACTGTGGGTGGCACCGCTCCCTAAGAAGAGGGTCTTGAACAGTAGAAGAGAAAGAAAGTTAGCTGAGAAAAAGCAGACAATATGAGTATGTTCATTTCTCACTGCTTTTCACCATGGATGTGATGTGACTAATTTCAAGAGGTCCTGCCTTGATTTACACCCCCAACACATACCCAAAATGAACTATTGGATTTTCAAGTCAAACAAACCTGTTCTTCACCTAAGATGCATTTTGTCAGGTTATCAGCCATAGCAACAAATGAAACTAAGATGTATTGAAGAATGGATCCAGCTTCTTTGACCAGCCACCCTTGAGCCACTCAGAGAGTTTGATACAATGAGGGTTATATTTCAGTTCAGAAGGTGGATGACAGCTTCTGACTCTGCTAGTGGCCACATGTCACTGTCACATCTCAGAACCACACCAGAGACCAAGTGAGTAGATGACTCCAGCTTCCTGTAATGCTCACCTTTGCCCATTCCTCTCTTCACTATCTATTTCTCCCAGCTCCTTTTGAATTCTTCTCAAACCAGGTCGTTTTATTGTTCTATTGGCTCGATGATTCGGGACAGCCATTCCCTCATCCTTAGTAGACACTGCTAATCCAGGGAGGTGCTATTCTGTCCTAAACCCTGACTGCGGACGTAAATCCTCTTAGTGCAACCTTCCATGCAGCCCCTCCCACGTCTGAGGCTTGCTCTGATTTAAGCCTACCCATGAGCTGCCTGGTCTAAGCAGCACACTGTGAGGTATGTCAAGGCGCTGCTGTTTACTGACAGACATTCAGAAGCTGACCCAGACACGGCTTTATGTCACAGGCGACCAAATTCATCACATTCCAGTTGTATTGTAGTGTGTGATCACACATGTGTAGCTGATGTTCCAAATGCTTTTCTGCATCTTTGTAGCCAGGTCAGGGCCCAGAGATTGGCATTTCTCCCAGGTCTCAGAATAAGAAATCTCTAACCCCTGACCTATCCCATAACAGAAATGAACTGGTCGAGTAGAGAGTGTCCTTTACTGCAGCAGATAGATGGACACAGTCCAGTGGGGACTTGGAGAGGTCGAAGTGCAGAGCCAAACCTTTATCCTGCCTGTAAGTCACAGATGCTGGAAGATGACTTGGTGGAAACTGTGAGACAGTAGCAAAACACATGGTTGGACTATGGGCACAGGCCTTGGCAGGATGCCCCATGCCATGGGTTGGGGAAATACGATGTGGTACATCGTGGTTACAATGAGCATCAAGGCAAATTTAGCAGACACAAAAAAATGTGCAAGAAGCCATATGGAGCTCACTGAGGGCATTCCACACTCCACAGGCAAAACTAATTAACCCTAGAGGTGAGAAAGACAGAAAATCCCAGGGAAGCAGCTAGTAACCTTAAATGTGACTGGATGTTAAACCTGAATTAACTGAGACATTACAACATTAGACAAAACCCACTTACGAGTGACTCCACTAATTCCCCATTATTATAGGGAATGTGGGTTTTTGATAGACTCAAATTAAGTCGTGGAGAATGTAGTGAGGTTGCACTTTGCACACCCACGACTGACAAGGTTTTTTTTTTTTTTCTGTGAATAACATCCATGCCCAGGGCCCATGAAGGCATTGGCGCAGTTTTTAAGCCTTTGCTTTCAGATATTGGGAAATTGAAGGCTGCAGAGAAGGGAAGGGTTCCCACAGGAAATCGACACAGTGTGTTTGAGACAGAAATCAAAGTGGTTCTTAGGTGAGCGCGTTTCCTCAGCGGGTCTCCCAGCCCAGGGTTGAGGGGCTGAGTGTCTTCGTTCTGAGAGTGACACTGGTCTTGACAGAAACTGCTTTCTTATGATTGATTTCCCCGACATGTGAGGAGCCAGATCTGAGCCTCTGAATGCAGATTCAGACCCGAGACAGTCCTCGGGGGAGGCTTTGCCCTGGAGGAGGTGGGAATGGGGGGGGTGGGCTGGGGGGAAGGTGAGGGGGGCCATCGGGGGGAGAACAAGGGAATCCGTGGCTGATATGTAGAACTGAACTGTATTGCAAAGTAAAAATACAAATTTAAAAAAACATAAAAAATAGTAATTGAAAGATAAAGAGGTTCAATAAATAAAATGTATAAAAATGTCCTAAGGAAGCCCAATATTTGTCAAAATGTATATACATTAATAAATGTACAGAGGCGATAGTGTCCAGAAAAAAAAAAAGGCATATATACGCCTGGTGCCTCGCTGCCCTCTGCCCAACCTGGAGGGTTCTGATCTCTGGAGTTGGCTGTGAATACATGGAAGCAGAGAATGGGTTCATAAAGCAGTGGTGAGCACTGCAGCCCTTCAGATAAATGATGTTTACATTTTAGCCTTCATGTACCAGCTTCCAGTGTGGCAGCCTGATCTCAGAGAGCAGATTCCTTGGAGTGAACATTGGCCTGTGGCCAAAGCCACAAGACAGCATGTCACCTGCAATGGGGAGACTCTGAGATGTCTCCAAAAGTCTTCAGTGGCCTGGGTCCAAATGCTTCCTGTAAATGATTAGGATTTAAAATCTTGTTTCTTTTCTCAGTGACCAAGCTTTTGTGAACTTGGGTGTTGGAAAGAACTACTTTAAATGGAATCCTGTAAAACCCGGGAGTGTCTCCTCAGTGAGCACATCCCCATGCGGGGGTACCACATTCAGAGACTTGGTGCCCAGAATGTGAATGATCTGGCCACAACGCTCACCTGTCCCTTCTTATTCTCTGGTCTGCAGTTTACGGTTGGTACAGTAAATGCTCAAAGAAGAAGAAGTATTTCGATCCCCTCATAGAGGAGGGAAAGACGAAGTATACTCAGGCCCAAAGAAGCTGTTTCAGGCTCCTGAACTTTCACTCCCCCATTTTCCTAGTGCTGATAATATAAAGAGAAAGATCTGGAAGTTTCTTTTAAAGGAGCCAGTGGTATTGTTACAAAACCAGCGTGTTCTCAGTATGCTTGTGAGTTTTCCAGACTGACAGTCGGCCAAAGCGTTTTATGGCTTGTCCTCTCCGTGAGTATCACTCGCATCTTATCCAGTCATTTGGAACTTTTCACAAGAATCCAACAGGTTCAGGGGGAAACATCTCGCTGCACATAAAGGGTACCAAATGTGTCCAAGCACTGGTCGCCGCCAGCAGCAGCATCCATAGCCACGCGGAATAATTTGGGTTGGTTCCTCTCTATCTTTGCCTGCCGTTCTCCACGAGTGTTTTGCCATCTTGGAGACATTGGAGGCCAGAGGAAATGCATCCTGCAATCTTGAGCTGTAGTTTACTTGAGAAGTTCACACAAATCCTGGTCATGACAGCCCCTGCCGCAGTCAGCTCAGCATCCCCGTCAGAGGACATGCCTTCCTTCCATCCGTGTTAGACACAGGTCTGCCCTGCTCTGCTGGGAACCAGAGATAACAGGACAGTACCGTGGTTCACAAGACACGAGCAGGCAGTTCCTTTCTGGAAGAACATCTTCTGGGGACTGTTACCAGGCTTCTGTGAACTTCATGCCTCGGACAAGACATGAAATTCCAGGGGACTCGACTCACTGTGACAGGTGGGGATTTCTAAGACATTACAGCAAAGCAGCAAGAACCTCGTCACCATCCATGCTTCCCTAGGAAAGGCTGTTGTTGATAACAGCGAAGTTTAAATCCATGGCAGCAAAGGACCCTTGTCCATGTCTGACCCTGGACTGCAGACACACACACACACACACACACACACACACACACACACACACACACACACACACACACACACACAATGAGACAGTGCACTCTGTCCCTGTCAAGCACATTTCTGCAGGTGTTAATGGGCCCGAGTACCAGAAAGCCCCTCTCTATCTGCAAAACCAACAATAAGCACAGAAAACAAAAAGCACAGACCAATCTCCAGCCTCTTGACCAGGTAGACAGCCCAGCCTCGTGCCCGTCAGTCTGCAGGACTCCTTCATCTGGACACCCCAAGGAAAACGGATTATAGGAGAATCTTTATAAACTTATCCTATTCCCAATAGTGTCGGCTCTGGAGTGGATTTCTTCCTACTATGACCAATGAATATGCAAATGAACTTATGCCTCTGTTTCCAAGCAACATCCACTAAAGGTCACTTTTCTCCTCTAAGGAAGCCATATAAACACAGAGGGAAAAGCGGAACATACAAAGCCTCTGGCCATGGTTGGAGACTTGCTAGCTCTGAAGGGGCCATGTTTATTAAAAGAGAGGACCACCTCTTTGTCTGGGGTTAATAGGATTTACCAAGAGGAAGGACGGGGTGAGGAACTTGATGGGTCTCGGGCATGGTGGGAAATTCCTGCAGTCCCTACTGTGGCAGGAGCTGAGCATCAGTGTGGCCACTGCCTATGAGCAGCAGCCTGGACAGTTTGAAAGAGACTTTGTCTTCCACTGCCCTTTCTTTGGGGGCAACTATAGAAGTGATAAAGACATGAAGCTGAGGAACCAGGGCCTCAGCCTTGCTGTGATCGTGCCACACCATCACATGGCAAGGCTCACCTGTGTAGCTGTGTAGCCCAGTGACCACTCAATGTTGAGGCATCCACCACCAAACAGAGAGAGTGGAGAGAGTGCAGACGGGTCTCAAAACCATCAGACATTCATTCAGATGAGGTCAGAGGCAGCATGGTGTCTATAAGTGGTTCATTCTCCATGTTCTGAAAGTTTAATTCTGTTGTATTTAAAACCATTAGGAGATGGTCTGTGGTGGTATTGTGTTCCCAAAATATTGTGCACCCTAATAAACTTATCTGGGGTCAGAGACAGAATAGCCACAATATTAAACATAGAGGATAGGCAGTAGTAGCACACGCCTTTAATCCCAGCACTTGGGAGGCAGAGCTAGGCAGAAATCCATGTGTTCAAGGATACAGCCAAGCATGGTGACTCACACCTTTAATCCCAGAAAGCGAGCCTTTAATCCCAGGGAGTGATAGCAGATAGCAGAAAGGTATATAAGGCGTGAAGACCAGGAACTAGAAACATTTGGCCTGGTTAAGCATTTGGCTGGTTAAGCATTCAGGCTTTTGAGCAGCAATTCAGCTGAGACCCATTCTGGATGAGGACTCAGAGGCTTCCAGTCTGAGGAGACAAGACCAGTTGAGGATCCTGCGAGGTGAGATAGCTGTGGCTTGTTCTGTCTCTCTGATCTACCAGCATTGACCCCAATAACTGGCCTCGGGTTTGATTTTATTAATAAGAACTTTTAAGATTCATGCTATAATGGTCCACGTGCCAGGTGGGGCCCTTATCCATGATTTAGATAAATCTTCAAGCTCACCAGAAAATGGTGCCTACAAACAGGATTGTGTGTACCTGTTCTTCCTTGCAAGTCCTCCTCCTCCATGCCCAGCACCAAGGCCATCCATCAGCCCCACAAACCATGACCTACTCTCCATCCTCCAGCTTCCACCACCCCAGGGAATTCAGCTTTTGCCACTTTTCAGATTGGCACTCCTCTGTACCCTCTCCAACAACCCCTGCTTCAAAAGTATCCAACAATACCTCGAAGGGTCTCCACACACCCCCTCACATCCATCAATACCCTGGAGGGTTTCCACACCCCCCCTCACATCCATCAATACCCTGAAGGGTCTTCATACCCCCTCATATCCATCAATAACCCCAGAGTCTCCACACACCTCCTCATATTCATCAATACCCTTAAGGGTCTCCATATCCCCTCATATCCATCAATACCCCAGAGAGTCTCCACACACCTCATCACATTCATCAATACCCCAGAGAGTCTCCATACCCCTCATATCCATCAATACCCAGAGGGTCTCCACACTCCCACTCTGAGCCCCCATTTCTCACATTAGCTGAAAATATACTGGCTCCTGAAATGAGGCTGCAAGCACCACACCACACCATCTCAGTCACAAACACCCTTACTGTTCCACTCTCTGCTATCAGCAGATCAATTGACCAGAATCCAAATTTGATTTCCTGTAACCCTGCCCAAGGTCACTCTCCTAACAGCATGAGACAATCACCAAATGACAGGGATACGTCTTTATGTCCAAGCTCCCACATGACAGACATTCACTTGACTATTGGTGCAGTGAATGATCTAATGAACCGGTTTGTGGGTTGAATCATGCCTTGGATTTCTTCCTCCCCTGCCCTGGCAACACATTTGAATTGTATTTACAGTGTACTTACCAGGTCTCTCTGTAATCACCCCTCCATGTAATGCCAGCCATTCCATGGGTTCCCTCTGGGTAGGAGTCATCTTTCTCATCAACCCTCCTTGGCAACCAACACCATAACGGGCACACACAGGTGCTCAAGAAATACGAATACATTTCACTGTCACTGGCCCCAGAGACAGCAGGCAATTCAACCCTCATACCTAAGCTTTCCAAAGGACGTTGTAGCTCACACTGACAAGTGGCTTACCCAGAGATCTCATCAGCAAGACATGGACCTGTGAACATGGTCCCATCACCTTTTGGGAGGCCAGACCTCCAAAGTCACAAAACCATCACCCAGTGGCATAAGCACACGAGGTTCATGATTTAATTTAGTCATGATAATGAACCCATCAATAAGGCATTATACATTTATTAGATGTTGAAACCAGGACTAGAGATAACATATTTTGTCTGACATTGCACAGCCAGCTTGTTATGAGCCTGAGAGTGAGATACAAACCAGTATCTGTCAGAGTCCAAGATCTAGGCTCTTAACTACACTGTCATCAGCTTGGTGGTGGCAACAATGATGGTGACAGAGATGGTGATGGTGATGATTGTTAAGGTGATGGTATTAGCATTGGCAAAGATGGCAATGGTGGTGATGGTAAATAATGGTGAGGACTGTTAGTGATAGTAATGACAATGATGACAGTGATGGTAGTGGTGATAGTGTTGGTGATGGTGAGGGGTTTGTGGTGATAGTGGTAGTAGTGATTAATAATGATGATGGTGATAATGGCGACAATAGCGTTGGTGGTAACAGTGATGATGATCATGCTGGGATGGTAATGGCCATGGTGGTGGTGGTGTATCAATGGTGATGGTGGTGATGGTGGTTGATGTTGGTAGTGATGATGGTGGCCTTGACAATGAGATGCTAAGAGTGGCAATGAGGATTTGCAATAACATTTGTACTTACCATGTACTATGCATACGGCCAAGACTTTAATACGGTAACAATCATTCCGAACAGTGACTTGTTTTTGTATCCAAGAGATGAGGAAACTGAGGTACATCTTTATGGCTTGCTATATTTCGATAGCAGATGAGCAACAGAGCAGGCACTTAAACTAGACCGCTTGGCTTGAAGCCAGGTCCAAATGTGCTATGATGCCTCTCATTATTGATATAAGTGGACAGGTAATAGGGAAAGAGAATTAAATTTTAAACACCCAGATGAAAGGTTGAGGGATGGAAGCAAGGCTAACACTGAGTTGCACTGTTTGGTGATCAGGGTGGAACTTTCTGAGCACACAGGGGTCTGGATCCTCCCTTGGGGAGGTCAGACTCTGCCTACTGTCTATCAAAGACTGCTGCTGACCAAGCAAGCCCAGGAGGACAGGAGTGTTAGCATATACAAAGAAGACGTTCCGTTCCCCAGAGGTGCCTTGCGATGAGCTCAGCCTGGGTCATTATCCTGTGGGGCTTCCCACACAGACCAGAGGCTCTGCTGAGGTGAGGTTCAGGCAGTGACAGTGCCTGCTGTGTAACTTCAGAGTCAGCATCAGGCTGGAGGCAGCTAAGCTCTCCTCTCTGGCAAAGTGAGACTGTGCACACTTTGCACCTGCCTGGTCCACTCATCCTTAGACATCCTGGGCAAGCATTAGAACATGTGCTTTGTCCCAAGGAAAGAGAAGCATGGTTCAAGCATACACATATCAGGTGAACTAGGACAGGGGAATGGGGACAGGAAGAATTCATGAAGGGACAGGAGCTATAGCTGAAAATAGACCTGAGCAACCTACTGAGTAAGGTGCCCATTAGGGAAAGCCTTGTACCTATGTGGTTGGAACAGAGAATGTGTATGGTAATGATGGCAATGAATGGTAATTACAGCTATGAAGGTGATGGTTATGATGGCCATGATGATGACTGTGATGGTGATGGTGATGTTATGGTGTTGGCTATTTATGATTGTAATGGTGATAGTGATTGTACCAGTCATGATGGTGGTAATGGTTATGATGGTGAAGGTCGTGATGGTGATAATAATGCTGGTTGTGATGGTGATGGTGGTGTGGTTGTGTGTGTGTGTGTGTGTGTGTGTGTGTGTGTGTGTGTGTGTGTGAGAGAGAGAGAGAGAGAGAGAGAGAGAGAGAGAGAGAGAGAGAGAGAGAGGGAACAGACCACATGTGGGTATCTTCGGTATGTGCATGCTACATGCTTTGGAATGTACATAATCTGCTTCCTAAGTAGAGTCACATGATATCTGGATCTTCTTTCATTCACTCAATCAGCCTTGGGTCCACGAGGGCAGACATACAATTCTTAGGCAAAGAAAGATTTCCTTAGAAGATGCCTTAGACATTGTTTAAACTTTTCTGGACATTTTTTGGCATTTGAAACCATATAAAGATTATATAGAGTAAATGAACACGTTTCAGAAAGAAAACAGAGGAAAACTAGAATGAAGAGGAAGAAAAGCCACGCCAAGAAGCAAAGAGCTCGCAGCTGATGTCGACAGTGCGGGGAGCAGGTAAGTATGTTCTGCTCTGTTTTCTGCCTATGGGGTTTGTTTTGTTCTGTTTAACCATGGCTGTAATGGGAACAGAGGTACAGATTTGCAGCAGGTTTCCCCGTTACATACTCCAGGCATCCGCCTATGTTGTTATACGCTCCATAAATACTATTTGAATACATTCCATTTTTTCATTATTATGCCCATAATTGCATATTAACTCTAGAGAAAGTCGGAGGAAATGTTAAGTAAAAAGAAAAATAAAATTGAATTATAATCTCCACACTTAAAAGGAAGCATGATTATCATTTTTGCATGCGTTCATTCAATGTGCATGGAGGAAAGGTGGCACACTGATGCACACATGTCGGCGGACAGAGGCGTGAGTGCCTATGCCTCCATACATCATATGCACCTGGATATAGACAAAATACAGTCACGAGCTAGCTGCTGTCTTCAGTACATTAAGGTGCCATTAAATGTTGGTTTTAATTCACTGACCTAGTTCATTTCTGTTTCTGTCGGAGGAAATCCCAAAGAGTTAATCAGGGAGTGGCTCCTCTGCTCCCCTTCAATTCATTTGGGCTCCAGGATTTTTGTTTTAAAGATCAAACTCTCCCACTAATAAAGGAAGCCCCCAGTTCTGGGTTAGAGTTGTCACTGCCTACAGACCAACTTTATGTCAACCTTCCCATAGATATGAAAGACCAATGTCACCAGAGATGGGTACCTGCCCTCCTCACAGAACCAAGCAGTGACCAAGCTGGGCTTGATGGAGACATCAAAAGGCCCGTCTGCCCTTCGAAGCCCGCTGCCCTCCGAAGCCCGCTGCCCTCTGAAGCCCACTTCCCCAGGAGCCTAGCTTCCATCCGAAGCCCGCTGCCCTCCGAAGCCCGCTGCCCTCCGAAGCCCGCTGCCCTCCGAAGCCTGCTGCCCTCCGAAGCCCGCTGCCCTCCGAAGCCCGCTTCCCCAGGAGCCGAGCTTCTCCACTATTTTGCTTTCACTGCTTTTTCTTGTCCAAAGAAAATTGTTCACAACATTTGGCATTTTTATTATTTTATTTTTACTTTTTAAAACATTTATGTCAGAGTCTATGTATCTGCATCTGTGTCTATGTTTGTCATGTGTGGCAGTGCCTACAGAGGCCAGCATAGAGTGTCAATTGCCTGCAGTTGGAGTAACAGGTAGTTGTGAGCTGCCTGATGTGGGTGCTGGGAATTGAACTTAGGTCCTCTGCAGAGCAAAAAGTGGTCTAAGCCATGAAAGCATCTCTTTAGCCCCCAAATATCTGTTTTTCTAACTAGTTATTAAGCTAAGTGTACATGTTTGTGGACTACGATGTGATCATTCCATCCTGACTGCATACTCAGAACACATAACTCAGCATGAGCTCTAGCTCAGGCCACCCCTGGTGTGATTTTTCACCTTGTCCTTTGATGGACAAGTGTCCAGCCCTGAAATTCACAGTCTATCATCAAAGTACTGACAAGAACAACACACAGGAAAGTCTAGTAAGCCAGGAAGGGAAAGGAAGATAGCCAACGGGCAATGAGTGGCCACCAGAACAGACATCTAGTGGAGAACAAGCCCTGGCTCCTGTGGACTGAAGAGCTACACATACGATAACTAAAGAGAAGCTTTTAAGCAATACCAGATACAATTTTACACACAACTGACAACATTTTAAAAGTCACCCAGTTGTGAGAGCTGTGGAGAAACCATTGTCCAACCGTTGAGAGCATCAGAAGCCTCCAGCTCCCAAGAATGGAGACGATCACCATGTGTTTGCTTTGACAGAAAAAGAGACTGATGGAGCCGCGAGTGTAGATGGACTTGGGGACATCTGTCACAGCATCAGTTTACCAACAGAGTTAGAATCCAAGTCTCCCTGTTAGGAGTAGAGGGGTATGCATTAAAGGGAAGGATACACAAATAATCAGCCACTGAGCCAGTTCAAAGGAACAAAGTATGTATCAATCCCAAGGATCTGAAAGACATCTTGAATGAGAACCAGAGATGGAAACAAGTGGTGGGACACATTCTGATGACATTTACAGGGTCATGTGTGCCCAACTTGTGGCCCACTGGTGACATATATCTCAGGAAAGTTGTAAATGTGACCCAACAGGTTAGTGGAAAATGACCTCATGTCACAACATCGAAAGCTCAGACACTTTGGCTCTAGACCCCTGAGAGAAGTGACCTCTTAGGAAGAAGACTAGAGCAGAGGAAGCACAGTAAAGAAACACAAATAAATACAAACAGTCTCACAGAATGGCAGTCCTGTGTGGCAAAGCAAGGCCCGAGTCAACCCCATCCTGTGTCCATGAGGATCAACAAACAGATGGTTGACAAACATGGGGTGGGGTGTACATGGCTTTCCCTGTTATTAGCTAAATCACAATTCTTTGTACACCCCTGTGTGAAGAACCCCACTAAACTGCTGTTTTCTGTCTTTCTTCACAATCCTCTTTGGAACTTGGACTTCACCTACTATGTTTCCGAAGGACAGAAAGGAGCAATGACTGGTTGCTAGTGGCTCCTTCCGAGGCCCTGGGAGCTCACTGTGGAGACACCAGGACAGCGGCAGAAAAGAGCAGGAGGGACCAATGACTCTAATTTGATCCTGCTCTGGTGGAGCCTTGTATTGAAAGAATTCATCATGCATAGAGAGCATTTGCCACTTAGCTGGAGGCCAAGTTTCCTGTGCTCAGCCTTCAGCAGAAAGCACTGGCCACCATTTCCACCCACTTACCCAGGAAATAGATGACAGTGTCATTCACTGGGATAGGTGCGGTCTGTTTGCCAGCTTCCATCTGGTTTTTGAATCACTCAGAAAGCTCCAAAGACATGTTTTTATGCTGCATAAAATACACAGAGGAGAAGAAGGGCCTGGACTTACACATTTGTTATTTCATTATGTGTGTTGCCTTTATAAAAGAAAAATCATGAAGTCATATCCCCCTGATTCTTTTGACCTCTGAACACTCATCACAACCTCTTAGATTTGATGTCTTCTTCCTAGATGTCTGCTGTGAAATTGCCCAATAAATCACTCTTCAGAATACTCCGACAGGAAATAAGAACTTTTTTTGTTGTTTCAAATAGCTCAGGGTGTGGGGAGAGGCAACGTGTGGAGACAAGTGAGGAATCAGATTGGAGGAGCCAGTGCGGGATCCTGGCTAGCCCAGTGCTCTGCCCTGCCACAGATAAGTGACCATGCATCCTTCATCCAACTCTATGTGCTAAGTGGCTCCCTGGCCTCCATCCCTCTGGGGTTCTTCCTGTGGTCGAGTTCACCTTCCTTCTGCTTACAGAACTCTGCCCAGTCGAGCAGAGTCGTGGCTTGCCAGGTTCTTCAACCTAAGTCTACAGAGCCCCTGCTCCATGGGGAGCTAGCTCTTCCTGGAAGGTTCTAGCTTTAGGCAAGGAAGCCAATCAGGCTTCCATTCTCAGGGGTTTTGCCTTAGAGATAAAGGAAAAGCAAATCATAAACTCAATCAAATAATGGACAGGATGGCAAATCACTACTGCTAACACTGTGGAGAGAATAAAGGAGACCATGTGACTGATGGGCAGCAGCAGAGAGAAGTAGCCAAGACCAAGCAAAGACAGTTTGGACTGGGCTGCTAGGTAGAGACTGCAGCAAGAGCTGTCAGTAGAGACCTGAAGGATGATTAGAAGTGGGGTTTAGGCAAGCATGGGGTAAGAGAGATTCCAGCCTAGGCAGCAGGAAGTGTCCACGGCTTGCTGTGGGAATGATCCTGGCACTTTCAAGAAAGAAATTCAAAGTGTGGAGGTATGCCAAGTGCAGAGCTGTCCCACACAGTCTGCCTTCTCTGACCACATCTCATGGCTCTGATAACCCAGGCTCACGGCCCTACATGCCTCAGAGTGTCTTGTAGACCTTTTTATTATAACTGTCATGTTTTATCAAAGATTTTGGACTCCAAAGGGTCAGAATATGACTAGGCCTGCTTTAGAGCTTGACTTCCAGTTCCAGACATAAAACCCAGCACATAGTAGGCTATTCACTCATGATGAAAGAAAGAGAAAATGCATCCCATAGTATCCATCCACAGAACTCCATTGTTATCACAGGTGTAACAATAAACATATATAGCAGGGTCTTGATCCTGCCAAGGAGCCTGGAGCCCACAGTGTTAAAGGAACCTTTCTGTCCTCTGAGCCCTCCCAACCACTGAGCATCAAGATTTTCTAAGGACAATAGAAATAGGTAGCACTTGCTACACCTAGGCACCAGGCCCATCGCATTCACCTCTGATCTGAGCCTACTACCAGTAACTTTCAGAAAAGTAACAAACAACCCAGGAATACCATCAATTAGCCCAAGGTTGCACTTGTGTGATATTTTGATCACATTCTGACAATAAAGTTTGCTTTGAGTCAGGGGGCAGAGCTAGCCACTAGCTGACCAAAATTAACCATAGAGATCTTGGAGGACTGAGGACAGATAAGAGACAGGAAATAGTAAGGCAGGGCTGAGAGGGGATCTCAGCCCTTTTGGATGGAGGAATGGAAGAGATGGGACTGGATATTGTAATTGTAATTCTTACTTGATAACTATTTTTGTGATATATAGTTTTACTATGTTAAAATTAAAATCTTACTTTTTAATTAGACAAAAGAGGGAAGTGTGGAATATTCTTTTACACTGTGTAAATATATGTTGCTGTAATTGGTTTAATAAAGAAGCTGACTGGCAAATAGCTTAACAGGATAAAGTGAGGCAGGAAAGTCAGACTAAGAACACTGGGAAGATGAAGGGCAGAGTCAGGGAAGTTGCCAGACAGACAGAAAGGAAGCAGGACACATAGGAGAGGTAAAAGCCATGAGCCTCAGGCCATCACATAGATTAATAGAAATGGGTTAATTTAAGTTGTAAGAGCTGGTTCAACAAGCCTAAGCTATCGGTCAAGCATTTATAATTAATAATAAGTCTCTGAGTGGTTATTTCAGAAGCAACTGCTGGGACACAGGAAAACTCCACCTACATTGTACAGCTAAGGAGAGCTAGAGCCTGGGTATGAATCCACATGGTCCTGGCTCCTCAGTGCGCTAATTTCTGATCATCTTCTATGGGGTGCACTGAAGACACTCCTGCCTGAGGTGAGGACACATGAGGAAGCCCAGGTCCTGAAGACTGAAAACATCAGACAAGTTGCAGGTAGGAAAGTGTAGGCAGGTTATCAGCAAGGCAGGCACTTGCTCCTCCACATCTGTATTAGCAAGTCAGGTCTAGCTCTACCAGAGGGCCCATGTCCTGTGTGAGCTCCAGATCTCCAATGAACAGGAGGGCAAGTATCTTCCAGGGAAAAGCTTGGCTCCTCTTATCCTGTGGCAGAGAGGCCAATCACGGGGATAAGGTAAAGGGCTGAGTAGCCATGCTTTGCAGAAGTCACCCAAATCCACTGTTGTTGAAAGGAAGCAGTGAAGATGAGCTTAGCTGTGTTCCAACAGGGCTTTATGTGCAAAGCCAAACTGTGGGTCACACTTGGCTTGAGGTCATGATGTGCCAACCCTCTCATCCATGAGGCAGGACACTAAGAAGGAAATACCTAGATCTTGCATTCCAGAGACCCCAGGGGGAATGCCACCTTCCAATCACCTGTGCACAGCCAGGGTTTGCTTTTATTGTCTGTGACACAGAAGGTCAGGGCTGTTTCTATGGACACAGTCTACCCTGGCTGGATTTCTCCTTCTTCACGGCTCTTTGTACTGCTTACAGCTTTTCATCTATCTTCACACACACCATTTATTAGCTTTATTCCTTTGGATGTGATATTTTACTGAAAAAAAAAATGGATTCCAGGTTAAACAGTGTCTTGTTAGTAACCCGGGAAATGTTACTCTACAATCCATCTATATCAACTAAGACCACCTATAAAAATCCCTCACTGCCACTGGCCATGTGAGTCCATTGCTGTCACATGAAGCAGCATTATTATAATCAGGACTAACACATTCCAAACATTGTTCCAACTTTAATTAAATTTGAATTGAGTGAGTCTGTTTCCCACAGAACCGTTCATTTTTATGGAGGGTGGGGAGTGTCTAACATGCAGAACTAATGAGGATCTGGGGAGTCCAGAGGGAAAATCCTGGGAGATTGGGGAACCATTTCCACCAACTGTAAATATGTCTCCACGTTTAAAAAGTAAATGATCATCCTCCAGGGCCCTGCCATGAGCTTCAGGTAGGAAATGGGCTTCTGTATGCAAAATCCAATCCAACTGCACAAGATCTATCATGTGCTTCCTTCTCCAACTCAACCCCCAGAAGAAAACTGTGCAATTTAAACCAGTTCCAACACAAGGACACACAGGGGCCCAGGAAGAAAATGAGAAACTGGGTGAAGGAAGTGATCTGGGGTTTGCAAGAAATGGTTCCTGTGTTCTGCCTGTGGCCTTGGTCTCTTGTAGCCCCCTAGCCAAGGGCTTTAGGGCTGATTCTTCCTATGGCTCTTCCAATCCTGTATCTGCAGAGTCAGGACAGGCAGAGCCTGCTCCACTCAGCATCAATGAGAGCAGAGGCCTGCAGCTCTCTGTTTGAGATTATTACACTTGTTTCCGAGGCAAATAGCTCCTGCCCCATGGTACCTTCCATCCCTGTCTCTCACTGCCATCTGTACTTCATTGATGACACCTCTTCCAAAGTGTCCCCATCATAATCTCTGGAGCCTGTGCAGGTGACCTGATGTGATAAAATACCTAATTGGGTTAAAGGTACCGAGACAGACATCATTCTGGTTGACATAAGTGGGCCTTGAATGCTGTCACATGTGACACATGGGAGAGATGATAGGACAGGTAAGGACCGGAGTGCTGAGGACCCACAAAGTGAATGCATGGGGGTGTATCAGATCAATTTCAATCCCACTGGTTTCAGAAAGTCATTGCAATCTGGGGGTGTCCACAGGGGTTGGAGAGAAAAGACAGAAGAGTATAGAGGGCGATGGTGCCTCAAGAATGAAGAGATGGGAGGCTCATGTGTTCAGTTCATTCAGTGACTTGGGAGAGCCACCTGACCAGTCCTTGTTCAGCCTTGACAACATGGGAGAGAACCATGATGTCAGTTGCACACACTCCACATACAAATCCTGAGACAAGGTGTGAAAATATTCCACAAATTTCAGCTCTGTGACTAGCCAGGAAGTATGCTTCTTCTCTCATCTGGGATTTCAGAGAATCTTATTAATTCCATCCATAGTTTTTATTTAATTTTAATAGAGACTAGTTTCATTAATAAGTGGCTGACTAGCTCAGATTCCCCAAGCCACATGTGACTGGTGGGGGAATCTCATGGGAACAGAGACCCAATAATCCCCTCATCATTGAGTCTCAACCAGTTGCCATGGAAACCTAGAGTACTACTCCTCCCCTTCAAAGAGGCATCACCAACTTTGATGAATATAACAAATTAACCAGACACACCTTGAGCAATGCCTGTGAGCCATATTGAGCAGTGGGGGTGGACAGTACCTTCGTAGGAAAGGTAAAGTCTCTACGAGCAACTGGAAGGAAAATGATTAACCAGAAATCACACACACACACACAATCACACACACACGCACACAATCACAGAAATTTACTATATAGCATGAAGACGTCTGCCTGATGAATGTCTAAAAGCACACAGTGAGGGTAGGTGATAATTCTACAACAGCAAGGATTACTCGAGGTCTATGTAGTACACTGTGCAAGAGTCCTCATGTATTGTTTGCTGACTTCTTCAGCCTGCTTTGAGACTTCAGCTTTTCACTAAGATACAAAGAGCCACTCGCCACCAGAAATTCAGCCACTAGTCTACACCCTAAATCATCTGGGTCAAGCAGTGTTTTATTCTAGGTAACTGACAGCAAATCACAAAAAATACTTCTATGTTATGTCTGAACCCATATTAAATATGCTGCTTCAAAAATAGTGGACTGTTGAATTAAATTTCCATTGCCTTCATTAAAATGTACCCACTCTCATGGCCTCAGTGCTGGGGCAGAGTTTGTAAGAGGACTGATGCCTGTGTCTAGGAGTCCTCTGAACAGCTCACCATCTAAGCTGGAAGAAGATGTTGCTAATGACATGGGTAAGGTTTCTCTGAAAGACTCTCAAGATTTTCTAAATTAACTTTTATGGTCCTTGATGAGCCTGTTCTAATCTACACACAGAGGCTGCCTGTCATTAGCAAGGAAAGTCACACAACTCAGATACAACAATAAAGAGGACAACTCTAATCCAAAAGAGCAAGAAGAAAGTCCTAAGTGCACAGAGTGACACTGAGCTCTACACTAATTCCATTGTAACTTCTACTGAACACAGGGAGGATGATCTGGTGTTCGCAATGACAGGGGAGGTGGTGGTGGTGGTGGTGGTGGTGGTGGTGGTGGTAGTAATGGTGGTTGTGGTAGTAATGGTGAAGGCTGTAGTGATGATGTTTGTGGTGGTGATGAATGTAGCTGGAAGTTTTCCTGTGTTCTGCCTGGTCCTGCAGCTGGTCAGACCCAAATAAACACACAGGGGCTTATATCAATTATAAATTACATGGCCATGGCCTATGGCTCAATTTTCTTGCTAGCTAGCTTTTTTTTTTTTTTTGGTTGTTTGATACAGGGTTTCTCTGTGCAGTTTTGTGCCTTTCCTGGAACTCACTCTGTAGCCCAGGCTGGCCTCGAACGCACAGAGATCCGCCTGCCTCTGCCTCCCGAGTGCTAGAATTAAAGGCGTGTGCCACCACCGCCCGGCTAGCTTGCTCTTATAACTAAACTCAGCCCATCTCTATTAATCTATATGTTGCCCCGTGTTCCATGGCTTTACCTGTGTGCCATTACATGCTGCTTCCTGGACAGCGGGATGTCATCTCCCCTCTCTGCCCTTCTTCTTCCTTTTTCCCCTGTATTTCCCACCTGCCTCTAAGGTGCCTTGCACTAGGCCAAACAGCTTTATCTATCAACCAATCAGAGCAACATATATTCACAACATACAGAAAGATATCCAACAGCAGCACTTCCCCTTTTCTGTCTAATCAAAAAGGAAGATTTTAACTATCTAGTCTTCAACTACAGCAAAGACACCAGAAGGATATGCTATTACCTAAGTAAACAGAAAGAGCATTGTAAGCAACTTCCAAAAATCTAGAATGACTGTGGTGGTATTGTGTTCCCCGAAATACTGTGTACTCTAATAAACTTATCTGGGGTCAGAGAACAGAACAGCCACAATATTAAACATAGAGGATAGGCAGTGGTAGCACACTCCAGAGGCAGAAATCCATCTGTGAGTTCAAGGCCACATTGGAAACAGCCAGGCATGACAACATACACCTTTAATTCCAAGAAGTGAGCCTTTAATCCCAGGGAGTGATGGCAAGCAGAAAGGTATATCAGACATGAGGACCAGAAACTAGAAGTGTTTAGCTGGTTAAGCTTTCAGGCTTTTGAGCAGCAGTCCAGCTGAGAGCAACTGGGATGAGGACACAGAAGCTTCCAGTCTGAGGAAACATGATCAGCTGAGGAACTGTTGAGGTGAGGAAGCTGTGGCTTATTCTGCTTCTTTGATCTCCCAGCATTCACCCCAATACCTAGCCTCAGGTTTGATTTTATTAATAAGAACTTTTAAGATTCCTGCTACAAATGACAGAGACAACTGCCTGCCTGGGCAGTCACCCAAAGTTCCTCTGTAATGTTGGGGCATCCATCTTCAGCTCACAGGTCTAGAGTCTCTCTGTCACTTCTCCATGTCTCCTGTAGAATATCTGGCAGCCTCCTCTGTGAAGCAGTAACCTGAAGGACCATTCCACCTTGTTTTGGCAAATTCAGTGGTCATTTTTTCCATGGGTCCTGCATGTCCAGTCGATACAACATTTTGTCAAGTAGTCCAGGCAAGAACAATTTCTTGCCCAAATGGCTAACTTTTTCCACAAAGAAAGCAAACTCTATAATGAGTTTATTCAATGCCCATCATTCTCCTTGAAGTAACTGGTGCTGCCAGAAGCAGACATGTCTCACTGTCCAGAAAGTCTAAATTTTAAAACCATTTAAAATGCCATATTCTGTAGGTCTTTGAAGTGTTTGAAGATTGCCTACCTAATTGAAATATATCTATTTATACCTAGAAAACATAAAACAACTATAAGTGTAATTATCATTGATGACTAATTATTAATTTGTATTTCTTAATTATACATTACAATTTCAAGTGAGATGTAAAAACATAATACCTTAAACAAGAGTAGAAACATACATATAGTACAACAAAATTAACTTTTTTTTTTTTTTTTTTTTTTTTTTTTTGGTTTTTCGAGACAGGGTTTCTCTGTGTAGCTTTGCGCCTTTCCTGGAACTCACTTGGTAGTCCAGGCTGGCCTCGAACTCACAGAGATCCGCCTGGCTCTGCCTCCCGAGTGCTGGGATTAAAGGCGTGCGCCACCACCACCCGGCTTTTTTTTTTTTTTAACAAAATTAACTTTAAATTTGTATCAATAAACTAAAATCCATAGCAATGTAAAACATTTCAAATTAAAAGTGATTCAATAATTTACCCATTTATCCTAGTATATCTATACTATCCCCTTTTCTTTTTTATAATCAACCCCTTTTAAATAAAAATAAACATGTACAAACAATATTCTGGGAATTTGAGCATAGCTTCTCATACTACTTCCTGCTGGTTATGGACACTGTCAATCTTATGGGGATCCTGAGAAAACTGGGAATTATGGTCAAGTCCTGACTGGAGTAGTCTGTGATGCTGTATTCTCTCAGCCAGTTGCCTTGAAGCTGTTCCAAATGTTGGATCATCTGGAGACCTCTCAGGGCATCTTGGCTGATCAAACCATATTAGCTTAAAAAGCAATCCATAGGTTCTCATCTTCTGTGGAAACAAAAGCAGAACCTCTTTTCCAAAGCAATATATCCTTAGACACAAATTTTGAAGTCAAGATACCTTTAATATATATATTGGTTTAACTTAGCAGCCTTTACAATCAAATGTCTTTCTGTAGTTAAAAATCCCAAAGACAATATAATCTAGACTCTCTGTGTAATTTCCATCTTTATGTGGCTTATTTTTTATATTACTTTTACTGTCTCTTTAAAGACTTCATTTTTTAAAACTATTTCTTTAAATAACTGTCTATTCTCCCTTTCCTCCCTCTTCCAAGCCCACATGCATTTTTACACATAATGTAAACCGTTTAGAGGTTTATTCCATCTGAATCTACCTTACTGTGAATTTATAATCCTTCTCTGACCAAGAGAAATTTTAAACTGGTAAACTGTGTGTTTAGGACTGAGGGGGCAGCCTTGGGTGCTGACTCTGCCCATTTCAGCTTTCCAACACGGCGGGGTAATTCATGGCCCCTCTGAGAGCCATGCTCTGTGCTGACTCTGGGAGGCAGTGGGTCCATGCCTCCATCCAGCAGCATGTAACCCAAAAACCTCTTCTTCTTCTTCTTCTTCTTATTATTATTATTATTATTATTATTATTATTATTATTATTGTACTAGAAAAAGCTAAATTCACCACACACTGTGCTGTGCAGGTTGGAGACACCACTGTGTACAGTGGTGGGAATCAGCCATGCTGTAGGCCAAGCCCACACACCAAAAACTCACCATACTGTAGCTCAAGCCTGCAGGCTTTGGCTGGCCTGAGACTAAAAACACACTAGGAAGCTGTTTTTAGCTACATTTTAGAATCTTTTTTTTTAAGTTCTCTCAAGTTTTAGGTGTAAAGTCAAGCCAACATGTTGGGCACCCGAATGTAGTCATAAGTTTTCCTGTGTTCCACCTGGTCCTGCAGCCACTCAGACCCAAGTAAACACACAGAGGCTTATATCAATTACAAATTGCATGGCCATGGCCAATGGCTCAATTTTTCTGCTAGCTAGCTCTTATAACTAAACTCAGCCCATTTCTATTAATCTATATGTTGCCATGCGTTCCGTGGCTTTACCTCTGTGCCATTACATGCTGCTCCCTGCATGGCAGGGTGCATCTCCCCTCTCTGTCTTTCTTCTTCCTTTCTCCCCTGTATTTCCCACCTGCCTCTAAGGTGCCTTGCCATAGGCCAAACAGCTTTATTTATCAACCAATCAGAGCAACACATATTCACAACATACAGAAAGATATCCCACAGCAGATGAAGATTCTGGTCATAACAGTAATGCCTTTAATGTTAATCATGGGGGCTAAAATGGGAATGTTGGTGATGATATTATATTATAGTAGTGTATAAAATGATTATTATGATGATAGTGGTGATTATACTGATGATGGTGGTCATGATGATAATGACATTGATGATGGTAGTAGTAGTGATGGTGATGATGAGGGTGATTATGATGATGATGATGATGATGAATGGTGGTCATGATGGTGGTAATGATGATGATGATGATGATGTTGGTGATGATTATGGTGATGGTGATGACAATAATGATGTTTCTGATGATGGTGGTAGTGAATGTTATGATGGTGGCAATTTATGTTGGTAGTGGTACTGGAGGTGGTAATGAGTGGGGTGATTGTGTAATTGTTGATGGTGATGATGGTAATGATGGTTGTGGTAGCTGTGGTGATTGTAATGATAATGGTAATTATGATGGTAGTAGTGGTGATGGTGGTGATGATAATGATGATGTTGATGATGGTGATAGTGATTATGATCATTGTAATGCTGATAATAATGTTAGGATGATAGCTCTCCCCCAAACTATGATAACAGAGGCCACAATGAACTCAGATCCCCTGTAAACTGCCCTACCATGTGTTTCAGTTGGGACCCATCCTTCACTAGATAATAAAGAAACAATCTTCGGGAATGTTCAAGCCCAAGGAAAGGGTCATGGGAACCCCAACTTGTAGTTGCTCAGTGACAACCTAGAGCTTCTAATTGGCTCTTGGGGTAGAGGCAATCTGCAGGGCTCAGACTTGGCTTTTGGATAAGTTTAGGGCACCCAGCTGTCCTCAAAGAATTGTTAGAAGGAAAAAAAAACACCATGTGTGCCTGGGCTCAGAACTGAAGTGTGAGAGTAGGTGGAGAAAAAGATGGCTTTTCATGCCAGGGGATTGCTGCAGCTGGACTCCTGGGCAAGCAGTTTCCTGAGGATCCATTGGTAATCTCTTCCCAGGGCTCTTCAGAAAGTGTTCCTAATCCTCCAGGCTGTTTAATGAGGGTTATGTTTCATCCAGGGGTGTAGGAAAACAGAACTGATGCAAAGTCTGCACGTTCTGGTATTACATAAATCCAAGCTTAATCCTCCTTAACAATTAAGCGCTCCTGAGCTTCTCTTGCAGATGAAGATGGCGTCTCCCAGGTTTGCTGGTCTGTAAGTAGACCCACTGGAGGGAACCTACCTTTGTCTCTGTGATTTATGGCTGCGATTTCAGGGAGAGCTGAAGTATTCAGTATTATCTTGGGGCAGTTAATTCTCCAATTCCAAAACACTCTTTCAAGGAACCACAATTTTCCATTTGCATTTTTCCCCTAGGATTTTTGAAGAAGATAGAGTCCAATTAAACTCTTCGTCATCCCTCTAACATGAGTTATGTCCTCAGTCCCTTTCAGCGGCCCTTCCGATCTATCATCATTAAAAAATGGCCTAAAAGGTTTAATTTAGGTAAGAGATTCCTTACTTCAGAGTGTTCACCCTTCTGAATTAAGCTGCCTCTTTTGATGCCACTAAAAGACAAGCTTCCCTGGAGTCAGGCAGGGTGAGGCTGGACCCCTGCAAAGAGATCCTGGTGTCTGAGCTGACCCTGTGAAGTGAGCTTCTTGGAGCTGACCCCAGCACCTGATGTGGCCTTGGGATGACATTTTGTGTGAGAGGGGATGGTGGGAGGAGTGCTCTCCTGTCATTCTTGGTGAAGCCAGGCAAGCATCAGCAACCCCACTGTCCCCATCATCCGTTGCCACCCACTCTCCAGGTGGGGGGGGGATATCATTTTGGATTAGCAAGCTGCAGAAGCAGAGATAACAGAGACACAAGGAAGAACAGAGGGATCACTGTTGCTGTGGCATTGGGGTTGACAGGCACTACAGGATGGCAGGGGTTCTCAGGGAGGACATACCCCAGCTTGATAAAGAGCTTCATGAAAAACAATTTAGCATTTGAACTGAAATAGTACAGTCTGAAGCAGAATGTTCTAGAATGCGGTTTCCTGCTATTGAACTCATCTGAGTGTAGGGCTACCTGGGCTCGGCAATGGTATCTGGTGCTCTCCCTTCCCTTCTTCTCCTGCTCCCTCTCTATCTCTGTCTCTGTCTCTCTCCGCCTGTCATGCTTGGTTCTTTGGGACAAACTCTCACTACACAACCCAGGCTGGCCTTGAACTCCCAATCATCTTCCCAAGTGTGGGATTGCAGACCCCCAGGAGGTCCTACCCATTGTCCTCTTCTTGGAAGTGACACCAGTGCTGGGATAGAACTGCTGACACTCATGTCCTTCCCCCAGCCACACCCACAGTGCTGGTCTTTGCTCTGAAAACTGAAGGAAAAGCCCCAACAGGGCCACCCAAGATGCTCAGGTCTCCGGCCTCATGCCTTCCATGCCACTCTTTGCATCTACTTCCCCAAAGCCCAAGTGGTGAAGGTGAGGTCGACTGGGAGGTCATAGAAACTCCAAAAGATAGACAGACCCTAGTGGGAAGAACTGGGTCTTTAGGGGTGTGACCTTAAAGGGAATATTAAGGCCCTGAGCCCCTCCACTTACCCTCTTCCACTCCCCAGACAACCACCAGCTCATCCCTTCCCTTCAGACATGATGTTCTGCCCAATACCTACTGAAAGCAACAGAGCCAATCAATCCCAGACTGAAACCTTCAGAACTATGAGTCAAAAATAAACCTTCTTTCTGATTAAGTGGGTGAGCTCCTGTATTTTGTCACAGTAACAGAACAGGGCATTGTGGGGAAGTCACCTGGTGCTTTCTGGTTCACCTGCATTGTCCTGGCTGATGCTTCCTAGAATCCTGTTCTGTCTGGTCTGGTTCAGAGAAGTGTCTCAAACTTGGTATGGAAGGATGACTCTTGGCAGCTTTGTGAGTCAAGCAGGGAGCCATCATGCTGCAGGTCAAGTGTCCTCTGCTTCCTTCAGATCACATTGTGCACACTCCTTAGTTCCAAATGCCTGCAGGTGTACAGATGAGAATCCTCTGGGAAGGAGGGAAGGCAGTGGTTACAGAGGAGGAGGGTGTACCTGGGACGTCCTTGCATCTTACCTGGCTCCCAGTCAACACTAATTCTCTAGAGAGCTGTGGGGGAGAGGGGCCAGGAACTTGGGACTGTAGAGACAGCTCTGGTCCACCCCAAGGCTCACAAGTTACAAGGGCAAGTTAGGAGCCCTTGCTGCTCCTACAGAGGACCTGGGTTAATGTCCCAGCACCCACATGGAGGCTCACAACCAATTGTTAACTCTAGTTTCAGGAGATCTCATGCCCTCTCCTGACCTCTGTGAGCACCAGACATGTATGTGGTACCAGCAAAACACTCACACACATTAAAATAAATAAATCTTTTTTAAAAATGTTCCCAATTTTCAGAAGTTCCTGGCAACTTTTCGGGAGCTGCCGTGATGAGTGATTGCTATGACAATTTGCAGACTGTGGGGAACCCACCTGGCTGTGCCTCCCACATGCTGCTGCCCCTACGTAGTTCTGAAGCTCCATGAAAGATGGGCTAGAGCAGGAACTGTGGTTCCCAGCAGGGTCTAGTGGTCCGAGCTGCCTTCCAGAGCCATATTGTGGGATAATGTCTGTAGGAGGGGCTGCAGTCATCTCAGCTTGAACCTGGGAAGGTGGGGGACTCAAGGGAATGACAGCCACTCTAAATATCCATCTCTCTGCTTATCACTGTCCTGGCCTGTCTTTTTTTAGCCCCTGGGTAACCCTGTGCCTCACGGGGGCTTTCTGCTCCAATCCCATGTTGGAACTCTCCATGTCATCATTCCCTGGTTGTTCCAAAGGCAGTTCTTAGACTTGCATCTGCCTTGTGTGGAGAGAGGTAGGAAACGGTGTTGGGAGAATAGAGGCAACCGGGCCTGTACACCTGTGTGATGAGATGCTTGCATCCAAAGGAAAGATGGATGGGGCCTGGCACCAGCATCCGACACACAATTACGGCACAGCACCTGCAGCTTACCCTAGATGTAAACGCCACAGGTGCACACTTTCATCCAAAGACAGCCCCTTAAATCACAGGGCCCCAAAGATCCTGGTGGCTTTAGTGAGACAGAGCGGCTGTAGAGAACAGAGACTCAGGCATGTTGTTCCCTTCATTGGAGGGGAGAAATCAAGCTGTCTTCTGGATCCTTCCTGTAGCTTAGTTTCTTTTCAGGGCCATCATACGAGTTGAGAATCAATGAGGCTGGACTCACTCTGAGCCTCACACTCAGGCAATGGCACTTCTGTAATTCTCAGCCTTCTCTGAACCCTCTGGGTCTTTTTTGAGGTCCAGATTCACTCCCTTCCAGTAGGAATTCTTGGCTCTGGGCACAGGAATCACCTGGTCCCCAGCTCCCTCCTGCTGTCTCTCTCTTCCCTTCAGCCTCCAAGGAGGGATGATGGGCAGCTTCACTCTACCAGGGATGTCCAGCTTTTGGCTTCCTTGGACCACACAACCAGGGAAGGATTATCTTGGGCTACACATTAAAGATTGGAATGTCCACCCCAAGGCTCACAGGTTGCAAGAACATACATACATTAATTTGAGTGACATCAATTGGTCGTCTCTAATGTTCACACTCCAGAAATGTGCAAATGAGCTGCAAAAAAGTTACTAAAATGAAACATTTCATGTTTTCAGTTTGAACTGTGTTGGGCACATTCATAGCTGTCGCACATGAAGCACACAGGCCATAGGTTGGACATGCCCATGGCCTAGACCTTCCTGCCTCTCTCAGCCTTGCACTCCCCCTCCATACTTGAAGCTCAGTTGTATAATCCAACGTCTCTCTTTGTCAGGTTTCTTAGTTGACTTTAGTTGTGCATTCCTCTTATCCACACTCATGGCAATGGAATGGAACGAGTTCAGCTTCTATTGCCAGCTGTGCTGGCAGCCTCACTCAATCACACCTCACCCCATGTATATGGGAGGGCGCACATACGAAGACCAGAGGTTGATCTTGAGATGTCTTCCTTAATCTCCTCTCCACTTAGTCTTTGAGTTGGAGTCTCTCAGTAGCCTGGAGCTCACTGTTTTGGCAAGGTTGGCTGGCCAGCAAACTTCTAGGATCCTCTCCTGTCTTTGTCCCTCAGTGCTAGGATGACAGACACACACTGCCATACCCAGATTTTATGTGGGTGAAGGGGATCTGAAATCAGTTCCTTACACTTCAACAGCAACCACTGTACTGCTGAGCCATCTCCTCACCCTCAATTTCTCACTAATTTTATTCTCATAATAACTACCAAGGAGACTCAGGGCTGCCATGAGCTGAGACGGGACAGGTGAGAAGAGCTGCTCAGAAACATGCAGCATCCCAGAACAGGGTGTCTCAGGAGAATGCTGAAGGGCAGTGTGGTGGTTTGAATGTAATTTGCACTACCAGGAGGTGTGGCATTGTTGGAGGAAGAGTGCCACTGTGCAGGCGGGTTTTGAGGTCTCATATATGCTCAAGCTACACCCAGTATCTCAGCTACCTCTCCAGCACCATGTCTGCCTGCATGCTGCTATGTTCCACCATGATGATAACAGACTGAACCTCTGAACTGTAAGCCAGCCCCAATTAATTTTTTTCCCTTATAAGAGTTACTGTGGTCATGGTATCTCTTCACAGCAATAGAAACCCTAAGACAGACAGATAGGCAGAAATGGAGCAGAACTGATGATGGGGAGCAGGGTAGGAGGCTGAGGCAGAGGAGAGTGGGGAAGGACAGACTCAAGACCCTTGTGGCAGCTGTTTAGACAAATCCTTGCTCACATCTACCATTGATCTGATATTGAGAGCCCAGGGTAGGTGTGACCCTTGACATCTCATACAGTGGAATGGCACAGCCATCCCATGACAGAGCAGGAGCCCTTGAGCCTTGCATGGACTAGCTTTACTTTATATATACAAGGTCTCCAGAGGGTGGCAGACACAAAGTCTAGCTCCTGACCCATTCTCTTGGCTGTCCCTCACAGGGTAGGAAGCAGCAGGCAGCTAACTTTGGTGTCAGTGATCCTTACCAAGACCCCAGAACTGAGCCCAAGAGCAGCTGCCCAACCAGGCACTCTGTGCCAACTGCAGATTATGGTTTTGAGAAGGAGATTCTGCAGAAGCCAGCACCTTGGGAAGGAGTGACCTAGAGCAGGATGCCCTAGCCAACGACATTATCCCTCCCAGGATTCCTTGACTGTGCTAGGAACTTCAGGGCAGGACAACTGCAACCACACTGAGGTGCAGTGACCTTGCAATTTAGTCAGCTCTCCTGGACTGTGTAATGACACTGAGTCACCCCTGCATTAGCATCGTGTGTCTTGAGAAATCCCAGCTGTCATGAGTAATAGGTATCAGGAGGCATGGGGCAAGGGTGAGGCCTCGGTTGTTTGCGGAGGACTCTGTTTTCTAGAGGCACTTCAAAACTGAGATGCCCCTGTCTCTCCTGACAACAGGAGGATGGAAGGGTCACACAATTATTAGATTTTATTTATGAGAGGAGCCTGTGTTTGCAGAGAGCTGTCACTGTGGGGGCATAACTGACAGCCGCATCAATCCAGGGCCACCCCTGAGATGCCGGGATGGAAGGCTAGGATGGCAATACTTCTATTATAACATCACCATAAGGAGTCGGCAGGAGACACTTCCCAGTTCCAGACCCCTGTGATCTGCTTTAAGTGTTTGAAGAAACAATTTTATGTTAAAAAAGCAAAGTGCTTTGGGGGTTATAGATGCAACTGTATTAATATTCGTTCGTACAAAGGGAGGATTGGGGAGTGACAACTGTTTTCTCTTTTAAAGAAGCAATTTAAATCACTGGAATCCAGCAATGAACTTTCCAACTCAGAACAGGAGTGTGAACACGTGAGAAGAAATAAGCTTATGGGGGTCTGAGCAGGGATGAGCTGCTACCCTACCCCTGAGCTAATGCATTTCTGTATTTCTGTGCCCAGGAGGAGCTGGGAGACATGCCCACTCTAGGGGCTCAGCTTTGTCAGCAACTGCAGGGCTGGCTACCTAACTAGTAGTTGACTGTAATATAGCCATATTGGAGATGGAGAGATGCCTCAGTGGTAAAGAGCACGCACACAAAGTGCTTGCAGAGGACCTGAGTCTGCTTCCCAGCATCCCTGTCAGGCAGCTCACAGCTGCCTATAACCCCAACTTCAGGGTAGTCAATGTTCTCTCTGGCCCTTAGTCACTGCACTACACACACATAGACATATAATTAATTAAAAATTATTCTTCTCAGATGTTTTCCCAGCCACAGTGGCACACATCTGTATCCCCAGCTCTTGGGAGATGGAAGGAGGATTAGGGATCAGCCTTGGCTACATAGAAAGTTTGAAGTTAACCTGAGCTATGTGAGATCCTGTCTAAAAAAGAAAAAGTTCCAAATGCTTTTGGAGATTTGATGAGTTCAGTCCAGAGGAAATGTCACACAGGTGTCCTTCCTTCCCTGTCCCCAGATCTAGCAGGTGATCAACACCAGTCCACAGCTCCCGGCCTGCCATTGGAGCAAATGGCCCAGTGTCGAATCAAGGCAGGGTGAGTTGGGATATGTTCAGATAGGCCTGCTCATCAGCTTTAGTCAACAAGACTCACGCGGACAGATGGCTGCTGGCCTTTCTTGTCTCTTCGCTGTGTTCCATTAAGGTCCCAACTTCATGTCCATCTGAGACACACACCCTTACCTTGTTAGGTTTGGCCAGATTCACATGTGACTTGCAAGCAAAGATCCCTCAGCTGCACAACTGACCATGTGTGATTACAGGCACATAGGAAGCTGCAAAAGCATTTAGAGACCCCGAGGCACACACCCAGCTTCCTTGAATGATGCTTAATCAGTCATAACAACATCAAACAAATATGTGATACTGAGACATTATGAACTATATCATAGACCTTTCTCTCTCTGTGTATGTTTGTGTATACATGTTCTTGTATGTGTGTGTGCAGGCGCACATGCATGTGGGTGTTCATGCCATCAACCCTAGATGTCTCCTCGATTGCTGTTCACATTGATTTTTTTCCTTAAGCTTTTCAGTTCTACCCAAACCAACTTCGCTGGGTTAGCTGGGATCGCCTGCCTTCCCCTCTTCAGTGTGGGGACTACAGTCAGGAACTACCAGCATATGTCACCAAGCCTGGTTTGTTATACTGGTGCTGGAGAGCTAAGCTCAGGTCCTCGTGCCTTCACAGCCAGCACTTTGTCCCCAGGGCCTTGTGGGCCCTTTTCTCTCACATCATCACCAGTTGTTATGTGGGCACTTGTCAGTCTTTGCCATACACTTATAATAGAGGCGTGTCTGCTATTATCCTACCTCATTCCCAAGAAATGCAAGGACCCAAAAGGACAGGAAAGTCCCAATGAATTCAGCCAGCAGCAACTCCTCTCATGCTGGACAAAGATCCTCAGTAACTGCAGAGAGAATTGCACAGGGCAGAAGGGTCGCTGGTGTCCTTCAGAGCAGACAGGTAAATGTGTCTCTCCTGGCAGTGTGGGGGCACACTTAATCCCACATGAAGCTCATGTTTGATTCCAATGGGAAGCTGCACCCTCCATTCTCTTGCTGTCTATATATCCTGGCTACGGTCCCCTTTGTTTCCGAAAGAGAATTAACTGGCACCCAGGTGAGTGCTGCCCATGAGAGTGGGACAGCAGGAAATCATCCTTAAGGTACTTCTGCTCAGGGAAGGCCACATCGCAGCCTGTTCCAGAGCTGTCTGCAGAAGCAGAGGATTGGGTGGGGGAAGAACCTCTCCAGTGCTGCAGGATCTCAGCTCAGAGGCCCTGGTGCACAGATCCCAACTGGACCGCTTGGCTGTGATCAGACCTAACACTCAGCATTGCCCTAGACTCTCAGCAGGTGCTGACGGTGCTGGCTCGGGGTCACAATGATCTCCAGGATTCTAGAGCTTTCTATGAAAGCTTAGTGCAGGTGAGCTGAGGTTCTCCAGTATGTCACATTCTCATGTTCTTTGTGAGAAAGACAAGTTCTTTCTTCCCACAGTAAAGTTAAAAGTAACAGAAACAAAGAAACTAGGATCCTCCTCTGACCTGAGAAAGCAGCTTCGCCTTTAAGGACCACAGTGTACTCCTCTATGGGTTAGAAACAAGGAAAGTGTGTGCCTTATACTCCAATCACTGAGCTGTGAGGTTTAAATTTGAGCAGAGTGTCACACTCACAATAAGCACGCAGCCAAGGCCAGGCAATAGGATGCTTGCTGACGAGAGAGATACAGGCAATGAGGGTAGGCATGGTGCCAGTGGTGGTGGGATGGTAAGAGGGCGATCACCATAGTGATGATGGTGACAAAGGTGTTGGTCTGGATGGCAGTGATTATGATGGTGGTTGTGGTGACAGTGATGACAGTGGCCATGTCTGATGTCACCATGGAGATGGCAGCCTTAGAGCTGGTAATGGTGGTAAGGATGATGGTGGTGATAATGATGGTGCTGATGGTAATGATGATGATGGTGACCATGAGATGTTGATGGCTCTGATGGTGACATTAAGAGGCCATAGCCATGGTGGTGGTGGAGGTGGTGGTGAAGGTGGCTTTGGTAATTGCAATTCCAGTAGTTCTCTACTCAGCAAGCAGTAGCAGGTGACACAGAGGAATGAGTGGTTACAGCATGTGCATGCAAAGACAGGCTGTGGCTGGACATGACCTGGAAAGAGACAAGAGCCACATCCACAGGTGAAGTGGAGCTGGGAGTCACTCCAGGCAGGGAGAGCAACGGCATGACCTACAGAAGGCCAACATCTTGTGTCATGCCTGACACCTGCCGTTCAAGACACACCGCTGCAGGCCTAGCACTCTCAGGTGACCAAGATACAGGGTGGCCTTTCGTGTCATCCAGGCCTGTGGTTAGTGTCCTTCTCTGATCACCCTGGACAGGAGCTGTCCCTAGAGCCTTGGAGGAGAAGGATGGGCTGGGATTTCTTCCCGGAGTCCTGGGGTTTGATTTATTGGTTTGACCCTCTGTGCACATTTCTGGAGTTGATTTATTGAAGGTCATTGGTTCTGCTTTGTCACAGCACGACTCCCTTCTCAGCCATCCCAGTGCCCATCAGCCCTGCAAACTATCTCTCCAGAAATCCAGATGCTTAGTAGTACATGGAAGGTTTTTATTTTTATTTCAGTTCCTCTTTGTTTCAGCCTAGAATGACTTCAGACTAAAGACTAAGTGCATCTCTATATGAAAGAGCCTCAAAAATTGCACAGAAATGATTATATGATTTTTTAATGGTCAAAATTCCCACTTAAACATTGTATTCATGTAAAATGGGAGGAGTAAGTTATACACTGCTACTTTCAGATCACCTTGATGACTAAACGTTGCTTAGAAAATGTACATCAAGGTTTGCAGAGAGTAAAAAGGAGGGGAATAAATCATAAGGGACATGCAGACTCAAAGGAGCACGCACGTCTTGTGTGAGACTCTAAAGAGAGAAGTAGCACCAATTACTTTGGATAAACACCGTTTGGGTATGTGAGAAATATTTTCAGGGTAATTAAGATAGATTGAACCATATCTTGTCTATAAACAGGTGTATGAATGCTTTGATTTTTAAACATGGACAGAGACTCATTTTCTTTGGAAGGCTCCTGCCCTTTTTATGGAGAGTATGTGTTTCTGTGTCATTCACCCTGTAGGTGCTGTACTGGTTTGAAGGAGAAGCCTCCCCCACAATCTTGTGCATTTGAAAACTTGGGTGCAGGCTTTGAAGAGTCCGTAGAGGGGTTCTGAAAGGTGTCCGTCACAAGATGAATCATGCTCTCAAAAGAATCCATACTTCATAAACCCTTACCATGCTGTGAGGGACCCCCCCAAACTATAGGCAGAATAAACCTTTCTTTACCGAGTTGTTTTCAGCAGGCGTCTTATCACAACCAATACAGGTTCCAAACTGAGAGCTGAGAGAGGCCTGTGACCCTGATTCCTTTTTTGGTTCCTCTGTCCACATGAGAAGACTTCCATCTTGCTATACCAAGCATGTTTACAGACCAGGCATTCCTGTGGGGCATTTGAAGGATAGGAGCAGGAATAGGAGACCACTGGCATTCAAGGAAGAGGAGGCCCAGCAGGAGGCTGGCCCTGGGAAGACTGAAAAGGATGCTGGAATGTCCCTGAGGTCTTCCATCTAAGTAGAGCAAGGCATCAGCATCTGTCACTGAGGAAACCAGGTCAGTGTCAGTCTTCTGTAGCCACTGTAATGTGGCAGCTTCAGTAATGGACATTTGTGCCTCATGCTCCTAGAGGCTAGACATCGAAGGTCAAGTGTCGGCAGGGCTGGTTTCTATGGAAGGCTATGAGGGAAGATCTGTGGGGAGTCTTGTGGTTTTCTGTCAGTCTTTGATGCCCTTGGCTTGTCAGAATGTCTCCCTTCATGACCTATCACGTGGTCCCTGTGCTAAATTCTCCCTTCCAGAAGGACACTGATCATATCGGATTGGGGCTCATCCCACTGCAGTATGATTCATCTTAGCTAATTACAGCCTACCTTGGCACATTGTTGATTAGTATTATGAGGCAAGAACTTATGAGGTATGGTAAGGGTTTATGAAGTACGGATGTTTTGAGAGCATGATACATCTTGTGATAGACACCTTTCAGGACCCCTCTAAGGACTCTTTAAAGGCATGCTCCATTCATCACAGGAAACCCAGAAACCTTGAGTACATACACATACACAGGATGCAGGAGGACTTGATAAACATAAGTTAAGTAAATCAAGAAATTCAAATTAGACATAAAGATATATCAGTTAGCATATATGAATGTAATGATTACATACTGAGTTCTCTCATGGATGGTACCAGGTACCAGGAATACAGGGAAGAACCAGGAGGTTGGCTACATTTGACCCTGTGAGAAATTTGGGCTCTGAAGAAATAATCACAGAATATCTATATATAGCAACATGCTATTGATGGCTTAGTATGAAGACCTGGTATATTTTAGATAGGGTACACTAAATACTTTTGAAAAGTAACTTCACCCCAATAGTTTATTCCCAAACCAATTCTTAAGGCAATGTTTTCTGGGAAAGGCCTTAAAAAGTATTTCTACCTTTTACTGGAAGAATTCAGAGCAGAAATGAAAGCACTTTAAACAAGATGCAGTGAAAGTGTCTTGTCAGGTGCGTTCCCATGTCACACAGCAGCTGAGGTGGTGGCTTTGTAGGGAGAGGCCTGACAGTGCTGTCAATCACACCCCTGTGAGTGGACTTAACACCTCTGCAGTGTTAATCCTTGTTAAGAAAGTCAGTTTTATGCCATTTATGTATTTCCTTACAGGAAAGAAAAAGTAGTGTCCAAGTTATAAAACTAGACAGATCTGTGGAAGAGGAACCCTGGTGCATGAGAAGGGCCAGCCGAATGGCTGAGCAGTTGCGTTACTAGAGGAGGAATCCTTCTGCAGAGGAGAGTTGTGGGATTGCTGGAGCATGTAAGGAAAAGGAAGAGAGTGAATTCAAAACTCCTATTCCTTGCATAGAGTGAACGCAGTGGCAAAAAAATAAATGTAGAGGGGACTACCGAAGTGCTAGGAAAATTTAGTTACACTTGAGAATAACGATGTGAAAGGGGACACTTTTCCAAACACAGATATGATATGTTTGACTAAATGAAAAGACCTTTGCTTCACACTTACATACATTCAAATCCACAAAAGTTAGGAATACATTTACGTTAAGCTTAGCCAAGGGTTGGCACCCTTAGCATATGTTTCCTACAGGAAAACCAGCAATAAATGCATGCAGCTGTCTCACAAATGAGGAAATACACTTAGGCTATCAATCAAAACTGGTCAAGGAAATGTAACTTCAAACCAAGTAACAAAACTATTTCACTCATCAGATTGGAAAATTTTTAAATGGATGAAAATAGCAATCTAGCAACCTTCCTTAAATGTAATTCTGATACATTATCAAAATGTAAAGACATGCATTGATTTAAATACAGTAATTACACTGTCCATAGTCACTGAGGAGTATAGAAATGGGGGAGATTAAGAGTGACGAATACAAACAGTCTGAGGGACCATATGGCATTTTGAATCTTAGAAATTTCACCAGGAGAAAATTGTTTTTCCTGCAGGTGGTATGTCTCCACAGTGCTGGGTATAAGCATCTGCATGCATGCAAACAGAAAATGCCCTACAATTTGGTGGAGTCTATAAACTCTTCTAGGTGTCTCAAAGAAGAAGGTTGAATGACTGACTGAAGATATTTCTTTGGAAAACTGGTATGTACCTTTTAAACTTCATTTGTAACTGCTCCAAACATATCTGATGGTTTTAACACACTGTGTCTTTGCTTCCATTCTCCTCAGGGTCTTCCAACTCCTTTTACAACTCTCCCCACCGGCTGGTACAGAGAAGCAGAGAAGCCTGCCTCTTGATTTCCACACATCCATTTTTGTTGTTACATTTTTGTTGTTGTTACTGATTCTAGTTCATTTCAGTTGTGGACACCCAGGCTGCTTTGAATGACTCCAGTCCTTGAAGGTGCTCTAAAGCTTGCTCCAGGATCTAACCCATCATTCATCCTGAAGACGATCCTATGGTGTTAGAATTCAGCCTGGACTGTGAGGTCAAGATAGCTTATAGTGCTGACCAAGACCACCACATCTTGGCTCAACTTCTGCTCAACTTGATTCATACATTCTTAAAGCTACTAACTCATTGATTGTGGGAGCCAGACCAGCTCAAAGCTTTCTCAGAGCCGCCCCCCCTGAAAGAACAAAGGAAATATTAGTTCTATGTCCTTGCCCAGGATCAGAATTAGCAAGGTCAGACCTGGAACTAGAGCTATGGCCTTGAAGGAGTCAAGGCTGCAGTTTCTGGGGACCCATTCCCCGCCCTTACTACAGTTATCAGTCCTAAGGCAGTTGTGTTGGAGGTACTCTGTGCTCTTTGCCATCATTGTCTGACTTGGCAAACTGCTGACCTTGGCCCATTCTCTCCCTACAAATAGTATATAAGATGCTGTACTTTTTAACAGATTTGCTTGGCACAAGTCATCAGCTTATGTAAGACCCCCTGGTCCCAGTTTTTGCTTTTTGTCTTCTTTATTTCTCATCCTTGCTCCCCACCCTTGACATCTCACCATTTGGGACCTCCTATTCCTATGGGTTTGGGTCAAGTGATGAATTGTCTACTTGATAGTTCAACCTTCTCTGTCATCCATCTTTTCAGGACTCTTCTCTTGGATCAATATGTCATCAATGCTTCTTGGGTTATTGTTTATATGCCATACAATTGTTGTGCTCTACTTTTAATATGTTTATTCATTTATACTAAATTGTTTGCTGACTGACTTTTCTAGATAGTGTCTCTTTTCGTGAGTAGTTCCTGGAGATCCTGTGTTGCTAAATGGTCAGCCATGATTTAAATATCTGAAAACAAGATAGTCCCCACGTTTTGCTAAAGAGTGGAAGTGTATCTCTGTATCAGGCATGTGTCTCACTCTCTTCCTGTCGGCAGCTCCCCCTCTGCCTTGCAGTCCTCCTTTACAAAGCCCTCTTCAGGCATCAAGGACAAAAGCAGAGCCCTCAAAGGTCTTCTTGGGCATTTTCACTGTATTATGCACACACCAGCCTTTCTAGAGTCCCCATTCCAAATCCCCCACATAGACCCCCTTCCCTAAACTGTCCTTTAAAGTTGTGCTCTTGTTTGTAACAACCGTCATGAAGTCTTCAGTGGCTTCAATGTTAAATAAGTCTTCAGTGGCCTCAATGTTAAATAAGTCTTCAGTGGCTTCAATGTTAAATAATTCCTACCAATAGCTTCAGCAAACACCTGGCGAGTTCACTGAGGTCTCAGGTGAGGCACGAGAGGGCCATCACATCTTTGGGGTTAGTGATCTTACAAGAAGAAGAAGAGGATGGGAGTGATCTTGGAATGTGAATGAAGCACTGAACACGGCAAGAAGGTGGGCATCTGCTAACAAAGGCGGGAACCCTGCTGCCTATGGAGTCAGCAGGCCCATGGGCTCCCCAGTCTCGAGAATCATGGGTAATGTGTGTGTTTGTTTAAACAGCCCAAGCAGATTAAGATAGCTGACAATATTAGTACCTTATTTTCTTTATCTTTGGAGACATGGTCTCATGTAGCCTAGACTGGCCTTGAACTCATTTTGCAGATAAGAATGATCTTGAACACTGATCCTCCTGCCTCCACCTCTGAGTGCTGGGATCCCAGACATGAGCCACCACACCCAGTTTATAGAGTATTGGGTACTGAACCCAGGTCTTTGGGCTAAGCAAACATTCTGTCCACTGAGATGCCTTTCTAGCATGTGCCTGATCGTTTCCATGAAAAAAATGATTCATGGGCAGAACATGAATTTTCATGTATTTTGTATAAACAGATCATATAAAATCTATTTATATTTTATATGTTTTTAAGTATATCCTTCATGACAAAAGAGTCCCACTTTTTTTTTTACCTTATAGACATGAAAACATAGCACACAATGATAAACAGATAAGATGCTTAGGACAGAGCCACTTAGAATGATCAAGGAACCAGAAACAGGTTAAATAATGAAACAGTTTTAAAACATGCCATGAAATATCAGGCAGTTATTAAAACAGTGAGTCAGTTCTGAGGCTCTTGGAATACTGCCCATGATGGGTTAGCTGAGTGTGAAGAGCAAATGGGAGTCAGGCAGAGAGTCTGTAAGACTCACATAAAAGCAATCAGTTATACTACACCATGCGTGTGTGCCTTTGCCTAGGGAGGCAGACCCATGGAAATGTCATCAGGCTGTTCATGGTCGCTATTGCACAGGAGTCATAGCAAAGAGTAGTTTCAAAGTGGTCCAGGGAACTGGGAAACCAAGGCAGCGCTGTTCACATGTGCAATGTGAAAGCTCCCTGTTAGACCACAGTTTTGAGTATCTGGTGCTGGAGAGGTGCTCAGAAGTTAAGAGCATTTGGTGCTCCTGTGGATAGTGACCCATGTCCTTGGATAGAGTTGAGGGTGAGGACGATAAAGCTGCATTACCATCCTTTTTCCCCAAATCCACTTGTAGGCACCTGTGACCTGGAAGACAAACAGCCCAAGCCCAGGAAAAGCAGACTTTCCCAGGGTTCAGCTCTGCGAGCTAGGACTGCCACTTTTGGGTTTTAATGGAGCGAGCCGCAGTCCCCCATGTCTCTTCCTGGAAGAGAGGAAAGCTCAGGCTTTTAGCTGGGAGCTGTGGGAATGTTCCCATCAAGACAGGGACAGCCTCCAACTCTTAAAGATGGCTTGTTCACAAAACGCCACGAAACAGTCCTTCATCTCAGAAACCGCCGTAGCAAATCTCTCCCCGGTGGGTTAGGTGTTTGTGTGTGCTGCTGAACACGCTATCTTTTCTAAAAGATTACTACTAAATAAGAAGGCTCTGGAGAGCCCAATACGGAAATAAAAGGATGGATCTGTCAGTTTTGGTGTCTCCTTCAAGGAAGAGAAATGCGATACTCTAGGCTTCAGCTCCCTCTTGGAGGCCCTCCCTCCTTCCTCCTTGTTCTCCTTCCCCCTCCTCCTCTCCCCTTCTCTGTTCCCCTTCTAACCTCTTTTTCGACTATTTCCCTCTACCTCCCACTTCTTGCCTCCTTCATTGCCTTCTCTGTCCGCTCCCCGTCTATCTGTCTCTCTGCCCACTCCCACTCTCTTTCCCCCTCCCTTCCTCTCTTGCTGTTTTCTCATACATTTTTTTTTTCAAAAATCCTCAACTCTGAGCAGTCAGCCTGGAGAGACACAGGCCTTGCAGCCACACCAGCAGAGAGGCAGCAGCATATTTACATGTTTCAGGGGAATGAGCCCTGTGTGGTCCTTAAGGCGACAAGGTAGGGTTTGCATTTTCTAAGACAACACAGCCCATTTCTGGAAACAGTGCGCCACCCTGCCCCACCCCGTCCAAAGCTAAATCAACAGTGACGGGGACCCAGCTGTGGGGAAGGCAGTCTCTCACTGTGTGGATAGCAGAGAAGTCAGAAGAAAGGCTGAAGCAGGCACTGGTAAGTGGGTGCCTCTCCACGGGTAGCTGCCAGCCTTCAGTTAGCAAGATGGACAGAAACCCGGGAAGAGCACGCTGTGTGACAGCGTTGTGCATGAACTACGATGTTTGGCAGTCAGGGCAGCCCGACCTGCAGCTTCCCACATAGGGACTGCATGGAGTTCCACGAAACAGGCTAGGAAACCATAGGGGGTTGTTTAGGTAGATGTGTTCTGTGAACCAAAATGGCATTTCCCTTTAGGGCATCACCCAGGAAGCCTGGTAGAGGCTGTGACATGGTGGCCCAGGGGTTTGGGCAAGTGATGGCTCCTCTCCAGGTGTTCTAGGCAGTCATCTGTTGGGTGGCCTCTTGGCCATGCATGGTGCCACTTTTTTATAGGTGTCACTAATTGTTCTTTCTGTAGCCCTGGGCCTTCAGCCCTGGAGGGTCTCCTCTGTACAGCTGAGCCCATGCCTCCCACTTTCCGAGGCTCCTTTCTAGATGAAGCAGTCTGGGGTCTGAGGATCAGACTCAGTAGCCCTGCAGGAGGTGGGCATCCCACCAAAGACAGAGGCATTGTGTAATACCAAGGCTTTCTGTAGCATTGACACCATGACCAGGCTGAGTTGAGAGTTCATGGCAGACTGGATGTTTATTCCTTGGCTTCCATTCTATGCCCAATGTGGACACTGCTCTTCAGAGTTCGGAAGTCCTTGTGCAGCTATCTAGGGTGCTGAACCGGACACCTCAGTGAAGTAAGTGTCTGCAGAGAGAGCCGCCCACTTCATTGGGGTCCTGCTTTTTCTGAATGCTGCCCTCTGGCGGCAGTTCCATGAATCCATTCATCCACCCCTACCTGAGCTGTGCCTGATGCTGCTGACTGTGGTTTAGGCTAGCAGTCTTCTCCCACTGTAGTCCAACTCTAACTGTGCTCCATGTCTGGCCCCAGCTTGGCACCACTCTTAGGTCTGCTCTTTTGTTTTGTTTTGTTTCATTTTGTTTTGTTTTGAGACAGGGTCTCACTGTGTACCCTTGGCTGGCCTGGAACTCGCTCTGTAGACCAGGCTGGCCTTGAGCTCACAGAGAGCTCCAAGCCTCTGCTTCCTGAGTGCTGGGATTAAAAGCATGCGCCACCACACCTGGCTCACTCTCAGTTTTCATTATCTAAGGCAAACTGACTCTGTAAGTTTGTCCAGTCTGTGGCTTTGATACACGGCCACACAGGCCTCTGGCTCAGGGCTGGAGTTGACAGCAGTACAGTCAGCTGGTTCCATGCCTTCCCCCTCAGAGTGAAAGGAAGTTATAGTCTAGGTGAGGCTTGTCAGAGAAGGGCCAGCCCAAGCCCAGATAATAGCCAACGTTCTGATGCTGAAGGTGGCACAGGTGGGCACACCTGGATGACACGGACGCTGGATGGACAATGAGGCATCCGGGGAACCAAGTGTGAGAAGAGACCATGATAGAACCAAGTCCCAGTGGTCAGGGAGAGAGGTGGACAGAGTGGAGTTGAATAGTACTCGGGAGACATGGAATGATCGGGGGACAGGAATGGGCACTGAGTGGATCCAAAGAGGATAAGTCAGTGATCACTAACATGTACATATGAATGTGTATACATGAATGTGTATGTACATATGAATGCATATGTATATGTGAATGTGTATGTATATATGAATTTGTATGAATATATGAATGTGTATATATGAATGTGCATGCACAAATGAAAATATATATATAAATTTTTATATATACATGTGAATGTGTATTTGTATATATGAATGTGTATATATATGAATGTGTATGCATATATGAATTTTTATATATACATATGAATGTATATATGTGAATGTATGTATATACAAATGTGTATATATGAATTATATATGTGTAGATAGGTATATACACATATATAGATATGAATAACTATTAATATTTGTTTTTTGGTTTAGTCATTCATTTTTTGCTTTCCCAGAAGACAGAAATCTGCATGAAGTCATGGATAGCACCCTTCCTGTATCCACATACCCTCATGGAGCTTAGGGATGACCTCAAGAAGCACTTCCTGTGTGTATAGGGACTGAAAAACACCTGGATCCATCTGTTGAAGACAAAATCATGGCTGGCCTGTCAGCTGATCATAGAGTTGAAGTCAGGGAGCTGATTAACAGGGAAGATGTTGGGTGGGGAGTCACACTGTTGAGAAGTCTCTCAGCCCACAGCTCTTCTCTCAGTTATCTCTCAGCCACAGCCCCTCCCTGATTAGAAGAGCAGGGAGAGTCAATCTGTGAGGATTTCCTTCCCCTTCCTGGCCTCTGTGAGGATCGTCAATAATTCAGGGTAATTTTTCTTCTGATTAGTGTGAGTTATTTATAACAACGTCATTATCAGAACCATTCACTCTACTGGAGGGCCTAGCATGTGCAGAATGCCTGATTGTTCTTCCGTGGAGATGGCTGCACGCATGCCGTTACCAGGGTGTGTGGTGCACACCCCACCTCTCTAGAACTCTTTGTGGTCATCATACTTAATTAATTGTGGCATGTTCCAAGGACATTGCTCATCTGTACATATGGCTCTATAAGGAGAAATCTAACTCCATCTCCAACAGCCTCTGGCTGTGTGTCCTGACTGTGCCAAGTGCCCAGAACACAAGGGTCTAACCATATTCTGATGAACGAGGGAAGGAGTTTATCAGTCATACATTTGTCGGGCAATGCACTGGGCACTGGGACTTCAGGGCTGGACGCAACCTCCTGAGCTCATTCATATGGGTCAAACTACTGTAGAGGAAGGTAAGACTTCCAGGCACAAATAAAACACCTGGAGGAGGACTGGGGAGCAGCTCAGCAGGTCAAGTTCCTTCTATACAAGCAGAGAGATCTGAGTTTGGATATCCAGAACTCATGTGAAAAGCTAGACATGATGCTTTATGTCTGTAACTCCAGCCTTAGAAAACACAGACAGAGACAGAGAGATCTCTGAGGCTTGTTGATTAGCCAACCAGGCTGAATCAGTGAGCTTTGGGTTTAGTGAGTGACCTTGTCTCAAAGAAAAAATACAGGTAAAGAATATCACACCAGCTGGTGTGATGACTCAGAGGTTAAAAACACTCACCACTAAGCTTGACATCCTGAGTTTGATCTCCAGAGCCCACATGGCTGAGAGAACCTACTTGCATAATTTCTCCTCTGACCTCCACACATGTATGGTGGCACACTTACACACACACACACACACACACACACACACACACACACACACACACACACACAAACACACACACACAGAGGGAGGGGAAGAGAGAGAGCTGAAGGAACTTGGCAAGTTCCTAAGAGATGTGCAATTAGCTCTCTGTATCTGTAAGTCCTGTATTTAACCAGTCATGGATCAAAGATAATTTATGGGGAGACAGCTCATAGGTTAATATCTCAGTTCTGTCCCCAGCACCCACATAAAAGCCAGGCATGGTGGTGCACACTTACAATCCCAACACTAGGCAGAAGAGAAGAGATGAATCTCTGAAGCACACAGGCCAGTCAGTGTAGCTGAATCAGTGAGCTGCAGGTTCAGGGAGAGATCCTGCCTCAAAAACTGAGGTAGAGGATGATTTGGGAAAGATAGTGATCAGCCTCAGATTTTCACATGCATCAACATACCCACACAGGCTTCACACACTCCTGTACACACAAATGAATACCCAAAAGTATTTTGTAAGTGTATTTCTGTAGCTGAACATGGGTCAGAATCTGTTCGCATTCTCTCCTCTATTTATAGAGAATGTGTGTTGTGTGTATATGGCATCCTATGAGTATTCACTGCACAGACAATAATCACAATTCCCATGTGTAAAAAAAAAAAACACACCTGCAATGCCTAGAATAACTACCTGAGATAGATCAATTTGATAGAATAGGCTTTACATTTTAGAAAGGTTTTTGACTGGAGCACACTAATACCTCTTTAAAACTGACACTTTCCCTATTTCTTTAGTACACAAAGTCCTGTCACTGTACCAGGCTCCTACAGAGGCCACACACTGCCACACACTCTGCATCCTGTCAGCTCAAACCTTCCATACATAAAGATGGCTGTTATACGTACATGTGTTGGCTGGGTACCTGTGGGGTGGCCTTTTACTGGCATTGGTATAATAGTTTTTCTCATGGTTGCATTGAGTGCCTGGTTTAGGGGCAAAGCTTGCAAACACAAGAAGCTCTTGTCATCGCTGAGTGCTTAAGACATCATGACACCCACATGACTAATCACTGTCTGTGTTGGCTATGGGTGCCTGGCTGACATGGCTTCTGTCTGGTTTCTCTTTCATAGTATTGACTCCTTTCTCATGTGTAGCACTAACACTGAGGAGTGAGGGTGTCTCCCTACAAACATTCTATGCCTTTTCTTCTCTATTCATTTCTTCACTCACTGATCAATCCATGTCCTGTATCCATGGACATTTGTCCCTTGAGCTATAACCCAGTTCTCTTGTTCTGTTATTCCCTCAGTCTAGCTTTGGATGTGAGATTTTCTGTTGGGTCCTGTACCTTTGACAAACCCCCTCCATCGATTTGTGTGTTGTTTTGGTAGGTTTTTGTGCCTTCATTTTGAGGACTTCAATATTTTCTAGCATAAGATAGTCCAGACTCATCATATTCCTTTTCTGTTCCAGTCCCAGAATACACACATTTTCTAAGAAACCAGACCTGGTCTTAGGCATCAAAGAATATTGGAAACTCAAGGCACCAGGTGTGCTTGCTGCTACCAGAGTACCATTGTTTCCAATTATCTAAGCTGATAAACCTAGCTATGTATACCAACTCACATAGACAGATATGTTTTAATGGTATCTGTGTTCATCCACGAAGCCTGTAATGAGTTGGTACTGATGTCTCCAATTGGAATCTGTTATCATGTGTTCATAGGACCATCCCCCAGAACAGCCTGGGGTGGACCCCAGTTCTTCTCTCTTTCTTGTTGAAGGTTTCAAGTATAACTGTAAGATGTGCTTAAATGCAATATTCTGATACTGGCAACTGAGTAAGACAGGGACTATTCTGTCTTGAGTCAGGTTGGTCAGGCCTGGGACAACCCAGGCTCTGTACCTCTCTCCTATGGCTGATGTGTTTGTACTGAGCTTTGCCAGGTGAATCATCTTGCTCCTGAGACACATATACTATAATGGTCTTTGGGTTTCCTCATCTCCAGTATACAAGGGCATTCTCCATTGAGACTCCATTCACCTAGGCAGCATTCTGTGTCTTGGAAAACCAGCACATAATGGACCCTGGGATTGCACTGTTCTTTCTGTTCATCAGCAAGACACTCCCCTTTATATAACCAGTTCCCCAACTGAGACTCTTCCCAGGTGATTCTAAGTTGTGTCAAGTTGACAAATAAAGCTAACTATCACACCCCTGGAACATTCTAGGCTCCTCCCATTGCTTCCTTGTAGCCCAAGCAGCTTTCTTCTCCCGTGATGTGCTCCTCAGTTTGTCCTGTGGAACTATCTAAGTGGGATTATGTGGGAAGATCATGCCTGCCCTTGTAAGAATATTCCAACCTATTTTCAAAAGTGCTGCTGTGTGGTGATGTCCTGGAGTTTTGTATGTGTATGCTGTCTGTGTATTTTGTGTATGAGGCATCCAGTGCAGACTTTCTCCTGTACTTCAGGTGGGTTCTTTCTCATTTTGAATTTTAGAGTTCTTTCTATACATGCTGGAGACAAGTTCCTTACCGGAGAAGAGTTCCAAGTGCTTTTCCCACATATGGCTGTTTTCATTTTCTGAACTTTTACTAATGACAATAGAAATCTCTTATTTCGGTGAAGTATAAGTTACCTGTTATAGTCTTTCATTGACCATGTATTTGATGTTGTATCAAAGTCCCCATTGCCATACCCAAGGACATTCTGATTTTATCCTGCATTCCTCTATAGGATTTGGAAAAGTGTCTTCATTTCTAGACCTAGGGCACATGTTGCGTTAATATCATGAAGGTAGGGTCTGTGTGTAGATACCTTTTGCATGTGGATATCCAGTTACTCCATTGCCACGTGCTGAAGAGACTGTTCTTTGGCCATAAAATTACCAAAAATGGCTCTCGACTACTTGTGGGGATCTATTTCTGCCCCCCCATTCTGCTCCATTGATCTACATCTCATCAATATCCTCTGTCATGATTGCTGTGGCCTTGCAGCAAATCTTGAAGTTGAATATAAAATTTCAAATCATTTTTCAACTTCAACGAAAGTAAGCCATGTGAATGAATGATTAAATAAATAACACAGAGAAGAGATAAAACTATGTAGAAAAAGACCTGTAAACATCTAGATAATCAACTGTCAAGGTGAAAGCTAATTTTTTAGTTCTATTGATGTGGGGTGTGTAAGCCATTTCTTTCCAGAGAGTGTGGGAAACAAGGTAAAGCAACTGTGCAGTTAAAATAAAGCACCCTTCCGACAGGTGATCCAGATTCAGACAGACAGCAGAAAGCCAGGCCAATGGCAGGTGCACGGGAGGAGGTGATGAGCCTGGCTGAGCACCTCAGCTGTTTTCTTTCCAAGACCTACAATGCCAGCATAAGCAACAGAAGAAAAATCCCGTAAACTGGAATTGAAAGGCATTCTGAAAAGTACCTTCCCAGCACTTCTCAATGCTGTCAGGGTCATTAGAAATGAGGAGAGTCTGAGAAACTACATTAGCCCTGAAGAGGCAGAAGAGACATAATCAAATGCACAGTGTTTCCCCAGACAAGGACTCGAGGTAGAAAGGCCACACTGGGTGAAATTGTGATCTTCGGTTGCCAACATCAGACCAAGAAGAGTGACAAATGCCTGGAATCCTAGCACTCAGGAGGCTGACACAGAATTGTCATGAGTTTGAAGCCAGCCTCAACTATATAGTGAGTTCCAGTCCAGCCTGAGCTACAAAGTGAGACCCTGTACCCCAAACCAAAATAATAATAAAATCTTCAATAATAATAATAATAATAATAATAATAATAATAATAATAATAATAACAGTACCACATCCATCTCAGACCATCAACTAAAATGAGAAACTGAGATATTAGGTTTGGCAGGGGCAACAAGGCACTCTTTTGGGGGTACATGCAACTCTTTATATTATCTTTAAAATTTTTCCCATAAATCCCAGATAAATGTATTTAAATACAAACATGTGGGAAGCCACAACTCAGTTGCACTGCATCCCCTGGGACATGGTGACAGGGGACCACTGCACACACCTGCATGGCTGGGGAGGGAGGACACCTGCATGTGCTGGAGGCACCGACTGCTGTGACTCCATACCTCCTCATGCAGAGAAGGATGGTCCTGTTTTCTGAAGTATCCACAGGGAAGAGCTTTCAGAGAATAACCAGGCCATTTTTTTTTCTTTTTCTTTTTTTCCTGAACCAGCATACCCATTGAGAAAATGTGACCCAAATTACATCCTGTAGACACCGCACTGTCATGTTCGTGTCAAGCCCACACTGTTCAACTCTCTCCCAGGGGTTTGAAAGAACCCTGGGCTCCAGTCACAGACAGCTGGCCTTGCCCTCAGCCCTTCTATCTCAGGCCTGAGGACAGGAGGGCCCTGCCCATCAGCACCTGCCCCTGCCCCAGGGACCAGCTGCCCTGTTTCCTTGTGGGAGCCAGGGAATGGCAGGGCCTCCCAGGCTAATCACCACGCCTTCCCAGCAGGCGCTTCACCACTTAAGTTGTTCCTGCTCCCGTTTCACGGGCCTAGTTGAGAGGCTTTTTCTACAGCAAACTGCAGAGTCTCCACAATTGAAAGGTCACCTCTGAGGTCTCAAGAGAGCCTAGCTACAGAGGGAAGAGTGGCTTCTTCTTGACAAAATGCCACTTTCTCAGAAAAATGAGAAATTTGGGGTGAAGGGGTATATTTTCCAGAATAGTCATGCCTTCCTCTGAAGTTCTATATTCATACTGTGTGGAGGCACATGGCATCCAAAGTGGGTGGGGGTTCCAGCTGCCCAACGCAAACCCTCCGTGAACTTGCTTCCCCCAACTCTTAAGTCTTCCTACCTCTCTTTAGGAATGTATCTACCTGGCCTCTTGCCTGGCTCTTCCTGGTTTGTCTTAAACTTTTGTGGTTTGGCTCTCCGGAGCTGTTACAGTGCACCCATCAGGATAGGGTGTCAGTGGGTGGCTGTGTCCTGTCTGATGGGGTGGGGCTTTGTGCAGGTTTTGTCCTTTGAGAATTTCTTCACTCTCTGGCACTCTTGGGGCTGTAGGCTCCTCTTCTGTATTCTCTGCCCTCACCTTATGCCTCTCATTGCTCCGGCTTCCTTGTAATGGGGGTCTATTTGCTATGTGGTGTCCTTGCTTCCAAGCCCGTTCAGCTGTCAGTGCAGGACTTCCTGGGTGTCTAGTAACTGTCTTTCTGGTAGCAGCAATTCAGCTTTTTCATCAGCATGTTTGTATATGAGTATTTGCATCTCATTATGTGAGTTCATACTGATGATCCTAAGTCCACTCCAGCACTGTGTTAGGGTTCTTGTCTCTTTGGTTTGCTATTCTACAGCTTCTCACCCCCAAATGAGAACTCCTGGATCATGCCACCCAAGCTGCATCTTAGTGCTTATTTTCTGTGTGTATGCACAGTGCTCTCAAAAGTTAGCCCATCCAGCAGAGCCTTCCTGCCTCCCTTCCTGCCTTGCTTACTGCCTTCTGATGCCTCTTGGCATTGCCTCTGTTGCCCCAAACAGCCTGCGTGTCCTCACACTCTGAACCATAGTATCATTCTAAGACAGCAAACTTCTGAGGCTGGCACAGTGTCCAACCTCAAGGACAAGCTGTGGTTGTCTTCACCCCATTCCTGATCTTATCATTGAGGTTCTACATCACCAGCTGGTTGGGGGTGGGTCTGGGAAGGGCTGACAGGCACTGCTGGTGAAGTCTGAGCAGCAGTCCTGGGTATGAGGCAGGTTCCCAGTATTAGCTTCCCCTGGTCTCTTTCTTCCAGCAGAGAAGTTCTCTGTCCAATACCCGGCCTGTCTTCAGCACCATGGCCAGCGCCCCAGGACTTCCAGGCTTCCTCTTGACGTCTTCTGCAGAGCCTGACAAGCCCTTCCTCAGGCAGGACTGCCTATGGTGTCCCACCACAGGCCCAAGGGCTCCTCTAACCTCTCCATCAGCTCCTGCAGCCCCTTATCTGCTTCCTCTCTGGGCAGCTGGGCTGCTCACACCCTTCCTCTTCGATCCCACACCCCCAAGCCTGCATGTCCTCCTCAGATCTAGCTCTAGCCACCCCAAGAGCCTTCCTTCTTATGTGAATGCCCAGCCCCCCACTGCTGCCAGTCTGATGTGGCACCCAGACTCTTGTCACCCATGAGGAAAGGTCAAGGGTCTCCAGGGTCACTTGACCAAGTGGAAGTGTCCATGTGGGCTTGAATTCTGAGACCGACTTGGAGCTTAGGACTTCCTAAGGTGTCTGAGGTGGTGAGGGGGACCCAAATGGCTTGTGTTGCTCCTTCTCAAACTGATCCAGGTGCCATTTGACCCCAACTGTCTTATTAAGCTGTCCACTCTCCTGTTTTCCTTTTCTTTGTGCCTGACCCATCCGCCTAGGCTGTTCTCTATAGGAAATGGTCCGCAATAGAAGTACTTTCAGTTTAGAATGAGTGGTTTATTAAGTATATATTGAGCAAAAGTAATGAAAAAAATGAAAAGCAACAGAATCCACAGCTAGAATGCAAAATACCACCAAATCAGGGGCTTACAAAATCCAGCAGGAGTGGCTGGGGGAGCCTCACTGAAACAGTTCTGAGCAGAGCTGTGCCTCCTTGGGTGAGCTCCTGGCCTCCTATCCCACTGCAGGCATTCTTATACCGTGGGATAAATAACAACTATGTCTGGTGTAAATTCTTTACCTTTTATCTGTTCTCAAGGATGCAATATTTTTAATGCCTTTAGCTGTTTCCTGTTCTCCTTTTTTTCACACTACAGAGCCGGGGCCAGCCTGGCCAGGACAGAGTTTTGGATGACACTTGAAATCAATGTGTTTGAGTCTGGGGGCAGGAAGGGTGAAGGCACATCTTGACCTCAGAGTAGCTCTCAACAAGCACTAACAGTACAGGACAATTTATCGGTATAATTTATATTACATAGACTTAGATTCATTAATATGAGCATGGAGCTGAGTGACAAGCTTCTAATTAAGACACACATCTCCACAGGGAGCTGCATGAGCCACACAAGTGTCTGCTCTTGTCTCCTGGGGTGTGCCTGTCAGCCAGAGCCTTAGTTAGACAGCCATCAGTGCAGCTAAGTGTATGGTCTCATGCCCTTCCCCACCCTGATCTCTGAGTTCTCCAGCACAAAGACTTCCCTCCTCTCTACACCAGCACACACTGCAGCATCAGTCTGCTAGACAACCTTCTTTAAAAACTTCAAAATAAATCAAGAGGAAATAAGTTTGCAAACCTGATTCTTATGAGATGTCCTTTCATTGGGAGTTCCCAGTGAAATGGAGCAAGCAGCACCCATAGTCTGTGAGACAGGATGGGTTTATGTCAAAGAAAAATGCAACCAATTCCATGTTTTAAAGGAAAGTGTTAGTGGAAAATAATAATAATAATAATAATAATAATAATAATAATAATAATAACAATAATAAAACAGACACTTTCTAAAGCCTCTACTGAACTTGTATTGTGGTTTGTAAAAATGTGATTCATGGTGCTATATTAAATATTAAAACCAATGTAAGATTTAATCCAAATTTATAGGGCAGTTTTGCTTAATTTACTGTCTATCAAACAATTTCCCTTACAGATAACTTTGAAAGTGGTACATAAATAATAAAACAGGCCCATGTCCCCCCCCCCCCATTATTTTACTGCAGCTCAGTGTTAAAACTGAACTTGATGACATCTAATTTTCTCTGGAATTTGTGTCCCTTTCTCTCCTTCTCAATGACCTTCAGTGGGGCTAGCCCGTTGACTTCCTGAGTTCCTTTCAAAGCTGAGGCCATTTTCAAGGATGTTTGACACAACCTCGAGAACTCTCTTCCTGGCGGTGGGCCAGAGCTCAGCAAGATGACATTCCTAAGAACACTCAAAGATGTCAGGGAAGCCAGAATTTAGACCCTCTTCTCTGGCCTCTGCAAGAATCTCACTCTGCTAATGAACTGGAGTGCTACCACACTTCATTTCATTTCAAGTTTTCACACTGTGGTCCATCCATCATCTTCCCAGATGGGAGGGGGAGGGAGGACCACACAAAAGGGGGAGTGCCAAGTCAGCAGCCGCAGATACGCCCCAAACGTGGTGCTCCAGTTGGGGCAATGCAACTTGAGGATACACACTGTCACCTCAGGAGAAGCACTTTGAATTGAAATGTCCCCCACAGTCTCTCCTATTTGAACCTGAGGTGCCCAGATCATGAGCTTGTTTGGGAAGATTGTGGCACCTTTGGAAGATGGAGCCTTGGTGGAGGAAGTGAATCATCGGAGGCAAGGCTTGAGGTTTTATAGCCTGACTTCCTATCTGTTCTCTGCTTCCTGATTGCAAAGGCCATGTGACCACCACCACACTCTCCTACTGTCGTACCTCCTCTGCCATGATGGACTGTATTCTGCCAAACTGGGAGCCAGAATGAAACGCTGTCTACCTTAAGTTCCTCAGCATGTATGTATTTGGTCACAGCAATGATAAAACAGAGGTGAGTTGGTGGAATTGTTCAGGAAGACGGTCCAGAGTTTGGGGATCAATGACTGGTGTCTTAGTCATCTCTGGACACCACGACACATGTTTGGAAACCACTGGATGCCAGTAGCTTTGCTAGCCAGCCCCCCAAGACCGCTGGGGCTTCAAGTCAGAAGAGCGTGTCTTGTCCCCAGAGTCCCAGGTTCTGCAGAGGACTTGTGGTGTCCTCACCAGACATCAGGTGCATTTTTGTTGAGCCAACTCAGAGGAGGTGGAGGGCTACAAGAGCAATTCCTTTCTGTCTCCAACAGAAGCCAAGCTCACTTTTCAGCCTCCTCGGGGTCTGGTATTTCACGGCCCTTGAGAGCTGCATCTTTCCCAAATCTCAAGAGGAGAGTGAAGACCTCGAGTGCTTTCCCTCCACACCACCTCCGATGATGGATGTGGGAGAATCACCGCAGACAGACTCGCTGAGCACTTACTGTCTCCAGGTCAGTAGGTGCTGGAAACTCAGTTTACCAAGTCCTGCCCTCGTACTGGGGAAATAGATACTTGATGAGCCCTTAAAGTATGGCCTGTGACAGGGACTTGGCCTCAGTGTTCACTCATACCAGACACAAGTCAACAGGAAGAGAGGGAGACAGTATGGGAAGAGGGTACAACAGAGCCGGAGAAGCACTGGAGCAGTATTGATCCAAGTAGAGTGTCTCTGGCGGATTAAAGGAGCCAGAGTGACCACAACAAGGCCCAGAGTGGATGAAGGTCTCAAGTGGCTGCAGTGATATCTTTTCAAGGGGCAACATCAGGGATTGTCTCTCTAAGCTGAGGATGCGGCTGTCTTAGAGACCATGTGAGGCCAGTGAGGCCACCATGGGTTCAATAGCAGCAAGAGAGATAAGGGTTGCAAATAAACTGAACTAAGGAAAGAGGGACCTGGGGGATGGAAGAGTGGGGCTTCTCATGTCTTCAGAGCACTCCACCCACCCACCCAGAAGCACCTCTGCCTCCACCCATCATATCCAAGACCTTGGCTTTGGGTGTTACAGGAGCTGTGTGTGTGTGTGTGTTCTCCATGACTCCTCTGCAGAACAGGCGATCAGGCATCTGTCTCATGTGGAATTCCCAAGCAAGCTCCCAGAATGCAAAGCAGTAACAAAAATCATCCCCAGACAGGCCAGTGATACACTCTGCTGAAGTCTGGAGCTCCTCTGAACCAGCCTGAACCAGCTCCAACCAAATTGTTATTCAGGAGTGGCTCTTGTCTCCTGCCCAACCCTGAGCCTCACCACTTCTCCTGAATCCAGATATCAGGATCAAGAGTTCTAGACCCATTTCCAACCCATTAGTAGATCTATGATCTTGAGCAGATCTATGAAATAACAATGTTATCTCATCCTGTGTTCTCCAGACTGTTTGATGCAGCCTGGATGTTCTGACCATCATAACCCTCAGTCACAGCCATAAAGATTACATGACAAGAACCTGGGCTCCAGACTCTCACTCTGCAGGTTCAGGGTTCCACTCAGCCCTCTAGACATATCCCCAGTCTACTATTTATGCCCCTTTCCTCCCTGTGTCCTAATTCTTGGAGGACCATAAGTGTCTCAGAGCCAAGTTAAATATGGCAGAGCACAATGCATCCCAGGGGTCACACAATAACGAGCACGCAAGCACAATGCTTCAAGACACTGTTGGACACAAATGGAACAGGAGGCTGTGGGCTGAGCTCACTGTCACAGAACTGATGGAAATCAGACAATTGATTGTCTCTGCATGACAGAAATGTCTCTTGAACTTGCATCCCCTGCCAAGCTCCCTAGGAAAAATACCTTCAGCAAAGCAATCCAAATCCAGGCAATTATCCAGAAGCCATAGGGGGGCTCCTTGGGCACATCACCTCCAACTGTTTGAGGCCATGGGGACAATTGGGCTGCTCCATCCCCTCCATGGCTTTCCTCTCATCTCTTTGCTGTCCTTACATTTCTTGTCTCTTCTGTCAGGTCAGGTCCTGGCTCAGCTCCCTAAAACATGGCTACAATGAGGTCAGAGGCAGACACCTACTTCTGACCTGATATTTTAGCCTTCCAGGGAACAAAGCTCAACATAAGGTCATGGCCTCCTTCCCTTTCTTTTCTTTCTCTCTCATGCTCCTCCATTCCCCCTCTCTTTCACGTTCCTCCTCTTCTCTCTGATGACTTTGGCTGAGTCTCTGCAGAAGACGAACCCAGCAGAACTCTAGGTTCACAGCGCCTGGCTCTGGTTTTCTAGGAGGAACTCGTGGGCTTCACACAGCCAGTCTGATGGCTTCAGGCGGTAATGGGGGCAGAGCGTGAAGTATGGCCAGACACCACATTGCACTGTCTGTGGAGGCTCCTAAGGGGACACAATTAGATGAGGAGGCAGGACAGAGGAACTGTCAGCCTCTATCCTCTCCTCCTTAGACCCAGTCCCTGGACACTCCAAAGAGAACTGTCAGGCGGCCTCTAGCCACTGCTGGGCAGCAATCAATAGCAAATGTTCCAAGTACCTCACTACCTAGTGACATCGAGTGTTCTCCAGCACCCAGGAGTCCCCAGTGGGGTCACACATTGTCCTGCTCTCTAGCTTGCCCACACCAGCTTCTAGACTCCTCTTGTCTCTCTTTCTATTGTCTGCTGTTTCTAAATGATAGCCAACACACATACACAAAACAACACACATATATCACATACACACACAAACACATGTATATCACAAACACATACAACACACACACACACATCACATACAGAGACACTCACAACACATACACATCACATGTACATACAAATACACACACTGCACACACACATCCACAAACACACACACACTACACACATACACACACACACACACACACACACACACACACACACACTTCCAAGGCTACCTGCCTGTAAGTCTTTGTCTCAGAGCCTATCGTTTGAGATCCACTTGTTTCCTAAAGAAACAGCTCCCTGAAGATTCTGGTGAGCCTCCCACTGCCATTGATCCCCATTCCTGGCCAGCAGGAGGCAGTTCTCACAAGGCAGTCTGGGAAGTGACCTGTAGAGGTTATGGTCTGTTGCCCTGAGGTCTCCCACCTCTCCCATACCAAGTGTTCAGCCTGAGGAAGGGAAACATGAGGACCCACCATTTGGTATAAAATTCTATAAACCAGCTTCTGAAAACAATTGGGGCAGTGGGCTGGGTCCCCTTGACACTCCAGGGCTTTTAACCCTGACTTCAAAACCTTCTCATAGTCTGTGAAGTTGCTGCTTGGTTTCAGTGTGAAAGTCATGGTTACACTTTAATGTAGGCGGAAGTTTCTCTCCCTCCTGCCTGTTCCCAAATACCCAGCTGCTGCTTTCCAAACAATTGACTCAGAGGCTTAATATTACTTATACATGCTTGGCCAGTAGCTCAGGCTTATTAATAACTAGCTCTTACACTTAAATTAATACATAATTCTCATCTATGTTTAGCCATGCAGCTTGGTAACTTTTCTCAGTGTGACAATCTCATCTTGCTTCTTCTGTGTCTAGCTGGCAAATTCTTGACTCCATGCTTCCTCTTCCCAGAATTCTCCTAGTCTGGTTGCCTTGCCTATACTTCCTGCCTGGCTACAAGAGCATTATCCCATAGCACTTTAAGGTGAGGAAATCTTGTGATACTGTCAACCCAGTTTTGCATTCAGCTTGATTGTAAGAACAACTTTTCAAATAACTCAGGGCCTAATGGAGAATGGGAACCCAAGAAACAGGAAAAAAGACAAGAAACAAATAACAGAGCGGAGGGCCTGGGGGAAAAGTACACCACTCAGGCTCAGGGTAAGTCTTCCCTGCATTCACCCTCCCAACACTTCTGGAGATGATGTATAAGTGTCCTAGGAGAGGGCAGCGCCAGGCGCTCTAGGTCCTGTGCATAAGATCACAAGGACTCCTCTTCATTTAATTTACAAATCAAAACACAGTCCCCACATCAAATGCCTTCCAGGCTGGAAATGTTCGTTAAGAAATTTTCATAATTGAGTCTGGTGTGAGCTTGGCTTCCCCCAGCGATTCTGGGAAATGGGGATCTCCACTCTGCTCTGATTTCACCAAAAGAGAATGGCTTTCCTATAACAGAAGTCACACTTCCCAGAATCCCTTGTGAAGGTTTCTGTGTTCTAAAAGGTGAGCTGCAAAGGGATGAGGGAGTCAGGATTTACACAAAGACCTAAGCCAGGAAGGATCAGAACCTATACCAGCTCCACAAGCTTGAGGAGGTTGGGTGACTTTAGAATGTGAGTGACTTCTTGGTGGTGTTTGACTGTGAAGACAGACAGACACTCTGCAGACTGTCTCTCTATTCTCCACACAGACAGGCACCGCTCCTTGTTGTCCAGCAGGGACAGAAGAGTTAGGACCCTTCACAAACTCAACCCCATGCCCAGCCCGAGGGACTCCATGCCATTCCTAAGCTCTGTCCCCACTCCGCCTGCAGCTCTCCTCTTCTATTGAGAACTGTCCCCTGATAAGCCCTCACACCCAAGCACAGGCACCTCCACACACGCTGCTCACTGTGGCAGTAAAGGACAGAGGCTGGGTGATTATCTAAGACAATGACGTGTCCATCAGCTAAGACAATGACATGTTCCAGGTGTTTTGTAAATTCCACAAAACCAGAAGTTGTGTCCATCTGGAAAATGGGGGTCCCCAGGGCCTGGTACTAGGTGCTTGGTCATAATTACCCAAGTATAGATGAGGGTAGCAAATGAATACAGTGTTACCACAGTGGGGCTAGTGGTGTGACCACAGAATATGGAGGCCATGTGGCTGGCTAGAGACATGGTTCTGAGCAAGGCACAGAGAGGAGATGGTATGACGGGTGTGGGGTTGGGACAGGGGAGGGTCAAGTACAGATAGGGTAAGGGGGTGAGGGAAAGGGGGGAAGGAATGTGATAAGGATAAGATGTACGGACTAGGAGAAGACAAAGGACGTGAGTCAGCACACAGACATAGACATTGTGGCAAACAGATATCAGTGTGTGTGTTGAGCACACACAGACACTGGCATTGAGTGTAGCTGTCACATCATGCAGGTATGTGGATTCCAGACAGAGTGAATAAGGAGCCAACTCTCCTTACAGCCCACTCTTCCTCCCATGCCTTCTCCACTCAGACACCCAGTGCAGGGAAGATCATTTCTCCTCCCTGGAGTCTGGGCCCTTCCCTGTATCTAGAGGGTGGAAGAGCAGAGCAACAAGGCAGGTGTCAGCCATGTCCCCCAAACCTGTCTAATCCTAAGAACACTGGAGATATTCCCACCAAATGCAGGTTTCCAGCTGCACTCAGTCCCACAGAGTGACACGTGGAGCCCAGGAACTTGCTGATTACATTAGTCTCTCTAAGTCACTGGCCTGACTCCTTGGAGCATCAACGTGCTTAGACATTTGGTTCAGGGCTCAGGAAATGCTGGTGTTTGGGGGCTCCACATCTCCCCTGTGGGGTGTTTCTCTCAGTGAGTACAGTAAGTGAAAGAGCCAGACTGCGACTCCAAAACTCCCTCCTTTCCCCCAATTAAGCCCGGTTTCTCACAGACAGAAGCTCCATTGCTGTGGGATGGTCTGTATGTCAAATGTGTTGCTGATTGGTCAATAAATAAATCACTGAGCCGGGCGTTGGTGGCGCACGCCTTTAATCCTAGCACTAGGGAGGCAGAGCCAGGCGGATCTCTGTGAGTTCGAGGCCAGCCTGGTCTCCAAAGCGAGTTCCAGGAAAGGCGCAAAGCTACACAGAGAAACCCTGTCTCGAAAAACCAAAAATAAATAAATAAATAAATAAATAAATAAATAAATAAATAAATAAATAAATCACTGATTGGCCAGTGGCCAGGCAGGAAGTATAGGCAGGACAAGGAGGAGAATAAAGCTGGGAAGTGGAAGGCTGAGTCAGAGAGACACTGCCAGCCTCCACGATGACAAACAGCATGTGAAGATGCCGGTAAGCCACGAGCCACATGGCAAGGTATAGATTTATAGAAATGGATTAATTTAAGCTATAAGAACAGTTAGCAAGAAGCCTGCCACGGCCACCATACAGTTTGTAAGCAATGTAAGTCTCTGTGTTTACTTGGTTGGGTCTGAGCGGTTGCAGGACTGGCAGGTGAGAGAGATTTGTCCTGACTGTGGGCCAGGCAGGAAAACTTTAGCTACACTACAGGGCTGCCCTTACTAGGATGAGAAGGAACAGGCTGTCGGCTAAACTGCTGCCTTCAGCTTGGGGACCGAGCCTCCCTTCAGCTTCAAGTGGCTTATCTGTACAAATTGTTAAAGTCACAATTGTCCCCACCCCATGCAATACCTGTTCACTGGCCCAGGCAGAGTCAACCCAACATGAAAGTTTCATGTAATTTCATACAATTAGGAAGCTCACTAGAGATGCAAGTGAAGAGGGAATGAGGAGGCAAAGACGCTACATCAGAGAAATGGGGTTCAGAGCACCCAGAATCCGCCGGTTCCTCTGAAGTTCCACTAAGCCACAGGTGAACTGCCACAGCCCCTCAGTCCTCACTTCCACCAAGTTCATGTTTGTAACTGGAGAAATCACCAGGCAGGCAGAGCTGACCCGATCCAAGGCGGACAGGCATCTGAGGGATGAAATGGAGGGACACTCTACATGCTCTTAGAGAGTCCTATAATGTCTTCCTCTACTCACTGTCCTCAAGCATCAGAGGCCACTGAGGGTAGTTTGCATTTCTCTCCAGGATGTGACTCTCTGCTATAGACGTCAGAGACAATAAATATCTCAGAGTTAGATACCAGATGTTTTTATCACAGCTATTCACCTTGGCCAATGCAGCCATAGGCATTCCCCTGTCCCAATAAAATTTAATTTATAAAATGAAGTTGTGTGCTTGTGACCTAAGGACTGTCGTGTGCTGGTCCAGGGGCCTAAAGGATCACTGGGAAAGTGTTTGCACATAAATGACCATGTGGAGCGGGGAGACATAGGGCCAAAGTTGGGGAGCACAGCCTCTCCGAGTGTTCTCAGTGAAACAGTGGGACCAAGTCATAGAGTCCCTCAGACCCATGTCTGGATTCTCTAGAGAAGGAAAACTGATGGAATGTGGTGTGTGTGTGTGTGTGTGTGTGTGTGTGTGTGTGTGTGTGTGCCTCTGTGTGTGGTGTGTGTGTGTGAGTGTGTGTATGTGTGTGTGTGTGTGTGTGTGTGTGTGTGTGTATGTGTGTGTGTGTGTGCCTCTGTGTGCCTCTGTGTGCCTCTGTGTGTGTGGTGTGTGTGTGTAGGCTTACAGGGTACAGGGTGGGTAGTCCAACACTGGCTCTCTGTACACTGGAGAGACTGGGAAGCTGGTAGCTGCCCAGCCTACAAGACTGGATGCCTTAGCAATCCCAACCCAGTGCTGAAGACCTGGAGATTCCTGGGCAGTGTCCGGTCTTCAGTCCATGTTAGAAGGCTGCAAAAGCTGGATTCTTACACCAGCAAAGGACAGCAGCAGCAGCAATGCAATAGATGCACTCACCAGCAAGATGTGAAGGGCAGAAGATAAACAGCGCTGTTTGGTTTCTTCCTGGACCTCTTTACATGTGGGCCACTGCCAGGAGGTGCTGCCCTCTCTGAGACACAGTCTTCCCCACTCAGTCAACCATTTCTGGAAATGTCACAGAGCCACCCACAAACGTGTCTCTTAGTTGAATCTAGACAGAACCAAGTTGACAATCAAAATCAAACCACCACACTGAGCTAAGGCTGCCCTACAGGGCTGAATTTCATGCTTAACTAGTTCTGAAGGAACCTCTGCACCAAAGAGAAAAGCCACCAGCATGCTGACTGCTTGGCCAATGCTCTGGTCTCTCTGAAATGCTGATGTCAGATCTTCCCAGAGAAGGGAGGCTTTAGGGGGTGTGGATGCTTCTCGGCACCTGCGATCTCCCATTCTGACTTGCAATGTAGTGTGGGCCCCAGCCTTTGGATTTCTGGAATGTACGGCAGTTATATAACCTGGGAGTTGTCCTTGCAAACCAACATCACTGATTCCATTTGTCAGTCCCTTTCCTGTAACTCTGCAGGCCCCACTGAGCACAGCTTCTCCAGAAACAGTGGAGTGCAGGCTGTCTGCACAGAGGCATGGAGTCCCTCATACACAGGAGAAATCAAGCCAGATGGGATACATCACAGTCACTTTGGGATGGCCTGTGGGACCAAAGAGACTTTAGCCACTCTTCAGTGATGCTTAAAGCAAGCAGCTGTGATTTGGTTCTCTCTCCAGACCCCATTGTCCTGTAATTCTCTATGATGAGACTGGGAAACCAGAAGTGAGGTGCCAGCTTTAAGGACTACAAACCCTGCTGTGGACTTTCCACATACCACCCATTCCAGGGAGAACCCCAGGGGACTTGGTCGTTGGACAGACCATGGATTTAGTCTTAGCAAATAGATTTAGTTTCCATGTCGATGAGAAGGCAGCTGTGTTTCTGCAGCAATCTGATCGATGCTGAGATAGATTTCCTGTTCAATGAAGGAAGGTAAGCAGGAGGTGTTTAAGGAACTTGAGAAGTGGTCACAGCCCAAAGCAAAGTGATCTAACTGCAGGCGACTGGGCCAATGGTTTCTTTTAGTCTGTTTGTTGTCCTTTGTTGAGACAAGCTATTGCTTCCAACTCACTGCGCGATTCAGACTGGCCTCTACCTATAATCCTCCTGCCTCCACTGACCAGATGCTGAGATTCTAGTGTGGGCCACCAGACATGGCTCTATTGGGATTCTGGTGTGTGCCACCAGATGTGACTCTATTGGGATTCCGGTGTGGGCCACCAGATGTGGCTGTATGTGGCTCTTAAGGCATCTGATTAAAAAGTTCTGTGGATGACTGGAGAGATAACTCCATAGTTAAGATTATAGTGCTCTTGTGGAGGAGGTCAGAAGGCTCGTGGTCTCCTGTAACTCTAGCTTCAAGGAAATCCAGTGTCCCTGGCCTCTAAAGGCATCTGCACTCACCCCACACACCCAAGTGAAGACACACACACACACACACACACACACACACACACACACACACAAAGAAAATAAATATTTAAGAGAGAGGCTCTTTGGAACCATGGGTACTAATGAAACCTCCACTGGTCCTCTTCTTTGAATTGCTCTGCATTTCTTGTCCCACATCTCAACAACATATGAACTGATTTCTCTGATGCAGTATTACGAATGTCCAAATGGAATGATGTGATGTTTGCCTCCAGCTAAACCTAACAGCAAGATCTTTCTTTACCTGACAGGTACCTCTTCTGAGCTGATCTCAGTGACCTTAGCTACTCTGAAGCCAAATGGAGCAGGACTTGGAGAAATTAGACCCCTAACAAATCAAAGCCACGCCCTGCTTCATGAGGTGGTAGCCACTATCATCTCCCCCACTCCTTCTTAAGCTCCATAACCTCTAGCACACCCTGCTGCGATGTCAGCCTTCTGTTCCTACAAGCCTGCTCCCTAGCCCAACACGCTCTTGCTTACATATCTTTTTGACCTGACATTCCATTTCTTGTCTCTTGACAGGCTCATTGGCTCATTTATAGTTGCCTCCCTTGAGTGTGTGTGGGAGGTGGGGAGCATGTGTTTGTATGTGTGCATGTGCACATGTATGTGAAGGTGCCTGTACATGGAAACTAGGGAACAGCCCTGTCATCATAACTCAGGTCTTTTTTAAAGGTCTCTCATTGGCCTGGAGCTTGATAAACCAAATAGGCTGGCTGGTGGGCCAGCGAACCCCAGGACTGGGATTCTAAGCACCCCCACACCCTGTTTTATTCATGTGGGTTCCAAGGTCTTCATGCTTGTCAGGACTGAGCTACTAACTCAGTCCTTTGTCACCTTTCTATGCCCACCCCAATCCTCCCTCTCCCCAGGAGATTCTTCCAGCCTTCACAATGTTCTGCCCCATGCAGAATTATTTCTGAGACTCATGTTCAACACTTAGTGTTAGAAATTTTTGATTTTTCTCTCCAAATATAAAGACTAGACCAAAAGAGAGCCTAGTGGGTATTATATTTGTGGTAACAAAATCACTAGTCAGCATTTGTAATATCCATACAACAGCATCATCCATGCAATTAAAATGCTACAGCCTTCATGCAGATGGCAAAATGTCCCAAACCAACAGGAGTTAGGGTCCCAAATGGGGGGTGTCAAAGGGGAGGATGAAGGATGAGAAAATAAAGAGAAATAAAGAAGATGGAAACAAAACCAGGAACCAGGAGGTCTTGCACAAACTCATTACCTATGCCAAACAAGTTTATTTGGTGCAACAACGTGTATACTATTTGCAAAGAGGGAAATTGCCAAGATCAGCAGAGAGCTAAATCAGACAATGTTGGCAAAGACAACACAGGATACCTCAGATGCAGCTACCTTGAGAATGATAACCACGGCTCCAGGGACAAGAGTCAGGTCCCTAGAAATCACAACCTTGACTCCTACAGAAGCAATGGCACCAGCATTGGACAGGCTTTTCCAAGTCCATTCCTGGACAAAGACACAGAACTAAAGTTGCCTTTCATCGGGGTCTCTGAGGACGTCTTGGGGTGGTCTGGTTCCTGATGTTGCCAGCTTCTTACTTTAAATGTGATAACAGAGAAATGAAGCTGAAAGCAACCACCCCTGGAGGAGTGCTGGTGGGGATGAGCCACAGGGCCCATTCCCAGGGTGGGATCAGCGATGGCTGGAGTACAGCTGTACTGGAACATAATTAAGCATCTCCTATAAAATCAAGCTTGCTCTTTAACCAGCAATCTAGCATAAAAATGACAATATCTGTGTACAGAAACCCACACGACATCCTGTCTGTTCATGGGTACTTCACCATGTCCCGTCACTGGGGATTGGATAGATAAACTGATGACGTATATTACAAGTCTACAATGAAAGGAGGAAGCTCCTGATTTAGGTGGGCGAGTCCCAGCAGGCTGCTATTGGAAGAGCCAGACACATCTCAACAACATATGAACTGATTTCTCTGATGCACTGGGCTCTGTGCACTGCAGGATTCTATTTACTGGACATCCAAGAGCAGGCAGGAGAGCCGAGCTGCCAGGGGCTCAGGTGAGAGGAGGCTCTGGGTTCTTCTGGTGATGGTGACATGACAGGACACATTTGTCAAAACTCACAGAACTGCATACTAACAAGGCTGAGTCTTACCGCATTGAAATTATATCCTAAGAAAAAATGTTATTTCTAAGCCCACAGCTTCTCAGACACGCAGGCTCAGAGCCTCACCAGGTCCTTTGGGAAACAATTTGGAGAATATGAGGCTAGCTTCTCGCCTGCTGCCTTCTACATCATTCTCCCTCAGCCACCTTGGATGGTACCAGTTGGTGGGCACAGTGACTTCTTGACATCTTGTGTGTGTGTGTGTGTGTGTGTGTGTGTGTGTGTGTGTGTGTGTGTGTGTATGCATGTATGTTTGTTATACCAGTGCATGCATGCAGATGCATGTGGAGACCAGAGGGCAACCTCCTGTGTCATCCTCAGGGACACTGTCCACCTCCTTTAAGAGAGTCTCTCATTGGCCTGGAGCTCACCACTTATACTCTATTGGCTGGCCATTGGCCCTGGGGATCCACTTATCTCTGTCTCCCCAGCCCTGGGATGACAGGTGTTCACCACCACATCCAGTGTTCTGACATAGGTTGTGGTCCAGCTCTGGTCCTCTTGCTCAGAACACAAGCACTTTGCTGACCACAGTATCATATAGCCTCCTGAATCCTCTTCTTAAATGGGCCCATCAGTAAAGCCATGTCCTGATTCCCTGTCCATCAGTCCTGATTCCCCGCCCATCTGTCCTGCTTCCCTGTCTATCTGTCCTACTTCCCTGTCCATCTGTCCTACTTCCCTGTCCATCTTCCCTGTCCTACTTCCCTGTCCATCAGTCCTGATTCCCTGCCCATCTGTCCTGCTTCCCTGTCCATCTGTCCTACTTCCTTGTCCTGACTCCCTGTCCACTGGTCCAGATTCCTTGTACTCAACAACCAAATTGTCCAGCTGGTGTTGGGCCTCCCACGACGAGACCCTAAGTTCCTGACCTGTTAAACAGAGGGACACCCTAGACTTGTCTTCCTGCCACAGTCCATAGGTGGGGGGAATTTTGCAGCATTGCCCACACTGAGCTTTCCTGGGAGTCTGCATTCAGGTGTTTTCCTGCAGGACAGAACTTCCTTAAGATTAAATTACCTAAACACCAAGTACAGTGTCTGTGAACATGTTGACTTGAGGTTTGGTTTGGGTTTATTGTTTTTTGCTTTGTTTTGTTTTTTCCTTTGGCTTTCTTTTCCCTCTAATAAAGAAAAGCCTTGTCTTTAAAGTAATTGGCTGATAAAAGTGAGTTACTATTTTCCAGGCAGCATACAGAAAATATTTCTACCTGAGGAGGGGGAGTGGTATCCATGGCAACAAGATACAAAGGTCCTCAGCATCTCATACACTGCAGGGCACAATAGGAGCATTCTCTGCAGCTTGTTCCTATGAGGTATCTGATGAGAGCTCATCACAGACTTTCGAGGTCCCTGAGACACCTTGAGCTGGGATCTCACTCATTCTTGGGAAGGACTTGGTAGAATGGTTATGATTGTGGACTCAGAGCGGGAATGTCTGAACTTGACCCCTGATCATTTACAGTGTGGGATGTTGGGCGAGTTTCTCTCTCAGCTGAGTTATTCTCTGTAAACAGCGGGTTTTAGCTCCTGCTTCTTAAACGTGTCCACACGAGTCCCCTAGTGAGAGTGCATCTCTCAGAAGCCACAAGGCTCATAGTGAAGACCCAGCTCATGGCAATTATGACTAATTTCATGCCAACGTGCACTGAGTCCTGTCAACAATTAACCCCCAATACTTGTGCACACTGCCCCCCATCTCTACCAATACATGGGGTTTCTCAGCTGTGCCTGGTGGCTAGACTTTTGAGATGACATCTTAGGGAAGCAGCAAACAGGCAGATGGGAACCTGCTTAGCATGCTTCCCTTCAAGAGTGTTCTCAGTACAGATCCTCCATCTCCTGACACACCTCGATGGCTTGGACTTTCCTTCTTTTGTTGACTTTCCCAGGTCAGATGCATAACGTCTGGGGTGGTGGTCTCTCAGTCTCAACCCTCTTAGGACTATGTGTCCTCAAAGTAAGGGCTTAGCATAACAGATGAAGGAAGGTGGGAAGGTGGGTGGGGAAAGGGATTCCATCCACTCACCTATCTATCCATCCATTCATCCATCCATCCATCCACTCATCTATGCTTATATTCACCCATCTATCCACAAATATCAGCTACATTATCAAAACATAATACATCCCCCAGGCATCCATCCATGTATCTATCCCTCCATTCATCACCCATCCCCATCCATATATCTCTCCACTTAGATATCCCTCATTTTATCACAAATCTATTAATTCAAATAGCTAAGCATCTTTCCTTCCATTTCCTTCTCTCCCTCCTCACTTTTCCCTCACTCTCCTGTTTTTTTCTCTTCAATCCAACAACTATTCTTCTTTTGTTTGTTTGAGACAAGGTCTCACTCTGTAGCCCAGGCTGACTTGGTACTACTATGCAGCCCACAATGGCCGCTAACAATGGCAGTCTGCCTGAGTCTCACAAGTGCTCATGGGTGCTGGGATTACAGGCGTGGGCCACAAGTCTGACTTTACAACCGCTTACCATGTTCCAGGTATATTCTGGACCTTGGAAATGAACTCAAGAATTCCAACTCTGCCAACAACAGGCTCACTGTGTCACCTTCACAGAGACAGCAAGTCTCTCCACAGAGGCAGGAAGGCAAGGTGCCTTCAGGCTTCACAGCCGGTCTGTAGTAAAGCTGGGGCCTCCACAGCCCGTTATGCATTGCAAGATTTTGCTTTGCAAAATCCTGACATTTCTGGCCCTTTTGTTTTTATTTTATGTATCAAGCCTTGATCAATGTGTCTCTGTGGGGCAGCTTTAACTGTGGCAATTTTGTAACTGTTTTCTCTCAGTGTGCATTTGCTCTGGACTGAAAAGATTCACATGCTTTTGAATTCAGGTCCCCCAGATTGCAGGTGTCAAGTCTAAAAGTCTGTTTAAGCATGGGTCAATGAAATGATCACCATCCCTACAGCCTGGCAGGGCCCAGGAAGAGCTCCTCTGGAGGGCCTAGCTTGGCCAGGTAGAATTCCAGCCTTCATGAGGACAAGGCCTTGGCTCAGCTTTAGTCCAGGGACTAAGAAAGAAAACAATTTATTTAATTGGTAAGAACTTAAATGTCATTTTGTATGAAGACAAAGAGTAAGTTTAATAGCATTTTAAAGGAAAGCTTTCGGTGTTCCGGAATGTTCACCTTGGCAGAAACCATGTTTGTGCTCTTCTTAACACACTGGAACCCTGTGTGGTAGAAGTGACCCTGTAACAAAATTCTTGTCATTGTATTTTCCCAGAAGTTCCTAGGAAAAACCCCTTCTCTGGTAAAAGGAAAAAAGGATGTCACCAATCCTTGCCTGGTGTGCAGAAGAATGTCCACAGATGGACAGCTGTCTTTCCATCCTACCTAGGGAAGAAGGAGCAGATGCTTGCTGGACTGATGTCACTGCCCCACACCGCCAGCACCAAACTGTCCAGCTAGACTCTGTAACCTGAAAGGAGAGAGCATGTTATCTGGTTAGGACATGGGGGTGGAGCTTGCCTGCTGTGACCTGAGAACTCCTTGCCTGACCCCTCAGAGGGGAGCAGAATGATGGGGTATCATTTGCATCCCACTCATCAGCCCTAGCATGTAGTTCTTGGTGGATGCTCACTGCTAAGTCTGTCACCCTACCACAAGTCCCCACAGGACAGCCCTCTCGGGGTTCTAACATTGTGGCTGCAGTGCACAGCTTTAATAACCTGAGCTCCCGCAAACAGTCACAATACAGAAGCCTCTCTTCCTCACACTGCAGCACAAAGCTCCCTGCAAAAGATTCCCTAAACATGTGTGCAATCTCTCAAGGTTAGACACAGTTTCTTCAAATGGCCATTGTTTGCGGTTACAAAACAAAAGCCCACTGGTGTTGCCTCACTGTTCTCATTGCCTGCACTGTCCACAGCAGCAGGCGTGAGCTTACTGCCAGGCCACTCACAGGCGAGTGTCTCTGTCCTCCACAGAGACCTTGGATTCTGCCCTCCTGCTTGAAGAGCCGGTGGATGGGCTCTACGGCCCAAAGAAGTACTCTTGGCCCTGCTACTCCTCTCAGCAAGAAAAATCCCCTTTCCACTAGTCCTCAAGATGCTAATGACATGTGTGCAGGGTGTCCTGATGCCACGGGCATGGGTGCAGGGTCTCCTGATGCCACGGGCATGGGTGCAGGGTCTCCTGGTGCCATGGGCATGGGTGCAGGGTCTCCTGATGCCACGGGCATGGGTGCAGGGTCTCCTGGTACCAAGGTGCAGGGTCTTCTCTCTGCAGCAATTCCTTCTTTCCCCATAACACTCTTTGTAAAACTGTCTCTGCTGTTCTATGTCCGCACTTTTATAGTTCCATGAAGGAAACAGACACCCAGGGAGAAAGCACAGAAGTCACAAAGCACAGATCTGGGTCTAGACTCTTGATTTTGTTGTGAGCAAATCCAGCCCAGGGGAGGAGATGATGTCCCTGTTAATGCAGGCACAGGGGTGGGCCACAGGCCAGATCTCATCTGCTCTGTTCTTCGCATGGCATTTCACCTCAGAGGATACTGGTGAGCACCTCTACCCCCACACAGCTATATTACGTGGAGAGAGAGAGAGAGAGAGAGAGAGAGAGAGAGAGAGAGAGAGAGAGAGAGAGGCACACCTGTGTCTATAGCTCTTGGTCAGCCCAAATTTGCTGTGAGTTATGCTTTCTTCACACCACCCTGTAGTTAAACTGATTACCCAAAATGAAAATCTATCGAAGTTTAATGTGCCCAGCCACACACAACATCTCACGTCCTCAAGAGAACACCTGTGCCTGCTCCCCCAGGGCACCTGCTGTGGCCCCGCCCGGCTGCTTCCAGCACAGGTCTTTGGTTCTGCATATTTACGTGTTTATTCATGTGATATTTGCATGCGCTCATTACATATTTATTCATATGGTATTTGCATATTCTTATTACATGTGTCTGTGCTCCTATTGCACATTTACCTGTGTTGCTGTCAGCGCCTGTTTTGTGGTACTGTGGATAGGCCCCAGAGTGTGTGTACGCTGAGCTTTCTGTAGGAAAGAGAGGAAGGGGCTTTTTTCTGATAATGTACTATTAAAACAGCACCAGACACTGTACCCTTACCTAACTCAGGTCAATGGGCATTTATTTATGAAGACACTTTGGCCAAGTGAGATGTCATTCACCTGAGACCCTGTCCTACCTCACAGTATGACCAAAACAAGGCAGAATTAATAAACAAGCAAACAAGGCTGGTAGGTGACTGGCTAGTGAACACTTGATTGCCACACCCAAGACCTTGGATTCTATCCACATCAGAGAGAGAGAGAGAGAGAGAGAGGTAATAAATACGATGAAACATGTAATAGATACATGTAAACACACAGAATATATAAATATGTTCAGTAATACATAAACATAAATATGTTGCCACCCATAACTATATATGTACATATATAAATAAATATAGTCGCTGAGAGATAGATCATTCAGTAAAGTGATTGCCACGTGAGCATGAAGGCCTGAGTTCAAACCCCAGAACCCTTGTAAAATGTCAGGTCAGTGAAGCCACAATCCCAGCCCTGGGAGGCAGAGATGGGAAGATTCCCAGGGCTTGCTGGCCAGCTAGTCTCGCCTAATGAGAGAGTTCCTGGTTTAGTGAAAGATCCTGTCCCCAAAAAATAAAAATAAAAAAGATCGTGTCTTGAGAGATGATGTAGCAGTTAAGAGCACTTGCTGCTTTTGCAGATAACTGAAGTTCCCGCACCCACACTGGGTTTCTCACATCCTCTGGTAACTTCAGAAACTCCCAGGCATCCTCTTCTGGACTCCTTGGGCATCTGAACTCATGCATGCACATTCCCACACCCAGACACACATGTGTACACATAATTAAAACCTCACCCAAATGTGCAGGTGGGAAAGGGATCTGGGTTTTTATTGACTTAGGGGATCTTTTCCATCATCGTGGAAATCCATCATCCATTCTTGAGTGCACCTCAAACTTGGATGGAGGTTTTTTACAGGTTAGATGACTGTGAGTGTGAAGCCTCCTCCCTGAGCCTTGCATACTGTGTTCAGTGAAAACCTACAGGCACGTCTTCAACTGAAGCATCTCTTTGACCCACATTGGCCATTTGGAAAAGCACTTGTCCACTAGACTCTGCAGATTATCCATCACAGGGCATCAACATATCAAGGGTTGATACAGCAGACCTCATAAAGGGAGTCTTGGGAGTTCTGGGGGCATGCCAAGCAAAACTGGAGCACAGATAAGTTTTCCAACGTCTATTTTGAACTTAGAAACACATTTGAAGCTTTGAGTGACAGGCTTACTTCGTATTTGTTTATTTAATTCTTTGCTTCATTTTCCAGGATGCTGGAGATTGAAACCAGGGCCTTTCTAGTGCTAGGTAAGCACCTACCACTGAGCTACACCCCTAATTTTTATTTATTATTTTGAAACTTAGTCTCATTATGTTGCCCAAGCTAGTCTCCAACCCTTCAGCTCAGACAATCCTTCTGCCTCAGCTTCCAAAGAAGCTGGGAATGTTATGCCTGGCTTCCTTTGATATTTTTTAGTCCTTTAATTGAGAAGCTTATTAGATTCATAAGACAGGTGGAGGTGAGGAGGGCTAGGGACTCCAACCTGGCATGGAGTTCCATTGCTGTTAACACTACCGGTTAGCAGGACAGTTGTTAAAGTCACACTGGTACATCGTTCTAATTTAATTCCAGCTTTACTTGGACACCGTCGTTTTTTTTTTTTTTTTTTTTTTTTTTTTTGCTGTTGTTGGGTTTTTTTTTCTTGTTTTAAGTTAGAATCATATTTTGTAGCCCAGACTTGATGTCCAACTTGAGATCCCCCTGCCTCCATTCCTGAATACTGGATTACAAACATATACCATCATTCCCATCATTTAAATGTTTTATTGCAATTTAATCAGTGTGTGTCTGTGTGTGTGTGTCTGTGTATGAGTACTTGCTAATGTGTGTGTGTGTGTGTGTGTGTGTGTGTGTGTGTGTGTGTGCATGTGCAACACTGTATGTGTAGGAGTCAGAGGACAACTTGCAGGAATCAATACTTTTCCTCCATCATGTTGGGCCTAAGGATCAAACTCAGGTCTTCCAACTTTACAGCAGGCATCTTTACTGGCTCCCACCCTTCATTTTTACTCAGCATCCGTCCCCACACAGGACACCATCTCCTGGGGCTCCTGGTGGCTCTAACCATTTCTTTCCCTTGTTTTTTGGTGACTTGGACAGTTGGAGGGCCTACAGTCTGCTATTTTATAAATCCAGGATTTTTCTGGATAGCTTTCCTGTGATTAGGCCCAGGGAGTGGGTATAGGGAAGGAGGTCTACAGACACAAAGTACTCTTTTAGTCTAACCACAGCACAGGCAGGGTAACTCCCATCAGCTCTGACAGTTAACCTGGATCACCTGGCTCCAGACCCTTCAGCACAGTTCTCTGGAAAGTTCCTCAGGCATTTTCTCCCCCCCCCCAAGAGAACTCCTTGTGCACTAATATCTCCTCAGGACTGGGCAGAGAGCTCAGCTCCACTCCCCTTCGTGAGTCCTGGGAGATCTGACATTATTTAACGCTGTCTGTGAGGAAGATTTGACCTAATTCATCTCAGAGGAAATACCAGTGAATATTCAGGATTGAATAACCATAGTTTAGCAATCATTCTTTCTTAGAGAACAGTTGTTCTCAAACACAGAGAGCTTCATCTCATGGCTGCTTTCCCCAGAATAGCCAACATGGCATGCCAGAGTACATAAGAATCACATCTGGCTCCCAAGGACCATGTATAGATGAAGAATCATGTTCTGATGGATGAATCATCTCTATCACATCAATGAGCATGCTCTGGGGCACACTGGCGATGGTTTTCTGTTGAGGACACTCATGGAGGTGAAGAGCATGATGGTAATGGTGGCCAGCTCTACTTCAAGGTCACCATCCACCAGAGCACAGCAGCCGGCTTTGCGCACCACGGGCTTGCCGAGTCAGCATCAACCTTAATCCAGTCAAGAAGGCAGCTTGTGCCTTAGTGTGGCCATGAGAGGAGCTGGCACTTTATGGGCCCCTTTCAGGGAACTCAGGTCCCCTGGGGCCCATGGGGTAGGTACACTCTAGTGACTACCACTGGAAAGTCAGAAACTTCCCTTCCTCCTTATCCTCTGCCATAGGTCCCCACCCATCCAAGAAAGAAAAGAGACCCACTGCAGCCAGCCTGCTCCTCTATGATCACTAAAAATCCTCTGCCACAGCTGCTCATGCCCCCCCATGCCCTCCTGGACTAGAATAACAAATGCATTTGGAAGGACTCCCAGAGAGTTCTGATACCACCTGCCCTGGGTCCAAATTGAAATGTCTCAACATCCTTTTGTATTAATTGCTCTCTAGATTTCTAAACAATCTGCCTTGTTATTTATCAGTGTGTGTGGGTGTGTGTGTATGTATGCTCACCCTGTGGGTGATTATATGTACATGTGTATGTGTACATGGAGGGTGCAAGAATGTGGAAGCCAGAGATGGCCATTAGATGTTTTCCTGTATCTTATTTTTTTATGCAGTCCCTCACTGAACCTGGAACTCACTGATTTGGCTAGACTAGGTGGCAGTGAGCCTCTGTCCCCCATGTCACTCCCCCCCAAGTACTAGTGCCGGGGTCACAAACATCAGCTTCCATGTCTGGCTTTTATGTGGGTGCAGGGGAATCCGTGCTCAGGTCCTTTTGCTTACACAGCAGATGCTTTACTCACTAAACGGTCTCTCAGACCCATTGTTATTTACTTATCGGATATTACTTAAGCACCCTCGAGTGCTGGCTCCCTAGGCCCCTTACCCCCTAAGACACCAACACACAGCCTTTCCAGGCAAGCAAAAAACTTAACTCCTGAGCATCATTTTTATTTTAAGCCAGAGCTTAAGGATTAGCAGTTTAGGGCACCATTATTAATTACATTATTTCTAATTAAGGAAGTTTCTAGGGTCAGGCTTCCCACTGAAGTTTCTAGGCAGTTTGCCCAAGAAAGGACTTCATTAAGAAGCAAGGCATACATGAAAACCAGAAGAGCACTCCAGGGGCAGCAGGGATTGCCTGGGGAGCTTGGGAGCTGTGACTGCTTAATTTTCTCTCTCAGCCTGAGTCCCTTCAGCCTCCCCAGATCCTGGTTATTGTGGAGGGAGAGAGGCCAGTTTCGGAGAGACTCAATCATAGCTCTCTGGTTCTGAAAGGAGGCAGGTCCAGGGGGTGGAGGGGAAATCCCCCAGAGAAAGGGTTGCCCAGTGAGAGAACAGAGGTTCGGCTGTAATTCTTTCTGACAGGATGTATTCAGCTGCAAGAGGAGAAGCCATAGCAGAGAGTGTACTGGACACAAGTCACACGTGAGGCCCTGCCAGAAGCATGGATGCAGAGTCTTTGGGTCACACAGTGGCTCATGAAGGACCCACTTTTCCTCTATCATGACTCTGCCTTCTTCTGTAGGATGGAGGTCAGCTCCTAGCCTGCCTTTTCTTCCAATCTCCCAACATCTCCTTTGTCCAAACCTCATTCAAAACACTGGGGAGGCAGTGTCTTATCATTGGCCAAAGTGGCCTCAGCATGCTTGCTGCAAATCCAGCTAGCATCAATTATTTCTGAATGAGTGTGCCTGGCACCCAAAGGCCACCTTCCCTGAGTGTGGAGCAGTTGAACAGGGTGGGGCTTTTGGAATGGAAGGGGGTGACAAAGGCCACTGAAAGGTAGCCCCACGGGGGTCATTATTTGGGTTAGGGTGAGGTCTTCGGGCCAATAGTCTACTTCACAGTGGCTGCTTGGGGGTTGGTCTACAGTCAGGTTCCCTTTGGGTGAAGCATCTCTTTGGACACAGCCTAAGAAACAAAGTCACTGAGAAGGCAAAGTGGCCTGTCTTACCTCACCTCCTCCTGACCCAGATCTCAGCTCTCAGCCAACCCCGCTTGCCGAGAAGAGGAAGCAGTATGGTAGGGAAACAGATAAATCTGCTCCAGGGACACAGGGCTCTCAGAGGGTTCCAGTCTGCTCCCCAAACCCCATGCTTGAACCTGTAACTTTTATCCCAAAAAGAACACATAAGGGCTCTGTTCTCAGAGTCACTCAATGACACAGCAACAATGCTATATTCGAAGGTAAGCCCCTTGGCAGCTTGGACTTGAACTTGGGCAGTGGAGAGCCTTTTGCCTAGAAGGCAGGGGATAAAATTCTCCCCATAAAGGAGAAAACTCTCACCCAGAAAAATCTTTATGTAGAAGGAAGAGTGTCCCAAGGTAGAGTTGGATGAGGCTGGGTGGCAGGATAAAGAATGGTGATAGGGACACGTGGGTCACTGACGCAGTGATGTGTCTGCCAGCTACCCAAACTGAATGAGAGCAGCATCTACTTGGGACCTGAATGCCTCTGAATGCATCCCTGTCAAACATCTCAGAAGGTCTCAAAGACAACCCTGGGAGGGGTTTTCTCCTGGCAGCTAATTAAAAAGAGTCTGGGTCACTTTCAGGATCTCTGACTCTTTGGGATGTCAATAAGGCAAGGAACTATGTGAGTGAACATCCCCACCGATACGTGTGACCTCACTCTCATGTCTACACAGGTTCTGTCCCATCCTACACAGGTTGCACCACTGCCCAACCTGCACACCTGGACGTATCCGTCACAGTCTACACACAGAAATACCCCTGACCCAGCTTTGCCTGGAAACCACTGCCTCTTGAAGAACTATGTCAGGGAGCCAGGGCCCAGCAAACCCACGTCTGAAATTTGAGAGGAGCCAACATAGGAGACTAAGTCCTCCAGGAAGAGACAGGAGTTGGTTTTAGTCACATGTGGGAGGGTGAGAAAAACAAAGCGGAGCCTGTTGCTCTGGTTCCCTGGCTTTCAGGATCCCCAGGAGATGGCTGGGCTCCTGGCTGGCCACAGAGCTGGCAGATTCTGGGTTTTCCTTGGTAGAAGCAGGAGGGTGGGTAGGAAGCTGGGGTTCCATATTCGACTTTTCATCCACCTTGAGAATTTTCTTATCAAATATCAGTGCTTTGCCTTAAGGAGAGAACAGTTTGAAAATGTCACGTACGTTTTTGCTTCCCCTGGGACTCCGACCTTGACTCAGTGCAGTTTGTGTCAGCCGTGGATCTGGGCACAGTGGTTATCTTGCTGCAGTGGTTAGCTCAGGAGCTAGTCACACTCTAGCTTTGCCACAATAACACCTGAGCCTTGTTCTGACAGCATTCAGGCTTTAGGGAACAGGTACCTCCACTCCCAAGAGCATGGGATATCTATCTACTCTCTCTGCTAGCCTCTCCTTCCCAAGTGCCCAATCCTTCTAAGACTGCAACCCCTCCAAAATGCCATTGACATAACCCGCCATGAACTGGTGGTATCACATGACCAGTTGTACTCCGTTGATGCCACATGTGCACATTGAAGCAAAAATCCTCAGGGGACACCCACTAGTCCATGCCCCTGGCCTAATCCCTAGAAAGGAGGCAGAACTTCTGAACTATATCCAGTCAGTATACCATGGTGGGCCTGAGTCCCTGCAGGCTGCCCTCAGAAAGTCCTTGTATGGCCCTGAAGAAGCCACCATGCCCAGCAGCGTCCAAGAGAGATTATCATGTCTGGGACCCAGACTCACTTCCTCCAGACGCCAGGAACTGACTTTCATCAACCCAGAAAGGAAACCCCAACACCCGAGGTGAATGCAGCTTTGTGAATCCCTGAGCAGAAGGTGTGGCTGGGCTGTAATGAGATGCATCACAAACCACAAAGTAATAGATGGTGTTTTCAAGGCTCCATGTTTATGATAACATATTAGTATGACAGAGACAGCTATGGCACCAGCAACAGCCACAGGGACAGGATGAACAAATGTAGCTCCTCTTTGTGTGTGGTCCTGAGACCAGTACCCACAGCCTCACCTGAGTGCTGCAGGCTGACCTCACAATCCGTCTTGAGAGGCCCTGGATGAGTGGGAGATGATGAGTGGATCAACCATGCCTGGATGCAATGATAGGAACCAGCTGCTAAGCTGCTGGGTACAGAACAGGGAGACTCTGGGTCAGATGATGGAAAACTGAAGAGGGTTATGCCTTCAGGTGCAGCTGAATCCAGGTACATTCCTGAGTAACTAATCGACCAAACCTCAGTTAATGATCACTGGTATCCTGAGGTACAGGAATCAGGTGCACCCAGAGACAAGACTAGACAGAGGAGGGGTGCCGACAGGAAAGAGGCAGGAATTGCTGCCAGTACCTACCCAAGAACAGCTGTCATCGCCCACCTCTCTTGGCTGATCGAAGAGAGAACACCGAAGTTAGGAAACTCAAAAGGCTTCCCAGTTGGCGTACGGCTGAGGAAAAGCTCAGTGAGCCCTGTTTCTGAATATCCTGTGTGTGGTTTCCAGGGTGTCCTCTTGAGCAGGAGTGTGCTGGAGGCAAGGCCACAGCAGGGCCTGGCACAGCCCCTGCCATTGAAGGAGACAGTTCTGGGACTGCAGGGTTCCTGGCTCCCACCTACCACATAGACAGCTGCACTTCACAGAATGTGGACCCTGTGAAGAGCTGGCCTCCGATGGTGTGCTTCTCAGGGCTGTCAATCCTTGTGTGTCCACACTGCCCGGCAGCGCGTCCCTGTGTGACACACCCACCGCAGCCCAGGATCTCAGCGAGTGCTGAAGCTATGGCAGCTTCTGGGAAAGCTGCCTCCCGTTCTGGAAACCCACTGCTCAGCCTGTAGTGCCTCCTCCTTGCCTGCTGATGTTCATCGCTCATCACTGGCAATCACCTCAGAACCTGCAATAAAAGCAGAGGTTTTCTTAAAGAGGAGAACACTGGAGCAGAGCTAAGATGGCCTCTCCCAGGAACAAGGGGAGGGTGGGGTTGCAGAAAAGTAGCCGCAGTCTCGCTTCGAAGCTGAAGACAGCTGCCAATTAGCACAAAGCCTCTTTGGGGCCAGGATGCAGCCCCACACTGAGACATCCACAGACTCCATGGGACTTGAAAGGATCTCTCTAGAAGCTAAGAAAACCTTTCCTTTTTCAGTCCCACATTCTCCACAGATGTATCTGTTTTCAGAGCTGACTAACAAGATCAGTCTACAGATCACCTATCAAGAAATCACTAGACCTCAAATATCAAAAGACACCTTTGGGTACAAGAAACTTAAAATATTTTCAGATAGAGTGCAATCCTGGAGACCCAGCCCCTGCAAAACCCCACAACTGTCCAGTGCAGAACCCAAGGAGATATACTTCCCATCCCTATCCCCCTCTATCTCCACCCCTCATCTCCCGATCCCACCAACCCCACCCTGCACCCACATTGGAAGAGAGAGCTTGAGCAATAAATCAAGAAGTCATTAAAACATCTGGAGTTGTGTGAAATTAAATGAACCAGCGAGAGGCACCTCCAAAATGCCCGTCCACAGACCAAGTGAACACCTGGTTTGTCTGCTTACATGCATATTTCTGAAAGAGCCAGAAACAGTTTCATGCTTTTTACATCTTTTTCTCCTTAAATTAGTGGGGAACAGGATGCATTCCTAGCTGGTTCCGGTACTGTGTTTGGATCCAAAGAATTACCCTTTAATGAGGAAACCTTTGCAGTGAAGACATTTACTGCAGAATTAAAACATGCCCGCTGTGTTTTCCTTTCTCAAGAACATGCATGGATTCCAAAGCACTGTTTACCATGTGGAAGATGGATTGTACAGTTTCCAGGCTGCATAGACTGCCCCCTGTGTGTAGGTTTGTGTTTGTAGGTCTTAATGTTAGGGACTGGTTCAAGTACCAACAGGTCTCATCCAGCTTCAAAGCACACACTCAACCTACAGGAAGATGACCTTACTTTTTTTTTTCGAAACAGGGTTTCTCTGTGTTGTTTTGGTGCCTGTCCTGGATCTCGCTCTGTAGACCAGGCTGGCCTTGAACTCACATAGATCCACCTGGCTCTGCCTCCCGAGTGCTGGGATTAAAGGTGTGTGCCACCACTGCCTGCCCATCGACCTTACTTTTATAACTCTGATTTTATGTAGAACACTGCCTGTAGACAGTAATATCTCTGGTGTCCCCTGAAAACTTCCAAAAGTTGGCTCCCGTCTGAAAGCAGTAATCACAAAAGAAAGATTTGGCTCCATTTTCTGAACCATGTCTAATTAGTACCAGAGGAATCATGGGCAAAATCCTTAGGATCCTTTCCCTGGCTCCTGTGGAAGGATGAGAAGCTGTAACAGGGGCTCTTGCGCTTTCCCATGGCTGCTTGGCGCGACCTCTCATTAGCGCAGCCACTGAAGGAACACTGTGTTCTTGGATGGGGTGAAATGGGCCCTCTGCACACATATCTCGATAAAAGGTTAAACTGGTGATGTGGAATTGCTCTGAAGATGAGTTTGCTTTCACTGACACGGAGACACGAGTGCAGTTTGGGGATTCGGATGGAGCTTTGTGAAGCAAACATAAATACTTTGCAAACAGAGGCAGCCGGCCACCAGGCCCCTGCCAGCCTACCGCCCTGGTGCACTTCTTCCAGGACTTCCTACACAGCTGTTCCTCTGGTCCAGAGTCCAGGCAGTGTGGCGATGACGTTCCCACGGCACAGTGTCAGCAGCAGCAGGCTTGTCTTTCACCAAGTTCTTGCATTAGCATGTTAATACCACTCTCTGGAGACATGGTTGATGAAGGGCAGCATATACAAAACAGATTTCTTAGGACTCTAGGATGCTTGGCTCATGCTGGGTTTTGTGACCTCTTGATTTATTTGTTAAACTTTGGTGAAAGTATATAGGAAGACCAAGACTGAAAACACTGCTTGTGAGGGCAGGTGCTCAGATCACAGCCAGCCCCCATGGCACTTTCCAGCGGTATTTTAGGTAAGGTTGGGGGCCTGGTACAGTGGCTGGCTGGTTGGAATGAGGATACTCCTCTTTAAGGAACCAGATCTGCCCCGTGCCAATCTTCTTCATTTTGATGGAAAATCTTTGTGACAATAGTTACTGGTCAACTCTCCCTATTCCAGCGACTGGAACAGGACTCAAGTCGGGTTAGGCATGATAGGGAAGCTTCGGCTTCTAAATCTGGCTAGAACCACCTTTAGGTCAGATGGGATCCAGGGGCTACAGAGAAGGCTTAGTCTGTCTCTATCTCCCCCATCCACATAGTAACACAGTGAGAAGTTAGGGGAGGGATAGGACCTCCACCTCATCATACAGAAGGAAGAACCCAGAGGAAAGGAAGGGGGCAGGCTCAGTGGTGTTCAACCAGGACTCGTGCCTCTTGGAGGATTTTGTGCATGTATAAGTTGGACAATGCTGCTGAGATTGGCAGTTGGTGGGGGAAGAAGTATTATGGCCACTGGACCGCTTTGCACAAGCTGATAGGTGTACCCAGCAGGCAGGTAGGGGAGAAGACCCTGATTGTCCAAGTCCTAGTCACAGAGTCTGGGCTGGTTCATAACTGCACACAAAGCCTTGCTAGGAACAGTGAACTTGAAAGGAATTTTCCTCCATGTGACCCTGATTGGGGTGTGGGGACCGTCTGAAGAGTTGGGTCCAGCTCTGGAGAATTGCCTCTGGTGGAGCTGCCTAGTAGCACATGCATCTGTGTCTCTTCCTTCATCCATGAATGAATCAAGCAAGCATTCACCAAATCTCCCAGGCCAGGCCTTCCTGGGCCTTTGTGTTCTGAAATACTATTTTTCTTTAAATTGCTTTCCCTTCAAGTGACCTTTATATTATAGTTAGGGCATGAAATTGATTTCTGATTAAATTATGTATGTGGGTAGGTTATGTTATTTCATTTCAGGGTAGCATGTGGATCCTTGATGGATCTATGTACTATGGGACACTTGGGACAAGGGGTATGGGGACACATTAAATGCCACAGGAGGGACCTGGCTGGCAGAACACATTAATCCCCACACCTACTTCACATAGCCACAGAGGGCACACGAGAAAAAATAAGAGACATGCTCGTAAAATCACATTTGAATTTTCAAATTGAAAATAAATACGTAGTGAATGTGGTCTGGAGAAGCAGTGCCAACAGGGTGAGTGTGTGTGTGGTGTGGTGTGTGTGTGTGTACAAAGAACTTTAGTGTAAATAAATATAAGAATGTTGGCCAGCCCCAAAATCTGCAGTTGGCCAGCTGGAAGCCTGGAGAACAGTGTGTGAGCTTCTATCCTAAAACAGACCTGCTCAAGAGCAAGAGAAACCAGGGTTCTGTTTAAGTCCACAAAAGTAAGCAGTGAGCATCCTTACTCTGGGGAAGCCCATTTTGGGGTTACAAGTAGGCCTTCAATGTTGAGCAGAGGCCCATCCACACTGGGGAAGACCATCTACTCTACCCTGTCTCCCACTCAAATGATATCTCACCCGGAAACTCCTACAGACACACCCAGAGTGACACTTGACCAACATCAGGTACCCCCATGGCCCTGTCAATCAACACATGGATTTGACCATGGCAACACACAAAACTGAGGCCAGAAATGTGCAGACAGGGGAAGCTCTGGTTAGCAATGCCAGGCAGTTTCCTGTGGTCCCCACCACATCTGTCAGGTACATGGCTCTTAATTAGGCTTTTCCTGGAATCTCTTACACTTAGTGTCATAGACGTCCTGGGAGCCCAGTTGACATTTTCTTGATGAAGTGATTCCCAGCCCTGCCTGTGCCTGTCGGGGCAGATGGACTCAGAATCACATCGGATCCCCAACAATGAGGATGATTCCTTGAGTCAGGATGGCTCACCTCCCCACCATTAAGATTTTGGATCAAATAACTGCTTGTTAGAGCTTTGTGGATGTTTAGCTGTACCCCTGGTCTCCACAGAAGGTGCTACAAACCGTCACAGCTTAGTTGTGTCAGCCAAACCATCTCCAGACACTGCCACACATCCTTTAGGGCGCAAGCTGCCCCCACATGATGGATGGAAAGAGGACATGGAGTAGCATCCAGTTCTACTTTTTCATCCTCCTGCTTCTTTATGGGGAAATGGGCTGCCTCAGCCTTTAGTGACAAGTGGTGATACCCCGCAATGTCCCTGCCTGAGACTCCCCTGAGCCCCACAGACCACTGGTCTGTAAGCATCTTTGGGCAGAGGGCCAGGCCCAAATCCCCACCATGCTTCTCATCAGCAAGGATGGCAGCTGCCTCTCCTCTGGAGGCCAGGACTGGGCAGGTGTGTGAGGAGGATGTGCTACAGTTGCCCCAGTTTGGTACTGTGTCAAAGGAGAGGACACAGCAGACAATTCCGACTTGCAAAAGACGAAACAGCTCACCTTCGTAAACCCACCTAAGGGTGTTCAATAGAACCACCCGTTCACCAGGAGAGATTTAAGACTTGTGATTGAATTAGATCATATTAAAAGATTAATGTAAAATTAGATTTAAAAATAGCTTGAAAGGACTTTCACATTCAAAGAAGCTGAGCAGAGCTTTCAAAGCAGAATCTGTCCCAAGGTGCACTGCGATCTGTTTCTTCTTGGATACCAGATTTGTCTAAAAGAAAGAAGCCATCCTCAGGACACGCTGCAGGCTGCAGAGAATAGTCCCATGACAAATGAGACAAATGACAGTTGGACAGGCCACCAAAGGCTACAGGATCTGGCCTGGGGGTTTCTAGTTCCTCTTACATGGGGCAAAGTCGCTTGCATGTGTGAGACCCTTGAGGCAGACAGGCATGGGGAAATCTTAGCCATCTGGGGCTCCACTTGGTTTGAGCTATACACACTCCCATCTGCATCAAGCTACTCACACACATTTCTAGGGAGGATTGCCACTCCTCCAAAGAAATCCTTCAGGAAACCCCGATTGCTGTGCAAACATGTCCTGGAACTTATCTGGAAACTAGAGACAGGGAACCAATACAACATTAACTGGTTTCACGCATAATAACTAATCTTGGTTGTCAACTTGAACCTCAACTGAGGAACAGCCTTCATGAGACTGTGTATTTATCAGTGGAGCATTTCCTGACTGGTAACTGATGTAGCAGGGCCCAGTCCACTGTGGGTGACACCACCCCTAGGCAAGTGAGCGACTGGGTGTGTATGTGATTAAAGTCAGATGCATCCTGAGAAAGGACAGAGAGCAAAGTCTACAAAACCCTAGCCTGTCAATCAACCCAGAAAGCCACTCACACTGTTCCCACAGCACCAGCTCTTCCTGCTACACCCAACAGCCAAGACCTTCAAGCTCTCCAGCTCAGTTCACCAGCAGCCCCTTTGCACCCATGACCCTTCCCTGACCTGTGAGCTGGCTTTGCTTCTGGATATGGCTCCTTTGCTACTTGGCTGGCTGTGTGCATTTCTTCAGTTCTTTGAAGAGGAACACCCAGCCTGGCAAAGCACTCACTATGAGTCCTGGCTGAGGGCTCACTAGGCACCAGACTCAGATCAGCACTCAGAGGAGGTCAGCAAGGCTCCCACTACTGTCCTAAAAGAGACAAGGCTGAGTGGCAAAGCAGACCCTGGACCCCAGCTCAGCCACTGCCCCAACCCTGTCTACACCCTTCCTCATACTGCCTTGATCATTACTTCGAAGACCCTTGTCCAGCTTAGTGCTTCTGTCACATTGACACACGTGCTTGAGTTATCTGGGAAGAGGGCCTCTTGGTAGAGGAATTAATTGCCTCTATTAGATTGGCCTATAGGCAAGTCTATAGGGGATTTTCTTGATTAGTGATTGATGTGGGAGGACCGCTGGGCTAGTGATCCTGGGTACCATAAGAAAGAAGGCTGATCAAGTCATGGGGTGCAAGCCAGTAAGAAGTTCCCCTCCATGGTCTCTGCTTCAGTTCCTGCCTCAGGGTTCCTGCCTTGAGCTCCTGCCCCAGCTTCTCTCAATGATGGACTTTAAGCTGTAAGATAAATCAAACCTTTTCCTCCCCAAGTTGCTTTTGGTCATGGTGTTCATCACAGCAATAGAAACCCTAACTAAGACAAACCAAAGACTATGAGACTCACACTGCCCCCAGAAAATGAAAGGAACGTAGTCCATGCCTCGAATCTGCCCCAGAGTGGCTCTGCCATCTCCCTGCCAGCTCTTGCTATGACTCGGAGCCCCACCTACACTACACCTGTCTTTTATGATTTCAGTCGGACCACACCTGGACTGCTCAGCATTTGCTTAACGCAAACGCCAGCTCCGTATGAGACTCAAGAGTAAATTAAACCCACAGTAAACACACAAAAAAAGGGAATCCACAAAGGGAAGAGTCAAAATCAGAGGACTATGAAGTAAGCAATAAAGAAAATTAAAAAGGCACAAACAGTGCTTCAAAGGGCTACACAAAATTAAACCAGCTACCAATAGAGATGAAAAGATATTAAAAAGTGCCAGAATCAGGAATACAGGATGGGCCTTCGCTGAGACACTGTGGTTATACAGAGATAAGGGAGTTAGGAAAGAATTAATGCCAGCCGGCTTTAAATATAGATGGAACTGAACGTCTTTAAAACATTTAACTTCTCTAAACTTGCACAAGGAAAAACATAAACACTTACAGAGAGGCATCTGACCCCCTTGTCTTACCCCTTTTGTGGAAATTAAATGGAATCAAGTGTCCCACAAACAAAACTTTGGCTGCCCACCCCTTCCCAACCATGCATCCCTCACATCAGGGGTGGGACCATCATCCCTGGACAGGAAATGCCCAACAGGGCAATCAAAAAGAGGAGAGACTTAGATGGCTCATAGTTCCAAAAGGTTCTGCCCAGGATCTCTTAAGACCAAGCACTTGTGCCCATGCACTAGCCATCATGGTGTGGGTGGCACAGAGCCTGGGAGGGGGATTTGGGCAGCAAGTGTCACAGAGTTGGTTTTGGGATCAAATGCTCCAGTACGCTTTTCTACTTAGGGGGTTGCTGGGAAGGTCCATGCAGAGATCTTTGGCAGGTTCTTTAGAGTTTAATGTAAGTGGGAGTAAAGAGGAGTCAGGGTCTGAGGAAAGAGGCAGCCTACAACTCTACAGCATTCACAAAAACATCCCGCAAGGAGCCCCCACACTGTTGGATCAGTCCTCTGAGGAAGGTGACAGGAGCCTCAGCTTTGGCTAAGATGGTTCTCCCTGGCATAACCACCTCCCCAAGAGGGACTAAGCTGAACCCTATGGGGGGCAAATGCACCACACACCCAAGGGATTATGACTCCAACTCTGACCTGAGAGAGACAGGGCCATACCTCAGCCTCTGCTATCACCAGCATGCAGAAGTCACCCACATTTCCAGACGACATCAGTAAGTCCTGGGTTACCAAGTATTCAAAGTGCCATTTACAATAGCATCAATGAACACTGCAACTCACACCCCTGGCCAGAGTACTGAGGGGACAGTTAGTTAGGCATGGGCTTTTCTATGATGTAAGCCCATGCATATTCCTCTCCCCCCCAGTTCCAGTGCCTTGCAGCCTCAGAGCCCTGTCTAGTTCATGGGGAACACTGACTTCCTGGGCCTGCTGTCCCCAGGTTTGTGTTAAACAGTATCAGTGTACTGACTTGCCAGCTCTCTGCCTTGGACGGGGAAGACATGTGGTCTGGGCACTTTTTAATAGGGAACAGCGACAGAGAGGCAACCCCCAAGGATGAGGAGAGACAGACAAGCTGTACTCAGCTTACGGGTTTGCACTCTGCTGTATCACAGGGAGCTGATCCAGTCACCACGGAGGCTGTATGGAGACAGCTGCTGTGCTTCCTCCCACCAAAGGAGGTTTGACTGCTCGCTTGTTTTGGATGACCATCTGGGAGGCAGCCACGACTCATGGTTCAGCTACATCCTGCCAGAAACCAAGCACTTCCACTCTTTCAGAGACGCTTGAAGACCGAGCGGCAGAGCCCACACCAGACAGTGCACAGCTTCGCCTGGTGGTGCAGCCTGCGGGGCTGACACTTCCGAAGCTCATCTTGACAGGAACGAGGCATGAAGACCCGAGAAGGGAGCATCCTCCTTGTCCCCATCTGCAGCCGCTCTGCCCACCCCGCCACCGCCGGGATGTCTTACTGCTAGGTCTTTCCAGATTTCTGCTCCCTGGGAAGTGTCACGGAGACACTGCACAGAAAGAACACTACGTTTTCTTCATTTTCTGAGAACAGTCACTGAATCTTGTTGGTGAACTGCCAATAGCTACTGTGCCTCATTTTTAATGAGAGAGACTCTCCCCACAAGACAATCCAGGGCCACTGGGATTTCTTTAAGTGATTATATCTACATTTTGTGTCTCAGAACACTCCCCCATGCCAAGGCTATGACTGGATGATTGTCATTAGCCCCTCTGATCTCCACACCAACAGAACATGGATCTCCTGTCACTTCTCAGAATACAAGAGAAGCTGGGGTGAGAGCCAGCAGAAGCCTCCCAAGAAGGCTGTCTCCAAGGCTTTTCCCATGAGAGTTAGAGCTGGGAGATTGCCAGGCTCTACTCTGAAGCTCCCAAGGTTTCTGCGACTCACTCTAGCTGACACTGGCCAATGGTCTCATAGTTAATACCAGTGGGATCTATAATGAAGTTATCCAGGGCTGTGGCAGTGAGTAGGTCTGCCCTGGTCAGAAAGGCCTCCCCACAGCTCCCTCTTCAATGCCTGGCCCCTGAAAAACACAGTCCCACCCTCCTGGCATGGGCTATGCCTTCCCCATGCTTTGGCACCCAGGAGACCTTCCCGTGGCCACCCCTGCCCTCAGTACAGTGTTCTCCATAATTCTGTGAGACATAACAGATGAAGCTATCCACCACCAAAAGTGCTCACTGATTCCAGAACCAACATTCAAGATGCACATTCTTGACTGAGCAATGGCATCACTAAGATCTTGGCTTCTTACCTGCAAAACCAGGGATGACAGAAGCCACCTCCATGAGTGACTGCACTCACAATCATCTATGATCCTGAACATCGACTGCCTGGCATGGAGATGGCCTCAGGACACATCAGCTTTCTTTGTTGATTGCTGGTCCAGCATGTGTCCCTTGTGAATTTGGAACCACTCTTCAAAGATGTTTCCCCTCTCCAGAATGGGAAAGCCTCCAGGGCAATTAGGGCCCAGGATCTATGGCTGTAGTGGAGTCAGCCACGGACCCTAAGATCTGGGGAGAGCAGCCAGGCCATTCTGCCATCCAGAGGTAAACATCAATGGGTTGCAAGTGCAACTTGATCCCGAGTATCCTGGTTTCATCTTGACCTTCTAACACAATCTCATTTCCAAACTGAATGTGAGCACTTGGGGTTTACAGAAGCAAAGAATTCCACTCTGGTTCTGTTCTCCTGTCCTCAGCTGGAGTTTTGACGCCGCACAAGGATGACCCAGATGTCGTAGGTGTTCCTGCTGAACACCGCCCTCTGTATCAGCGACCAGTGAGAGACGAGGAAGGGTTTCCATCTCTAAGGTACTGTTGAGGCTCATATTTCCCCAGCTGGCTGACAGCTGTGCCTATACCGTGGCCAGAGAGGCATTTTTCCTGTTACCCAGTAGGGCTTATGGAAAGGGAAGAAGAAATGAAAAAAGACAGAAATGAGAACACACCACAAGGGAAGCACCTGCTTGCAGTGGAGTCAGCAGAGGGAGAGGGGGAAGTGCAGGGTGAGGGTGAGGGTGCAATGAGAGAGCATCCAGGCCCCATGTTAGTCATGCACATCGAAGTGGCAAAATTAACAAATAAATGACAGGAACAATTGACAGAGGAAACAGTTACTTTGGCGCCCAGTTTCAGAGCATTTGGGCCCATCGTGGTGGGAAAGGCCTGATGAGAGGCTTGGTCAGCTCCAGTGGGAGCCTGTGGCAGAGGTTGTTCATGGCGGCAGAAAGCAGACAGCAAGCTGGAAGCAAGGGATTGAAGCGAGGTTTCAAAAGCCTCCCCACAGTGACCCACTTCCACCAGGGAGACCCCACCTCCTGTAGGATCCACAGCCTCTCAAGCAAGCACACCATCTTGGGAACCAAGTGTCCAAATCGTAAGTCTATGGGAGACAGTTCATATTCGAACCACAGTCTTTCCCACATTTAACTATGTAGCTCTTTATTGCTCACAGATACTGCCTTTCATCCCCCACTAATATTCGTCATTGCATCCATCCTTCCACCCATGTGATCAATACAAACGTAGTTGAAGGTGCCCTCTCTATTCGCTATACAGTGAGACACGGACGTAAGTGGGGAGATCACAGACTCGAGTCCTATGAGATGGGACAGATGGAGACAGAATAGACGGTGACCGTAACAAGAGCCACTGAGGATCAGGCCATGCAGAACCAAGATGGCAGGGGTGGGCCTGGGGAAGTCAGAGGGGTCAGTTACAGAGCCTCCTGGAGGAAGTGGCCTCTGGTTTGAACCAGAAGAAAGTATCTACCTAGTCCTGGGCACTCATTCCCTGATCAAAGCATCAGGTAAGCTGGGGCTGACAGAGGCAGCTGTGACAGAATGCACATCCCTCTGAGCAGGCTGCACACACCTTTCTGTGCTTTTCCTTGGCTTCTGTCGCCTTGCTGGTCCCCCCAGGATGTTCCTCCTAGACTCTGTCATCCCAGCTTACCGTCTTGCTGTGATGTGCTCAGTGGGCAGGGTCGGCACACATGTGGGTGTCTCTGTATACACCAAGTTTGCATATTGCGTTGGTGTGCACTGTGATTTGGACAGGCCTTCAGTGTGCCCTGCAAGGCTTCACATGCCAGAGTTTAACCTTCAGTGTGGAAACCCTGAGAAGCGGTGAAGCCTGTATGTGCAGAGACTAATAGTACGGAGATCGGGTTGCCAGGAACGGCCCTCAATGGGACTGAAGGATTCCACAGTACCTGATGCTACCTGATGGCTCTCTGTAGAGAAGGATGTTACCCGAGAGCAAACCTGGCCCTCTTCACTCCTCAGTTTCAGTTTGGCCTCGTGATTTCTCCCTCCACATGCTGCCACCATGACGCTGCCCAGCAGACGTCTCCAAAGAGGCCAAACAGATGGGGCTGCCAAATTCTGAACTTCCAGGTCCCGTCCCAGACTCGAAACCCTTCTTTCTCATACATTACCTAGAAGATGTTCCTATGGACACCAGCCCTCCCCTGACAGAAGCAGAAAAAACTAGAGGTAGGAAAAGGCCTCCAAAGAGATGCCTGTCTGTTAGCCTGCTGCTGGAGGCTTTTATCTCAAAAATACAGTGTTTCCACAAGAAGGTACACATTTTCACATCTATTAAATTGCTTTGCATGAAAGTGTACTTTCCTGGTGCCATGGCAACCCTGCTTCCTAATCTGATTTAAATTTTTTACCTAGTGCTACAGAGCTAATGTCACACTCTCTGAAGTCAGTGGTGGTACCAGGCACGTGAAGAACAGTTTCCAGAAAAACTGATAATCATCTCAGGCCAAAAGCCCCTAGCCCACACCGTGGGTAAAGAGGAACAAGCATTTCTTCCATGACTCAGCTGAGTGACTGGTCAGTTCCCCATCCGTGGGGCAGAAGTGACACTAATCTTACTTTTCAGGGCTACTGATCCTTAGACACACACACGTGCGCGCGCGCGCACACACACACACACACACACACACACACACACACACACACACTTTCTAAGCCTTACACTTTTTTAGTTATCATTGGGAATGTGGGTTTTGTGTGTGCTAGGCACATATGAAGTGGACAGAGAACAATTCCGTTGAATCAGCTCTGCACTATCTTTATGTGGGTTCTGGGAATCGAACTCATGTTGACAGGCTTGTGCAGCAAGTCCTTTTACCTGTTGAGCCATCTTATCAGCCCTGTGGTGATGTTTTGAAGGCCTCTCGCGTCTCTCCAGAAAAGTAAAGAAGTCCAAGTTGATACCAGAACACACCAGCGATCCTGTAGGCTCCGTCTCTGGCTGTTCACCAGGATATGCTGTAGATTTTCGGGGTTTGGAATTCCCATCAGCAGAGCTTTCCAGACACTGAAGCAGCAGCCCATAGAGATGAGCAACCTTCAGCTCCAGCAGAAAATCTAGAACCTTCTGTCAGAGAAGCGGATCCTCTTCTGAAAGTGTCTGTTTCCTAAGTTCCAGGAGGGGGGCCTCATTTGCTGCTTTTCTTTTGTCCTCAGGCTGACACAGTGGCTCAACTCCCACCAGGAGACCGTGCCTCCTAATGACTCTAACAGATGCGTCCCCACATTACAGACCCTGAAAGAGGACATGCTGCAACTGGAAATCCAAGAGCGTTCTCTTTCTCCCCACTGAGGAACCGTTGCTTCCTCCCCTCCAAGAGCATCTAGAAGGTGTGAAGGATACAGTGTGGCTACAAACCCATGCACATGTAGCCCTGCTTCCCCACTCACTTACAGGGGACCTTCTCAGCATGATGTTCCTGTAGCTTTAGGGCACAGAACCCGCCTCCCCTCCCCCATTACAGAATCAGGGCTGGAAAAGGAAGGTTTCCATGGCAGGTCCCCTGACTCTGTTTCCTCCCTCACACACAGAACTCTGAGAAGATCTCTAAGAATGGGAAGAAAACAAGAAGTAAATTGAATTATTCCAATATGGGGGGTAGGGGGACATGGTTCATGTATAGGCACTTATGTGCATGAGTACACATGTGGAGGTCAGAGGTCAATGTCAAGTGTCCTTCTTGACCATTCTCAACCTTATTTTTGAAGGCAGGGTCTCTCACTGAACCTGGAGCTCCTCCTGCCTCCGCCTCCCCAGTACTCGGGTAGCGGACACGTACCATCATGCCTGGCTTTTGCTTGGGAGTTGAGGAGCTCTGTTCCACATGCTTGCACAAACATTTTACCAACATTGACTGGGTCATCCTCAAAGCCTCTAGTTTAAGTTTTAAGACCAAAAACTAAAGGCCTCCCACAGGGAGGCGTGATGAGAAGATGGCAGCCTGCCTACAGCTCAGATCCAAAGCCTGGCTTCCCAACTCACTGTCTTCGTGACCACAATGATGCTCATTTGTCACTCTAACTTTAGGTTCTCCGGTGCTAAAAAGGGTTGGGGATGATTTTAGGGGTGCCATGGGGAAGGTGGAGGGAGAAAACTCATGTACAGCTCATGTCCATGGTTCCTAACTAACGTTCATTACAGTTACTAATTCTTTTTTCATATTCATAAGCGTGTACTCACAAATCCATGAGCACTGAAGTACACGTAGATCTCCCCCCATCATATCCTCAGACCTCTACCCCACAATACATCCTCACACCTCCTTCCTCACCAAACACATCCTCAGACCCACCCACCACCAACACATCTTGGACAAAGCAGTACCCTTTAGAACCACTCAGAGCCACTCTGTCCCACAAGCAGCAAGGTCCATGGCTACTGAGTGTGGGATTTGGGAACTAGAGGGACACTAAGGACACTTCCAGGCTTCCCCCTGCAAGGTCATAGATTCCCTCCTTCCTTGCAGGCCCCACTGGACCCATCCCTCCCACTTCCTCTCCCTCAGGTCATCCTTGATCATCGGACTCAGTGTGCTGCACCATCAGCTCCTCTCCCAGATGCTCCACAAGCTGCTGCTGGTGGGGCCTCTTCACAGGCCGAACAATCAGTGCACCTCTGCCTCCTTCCCCAACTCACTTCAAAGAACCCTGTAAAACAAGGCTTTCTCCTCTCCATAGATCATATCCTTTGCACACTTGTCCTGCAGAACCAAGTTCCCACAATCCAACCACAGCCTCCTCACTGTAGCCTCCACACCCATCCTCATGTATTCTCAGTCCATGAGGCTGTGAGCTCCCCAAGAGTGGAGAAGATGATGGATTTGTTCCTTATCTGCTCTAGAACAGAGCCATCTCTCAAGTAGGTGAGGTGGGACTGCAGTCCTGAGCTCCCAGGGAACTGGAAAGAGGGACATTGTCGCTACCTGAGACATATTCATAAACAACAACTCACAGAGGCCACTTGGCAGGCCACATAGCTAGCAGAAAGATAGACAAAAGCTTGATTGTCTGAACATGTCTGAACATGTAGAGCATGCTCCTCTGAGATGAGCCTGTTCTCTACCCACTTAGGGATGCATGTAACATGAGCACAATGCCTCACCAAGTTGAAACCTGATGTTCAGACACCCATTCAGCCAGCAATCCCTCACAGTCATCCCCTTGCAGCCTGTCTATCCAACAGGAAGGCTGAGTCCTCCCATCTGAGAATCCCACAGGAAGACTGGCAGGAGAGTCACAGGTGGCCTTATCTGGTTCAGAGTCAGATCCTGTGGTCCCTTTCTGTCATTTTGAGATAAACAATGTAAAAAGAAGGATTTATTTCAGTTCATGTTTTCAGAGGTTTTAAATCCATGCTTGGTTGGCTCTATTGCTTTATAGCAGATATGAGGACGGTTGTCATGGCAATGAGAAGTGTGGAAGAGGAATAGATAATTTAATAATGGCCTGCAAGCCAAGAGATCAAGAGGACAAGGAGGAAAGATGGGTGAAGGAGGGTATACTCTGCAGAGTTACTCCACCCAAGGAATCACCTTGTCAGACCCCATCATCTAAAGTGTCTACCTCTTGCCAATAGCCCTTAGAAATGCCAGTCAATCAGTGGACCAGTCCATCAGCGGGAAAGGGTACCCATTTTCCAGTCATGTCCCACAGCCCATCTCAACACTGCTGCATCACGAACCAAACTTTCAACATACAGGCCTCTGTGGGACAGACCCAAACCACCGGCCGAGCCCACCAAGTGCTGCTCATTCGTGTGCAGGGCTTATGCCCTCCCTGGGATCAGGGCTCTCTGAAGAATGGTGTGTGAGTGGCATTCAGCAGATAACTGGGAACTGCTACCGTGGAATTAGAGTCCCTTGCATCATCCATGCAACACATGTCCAGACAAGGGCATGCTTCAAACAGGCAGTAGAGGATTGTATTTCCTGGATGGTGTTACTCAAACCTGGGGACCATTTCTACCCTGAAGAGCGACAGAGTCCCCTTCCCCAGGAAGGAGATGAGGACACCAAGGACTAGGGTCCAAATCCACAGGAGGAGCAGTGGGAGGGGACAGGAGATTCAAGCTATGGTCTTGCCCATAGGTCAATGGTTGAGAACCACTTTAAGGATCACATATCAGATATTTACAATATGATTCATAACAGAAGCAAAATTACACTTATGAAGCAGCATTGAAAACATTTTATAGTTGGGGGTCACCACATGAGAACTGTATTAAAGGGTTGCAGCATTAGGAAGGTTGAGAACCACTGCCGTAGATGGCACTCACTCCCCTAGCACTGGATGTAGCCTGGCTCCCACAGCCCAGTGTGAGCGGAGGCCTGACTGCACTTGTGTAAGATGACAACCCACAGAGGCAGAACCACCACAGGCCATGGCTCCGATGGCAGGGAGCCCCACACATGTCCCTTCCAACTGTCAGCTTTGTTGCATCTCCATCACACCCTATCAGCCAGACCGGGTAGAGCCCCGAGTTGTCTGACTAGGGTGGAACTCAGAAAGCAGGAAATGGCCCACCTAACCCTTCACTCTGGCACACAGGGAACACAAAACAGAAACCATGCTGAGTTCTAATCTTAGTCTTTTGATTTTTTTTAAATACAATTGTAGAGAATTTAGTCGCAGATTGGAGACCATTATTCCGTTCTTAAATTGCAAGGTGGCCATCTCCCTTCCTTAAGAGAACTGAAATGCACCTTTGAGCTAGTGTGTCCAACATTTTGACATAGCAACATGAGGCTGTCGTTTACAAAGTCCATGGTCCAGGATGGCACAACCGAGCTTTAAAAATTTAAAGAAGGTCTTATAACTATCTAAGTAAGTTTAAGAGTAAGTGTTGGGCCACATTTGTTGCTCTCCTGGTCATATACTCAATTCATTCATTTTCCTTTCTTGGGTAAAGAAAAATATCAATAAATGCGTATCGACAACTTTAAACACCCGAAGCACTGTGGGCCCTGCAGAGACGTTTACACAGACCATCACTATAGCCCTTCATTGTAAAAACTGTACCAGGCACCAAGGAAAAGTGTGTGCCAGGCCCAAATGTCTGCTTGATTTGATGGTTAAGACTCTGCTGTTTGCTTCTGATGCTTTTTGCTTAAGCATTTTAAAAATAATTTCCTGGCTTTAAGACAGTTCAATTCTAGCTTAACGCTTCTGTATCTGTCTCTTAAATAAAAATACATTTACTTGTAAACCACAATGCTATTATTAGACTTTACAAAATAAACATTCTCCCTTAATACTGTCTGACAGCAAGTCCACATTCAGGCTTCTCGAGCACCTTGAAAATGTCTTTTTATAATTGCTGTAGTCAAACCAAACAGGCAATGGGCACATCTTGCCCATGGTTACTACAGCATCTTCTAGGAGTGGCTGTCTTTTATTTATGTCATGGCTGATTTGGAGACCTGGATGGTTTTACTACACAGTAGCCCCAAAATGCGGCTGTGATTATCTTCATTTTCCAATGAGAAAACGGATGCTTAGGGAACTCACAGAGCTTCAGGTGGCTGCTGGGGTCTCAGCATCGCCAGTAGCTAAGTGGGGATTTGTTTTCATTTCCCAGCCAAGCTCTCTCTGTTGACCCCTGTCCTGTCCAGAGAGGAGGCAGAAGCAGGAGGATGCCTTTGACTTCAAGGCCAGCCAAGGCTACTTAGTGAGACCCTGTTTCAAAAAGAAAGAGATAGAGAGAAGGAAGGAAGGAGACAGGGAGGGAGGGAGGGAGGGAGGGAGGGAGGAAGGAAGGAAGGAAGGAAGGAAGGAAGGAAGGAAGGAAGGAGCTAGAGTTTTCCTGCCTGGCCCATGGTCAGGACAAATCTCTCTCACCACCAGTCCCGCAGCTGCTCAGACCCAACCAAGTAAACACAGAGACTTATATTGCTTACAAACTGTATGGCCATGGCAGACTTCTTGCTAACTGTTCTTATATCTTAAATTGACCCATTTCTATTAGTCTATAAGTTGCCATGTGGCTCGTGCCTTACTGGTACCTTACATCTTGCTTGTCATGGTGGCGGCTGGCGGTGTCTCTCTGCCTCAGCCTTCCACCTCCCAGAATTCTTCTCCTCCTTGTCCCGCCTACCCTATCCTTCCTGCCTGGCTACTGGCCAGTCAGAGATTTATTTATCAATCAATCATCCACAGCAGGAAGGAAGGAAGGAAGGAAGGAAGGAAGGAAGGAAGGAAGGAAGGAAGGAAGGAAGGAAGGAAGGAAGGAAGAGACACAAGATTGCGCATGGTCCATGAGCTATAATCCAAATCCAAAGAAAATCATACAGATAGAAACACAGAGACAGAGGACCTGAAGGGGCAAAAACATTAAGATTTTTACTTTTAATTTTGAAAACAAACTCAAATAATATGCGTGCATGAAATTTTCAACAAATAAATAAATTAGGGGCAGTTCTACACAGAATGGGATAGAGTGACAGCAGCTGTCCGTTCTATGCCAGACAGAGTCTATCTAGGACACAGGAACAGGAAGTCAAGGTCTCCAAAAGCACAAGTGTGCAGAGGCTTGCAACAAACTCACAGAGGCCGCCTACAGCCCCTCTGATAAGCACATGAGCCCTGCAGCTGTCTGTCACTCCTTCTGCAGGGTGCATACTGGAGAACTGTCAACAAGGGCACACCATGGGCACTGTCACCAGGGGAGGTGGGGCTCACAAGGCTCGTCCCTCCATCCAGTTCTTTTAGGCCAGGTTGCTTGGTAGAGAAACTTGAACAGAAGTTTCCCTGACAGCAAACGCCTGCAGATAAAAGCTCAATAGCTCTGAGAATTGAGTTAGAGGCTCTTCCCTCAGCACCCACCAAGGGTGCAATTGAGTTTCAAAATTCTATTTCTTGTGTATTGCCAAGACTTAGGATTTCCATTTTGAAACCCTGAAGCCTGATGAATGCACTTTTAAGATTCACATCCCAAACCTATGGCTGTTTACCAGGAGAGATGAATACTCCCAAGAGTCTCAGTGTTTTGTTTCCGATCTAGTAGCCTCTTACAGTGAACTCAGATTGCCACAAAGAAACTCTACAACCCAGCCCTCCAGACAAGCAGGTAGATGATGTGTGTCCCAGTGAGAAGGCTGCTGGGGGACATGTAAAACCAAAGCCGCAATGCAGGCTCCATAAATGAAGAACTATAAGCTGCCTGAAAGTCTGGAAAGAGGGAAAATACGAACATCCTCCTGCTCAAACAACTCTTGAAAGGAGTCTGGGTCTGTGGCTGTAGCTGGGTCTGGGTGCTATGGCTGTGACTGTGGCTGTGGCTGTGGCTAGGGCTGCGGCTGTGACTGTGGCTGACTGTGTCTGGGGCTGAGGCTAGGGCTAGGGCTGTGGCTGTGGCTGTAGCTGTAGCTGGGTCTGGGTCTGTGGCTGTGGCTGTGACTGTGTCTGGGGCTAGGGCTGTGGCTGTGGCTGTGGCTGTGGCTGACTGTGTCTGGGGCTGAGGCTAGGGCTAGGGCTGTGGCTGTGGCTGTAGCTGTAGCTGGGTCTGGGTCTGTGGCTGTGGCTGTGACTGTGTCTGGGGCTAGGGCTGTGACTGTGGCTGTGGCTGTGGCTGACTGTGTCTGGGGCTGAGGCTAGGGCTAGGGCTGTGGCTGTGGCTGTAGCTGTAGCTGGGTCTGGGTCTGTGGCTGTGCCTGTGACTGTGTCTGGGGCTAGGGCTGTGGCTGTGGCTGTGGCTGTGGCTGACTGTGTCTGGGGCTGAGGCTAGGGCTAGGGCTGTGGCTGTGGCTGTGACTGGGTCTGTAGCTGTAGCTGGGTCTGGGTCTGTGGCTGTGGCTGGGTCTGGGACTGTGGTTATGGCTGTGGCTATAGCTGTGGCTGGGTCTGTAGCTGTTGCTGGGTCTGTAGCTGTAGCTGGGTCTGGGGCTGTGTCTGTGTCTGCAACTGTAGCTGGGACTGGGGCTGGGGCTGGGGCTGTAGTTGGGTCTGGGTCTGTGGCTGAGTTGGGTTGTGGCTATCACTGGGTCTGGGTCTGGGGGCTGTGGCTGTGGTTGTGGCTGGGTCTAGGGCTGTGGCTGTAGTTGGGTCTGTGTCTGTAGTTGGGTCTGGGTCTGGGGGCTGTGGCTGGGTCTGGTTCTGGATCTGTGGGTCTGTGGGTTTGTGGGTCTGGGTCTGTGGCTGTGGCTGTGGCTGGGTCTAGGGTTGTAGTTGTGACTAGGTCTGGGTCTGGGTCTGGGTCTGGATCTGTGGGTCTGGATCTGTGGGCCTGAATCTGGGTCTGTGGCTGTGGCTGTGGCTGTGGCTGTGGCTGGGTATAGGGTTGTAGTTGTGTCTGGGTCTGGGTCTGGGTCTGGGTCTGGGTCTAGGTCTGTGGGTCTGAGTCTGAGTCTGTGACTATGGCTGTGACTGGGTATAGGGTTGTAGTTGTGACTAGGTCTGGGTCTGGGTCTAGATTTGTGGGTCTGAGTCTGTGGCTGTGGCTGTGGCTGTGGCTGGAGTTAGGGCTGGGACTGGGGCTGGGGTTAGAGTTGGGGCTGGTGCCTGCCATGCACAAAGCCCTTGGGGCTGGTGCCTGCCATGCACAAAGCCCTGGGTTAGATACCCAGTACTGCATAACCTTGCTGTGGGATGGTCTGTATGTCAAGTGTGTTGCTGATTGGTCAATAAATAAATCACTGATTAGCCAGTGGCCAGGCAGGAAGTATAGGCGGGACAAGGAGGAGAATAAAGCTGGGAAGTGGAAGGCTGAAAGAGAGATGCTGCCAGCCGCCGCCATGACAAGTGAGATGTAAGGTATTGGTAAGCCACGAGCCACATGGCAAGGTATAGATTTATGGAAATGGATTAATTTAAGCTGTAAGAACAGTTAGCAAGAAGCCTGCCACGGCCATACAGTTTGTAAACAATATAAGTCTCTGTGTTTACTTGGTTGGATCTGAGTGGCTGTGGGACTGGCAGGTGAGAGAGATTTGTCCTGACTGTGGGCCAGGCAGGAAAACTCTAGCATTGGAGAGGTAGATGCCAGAGGATGAGAAGTTGAAGATCATCTTCAGTTATGTACATAGTGAGTTCCAGGCCAGCCTGGACTGTATGGTAACCTGTCTCAAAAAACTAAAAGTTTGGAACTATAGAAATGGATTAGCACTTAAGATGTGTACTGCTATCCTGGAGAACCAAGTCCAGTTCCTCACACCAACATTGGGTAGTTCAAAACTGCCTATAACTCCAGCTGCAAGGGATCTGATGCCCTCTTCTGGCCTCCATGAACATCTGAATTCACATGTGTATGCTGGCGCGCACGCGTGCGCGCGCACACACACACACACACACACACACACACACACACACACACACACACACACACACACATATAAAACAGTCATTAGGTTAATTTAAAAAATCTTCCAGTGAGGTTTTCTTTGTGTAGAGCAGCATGAGAACATGTGTACAGCCAGCACAGGAGAAAGTCACTCCACGTTTGATAAACAAGGCCAGTTGTAAGATCTGATGAGAAAGCCAGGGGAAGGGGCCAAGGTGATTTTTCTCTCTAAAATGGCAAGTCATGTTGACTGATGGTGTCCTAGATGCATCTGCAAGTCATGAGATGAAACCACATCTCCCTCTTGGGTCCCCACTGCATCTCCAGAAGCTACTTTCTTCTCCTCTGGGATTCCAGATCAACCCACTTCCAAGGAGAACACAAAGATCAACCCAGACAACAGGAGTAAAATCTCCAGCTGAGTTGGCTTTGAGCTCAGATTCTCAGGAAGGGCGAGCCAGCCATTTAGAAAAACACTGATGCTCCAGTGTCCCAACCCTGGGGGTTTTCACTCGTGGGGTCTCAGTTTGGCTCACACTGAGAACAGTGCAAGCATAGCCAGTCTTAACTGCTGTGATGGTCTCGGGTGAACTGTTTCCCAACCAAAGATCTTGACTGAACCCTTGGTCCACCACAGCAGGTGTCGATGCTTTGTGAGGTTGTAGGACCTTTGGGATATCAGGACTAGCTGGTGTGGCCATAGCGCAGGAAGACCACAGAGGTTATGATCCAGCTCTGCTGCATCTCCTTTCTGTTCCCCGATCTGCCAGGCTGTGAGGAATGCATGATCCTCCACACACTCCTCCTCTCTCCCCTTGAACCAGAATATCTATGGCACCAACTAAATTCAGTCATCTGAGATGGTAAGTGCTCTAACACAAAGAAGTGGCCCCCGAGCCGCCCCAGGTGGCCAAGGCTTTTCCTTTGCCCTGGCTTTCCACGGTGAAGACTGATCGTTGAAGATGAAGCTCCAAATTTGTCCATGGGGAAATCAATAACAAATCAAGCAGCTATTCACTCAGATTTATTGGCATAACCAGGTGAGGCAGCCAAAAATCCCCAAGAGTGGGTAGTTGATTAAGAGTCAGGCAGCCAGGAACAGGCTACAGGCGGATTTCATGCCTGTGTGATAAATTCAGCTGCCGACGGGAATCGGACAAGTGGTAACTCCAATGGATGACTCCTCGAGACGTGGCGGCATATTTCATCCCACTTACAGCCTGATGCCGCTAATCAGTCTTAATCTCAGTGTGGCTCACTAGTGCAGAAGAGCCTTCTGGACGGCTTCAGCGTGGGGCGCTTTGTCCAAGGGCTTATGATTTCTGTGCACTAAAATCTTAAAGGAATTTACCTCAAGTTAGGGGATTGAAAAGTGGTTCTTCTGGTGGGTATATTCTGAGAATCTCTTCGTGAGATCTAGCAGCAACAGCCAGGTTGCTCATACTGATGCTTTCAGTTCCAGATAGAGCTGTAGGATGACACAAGGCGGTCTGTGGTTTAGAATCTCCAGGCTGCTGGCATGGGAACAAGAGGCTTGATGTGAGCTAAGAATCCCACCTTTGCAAATGCTAACGTTTCTTTTAAAATCCAAACCCTGCAATTAAAAAAGAAAGCATGGAAATCAAGACAATGAAATCATTTCCTTTCTCTCCTGAAGATTCCAAATTCTCTGGCTTTTGTCTTTTAGTTTAGAACAAACACAGCCTGTCACCTTGGTGGTACCTTAAGTCCTCGCTTCATCTCAGAACCATCTTGCATGTGAAAGGTTTTATATCCCCTAACCATTTTCACAGCTGCATATATTTATAAGAAATAATTGAAGATGACTGACGTGAGTCACACTCCATGCTCACAGAACTCTGAGGACTGGGATGTTGGGTGACTTGAATCAGGACCTACAGGTGCGCGTTGCTGGCTAATGTCCAAGTCCTGGCAACACAAAGCAGGTTTCGGAGAGCAATCTGAGAACCCGAATCATCCTTGATTCAGAGCAAAATGAGTTATAATTCCAAACATCTGCTTCTTACAAATAGCGGTAAGCAGATGAGAAGCACGGGGTCACGTGCTCAGGTGAGGTCTGGAGCTTTTACTCCCATTACTCTCTCAGGCAAATGGTCATCAGTGATGATTTATTTACACCTTCACAATAAGAGGCGGCTAGGTGCCTCAGTGGACAGTGGAGGGTCAGAGGGACAGTGGCAGAGAGGGACACACTGGCTGTTTGCAGAACGGCTCTACCTTGCACCACAGTATCACCCTTTTCTTCTTGCTTCTTTCTATGAAGAGGTGGGATAGCCACCCTCAGCCCCGAGTGGGAAAAAATTTACAGGTGGGATCTTCCTTCTCGGCCCTGCTTGGGAGTGAGTTTGTAGCAGACCAGGCCAAAAGTGGTTGCACCCACCTGAGGCCTTGGAGACCTAGAGGCCCTGCCCTCCCATAGCAGCAGCCCAGCTGGAGGAGGTTTGCAGTCACACAGATGGAGCCCTGTGTGCAGGGGCACCTCAGCAGGCCCGGTGGACACAGGGGAGAGAGCCCGGCTGAGGCCACAGGAACCAGCCAGCAGATGCAAGTCTGAATGCCAGGGCTCAGAGTCAAACTGGAGACTGTGTGCAGTCACCAAGGCAGTTGTCAGGAACCTACACAGTCCAGCGATTTGTCACAGGGCTAGAGTAGCAGGGACCCTGGGACAGAACTTTCCTCCTTCTCTTTCCCTTTCTTTCCTGCTTTTCCTTCTTCCCCAGAATCGCAGGCATCCGGCTAAGACCACAGCACCAAGGAGAACTGCTTCTAGTTGTACATGGGGTAGACACAACCCAGGGTTTACGGTACCTAGGGTCCAGGAACTGACTTAAAATTAGAGAGGGCCCAGAGAGGTGCCCAGGAGGCCTTGGCCTCCTCCTCAGCATATCACAATAGGTGACAGAAGCTATGTGTGTGCGTGTGGGGGGGGGCTTACTCTGGCTCATAGTTTAGAAGCATCATTCCACCATGGAAACTGGCAACTGAGGCTGTCTGAGGCTGTAGGAGTTCTTGTCACAGCTTGCTCACATCGTGCTGAACAGGAAGTGGAGAGAGCCCAGGCTACAAGCAAGGCTGTCTATAATCCTCAAAACCCTCCTCCAGCGACCTACTTCCTCCAGTGAGACCCTGCTTCTTAAAGGTTCCATAACATCTCAAAACAGCATTACCAGTTTGTAACCAAGTGTTCAAACATGTGATCCCCTGGGGGACATTTTGGGTGGTGTGTGTGCCTGTGTATGATGTGTGTGGTGTGTGTGGTGTGTGTACCCATGTGTAATGTGTACATCTATGGTTGCATGTGTGTCATAGCACAGGTGTGGAGGTCAGAGGCCAGCCTTGGATATTAGTTCTCCCACCTTGTTTGAGACAGTCTCTCATTTGCTGACACGTACACCAGGCTACCTGGTCTGCAGGCTTCCGGGCATTCTCCTCTCTCTGCCTCCTAGCTCGTGTTAGTGCTGAGATTACAGGCATTCCTGTCAGCATGCCCAGCTCTAGGGAGCTGAACTCAGAGTCTTATGCTTGTGTGCCTAGCACCTCACCCACTGAGATGTCTCTCTCACTAGACATTTCACTTTCAAGCCATAACAATGGGTGGTGTTTGTCAGTGTTTACATTTTAGAAATGAAGCTGAGAAAATATTCGAACTCAGGAAAATGCAAGTACGTGAAATAGTCTTTGGGTTTGCTTTCTACAACTTCTGTCCTTCCTGAGCAACTATTCCCTAAAAAAGATTCCTTCAAGTGTATTCTCATCATAGCTCTATTATGAGTTAACGTGTCGGTTACCTCCTATTGCTGTGATGAAACACTGTAACCAAAAGCAGCTTACAGAAGGGGGAGTTTATTTGGGCTTACAGTTGCAGGGGACTAAGAGTCCATCATGCAGGAAGACATGGCAGTGGGCATGATGGCTGGTGGGAGCCAAGGACATACATCCTCGACTGCAAGCACAAAGCACAGGGAGGCTGTGAGCTCTCAAAGCCAGCCACCAGTGACACACTTCCTCCAGAGAAGTCACAGTAGCTACACGCAGCATTTGGCTGGTTAAGCATTTGGCTGGTTAAGCTTTTAGGTTTTGAGCAGCACAGTTCAGCTGAGACCTATTCTGGATGAGGACTCAGAGGCCTCCAGTCTGAGGAAACAAGACCAGCTGAGGATCCAGCGAGGTGAGGTAGCTGTGGCTTGTTCTGTCTCTCTGATCTTCCAGTATTCACCCCAATACCTGGCTCAGGTTTGATTTTATTAATAAGAACTTTAAAGATTCCTGCTACAGGTCACCCTTCCTAAACCTCCCCAAACAGTGCTACCAACCTTGGACCAAATGTTTAAATATGGGTACATATCTCATCAAAACCACCATGGTCAATATTGCCAGTCTCTTACTGTGCTAACTTATAAGTTAGAGTTCATAATAAGTACATCGTTATAAGAAAAAAATACAATAGAACTAGGGCTTGATGCAAAGCAATCGAGTGTCTGTCTGCTGTGTAGCCTATAATGTGTTCATGTGACCTTGACTACTAAAAAGTGTCATCTGATTGAGTACAAACTGGAAAATTACTCTTCGCACTTCAAAAGTGAGAAAAATAAACATATATGAACTTCACCATTGCCCTCATGGGCCTCTGCGAATCTCTGACCCAGACTGAAATGAAAGCCATCAACCAGATCATTGTCTTCAATGCTCCTACTCTCTCATAACGTTTCTGAGCTTGGCAAGATTTTGCTCATGAAAATAACAATCAAAACGTAAACATGAAAATGGCTTGCTCATTAAGGGCCTGGGAATTTGCCACACAATAGTGAAATGCATATGGTTAATAATCATTGATATAGAGTAAACACTCTAAGAATTATTATAATCATGCCATCTCCATGGTAATATTTATTTATAATGAATTATATGCTTACAAGGGAATTTATTGAGCTAAGTGGGAAACTAATTACAGGCAGCCGATTCAGATCTTAAAGAAAGTGGTTTGTGCTTTTGATGTGGGTGATCAGCTAGAGAAATACTCTTTCTTCACATGGAGAGCAATCCCCGGCCTCCTCCCAGAAGACCAGCTTGCTCCTTTCCTATGTATCTAGCAAGCTGAACTCTTCTACATCCATCAGAACCTTCATTTCCCATCACCTTGTCATGTTCAAAATGCCACCTCAGGGCCTGCTCCAGCGGAAGTGCTCAGTCAGAACATTGACCCTTCACCACACCTGTGATTTGGGCCTGGTCATCTCTTCTGCAGATAAGGACACTGCCATCAAAGTCACTAAACTGAATTGTATTGCAAAATAAATTAATAAAAAAAAAAAAAAAGAAATGAAAAAAAAAAAAAAAAAAAAAAAAAAAAAAAAAAGTCACTAAACAACTTCTCAAAGGCAAACAGAAAATGGCAGCATGCTTCAGGAGAGTGTGCAGGCATATTCTCACTGGTTATATCTGCTCTTAAGCAGGGTCAATGATTAATTCACTATTTGTAAGGTATGAAAAGAAAAGCCATGTCTGGCCTGGGATGGGGTCAGGAGGGAGTGAGAAATGGCCCAGGAGGACAACCTACTGCACATGGAGTTAGCATGCAGAGATGAAGGCTGCTCTTCAGAACACAGGAAGGCCCAAGTTAGCTGGTTAGAGGACAGGGAAGTGTCCAGAAAGAAGGTAGCAGGTTGCACTCCCCCCAAATAGTGCAAAAAGTATCTGCCCAGGCTGTTCAATAAGAAGACATTGAAGCTGTGACCAGCAGCAGTGGTCAGTGATTCCTGCCTATCCTCTGGGAGCAGGAGTGAGAAATGTCAGATGAGATAACCAAACGATAGTCTTGTGGGACCCCAGAAGCTAGCCCAGATGGCCAGGCAGTTTCTACCCCTTGTGCAGCTCACTTGCTCTACTGGAAGCCTAACTCAGCCTCAGGAAGTAGGTCATGAGGACCAGTGGCCAGTTGACAATGGCCACCAGCCCATTTTGCGCCCTCTGGTGGCTGAAGGGCAGAGATGCTCTACAAAGAGCCAGTTATATTTCTGTTGTGATAAACACCATGACCAAATGGAAGAAAGGTTTATTTCAGCTTATAGTTCTCAGGTCACACTCCATTACTGAGGGAAGTCAGGGCAGAAACTCAAGGCAGGAACCTGGAGGCAGGAGCTGATGTAGAAGCCATGGAGAAGTGCTGCTTACTGGCTTGCTGCCTGCTGCTTGCTCAGTCGGCTTTTTTACACTCTCCAGAACTACCAGCCCATGATGGCACCACCACAGTGAGCTGAGCTACCTCGCACCAATCATTAATCAAGAAAATGCCCCCACAGACTTGCCTACAGGCCATTCTATTGGAAGCACTTTCTCAATTGAGGTTCCTTTTCCCCAGACAACTCTAGCATGTGTCAAGTTGACAAAATATTAACCTCACAAGGTCCAGGGCTGAGGAGTATGGTCCAGTAGATGGACTAGAAATATGAAATTGTACTCAAATGGGATTGTTCAACCTTTAGAGAAAAAAAAAATCTAGGAAAAGGCTGGGTGCCCAGTGTCAGCCATCTCAATCACAGAGTGGCAATGTCAGCTTCTACCCAGTTTCCTGTCCTTCCTAGAGCCTAGAACACAGGGACAGGCTAAGGGATGGCACTTACTCTTTCATGCAGTGTCTACTGCGAGGACTGGCGTTGTTACTAATCAGCTCCAAGTCCCCTAAGAACGTGAGAAGGAAAGACAGGGGGAGACATGGAAAGTACATCTGTAGAAAGCAGATCACAGCCTTGGAGGATGCTCATAGAGAGAAGGAGGAAGGATCATACCCATCACATGTGAGTCACACACACACATACACACACACACACACACACACACACACACACACACACACACAGGTGTGTGTGGCTGACCTGTGAGCTTGAAAAATAATGTCCTGGAAGCACAAAATAATCAAGCCTAATTCCTGGGATTCACTCGGTAGAATGAAGTTTCCCTTACTGGTCTAAATTCTTCCTGCTTAATTGAGACAAAGTCTCTCTGTCCAACTTGTACCATACCGTTCGTCATTGTCCCCGGATTTTGGCAGGGAGAGTATTGCTAATCCCAATGCCCATTGCAGTAAGACATGTCCTGCCCTAGTGAGGTGTCCTGGGGACACAGATGCTTCAGCCGACACAAGAGCCCTCACAAGCCACATCAGTACCTTTCCCAGCAGTCTCCAGAGTCGCACTGTGGCTCCTAAGTCTAGACGCTGGTGTGACATTAAACTCTTCCATGCCATCACAGTAGTTAGGCCTGTCCCAGGAGAATGCACCTTAAGGCCAGATGACCTTAGCAGGTGTCCAATCTCCTGCAGCAGGCGCAGGAGACCACAGTGCCAACAGTGTGGTATAGGGCTGGTTCCAGGATCCCAGCTTGGACATGTATCCACAGCAGGGGAGAAATGGAAACTGATACAGGGAAATATCCATGAAAACATCTGGAGTGATGCAGAGGCCAGAACCCAAGCTGACTGGGTGACCAGAGCAGGATGCAGTCAGAGGCGCTCTGCAGTGGTGAGGCCTGAGGAGCAGAAATAGACTCTGGAAGGCCTGCCAGGCGATGAGACTGCATGAGCCCTGAGTTCTGTGTGGAGGAGAAGGCATCATGGTGGCACATAGCTTTCCTGCAATGTGGTCTTCCGGGTTCCTGGAGAGAAACTTCCACCTTTACTCATTTTGGGGGTTGGCTGTGTCTGCCTCCTTGCCATGACTCCCATCACTCAGACCCTGGCATTTGGTCAGCAAGTGATTTGTGGTGGGTGCCACAGCCAGTGAACACAGGCGGTCACTCTGAGAGTCCAAAGAAAGAGGAAGTTGACTTGCTGGATGCCACCACAACATGGTGAGAGAGGAAAGGGCAAGGTGAGCAAGCTCTGTGTGGCATAGCTGGGAAACTAGGAAGGACTCACAGGAAGGAGGAGGACTCACACAGGAAGGAGGAGGACTCACCCAGGAAGGAGGAGGACTCACACAGGAAGGAGGAGGACTCACACAGGAAGGAGAAGGACTCACACAGGAAGGAGGAGGACTCACACAGGAAGGAGGAGGAGGACTCACACAGGAAGGAGGAAGACTCACATAGGAAGGAGGAGGACTCACATGGGAAGGAGGACTCACACAGGAAGGAGGAGGACTCACACGGGAAGGAAGAGGACTCACACAGGAAGGAGGAGGACTCACATGGGAAGGAGGAGGACTCACACAGGAAGGAGGAGGACTCACATAGGAAGGAGGAGGACTCACATGGGAAGGAGGAAGACTCACATAGGAAGGAGGAGGACTCACACAGGAAGGAGGAAGACTCACATAGGAAGGAGGAAGACTCACATAGGAAGGAGGAGGACTCACACAGGAAGGAGAAGGACTCACACAGGAAGGAGGAGGACTCACACAGGAAGGAGGAAGACTCACATAGGAAGGAGGAGGACTCACATGGGAAGGAGGACTCACACAGGAAGGAGGAGGACTCACACAGGAAGGAAGAGGACTCACACAGGAAGGAGGAAGACTCACATAGGAAGGAGGAGGACTCACACAGGAAGGAGAAGGACTCACACAGGAAGGAGGAGGACTCACACAGGAAGGAGGAAGACTGACATAGGAAGGAGGAGGACTCACATGGGAAGGAGGACTCACACAGGAAGGAGGAGGACTCACACAGGAAGGAAGAGGACTCACACAGGAAGGAGGAAGACTCACATAGGAAGGAGGAGGACTCACATGGGAAGGAGGAAGACTCACACAGGAAGAAGGAGGACTCACACAGAGAGGAGGACTCACACAGGAAGGAGGAAGACTCACAGGAAAGAGGATTCACACAGGAAGGAGGAAGACTCACACAGATATGAGAAGGACTCACACAGGGAGGAGGAAGACATAGGAAGGAGGATTCACACAGGGAAGAGGAGGACTCACACAGGAAGGAGGACTCACACAGGGAAGAGGAGGACTCACACAGGAAGGAGGAGGACTCACACAGGAAGGAGGACTCACACAGGAAGGAGGAGGACTCACACAGGAAGGAGGAAGACTCACATAGGAAGGAGGAGGACTCACACAGGGAAGAGGAGGACTCACACAGGAAGGAGGAAGACTCACACAGGAAGGAGGAGGACTCACACAGGAAGGAGGACTCACACAGGGAAGAGGAGGACTCACACAGGAAGGAGGAGGACTCACACAGGAAGGAGGAAGACTCACACAGGAAGGAGGAGGACTCACACAGGAAGGAGGAGGACTCACACAGGAAGGAGGAAGACTCACACAGGAAGGAGGAGGACTCACACAGGAAGGAGGAGGACTCACACAGGGAAGAGGAAGACTCACATAGATATGAGAAGGACTCACACAGGGAGGAGGAAGACATAGGAAGGAGGACTCACACAGGGAAGAGGAGGACTCACACAGGAAGGAGGAAGACTCACATAGATATGAGAAGGGCTCACAAAGGGAAGAGGAAGACATAGGAAGGAGGACTCACACAGGAAGGAGGAAGACTCACACAGGAAGGAGGAGGACTCACACAGGAAGGAGGAGGACTCACACAGGAAGGAGGAGGACTCACACAGGGAAGAGGAAGACTCACACAGGAAGGAGGAAGACTCACACAGGAAGGAGGAGGACTCACACAGGAAGGAGGAGGACTCACACAGGAAGGAGGAGGACTCACACAGGAAGGAGGAGGAGGACTCACAAGGAAGGAGGAGGACTCACACAGGAAGGAAGGGGTGGCATGTTAACAGAGCCTGGAGCAAGGGAAGGAGCCTCACTCCTTGTGTGGTGGATGCTTTAGGAGATTTCTAAGTGGAGGACACTCAAATATCTAGTGGGAATGTGCTTACCTTTGGAAACAATCAGGAGTCAATGGTGTCAAAGATAATAAGAAGGGAGGACCATAAGGAAAAGGAACAGACAGGGCTGAGCCTGCCAAGCTCTCAGTTTTGGTTTGTAACCCCAGTCTAACTCTACGTGAAGTGAAGACACGGGATGGCTCTGAACACAGGGACCACTTGGCTGGCCTTAACTCTTGGGAGCATCTCCAACCACTGTGGAGAATAGCCCAGGCGGTACCAGAGTGGAGGCCAAGAGATCTATGGGAAGGTTCAACCAACAGCCCTGGTCATGACGGTGTTACCATGGCAGTGCAGATAGCAAACATGGTCATCCCAGCTTGAACTCAGAGAATAAATACCAGTGGGAAGGCAAGGTCACGCACCAGTACATGCCAAATCAGACCAACACCCTAGGAAGGAGTACCTCTAACTTCCGTGTTCTGTGGAGGATTTATGTAGATGAGCTTCAGGCTCAGGGTGTTAGTTACACATTGATCAACCTTTGGCCAATGTTCATATGTTCTAGAATGACTTCATGTGCAGATTGCCTTAAAAGGACAGATCTATAGGCTGTGATGATCAAGAAATAAGCCATGGGCTATGGAGGCGGCTCAACTGGTAAAGTGCCTGGCAAACCCAAGGACCTGAATTTGATCTCTTGAACTCACATGCTTGTATAATTCCTGTGCTAGGGGCCATTGATTGGCAGCACCCAAAGAGTGACACCTGAGATGGTCCTCTGGCTTTCATGTGCATACACACACACACACACACACACACACACACACACACACACACACACACGTACACACACATGGGTTCCATGGTCATGTCTCTGCAATGCATCTTTTCCCTGTACCACCAGTAAATTATTCATGCTCAGTGTGCCTGTTTCCTCCTCTGCAGCCCAGTAGGAGATCTCACCTTGTCGAGGTGGGCAGGTGCCCCCGGAAGCTCCTTATGGAACCCACTTAGCACACAGTAGGAGCTCAGTGAAGGTACAAACTTCATACCTCACTCCTAGGAAACCATGTTGTATATCAGGGTCACATCCACAAAGGAAAGCATCGTCCTTGAAGTAAGAGGACCAAGTGACCCCTGTGGCTCCCAGTGCCCCAACTTTGCTGAGACAATAAATTTGGACACTAATCCTCACCTGAGATGAATTCATTTTTCACAGCAATTCTACACCCAAGACGAAAGGTCCATGGCTTCGCGCTCCCATTAGTTACAGCTATGCATGATCTAGACATGAGAAACCCACTCTATCATTAGCTTTTATCACAGGTTTTTTTTATCATCCCTCCCATCCACATTTCAATTAAGAAATTTCAAGTTTTGTAATAGATCAATGAGTGGGCACCACATCATTAATTTAATGAGAACATTTATTCAAGTATTCAATTCCTGTGTCAATTCCCTTTTGCTTAATTAGTAAAATTATCAGAAAAAGTGAAATTCGGATGGAGATAGAGCATTTTAAAATGTGAAAAATGAAATTGCATAGGTAATAAACATGAGCACTCGCACACACACATGCACAGACACATGCAATCACACATATGCACACACATTCATCAGGAGGGCCATAGCAACCTGATGCACTCAGTGTCGACAGAAACATCCTGAAGACACTTCCCCAAGTCAAGTGAGATGTCACCACTGTCAATGGGTACATGGGTATTTTGTGTTTTTCTTATGGTTGTATATGAAAACATTTAAAAATATCTATATGAAATTGTGCATTTCTGGGAAAGGCTAATTCTTCAATAATACAAAGCTAATAATTATGCTGAAATTTTGAGGGAAATGCAGGCAGCTTTTCTTAACCTAACTGACTTTGATGGTCACAATCTACAAATTGCCTTCTCCTTTAATTATATGGGTTTTATACTTGTTTCTCCTCCCAACCTGCTCTTCTGGGAGTCTTCTCTCCTTCAGGATGGCTGTATCGTCCCCTTTCCAGGCCAGAAGCCACATGTGCACATAAAACCACATGTGCACAAAGACACAGACACACAGAGACACAAGGACAGAGAAAGAGATACACACAGAGAGATACACTCAGACACACACACACACACACACACACACACACACACACACAGAAAGAGAGAGAGAGAGAAGCAGATACACATAGACACAGATAGACACAGACAAACACTCACAGAAACACAGATACCATAAAGACACAGACAGACAGACACACACATACATACGCACACACACATAGAATCTCTGTCTGTCTCTCTCTCTGTGTCTCTGTCTCTCTGTCTCTTTCTGTGTCTCTCTGTATGTCTGTGTGTCTCTGTCTCTCTGTGTGTCTCTGTGTCTCTGTCTATATGCCTACCCACCACCACCACCCTCTCTCCACATTCCCAGCAGGTTGTTTCTCTGGAGAACCTGAATTGATAGGCTGCCTAATAGTGAAGTTCTCAGTTTCAGGATTTAGGATGGGTAATGGTAGTAGTGATGGTGGTGGTGGTGGTGGTGGTGGTGGTGGTGGTGGTGGTGGTGGTGATGGTGGTAATGATGATGATGATGGTAGTGATGGTGGTGTTGTTGGTGGTAATGATGATGATGATGGTAGTGATGGTGGTGGTGGTGGAGGTGGTGGTGGTGGTGGTGGTGGTGGTGGTGGTGGTGGTGGTCATGTTGTTCATGATGGTAGTGGTAGGTGTTAATCTATAAACTAGGGAATTTGAGAGTCTATCTACAATACAAACATGAAAAAAAGAAATAGACAAGTATTCTTGTTTTGGGAGGTTTTATTTCTACTTGAAAAGAACACAGAAGAATCCTTTCCAAGTCCTGCCCACTGAGCAGCATACACACTGCATCCCACACCACCCTCCCCACCTCAGTGCCGACCCCTGTGCGACTCAGTGCGACCCCTTCCTCTTGAATGTCAACATCCTTCTTCTGCCGCTGGGTGAGAGATGCACCCATGCCTGGGGCAAAAGAGGATTCCCCACCCCTCCCTGGGAGCCCTCCCTCCAGAGAGAAGAGACCGAGAGCATGAGGCAGCTCCAGGCTCCTTCTGGATGTTTGTTTCCACTCTGCAGAGACTGCAGCTGTGACATACACAAGACAGGTGACAGTCCTTGAGCTTTTGTCCCATCCAAGGGTACAATACACCCTGGGGCTCTGGCTGAAGCACAGCAGGGGACCAGACAAGCCTGAGAGGCCTGCTGCAGCATCCATAGCTGTGCAGCCTGGTGCATTTGAAACAACCTCTCAGTCTCAGGGTCAGTGTCTTAAAAGGCAAGCACTGGGTCCTGTTTCAGGGGACCTTAGGGCCACAGAGTCAGGGAGCCTCTTGCCTGGCTGTGCTTTGTCTCCTGTCTGTGTCCACTATAAGCAGGGGCAGACCTGGATCTGCATTTTTTATCACATGTGTCAACCTGGATTCCTATTATTGATCACATGCATTATGAGAGGCTCCTGGGCTGCTCCTAAGCTCTGCTTCTTGGTGGGTGCCGACCTAAGGGTGGGGCTCAGAGAGAAGCCCCTTTGTTCGATGTCTAGTAGCTGTGGGGAGAGCTGGAGGGTAAGAATGGTAAGATGTGGGACGTGGGAGTGGCAGGGCACTGCGACACCTACAGGGTTCAGTTATTGGCACAGGGAGGTTGTACTGTTTCCTTCTTCACTTTTGCTTCCAGCTCAAGGAATGGGGAACCAGTGTGTTGGGCTTCTCTATTGACTGGCATACACTGGAGGATGAAGCTCCCCAGAAAGACGGGCACCCAGACTGTGGTGGTATTGTGTTCCCCAAAATATTGTGCACCCTAATAAACTTATCTGGGGTCAGAGAACAGAAAAGCCACTAGATACTTAGGATAGGCAGTGGTAGCACACGCCTTTAATCCTAACATTCCAGAGGCAGAAATCCATGTGTTCAAGGATACAGCCAAGCATGGTGACACACGCCTTTAATCCCAGAAAGCAGCCTTTAATCCCAGGGAGTGAGGCAGAAAGCAGAAAGATATATAAGGCGTGAAGACCAGGAACTAGAAGCATTTGGCCTGGTTAAGCATTTGGCTGGTTAAACTTTCAGGCTTCTAGCAGCACAGTTCAGCTGAGAACCATTCTGGATGAGGACTCAGAGGCTTCCAGTCTGAGGAAACAGAATCAGCTGAGGAACTGGCAAAGTGAGGTGGCTGTGGCTTGTTCTGCTTCTCTGATCTTCCAGAGTTCACCCCAATAACTGGTCTCAGGTTTGATTTTATTAATAAAGACTCTTTAAGATTCCTGCTACACCGAGACAGATGGGCACCCTCTCCTAAGAGCAGAAGTCCTCGTGTGTAGATAACCAAAGAAAACACAAGAGGAGACAAGAGAGAAAGGGCTCCAGAAACAGAGGGCAGCCACCACGTCTAACCTCACCACTGCTGTCAAATGCTTTTCCTTAGGAAACATGTCGCTTTTCAATCATGTAAAGCTTCCTTGAATTCCTTGAACCACACAATCTTTATTTCAGATTTTATCAAAATGCACCAATTTTTTAAATTAAGTTAAAATAGAATAATGTTTGCAAGCAACTGATTGTCCACCTCTGTGAGATCTCACTGCTTATAAACAAGAAATCCGGGGCAGAATTATTGCAAATATACAGCCTCTCCTCCATCCCCAAATGAAAGGACCGGCGTGTCCTGTTCCTTGACCTGATCTTGGCTGACCTCATTTTGCAGCAAACCAATGCCCTGAGGCTCTCTAGCACCCTTCCTCCTTCACAGACTGCTCAGTGGGCAGAAAGCTAAGGGGACAGAGACCAGAGACTGTGACAGAAGTCCAGTGGCCTGCCTTAGCTGCTTCTGTTGATTACACATTGCCCCCAACCTAATAATTCCAGCCAGCAGGAGTCAAGGGGGCATTTAAGGGTACAGGATCATGGCTGTCCCTGCAGCGGTGCGGCCTCTGTTTTCTCAGCACAGTGGTTTGATGAGTGTGTGCTCGGTTCTCAGGTCAGACCAAATTCACAGGAGTCAATGGCATAAATCCACAAAAGCCCCTTCACAGTGAGATCCCTGAGAGCAGTTACCAAGCCAAAGAAGAGGCCCAGGACCCAGAGGCAGGTGGCTTCCTTTGAAAGGCCATCCAGGCCAAGAGAGGACATTAAAAGCCAGAGCATAACAAACTCCCTGCCTACACCCTCCTGCAGCCAGGAGCCACCATCAGCCCCACTTCCCATGTCTGAAGGTAAGTTACCCAGACTCCTCTGCTGATGGGTTCCCCAGGAGCCCCCTCTTTCTGTCTCTTAAGTGTGGAGTCTCTGAGCACCATGTGGATTTCCACATCCCCGAGAGTCTGAGAGCCGAGCTCTCAGCATCTAACCTGTTTGTTGTTCTTGGCTCTGATCTAAATTCCCTGCAAATGCTGCATAATGCGAGGGCATGTCATCTCGAGGGTGGAAGTGGTATTTACTGGTCAGTCCTACACCATCTCTCTCTTTCTCTCTTTTTTTCTCTTGTTTTTTTCTTTCTTTTTTACCTTTACCCTCTTGAGTGTGTCCCTGCAGAATCCCAGAACAAGGAGTTGCCACCATGTATCAGTCTCTTATCTGCACCTGAGTGGTTTGATCTCTTGCTTGGAGGGTTATTTGTCTGGCACTGGGGTCCCTTACTGGGGGAGCATGTCCAAGGAGGTCACCCAGAACCCAGCACACCTTCTCCAAGGAGCCAGCTCCCAGCTCCTCCTCTGTTCCCTCATCCCTTCCCACCACACAGTTTGTGCTTTTTTATTTCTCTGTGCAGCTAAGAGCTATTGCACTAAAATGTTAGCTTTGCACATTCCCTGGGGCGAACACTCATCTTGGGGAAATCTGAGCACTTCTGGCCCGTGGTTTGGATCTTGGCAATGCACAGGGATTCTTTCTTCCTAGAGATCACTGAGGCCACTCCTCTTCTTCAAGGCCCCTGTGCTGAGGGTGTTCCTGAGACCTTGGTAAGTGCAGATTAAGGGACGATTCCCAGCCCCACCCCCCAGTCAGGCCTCACCACACAGGGAGTAGGGAGTCAGAACTGTCAAGAACTGACCAGTTCTCAAGTATCTAGTGGGCAGTTGGTGGGCAAATGTCTGGAGAAGCTCTGGTCTAAAGGACTGTGGGAGCCTCTTGTGTGGGCCAGGTGCTTGTACTTCTGTATGGGTTTGTTTGTTTCCCACCCCCACCGCCACTGACAGCATGCTCCACGGATGGATACACTGTGACTCAGTAGTCACTGGCATGGGGTCTCCATCTAGGTGCCTCTCAATGCAGCTGTGACATCTGATCTCAACTCCAGCTCTTTCACCAATGACGGCCAGTACCTGTAGCTGGAGTTTTCCTGCCTGGCCCACAGTCAGGACAAATCTCTCTCACCTGCCAGTCCCACAGCCGCTCAGACCCGACCAAGTAAACACAGAAACTTATATTGGTTACAAACTGTATGGCCATGGCAGGCTTCTTGCTAACTGTTCTTACAGCTTAAATTAATCCATTTCTATAAATCTATACCTTGCCACATGGCTCATGGCTTACCGGCATCTTCACATGCTGTTTCTCATCATGGCGGCCGGCAGTGTCTCTGACTCAGCCTTCCACTTCCCAGCTTTATTCTCCTCCTTGTCCTGCCTACACTTCCTGCCTGGCCACTGGCCAATCAGTGTTTTATTTATTGACTAATCAGCAACACATTTGCCATACAGACCATCCCACAGCAAGTACCATCTTGTGGGGTGCTATAAAGGAGACTTGGAGAATGATGGCAATCTAGCAGACTATGGCCGGTTTGATTGTGGGCACCATCTCTGGGATATGCTCACAGCTCTATAGCACAGATGAACCAGAAAATGAAGGACTTCACAGGTTCCCCCAACCAGCGTGAGTGCCTCACAGAGTGAGGGGGTGTTCACTGTAGAAGGAGCTCCCATGCCCTCAGAAGGGCAACAGGTGCCTGGAGGATTATGAAATTCTGCGGGCCTCCACAGGCTCCAGACGTTAGAGGTAACTGCAGCCCAACCCCCAGGCAGGCCCAAGAACAGAAATCGAGCACCTTCTTCTACTGGAGTGGGAGTGTCCCCAGTCAGGACAGTGAGGCCTGCACTGTCTGCCCTACCACAGTGGGACTTCTGCAAACTGAGATGGGTGTGGGGTGACAAGGAACTGCAGCCGCACTCATCTTATCTCAGACAGTCTAGCCCAAAGCAGAGCTGCACAGCGCCTCTCTGAATGAAAACCAGGGGCTCCCAATGTTCGGTCAGTGAGGTCAGTGCAAACCAAGAGCATCCTCCTTTCCTGTCTCTCTGCTCCAGAGAAGCCAGAGGCAAGAGGCTCTTCAGGTGAGTGTGACAATCCTGGTGCTGACACAGACTTCCAGAAGTGACAGGGAAGGACTCTAGCTGGACCCAGGAAATGCTGAGGGACCACAGTAATGGTGAAAACTATCAACTCGGCGGAGTCTACAGCCACCTAGGAAACAAACCAGGGGGCATGTCTGAGGGGAAGTTTCTAGAATTGGCTAACTGGGATGAGAAGACCCACCCTGAGTGTGGGTGGCACCACCATGTGGGCAGGGATCCATACGTCAGGAAAAGAGGAACCTGTGAAAGTGAGCTGAGCCCCAGCTTCCATCTCTCGGCTTCCTGGGTGTGGCTGCAAGGTGACCAGCCTGACGCTCCTGCCATGGTGTCCTCCCTGCTGTAGTGAGCAGTGCCCTCAATCCTGAGCCAAAAGAAACCCTCTTGTCTTTGAATTGCTTCTGTCAGTTATTTTAAGACAACAGAAAGAAAGAAAAAACAGTTTCCTAGAACAGAAAGGATCAGGCTTCTGTGGGTGTGGGCTGAGCCCCGAGGGAGATGGGGTGACCGTCCATTCATCTATTATTGCAGACCTGTTACCCTTAGGGAGTGGGGGTCTAAAATAACACAATTCATCCTCCAGTGTTTCTGGGGATGAGCTCAAAGGCAAAGCACCCTAGAAACTGTAAGAAGTGCCTGCAGCTCTTCCCACTACCTGTGACCACCAGAGTTGTTTGGTGTTCCTTGGCTGGTGGCTGGGTCCCTGCACCCCCTGCCTGGCTCATCACATGGACTCCCTCTCCTCAGCAACCTTCTTTTCTGTCCCTTAGGACACTCGCCTTGTAAGGTTTGCCTGAAAAAGCCATACTGATTTATCTGGGCCCCTCCATTTAATAAGATTTTTTCTAAATAAGGTTGCATTCATAGGTTCTCGTGGGTGGGTGTTCTGGGGGGGGTCACTATCTGCTCCAGGGCAGGACCCTCTTCCCTAACCTGAGTCTCACTTCCTGCTTTTCAGAAATGCCATCAGGGTCAGATGGTCCTACCCCACCCCCACCCCACCCACCCCATCTCAGCAGTATCTTTGGAACTCAGTGTCATTCCAAGCCCTCCTCGGGGGCTTGAAGACCAGGAACTGTCTCATATGGTAGCAGTGTAGAAACCAGCTCACAGGCAGGCCAGACCCCAGGGGCCAACCAGAAGCTCAGTGGAAACATAGCTAGATGTGGAGAAAGTTGAGGTCCTTCTGGGGACAGCTGCATCGGAGCTGCTCAGACCAGAGCTGTGGTATCACCTTCCCCAGGGGCTGATGGAGGACTTCTCCATTACTCAGTCCTCTGCCAACCCCGGTGGAAGCAGGCATGGGCTCTGTCACCCTGCCGTCCTCACTTATTTCTGGGGCCACAGTTTCAGGAGGGTTTGTTCTGAGTTAATACTTTCTTAAAACTGAAAACTAAATGCTATGCTTGAAAGTCTTAATACATACTATCTAAATTCAACTTACCCTTTTCATGAACAGAACTTCTGGGTCCCATTGTTTTGGTGTGTAATCTCCAGGAGGAGAGCCCTGACCAGCTTTAGGGTTGAGTCTCAGCTTACCGGTAACATCATGCCCCTGGAAATCAGGTACACTTGTGGTTGCTTTAGAAACACCTGACACAAACCGACTTACTTACCCTTAGCGTCAGAACTGCCTGGCTGTCCAGCTTCATTAAACAGGGCACTTAGACTCCACACTGAGTGAAACCCCTTCATCCACTCCTGGCACTGGAGGAGGCACTCTTTAAGGAGTTTGTCTCCTGTTCCAGTGTTTTACACATTTGATGATAGAAGGTGAGATTCTTCGCTGCCTACATTATTTGCCTCTTGATAAAATTCCCAGCTTTTATCTCCTTCTCAAAGGAACATAATTTAAATATGAATGATGAGGAATAGTAGGGAAATGTAAATGCAGCAATGCTTTCCGAGGTGTGAACTGACTTGGATGCCACACAAAAGGCTAAGTGTTAGCAGATCTCAGTCTCTCACTTGGCCCAATGCCCAGGGCACGGGCTTGTCAGCTTGGGGCAACAGTGGAGACCAGGCAAAGAACATGATGTTGGGGTTCTCTCTGTGGTGGTGAACAGGATAGAGCCACTCCGGCCAGACTTGGAGATGAAGATGGCTGACCTGATGGCTGTGGTCACATGCTCTGAAACCACCCACATCCTTCCTCTCCCACACGGATAAATACAGAGATAACCTGTGTGTGAAAGTTGAACCACATTTACTCTTTCTATGAAAAGCATAACTTGACCTGGGGAGGTGGCCCAGTAGGTAAAGCCATGTCCTGCTGACATGGAGATTTGAGTTCAATCCCCAACACCCATGTAAAAAGCTAAGAGTGGTGGCATGTACAAGCAAGCCCCGGGCCTCTGTCTCAAAAGAACAAGGTGTGCTGATCCTGATGAAAGTAATCTGATGTTGACTTCTGGTGTTTCTCTCTCTCTCTCTCTCTCTCTCTCTCTCTCTCTCTCTCTCTCTCTCTCTCTCTCTCTCTCTCTTTCTCTCTCATTAACAAACCCCTCACTTGATTCTGCATGGAGTTAAGAAAATTTTCTTCAGGTCTTCATTTGTTTGAGTGGGCAATGTCAGTGAGCATGGAACACAGTAGCCTTTCAAGTCTCTTAATGGTGTGTGGGGGTTGAGGGGCATCAGCCACAGATTTTACCTTGGGAGAGAGTTGAAACATCCCCCAACCTCATCATGGCAGCCCCTAGGAGAAAAGCCACCTATCAAAATGCACCTGTCATCACTGTACACTATTGTACAGAGTTGTATCCAGCCGTGAAGAAGGATGAGATGGTGTCATTTGCAGGAAACCGATAGGACTGGAGGTCATGTTAAGCAAAATGAGCCAGAATCAGAAAAACAAACAGTACGTGTCTCCCCCCAGTGCTGTTTGGACTACAACTGGCAACACCTCCTGGAATCAGGAACTGTCCACTCCCTTCCTCCCTCCTCTCCTACTGGCTTCCCCGACTCTGTCCCTCTAACTCCTGCCTATATGAAGGAAAGTGGAAGGGAACTATTTGGGAACAGAGAAGGGACCAGAAGTAGGGGCTGAGGAAATCTAGAAGAGAAATGGGGGTTAATCCAGTGAAAGCACTAGATGCACCTGAATTAAAATATCATTATGAACCTGTCACTCTGTACAGTGATTATGCACTAATGGATTTAAAAGGGGAAATTAAAAGGCCTGTGAAGCAGATCATTTGTGGAAGTGGCAGAGAGAGTGTCGGCGCTCACCGTCGCTAAGCCTACGCCAGAGCTCTCTGATCTTGGCTCCTCCCCAGTTCTGCTGCAGCCCATTCCATTGAATCACATTGTTTGTGGTAACAGCTATGAGAAAGAGAATTTGTTTAGCACTAAATGCTTCACACCTTGAGTGAGGCTGCTCTTGCTCAAACTCTAGTTGGAGCTTTCTTTATGATTCTGTAGCTTCTAAAGACTTTGGGGTAAGGAGCCATCTGTGTGCCTCTCTATAAAAAGACAAGGCTAGCATTGGTGATAATAGTATATTGAGCATATACCAACCAATTGTTCTGCTTCTACATCAGGGGCAGCAAACAAAACTGAAGCACAAATTCTAATTGGTCTTAATAATGAAAACCTGGGTCAGGGGTCAGTGCTGAAACATCAGTGAGACAAAGGAGCAAGCCACAGCCACTTCTTACCTCGCCAACTTCTCAGCCTGACAGGGGGGCAAGCTCCTGTCTGCTCCCGCCATACATTCCTCCAAGACAGATCACTTCCTGTCTCCACCTCCCTAGTGCTGGGATAAAAGGCATGTATCTCCCAAGTACTGGGATTAAAGGCATGAGCCTCCACAGCCTGACTCTATTTCTCTTTTAGACTTGCTCAATCTTGTATAGCCTAGGGTGACCTTGAGCTCCTGATCTTCCTGCTTCTTCTTCCCAAGTGCTGACATTAAAGGTGCCACCACTGCCTGGCCTCTATGGTTGACTAGTGGCTAGCTCCACACTCTGATCTCCAGGCAAGCTTTATTTGTTAGTGCACAAACAAAATATCACCATGTGAACCAGGCTCCCAGTCTGTACAAAAACAGCCATTATCAATAGCAGATGTTGGCTGGCAAGATGGACAATGAGATGCAATGTTATGGTCAAAACCATTCAGCCAGATTTGGAGAAGAGACTGGACATCCCTGCTCTGCAGAAGACAGCTGTGGTCCAACCATGGCAGCTGTTTGTACCTCAGGTCAGAACCTGTTTCAACTGATCTGAGGGGAGCATCATCCAGCAGTGGGGACATCAGCCAGTGAGGATACCAGGCAGTCAGGGACACTTTGAGCATCATTGTATCAGATACACATGGAATTTTCAAAGTCAGCAGTTTCTGGGCCTCCATTTAAGCACTGGTCATTTAGAAGTCAAAGGGAGTCCTGAAAACTAGACAAGGGAGAAATAAACAAGTCTCTCTTGACCATGGCTGACAAGGGCTTTTCTGGGCCAACAGATGTGACTCCATGGTTTCTGTTTCTGTGCCATCTGGGGAACTTAGGCGTCACACTGGTGCAGGATGGGAACCATAATCCCAGGGACCACTAACAACCACAGTGCTGTTTGGACTACAACTGGCAACACCTCCTGGAATCAGGAACTGTCCATTCCCTTCCTCCCTCCTCTCCTACTGGCTTCCCCGACTCTGTCCCTCTAACTCCTGCCTTCCTGTTTTCCCTTTATTTTTCTCTCCCCTTAAACAATCTCCCACTCTCCCAAACTCTAGGCCACCCTCAGCATCTAGCCAGCTGCTGACTTCCATGATATAGCAGAATCAAGCTATACTTAGGGGCTTGCTTCCTTTGGCTGTGCAAAGGTCCCTATAGAAGATGTCAGACTCCCACTGTCTTCAGAGACTGTTCAGTACGATGTCCATATCCAACCATACAGAACAAGTCAGTTCCTTAGGTACTACTGTGAGGCTATACACACTGGGAACCTTGGAGCTTCTCAGGATGAGGTAAAGGAAAAGCCCTGTGGAGGAACAAATGTTGTATGACACTTTTCCTGGAGAGACACAAAAGCCTACCTCAGCGTAGGTGACAGCTCATAAAAGCTGGGGCCCTAGAGCTCCCTGCACGCCTTGCGGGCAGTTCAGTAATCCAGACAGCCTCTTCCAGGCAGCTCTGCTGGCCTGTGTTTCCTCAGCCATCCTTACTGCTTATATGACCTTGGGAAGAGAGGAGGTTTATGCATCTGTTCAGTTTCAGGAACTTCCTGAGACTTATTAGTTGTTTATTTCTTGAAGTTTAAGTAAAGTCCTTTTAGAATTTCCTGAGCCTTCAAAAAGCCTCTCTCCAGGAATGGAATATTTGCACCCAGAAGAAATTACTACACAGCAGTTTGAAGGCTGAGGAAATAGGTTTCTCTGGGTGACGGTGATGGAAAGTTCGTGGTGGGATGGTGCTGAAGCTGGGGCCTAAGGAAGAGGGTTGATTACAACATATACACTGTAAGAATAAAGGGCTAAGGAAGAAGGTCCCATTATAGTATACACACTGTAAGAATAAGGAGAGCAAGGCAGGGACCTCAAAAATTAGTTCCTCTGGGTGGCAGACTGACTAACCGAAGGCTAGTCTGAAGGAAGGGCATAAGGTTTGTGTCTAAGTTCTTTGAGGGCAGGTGTTTGACCAGCTGTTTCAGCACCCTGGTTAAAAAATGTCACTCTCCACTGTCTTTATCACTGTTGTCACAGATCAGCTGACTCTCTGTGGGCATTTATTCCTGGATCTCTCATCTGTTCAGTTGGTCAGTCCATCCTCTCTCCTGCCCCACACAGTCTTGACTACACTAGGTTTATCACCAGTCGTGAGCTCAGGTAACATCGGTCCTCCAGCTTGGCTCTTCAGAACTGTATTAGACGTTTGTTCCAGAACAGGTGTTGGGTTCTCTGAGCCTGCTGCTGTGATCATGTGAGTTTTCTTCCTTACACTTCTGACTTGAGTGTTGAGTACACCTTGTACAGTTGTAATGTATAATTATTTTTATAAATTTTGTAGTCAATTTTCTAGCATTTCTTTGAGGATATTGCATCTAAATTCACAAAAGAGATGAGCCTATACTTTTCCTTCTTGAAATGTCTGACGCTGATTTTGGCATCAGAGGGAGGCTGGCCATGTGGGGTAAGCCTGGAGATGTTCCCTTCTACTTATAGAGGAGATTATAGATGGCTAGCACCATTTCCTCCTTGAGAATTGAGTAGAATACCCTACTGACTCCATCTTGAACTTGCATGTGGTATTTCTGCAGGGCCCTAATAATGTTAATAATAATTAATAATTAAAAGTATTAATTTAACGACATGAATATATTGTCCAATCATTATCTAGTTTTTCTTGTGTGACTCTATGGTTTTGCCCTTAGAGTTAAGTCACTGAGTTTTCCCACGGTGATGAGATCTACAGGCAGGAGCGATGTGGTTGTTCTCGTTCTTTTATTTCTGTGGGATAAGTGGTGGTGGCCCCTCCTTCATTTCTTATATTTAATTTTTGATTTCTCTTTTAGCTTTATTAACCCTTTCAGACAAATAGTTCTGAGGGTTTTTTTTTGTCTTTTTTTTTCTGTTTTAAATCCCATTAATATCCACTATAGTGTTCATTATTTACTCTGTTCTGCTGTATCTGGGCTTAACTTGCTCCTCTTTCTCTTGCTTCCTGATTCAGAACTTGGTTATTGATTGTTTCCAACCTCTTTTCTTCCCAATGTATGCATTTACAGCTACAAATCTCCATTTAGCTCCTGCCTTCATGGTGCTTTATATTTTTATTTTCATTTATTCAAAAAATTTAACTTTCCCCTGAGACTCATTGTATTATTTTATTTTAAGGTGTGTTGGACCATCCCCCAAAATTTATGGAGTGGCCTGTGACCTTCCTGTGGTGACTGTCAGTTCCTTTACAGCCTGAGAACACATTTCATGTGGGCTCTATGATGTCAGTGGCGTTGAGCCTCGGGCTGAGGTCTGTCTTAGTGAGTTGTCCTTATCACTTGAGGAGGATATGTTCACTGCTCTTATTAGGTGGAGAATTCCCTAAATGTCAATTAGATCAACTTGATGGATGGTGCTATTCAGTTCAACAATATCCTTACTGATTTTCTGCCTGCTTAATCAATCAATTACCAAGAGAAGATGTTGAGGAGGCCAACCATAGGAGAAGATTTATCTATTTCTCTTTGCAGTTCTATTAGGGATGCCCCCCCCCCACTTATGTCAAGGCTTTCCTTGCTAAATATTTGGCAATTCAGGGAATCACTCAGGGCTCTCTCTGTAACTCATGCTCACCTGTGCTCTGGTGCATGTGTGTCTGAATGAACAGGGATATTCCTGTTGTTCTATTTCTCTCTAATCATATTTAACTTGGATTTTTATCATCATTCTGTCACAGTTGGTGTATTTAAACAATTTACTTTTTAAAAAGTGACTATTGAAGATCTGGAAAGATGGCTCAGAGGATAAGCATCCTTAATAACGAATGCTCTTGCAGAACACAGGGGTTCAATTCCCAGTATCCACAGTGGCTCACAACCTCCTATTACTCCAGTTCCTGGGAGTCTGATGTCATCTCCTGTCCTCTGCACATACATGGCCACATAAACCTACACAAACTTACACGAGGTCACACACATACACCTCAGTAAATAAAACCTGGAGGTAATTGTCTATACATCTGTGTTACTTTCACACATGTAAAGTTTTTCTATTGTTCTCATTAATTCTTTCTTCCATTTTATCTTCATTTTCTATTCAACTTTTCTATTCAACAATGACTACAACATCTCTACTAATGTACAATCACATTCTTTTGGTTACTTAACACAAGGTTGTGATAGTATTGTGTTCCCCAAAATATTGTGCACCCTAATAAACTTATCTGGGGTCAGAGACAGAACAGCCACTAGATACAAAGGCTAGAAAATGGTGGCATACACACCTTTAATCCTAGCATTCCAGAGGTAGAAATCCCTCTGGATCTCTGTGAGTTCAAGGCCACATTGGAAACAGCCAGGCATGGTGACACACGCCTTTAATGCTAGCATTCCAGAGGCAAAATCCATTTGTTCAAGGATACAGCCAAGCATGGTGACTCACGCCTTTAATCCCAGAAAGCAAGCCTTTAATCCCAGGGAGTGATGGTAGAAAGCAGAAAGGTATATAAGGCATGAGGACCAGAAACTAGAAGCATTTGGCTGGTTAAGCTTTTAGGTTTTGAGCAGCACAGTTCAGCTGAGAGCCATTCGGATATGAGGACACAGAGGCTTCCAGTCTGAGGAAACAAGACCAGCTGAGAAGTTGTCCAGGTGAGGTGAGTTAACTGTGGCTTGTTCTGTCTCTCTGATCTTCCAGTGTTCACCCCAATAATTGGCCTCAGGTTTGTTTTATTAATAAGACCATTTAAGATTCCTGCTACACAAGGTCCTACTCTGTAACATGCACTGATCTTGAGCTCATAATCCTCCTGACTCAACTTCCAGCAAGCTATGGTAAGTTATGTGCACTATCATGCCTGGCTATCCATCTTTATAACGTTTTAATGGTTACCTTGGTGTTTTAATGATACACATCTGTAATTGATCTAAGTCTATCTTAAAGATGACTCCATGAGAGTCAAGATAGAGTGATTTCTTTAAGTCTAGTGTGCCAATGCCCTCCTCATTATCATCATGGTTCTTAATTACCCAGACACTTTAAACACCCCACCCCATGGCACTGCTGCTGTCCTTAAACAGTCATCTTTCATATCACCTGAGAGTGAGAGAGACACGCATCTTTTGCTCACTCTGTTCTGCACTTCTTTATACACATTTCATGTTCTCTCTGAGGAAATGTCTCCCAACATTCAAAATTGACAAGGGGGAGATTGCTGGGGAATGTCTTTCTGTACACTGTGAATATGTGTTGCTCTGATTGGTTGATAAAAAAGCTGTTTGGCCAATGGCAAGGCAGAATATAGTTAGGTGGGACATTCGAACTGAAGAGACTGGAAAGAGAAGAAAGGAGAACAAGAGGAGATGCCAGCCACCTGCCCAAGGAGCAACAAGATGCCAGCAGACCAGTAACTCCAGGGCCACATGGCAAAACATAGATTAATAGAAATGGACTGAGTTAAGTTGTAAGAGTTAGCTAGTGAGGAGCCTGAGCCAATAGCCATAGAATTGGTAATTAATATTAAGCTTCCGCGTGATTAATTTATAAGCAGCTGTGGGACTGCAGGGCTGGGCGGGACCAGAGAAACACAGGACTGCGTTGGGCCGGGTGGGATTGAAGAAACTTATGGCTGTGGGAGATTACCATGATTCACTTTTATTTTCAACTTGACACAACCTGGAGTCACATGGAAAGAGGGAATCTCAACTGAAAACTTGCCTCGATCAGATTGGCCTGCAGCCATGTCATGAGGATCGTCTTCATTGACGATTGATGTGGGAGGACCCGGCCCACTGTGGGCGGCACCATCCCTAGGCAGGTGGGCCTGGGCTGCATAAGAAAAGTAGCCAAGCGAGTCAGAGAGTGCTCTTTGGTTTCTACTTCTGCCTGCTTGAGCTCATGCCCTGCCTTCCTTTGGTGACAGACTCTGACATGAACATGTATAATTAAATAAGCCCTTTGTTTTTGTAAATTGGTAAAAGCAGCAGAAAACACAGGCTGACACTTGCAGAGCACTTCGGCTGGCGGTGAACTCCCTGATTCTTTGCTTGTCTAGGGGAGTCTGTCTCCCCACTCTCACGGACTAGTTTCATCACTGGATACAGGATTCGTGTTTGGAGAGGTGCAGCTCCTCAGCATCTGGTGCTCTCTCCTCCCCTTCCTTACCCAGTCGCTGATGAAAAGTCTATTGGATGTCTACCTCTTTCCTTCTCTGTATGTGATGGCTCCTTTTCCATGTTTTTTGAAGGTTTCCCTTTGTCTGTTTTTGGCAGTTAGTGTTTGATATGCTCAGGGACAGACTGCTGTTTGGTTTGGTTGTGTGATTTTTTTCTTTCATGGTTACTTTCTCCAAGTTTCTTATCATTAGTCGAGTAAGTCCCCAGCCACCATGACATCAAATGTTTATTCCACTCCTTTCTTTACACAACTTCAGGTTTTTCAATCATGTTACACCTTCTGACACTTCCCTGTTCTTCCAGAACATTCTGCTGTGTGTTCTTCTCTGCATTACAGTTTGCAAGGTCCCTCTTAACACATCTTCAAACTCTCTGGCTCTTCTAAGGACCCAACACAGCATTTTCCATCTCTGCTGGAGAGCTTTGCTCCAGCATCACCTCTGCCCATCCCTCCTCTGATTCTTCCTTGGAGCTCCCTCCCTCTGCTTACATTACCTGTTTGACAGACTACCTGCCTGTCCATGAGAATCCTCTGCACATTAATCATAGTGGTTTAGCTCCCTCTCTGATAATTCCAGGTCCAAGTTCTGTCTCAGCGTTGCTCTGACTCTGTCTTCAGGCTTCATTTTTTGTGGTTTTGTTTTTGTTTTTCTTGAATTTTGGCCTGTCTGAGGTTTGCGATCGCTGTTTGTGCTGCAGGAGATGAGGTCTGTGTTAGAACCAGCAAGCAAGCAAACCTTTGGTGTGAGGAAGAGTGTTAGCCTGGTTAGGAGCCAGGCTCTGTCTAGTGTCACCATAAGTGAAGGGCTGGGGTTGTCCAATTCCCCTAGTCTATGGAATCCTTGCTCACAATATCAAGATTCCCCAAGCTGTACCCATTGAACACAGAGCCCAGCACAGGGCTTTTCTGAATGCAGAGGCCTGTGAGACCCAAGGGGTCACTTCCCCCCCACCCCACCCCACCCCCACACACAGTTGGCCTACCAAACCTCTGGAGTCTAGTCTTCACTGCAGAAAGGGATCACAGCCCATGCTGAAATGATCCTTCTATGGACTCACTTCATGAACCAGCAAAAAGCCTGCCTGTAAATGTGTCCCATGCATCGTTAATGAATTGAGTTGAGTTCCAGAGGTGTCTGTATAGAAAGTATTACAGGCTTTAAGTCAAGATATGAATAGCTTCGTTGACATCCTGGAAGTAGGTATTGTATTGATAACCCAAATCCAGTGTGCTTTAACTGGTATTTCTAGCTGAGGTAGGATTGATTTTTCTGAACCCTTGAAGACACTGTCTTACGTATAGGCAGATTTTAATTTCGACACAGCTACCCAGAGCATCACATCCCTCTGTGTTTGCATCCTGGCCTTAGCTATGGGGGTAGTCCCCAGCACCCCAGAGCCCTGTAGCATTTCACAAAGCCAGGAGCTCGGCTGAGAACCTCTTGACTTAAGCAGCCATAGTGGCAGGTTCCTGGGGATTTTCTCAAAGCCCCACACCCTAGATTCGTTTCTGTCGCTGAGATAAAATACTCTGACAAAAAGCAACTTAGGCAAGAAAGGAGCAGTCAAGGCGGGGACTTGAAGCAGCAAGTCACAGCCACGTCGAGAGAAGAGATAAAATGGATGCCCACCTGCTTTTGCTCAGTTCCTGTTCTCTTTTCCTGTACAACTCAGGTCCCAAACCTAGGAAAAGCTGTGCCACCCACAGTGGGCTGAGTCTTCCCACATCAGTTCATGTAATCAAGAAAATCCCCAGATACAACCACAGAGCAGCCTGGTCTAGACAAATCCCCATGGGTCTCTCCTCCCAGGGGATGCTAGGTTGTGTCAAGCTGACAGTTGACACTCATCATCACACCTCTAGATTAGTGTAAGTGTGGATGTTAGGCTTCCTTGTCAGTCTGACTGGATTAAGAAACTCAGGAGAGTGAAGCACGCCCATGGCTGGACTTCGAAGACGGTTCCAGAAACCACCAGGTCTCTAACCAAAGAGATAATCCCTTGGTAGAGTTAGTACACCAATGTTATTGGTGGGTGGTCAAAGGTGGGAGGGGCCTAACTGAAGGAAGAGTGTCACCAGGGGAGTGGTCTCCCACTCTGCTCTTTGCCCTTCCCATTCCTCCTTCTCTGTGCTTCCTGTCTGTCATGGTTGAATAACTGGCACCTCCTGGCATCATGATGTTCTAGACCAAAACATGGATCAAGTGACCATGGACGTGAGCAAAACACATAATTCCTTCCTTTAAGTATTTAGTGGCAGCAATGACACAAGTGACTCTGAGGTTCCAGCCTGCGAGCCATCAGGGAAGTCTACCTGCCCCATACAACACTTGAATATGCTGAGCCTCGCCTCTGCATGAAACACGGGGATGACTGGGGAACCTGTAGCAGACTCCCTGTGAGGACTGGCTTATCTGGCATTTAGGAGAGGCATGGTTCTGCCTAGGCTCAGCCCAAGGCTCCATGGACATTAGAAGTTATGATTTCGGTTGGAAGATTCCAGAACCACATGCAGCACTGTATTGGTAGAGTTTTAAGTACTTGTAGATCTAGGGGTTCTGAGCCGCTCAATCAACTGCACCATGCAGCAAGCTTGTCCATGCTCACACAGGCTCACAAAGCTCACATCACATTCATTCATTCTCATATGTGTTCATACATGCTTACATTTATTCATATGCAAGTTCACACACACTTACAGATATCTGGCTCTACATGAAGCTCTCAGAATGTCCATCAGGACAATGATGTCTCTGCTTCATTTAAAGGCATCACTCTCCCTGTCCACATGCCTTTTTCTTGATGAGGATAATCTTAGCAAAGTGACTGGAGAGATCAGCATACAGTACTTTCTAGTACTCCTGTGTCACCATCATATCACCTCAGACAGACTGAGAGATGCTGGGGCACAGACAGGGCAGATGACCTGCTCAAGGCTAACAGCTGTGCAGGAAAGAGTCCCATTCCACCAGGCTCAATGCAGTCCTTGTCACAATGAATCTTCCATACGACTCATGGAGGGTTACCTGTCAAGACCACAAATCCCTCCATACTTTTGGATGGCCAAGCCACAAGTTTCCAAGGCCCAAGCAGGTGCCTGGCTTCAGTCTGTGGCTCTAGTGAGCAGAGAATGAAGTTTTCAGGGCATCTTTTTAAACTTCGTTTTCGACCTTTAAACATCACATTGACCCCTAGACCGGATGTTCAATCCCACCAGTCTCCATGCAGAATTCTCACCTGCAGTCCCCAGAGACGGCACTCAGTCTCCTGGGGACTTCCCAGTGTGCATTATCAACTGGGACTCAACACCAGGCGAGTGAGCTCATGTTGGAGCCTCTTGCTGAAAATACTGAGATCAAACTGTGAGGTTGTTTGTCTAAAGAGGTCAAATCAGAGCTGACTTACTCTATGACACCAAGAGACTGTGTTGAGCCAGCACATCCCTATGCATGGATTCCTTCCTTCTTGGCCAGCTCCAGGTCAATAAAACAAACTCAGAAGCCAAAGTGGAGGAGAATACACATGCACACTTACCTGTGGAAGAGGCAGAAGACACCGGCCACCACCCAGCTTATCCCCGGTGCCAGCTTAGCCCAGGCAGAGCACATGGGCAGCTTCTGACAGTTCTCAGGCTCCTCAAACGCAATGCCAGGCCATAATGGCTGCACCCCCAGCCCTTTCAAGAATCTGCCCATCTCCAGTGAAGTCAAACCAAGCTGCGACCTCCTTGCTTGAGAGGCCCAGGAATCTGGGGACAAGCAGCTGCCTTCTAGAGAGGTCAAGACATCCATGGGCTATAGATCCTCCTGGGTCTCCCGTCCTGACAATTACCACACAGTGACACATGGGGAGAGAAATGCCCTGGTCGTGGCAAATTAAAAGCCCATTCCACAAGTGTTTACTGTTCTGTTTGTCTAGGCTGGAGCCAAACTCTGACAATGTTCTGTGAGTGACAAGGACAGAAATCCCATGACATTTCCAACACACAAAGGCACGTTGGCAGCTCATGCCACCTGCGTATGGTAGCTTGAGCAGACTGACAGTGCCTCTTTTCCTGGTATCTAGCCCAGATGCTTCCCCAGTGGGCTAGTGCTGTTTGTGTTACTACAGTATGGCCAGCCTCCTGGGACACAGGCAGTGGCTGGCTCACAATGTTCGAGGGCAGAACCTCTGGCCTCTGCTGACTTGGGTTCATTCATTTGCTCTCTATAGAAACAGTGCCCAGACAGTGCCAAGCTTTGTTCCTGATATTGGGGTACCTGTCATCCTGTGCAGAAATGATCAGCCCTGGAAGGAAGGGCAAAGTCCAGATTGCTCTTTCCAACCGTGTGGGGCTGACAGGAATTTGAACTCTACTGCAATACTTCATAATCTCCAAACAGAAGCCACCCTTTCTGTGTGGATGTGGCTGCCAGGATTTTTTCCTTTCTGTCAGTTTTGTCTCGTGGCTGAAAACAAAACCCACGTGTACTATGGACATTAGCCACTCTGTTTTTCCCACTCACTTCTGGTGCCTCCCGTGAGGCTCCGTAGCCACACACACACACACACACACACACACACACACACACACACACACACACACTTTTGCTCCTCTTTCACAGTTGGTCCTGGTCTTGGGTTATCCCCTGCCTCAGGGCTTTCATAAGTACATGTGGGGCTCGGTGTCTGGGTCACAGACATGCTGAGCTTACAGCAGAACTCTGACAGCACAGCTGTGCTGTCCTGTGCCCGGGAATGCTCGGAGACAGCATAGTCACGGCAGTGCTTGGTGGGTTGCTTACATTCTTCACTGTCCTGGGGTGACTTGAGCTCCTCCTGACAGACTCTAACCCAGAAGTAGGAAGAGCAACATGAGGAACACCTCGTGCTTCCTGTACCTGACTGTGGCCTGAGGAAGAAGCTGATGACAGCAGAGCATGGACCATACCCTGCAAGAAGAGAAAGGGTCTTCTGCTGTGGGATGTCTCTCCGTATGCTGTGTGACTCCCACTGGATAATAAATAAAGCTGTTTTGACCTATGGCAAGAAAACTTACAACCAGGTGGGAAATCCAAGCAGAGACACAGAGAGGAGAGTGGAGTCGGGAGAGACGCCAGGCCACTGCCGAAGGAGCAACAAGATGTCAGCAGACAGGTAACGCCATGGCCACGTAGCAACATATAGATTAATAGGAATGGGTTAATTTAAGATGAAAGAGTTAGCTAGCAAGAAGCTGAACCCATAGGCCATACAGTTTGGAATTAACACAAGCCTCTGACTAATTATTTTATAAGCAGCTGCAGGACCGCCAGGGCCAGGTGGGACCAAGAAACTTCTCTCTATAATCTTCAGGATCCAAGAGCATTTGAACAAGATCCAGGCAAGTCACAGAGAGGTGGGAGACAGGACACAGGGCAGTATGATAGGCTGGACTACAGCATAACTGTGCAAGGATGTCAGTCAAACAATATTCCACAAGCTGACCCCACCCCAACAGAGATACACTTGTGCATGCCTGAAAGCAAAGCAGATAGTGTTAGGAGCCAGTGTGTCAGGTCACCCAGCACACAGAAGCTGTCTTCCTTCGGCGTCTCACTACTCACCCAAGACTGACAGGGTTTCAAAGTCTTTCGCCCTGGCCAAGGATCACAGAACCAGCAACCAACTGTGCATCCCGCCTGATCCCTGACCTTGGCATGGAGGTGCAGGAGCCCAGCGGGGTTCCTCCTCATGTCTGTGTGAAGCTCTCACACTGATCTGATCAAAGGCCTGCTCCTCAAAGGCCTGTGAAGTGGGATGAGACAAAGAAGGGCAGGAGTTGCTAGGAGCCTAAGACCATCAAAGCCACTGAGATGCCTGTGGAGGAATGCAGGGGTGGAAGGCATCCCTGGGGCAGACATGTATGTCCTGCCCAGGTTCCCAGGAGCTGCCCTTGTCCTGACATCCTCCTTGGCTCCCATGCACACATGTATAATGGCAGTGTGGAACCCTATTTCCCCTCTCCCGGTCTCGTGCTTCTGTGAGGCAGCCCAGGGGAAGTGGGAGGAGCTTAGAGATGGTCATGGCTGCTGGCACTCACAACAAACTGGTCAACGTAGTCTTGTCCAAGGAGTAGAAAACATGTCAGGCCCATGATCAAAACCTGGGCCTCCCTGGGCCTTCCTGGGCCTCCCTGCCCCTCCCTGAACCTCCCTGAACCTCCCTGGGCCTCCCTGGATCTCCCTGGGCCTCCCTGAACTTCCCTGGGCTACAGCAGATAAAGCTCAACCTGACAGGGTCAACCTAGACCTTGCCTACCTTTGTGCTCACATTGATTGCTGAGTCTTGGCCACTCACTGGCAGACATCATATTGTACTAGGTCCTTCCCATGAGTGAGAGCTCCGGCCTCCCAGCCTCTACTTCCAGGTCTCCTTCCCACACAGGAGAACATCCATTTTTGGAAATACTTTTGGGGTAGGTAGGGTGGTTCACTGAGGCAGCTCCGTGTCCACAGTGGAGCCAGGGCAGATTAGGTCTAACGGGTTCTTGGGCTTCCCCGTGCAGCGTCTCCATTAATATCTCAGACTTTGACACGGGAGCGCTGAATCCCAGAGACAACCCTAACAATGCGTCAGCATTTGTCTCTTTGAAAGAACTCATCTAAGTGTCAGTTACAGTGTTGACAATGCTGGCCAGGTCTTCCTCACAGAGCCAGGTCACTAGCCTTGCGGCCTTGCCGTCGGCTCAGCTACAGAGAGCTTTGCTGGGGAGCTGTGTGCCTGACCACACTCCCTGAGCAGTTCTAGTGTGACAATGTCCCTTCCTGCCAGCAGAGCTTGTTGTGTCTCCCTGGCTCCTTCGCCCATGCAAATCACCCACTTAGAGACTCTCACAAAACTCAATTGCCAATTTGTCTTTTTATTTCTCACACTTAAAGCGATTTGCCTTCAAATAATCTTCGATGAATTGTTCATTTTACAACCACAGGAAGAGATTGGTGCATCAAAGGATTGTCTTCATCATCATAGAATGTGGGTTTTTTTCCTGCTTCCAACGGCCAGCCACTAGGACGATTCCCTAGGGCATACTCAACCATCCCCCGTGGTCTGCCCACTAGCTCGTAGACTGGGTGGGGCAAGGTGGGCTTCTGCTTGGCTTCCATGGTGCCCTGGGAAACTGGACTGTCTCCAGGAAGCCATTACTCAGTCTCAGCCATTTCACTGGCCCTGGCATAAGGCCTTGATGGAGATGGACTTGGCTCTTAAGTCCCTCATCATCCATGTGATTGACTTCCAGGGTAAAGCTGGCTCAGTCATGCCCCAGCCTTCCACACTGCTTCTTCATCTGCCTCCACAGACCCCGTTACCCTGGACATCACCCAGGGATCCAACTAAGGTCATCATCCTTCACAGATTTAACCTACTGAGCCATCTAACCAGACGCATTCACACATATTTCAGTCTTAGAGATCCCTGGAGCATGCAAGACCTTGCTCTGTCACTCAAGTCCCTCTGTTCTGGCTTTTACCCTTCCTCCTGCCTCTCAGAGAAGCTCATGTCTTTATTCCCTGTGCGTGTAGGTTTGAAAGGGAAAGGACAGACTGGTAGCTCACAGACACTCTCAGACACCATGAACTTGGACATCTTCCTGCACAGCAGATACTGGTCTTAGTTTTATTTGCCTTAAAAATCTGAGAAAGTCAGCCCCAGAAAGCAGAGGTGAGTTAAGGTCTTGTGGTGATGGACTGGCCTGACTCCCTTAGGGACACAGGTCTGTGAGGCAAAGGCTAGGATGCCTTGTACACCCTCTGCTCTCTTCATTGTTTTTATTACCCAGCATCTGAGGCTCCTGATTGTTCTTCTAACAACCATGCCTTTCCCTATTCATGGGACCCAGGGACAGGAGGAAAAGTGGGCTCTAAGGTAGAAGCAGTGTAAACCCCTCTTACTGAGACCTCAGACCCTTCTACTGTGGAAAGAAGTCTCCGAGCTGATAGTGGAGACAGGAAAACCCACACTGTGGAGTTTAATTGGCAATTAGAGACAGTGGCCTCCAGTGGGCCATCATGCCACCGTCTTCAGAAAGAAACGATTGATCGTGACTCTGAAAGCATGCAGCTTGAAGGGAAGGGACCCGCTCAGAACCGTGAGGCCAGTGCAAGGCCCACACAACCCAGGAACACTGGGGAAGCACAATGCATTATTTATTGCCATAAAAGGCAGGACTGTAGTTTTATCATAGAACTCGTGTCTGCATAAAAGAACCTGACAAGGCAGATCAATAAACAAGGGAATTGCTTGTCTGGAATGGGCCTTTTTATTGTTTTTGTTTTCCTTTTTTTTTTTTTTATCAAAATGCTACTCAAAGAAAGAATGATGACCTCCCCGTCAAGTAGTTCTGGGAAGACGGCCTGTGTGCTGAAAAGGAAGGAATGTGTGCACAGATCATCAAATTAAAGAATAAAAATGATGTGTGTGTGTGTGTGTGTGTGTGTGTGTGTGTGTGTGTGTGTACATATGTGTGTGCATGTAAGTGTATGTGTGTGTGCATATGGGTATACATGTACATGTGCGTGCATATACGTGTGTGTGTGTGTGTGTGTGTGTTACCTCTCCCCGATGTTGACAAGGAAGAGATAGAAGAGCATTGTTACTTGCTGCATGGTGGACACTAGCCACTAGCCTTGCAGGGACCATGTCTGCCTACAGATTTGCAACAGAGTGGGGCCTTGTACCCCACCCCACCCCAGGTGTACAAAAACAATGAAAGAAATCTGCATGTACGGGAGCAGGTGAGATGGCTCAGCCGCTCACAGTGCTTGCCATCAAGCCTGATGACCTGAGGTGCATCCTGTGAACACAAGAGAGAAAAGGGAGCCGACTCCCACCAGCTGCCCTCTGACCTCCACATGTCCACAGTGGCAATCCCCACATTACCTGCACAAGTAATGACTTAAGTGTAAATTTAGACACACACACACACACACACACACACACACACACACACACACACTTTCATGAGCAACTACCTGGGCCTAGCCTGGGTCTCTGTCCATTCCTGTGACAGCCACATCATCCCTTCTCTGAGTCATATGGTGATGCCATGAGATAAATGTGTGATGGTCACATGACAAGCAGAAAATCTAAAGTCATGTGTTTACCTCTCATGTGTCATGAGAGGACAGATCATCAATACTTCTTTCTGCAGTCATAGGAGGGAAACAAGAACAGAAATGAATCCCTTCTTCACCCCAGGACATCACAGCTCACAGCATCTGCTAAGTCAGTCCAGCCCAGTCCTAAGGCTTCATCTGAGGTGGCTATGGAGGTAGGCAGTCTTATTTAGGACCATGTTCTCTATACCACAAGCTAGGCCAACAGCAGCCTCCTCAGCCTCAGGATCCCATCTTAGAGAATGCGTAGAGCCACAAGAAAAGGCCAACCAGATCAAGTCTACAAAACACTGAGTAACTGCCACATCAGCCATCACCAGAGAGTCCTTATGTGGTATCTGAGTCTCCTGGTCTGAGGTCCAGTCCTCAGTTAGACTTTTACCAGAAATTAGAGAAAGGAAATAGGCCCGTACGTGCTCCAAGGATTCCGTTCTGTAGTCCTCATCACTAGCATGTTTATTTTCTCTTGTTGATTATCACCTCTAATTCATTTCTGCTTTTATTCACGAAGGAACCTGGTTGCGAATAACATTTGTGTTGAATACAGTTTTATGGGTGTATGGATGAATGAATGAGTGGATGAGTACATAGATAGGTTGATAAGATGGATAACTATATGGAAGGATGAATGGATGGATGAATGGATGAATATGTGAGTGGGTAGGTAAGGTGGATGGTTAGGTGATTGATTGATTAGATGTTTGGATGGCTATATGGATGGCTACATGGATAGAGAGACTGGTGGATATTAAAATGGATATGTAGATGGGTAGGTAAATGTATAGGTGGTTTTTATAAACTGGAGGATGTGTGAATAGATAGATGGGTGCTTGGGTGAGTGAATACCTAAGGAGATATGTAGATGAACAGAGAATTGGTGGATGGATGGATGGATGGATGGATGGATGGATGGATGGATTTGTGGGTGGGTGGGTAGGATGGATGGATGGATGGATGGATGGATGGATGGATGGATGGACAGATGTATGGATGGATGTATTTGTGGGTGGGTGGGTAGGATGGATGGATGGATGGATGGATGGGTGGAATGATAGATGGAGACTAGGTGGATGGATTTCTAAATTAATGGGTTGGCACATCAGTGAGTAGACAAATGCCTAGGTGGATGGATGGTGCATCTGTAAATGAATGATGGCTGCTCTCCCAGATCTCATGCTGGGAATACAGAGCAGAGGGAACCCATCAAAGCTGTAACCACGGGATAAGTGAATTTCCAGGTGTGACCAGAGCATATGAAGCAGGAGGAGGGTCTAGCCTCCTCCAGGGCTCTTCCAATTGAGAAGTAGAAGGGAAGGGTGGGAAGAAGGCCTGATTCTGCCTGAGAAGAGTTGATCACATGCCCACACTACCCACTCTGCTCTGGAGGAACAATGACCATGTCTTCAACATATTTATCCACGTAGATTTTAGCCCAGACTCAGTAGAGGACCCTCTTCTATTTCTTTTTTGCAGTTCACAGCCGTTCTCAGCCACCAATATTCACACCATCACAGAGATCCAAGCACAGGGAGTGTGCTCTGAGGACAGTGCCAGGTATTTTGACAGTTCAGCAGCATCTCTTGCCCAAGAGGCAGCAGCCTGAGAGTCTCAGCGGTCTGTCACTAATGATCATTTAATACTGTTTGGTATCAGTTTTGTGTACACACTTCCGAACAGAGTAAATTGCATGTGGGTGTTTACATTTAAGACGAGTGTCTATGTTGTAATTGATGGAACACTAATCTCCACGTGGTTCCAGCAGGAGACATGCAAATGGCTCTTTCCAGCATCACCAAGCCTTTGCTAATTTTAGGGAAGCAGAATGCTTTACTTTGGGCCCCAGACAGAACAGAACTAAAAGCCATTCCAGATTGGAGCTGGTCTAGAGAGATGGTCCTGTGATGGAGGAGAAGGTATCTCATTCTCCTACTGTGGTTAATTCTTTGTCAACTCATCACAGGTAGAGCCATCTAGAAGAAGGAACCTCAACTGAGGAATGGCCTCCATCAGGTCTGCCTGTAGGCAAGTCTGTGGGGGCATTTTCTTGATTAACAATGGATGAGGGTGGTCCAGCCCACTGTAGGATGTGCCATGACTGGGTAGGTGGCTCTGAGTTGTATAAGAAAGGTAGCTGAGTGAGCCATGGAACAAGCCAGGAAGCAGCACTCCTCCATAGCCTCTGCTTCAGTTCTTGCCTTCGAATTCCTGTCTTGGTGCCCCTAGATGATGTAACCTAAAGACCAAATAAACCCTTTCTTTCCCAATTTGCTTTTGATCATGATCTTTATCACAGCCACAGAGAAGCAAACTAGAGCATACCCCCTGTTTCCCAGGTGTCCTGGCCACTGGCTGAGATGAAGTAAGAAGAGAAAGATTCATCTCATGCAGCAATGACCTAAGACAGCCATGTAGAGAGGAACACATGTAAGCTTTGCCCAGAACCTCTGAACCTTCATGAGACCAGCAAGCCACATGCACACATCTGCCAACTCTGCTCTGGAGGAACAGTGAACACATCTCCCACATATTCAGCCAGGCAAAGGCTGACCTGTGCACGTGGTACCCAGATCAGGGACTCTGAGTTCCAGCAATGTAATGACCATGCTCCCACCCCCCTATTATAAAGAATGGGGAATTTGGGGTTCTGAACACAATTGCTTGTTGTTGCAATTGTGAAAGGAGATGGTGAGCTGAGCCATCCATACCAGTGATTCATTCCCAGCCCCGGATACCACGAGGCAACATGCAACAACATCCAGACATATTGTGTTATCTGTTCACATGGAATGAGGCCAGGGATGATGCTGAACAGATTATGGTATGAGTGCACAGTGTCCTGAAGTAAGGGAGTCTCTGCTCCAAATGCCGGCAGTACCCGTTAGGGCCTGCTCTGGGGAGTACAGCTCTAAGGACACCTTGTCAGGGCTTCCCAACAAGGCCCACACAGGAATTTGCTGCACCCTCCAGGAGAAAGCAGAGCCCCAGGGCTGGTCACAGAATCCCTATCAGCCTTCCCTCCAGTGGCATGTGGTCTGTGCATACCCTGTGGGGCTTGGTGGAAACAGCCCCAAGCACAGGAAGCAGCTAACTAACTGTCCTCAGGAGCCACATGATGTCACTATTCTAGGCCTGTGACGACTCCTATGTACTCTATGTGAGCCCAGAAGCTTCTGGACTGCACACGGGAAACATTGAGCCCCATTTTACCCTCTCTACACTCTTTCACAATAAAGACAGCTAACAGAACTGCCCCCACAGTGCAGGCAGGAACCCTTGCTCCAAGCCCCCCCCTTGTCCAGGATCCCATGGGTATGTTGGGCCCACTAACTGGGATCTAAACCCTAACCCAGTACAGAGCTGTCTTTAGCTGACACTGGTCACCTGACCCTGCACTGACCCATCTGAAAATAGCTTCTCGACAGGTGGGACAGGAAGGGGACACCACACCTCTCCCACAGATGCTGTCAACCACGTGGAATGGGCCTAAGGACGGAAGAGGGGAGTGGGATTGCTCAGTGACCCCTCACCTACTCTCTTGCAAGTAACCCCAATAAACCCACAATTTCAATAAGCTAGACTTGGGTGGAGTCGTGCCTATGGTCTGTTGCAGGTGTCCTAGCTGAGGTGAATGAACAGTATGCACATCTCCCCAGAAAATGTCACACAGGTGGGTATCAGGTCTCAGGTGTAGGATAGTGGTTCACTTCCTGAACATGTATCCCACAGAGGTCCCTGGTGCTGGGAAACTGGACTTGGGTCCAGCCTGAGTTCGGCCTGGTCAAGGCAGAAAATTTCAGGCAAGGCAGAAAATCTCAGGTGTCCTTGTCCTGCTTGAAATAAGTCATACCATATGGCTTAAACTTTCTGTAAAACACTTCAAGTTTTTAACATATCTGCAGTGAACTTTAATGAGATTCCATAAAAACTGAACAGACAGACCTCGGAACTAGCTGGGAAAGCCAGTGAATGACCTTGGCAGTTTCAATTAAATCCAAACTAGAACTTCAAGGCTTAGCTGTTTTCTGTGGTCAAGTAACTCAGGAGGGGGAGGGGTGCTGAAGGTATGAGCCATCTAAGATACTAGCACAGAATATATATACAGGCAATTGTCTGTACACCTTTGACCAGAGTGACCAATTTGTTTTGTGTTCCCGTGGCAGTAGGTGAGCCTTGGCCTGTGCTGTGGCCTTCTTGTCATCATTATCAGTGATTTCCACTTCCTCCAGAAATAGTGACATTCCCCAAGCTCTGACGTAGTGCTAACATTAACCCCCAGAGCGAAAATGTCTCCTTTCAGGTCACCCCATCGCACCATGCGGGCTTTCCATAGCTCTCCTGTTCATCTGGCTGTGGTTGGCACTGGAGATAGATCACAGTCAAGACCTCTACCGGTCAAAAGAGTTCTTCAGAATACTTCTGGAAATTTCTTCAGTGACGTTCTAAATTGGCTGACATAAGAGACCATGGGCAAAGGTAGGCTTATTTAAGATATCCAGAAGCAAACATGACCACTAGTGAAATATGAGTTTGAGGTTGCCATAGCGATGAGAGCAGTGGCTCTGTGGCCCTGTGGACAGCTGCTATGGACACGTCCAGGACTCCTGTCTGCTTGGCTTTTGTTTGTTTTGTTTTTTTTTCCTTGCATGAGCTTCTGCCAAGTCATTTTGGTGTCAGGAGAGCTGGCTGCCTGCACGGTGGAGAAAAAAAAAAAACAATTTAAAAAAGATAATAAAACGGATCGCATCTGCTTAGCCACTTTAAGAAAGTGGCTGAATTGATCTCAACTGTGGACTTTTGAGGAGAGGGAAAATGGCAAATGGCCTTTTTGTCTGTGAAGAGGGAGGCCTGTGAGTCCCTAGGCAGAGGCTCAGCTGCCTCCTCAGAGATTAGGAGGTCAGGTGGCGCAGGTAGCCTGGGACTCAGGAAGTGGAGATGACATCATGGAAGAGGAATCCTGACATTGGCAGGAGCCCGCCTTGCACCAGGTTAAAGGTTGCAGGAAGGTACCTGGGGACTCAGGTGGGGTGACAGTATTCAGTCGGAACTGCATGCTGCAGGTGCAGACTCCCAGGTCTACTGGGAAACCTCTCCTCCTAGGCTTCATACATACACTCCAGCATTAGAAGAGTCTGGGTCCATCTGATGGACATGGGCAGTGATCTAAAGGGGTAAGAGGAAAGGAATCTGGTAGAGCCCATCATAAAGCAGTGCTGGCCAGCCTTGCAGGGAGTTCTTGCCAAAGCTAGCCCGCCTGTCAGCTGTACCACACAGAACCAAAGGTTGTAGGTATTAAAGGGCAGGGTAGCTGCAGATAGCAATCAGATACAGGGCTCATCTCCAGACATCATTGTCCAGAAACCCCTGACTCATCTCACTCAGCATGTCCATACCTCCAGGACCCTCTGGGAGAGGCTCACCTTGTCCCCTCCAGGGCCTACACAGACTAGGCCAGTCCAAGCGAAGCCTCCTTCTTGGGCCAGAGTGGTCTTTTCCCTGGTCAGTTATAAACAGTCATGTAGCTCTCTGTTGATGCCTTTGCATCCCTCTGGGAACCACAGTAGCTTGACCTGCTTGTTGCCCTTGTAGGGCAAACAAGTCTTTGTTGGACCCACAGACAAGCCATGGCCATGCCAGGATGCTGTGTTAGGTGACTCATCTCCAAGCTATCATTCTTATCATCAGGAACTCCAGAGGAAGAAGCCAGAGCCTGGGTGTCCTGAAGCCCCAGACGCATTAGGTTCTGACTTTTGTACATATCATCCTTATTGCCTACCAGCATATACTTATGTACACATGGCCTCCAGATACACTCATGCAGCCTACACACACACACACACACACACACACACACACACACACACGCACACGCACACGCACACGCACACGCACACACACACACAGGGCCACATGTCAGCTCCCTGCTCCATCTGAATGAGGAGACTGGATTTGTCAGCAGTCACCGCAGTCCCGCAGATCCCCAGCATGATTTATGGCATGTGTTAGCGCAATATCTGTGTGCATCGCCGGAGGAAACTTAATTGATGAGAGGATTGTCAGAAATGATTCTGGGTGTGGGGCGGGGTGTACTTGAACAGCGGATCGAAAGGGAAGGCAGCCTTTCTTTGAAATAAAATGTTCTTGCGTTATGATTGGAATACCTCCTGAAGAAACAATCCCCCTAATTTTTCCACCTGAGACTTTAGATTTATTTTTCCATTTGGTGATCAAGCCGTTCTCAGCAAGCAACATGCAGAAAAAGTGCATGTGTCTAATACCCAGAGACAAGGTCCCAATGTGAGACCTCAAGGGCACCAGGTCACAAGCCACAGTGAGTTCCGTGTTGGAGAAGGCAGTGCACTGACACGGGCCTCGTCCATGCACCGAGGGCTGCCTGGAGAAAGGGTCCCGCAACTGGGGTGCAGGAAGAGAGAAGGATGAGGTAGGCGATGGCATTGCACCATTAGGCTGGACTCCAAAACTCTGTCAGGCAAATGTCCCTCCCACAGATAAGCCTGACTATGGCAGGTCACTGCCCTAGGGAACTGGTATGAGGCAGGTCTCTGTGCCAGCGAAACAGTGCCTTGGTGCAGGAACTCTCACTCTAGAGCTCAGACACACCCAGAAGGTTCCCAAGGAAGCCAGCATGAGGACATCCATACCCTGAGCCATGCCCTGGCCTCAGCCATCCAGCCCACAGCCCAACTAGGAGTCCCTTCCAATTTCCCCAGTCTCTACTTGCCCAGGTCTATTCCCAGGGCCACAGCGGCTCATTCCCAAGGCCCTCAGCAGGTGAAACTCCTGCTGAAAGCAGAAGGTGGCTACCCAAGAAACTGTCCTACATGGTGAGGCAGAGACCTCAGCGCACGCGAGACACACACACACACACACACACACACACACACACACACACCCGCATGCATCTGCTTTGAACACCAGGTGAGGCACTGCCTCCAGCAAGGGATAGAGTTCTGTGACGTTGTAATGGAGGAGGGTGACAGGTGCTTATGAAGAGCGTGCCATCTCCCTCCACCTGACTTCCAAGAAGCTCAAGTGAAGGTGACTGCGGATTGAGGAAGCTGAGGTCTCACAGTACGGAGACCCCATCCAGGACTTGGCTCCCCCGGTAGGGTCTTAGTAGGGCTGGATTTAGTGAGGACCAGGGCTAGGCGTGGGACTGGTCAGAAGTGGTTGGAGGCACAGAACATTCCTCTCTCTTCTAGTGTTGATCAGAGGAAACAAATGCCTCAGAACTGGGCAAAAGGCTCATTTCCCATGCGCATAGTAATGGTGTGTTTTGGGAGTGTGGCTAACCCATGAATATTAAAAATAAAATACACTTGATCAATGAGGGCTTTGTTTGCGATAGAACCATCCTGGGTTCAGGCAGACAAGCCCCCACAGCTTAATCACTGTCACCCAAGTGTGGTTTGCAGAAGAATCGGGGTGTTCCGACATGTATTGATCTGCCTTCGCAGTCCCAGGCATTCAGGGATGAGGAACCGGCCATCGCCCTTCTGCTCTGTATCGGGAATACGTCAGGACCATCTACATTAAAACCACCTCATATCGATAAGTCGGCAAGCTAAAAAACACCCGCCATGGTGTGATTGATCGCTGTGTATTAACCGAGGTTATTAGAGCAGGGAAATATGACGCTTCCATCAGGGCCTCACAGCGCACAATTTAACAATCCATCTTCATTTCCCTTGTGTTTTTCTTCTTCTTCTAGGCCCATTTTGTTGTTTTTTTCTCTCATTTAATTACAGTTAATTAGATGCCGAACACAATGACTTTATGTTGTACCCAAAGAGACATAGCAGGGTAGGTTTCTGTGTGACATTGCAGTCAGTTAGTCCCAGAAAACTTGGTGCTGCTAGGGTCCTTAGCAAGGGGCTTAGCAAATGCCTCACCTGTGAATGCCAGCAGGTGACAGAGACACCCATACACTAGCAGTTTCTGAGATTCAGGCGTCTTTGTGTTTTTGCACTGGCCAACACGAGGTGGAGGAGGATGGCCTGCCCCATTTGGTTTAGCAAAGAAGGGCTGTGTGGTGGGTTGCAAGATCCTAACACTTCTCTGAGGTTGTGGGATGGAGTTTCCAGGGTCCAGAAGGAAGTCTGGGAAGATAGGACAAACATTAAGAAACCCTGTGTCTATGGAGAGCATTTGCATTTGGACACTGTGTCCTGCTTGGGTCTCTTCTGGTGTTGGCTTCCTCTTGCCTCCTAGGACATGAAGTGAAAGAGTCCCATTATGGCCTCCCCAGGGCTGTTCCTTCACTCAGTGCTCCTTTGTTTGCCTGCCACGTGCACAGAGTTGAAGGAGGGGAAGTTGCATATTTCCCTGCAGAGGAGCCAGGGGACTCACTCCCTTGGTAAAACAGTGACTTAGGGCATCAGGCCCTCTGACCTTGAATCTCATCATGAAGCATCTCCAACTTCGTTTTCCTCAGCTGCAATGTGGAGGAGGCATAGTATGTTTGTCACAGTGTGCAGACCCTGTGACATCATCCTGTATATCACACTGACTCTAAGCTGGGGGCATGAGGCAGGTGCCAGCTGCTTTCCTGAGGCAGGGCTATTTTGCCACCTCAACACAGGCATTGTGTTGGACTTGTTGTCAGGTCCACTCATGCCAGCCAGGCATCCCATGGGTGTTACCGTCTGTGACAACAGCAACAGCTCACAACAGCTATGTAGAAATAGCAGATTCTACACACACACACACACACACACACACACACACACACACACACACACACACACACCCCTACTGATCTTGGGCACTACAACAGAAGTACACAGTCTCCTGTCAGCCTACTATGGCTTCTATTCAGCCTACAGTGACTCTGAGTCAAGAAAAACCTGTTCACTCTGGTGGTCAGTGAACATGGGCTCCCTATAAACATGGCCCAGTCTGGGTGAGTGACAGTCCCTGTCAGCCCAGCCCCTGATGACTGGACTGTAGACAAGTTTCTTCTAGATGCTTTACAATGACATTCTTGGTTTAATTTATCTGCAAAGGGAAGGTAAAAGGAGGGTTGTTACAGGGAAAACAAGACACACCAGGAGGAGCAATCTTCACTCTGCAGTGGTTGGGCAGCATACAGCAGCTTCTGGAACATTTTGAGAAGTGGCCCCTCCTCACGGGTCACCTAAGAGGACAGTGTGTGCAGGTGTCTGCCTGCAGATGGGCACCACTGCTTTTGTTAAAGCCACTGTTTTTTTTTTGTTGTTGTTGGTTTTTTTTGCAAGTGGTCCTATTCCTGGTTTTCCAGTGTGCCCAGCTGGCTAGTGGGTACTGGCACCCACTGACCTCTGTCCGGAGCATTTTCACCAATGTTACATGGCTACCACCTCCTTTGTGTCTTGCCTCAAACCCTGCCATTTCTGAGGTCCTTCACTAGCCCCACTTGCCCGATCTTTATCTTGTGCTCTTGCCAGATACAGTGCTGATTACTCTCTGACAGGTAAAGATGGCCTGTGTTATTTCCTAAATTCCACATGGATACCTGGTTTTTGCCAGCTGGTGACTACGGAGTGTTTGCTTCTGGCTCATGTCTACCTGCATCCATGTACATCCAGTACAGCATAGTGCTGATTTCTCTTCCTCCTTTGAATGTGTAGAGGGCTGAAGAGGAAGAGGCTCCAGGTCAGGGTCCATCCTGCACTCCTGTAGATGTGGCTGAAGGAAACAAATTCTAACCTGATCTGGTCAATGCTCATGCCCAGATGTTTGGGTTCTAGGGCAGAGCCATGGTCTGCTTGACTCCCTGTGGGAGAAGCCTCCCTTGACAGATACCACCAACTAGAAAGCTTGAAACAGAGACAGATCACAAAGCCCAAGCCTCAGAAGCCTCAGGGCCTTCCAGTGGCCACCCACCAGGCTTAGGGAAGCCACTAACCCACTGATGAGAAGAGACACCCACAGCAGGACTCAACCAGTCTAGAGCTTGAGGCTTGGATCCAAGAAAGAGCTGAGTCCATTTTTATGCAATCAAGATACCATGCGTGTACCTTGTCTGCCTCCTGACCCAAGGTGGGAATTGTCACTCATTATTTGAAAGCTCATGGGAAGGCTTGTTACTCACCATCACTGTGGCACTGCTGACTCATGCAGGTGGGCCTCAGTTTAGCTGTCGGTAAGTACTGAATGCACCTAAAGAATAGCCTTAGTGTATTAAGTATCCTCTGATCTAGAGACAGAACACAACCAAGGACTCAAAGTGGCCACATGCAAGTGACATCAGCACTCAAGCTCCAAGTGCCCAGCCTCAGGGTGATCAGAACATAGGGTGGCCAGGAGTGGTTTTGTTTGAGAGACCCATAAAGGTGCTGTGTCTCACAACTTTTCTGGACTACTTAAAGGCTATTGTTGCTATTTACCACAAATCTGAAGCTATCTTGCCCATGTGACAATCCAGCACATTCCAGAGAAGAGAACATTCAACTTACAAAGGCCATTTATTGGCAGACACAGGTGTGGTGATATATTGTGTACCCTAATAAACTTACCTAAGGATCAGAGGACAGAGCTGGCTACTAGATTGGACATAGAGGTCAGGCAGCGGTGGCACATACCCTTAATCCTATCACTCAGAGACAGAGATCCAGATCTCTGTGAGTTCAAGGCCACACTGGGAACACTGCCTTTAATCCCAGCACTTGAGATCTCATGCCTTTGTTTGGAAAGCACACATGCCTCTAATGCCAGGAAGTAAGATGGCAGGGCAGAAAAAGGTATATAAAGTATGAGGAAACAGGAACTCACTCTCTTGGGGCTGAGGATTTCATAGAGGTGAGGACGTGGCTGGCTTGTTCTGTTTCTCTGATCTTTCAGCTTTCATCCCAACATTCTGGCACCAGATTTTTTTTTAATCAATAAGACCGTTTAGTGATTCATGTTACACGCAGACTTCGAGCTGACCACCATCTCCATCTTCAACCACATGTGTGCTTTCCACACTTCACAGTGAGTTGGCTTCTTCCTTGTAATAAAAATAATTAAAATATTTTTGCTCTCCAGCTTGTATTCTTTCCAAAGTAGTCTCTTCATTAAAAGTCATTACTGTTTTTCTGTTCTGTTTCCCGCTATTTTCAACTCCTGTGTCTACTCCGCTCTTCTTGTCTACTGTCAACACTTCTCATTTAATCCTGTTTTTGTTCTTTTGTTATGACGGCTTTTATACTTTATTTTTTTGGTCCTAAAACAAGCTTTGAACTTAAGAACCTTAGAAGTGTTTTCTGCAGGTGAAATGAATCTGTCAGCTCACACACGTGTGGGTGGATGTGTGTTTTCCCGTGTTTTAATGTTTTAGTGTGATTGTTTACGAACAGGGTCTTTTGTTTCTTCAGTGTTGGTCTCATCTAAGCACCCATTCTTCATAGGAAACGATAATCCTCAAATAGCATAATCATCACCATAGCAACCCAAGGAGACATTGCAGGCAGGATTAGGGCTTCAAGAGCCTGGATCTGCATCCTTCTCCTGCTCTTCACACACCAGGCATCTCTGCTGACTGCACTCCACAGCCCCATATGTCAAGAGGCACACAAGGGCAGCTGAGTGGCTCCCAAGCTGAGCACAAGAAGCTGGAAGTATGCTGGCAAAGTCTGAGCCTGTGGGATGCCTCAGCATGGTCATGCATGCATACACATACACATGCATACACGGGGTACACAGGGAGTGAGCACCTAATACACACACACACACACACACACACACACACACACACACACACACGCACACACACACACACACACACACACACAGCTCTTACTGAGCCAACATGTCTTGAGCGGTAAGCAGGACTCCAGCTCCCTCTGACTCCAGCTCCCTCTGGGTCAATCTGTCCAACAAATGCATTTGAGAAATCATGTGGGGATGGGTGGGTTTCCAGAGAGAGACAGAACAGAACTTCAGTCAAGACAGTTCTGAGCTGTAGAATCGCCTTTATGAGTCCAAGTATTAGGGGCTGAGAGACAGCCATATAAGTCTAAGGACCTGAATTCTGATCTTCAACATTTGTGTTCAAAACGCAAAAGGCCCGGCATAACTACACATGCCTGAGCTCTCAGGTCTGCGGAGGTGGAGGCAGGAGGACCCTAGGATGTGCTGACCAGCGGATCTGGCCTAGTCAGTGAGCTCCAGATTCAGCTAGAGTTCCCACCTTACATAATAAGAGCGACTCAGAAAGTCACATGGCACAAATCGCTAGGCTCCACATAGATGTATGCACACATTTACCTGCACAGCTGCACACACATGTGTGTGCATGTGCACCCATGAACATGCATGCACACACACACACACACACACTCACATCTTTAAAAATACTCCAGTAGCTGGCGTGGTGGTAACTGGGTTTTTCCTTCTGCTGCTGTCTTTGGCTTCTTGGCACTCTACAGTTCCAGCCATGGTAAAGAAGAGGCTGCTCAGTGCTTTGTTTTATTCCAGATAAACGATTTTGATGTGTCCTTAAGCCAGAGAAGGAAGCACAGGCAGAGTATGTTATCAACATCCTGGGCCATGGAAGCTTATTGGGTCCTCAGATGATCTGGAAGCTCTGAGGGTCACACTCTGGCCTTCCAGGTAGCCGCTGTGGGTTTGCTGAAGCAAACTGCCCACAGATGACAAAATGAAAGAGCAAGCAGCTCCCGTGGCCTCCAGACAGCACAACTAGGGAGAGCCTAGGCTGGCTCAGATGCTCTGACCCATGTCCAGGCTCTGACAGCCAGGCCACCCCCAAAGGACGGCACGCTCCATGGGAACAGAGTCCAGCAATCCTGGAGGCTGAGGGCTGCAGAAGGACACATGGACAGGAAGGAGCTCCTCACTGGGCCCCTTACTGCACCCAACTCTCTCTCCGTGTCGGGCTGTTTTGTGTCATTCTTCCTGTGAGAAACATTGATCCTTCCTTCATAACAAAAGTACTGGAGACACAGCAGTGGAATCAAGGCAGTTTTAGTTCAGCTTTGCCGAAGTCAGGCATTGGCCTGCACAAAAGGCAAGGATGGCTGACACAACAATTTGGCACAAAGCAGTGGGTTTCATATTCCTAAATGCATTTTCCTGCCTTGTGAGGTCCCCGTCAGCCAAGTTCTTCAAGGAGATATAGTCTTTCTCTTTCATCTGGTGTAGTCTTTACCCCAAATTCTCTTTCCTGCCACAGCTAGAGACCCCACCTTCCTGATGTGTGGGCTCAATCGTGTAGGAGACGTTTCAGTAATGTTCCAAACCTAAGACAGACTAGAAAGAGCCCAACAAGCACATGTCAATATATTACTTACACCGGGACCAAGGGACACTGGGCAGGCAGGCTTCCTTGCTGCTCCCTGCTCGGCGATTGCTAGCGACCGATTTTCTCTGCTCCTCACAAAATTCAAAGACTATAATCAGATCTGGCTCAACACAGGAATCCCCCACAGATTTTAAAATATGCAAAATAAAAATAAATTAATTACTCCATCAGCACTTTATGGTGCATTTATAATTTTTATTCAAACATTTAATCTCATAAAGCAAGTTTTCCATGCAGAGAACTCTTGATTTCATCAGAAGAAATTGCTGCCTTTACATGAAGGAAAACACAAGCCAGGGATCCCCAGAGAAAAACGAGGCAGAAGGAAGAGCTCCCAGCCAGCTGACTCTTACGATTCCCACGAAGGTTCCCCATGCAATGACAGTGTTCAATACCCAAGATGATTGGTGGGGCAGGGGGAGAGGCTGGCACAAATGCGAAGTCCCAAATAAGCTTCAAGAAAGTGCCCCCTAAAAGGACAGGTGCTGAAGGGGGAGGGGCCCAGGAGGCCCAGGGTCCAGGCTAGCTCTAAGCAGGACTCTCACCCTCTCTCACACTACTCCTTGAGGTGCTATGCGTTCTGTGTGTACATGTGCATGTGTACTTATGTTCATGTGTGTGCGGGTGCATGTGGAGGTCAAAGGTCAACCCTATCATTCCCCCAGATGTTGTTCACCTTGGCTTTTTTGTTTTGTTTTGTTTTGCTTTCAGACAGAATCTCTCACTGGTATGGAGCATGCCACATAGGCTAAGCCAGCTAGCCAGGGAGCTGCAAGCAGCCTCTTATCTCTGCCCTCCCAGCACTAAGATTCCAGGCACATGTCACAAAGAGTGACCATGTCACTGAGACTTTCTTCCTAACGCTCTTCTTTTTATTCCTTGACAATTTCATGCGTGTATATAATGCACCAGCTGTTTTCACCTCTCATGACCCTCTCCCGGCCCCTTTCTTTCTCCCACAGGAACCCCTCTTCTTCCCAGGAAGCCCTCCTCCTCTCCTGTGCTTCTGTGAGTTTGTGGTCTGCTGAGTCAAATTCCAGTGCTCACACACAGCTCAGGGATTACTGACTGTAGCATGGCATACCCAGCTTTTCCACTTGATTCCTGGGTAACTGAACTGAGCCATCTCCCCAGACTGACTCTCCTATCTTAATGTGAATCACCACGGCTTCCTTCTCTGCTGAGCTGTTCCTGGGGGAGGCAGACTGCCCATGTAGATCACTTGTTCTGACCCTGAGTGAAGGAAATAGGGCAATTAACATCATGGTAGTGGGCAGAATTAATCATGTGTGCCCGTTTTTACTCATGTTTTTCCCCAAAGGCAGCACGGGAGAGCATTGATTAGCACAAAGAACTGTCTCTGAACTACAAACACTCAATTATTCCAATGTTTACTTCTTTGAAAACAGCAGAAGAATGTGTGCATCCAACAGGCACATTCTACAAGGGCCAAAAACAAGATTTTCCCAGAAAAAAAGGGGCTCGGCACTGAGATCCCATGGTTTCCATGGACCATGGTCATTGCAGCCTACAATCTCAGTGCTACATCCTGCCTATATCGTCTCTCTCCAGTGCTGTGACCTTCTGTCCAGCTAGTCATCGAGTTGTTGACTGAGACAGAACCTGTAATAGGCTGGTCTTGACCTCAGGGTCCCCCTGGGTCAACCTCCCGAGAATTGGGGTTATACCTGTGAATTACACGCCCAGCATAGCGCTTAAGTCCAGCTTTGTCATGTCTCTTCTTTGTCCCCAAGTCATGCAATCCCTCAGATCAGAATAAAGGGGCTCAGCACTGAGATCCCATGGCTTCCAATTTAGAGTCCTCTCTCTTGTGACCATCCTGGAGAAGTGCACAGGTGGCTGATTAAGACTCCCTACCTCCCATGCCCACCTTCTTCCCCAAGACCTCACGTTTCCTCCACTGTCTCTGGCCTCAACCAAGGGACATGCCTCGGCCAATGGATAGACCCAACAGAGACCTGAGAAGATGCCCTCTTGTTCCTCTTTAGTCTTTGACCTTTGCATCATTAAGGGACCAGCTCAGGGAACCCTGACAGAAACAAGCATGGAGATGCCTGGAGAGCAGAGACTGCTCGTAACAGATGCAGGAGCCAGTGATGCCCATGGCCGCAAACACCAGTGAGTACAGACTGGTGGAGTCCTCATTCACAGAGCTGCTGATGTGAGAAGGCAGGAGCTCTCATTCTAAGAGGGAAATACAAGTCACTCACCCTCTCCTCTCCAGCCAGCAGACTTCACTGGAAGCCATATAGACAAAGTCATTCATTCATTCATTCATTCAGAGCTCAGCCTTGCTGCTCCAGTCAGGTTTTCAGCCAACCCAAGACTTGCGTGTTGGCCTCCAAGCACTGCCTTCCAGAAGCCACACAAAGGGTAGAAGTTCACAGACTTCTGCATCACTGTGCCTGCAGATCCCAGCACGGGAAAAGTAAATAGGATAAATCAATATTTGCTGGTGAAGAAATTAAAAATGTACAACTAGAGAGTTTTTCAATCCAAGTCACCCTGGTGGAAGCTTGACTGCTCCCATCAGTGCAGCTGGTGCTGGCTGCTTATTGGAACCACATGGGCAGTTCTCCAAACAGTCAGAAATGCTCAGGTTCCAGTCTGCAGCAAAGAAAGCTACTGTGGGTGGTGTCTGGGTCCCACTTCTGTTTTCACACTCTAAGCATAGTCCACACATGATTTCAGCCAGCTCCTTTTTAACCATCATAATGGGACACCATCTACCTGCAGTAGTAGGCCCTGTTCCCAGGAGAGTATTATTAACTGCAAGGATAACACATGAGCCGAAGCCACCTAGCTACAGCTTGGAGAAGGGATTTCCCAAGTCACTTCCCAGTGAGGGTCAGTCTATAGCTTAGGTTCTCCACAGTCCTAGAAGCCCCTCAGCAATGCTTCACTGTCTTACTCCAGGCTGGCCCACCCAGACCTCCAACCTCCTCCAGAGATACAGCCCTTCAGGATTGCTGAGCAAAGGCATTAGCTGTGGGACTTACTGGAAGCTGAGGACAATTATGAAGGCTATTCCCTTCAGCCTAGTTAATGAAGCATCATACTCAAGTTATCTTTTGTTGGACAGATAGGCAGCCGTGGTGAGATAGGCTGAGCCCAGGATAGACACTGAGTTGAAGCAGGAGCGTTGTGTAGATCAGGAGTGGGGACTGGAGGCTTTCTCCTTTATGCACTCACACTTAGAAACCAGAGGACTCTACTCTTGACCACAGGGCAGGATCCAAGGCCACCTTACTCATGGGAGTATCCTGAAACACTTGATTCAAAAATGAGCACAGACTAGCCAGATTTCCCAGAAGGTCCAAGGTTCAGGCCATGTTCCCAAACTACAGAAACCCATGAATGTGAAACTATTTAACTGTATACCAACAACTCTGTATGTACTAACTAAACACAAGGAGAGCTGAATATAAGAGATCTGATTGTAGACTCCTCCTGCTCCAGAGGGCCATGTGGCCATTGATAATCCATGAGTTGCATTGGCCTCAAGCTTACTGGCTCTCTGATCACATGGCCTGGGTAGTATATTTCTTGCCCCAAGTCTGGTGAATGCACCTGAGTCAGGGCCATTTATCTCCATACAAAGAAAGAGCACAACCCTACTTACTACATGTTCATGTGGGGCTTTGGGGTTTACCAAGCTGTGGTTTAGAAATTATTTCCCTCATATGCCACGTGCTTTTTGAAGTAGGTGAGGTAGCTGTTCCTATCTTATGGGTGAGAAACAGGAATCAGAGGTGGAGAACGTCCACCAGACACTGGAATGACAACCACAGGAATCAGAGGTGGAGAATATCCATCAAACACTGGAAAGACAAGCACAGCACAGTGGCTTTTTCTCCAGCCATTCCTCACAGGATGGCAATGCCCTACCATTTATTTCTGTGACTTCACATGTCAGGCCATGCTGATCTCTTCCAGCTCCTGCAGACATGACCCCAGAGTAAAGACAGCTGTGATTTTACATCCTAGAAATGTCTTTCTCCACCCATTTCCAGGATGCAGGCTCAGTCACCTGCTAAAAAACATAGCTAGCCATCAACAAGGCCTGAGTACTGACCACACCCCTGCCAGCTGGTGAGGGCACTTGAGTCACCTGCTCTTGACTAGCCTACAGATACAATACTGGGGCTCAGTCCTAGAGGTATGGACCAAACCCAGACGACAGACTTCCCTGAGCCTACGCACACAAGGAAGGGCCTTCTTCAGTCCACCTACCCAGAGAAGGACTTTCTTCAGTCCACACACCCAGAGGAGAGTCTTCCCCTGCCAACCCACCCCAGGGGCAGATTATGCTTAAATCAATGTAGTACCCACAGGTACCATGAACTGTTGGGGCACTTTGTGACTTCCTTCAGAAACTCGGGTCCTCTGCTTGAGCATGCCACTCCCTACTAAAGCCCCCACAGTGCTCAGAACTGAATCAAAGCCTTGTTCTGCCTTCTAGTCCCAGAGAGCATGCCTCCTTATTACTTTCCCCACATGCCACCCATGCCCACTCCTCACCTGTGTACCAATGCTCCCTCTAGCCTGAAAGTTTTTCTTGCCACATTCCTTTGGGCAACTTCTTCTAATAATTCATCTGGCTCACTGATACCCCAGGCCATCACCCCATTGGGCCGCTGTGGGGCATCATCGTGGTTATATTTAATGTCTATTTCCTCAGTTAGACTCTTAAGTAAAGGTTTTGTCTGTGTGTCCCAGGAGCCTAGAATCATGTCTGGGAATCACTAGGTCTAAACACCATGACTGCATCAGCTTCTAAGTCAATATATGGACTTTGCTAGAGTACATGGGAAGGTTCTGGATATAAAGGGATGCATGTCTCCATGACATAAATTAATGCTAATTTGTGCTAAGAAAATACATATAACCTTGAAAAGATGCTGATAAAGGCCACATCCCCATTTGAAGGTCTGAGCAGAGAAACAACAAACCATGATTTTATGTTTCTTTGGGGATAAAAATAATAACATTTCAGTAATTCAGCAGCCCCCACCTTCCAGTGCCTGTTAAAAAAAAAGACATTCCCATGAGGCCAACGAGGCTTGAATCTCCGGGCAAGTTCTTTGTGGGGTCTGTCTTGCTCTAGAATGTAGTGCTTGGATATTTCTTCACCTCCCATCTTCCAGGGTGAGCGATGACACGGACAGTACCCCTTCCCTCCCTGTGGTAACTACGGAGGGACTTCGGGTATGCGCAGGTCTGTCCAAGTCACTTGAACATTTGGACTAAAGCAACTTGATCAGCAGAAGCAAGAGTCGGGTGAAGAGCTGCAGAGTGCCGGCTGCCAGGTGTCCTCAGGGCAGCAGGACAGCCCTTGCTGGTACAGGTCTGTCCTTGGAAAGAAGCAAGACCAAGCCACACCCAGGAGGACTGAGAAGCAAGCCCATGATGCTACAGGAGCTCCAGAGATCAGGATTTTCCATGTTAGCAAATGATACTTATTCTTGTTTTGTTAGAAATGGAGTGATTACTCTGTTCCTGGAGGTGCAGACCAGGAATTCCTGCTACTTTGGGGATAGGGTGGGTGATGAGACAGGAGAATCATAATTTAAGGTCTATCTGGGCTAAAGAATGAATTTAGGTCCAACCTGGGCAATTTAAATTTAGATTCAACTTAGGCAACTTATCAAGATCCCATCTCAAAATAAAAAGAAAAGAGAGGACTGGGGCTGGGGCTCAGTGATAGAATTCTTCTCTGGCCACATGTGTATGAGGCCCAGAGTTCATTCTCAGTACAAACAAACAAACAAACCAAGTGGACGATGCCTTACTCAGAATAGAGTGTGTAAGAAAGCCTCGCTCCACACCCCTGCACCGCCCCAGGTCAGAACAGAGCTCCCCGACCCGTCTCCAAACGCTGCTGCTGCTGTTCTGTGGCACTAGGGAGCAAACCTGGAGCCTGATGCATGCATGCTCACGGCTGCATTGCTTTGTTCTTGGGTACCTGGCTTACCTCATTTCACAGTGTATGGCTTTTGAAAAGGTAATTGATGCTCTGTGGGTTTTTGTTTTTGACTCTGGCATGTGGAGCTGGCAAAAATAAGAAGGACAATGAACAAATAACTACAGTCGGAGGGAAAGACTGTTCCAGAAGAAAGAATCTGGTGGCTGAGATCAAAAAACATGACATGTGTGAATCAGGACAAACTCTCACCATGGAAAGTCGCAGAAATCAGTCTATACACGAAAGTTTCAGCAGTGCTGGACAGAGCATGGCAAACTCTCCTGTGACTTCATCTGGTAGAATGTCACATTAAAATGAAGAGCCGTGCTGATGGGAGCCCCTCAACATGCAACTTTCTGTACCAGGTGGTTGATTCAACTGAGCTCAGTAACTCTGGGGCCACTCTGATGGAGTCCTCACACTGGGGCTTGGTTTTATGTCCAGTTCCAAGGCCACTGTGTGCCCCACAGTGGGGCTCTTCTGTTGCTTCTGATGGTGAAGGCCAAACTTCCCAGAGGCAGACAAGTGTCTACCAAAATCTGACCCTTCTGCTTAGTATGAACTGACATGTCTGTTTGTTTACTTATTTTAGCCTCTGGGTCTCACTGCACAGAGCTAGCCACAAGCCAGAAGAGCTGGCAGCACACAGTGGCCACAGGCGGCAAGGTGTGGCATACCGAACGAATGAACGAATGGGCTCGGTTCTAGTCACTCTCCAAATCCCCGCCACCCGAGGTGTAGGTTGCTTGGTAACGATGTTCACGATGTTCACGGTTGCATTAAGAGGTACATTCTGAAAAGAGGATTGCTTAAAACCCGACAGCAATTACAGAGAAAGCAGGTTTCTTTCATCTCCAAAACCAAAACACAAATGGATCTTCCCATTCAGTTAGTATTTTATTATTATTATTTAAATCGGCCCCCACAGTACTTGAAGCCTGGCTTTGTGTCAACACAGTTAGAGGCCAGCACTCCCTTGGCTTTTGAGCCTCTTCAGAGAAGGAATGGAGAGATGTAGCTGGCTTTTGACATCCTCTTAGCCTCAGAGTTTGTGGTGAGGAAGAGAGAGAGTTCTGCAACCAAAGCCCAGCCCTGCTGGCTGTGTGCTCTGCCTGTCCTTTGAGCTGCGGGCTTCTCTCTTTCAACCGTTGACAGACCAACCAACCAACCAGACAGGAACCGTCAGCCGACTCACACCTGAGGGTCTTGTACTAAAATGTGAGTCCTTAAGGCTGGCAACACTATGCAAATTGTTTCTGTTTCCAGAGAGTACAGTGCGGGGCCCATAGGGAATTCTCAAGAAATTGCTCCTTTGTCTCCTGACAGTGGAATCTTTAAAAACACAGCTTGGTCACAAGTGTGGCTACCTTTAGCCTGTGATATGGAATGTGTTAATAACACAGCCAAGCTTTCAGGAAAGACCTGAAAACACCCAGTTTGTTCAGAATTCTCTGTTTCATCCCCATATACATTTATTTGTAAGTTCATCTACGGAGGTATGGAGTCAACTTCATGTGTGACCCAAATGCTCGCCAGCACCAAGTGCCCTAGGAGAATCCCCACCACAGTTCCTTAAACTGGACACTCCTGACCTTGTGGACCAGAGAGTGTCCTCTTTAGTGTAGAATGCTCAACAGAATCACTGACTCTGACTGCCCAGATTCAGCAGCAGCAACCCTAATCATGAGAGTAAAAAATACCTCCAGACATCATTGCATGTCCCTGGAGAAGGTAACAGCAAATCACCTGATTGACTGTAGGAGACCTGTGAACTCTCAGAAGTAGCCTCCACAAAGGAGGTTTAGTGAGCACCATTCAGGACTAGCCACCTCCCTCAAAGTCCAGTCCTTCCTTGTCCATGCTTTCTCCAGATCCTTCACCACAGTCTGAACCTACTCTGTCTCACTTGGAAGAGCTCTTAGGTGAACAAGGACCCATCTGTCTTACCCAGGGCTCCAGGCACACAGTGGGCACTCCCACCACTCACCCTACCTTACCCAGGGCTCCAGGCACACAGTAGGCACTCCCACCACTCACTCTGTCTTACCCAGGGCTCCGGGCACACAGTGGGCACTACCACTATTCACTCTGTGACAATGGCATCTTGTTCTGAGGTGTACCGTCTTCCTGGCCTGTGCTAGCTTCTATGAAGTACTGATGCACAGTCAGCACCCACAGCCATGGTTCTGAAAACAGGCAGAGTCAAACTTGAGCTTAACCAGCAGACACAAGTCCCAGCTTCATCCAGGACCTGGGCTTCAGGATAGTTCCAACTTGCAATTCTGTCACACCAGAGTGGTGTGCCTTTGGACTTACCCTGTGCCCCTCAATTAAAGGTCATTATCCTAACAGAAAGGAGACAAATAAAATAAAGTCAATGTCGACCCAGGCAATCCCTCTGAGAGTGTCTTCCAAGACCTTACAATTTTGATGGAGATTAATGGTCTCAGCAGGTTGAGGAAGAAGAACCGGTACAGGGTGCTGGGGTGCCTGGGATTCCACAGAAGAGGGAGGAAGCCATACAGGAATGTTTTTCAGGTGTGTACATATTGACCATCTGATGCACACTAATCTGAACACAAAGCTTCCACACCTCACAGAAGGTTGTGGGCAGAGCCAGGTGAGAAGCTCTGGGTTCCAGGAGCGCTGGTGAGGTGGCCAGATGGAGGGGACGGTCCCGGAGCCTGCAAACTGTCAGCTGAGACTTCCCGTGGTGGTGCCCTGGAGCAGTCACTCATGCCCTGTGCCCTTCCCCGTAGAAACCCCACCTGGCAAAGCTCGACAGCTGTCCACTTGCTGGAGCAGGACTCTTCGCTTCAGAGAATGACCACAGAGGTCGGCTTTATAATGATCAATGTCCAGCATACAGTGATAACTTCTTAGAAACTAGAAAGAAACCAGAAGACGTGATCCATGGAGAACAAGCTCAGTGAAAGTTCCAGGGTGCCAAATGCTGAGCTCGTGACAGGAGGATCCAGGGCAAACGTTCTCAGCCGAGCCAAGCACTTCAACTAAAAGCAGATGCCATGAGAGCGCCCGTCCAGACTCTCTGTGGAGAAATGGCAGGTCTAAGAGAGAAATAACCTTGCCATGAAAAAGTGGAACATTTGAGAGGAAAGTTCACCTGTGTCAGCAGCAGACACAGTAGCAGAGGCAGAAGTCCATGAGAGTTAGGATAAAAAGATGGATACTGTGAGACAGCACAAAGGAGCGAGGTTGAAAACACCGAGCATAAGACTTGTGGGACAATATCTAACCAGCTGATGTATCCAACTGGAATCCCCAAATGGTGAGAGAACATAATTTAGAAACAACAGAGAGGGAGGAGGGGTGGGAATAAAGGTCAAGATTTGCCCAAAAGTGGGGGTGGGGAATGAAAACCAATGGATCCAAGATGTTCCGTGAGCTTCAAGCAGAACAGCACAAATCTAGCACCCAGTATACTGAAATCAAAGGTGACATTGGAGCTTTAGAGGTGACCAGCAAAGGAAACTCACATCCCGCTTAGAACTCAACTGGGTGGTAGCAGTCACTTGTGGGACCCAACAGCTGTTCAGACAGGAGGAGGTCCCTTTAGTTTTTTGTATTTACTTATTGTTGTTGGGGTTTGAGACAACGTTATGGTGGTATTTTATTTGTACTGAAATGTGATTTTAATTGTATGTTAATAAATAAAGTTGCCCGGGAGTCAGAGCTATTAGAGCCATAGCAAGAGTGTGGCGGTGGTGGCGCACGCCTTTAATCCCAGCACTTGGTAGACAGAGCTAGGTAGATCTCTGTGTGTAAAAGGACACAGCCAGCATTGGAGACACACGCCTTTAATCTCAATCCCAACCATAGAAGACCTGGAAGTCTCTACAGACACGTAGTGACGAGGCAGTCATGTGTTTGGGTTTACAACCAATAAGAAGGCAGAACAGAAAGACTATAAAGACAAACACACAGGAAGTAGCTCCCTTTTGGAGAGCTCTCTTGGCTGAAGAGGATCTCTGAAGCAGGAAGGGTAAGGCTCTTAGCTCTGACCTCTTGGCTTTCTTCTCTGAATCGGCTCTGTGTTTCTTATTTAATAAGACGGTTGGTTACATCTACACAAGGTCTTGCTATGTAGCCCAGGCTGGTCTTGTCTTAAATTCAGAGCAATCCTCCAACCTCAGCTTCCTGGGAGCTGGGGTTACAGAGGCAAGTCACCATGAATAGTTGGAAAAGGTGTCTGTAAGTGCTGTTGGTGCCTGTACTGGAAAGGGATGAAAGAATGTTTGAGAATTCTATATCCAGCAGAAGAGCCTTCAAAATAAGGGCTTCCTGAGGTGACCCAAGGAAGAACCGATCTCTCAAGTGTAGAACTGTGCTGTGATTGTTCTGAGAGCCTCTTCCAGCTGGAGAGAAATGAGAGAGGTTGGAACCCAGACCTAAACAAATGGGTGGTGATCTCCTGAACTGGCGGCTATTGGGCAAACAGGTCTCTTCGCCTTTCCTGATGATGGTCAGACAATAGGCTACTTCGGAAAAAGTAACACATGCCTCAGGGTTTCTAAGAGACACAGCTGTGAAACATGACAATACCATCAAGGACAAGAAGGAGAGCTGAGCACAGGCTTAATTCTTGAATTATGAGTGCACAGGATATGGTACACACACACACACACACACACACACACACACACACACACACACACGACAGAAAGGGAAGGGGAAACAATGACAGGTGGAGAAATAAAAAATAAAATTGGAATCAAATCTTCAAACCTAGGCACATCTAAGTCGTTGGCCTTGGCAGGTGATGGTTAACATTGATTACCAACTTGACAGGAATCACTCAGGAGACAAGTCACTGGGCATGCCTGTGAGGCACTATCTAGATTAGGTTAACCTCTATCCATGCTTATTGGAGATTATCTTGGTCAGGTTAATTGAGGTGAGAAGATGCATGGTAAAAGTGCCTGGTTCCATCTCATTGACTGGGGTTCTGGACTGTATAAAAAGGAGAAAGCTAGTTGAGTGCCAGCACTCGTGTCTCTCTGCTTCCTGACTGTGGATACCATGTGACCAACAGCCGCATCCTCCCTCTGCTAAGACCTCCCTTCCTGATTGTGGATACACTGTGACCAGCGTCCTCAGACTCCACCACTGCTAAGACCTCCCTTCCTGATTGTGGATACAATGTGATCAGAGACCTCACATTCCGCTGCTAAGACCTCCCTTCCATACTGTGGATACACTGTGACCAGTGTCCTCAGAGTCCAGTGCTAAGACCTTCCACCAATGGACTGTTCCCTCAAATGGTGAGGCAAATAAGCCCTTTCACCACTAAGTCACATTTGTCAGGGTATTTTGTCACAGCAGTGGAAAAAGTGACTAAGACTATGCAGTGACATCTCAGGAGGATGTGGGCTTTGTGGCGGGTAGCCTGCAGACAGCAACAAGAAGGGGGATAAACTTGGAGCCAGGTGTGTGCTGGCGACCACATCCAAGTATTCCAGGCCCAGAGCTGTTGATCATACACAGGCACCCTTTCCTGGTCCAGGACACAGGAGGCTCTGAGCCAGCATGACCATCTCTGTCCAGCAGCTCTTAGCAGCATTAGTGGGGAATAATTCGCACTCATTTTAAATCTCTGATCCAGTGGTTTGCAGTAGGTCTGCAGCTGTACAACCAGTGCCAGAGCAGCACATTCCCCAGAATGGCCCTTCGTGCCCTCCTTTCCCACACATTCAAGTCCTCACGGCAAGAAAACTAGAATTCACTAGAATTTCTGTGCACACATTTGAAGAACAAGCCACACCAGTTTTTGCCCCCAGCCAAGAATCGCTGTCATTTCAAAACAGGAACCATGTGTCATCTTCATATTGACCCTGCATGTGCTCTAGAAGACTGCACATCTCAGTTTAGGATAATGCTGGGTCTGCCTCTTCATGTCCTTCCTCATTCTTTCCAATATACTTGCCGTCCCAAAAGAGATTATTTCCCCTGAATCTCATGTAGCAGGAACTTGGAGAACTCTCATTTGCATGAACCTCATTGTGAACCAGAGGGTTCCAGAAAAATATTTCTCTGTAACATACTTGTGTAAAACTTGAAACACCTGAGTATTTTGATTGGTGCAGATTGGGATTATCTTGACTGTCCACTTTGACGTCCCCTTCAGCAATAAGGCCACACCATGCTAGCCGAGGAGGGGTGTTCCTGCTCCCCTGTCCCACATCAACTCACTAAGAAGTTATATTATGAAGCAGACATCAGTCACAGGACCAGACAGCAGAAGAATATTGATAATGGGTAAGAAATATAAGGAGCCAGTGTTTGGGAAGCTTTCTAAATCACCTAGCTCTTTAAAGTGAACTTGATCAAAGACTCTCCAAGTTTCAGAAGGATCCAAAATTTAGATCTGACATTAATAGGAAAACTTTATGATACAAAAGGAATTTTCCATTCATGGAGAACTGATTTCTGATCAGTGTTTGGATGAGCAGGGTTCTCTAGAGAAGCAGAACCAGTAGAATGAATATGTATGGCAACATGGATTTACTAGACGGGCTTACACAATATGGGCTGCATAGCCCAGCAGTGGCCATCTGTGTGCTGAAGAGAAAAGAACCATGGTCCTGGGTGTCTCTGCAGTCCCAATCTGGTGCTGAAGGTCTGAAGGGTTCCCAGAGAGTTGTTGGTCTTCAGCCCACGTTGGAAACCCGAAGAAGCTGGTTCTCAAGTTGGCAGCAGAGATAGAGTAGGTTCAACTCTCACCAGGAGGAAGCAACAGCCACAGCTTTTCCCTCAATCCCTTTGTATCTGGGTTGCCAGGAGGTGCTACTCATGCTCAGGAGGGTCTTCCACCATACTATACTTAATCATTCAAGAAATATCTTCCCAGACAGGCCTAGAAGTGTGTCTTTTATTTAATCCCAGACTCAGTCAAGTCGATGACCACAATTAACCATGACAGTAATGATAAAATCAACCCATTGTCATCATTCAGCCAATGATTCCTTTTCTTTTCCCTCTGAAATGATCCTGTTTGTCACATGAAAAACATGGAGCAACCGACAGGGAACATGACGGCTTTGCATTACACTGTCCAATCTGAAAACAGCCAGTATTATCACACACACACACATACACACACACACACACACACACACACACACACACACCATTAGTATTAATGTGAAACAATGTTCTTTAATTGTTGCTTTCTGGAACTTTATAATCGACCTATTCACAATGTAAATTACTATGCCTCAGCATAGTTGGGAATGGAAGATGTTTTCCAATGAGGTCTTAGTAATTAGCGAAATTCTGGTTTTCTGTTTTACTTTTCTTTGTTTTGAGTAAATACTCCTTGCTTATGGTCCACTGAGCCTGGTTCCTCTGGAATTATATTCATTATGTAAAGGTGGCTGCTACATTGGTTATAATTTTTCAGGTTCCATCAAACCACACAGCCTTCCACAATGGAGCCGGCTGTCCCCAGTCCCCAAGCGACATTGCTTGAAAGGACAACCCCTGGTCCTGGAGTGTCCTTCCAATGGGCTGAAGAGAGTGGGTGAAGACCGTTTTCCTCATTTTACTTGTCTCCCCATCTTTCAGTAGCTATCACTATTTCCTATTTCAGAGAATTAATTATTTGAAACTACCAGAAATATCCTCAGATCTCCCAGCAGTTACCCCTGCCCATCAGTGAGAAAGTGCCTGCCATCACTGTGCCAGGAACTACTGTGGTGCTGAGGTCAGCGGTGGTAAACGTGGGGAAAGCCATTCTCTTTCTCACCATTAACACACTTTGTAGATAATTATGTAATTTTCCCCAGTATCCCTGGGGATTCGCTTCAGCTGTCCAATCTCATGAGTGATCTTTGACAATAGAAAATTGTGGGTAATTTCTGTTTGTTTGGGTGCCATTTCTATAGAAATAGGAGTAATTTTTAATAAATGGAGAAAGTTGTGCTTGGCATTTTGATCAATAAACAACCTTGGTTTTTTTCTTCTTTTTTTTTTGAAGTGCTCACAATAGAGATCTGAAGCAGCAACAAGCGAAGAACCATCTCAGAGTTCTTTCGTGGCTGGTCTTGCAGGTGTGATGGCATTCCCAGTCTAAGCACAGCCAGCAGCAGACCACAAGGACACATTTGTCTGCGTGATCCCAAATGAGGCTATGGGGCTCCCTAGCAAAAGAGTGGAGGCACCAATGTGATTTGGAGACAAACATCCACCTTGCCCATCCACTCCCATCAACACAGAAGACCCACAATAACCTTGCATGGCCTCTTACACAGCTGCTTGGCTTTCCTGCAGGGTTAGTAGCCATGCCTGTAAACCTGCAAGTGACCTTCTTTTCCAGCTACTAAACAATAAATGGATTGTTGTGCCTCTTCAACCACCATGTTTATTAAGACCATGCCACACACCAGGCAGAAAACCTTAGATCAGGGCAGTTTTCAATATGGTGAACTATGTCCAAGGGAGAGTCTTCACGCATTTTTTCGATGCACTATGGGGTAGTTAGCTTTAATTGTCAACTTGACACAACCTAGAATCAACTGGAAAAAAAGCCTCAGTGAAGGACTGTCTGTATTTAGTTGGCCTTTGCGGGGGGGGGGGGGGGGGGGGGGGGTTGTCTTAAGTAGATTAACTGATGTGGAAAGACCCAGACCACTGAAGGAAGTGGCCTTCCCTAGGCAGGGGGTTCTGGGCTGCATAAGGATGGAGAAACCAAGCTGAGGACAAACAGCAGGGGAGCATGCGTGCATTCACTCCTTGGCTGTGGAAGTGATGTGATGGGCTGTTTGAAGTTCCTGCCTTGACTCCTGTCAGTGGAGGACTGTGACTGGAATTATGAGCTGAAATAAAACTCTTGCTCTCTAAGTTGCTTTTTGTTGAGGTCACAGCAACAGACAGGAAATTAGGACTCATGGAAACTTGGAGTGGGAACGTCAACAGCCTGACCAGGGGCCTGGTGTCAATCTGAGCTCCTCCAGAAACAGAACCGAGGCAAGGATTGCAGTGCAAGCCTTTGCTGTGGAGTGAGTCCCTGGAGGCTCCAGCAGGGTGGTGGAGAAGGGAGATTCCCAAGAAGGAAGGCGGTCAGCCGAGAATGTGGGTATGCCAGGCTACATCTCTCGCTTAGAGAGCTGCCTCTATGTGCTGTGTAAAGGGAGTAGGATGCAGGAAAGGGCCAGGAGGATGTTTCAGAAGCTTACAAGAAATGATAGGTGTGTGAGCCAGGCAGGGCAGCAGTCTGGAGAAAGGAGGTTGGTTAGGAGGGGAAATTCCAGGTGTCATGGCAGTGCCCCCCCCCCAGAGCCTAGACTTTCAAATATTGAAAGTCCAACACTCTTTGTGGAGATGAGAGTAAAGCCAGCCAGTTTGATCATCAGTTTGGCTATGAGGCCAGGAACCTCTGGAAGACTCAGACATAATTGTCCTCTCTCAGGACCCTCTATAAGAGAGAGGTGGTTTGCAGCCACGGGCCCCAAGACAAAACTGAAAGTCTCTACTCTCACTGTTCCTTGGGCAGCAGCATCATCAGCCTGCACTCACAGTCTTTCCCATCAACTCCAGACATTCAAATAAAGATCTGCTGGGTATCCCTGGGATGCTTCATCATCAGGGAGCACTCACCTCTCCATCAAGGCAGGGAGTGCTCCACCACCATTGGCTTTAAACTGTTACCAAGGTCTGTATAGACACAGCTGGTGGAGACTCCAGTGTCACTGGATTCCTGGGAATGGGACTCTGACCGACAGAGCAGTTTGAATTCAACCACACTTAGGGATACCTTTTGTATAAACAACACACACATATCTGGGCATAGTCAAAGAGCCTCTGCAGGCTGAAGGGAAAATACCAGAAAGCAGCAAGAAGCTGCTGATTTTCAATATTTTCAAATAACATCTTGACGTATTCCCTAAGAATGCCACACACATATTCATTGTATTTTGGTCATATCCACCCCATCATCTCCAACTCCCCCTGGCCCTCCAATCCATCTCTCTCCCAACCTCACTCCCTCTTTATCTTTGTATGATTTATAATCACCGACTCCAGCTAGTGCTGCCCACTAAGTTTCTTCCGTCACTTCCTCTCTCACAGCCATGAGAACGGCACTGACATAGAGAGCCGCCTTGTCCAAGCCAAGTCTATGCACATGTCTCTCCATAGGGCAAGAAATTGCCTCAATGTGAGTACTCAGTGTCTGTCACCACATTATCTGGTGTCAGATGAAGAAGAGACTGTTTAACTGTTTTTTCTGTCCCTGAGCACATGAAGAAGCACAGGGATGCTTGGGGGAGAGGAATGGTGAGTCACGCCGCAGTTCCAGCACAATTCTGATGAATCCAACAGCAAGAAGGGGCACTGGTGGCTTCGTAGTCTCGGTCCCCACGGCCTCTGCTTGATATAAACTTGTCCTTCATGCCTGAGCCATTCAGACAGTGTGTCCCAAACTGAGGGACAGGTCCTAGTGAAATCAGCTGAATCATGTCCCCTTGGCAGGAAGTCACTCATAGAGAGCCCACCACCAAGGTTTAATGCTGAGCAATTCAGCCTTCTTCCAACACAGTAGTTCATGCCCCAGAATTCCAGGGTCAAAATACATGAGCCATGACATTTGTCCTCTTGGACACTAAATGATCTGTTTCCCTCTACCAGGACTGACAGGAGCCTGTACCACATATGGCTGAGTCAGGCAGCCTGATGCTGGGGTCCCAGGTGGGGTATCTGGGATGTCCATCCAGAGATACCCCTCAGGGTTTTACTTTGACCTGCTCTGACCTCTGTGCCATCAGCAGCACACACCACAAAGAGAAAACCACCGGTGTTTGGAGTGATGGAGGTTGTGTTTGGAGGTTGTTTTTTCGTTCTTTTCACTTAGAAGTCAATGGCGCCATTCCTAACCTATTCTTGAGATTTGCATCACCAGAAAAGCCTGTATTGACTTGGAAGGCAATGCCACACTCATCCCGTAGGGAGTGTCGTAAAAGCAGGCAGTGAGGAGTCTTCCAGAAAGCCTTTCCTTGTGCAACCTCATCCCGCCACCAGGAGCAAGACGTCTTCACAAGACTGGCAGCGCTTGTCTGAGCAGGCTGTTCAGGCCATGCTGCTCAGGCTCTGAGATCAGAGGCAGCTCTGTCACTCTGGCTTGTGAACCTTCAGAGGGAGGCAAACTCTCTGCTGGGATTTCTGTTTGAAGTATCGATAGTTCTGGTTAGCTGGGGCTGAGGAATTAGCTGCAATTAACAAGATACCGGAACTACTACAGTAAAATGTTTGCTCTGTTATCCGATGCTGGTCAGCTGGAGCTGAAAAGGGAGTGGTGATTAAGAAGAGACCAGCTTTGTTGAGGTGAAGTCTTCTGGAACGTGTTTCCTGAGAGTCAGAACCCAGAAGCTGTGTTCCTGACATGGCCAAGGTTGGACCTTGTGCTGGCAGTTGAACTTGGTAATGTGTAAGAGTCACCTAGCCAGCCAGAGCCTAGAAAATTAGCTATGCGTGCTGCAGAGGGCAGACCTGGAGAAGTGACCTAAGTCCTGTGACCCAAATCCTGTGACCCAAGTGTGACCCAAGTCCCATGACCCAAGTCCAGTGACCCAAGTCCCTTGAAGGAGCCCAGAAGACCATGAGTGAATCCCAGACAACTGGACACTGAGTTATTTACACTGTTGGTGTTTGGTTTTGCTTGGTTCAAATTATGACTGTGACCTAGTTCTTCTCTCTTGAAGAAATTATTTGACTTAATTTTGATTTTTACAGGAACCCACAGCTGAAAAACTTTGAACTTTATGGATTTTTAAAGAAATTGGATATTTTAAAGAGGGTGAATTTTTAATGTGTTTGAATTTGTAAGGGCTGTGGAACTTTTAAAGTTATTTATGTTTTACATTGTGATATTAATATCAATGTTTTATCCTGGGGATAAATGAGAAAGGAAAGGTTCTGATTAAAAAGTAATGTGTTTGAGTGACAAGCTGACAAGAGGTCAACTGTCCCAGCTAGCTTTGCATCAACTTGACATCAGCTAGAGTCATTCATGAGAGGGGAGCCTCAACTGAGAAAACTCCTCCATAAGATCCAGTTGTAAGGCATTTCTTAATTAGTAACCAATGGAGGAGTACCCAGTCTGTTGTGGCGGTACCATCTCTGGGCTGGTGGTCCTGGGTTCTATAATAAAGCAGATGGAGCAAACCAGTAAGCAGCACCCTTCCATGGCCTCTGCATCAGTTTCTGCCTCCAGATTCCTGCCCTGTTTGAATTCCTGTCCTGACTTTCTTCAGAACTGTTACCTGGAAGTGTAAGTTGAAATAAATCCTTTTCTCCCCAGGTTGTTTTGATCATGGTGTTTCATCATGGCAATAGTAACCCTAACTTGGACAAAATCCCACGAGGATAAACTCAGAATGGCTGGTGTGACAAACAGTGTCATCTCCCCCAAGGTCTCCAATAAGAGGCCCCCTGCCTCTCCTTTAGGACCTTGCACTGAGAAGATCCAGCTCTGACCTTCAGGCACTGAGGTATGGTGATATTGTATTTGTGCTGAAATGTGATTTTATTTGTATGTTAATAAAGTTGCCTGGGGATCAGAGCTAAGAGCAAACCATTAAGCAGAAGTCTGGTAGTGGTAGTACACGCCCTTAATCCGATCACATGGCAGGCAAAGTCTCTGTGTGTTCAAGGCCACAGCCAGCATGGTGACACACACCTTTAATCCCAGTACCAACCATAGAGAACTAGAGGTCTGTGTTCCTTGGCTGAATGAAAAGAAGCAAGCTGAGCAGCAGCATTCATCTCCCCCTGCTTCCTAACTGGGGACACCATGTGACCAGCTGTCTCTTGTTCCTACCACCATAATCTTCCAGATGTGATGGACTGTACACTCCAGCTGTGAGTCAAAATAAACTCCTTCTCCCTCCCTCTCTCCCTCCCTCCATCCCTCTTTCTTCTTTCCTCAAGTTGCTTTTTCTCAGGCATTCCTGGTACCAAATACCAGGAATGAAAAAAATCACTAATTCACTTAAGGAACACCTGGGGTAGGTCTGCAAATGACTGTGTGACGCAGACTCTGCCACAGCCCCCTCATGTCGCTTTGGTCTTTCACTGTTAAGGCGTCATTGACTCAAAATGAGTGCATCTGTTTTTTCATGTCTCCTGATCTCAAAAGTGTAGATTTTGTTGACCTGATTTCCATTCCATCTCTTCTGGCCAAAACTACTTTCTTCAGTTCCCAACTCCCCACAGCCTGCATCTCCTTGTGGTATGGGAAGACACAGATCCTAGGTCCTTTGGATTCTTAGAAGTCTGTGAAAACCATCACACCTGCCCATTCTCCCACCAAAAATATTCCCTTGTTATACCAAACTGGGGAAATAAATGGAAACCAGAAAAGAAGTGGGCTTGAGGAAAACATTTTCAAATCTTTATTACTATAATTGAACACATTTCCACGACTCTGGTTTAAGAGACTCATTTATTCCCTTTTTCTTAAGCATTTCGGTTCTTCTTAATGGAGCCACTGCCTCACAGAAAATCAGGTTCTCCTTGGATTAATATCTTCGAAAATTAAGTTGATTTATAACCAATTTTCTCCTCGTTTAAACAGCGACCTGCAAGGGTTTCCCAGGGGAACCAACAGGATCTGGGAAATGATGTGTGGTTGAGACCGCTCAGTGAAGCAGTCCTCACAAACATGGGCATATGGCAGCCTTGCTTACAGACCAAGATAATGTGTTTCCTTGTTTTACATTTCTGCCCTCATTTTGGAGGTACGGCACTTTGCTGGGGATGAGGGAACACTAATTGGATAATTACCGAACGACCCCATCTGATTTCTCACTTTCAAAAGGTTATTCCAAACAAAGGGGGCATGAGGAGAGTACTCAGAAACACTATCTGGTAACCCAGCATTTGAACATAAAAGAGAGTTGAAAGGCAGATGCCCTGCATGGGTAGATGGTACCAGCCCTGGAACAAACAGGCCACTAAACAAATGCCCAGTATGGGATACCTCTGTCAGACCCCATAGAACCTAGAACATTCAGGCACTTGGCATTACTCTTGGCTGCCCGTGTGTAGCTTGAGTTTTCCTGCCTGGCCCACAGTCAGGACAAATCTCTGTCACCCGCCAGTCCCACAGCCTCTCAGACCCAACCAAGTAAACACAGAGACTTATATTGGTTACAAACTGTATGGCCGTGGCAGGCTTCTTGCTAACTGTTCTTACAGCTTCAATTAATCCATTTCCATTAATCTATACCTTGCCACATGGCTCGTGGCTTACCAGCATCTTCACATGCTGTTTCTCATCGTGGCGGCTGGCAGTGTCTCTCTCACTCAGCCTCCCACTTCCCAGCTTTATTCTCCACCTTGTCCCGCCTACACTTCCTGCCTAGCCAATGGCCAATCAGTGTTTTATTTATTGACTAATCAGCAACACATTTGCCATACAGAACATCCCACAGCACTTCCCCCCCGCTTTTTTTTTTTTTCAAAAAGGAAGGTTTTAACCTTAACAAAGTAAAATTACATACAATTTGGGAATTTGGGCGTAGCTTCTTTTACTACTTCCTGCTGGAGGGGGGCACTGTATCTTATGGGGACACAAAGAAAATTTTAGGATTATGGAATAGTCCATGAGGCTGTATCGTCTGAGTCAGTTGCCTTCAAACCATTCTGGATGTTGGATCATCTGGGCCATGGTGTCATCGGAGACCTTTCAGGGGGTCTTGGCTGGTCAAACCTGATGTATCTTAATCTGGAACAAATCCATAGCCTCTGGCTTTCTGTGGGAACAAAAGCAGAGTCTCCTTTCCAAAGCAACTTATCCTTATATCCAAATTTTGAAGTCAAGGTACCTTTAAATTATACATTTTGGCATAACTCAACAGCTTTTACAATCAAATGTTTTTCTGCAGTTAAAAATCCCAAAGACAACACAATCCAGATTCTCTGTGTAATATTCATCTTCAAGTGACTTATTTTTTATATTAATTTTACTGTCTCTTTAAAGACTTTATTTTTTAAAACTATGTATTTGTTTCTATAACTGTATATATCACCTTTTTTGTCTCTTTCAAGCCTACGTATATTTTACACACATTGTAAACTATTACATCTGAATCTGTCTTATTGTGAATCTATTGCCTTAAACTGCAGCAGCTGTGGCTGCTGGCTCTGCCCACCTCAGTTTCCCAACATGGTGGTGGTAGTTTACCATCAGCTCTGGGAGCTAACGTGGGTCTATGCTTTTATCCAAGCAGCGAGTAGCCCAGAAACCTCTTTTTTTGTTTTGTACTAGCAAAGGTAAATCCACCATGCAGTTTAATGTGCCACTTGCAGAGGCCTCATTCCCACCATACTGCAGGTCGAGCACGCACAGTAGGAACCCGCCAGTAGCTCAAACCAACAGCTGCCGCTCATTTGAGAGAGACAATTAGGAAGCTGTTTTTAGCTCCGTTTTAGAATCTTTTTTCTCAGTTTTTAGGTGGAAACTCTTGCCACCACGTTGGACGCCATTTGTAGATGTAACCAACCTTCTTATTAAATAAGAAACACAGAACCAATGCAAAGAAGAAAGCCAAGAGGTCAGAGCTAAGAGCTAAAACCTTACCCTTCCTCCTGTGGTGGTCCTACCTCTCCGAACCAGAGCTACCCCTGTGTTAAAGTCTTTATATAGCGTTCCTGTTCTGCCTTCTCATTGGTTGTAAACCCAACCACATGACTGCCTCCTCACGGCCTGTCTGTATAGGCCTCCAGGTTTTCCATGATTGGTATTGATTAAAGGCATGTGTATCCAATAATGGCTGTATCCCTGAACACACAGAGACTTACCCAGCTCTGCCTACCAAGTGCTGGGATTACAAGAGTACGCTACCACTGCCCTGCTTTCCTATGGCTTGCTAATAGCTCTGACCCCCAGGCAACTTTATTTATTAACATACAAATAACATTTTAATACAAATAAAATATCACCATACCCGTGGGAACTATTTGATAAGTCTCTGAAGACACCACACTCTTCAGATGCAAGATGTAGAAAACCCGAATTGGGGCTACAGTGGAAGCTTCCTCCGAACCGGCTAACCCTTATAGTGCCGGATGGTGCTACAGAGGCTGCCCAGATGGGTGGATGCAAGTAAAATCTTCATGGTCTTCCCCAGCTGTAAACTCTATATACTATAATACCAGCCTGCTGGCATGATGTGTCCATTGGTGCATAAGGACAGAATGTTATAAGGAACTAACCACTCCCTGACTGGATTTAAGTCCACTCCACAAGAAGAACTCTACACTTAGCACAGTGATCTCAGTCCAAACCCCATGGCTAAAGTAGCCTCAAACCCTGGGCGGACATAATACCGCTGTGTAGATGAATTGCCATAGCATCAAATCACCTCTGAAATTTCTGTGTTTTTACCCACAGTCTAGGGCTCTTCTCCACGTTAGTCAGAGATGCCTCTCTCTGCAGTGAACAGAGGTGAATACAGAGACCCACAGCTTCACGCAATGCTGTGGAAAAGGATGGCTGTGGGCTCAGCCCTAATCAAGACATGTATGCTGCCCAGTCCAGGCTCGGGAAACATTGTGGAAGAGGGGTCAGAAAGAATATACAGGCCCAAGATCGGGAGAAGGGCTTCGAAACGTCGTCTTGCAAGCGGGACATGGCCATGGGCAGTCATGAGCATGCAGCAGCTGTGTCCACTGGCTGTAGGCCCACCCATGCAAGTCAGACCCACCTGACAATCAGCTATGAAGAGAGAAGGCACTCACAGGGCCCAATCACTTACTGCTAAGTTATTGGCAGCTAAGAGATTCTGGGAGAGATGGAGGCACAGTATCCAGTTGTTCGCCCACTGATGAGCCCACCAGGCTCTGACAGTCAGTTCCAAACCCAGGGTCACACAGATGGCCCCAGTTAAACTATGTGGGACCCTAAACAAAGCCAAAGCAGAAAATACAGGAGAGATTTCTAAGAAAGGTGGCTGTGGGGAGAGGAAAGGATGAGGAGGGAAGCACCCAGAAGGCACGTACTTGTACAAAATTGTCAGATCTTTCTGTATAAAAGATCAAAATTTTTTAATAAAATATGTATATTTTTTAATTTGCCAGTTAATAAAAACAATAACTGTTTTTCTCTCTGATCAGGCCTCCATAGATGCTGGGCACTGTGGGCATGGATCAGGATCTTTGGACTACTGCAAATTCTCCTTTGAATGAATGGGTACCAGATGCCCATCAGCCTGCTCCCAGAGCTCTGCAGGGACAGAATACAGCATTGTTTCTGCAGAGGAAGCAAGGTGTTTCATCACATTAAGAGTATTCAGGCCGGGCGGTGGTGGCGCACGCCTTTAATCCCAGCACTCGGGAGGGCAGAGCCAGGCGGATCTCTGTGAGTTCGAGGCCAGCCTGGGCTACCAAGTGAGTTCCAGGAAAAGGCGCAAAGCTACACAGAGAAACCCTGTCTCGAAAAACCAAAAAAAAAAAAAAGAGTACTCAGGTCCAACATGTGGATGGTGTGCACACACAAGTCTGTGGTGGGGACAGAAAGCAGGCAGGTGGCTGCCCTCAACAGTGACCCCTACAGCCATCTCGTGCTTGGTGTTTATGGTGAGGAAACCAAGAACCCAGGACTACCTTAAGCATCACAGCAGCTAGCGGGACACTCACAGGACCATTTTGGGTTTTGTTTTCAGGGGAATTTTTGGTTTTCAGCACTGGGGATTAGATTGAGGGCACCGTACATGCTAGACCAGCATTCTACCACTGAGCCATCTCTCCAGCCCTCTTTTTGATTTTTATTTTGAGACAGGGTCTCACTGTAAGTGGCAGGCAGCATTTACTTACCAAACCAGGGTCTCTTGATGTGATTGGTGGCAATTAAAACCAAGCCAGGTTGGAGGGATCTGAGCAAAATTGAGACTGAGACAAGTTTATTTCAATCAACCAGACTTTTTATAGACTTATCAAAGCAGATTACAATGGCGGTTGCCATGATAGAAGGACAGTTGCACACTGGACAGGGTATGCAAGATGAATGTCTGAAACCAATTGTTTAGCCAAATGTTTGGCGGACTTCTAAGGAACACAGAGAAATACAGGTGGCCTGAATGTTTCACTGTCTGGGGGAGTGCCTCAGTTTCTCAGGAACTAAAAGGTGCACAGTGTCTCTGAAGCTTTAAACCTCAGAAACCCATGATGCATGCCTCTTAAGGCAGCTAGATCAGGCCAACTCCCTGATTCCTGGCATCTCACTAAATTGTCAGGTCTGATGTTAAACTCATTCTGCAGCCCAGGCTGGTCTTGAACTTGTGATTGTCCTGCTGCTGCTTCCCAGTTGCCAGGAATAGAAGTATATTCTCTCTGACTCAATTCAACAGTAGTTCTAAAACTCACCATGTGACCCAGGCTAGCCTACAACTCCTGATGTGCCTGCCTCATCCTCTTCAGTAGCTGGGGACTGGCCTACACTACCAGGCCAGTCTATAAGAACATTTTTTTTAATCCTATACCCAGCTGAATCTATATGTCACCTAATCACTGTGTTACTATCTGCCCTTTTCCCTGGCTTAAGTCTCTTCAGGAAGATGATTTTCTCTGCTATTGTTCACATGCTATCACAACCCTCCTCCCCAGTAGAGTTCAATAAATATTTACATTTGCATAATGCATGCATGCATGCATACATAGATGACTCTAGGCTCTGAGAACTTTTCCCTGGAATGTTTGGCTCTCTATTCTACCCTTAGATCTTAGATTGTACTGGTCTTCAGCTAGCAAGTCTTTCCTTGTAGGGTGGTTCTGCAGGCAACTGCCTGGGCACCTAACTACCAGGGTCTCCTCAGGGCAAAGACTCTCCATCCTAGAGAAGCACTGGCTGAGTGTGGTTTGGCCCAAGAGCAGCCTGGAGCCAGACAGCCCGGCCATCCAGTATCGATGAGTGCCTTGAAAGGACAACCCTATTGGCCCTGGCTCCCCTGGGGCTCCCTCTCCGCCTCAGCTCAGTAATCAAAAGAAAAGTAGACTTTGGAAGTCATTTTGATCCGTTGGATTTTGTTTCTCCGATACTCAAATTCCAGAGTCCTGGTCTTAGAGTTCATTTTAATGATCACAGGGGTAATTAAAAATTAATACTAGGAGCCATAATTTACAGCATGCTTTCAATTGGCCAGGGAGTTCCCTAAGGACTCAGACACTGCACAAAACTTGAATCATAGCTCATGAACCAGCTCTCATTTTTATTCTATTTTTCAAAGGAAGGAAACAAGTGCTTTCAGAACTTAAGAAGGCTGTGTCTTTCTCCCCAAATGTGGTCCCAAAATGGCTTTTCCTGGGCTCTAGGAGGCAGGCTTCTCAAGGTTGCCAGCACTGCACTTCCAACAAGAACTTCCTGCAGCACAGTCCTGCAGGGTTGGAGAAGTGAGAAGAGATCCTGCCGGAGGCCCCTAGCGAACTCTGTGACAGCAGACCCAAGAACCAAGCAGCAGAACCCTGGCTAAGGAGCAAGCCACATGCTCACACATGCCAAATAGACATGCTTCCAGGAGGTACAGGGTTGTGCTCTGACCCACCCTGAGTGCTCTCGGAGTCCTGGGCTCCTTTCTTTCCTCCTCTCCTGCTCAGCTCTTCAGGTTTGACCACCTGATATGTCTATGGTCTGGGAACCCACAAATGTGACAGAATGATCACCTGGCAAGACCTCTCTGAGTGAATTCAAGGCCTGGCTCCAATGCTGAGTGATCCTAAAGAAATGACTGATGGTCTCTGAGCCTCTACTTTCCCCCACTGACATCCTTTAGCTGACAACTAGACCCTGTGGGGATGGTAGGTGGGCAGTCAAAGGAACACAGGGCTCTCCGGGAATATGACTGAGTATTGAAAAGCAGTGACACACAGGGAAGCTTGTGGGTCCTGCTCACACCCTGGGATCTTGCCCTTGTTCATGGTGTCACAAGGTGAGTGCTGACTTCACTGGCTTTCCCCTGGACTCCCCAGGGCATCAATATCTCCCAATGCACATAAAATGACCTGGAGAGGTCTCACCCAGCTCTTCATGACGAACAACTCAGCAAGCTCATTCTGGGACATGCTGCCTAGGGTCTGTCCCTACAATCACCCCCATGGCTATAGAAATCAAGGTGCCAGTACAAGTTCTGTGTGGCAACCTCAGATTCCCAGAGTAGATGTTCTCCCAGCAAAGTCCACGCCAAGCTCTCAATGTAAATCCACAGTAGAGAAGCACATACATGTCTTCCCATACAGGCATGCACAGCTACAAAAATTGGTAAAATAATTTGAAAGTTATGTATTTTTAAGTTTTTAAGACCTTTTTCCAAGACAGTGTGCTAACTTGTAATTTTATGTAATTTGATATTTACAAAGCTATATTTAATAACAAGCTCCTTCAATTGCTGAAATGTCAAATTTGGCTCCTGTGACTGTGTCTGTAAGAACCCTGCCCAGACTGAGTTCTTTCTCACCTTCCCTGACTCGGCTTCCGGCCACTGACCTTGACTCTTCCCACTGCAGCCCAGCTGTGGCTACAGGGAGGAACTACTCCAGCTGCCTCAGTCTCCCTGCTTGGCTCCTCTGCCTCTGGTGTCCTGAGCTTGGGCAGCTGTATCCTACGTGTTCTTCTCAGAAATACTTCCTATCTGTTATGATCTGATAGCAAACAGGAAAAATTGGATGAAAACCCTACAGTAGGCTTGGAAGCCAGGCAAAGAGAATCCTTGCTGCACCCCAGCCCTTCCTGCGAGAGCTCACATGCCGCATCTGTGGGCACATTGAAAACAGGGGCCTATAAGCTGTCCAAATCCATGCAAAGAGCTTTGGCTGGGTTCTTGTCACTGAATACATTCCTTATAATAAGCCAGGCATGGTGGTACATATCTGTTGACTGTGCTAGTTAATTACTGTACTGCAACAAATTATCACAAACATAGCTACATGAAAAAGCAAAAACCCATTCTTTTCTATGTTGGGAGGCTGGAGGCCAACATTGGGTATTATTCTTCAGGAGCTGTCTACTTTCTGAGACGGTCTCTCGTGGAACCTGAGTTCACTGCCGGATCCCCCAGTGTTGAGTGACAAGTGTACCACCATGCTTGGCTTTTTTACACGTGCTCTGGGGCTCAAACTCTGGTCCTCATGTTTGCTGGTAAGAACTTGACTGAGCCAACTCCCCAGCTCCCAAGATTCATTCTCTTACTGCTTTGGAGGTTGGAAGCCCCAAATCTAGGTGGCAGTAGAGCTGTTTTCTCGTGGGGGCTCTAGAAGAGGCTGCCCTCACCCCTGCTAACCATGCCCCTGGCTTGGCACCTCCTCCATCTTCAAAGCCAGCCAGGCAACATCTTCAAGGCTCTCTCTCTGACCCTGATCTCCCTTCTTGCCCCTCCGAAGGCCCTTCCATTTAAATTGGCCCCATCAGCCTGATCCATACCTATCTCGGAGTCCCTGCTGTCAGGTGGGTGACTCACACGGCCATGGCTCTTAAGGGTGAGGACGTGGACATCTCTGAGAGCTGTCACTCTTTTCACCACCTTGACCAGAGGATGTTTGGACTAGTTAACTGAAACCCGTGTCTGGGCATGTTCAGACGCTCGCCCTGTGACAGGAGAACCCATACTTTCCCTTTCCCAAACGCCACAATGATTACAACAAAGAAATGACTCAGTGTTTGTTTGGGCCACATGGGAAGTGAAAGGAAACATCTTTAAATGGATTTGTTTTTGTCTTTTCAGATGTCAGAGAACACATTTGGTTTAGACTTTCTCTGTCATCCCAAAATTCCTTAGTGAAGTCACTTGGACCAAGGTCCGCCTTGGAGGAGGGTAGACTTGAGTTCACTCTGTAGTCTGTGTGTGTGTGTGTGTGTGTGTGTGTGTGTGTGTGTGTGTGTGTGTGTGTACGGCAATGCTGCTGATTCCCACAGCATCTTCCCCAGAGACAGTGTCATTGATCAAAGAGTGATCATTAGGAAAAAGCACCTTGTTTATCTTGTCTCCATGGAAACAGCCTGTCTAATGGTGACTTTGACTCTCTGAAATGGAAACCCTTTACACAAAGCATCATTAACTCCTCACAGTGTGATGTGCTGCCAGGAGAAGACCAGTAGGGCTTACAGCTGAAGGGTGATGGGAAGGAGGCACAAAGATGCAGGCATGGCCTATCTTCTGTCCCGTTCTGAGGGGGAAAAGGCAGGACCCTGGGGCCGATGGCCCTTCCTCTTGTCCCTCCAGCCAGGGGCCCCAATATTGTGAGATGATAGGAAAACAATCTGAAGCTCCAAGTCTGGAGTGTGCCATGTCAAACAGCTCCTTTGTTATAGAATCCATTGCCCCAACGGACACTTCCCTGGCCCAGTACATACCAGGGTATCTGTAAAAGTCCAGACATCAAGAAGAGATGAGGTCAGCACAGAATGTGAAGTTGTGCTCTGATTGGTCCCCAGGCCAGGGCAACCATGAGTCCAGGGTGCCCCATTTCCTGTTCTTCCCTTTCTGTGAACTCAGAGTCCCAAGGTCCGCCTTGCAGTAAGTAACCCCACTGAGGCCGCAAACCTGTAAAGGCTCAAGCAGCTAAGTCATGACCAGAAAGAAACAAAAATGAATCTGAGAACTAGATGGCAAGACCACCCACGGAATCCAGGGGCGAGCAAGTTGTACTACTTGCTTAGGTTTCTCTGGTACCTTCTGTCTGCTCCTATCCCCTCACTCTGTCTCTTGGTGCCTCTCTTCTGCCTCCCCTAAAGGTAGCTCCTTTGCTGTTCTCCTAGGATGCCATGTTTTCGAAAGAAGAGCCTTCAGGGTGCCCCCACTGCCCTCTGTTAGTCCAGTGTGATGGATGTGGTGGGCACAGCAGAGTTGGAGGCACAGGACACTATCTATGGAATGAGTGCCCCTCCCCCAACAACTGAGATGGAATTTTCCACCAGCCTAGCACAGGCCCCAACTCCACTGTGTCAACGGCCTTTGGGTTTTGTTTCTCCAAAGCTTGGTGTACCCTTGGGTGCCGGAGCCTAGGATGATGTCCACATGCTCCCCTTCAACCTTCACTAAGTACTTCTTTAGCAGAAGTGCACTGCTGAGTTTCTTCTGGTCTACTTTGCTCTGCCTCTGTGGCTGTATCTCCTGATGGGCCCTCAGGTACCTGCACAGAAGGGCCCTGAGGCTCAGTCTAACCTCTGGAAGTATAGACTAGGGGTCCTCCATGGCTTCATGTCCCTCTCCTTCAAGAGATACTGTCTTCAGCCATATATCAGCACCACATCAGCCAGGGGTAAGAGTGAAGAACTGAAGAGAATGTCCCCTTGCCTGTGGTGATGAGGACAGGGAAGGGCCAGCAAATCCTTTCTGCAGTCCCTGTCTGTCCCAGGCTCTGTGCAAGTGAGGACTTACTCCCTCTCCACTCTGGAAGACAGAAGTCTGCCATCTCAGCCTCTGTTGGACGAGCTCCTGCTGAGGTCTGAAGGACAGACCCACAGTCTCCTGTAGTTGCTAGTGGCTGCTGGTCTCTGGTGTCCCACAGCTGAGGGAGTGTCAGCTTCACCCTATCTCCCTGTGTGACAATCTACATATGACTTATCCCTTTATCATAGACACTGGTCATGAAAGACTGCAGCCCACCCCTGTGGCCTCACTGTACCTTGGTAGAGATCTCACCCTCACAGAAAGTCAAGTTTGATGTTGGGACAGCATGTGACTTTGGGAGCATGGAGAGAATCAGTTAGAACTGGCAACAGTCACCCTACAAAATTAACACAGAAACACTCTTCCCAACATACAACATACAGGTATGGAAAGTGAAATGGAAAGATGATCAATCACATGCCTGACGCCACAGGCCAGGAAAGGTGGAGGCAGATTTGAATTCACAGTGAATTCTTGCGTGCTTACCCTTCAGTAGTTATGGGCCCACTTCTTCACATCCAAAAACAAAAACAAAAACCAAAAAACCCTGAGCTATAAAGGTGCCTTCATTTCTGAGGTACAGTTGGTAGTATTTGTGTTCGTCCTAAGGGCGGGTGTGGAAGCCCAGAGGTCTGCTGGGTGCCAAGAAAGAAACAGGTTAAAGGGGCTTTCTGGAACTCCCTGAAGGACAGTGGTATTGAGGCTGAGTCTGAGCTTTAGAACTCAGGCTGGTTGAGGACAGGGATACTGACTACGAGCATTCCCAGGGGATGAGCCAGGATATAAATGTGCTTCTGAACGCATTCCCAGTAATGGAAAGGGATTAATTAGGATTTGTTGGTTGCAAGAAATAGAAAATGACTACCGCTGTGGTAAACCAGGGCAGAGAGGATCCACTATTGTAGCTAGAGTTTTCCTTCCTGACCCACAGTCAGGACAAATCTCTGTCACCCACCAGTCCCACAGCTGCTCAGACCCAACCAAGTAAACACAGAGAATTATATTGCTTACAAACTGTATGGCCGTGGCAGGCTTCTTGCTAACTGTTCTTATATCTTAAACTAATCCATTTCTATAAATCTATACCTTGCCACGTGGCTCGTGGCTTACCAGCATCTTCACATGGTGCTTGTCATGGTGGCGGCTGGCAGTGTCTCCTTCTGCCTTCCTGTTCTCTCAGTTCTCCTCTCTGTTAGTCCCACCTATACTTCCTGCCTGGCCACTGGCCAATCCGTGTTTTATTTATACAGCATGATATCCATAGCTTATCTTCTCCTGTAGAAACAAAAGCAAAACCTCGTCCCCAACGTAACACATATCCTAGTTTCCATTCTGAGGTCAGCACATCCTTAAAGTATATAGGCTTATTTAATTCTGTAGTTTTTTCTATTATCCAATGTCTCTCTGCACCTGTTGTTCCTTTCTCATTGGCATTGAAAAAATTCAAAGTTAATAGAGCATTATGCAGTCTATTTCTGGGGGTTTTGTTACCCCTTTCTGTTTATTTAGCATACCCTTTAGAGTTCTGTTTGATCTTTCTATAACTGCTTGACCTGTAGGATTATGTGGTATACCTGTAATATGCTTTATATTGTAATAAGCAAAAAACTGTTTCATTTTAACAGAGACATATGATGGAACATTGTCAGTTTTAATTTGTGCAGGTATACCCATGATGGCCATAACTTCTAGCAAATGAGTGATTATAGAATCAACTTTTTCAGAACTCAAAGCAGTTGCCCATTGAAATCCTGAATAAGTATCAATGGCATGGTGTACATATTTCAATTTTCCAAATTCTGCAAAGTGAAACACGTCCATCTGCCAGATTTCATTCCTCTGAGTACCCTTTGGGTTACATCCTGCTTGTAATGGCGTTTGATTGTAGAAGGAATGAGTAGGACATTTCTTTACTATTTCTTTGGCTTGTTGCCAGGTTATGGAAAAATCCTTTTTTAAACCTTTACTATTGACATGATGTTTGTAAGCAATATAAGTCTTTGTGTTAACTTGGTTGGATCTGAGCAGCTGTGGGACTGGCGGGTGTCAGAGATTTGTCCTGACTGTGGGCCAGGAAGGAAAACTCTAGCTACACATTATAAGGTTTCATCTCTTGAGAGACAAGATTGAAGGTGTGGGTGGGCTCAGGGACAGGTGAGGCTGGGAGAGATGCTGTCTTGGTTAGGTTTCTATTGCTGTGATAAAACACCATGATTAAGGCAAGTTGAGGGAGAAAGGGCTCATTTTACTTTATGACTTATAGATCCATCATCCAGGGAAGTCGGGGCAGGAAGTCAAGGCAGGAACCTGGAGGCAGGAACTGATGCAGAGGCTATGGAGGAGTGCTGTTTATTGGCTTGCTCCCCAGGGCCCTCCATTTGCTCTTCCAAATGAGCTTGTCTCAAGTTGGTATCAAACCAGCCAGCACAAATTCCTTAGACCGTACTGGACATCTCATACCACCTTCATACCTCCCACCCCTGTCCAATACAAGGTCACTCACTGTACACGGCTGTCCCTAGGCCTTTGGGATATCCCATTGCATTATAAATACACACCCATCAATATGTCCCAGAACCAGTATGCTGTTTTGTTGTTTTGTTTTTGTCAAATTGATACAAACTAGGATCATCAGGGAAGAGGAAACCTCAGTTGATAAAATGCTTCTATCAGATTGGCCTGAAGTGCATTTCCTTGGTTGATGATCAATGTGGGAGGGCCGAGCCCACTGTGGGTAGTGCTGCCACTGGGCAGGTGGTCCTGGGTTGTTTAAGAAAGCAGGCTGAGCCAGCCATGGAAAGCGAGCTGGTAAGCAGTTCTCCTCCATGACCTCTGCTTTGGCTCCTGCCTCCAAGTTCCCGCTTGAGCTCTGACCTTGGCTTCCCTCAGTGCTGGACTCTGAATGGGAACAGAGAAGCCAAACAACCCCATGACAAGGGGAGCTGCTTTCTGTCAAGTGTTCATCACAGCAGCAGGAAAGAACTTAAGACGCCCAGCTCAAATCCCTAGGACACAATTTGCCCCAGCTCATATTGAATCCATACTGTGTTCCAATCAGCTGTGGGCAACATGAGGGAATGTGGTACCAATACGGCAGGGGGCATCCTGCAGGGGTGTGTGTAGCACAAATCTTAAAAGGTCTTATTAATAAAATAAACCTGGAGCCAGGTATTGGGGTGAACACTGGAAGATCAGAGAAGCAGAACAAGCCACAGCTATCTCACCTCACCAATTCCTCAGCTGATCCTGTTTCCTCAGACTGGAAGCCTCTGGGTCCTCATCCAAATGGATCTCAGCTGAACTGCTTCTTGAAAGCCTGAAAGCTTAACCAGCCTAGTTCCTGGTCCTCATGCCTTATATACCTTTCTGCTTTCTGCCCTCACATCCTGGGATTAAAGGTGTGAGTCACCATGCCTGGCTGTTTCCAGTGTGACTTTAAACTCAGAGATCCAGATGGATCTCTGTCTCCCAAGTGATAGGATTAAAAGTGTGTGCCACCATTTTCTGGGCTCTATAACTAGTGGTTGTTCTGTTCTCTGACCCCAGATAAGTTTATTAGGGTGCACAAAATTTTGGGGAACATAATACCACCACAGGGGTGAGAGGAGAAAGAAGAGGCACCTAGACATAGAGTGAAGTCTCCACCAGCTGCCTTCCCTGCAGGAACCGGGTTGGAACAAAGGATTTAGGACAAGAAACACTGGAGACCAGACCTGGCTTAAGGACACACTGTGGGCAGGAGGGGAGCTCATCTCTGTACCCAGGCCCTCCAAGCTTTACAGTACATGGCACTTCCAGACTCTTCTAGGAACAGGGCCACCTGCCTCAGTACTTGTTTCTTAGCAACTAAACACCTGACTAATATTCAGTTTTTCCAATGGCTTTAAGAACTTCAAGATATTCATTCCAAACAAGACATTTAAATTGTTACTCTGGAAAGACATCTGAACCCTTTCATGGATTACAGGATGGAATACCGCATTTAACACATACCTGGGTGCTTCCCTGCCCTTCCCCCAAGGACTCCTGTGTACTAGTCAGACACATGGAGCTGCTCTCAACTACAGTGGGTCCTGAGACCCTACACCAGAAGTGCTGCAGGCAGGGCCAGGGGGTGAGGGTGAGGCTCAGGCCCATAGACTTGTGGAGTTTGAGGAGAACTGAACTTCTCTCAGTGTGTTTCTGTATCTGGAAACTGAGGGTTCAGGTCCAGAGAACATCAGTTCATACAGTGCAGAGAAGAAGGCGAGCATTTGGTGATCATCTGGAACCCAGGAGACAGTTGCCCAATACGTGAGAGAAAGGAGCCACATCACCTTGTGCCACATCCACACATGTTCCCACCACTTCTCAGCGCCTCAGGTAAGCCTTTGTACACAATTTGCATAAAAATCTTAAGGAGAAGGGAGCTAAGCTTGGGACTCAAAAAAACTAAGAACAATAAGCTATCCTATCTCCTGTTCTTAGCTTTGCTGGACTCTGGTCTCACGTCTAATTTAGAAATGGAGTCACTGCTTCTAAAGATGGGAAACAGAGCCTCAGAATGGCTGAGGAGCCTACCCAACGTTTCTGTCCCTATGAATGACCAGGCAGGCAGTACACATCAGGATTTTCCTAACCAGTAGACTCCAGGCTGCATCCAGACAAATCCCATACAAGACCCAAAGAAAGCAAAAGGAATTAATGGCAGAAAAAGAAAATAAATAATTAAAAAAAAAACAGTTGAGAGAATATAGAATGGATCAACTGATCCTAGATTCCTTCCGGGCTCACTCTGACTTCCGCAAGGTTAAATGTGCCAATGTCCCAGGCTCATGGCCAGGGGGACCTGCTGTGGGACCAGGGAGCTGCCACCTTGCTCCCCTTTCACCAGCTAACAGCACCACAGTCCCCCCTGGAGTGGGCCTCCACCAACATGTTCGGGGACCTCTACCAAGCCTGGAGGAGTTAATGAGCAAACGCTAAAACAGGAAAGCAAACGCTAGAACTGATCAATAAAAATCACAAGGATGTTTGCTTTTTAAAGACAAATAAAATGAACAAAATTTTACCAGGTAGGACAAAGAAAATGAAAACACGAGCTTAAAAAAAAAAAAGCAAGACATGCTTCAGTTAAAGGACCCCATTTACAACATAGGCCCTGAGCCATGAAACGTGTTTAGGTGACTACCCAGGTGCCCTTCGTTACCTTGGTGATGTTCACAGGTTGCCTGGGTTGAAGGGCAGGTCCCAGGACTATCTAGTGGAGGCTCTGCCTCCTGTTTATGTTGTTGATGATGTCATCTGCCTTCTGGACAGGACCTGGGGTGGGTGGTCACTGGGAGCCTAACGTGTGTCTCACTAGGAAAGGCTGGTGACACTCTGGGGTCACAGTGAATGGCACTGCTGAGAGCTTGGATCCTGGTGTGGCTTCTCTTTGCACTTTCTTTTCCTCCTTTGTGACATGCAGCAGTGTCTGTCACATCAGAGGAAGACCTCAAGTGAGCAGTACACACGTGCCAGCTCTGTCTGCAAAACCGTGTTTCCTTATCGCAGCAATGGTGTGGGGAGTGTGTCCGTGTTGCCCATCGGGACAGGTGAGGACACTGAGGCCTGGGTGGGTTTTTCTCCACAGTCCCACAGGAAGCAGCTCAAGAGCAGCCCTCGGTGGGAGCCAGGCTGCATGCACAGTCAGAAGCTCTGGCTGGCGATAACATGCCGAGTAGCAGACCTTTCAGCGCGGCCTGACGCTGAGCTGGCGCTTGCCTGACTAGAGTCCTCATCAGCCAGCCACGCTGGCATACAGTGTAATTGATATTCACAAGAAGCTCAGTGTGAATGAAACTTTAAAACACCATTAGTGTTAAGTGCATTGTAGTCTAACGCTTTGAAATTTGCTCATTGATGTGTCATAGATGATGTGGCAAGACCCGCTGAGGAAAATCTCTTAAACATTCAGGGCTGTCCTAGAGGCCTGCCTACCATTTTAAAGGAAGAGGTGTGTGTGTGACAGAGTAGGGTCCGTGCTTGCAGTGAGCACCTTACCCCCTATCCCACTTCCCAGAATCCACGCCTCCTGGCCAAATCCTGGAACATGGATGCACTGTCTCCCGAGTGATCCACATCACCTCTAGCTTCATCCCCCTCTCCATTCAGGCACCTAGAGTAGTGATCCCCGTCCCCCCACTCCAAGGTGTATGTTCAAGCCCTGACCTTATTTGGAAAAGAGTATGTTAGCATTTACCAAGAAAATCAGAAATGACTTAGATGAAGGAGAGGTTGACTAGGACTAAAACTTCAGAGGCCTCAACCTGCAGTCTCCATCTCCACCATGACGGGCTGACGGTGGGGTGAAACAGCATGGCAGGAGGAGCGTGTGCGGCAGGAGGAGCTTCCCCTGTGGCATCCAGGAAGCAGAGTGAGACAGGAGATGGCAAGAGCAAGACACTGTCCCAAATGACATGTCCTCATAGCTGCTTCCTCAACCAGGCCCAGCCCTCCCTATTCAGACTTTGAACTTGCTGATGGGTTAGCCCAGGGCTTCTTATACACTTCCTCCAGCGGTCCACCCTGGAGACACACCGGAGGCATAGCTTGCTAACCCCCAGGTGATCCTCAAACTGATCACAGTGACAGTCACAATTAGCCATCACACAGGGTCCCCTGCAGGGGCTTCATCATCAGAGTTGTATGTTACTGGTGTAAAGAAAATAGAAACTGAACTCTCCTGTGGATGGTAGAGGGCCTTCGGAAGGGGACCAGGGTTTAACGGGGTCTTCAAGGTGAAAGCCTGTCACTAGATCCTAGCAGCTTTATATGAAGAGGGAGACACCAAGAAAGATACCACAGGCTCTTCTTACATGACACTTCCTGCCACGTGGGGACTGCCACCAACAAGGCTTTTACCAGCCAGGTCCCTAGATTTCTGCATCTCCAGAATTTTAAGAAAAAAATTAACTTTACATTGTAACTTCACCTGCCTCACTATTTTATTGTAGTTATGAAAAGCAGAGAGATATAGATGGGGAATTTCTTTTCTAAAAGCCGAATGATATTACTTTATGCACACTCTCAGGTGCACACACAGAGACACTCTACAATTTCTTCTCTATTGGTCCATCTATTTTGCACACATAGGCTGCCTCTGTGTGTGGTGGGATTCTGTATGCTGTGAATATGTGTTGCTCTCAGTGGTTGATAAATAAAGCTGCTTTGGCCTATGGCAAGGCAGGACAGAGCCAGGCAGGAAATCCAAGCAGAGATACAGGAGAAGGGTGGAGTCTGGAAGGGGCCATCCAGCCACCCAAGGAGCAACATGCCAGCAGACTGATAATGCCACATGCGTGACAATACTTAATTAGAAATGGGTTAATTTAAATGTAAGAGCTATTTAGTAATAAGCTGGAGCCATCGACCAAGCATTTATAAGTAATATTAAACCTCTGAGTGATTATTTACAAGTGGCAGATGGGCAGGGTGGGACATAGAAAAGTCTCCGTTAACATCTGCATCTATCTACCATGCCAGAATACTGCGGTATTTAAATGTAGGTCACCAGTGTCTTTCCCAATGTTGATTTTACTCACCTTTAGTGTGTGCCTAAAGAGGGATGGCCAGGTCTTAGGTATTTCAGTTTTAAATTTTTTAAATTTAATTTTTAAAAGACCCTCCAGACTGTTTTCCATCATCACTGAACCAATTTGCACCCCCTACCCCAGCTGCACAGAAGACGCCCCCCGCTCCTCCATCCCACCAACACTTAGAATCTTTTGTGACTTTTTAGTGTCCATTCTAACAGGTGTGAGGCCACAGCTCATTATGTATCCAGATCTCTTGCCCATGTTTTTTTTTTAATCATGTTATTTGTTTCTCGGTGGAGAAAGCTACGTGTGTATTCTGGATGGTAAGCCCTGGTCAAGTGGATAACGGGCAAACACTTCATTCTACTCTGTTCTGTTTCTTCTCCTCATTCTACTGGTTCTTTCGGGCAGGCTCCAGGGAGCTTCAGACATTGTATCTGATGGGAGCTCAGAAGCTAGTGACCATTAGCATGCCTAAGTCTGGTCCTCCTGGAGCTGATACCTACCCAGCATCATGCTACTGCAAGAGTGCACTTGACTAGATCTTTCCTCCAGGTCTCATCAATGCTATGGGAGCAGAGGTATTAGTGTGTGGCTGCTGCTGGTGAGCTGCTCCTTTTAAAGTAACATGTATGAGAGCAAGGCCAACTTTCAGCCATACCCAACCCCCATCCCAGGACATCACTTCACGACCTTTGTACCCCTCCATGACCTTCAAAGCTTGCAGAAAATGTCAGCTGGGCTTCTAAATTAGCTCAGGTCAGGGAAAATAGCCACAAGTGAGTGTTCTCTACCCCTCTTGGCTGCCTTCTCTAAGGCCCCTGCTCCCCAGAAACCCAAGCCTGAGAGATAAATGCCCCGTCATTGAGAAAAGTAGAGGCAGACCCCAAGCCCAGTCTGACTAATTATCTTGGGAGCACATGTTGAAACCCTATCTGCATATTGAAAATATGGCAGGGCAGGAAGGAGGCCCGCTGACATTTCCCACCTCCACGGTGTTGTCTTCCAACGGTGTCATAAGACAGTCTCCTAATGAAGTAATAAAAACAGTGTGAAACTTCAAATCCAAGGACATCTTTAAAGGACACCAGCTCCCATTCCTGCAGTAATGTAAAAGAAGGGACTTAGAAATTAAAGACACACAGGGTCCCCACCACTGCCTGGGTGACATCACCCAGGCAGCTCCCGATGGCACTTTACTGCCTTGAGCATTGGCACACTCACCATCGAGAGTTACCTGGTAGCTCCTACTCACTTTAAATTTCCAAGTGAACATGTAGATAATAATAAAATCTGCTATGTGTGTGCTTCTAAATCCCCACGAAAGTTTGCATTTTTAATATTTAAAATATGTGTAATCATGACAATAGTTTAGTGCTAGATAAGGTCCAGCAGTGGTCAGTTTTAATTATCAACTTGACACAATCTTGAATCACAGAGTCCCATGTGGGGACTGTTGTGATTATTCTAATCGATGTGGAGAGACCTGCACACTTCGAGTGGCAGTGTTCTTGGAGCTTGGGGATCCTGGACTAGATATGGATGGAGAAAGTGAGCTGGGCAGTTGAGTGCATCAATCCATTGCTCTCTGCTCATGACTATGGGCATGATGTGATGGTTGCTTTAGGGTCCTGCTGCCTGAACTGGAGTTTCAAGCTCAGTATACACTTTCTCCCTGAAGTTGCTTCTGTTGGGTATTTCATCACTGTAAAGGAAAGGAAACTAAGATAGAGGACTGTACCTGTCCTCTGTGTTTGAGTAAAAAGGCAGAAGGCACTCTGAGGAACCGCTCTAAGGAATACAGGCCGTGGGGAAAGAATCGTTCGATTTCTAGCGATTATAACGTTGCCCTCTGGTTTCCCTTGAAGATGTAGACGTTGCCAGATTTGGGCTCTGGCTCTTCTGCCTGTGCACCTCTGCCCTTTGGAGGAGATGGCAGTTGTGCTGGGCCTCAGTCTCCATGCCAGGGCTCTCACCTCAGCCTCACTCCAGTTTCCCAATGTTCTGAGGAACACACCAGACATGTGGCTAACCAACCTAGACGTAAATGAACTCACTCTGGGAGGGAGGCATAGGTTTGGGGTGCTCCTTCCCCCACAGCAGTCCATGAGAGACACCGGGATACAGAAACGAACATGAGGGGAGAGCAGAGTGAAAGAGCAAGTAAAAGAGTGGACACTCTGGTGTCGGTTGCTGTCTGCTGCTGTGACAAAACCCATGACCAAAAGCGACCTGAGGAGGAGTTAGTTTGACTTACGGATTAGAGTTCGTTGTTGAGAGAAGACAAAATCGAAACTCAAAGCAGGAACCAGGAGTAGGCTGAGCATCTAAACCAGGTTTTGGGGGACACAAAGCCTGTTCTGTTCTCCGGCTGACAACAACCCTTCAGGATGTGTAAGAACCCCCTAGTTTTAAAGGAAGGGTAATGGGAATCCACCAGGGAATGAGTGATGGCTTGGAATGGCCCCTGAAGGACAAGTGTGGAGCAGGGACAGTTCAGAGCCATCCTGGTTGGGATGCTGGAAGGCCAAAGGATGCTGCAGACAGCTGAGCTAAAGGAAAGATCACGCAAACTTAGGTGGAGTCCTCACTATGCTGGGCCCTTTGCACATGCTCCTATTAGATTTGATTTTAAGGAAAATCCAATGAAGTAAGCATGTGATTCTGATTGTGTCATATTTGAATATCAGTGCTTCCAGAATTACAAATCAGCACTTTCTCCTCCATTCTGAGGATCAAACTTTTGAATTGAGAGAAGTTGGAAAGGGCATGGGTACATTTAGGCAAATATGTGATATGGTCCAAACTCAAACTTGTGAAAGATATTTCTACTTTAGGTTCAATACACCTCCCCCCAAAGCTCTCATGTTGCAATTTATTTGACATGGTAAGAAATCCAACAAAAAACATTATGATGCAGCATGAATCTTAAAAGTTCTCGCCGGATCCTCAGCTGGTCTTGTCTCTTCAGACTGGAGGCCTCTGAGTCCTCATCCAGAATGGGTCTCAGTTGAATTGTTGCCCAAAAGCCTGAATGCTTAACCAGCTAAAAGCTTAACCAGCCAAATGCTTCTCGTTTCTGGTCCTCACGCCTTATATACCTTTCTGCTTTCTACTACCACTCCCTGGGATTAAAGGCTCGCTTTCTGGGATTAAAGGCATGATGAGTCACCATGCCTGTCTGTATCCTTGAACACATGGATTTCTGCCTCTGGAATGCTAGGATTAAAGGTGTGTGCGATCACTGCCTATCTTAAGTACCTAGTGGCTTTTCTGTTCTCTGACCCCAGATAAGTTTATTAAGGTACACAATATTTTGGGGAACACAATACCACCACATTATTCAAGTAGGATTCAGAAGCATGGCCGGGGGGGGGGGGGGCATTTAGCTTCAGATGACGGAAGGAGAATGGGATACAACTTTATAAGAGGAGAAACCTGGGCACACATTCATGATCAAACCATGGGAGTCCCTCCACCAAGTCAGATATAGCAAGAAGTCCTTTACAGAAGCCAAGCAGACACCAGCACTATGGTCTTGAACTTCCAGCCCCCAGAACCTCTACCGTTTAAAGTCGACCCCCTGAGTCTGCAGTGTTCAGCTATAACAGAAAGCAGACTAGCCTCCAATCATTTTGGAATATCTTCAAAGACCACTTAAGCCAGTCCCCACACGTAGAATTGTAACAGATTTTATTAGCTTTTAATAGAAACGTATTTTAACACATAGACAACTCACCCAATTGATAAATTTGCAAATTGATTTCAGTAAATTATATCAGTTTCAGGGATTTGATTCTGAAGCAGTATATTTATTGATGGACTGATTTACAAGTTACTGCTGCCAATCAACCCACTGGACCCCAAGCTAATCTCCCTCCCCCATGCCCAGTCTTCCTCTCTAGACCTTAGCTTCTCTGTCCTCTGCTATGTGTGTCAGTTTCCACTGCACATGTTGAGTGCACTGGCTGGTTTTGTGTGTCAACTTGACACAAGTTAGAGTTATTAGAGAGGAAGGAGCCTCAGTTGAGGAAATGCCTCCCTGAGATCCAGCTGCAAGGCATTTTCCCAATTAACAATCAGTGATGGAGGGCCCAGCCCATGGTGGGTGGTGCCATTCCCAGGCTGGTGGTCCTGGGTTCTGTAAGAAAGCAGGCTGAGCAAGCCGGGGGAAGCAAGCCAGTAAGCAGCACCCTCTGTTGCCTCTGCATCAGCTCCTGCCTCCAGGTTCCTGCCCTGCCTGAGTTCCTGTCCTGACTTCCTTTGATGATGAAGAGCAATGTGGAAGTGTAAGCCAAATAAATCCTTTCCTCCCCAACGTGCTTTTTGGTCACAGGGTTTTTGTCACAGCAATAGAAACCCTAAACAAGACAGTGAGCCTCATTCCATTGTCTGAAGCAATGTGCAGGATGACCATGGCAACACCTCTACTAAGAACTGTCCCCAAGACTCAGGTGTACAAGGATGCTTTCACAACCTTGACCCAGCCTCTTCTCCTGGGTTACTCAAAATGCATGGCATGCCTGTTCTGTTCTACCCTCAGATGTCACTTTGCATCCCGTGCTGTGCCACCGTGAGTCGATATGTGTCTGGAAACAGATGTTCTCCACCAGATTTCCCCTCCCAGCCACCTCCCCTACAGATGTGTTTTGGGGCTCCATTAATCAAGTTCCACTCTTGGAATGTCATGGACAAATGCCCTCATGGAGAGGGCGATACAGACCATTAGCCTGCAGGCCCCTGGGGCTTCTTCTCTCCTAAGAGCCTGTGTGTACACTAATATTGGAAAGTGTGGTTATCTGGATTCTGGGCTTCAGGGTTAGGGTTAGGGTTAGGGTTAGGGTTAGGGTTAGGGTTAGGGTTAGGGTTAGGGTTAGGGTTAGGGTTAGGGTTAGGGTTTAGGGTTAGGGTTAGGGTTAGGGTTAGGGTTAGGGTTAGGGTTAGGGTTAGGGTTAGGGTTAGGCTCTGTTCAAAAGTAATAAATGTGTCTCACAAAAAACATGCAGGTATGAGGGTCCAGGCAGAGAGCCCCCACCGTAAATATCATTTGGGGTCAGTGTGATGTCACCAGCCACCAAACAGATGCACCACACAGCACCAGAAATTAATCATAGCTGTTGGCATTTAATCAACAGCTGCTTTGGGACATGCCTCAGAACAAACATGGACCAGGACCAAGTCTTTCTGAAAGGAGACCACAGGTTAGGAAGTGGCTTGCTTTTGTCTTCGAAAGCAAAGAGAAAACAGACTGGGGTGTAATTGTTAATCAGATTCCTCCCAAAGCCAGTGCCTGCAGAACGGCCCTAAGCTACATCGCATGAGAGTAGATGCATAGGACTGCACAAATCAGTGTCTAGTGCCTGAGGACGTATATCTAGGGTGGCTTGATTTACCATGTGACCAACAATCTCACCTTGCTGGGACTGGGTTCTTTGCATGTGAAATGTTCATATCCTCCCCTCCCTGTCCTGTAAGCACTGGCAGGTGTCTTTTGAGATCATGGACACGATCACCCTTGAAATCAGGAGCTTCCCCAGTTCAGAAAGCATCTGTCCAACATTTTCCCACATCCCCCAAAGCAGAAACTGAAGCATCTTCCTGGGGAGATCCAGAGACTTCCAATACAGTTCAGGTAGATCTACATTTCAACGGTGTGGAACCCAAGATGGTACTCCCATCATTCTCCGCCAAACTTCCGTAGTAACAGAAAGAGATGGCTCCAAAAGGGAGAAAGAGACAGGAACCTAACTCCACTGTTTTAGCCCTTGATCTATGTTGCCAAGGAACTTCGAAGCAGCAGACACAGAAGTTAAGGCCATGACAAATACTCTTTGTGGCTTAGTGACTGAGGGTAAGGTTGGGGGGGGGGGGGGGGCTCTGTCACCAAGAAGGCTCTGCTGACACTCTGGGCATCATGGTGCCTCAGTGTACACTGATAGGGCCTTACTTCAACCTGCAGAGTCTAGATGAAGCTCACTCCTTCCCTTTGAGGTTGAGCAGGCTTGACCTTCATATTCTTTATATTGCTGACTCTGTCTGCTACAACTTCAGACATCCCCAGCCTTGGGCTACAAATGACCCCCGAGGAACTTCTCTAGCTGACTGTCTCATGCCAGATCCCTCACAACCTGGGAACCTCCTCCAAAAGACTGGATGTGAGTGGGGACAGCTGCACCCTCTGGCTGCAGGATGTGCAGTCAGCTGCAGAAAGACATGGTGGGCTCACTAAGGTAACCCTGTCTGGAAGCGTTTCTGCTTTAGATGTGAGCTTTCAATACATCAACCTTCCATCCCTGCAGGGAACAATGAGGTTACCTCAGGAGAAAAGAAACCTACACCTTTAAAACTCACAGGTAGATTTTTAAACTATAATACTACTAAGCTTAATTCTAGATTGAATAGGCCAAACAGAAAAACGCCACCCAGCATTTCTTAGAGACTAAAACATCGATGTTTCTAAATGACAAAGCAAAATGGGAAATCCTGAGATCTGCTTTAAAATAGTTCTAGGAGCCAGAGAGATGGCTCCATGGATAAAGAAAGCACTTGTTATAGCAGCTTGAGGGCCAAGGTTTGGACTCCTGGGACCTACACTAAAAGCCAGGCAGGCCTGGCATGCTGCCTGTAACCCCAGAACTCAGAAGGCAGAGGTAAGAGAGTCTTCAGGGCAAGCTGGCTAGCTAGACTAGAGACCCTTCTCGGTAAACAGACTAAGAAGATGCCTAACCTCTGACCTACACACCTACACATGTGCTTGTGCATCCATATGCGTGTGAACTACAAACATACGTACACACAGAGACACAAGCCTACCACACACAAACACATGAAAAATAATAGTAAAGCCCAGCAGAGTCAGGCTCATGATGCCTGGGTTGGAGGGAGACCTGCTGTGACTTGGCTACTCTAGAGTCTTGCCATGAATATAGGTCTCTTGTTAGCATTCTTTGTGTTTGTGTGTATGCTGGGAGTGCTTGCTAAATTCTTATTCAGAATGAGTATCTTATTCTTAGCTTTTTGTGTGTTTGTAAAAGTGTTAGAGAACAGTAATATGTATAATTACTGAGATGGGAACAGTAACAGGAATCCTCAGTCATCACTGAGAAGGAGGCTCAAGTGGAAGGAGATGGTGCTGACAGGACACTGAGCAGGCTCCAGGGCAATGCTCCAGGATGCTGACCATAAGCTAGTGTGCCCCACACTGACGGCAGCTTTCTCTCTCTGCACAGAGCTGACCCAGAACAAATCTGTGTGAACTCTGGAACATGAGTCCAAACCTGATGTCATTCAGCATCATGACTCAGGGCCTCTTCTAAGAATTCCACATCCAGTAAGGGGAGCACTCCTCCACTGCTTGTGGGAATGCCAACTTGTACAGCCACTCTGGAAATCAGTATGACCATTTCTCAGAATATTGGGAATCAATCTACCTTAAGACCCATTTATACCACTCTTGGGCATATAACCAAAGGACGCTCAAGTATACCACAAGGACACCTGCTCAACTATGTTCATAGCAGCTTTATTTGTAATAGCCTGAACCTGGAAACAACCTAGATGCCCCTCAACTGAAGAATGGATGAAGAAAATGTGGTACATTTACACAATGGAGTATTACTCAGCAGTTAAAAAAAATGACATCGTGAAATTTGCAGGCAAATGGATGGAACTAGGGGAAAAAAATCATGCTGAGTGAGGTAACCCAGACCCAGAAAGACAAACATGGTATGTAATCACTCATAAGTGGATATTAGAAGTAGAGCAAAGGATAACCAAGCTACAATCCACATCCCCAGAGAAGCTAGGTAACAAAGAGGACCCTAAGATGGACACATGGATTGCTCTGGGAGAGGAAAATAGATGGGATCTCCTGGATAAACTGGGGACAGAAGGAGTGGGTAGAGGGAGGGGATGGGGGATGGAAACAAGAGGGGTCAGGATAGTCAAGTTGGGGGAAGGATGGAGAGGGAGAGCAACAAAAGAGATATCTTGATAGAAGGGGCCATTGTGGGGTTGGGGAGAGGCCTGATGCCAGGGAAAATCCTAGGAATCCACAAGGATGACCCCAGCTAAGACTCCTAGCAATAGTGGAGAAGGTGTCTGAACTGGCCTTATCCTGTAATCAGGTTGGTGACTACCCTAATTGTCATCATAGAACCTACATCCAGTAACTGATGGAAGCAGATGCAGAGATCCACAGTCAAGCCCTGGGCCGAGCTCCAGGATTCCTGTTGGAGAGGGGGGGGTTATAGAAGCAAGAGGGGTCAAGATCATGAAGGGGGAGTCCACAGAGACAGCTGACCTGAGCTTGTGGGAGCTCACAGACTCTAGACTGACAGCTAGGGAGCCTGCATGGGACTGACCTAGGCCCTCTGCATGTGGGTGACAGATGTGTAGTTTGGTCTGTTTGTGGGCCCCCTGGCAGTGGGACCAGGATCTGTCCCTGACACATGAGCTGGCTTTCTGGAACCTGTTCCCTGTAGTGGGGTACCTAGCTCAACCTTGATTCAGGGGGGAGGAGCTTGGTCCTGCCTCAACTTAGGCCATTGGTTGTTGACTCCCATGGGAGGTCTTGCCCTTTCTGGGGAATGGTTGGGGGGGGAGGCAAGGGGGGAGGGAACAGAAGGAGAGGGGGGAAGCTGTGGTTGGTATGTAAGGTAAATGGGAAAAAAATTAACATAAAAAGAAGAATTCTACATACAAGGATGTGTTACAGTGGGTTTGGTGACATTAATGGTACATTTCTGAACAACAGTTATCTTGGTTACTTTTTTATTGTGGTGATTAAGACACCATGACCAAAACGACTTGTAAAAGAAAATGTTTAATTTGGAGCTCATGGTTCCAATGGATTCAAGTTTTTGACCATCGTGGCAGGGAGCATGATAGCAGGGAGGTAGCCATGGTGCTGGAGCAGTAGCTGAGAGTTGGAATCTCAGTCCACAAATATGCATGAGGCAGAGAGAGGAGAGAAATAACTGAGAATGGCCTGGGCTTTTGAAACTTCAAAACCTATCCCCAGTGACACACCTCCTCGACAAGACCGACCTCGCCTCCTAATTCTTCCCAAACAGTTCCACCAACTGTGGACCAAGTACTCAAATGTGTGAGCCTGTGAGGACCATTCTCATTCTAACTACCACAATAGGGTAATGCACTTTTTATCCCACATCCTGGGTACCATGCATCCTGCCTGCATCCTTGCACATTTGCATAAGGACAATGTAATGAAGATGCTCCTGGGCAGAGCATTCAGTCTCCACCATGAATGGGGTCTCTTTGATCTTCTTGTGTCTTAATTTTTATTCTTTTGATACATCAGTATCTCTCTCTCCCTCCCTCTTTCCTTTCCTCCCTTTCCTCTCTCTCTCTCCCTCACCCCCTCACTCCCTCCACCCTCCCCTCCCTCTCTCCCCTCCTTTCTGACTTAACTTGGGTTTTGAAATTTGGACCTTGGTGACCTGACTTCAGCCCCTCTTTGGACAGCAGTGTGAGGTGAAAACTTGCAGTTAACTGCTAAACCTATCAATTAGAATCAGCCTAGCAGTAGTTTCCTAAATTGCTCCACAGACGGTAATCACAAGCATAGCTGTTTATTTAAATTCTCTCCACCACACCCCACTTCTCTCCACCCAGTGAACCTAAAAGTGCGCATTTTTCCTGCATAGTACATCACACAGCTCTGTACTGGTGGAGGAGGCAAATGGCTATTGAGCTGATTCCTTGTGCCAACAAGGAGGTCACCAAAACCCCTGCACCACTCCTTTCTCTCCGAGATTTCTGCTGTGCCCAAGAGCCTTGCATGGGCACTGAGATTTCTGCTGTGCCCGAGAGCCTTGCATGGGCACTGAGATTTCTGCTGTGCCCGAGAGCCTTGCATGGGCACTTTTCAGGTTTTATTACTCAGCTCTGAAAAGAACCCAAGGCTTCTTTTGTTGCTCATGGGACATTCATGCCCAGTAATAGTGCTCTCTACAGAGTGATGGGCGTTGGGTCTCAAAATGAATTCTGTTACTAATGCAGCTGCCTTGTGTTGTCAAAGGTGTAGCATAGGGTTGCCGTGATGAAAAGGAATTACAAATGCAGTTTTCTCTCACTGATTTCTTTGAATCCAATTATAAAAAAATACTAGACCAGGACCACAAATTTCAGGGGCAAATTAATCAGCTGTCCTCATGGTACAAGAATGCAGCTGATAACTCAGAGTCTTGGAGGATGTTTCCCCACTGGGGCCTTGGCTAGGAGCTCTTGGGATTCTGGCCTGCTGCAGAGAGCTGGGGCACAGTCAGAGGCTCAGCTGCTGTGTCTGCCTTCTCTTCCTCCTCATTCCAGGTGAAGGAATCAGAAAGCAGGCTGAAGTGAGGATGAGGCGGGTGCAACTCCTCGATGAGGTCAGTCTCTAAACATCCACTGTAAGGAGAGGGGCTGTCAGCACACTCCACGCAGAAGGCCCAGCACTTACCTGCTCCTTCCGTCTCCCTGGGACACCATCACCATGAATGCCTGGGAAGTCTGAGAGCAGAAGGAGCTGCTGTCGGGCTGACAAAGCCAGGCTCTGTCGTGCTGAGGTTGCATGGGAGTCTGGGTAGAACTGCACCCAGTGCTCACTTTAAATAAAGGCATTTTCAAATATGAAGATGGGCATTTGATTCCTTGTAGCACTTTTTAAATTCTCAGAGTGTTCCACAGTAACGTGGGAAGGACAAGGCCGTTTGGTGCTGTAAACGACCCACCAGTGCAGTAACACAAGCCCTACCAAGGAAAGCACCGTCCACGGCTTGCCTACTCCTCTGAGCCAGCATCAGGAGACCTCTGGAAAGCCAGGACCCAGCCTCAGGTGCCATTGACCTGCTCCTGGTCACATGGCCAAAGCTCAGCCTGTGGTTGACAGCTTAAGACCCAGGGTCCCAATTGCACTTAACTTAAGAAGTTGCCTTTTAGCTTATAATTAAAATAAAATCAGGACAACAACACTAACCTGTGTACCCTGCGCAATGTGTGAGTGTGTACATGTATGCATAGAATGTGTGAGTGCATGAGTGCACTGCGTGTGTGTGTGTGTGTGTGTGTGTGTGTGTGTGTGTGTGTGTGTGTGTCCTACTGCTGTAATTAAACATCGTTACAAAGACAACCCAAGCAACGAAGGGCTCGTTTTAGCCCACACTTTCAGGTGCTGCCCATCATGATGGGGAAGTCACCACATCAGGGGCTTGAAGCAGCTGGTCACTTTGTGTCCTCAGTCAGGAGACAGTGAATGTCTGCTCTCCTGTTACACAGTCCAGGATCTCATCTCCCCTCAGTTCACACAGCTGACGCCAGAGGCTGCTCTCCAGGACTCTAGGAGTCTGTCAACTTGACAATTAGCATTAACCATCACAGCTGTCATTTGGGGTCCCTTTGGACCTGATTTGTAAGGACAGATAGTTCTACTCAGCTTTAACTCATTGATTATAAAATGCTTACTGAATATTTTTAAAAATTATTTCTCTTATTTTTTAATATTATAATACAATTACATCAATTTCCTCCTTCCTTTCCTCCCTTCAAATACTTGCATACACCCCCTCCTTGCTCTCTTTCGGATTCAAGGCCTTTTTTTAAGTTTATTGTTGCTCGTGTGTGTGTGTGTGTGTGTGTGTGTGTGTGTGTGTGTGTGTGTGTGTGTGTGTGTATACACATTTCTAAATACATAAGTACAATCTTCTCAGACTATATACTGTTACCGGTATGTGTATGTTTTCAGAGCTGACCATTTGGTCCTGGATAATCAGTTGGTGTGCTCCTCCCTAGGGAGACTCTTTCTCCCACTCTTCGCATTCCTGAGTTGCCTGTAGTTCTTTGCATACACATCTGTAAAGTCTCACCAAACATGACTGCCTGAACAGGAACTGAACACAGACAATAGACACGCACAAGGCCCAGGAGGTTTTTGTTTGTTTTGTTTTGGTTTTGGTTTTGGTTTGTTTTTGCAAAGCTAAACTCGCCTTGTGTGAAGATCTTGGGAGCAAAGTTCAAACATCCACAGTTAGTGAACTTTATTACATGCTCCTGGGAAAAACGTGAGAGAAGTTGGGGAAGAGGGTGGTGTTTGAAAGGAGGCTGAAGGGGCATGGCTGGGTGGGCTCACTGAGAGGGTAACATGGCAGTGGGTCTTAGGAGGAAGTTCCAGGCAGGGTAGGCAGTGGAGGAAGTCTTGGTGGACACAGGGGGTGCTGGTGTGTTGGGGTGCAGCCAGGAAGCCAGTGGGGGTCAAGAAGAGGAAGTGGGGTGGGGATGGTGGGAGGAGGCTGGGATCAGGGTGGGCAGGGCCTCCTGGCCACTGAGAGGACTACAGTTTCTTCTCTGTGCAGTGGAGCCGAGTGAGCTTGGGTCAGAGGACAGATGTGTCCTCCAGCCTCTGCTGGGACCAGAGGCTGAAATGGTCCTCACTGGAGTCACCTGCTGCTTCGCTACCAAATCAGCCTCATCTGAGGGTGCTGATATTTTTGTGGTTGTTTTTATAAACAGTCAAACTAGTTTTGCAGAGAATTATGCCAATTTATGCTGTCGCCATCAATTCCTGGTTATGACACACAATGACCCCAGTAATGCCTACACTACAATTTTTAAACATGTTAATTCCGTACATTTTTATTCCCTGTTACTCTATTCTGTGCTGGGGATGTGACATTTTATTTGTGGCTACCAACATTAGGGTAGTGTGAATTGCACCTTCACAACTCTCTGCCATTTGGTGGCCAGATTTAAGAAATAAAAATATCAGGAACCCAGTTAAATCGGGAAAATTAACAGCTCTTTTATATAAATATATTCTGTGTAGTATTGGCAACACATTAAAATCACTTCTTAGTTTTCTAAAAAATCAGATTTTACTGGCTTCCTGCGTGTTATGTGGCAGTCCTAACTTAAAGGAAGAATGAGGCTCAGATCCGGCCCGGACACTCAGCTAAACATTGTAATGTTCTTCTCCTTAGTTTATTACCCTTGTGGAGTGCTAAGTTACAGCCTTTCAAGGTGTGTATGTGTGTGTGTGTGTGTGTATCTATGCCCCCGTGTGTGTCCATGTGTGTGTCCGTGTATGTCAGTGTGTCTGTGTGTATTTGTGTGTGCATGTATGTATGTGTGTGTCTGTGTCTCTGTGTGTGTCTCTGTGTGTGTGTCTGTATGTATCTCTGTGTGTGTGTGTCTGTGTGTCTGTGTGTGTCACTGTGTGTTTCTGTGTCTGTGTGTGTGTGTATGTTTTTGTGTGTGTGTGTCTGTCTCTGTCTGTGTGTGTGTGCAAGTATACATGCACCTATGTGCACCCCGGTATAGAGGCCAGAGGTTAACTTTAGATGTCTTACTCACACACTTTCCAACTCATCGCCTGTTTGTTTTGAGACAGGGTCTCTTGCTGAACCTGGAGCTCAGTGATTCAGCTGACAGGGCTGAACAGAGCCCCAAAGCTCCCCCCGTGTCTGCCTCCAGAGCCTGGTATTTTGCTTTGTTTTGTTTGTGAGTTCCAGGGGTAGAATTCAGGTCCTCAGGTTTGCAGAGGAAACACTAGGCCAAGAGAGCCGTCTCCTACCCCGAGTGCGTCTCTTCACCTTCTGCTTCTTACTATTTCCTTGTCTAGAGCAGTGGTCCTCAACCTTCCTAACACTGCTACTCGTTAGTACAGTTCCTCTCCCTGTGGTGACCCCCAGCCATAAAATCATTTTGTTGCTACATCATAACTGTAATTTTGCTACTATTATGAATCGCAATATAAATATGTTTTCTGATGATCTTAGGCAACCCCAGTGAAGGCAACCCCAAAGGAGTCATGACTCACAGGTTGAGAACCACTGGTGTAGACATTGTAATTCGTGGTACCCAAGCCTTCCCCAAAACCCTTAGATTTGGGGTTCTTTGTTGTTTTATTTCAAACGGCACCAGACCACTTCTGATGGTGAGAGCTCAGTGCCGCCCCTGTGGACAGTTTCTGAATTGTACCTTCAGTTCCCCATGACAGGACTGCCCACTTCTGAGAGGTGTGGTCTGCTCCAAGCACTTAAATTGACTGAGGCCGTATCCCCTGAAAATCGACTCTCATCCTAGTCATCCAATTTCAAATACAGAAGTTGCCCAATGAAAGTTGGCGGCCATGGCTGCTGAGTGTCATGTTGCCTGTGTATGGAGCCACACTGTGAAGTGTCCTGGAAAGGGCATTTAGAAGTGGAAAACCTCCTCTTTCTAGCCCAGCTCAGCTGGAGAACTGGAAATTAAAGTTACACTTCATGAGCAAGAGAGGTTGCAGGACCCAAAGAACACAAACTTTATTTTATTTTTTGAAGACTTTAAAATGTTTTAGTTAATATTCATGCATGTATATAATAATGTGATTGGATCCAGTCAGTTCTCCCACTTCCTCCCTTCTAATTCCTTTCCCACCCCCACTTTTCCAACCTCATGATCTCTCTCTCTCTCCCTCTTCCCTCCCCCTCACACTGGGCCCACTTAATGCTGCCTGCATGTGCACGGGTGGAGGGCCATTTACTGGAGCACAGATGGCCCTCAAGGCCCAAATTGCTGAAGAAAACTGACTATCCTCTTCCCAGGAGCCAGCAATTGCCAGTAGCTCCTTAGATGGGGTGGGGACTGCATGAGCCCCTCCCCATCCAGGCTGGGATTTTGTGGCCTGAACTTGTGCAGGTCTTGTCCATACAGCCCCAGCCACTGTGATTTCCTGTGTGCAACTGTACTGTCAGGTTTACTGTTGACAACCACTATCACTGACTCCCAGCATCCATCCTTCTGTTCCCTCTCTATGACGGTCCTTGATCTTTGTGAGGAGTGGTATGATAGAGACATCAAATTTGGAGTTGAGCACTGCGTCTCTCTTACCTGTACACATTGATCTACGAGTCTCTGCATCTACTGCTAAAAGAAGCTTCTCTGATGACAGTTGTGAGATGCAGGAATGCATGAGTATAAAGATGAGGACTTAGGGGCCCATACTGTGTCTGCATAATAGGACCAGAGTCTCCCCTGGGGCCTATGATCGAACCAGCCACTGGTTTGGGAACCAATTAGCAGTGTCAGACATGAGGTGGAGGTGAACTTTAAAATGCTGCAGGTAATGGAGCCAGATTCCATCCCAAAGGCCTTCAGGCAGAAAGATGACTCTTCCCCAACTCAAGATATTCTGCTTAGTCACTGTATGTACACCATTACATCCAGGATGTCTTTCCAAGCCAATGTTCCCTAAAAGGATGGGACTTGCATGTGAAAGGGAATGAAAGAAGCCACATCACCCAGGAAACACTACCCACAGTTGGTTTATTTTGCATGGATCGGCAGGTTTAAAACCGTCTGGTGACACAGAACCGGAGGACCATTCTGAAGCCTGCCTGGGTGTTTTATTCATGTGGTTGACTACAGAAAATAAATCACCACCATACAAAAATATGTTCCCGTTCTCCATCTCCACTGAGAGCACACCAACAGAGAGTTGACCACTGGGAAAATCCTTTTTTATTAAATGAGGAGGCTGAGTCTGAGATCCACTTTCATAGCCAGAGGAAGTGTTGTCAGGGTTGACAGGGTGCGTGAGCAGGAGACGGGCCACACTTGGGTAGAACATCTGCTGGCTCAGACTTGGGTAAATTGGAAATGAGGTCCAGCCCTCTCATTTCAAGCATCCTGCTCACAGATCAGCTGCCTCCGTTACAGAAACAACACACGTATTGCTGAAAAGTGCATCCCACACAGGACAAAGGGATGGTTCAGTCTGGAAAATGTTGATCTTACAAACATGAAGATCCATGTGTGACCCCTAGAACCCATGTAAAAAGGGCCCTGCAGGGTGTGTGCTCCCCAGCACTGAGGAGGCAGAGATGAAGAATCCCCAGAGCTTTGACTCCAGCCAACCTAATTTAATCAGAAAGCCCCAGTCCCCAGTTAGAGATCCAGCCTCAAAGAATGAAGTGGCATGGGGGAGCTGAAGAGATGGCTCAGGGTTGACAGCATGTACTGCTCTTGGAGAAGACCTGAGTTTGATCCCCAGAACCCATGATGGGTGGCTCACAGCTCTCCGTAGTTCTAACCCCAGAGGATTTGACACCTCTATCTGGTCTCTTTGGGCACCTGCACTCAAGTGCATATACCCACACATACACACACACACACACACACACACACACACACACACACACACACACACACACACACACACAAATAAATAAATAAATAATAATAATAATAATGTAAACTAAATGCATTTTTAAAAGAAAACAAATACAGCTACTAATATTCATTCACAAATGTCCACAATGGTGATACCTAGGGAGACCAAATGGAACTTATACAGCTGTCCATCAGCAGATGTAGACTGGCATATTATTCTATGTGCACATTATGGCCTGAGGTGGGTGGGAAAGAATGATTCCCTGACACAGGCTACAAGGTGGGTTGGCTTTGGAAGCATCACACTTAGTGAAGAAGCCAGACACCCAAAGTCATGGCTCCACATATGCCTCCTTCCTATGAGTCTCCAGGATGGGAAGAGGATGAGAAGCTTCCACAGACTGAGGGGGTGAAGACAGAGGCGCACTGCTCAGTGCCTGTGGGGTCCTCTTTAGGGGTGACAAAATATTCCATAACTACACAGAGGTGGTTTACAGTGTTGTGATTGGACCAGCTGCCACTGTGCTGTTCACTTTAAATGGCTGATATGGAGAGAGGGGGAGAGAGAGAGAGAGAGAGAGAGAGAGAGAGAGAGAGAGAGAGAGAGAATACCTGTCTTTCTGCCCAGCAAAGACTGGAGATGGTGGCTGTGTAAGGGGCTGTCCTCCAGCCTCCAGAGCCTTGAGGACCAAATGTCTCTTGTTTGAGGCACCTACTCTAGGATACCCTTTAAACAGTTCAAACAGGCTAACGTAACCCCTGTTAAGCTAAACTTTTTGGAGTCAAGCATACCTTCACTCGTGACTAGGTGAACACACCACCTAAGTGCCCCCATTGCTGTCGCCAGGCTCATCAAAACCTGGGCAAATGCTGCTTACTGCTTGATTGACCGAGACCACAGACCATCGATAACAGGTCTGCACAGTGCGCTGCCCCTCGTCTCTGCCTTAAAGGGCTGTGTCCACCAAGAGCTGGCCTCCCTCCCTTCCCTTGTGTGTGAGTCTCCCCCTGTTCTCAGCCAGCCAACACACATGCCTTCCTGACCCAAGCATTCAGCAAGATAGAGGCAATCTCTGCCAGGCTCCACACTTAGAGGCTGTCACAAACGAAGTGACAAGATAGGTGAGGGTGCTGACCTTGGAAGAAAGAGAAGGGGCCATGTGGGGAAAGGACCAGGTCCAAGGTACAGCTGATGAAGTCCACACTGCGGCTGGGAGCAGGCTTTGGTTATCACATCCTGCCCGCATCAGAGCACTCAGCCTTGCAAGGGATGGAATCCATTGCCAGATCTTAGAGAAGACAGTAAGCAAGATGAGACTTAAGAGTGTGAAAATCTTCTTGAGGTGGGGGCTTGGAGGGAGATTTCCTGAGCCTGCTGTAAAAATGAATGTCAAACCAACTTTCTTATCTTGAAAATGTTGTAAAAATAACTCATTTAGAGTTGGGGGTGTGAATAGATAACAGTCATAATAGCTGTCATTCATTGAATGCTTAGGCATCAAGCCAAAGGTCTCAGGTACAAGATGTCATTTAATTTAATCCTGAAATGATCCACAAGTTAGACTTGATCACCTGCTTCTCAACTAGAAACAGGAAGTGTCAGAGTATCCAAGGCTCTGTTTGAATGCATCCAGCCATCAGGGCCAAGCTGGGTCTGAAATTAGGATTGTCTGCTGGGGCCATGGCCAGGACACTCCTCCTCACCTGATGCCCACCCCCACTCCAGAGCAGGCACAGGGTGTTTAACATTTCACAGACAAGGAACTGATGCTGAGAGAAGACAGCCATCTCCTGACCTGGGAGCCAAGGTTCTCTTAGCCATGCTACTTTTATAGATCAGAGGAGAAGATGCAGGGTTGGTACATGAAAGCACATGTTGCCAAGTCTGATGACCCAAGTTTCTTCCATGGATCCACATGGTGGCCAGAGACAGAACTGATTCCTGAAGTTGTCCTCCTGACCTACACACACACACATCACATGAGCCCTGGGGTATACGCCCATGCCCACCCCTACCCCCACACACTAATAAATAGGTAGATAAATAAACAAATAAAAATGCAAAGCAAAGATTTTTTGAAGAAAAGGAACATGCAGTTGGTATTTGTGGCATCATTACCTACCAACGTCTAAATGAAAGAAAATGTCTCACTTTCATGTTTTCTCACAAGCAAGACCTTGAGTGACTTAGAAAAGCACAAAATAATTTTAATTCCATGAGGGAAGATTGTGTCAGACACGTTCAGAGAGTTCAGGGTGGCAGGGCAGTCCTGCAGAGAAAGAGAGGGTAGAAAAGGAGGTGGCTGGGGCGGGGTGGGAGCAGGAAGCAGCCTCCTCCGACTTTCCCATCTAACTGCTGAATCACCCTGTTTAACCCCCGGGGGTGAAAATGAGAGTTCCCAGGACAGGAATGATGCTGGAAATGACCACACCCAAACAGACCAGTGGTTCTTCAAAGTGAGTACTTCCAGGCAGTGTCCCTAGAAACAAACTCCTTATTCTTGTGTTTAAATGATTGTATACAATTTCAGCCAACACCTCTACTTTCCAGAAAATGCAAAGCAATTTATTCAAGAGATGAATTTGAGCCATTGAATAAAACACATTCAAAATCATATTTGAATCTAAAAATTCAAGAAGAAATGAGATAGTGAATTGAGTTCTGTAATTCTGGGTCTGTGTGTGATTCCTGCCAGGAAGGTGACAGAGTACAGCCTGTGAAATCAGATCCCTGGGCACTAGTCTGTCCACACCAACCTCTGTCTCTCACAGTGGACGGAGGGAACGCCTGTGATCAGCAGACACAATTAGCAGTTACTTGGTCCCTCGCTCCCCTATGAGCATGTCTGTAGGTGACTGCAGAGGCCACCACTGGGTCACCATGAAAACGACACCCATGCTCCAGGAGAGACGATTCAGTCTGTAAAGCACCCTTTGCAAACACAAGGACCTGAGCTCAATCCACAGAATACATAAAATGCCTGGCATGGCGGTAAGCCCTAGATGGGGTAGTGGAGACAGGAGGATCCTGTGGATTGCTGGCCAGCCAGCCTACCTTACTTGGCGAGTTCTAAGCCAGTGAGAGATCCTGTCTCAAAAAACAATATTGCCTGAGGGGCAATATCAAGGCTGTCTGCTGGCCTCCATAGACACAGGCACATAGTGTGAGTGTACCCACATGTGCACACACACGGGCACACATACATGCAAGAAAACACCCCAGTCCCTGAGGTGTTTAAATGGGGCCTCCAGGATCCTCAAGTCTGATTGCTAACCCCAAAGCAGACCCTTTAGATTCCAAATAGTCCTCGTGTTTATTGCACCTTTTATTTCCGAGACACAGTCTAACATCAGCAAAAGCTAAAGATGAAAAAAGACAGGCAGATCTTTGAATCTACCTCGAGAACCTGGCTCACAAGAGCACGGATGCAACATTCCTCAATAACAAGATGGAGAAATCTTTTAGTAAACTCAAAGCCGTTTCGTATTAGACTCTAATTCAGCTCTATAGATTTGGGGAAAGCAGAAGGAGAAGATGGGGTCGCCTCTGTTTCATGTCTGGCCAGGAGGAGATGAACACCTGCAGGGAGGCACTGGCTTAGCGCACTCCTGATGCTATGACCAAATGCCAGGATGATCCAGGCACCAGCCAGGACAGGTCTGGTGAGGCCCAGCCTTTACTGCTTCCTCTATGGTCCTGTGCTTTAAAGGTGGGCCACGACCTGTGTCATGTAACTGAATGCCAGGGCTGTGGAGAGACTGTCAACAGTAAAAAAATCTCTGGATATGAACAACCAAGAATTAATTAGAAATAGAACTTTCAGGAATCTAAGGCTATGTCATGTGACTTTGGGGTGGCTTTGGTTCTGAAGACAGGACAAGCTGTGCATCTGTTGGCACACCACTCTAAGCCAGCAGACACTCCCTGCAAAGCAGAGCTCAGACTCCAGACTGTCGCTTATCATGAACAGCACATACCCGGTTTTCTGCTCCTATAGCAACATAGTCATTTAATTACAGAAAACGAAGACATTTAATATTTTATCCTCAGGAAGTAAGCACCAAGTCAGAGTATCATCTTGTTAGAATGTTTGAGTTTTAATATTTCTATTTGAGTTAATAACTTGAGTTTCATTTTAAAAAATCATTAAACAAATTTTGGCTTCGGATTAGGACAGAATTTCCAACAATCTCTGAAATGGCTCTAAATGTACTTCTGCCATTTTGTACTATGTACTTATGCAAAGCAGCATTCTCAGAATTGATGATTATAAAATCAAAATATCAATAAGTTCTAAAAAGAAGTGGATATACTCTATGTCCTGCAGGATCAAATATTCAGCCAAGATTTAATCTCTAGGTAAAAATAGAGAAACATACCCATCTCACCAGTATGCAAATTTGCTTTCATCTTTAATAAATGATAACCTCGTGTGTATGCTAAAGAGATGTTTTAAAATAAATGTCCTTATCATTTATTATCAGTAAATCTTCAATTTGTATACCCAGTTTATCTACCTGGAAGTTGTATGAAATTTCTCATATGAAAAGGGGTAGTGATTGGAAAGTTAAGCAGACTTTCTCAATTAGCTGTTGAGATGACTCAGCAGGTAAGATATCTGCTTCCCAGCCTGAGGACACCACCATCCCCAGGACATGGTAAAAGGGAAAATCAGCTCCTACAAGTTATCTTCTGCACTCCACATGTGCACTGAGGCATGCCACATATACAGGTGCACACATGCACACAAATAAATAAATACAGTAAGAACAATTTTTAACAAGAGAAGGCCAACTCTGGGGAGAGGAATGAATTTCCACACTGTACAAAAGCTGACAAGAAAGTATACATATCCTCCGTCCCTTTCCTAAGGTACTCCTCTAAAGCACTCTAGCTCACCAGCCCCCCCTCCCCCCTTTCTCTCTCTCTCTCTCTCTCTCTCTCTCTCTCTCTCTCTCTCTCTCTCTCTCTCGTGTGTGTGTGTGTGTGTGTGTGTGTGTGTGTGTGTGTGTGTGTGTGTGTGAGTGTGTGTTCCTGTGTATATGCATGTGGAGGCCAGAGGTCACTGTCAGTCATTTTCCTCATTTTCTGTCCACTTTAATTTTTGAGACATGGTCTCTGACTGAACATGGAGTTCCCTAACTATGCCAGACTGGTTCCAAGGAATCCTCCTGTGTCCACCTCCCCACCTCCCCAGGGTTGGGTTAAAGATTTATGCCTCTGCACACGGCCTTTCAGGGGTTGCTGAGGATTGAACTTAGGTCTTCATGATTGCAAGGCAAACGCTTTAATGACTGAGCCATCTGCCCGGCCCCTAAAGCACTCACTTTTAACACCAGTGAGGATACATTCAGGGCTCAGCAGGTCCAGAATCCTCATGAGTGGTCTCTGTTCTCTACCTGCTCTCAGCACCCCAGACCCGACAATTCCCTTGCTTCTAGGGTTTAAAGCTGTAAATCTGAAGCCAGTGCCCAGAAACTAAAACTGAGGACTGGCTCCAGCATGAGCTCATGGTCATGGACTCATTCCTATGTGTTCAATGTCATGGACATCATGTGTTTTGGCTGGTGTGTCCTTTCTCATCTCTGCAGGCTTTTGCTTCCATGACAGCATCTCCTACTGCTGTGTCTTTGGGACTCCCTGCCTCCTCCTTCTAGATTTATGATTACAAACTTGGTCCCACCTAGATGGTCCAGCACAATGCCATCATGACCACTAACAATTTCATCTGAGAAGTCCCATTTACACTGGAAGTTAAATATGTCCATGGGCTTTTGTTTAGGAGGGAGACTGGTGAGGAGCCTACTACTTCCACTTTCTGTGGCCACAGTCTGTCTTCTGCAAACTTTCCCTGTTTCTCCTAAGACCTGGTCCCATGATCTGCATTTGTGGTCAGTGCTGGAGTTTCTGCATCTCTATGAATTTACTTGCTCATCCTGCAAGTTGTAATTAGTTGCTAAGTTGTGACAGGTGTTCCTGGGAATCAGGCAAGACTTTAAAGGGCTTGACAATGCTCAAAGTATCCCCAGAAAACTTACATGGGCAGGAAGTCGGGGAGCAGGCTATTGGTGTTGCTGGCTCCTGTGGAGGGGAAGTGACCTGGGCCAGTTATGAGGGGAATGGATACAGGGGAAAGAGAAAGGTCGGGCTCTCCGAGAAAGAAGGCATTGCTGTGGGATGGTCTGTATGTCAAGTGTGTTGCTGATTGGTTAATAAATAAATCACTGATTGGCCAGTGGCCAGGCAGGAAGTATAAGCGGGACAAGGAGGAGAATAAAGCTGGGAAGTGGAAGGCTGAGGTGGCGAGAGACACTGCCAGCTGCCACGATGACAAGCAGCATGTGAAGACACCGGTAAGCCACGAGCCGCGTGGCAGGGTATAGATTTGTGGAAATGGATTAATTTAAGCTGTAAGAACAGTTAGCAAGAAGCCTGCCACGGCCATACAGTTTGTAACCAATATAAGTCTCTGTGTTTACTTGGTCGGGTCTGAGTGGCTGTGGGACTGGCAGGTGAGAGAGATTTGTCCTGACTGTGGGCAAGGCAGGAAAACTCTAGCTACAATGCATGGTGGAGATGGCATCAGAGGGGACATGGCTTGTGTGGAGAGCAATGTTCGCTGGATAGATTCTCTGACTTGGGCAGAGCTGGCTTCTGAAGTGTCTGCAGTCATAGGGGTTGTCTTACATTTAGAGAAGTGTCCTGGAAGGATTTTAGAGAATATTCTAGGATACAATAGACAGAGTAAGGACAGTATTAACGGCAAGATGGCCATGAAAGCCAGGGACCCTAGACTGGGTGGCATATGGGACAGAAAGGAAGCATGTGCTAGAGGGCCCAGGGCTCTGACTGTGGAGCCTTTGATCAGGGGTAAGATGCAGAGGACGGTCCATATAGCAGTGTCCAACAGTAGATTCAGCCGGATGCAAACCCCCAGCCCTGACCTGCCCATACACAAGCTGAGTGACCAGCAAGTGGGCACATCCAGATTGTGTGAGTGCCTATTGGTGGGGTTGAGGGATAGTTAGTGATTCCATGAATAAAATGCCAGGCCTGGGTGTTTTTATAGAAGATACCCAGGAAAAGGCAGCCATCATTGAGTGGGGAAGGATTGTGTGTGTTCCATCGTTCCAACTCACACACAAAAGGCAAGGGACTTCCTTTTCTATAACTCACATTATCTTGGCAACAAGCAAATATAGGAGAGATTCAATAATATCAGGTTTAGGAGTTAAGCCTAAAAGCCCAGACTGATGAATGTAAGGGATAAAAAGTTGCATCATGGAGCTGGGAGATGGCTCAGTTGGTAAAGTTTCTGCCATGTGCACATGAGGATCTCAAACACTCACATGAAACCAGGTACAGTGGTGAGAGTCTGTAAACCCAGCATTTGGGGGAGTTGGAGAAAGGTGGATTTCTAGAGTTCATTGGCCAACCAAACTAGCTTTATCCATTAGGTCCAGTTCAGTGAGAGACCTAGTCTCAAAAGTTAAGGTGGAATCTTTCAGCCGAAACTTGCCAGCTGACCCATCGGCATGAGCCAGGTGATCTGAGGTCAGAGGCAGGACATCTGGGTTCTGTATCCCTCATACAGGAACATGAAACAGAACACATTAAGGGCGCTCATTTGCCTGCTGTGGATTTCGCTGAGCAGCATGGCTATATTAAGTGCATGGTAAAAGATACGATGCATACCCGGGTGCTGGGGATACTGTGAATGTGTTGCTCTGATTGATTGATAAATAAAATGCTGATTGGCCAGTAGCCAAGCAGGAAGTATAGTATAGGCAGGATAAGGAGAGAGGAGAATTCTGGGAAGTAGAAGGCTGAGTCAGGAGATGCTGTCATCCACCGCCATGAAGAGCAGGATGTAAAGTGATGTAAAGTGCTGGTAAGCCACAAACCACATGGCAAGGTATAGATTTATAGAAATGGGTTTATTTAAGATACAAGAACTAGATATCAAGAAGCCTGAGCCACACTGCCATACAGTTTATAAGTAATATAAGTCTCTGTGTGTTTACTTGGGTTCAAGTGGGAGCTGAACAGAATCAGGAAAACTCCAGATACACCCTGGCCTGGTCATCATGACCCTGGCCACAAGGCTTCCTTGAGAGGTAGTCTTTCATGATCCCCATCTACTTAAGGAGCAGATGGAGCTGTTCATCATTGCAGAGGGAATCCACATCAGGCAATTTGTGTACTGCAGCAAGATGCCCACTCAGTATCAGTAATGTTTTGCCCATGGGTATCTTGCCTGAGTGTACAATGGTGTGTTATCTGGAAGAGAAACCTGGGAAGTATGTCAAGCTTGCACAAGATTCCAGAAACTATCTCTCAGTTACCTCCCACAACCCCAGAGACCCAGAAGACTCAAGCAAAGCTGCCTTCAAGACCCAAGGTCATTTTCTCAACTAACAGAGCTCTTGTTGGTGTAGTGGCCAGTGGGTGCAGAATTGACAAGCCTAACTTAAAGTCTGGTTGTGTGTTCCACAAGTACAAAGCAAACAGGACTTGTTGGACATGAGTACAGGGCATGGCCATGAATACTGTGGAGCATTCCTTTCAAGGTAGTAACCTCCAGCACATTAGCAAGCCCTCCAGTATTTGAAGAGATGCTCCTGTTGGGTGCAAAGTGGGTCTCATTGCATGCACACCACAAATATGTACATTCACACACACACACACACACACACACACACACACACACACACACACACAAAGTTTTATAAAGTTGTCAAAAGAAAACTACAAAACATTGCTGGTTGTTTTATTACTCTTTGCTCTTTGGGGAGGAGCCCAGGACCCAGCTCCCAAATAAATACACAGAGGCTTATTCTTACTTATAAATGCCCAGCCTTAGCTTGGCTTATTTCTAGTCAACTTTCCTTAACTTAAATTGTCCCCATCTACCTTTTGCCTCTGGGCTTTTTTTCTTCTCTAACTTCCGTGTATCTTACTTTCACTCTTACTCCGTGGCTGGCCAGCCCCTAGCGTCCTCCTCTTCTCCTTTTTGTGTTCCTTGATCTCTTTTCTCTCTTTTTCTCCCTTATTTATTCCCTCTGCCTGCCAGCCCCGCCTATCCTGTCTCCTGCCTTGCCATTGGCCATTCATTTCTTTATTAGACCAATCAGGTGTTTTGGACAGGCACAGTAACACAGCTTCACAGAGTTAAACAAATACAACGTAAAGGAATGTAACACATCTTTGCATCATTAAACAAATATTCCACAGCATAAACAAATGTAATACATCTTAAAATAACATTCTAGAATAAAACATAGTAACTCTTAGAAGAAATGTGACATAGCAAGAAAGGAAAGAATGTAACATTGATTAGATCCTGAGGATACTCCAGCAGGAAGGAAAAGCCTGCAGAGTCCCACTGAGGTCGGGTTGGGTCACATTCATATGTGAACAACAATAGATGTCAGTAAGAGATCTGGTTCAAAGCAGACCCCAATGCCTAGCTGCCCAGAGATGCCTCCTTGTACCTCCCTACAGATAAAGCTGTAACCACAGAACCAAGTCAAGAGGAGGAAAGTGATCCCAGACCTGAAGGCTAGGAGAGTATCCTATCCTGGTGCAGTCTGGGGAAAAAAATCACATTAATTTGTGCTTTAATTTTTAGTATTCAGAATATTAAAGTGAATTACCTAATAGCCAGAGAAGCTTGGTTTGCACTGGCATTATCTGTAAGTAATACATCGTGCACTGATGAACATTAATTGATGATGACCACTCTTCCCATGCACTGAAACCTCATGGAGAATTTAAATCCCAACAAATGGACCCTCATCCCCCATGTGCTGGGTCACATCAGCTTCTCCTAACATTACCAGGCTTTCCTTCCTGTTCTAACCAGGAATTGAGTCTGCTGAGCACTACAGCTGTAATGTGACGGAGCAGATGTGGGGTTGAAATCTACATCAATGCATGAGGTTATGTGGCCCCACTGGCTTCTGGCTTGGCTCAGAGTGTTCACCCAGGTAAGCCTGAGCCCTGACCCTTCCTCTAGCTGTCCCTCAGCCTCCCCACTCGAGAGAACTGTTCTCTAGTGTCACCCATACATTTCTCCTAGTATTGTAGTAGGTTTCTCCACCTTCCAACTCTGGCCTGAAGGGAGGCCAGGTGGATGCCCACATCTTCTCTACTCTCACATCCTGAAGCTGTGATGGGTGCCTCTCAGGTCCAGAATGGGAAATGATGCCACCTTTCACTCTCAGTCCACTGACTGTGGACCTCTTGGGCTTCACACAAAGCATGAGTTATGAAGCTATCCCTATGGAAGTCCAGCAGCTGCTGCATCCCTTCTCCTCCACCTCCCTTCCACCATCCAGCAAGGAGAGCTCTTGTCTGGTCTGGAAAAAGGAGGGAAACGAGTCTGGAACAAGACACTGTTGATTTAGCAATGACTATTCATCAACCCATAGCTTCTGTTCTTGGGGTCCAGAAGACTTTTGACAGCTGGAGGGCAATGCCATGCATTCCCAAAGCCTATCTTAAACCTCGCCAGTCTCTTTTTCTCTACATTTCTTCCCTAAGAAACCTGTTTCAAGACTCCTGTGTGAGAGTTGGGACAGGTGGGCAGAAATAAGGCACAACAAGGCATTCTAGTGAGCCCTATATTTACTCTGCTAGCCTTGGCAAGGCTGCTATGACAAACCACTACTGAATGGCAACGTCTAACAGTGGAGGTGTGTTTGGCTCACAGCCTGGAGGCTGGGAACTCCAAGGTCAAAGAGCCACATCTGAGGAGGGCTTATTTCTTACATCAGGGCATGGTAGAACCACAGGAGCATGAAGAAAAGAACCAGAGGGAGCCGAGCTCCTGTGTTAACGTACACTGTGAACTCCCACCTGTGGTGGTATTGTGTTTCCCAAAATATTGTGCACCCTAATAAGCTTATCTGGGGTCAGAGACGGAACAGCCACAATATTAAACATAGAGGTTAGGCAGTGGTAGCACACGCCTTTAATCCTAGCATTCCAGAGGCAGAAATCCATCTGTTCAAGGATACAGCCAAGCATGATAACTCATGCCTTTCATCCCAGAAAGTGAGCCTTTAATCCCAGGGAGTGGTGGTAGAAAGCAGAAAGGTATATAAGGTGTGAGGACCAGAAACTAGAAGCATTTGGCAGGTTAAGCATTTGGCTGGTTAAGCTTTCAGGCTTCTAGCAGCACAGTTCAGCTGAGAGTCATTTGGATATGAGGACACAGAGGCTTCTAGTCTGAGGAAACAAGATCAGCTGAGAAGTTGGCCAGGTGAGGTTAGCTGTGGCTTGTTCTGTCTCTCTGATCTTCCAGCTTCACCCCAATACCTGGCTCACAGGTTTGATTTTATTAATAAGAACTTTTAAGATTCATGCTACATCCACCAGCAAGACAGTGGCCCATGAAAAGGGGAGCACACCTGACCACATCACAAGGCCCCTCCATCAACACTATGGTACTGGGAATTGCGTTCTCAGCTCTCTTAGTTAGGGTTTTATTGTTATAATGAAGCATCACGACCAAAATCAAGTCGGAGAGGAGAAAGTTGATTTGGCTTCCACTTCCACATCGCTGTTCAGCACTGAAGAAAGTCAAGACAGGAACTCAAACAGGGTAGCATCCTAGAGGCAGGAGCTGATGCAAAGGCCATGGAGGAGTGCTGCTTACTGGCTTGCTCCTCATGGCTTGCTCAGCCTGCTTTCTTATAGAACCCAGGACCATCAGCCCAGGAATGGCACCACTCATAATGGGAGGGGCCCTCACATACAAACACTAATTTAGAAAATGTCCTACAGGCCCATATTATGGAGGCATCTTCTCAACTGAGGCTCCCTTCTCATTGATGGCTCTAGCTTGTGTCAAGTTGACATAAAACTAGCCAGTGCACCAGCATGTGAACTTTGAACCACATTCAAGCCACAGCAGCAGGGTGCACATGTGGGCACCCACTTTTTGCCACTCTCTCATCATCAGCTCCTAGCTGGGCAGTGCCCCAGCAACCAAGAAATATTGCATCTGTAGATCAGATGCTGTAGCCCGGTTGTTTTTGCCATGGACTGTCCGAACCGTCCAGAACAGTTTCTAAAACATGATGCTCAGACCCTTTCTCAGCGTTGTCTGCACCTGAACTCCCTGACTGTCCAAACACTCAATGAAGGATCCCATGCAACCAAACTGGGAGTCTCTGGTAGGGAAAGTACAATTTTCTGAAAATTAGCTCTTTTGCCTTTGAATGAATAAAAAAACAAAAACAAAAACACCTCAATTTCTGCAAATAACATACTATATTGCCAAAGCAGAGGGAAAAATAATAAGACTGTAAGTCAGAAAGTGTTTTGACTTTTGGCAATTTGTAAGGTTTAAAGAACTAGCCCATTTGTCAGAGATGAATGATGTGTTAATTTCCAGCCTGGTTGAGTTTCTGTAGAAGACTAACAGGTTGGTTCTAAATGTGTTCTTAGTGTGTATTGACGGGGTGTCTCAGGATAGGATAAAAGTAATATGAATTTCAAATGCAACAGAACATGGGAAAGGAGAGAAGTTAGGAAGGAGAGAATGAGTGGGAGAGAACTAGGCTAGGGATCCCCCACCCAACATCACCGTGTATGCTTCGTCGTCATCTGCATTGACGCATTTGTCCACACGCAAGCGCACCCATGGAGTGTGTGTGTGTACATACACAAGTGCACCCATGGAGTGTGTGTGTGTACATACACAAGTGCACCCATGGAGTGTGTGTGTGTACATACACAAGTGCACCCATGGAGTGTGTGTGTACATACATAAGTGCACCCATAGAGTGTGTGTATGTACATATGCAAGTGCACCCAGGGAATGTGTGTGTGTATATACGCAAGTGCACCCATGGACTGTGTGTGTGTGTGTACATACAAAAGTGCACTCATGGAGTGTGTGTGTGTGTGTGTGTGTGTGTGTGTGTGTGTGTACATACACAAGTGCCCACCACCACTCCAGCAAAAGACTCCCTTCCATGCCAAGGCTTCTGTCTTCAATGGACCTTGGGTATTATTTTTTCGTTGCTGTTTGTTTTTGTTTTTTTTTTTTTGTTTTTTTTTTTTTGGTTTTTCGAGACAGGGTTTCTCTGTGTAGCTTTGCGCCTTTCCTGGAACTCACTTGGTAGTCCAGGCTGGCCTCGAACTCACAGAGATCCACCTGGCTCTGCCTCCCGAGTGCTGGGATTAAAGGCGTGCGCCACCACCGCCCGGCCAAGCCAACTATAAGTTATGGGTAACGCAGGCAGAAAAGCCACTGTGGTAGGAAAAATAAATGTATCCCCCAAATGCCCATGACCCAATCTGGAGTCCTGTAAACTCGTTACCTTACAGTCATAGTTCTCAACCTATGTGTTGGGACCCTTTCATAAGCGTTGTGTATCAGATGTCCTGCATATCAGATATGTACAATTTGTAACAGTAGCAAAATTACACTTATGAGGTAGCAATGAAATAATTGTACAGTTGGGGGTCTCCACATGAGGAACTGAATTAAAGGGTCGCAGCGTTAGCAAGGTTGAGAACCACCACCCTACAAGGTGAGATGCACTTTGCAGACATGACTCAGTTAACGATTGTGAGATGGAAGGCTCTCTTGAGTAGTCGTAGACCCAGGACTTCATGCAGGCTAAGCATACATTCTACTGGCTAAGCTGCACCCCAGCCCTCCCCAGCCTTAAATGATCAACCTTGCAGTTACATGGCTTGGAGAGCCATTGTAGCCAGGGCTGCAGGCTGGTGGTGCAGGTAGGATGTGACATGCTCCTCATGACCTTTCCGGTATAGAAAAGCAGGGTTTGCACATGACCCTTTCCACATGGGTATCCATGTCTTTACACATGACTGTGTAAGCAGAGGTGGTTGAAGTTTCGATGTCCCCAACCCAATGAAAAGAGGTCAGATCAATAATGAAACTCGAGACCGGCAGAAGCCAGATATCCACATTCAGAGGCTGGAGGAGGGCAACTGCTCACACAGTCTCTTAGTTTCAAAAGCATGCCATTTGCTGTATCCACAAACACAATCCCTTGCTAGAGACAGCATGTGTATCTTCTTCCTTGGCCTCTCTACCCACTGCTAGTCTTGCTCCCTAGTTACCACAGGGCAAGTGTCACCTGGCCACACATGGGACCTCAGAATAGGAGGTTTTGTAATCGATTAAAAAACTCGACCTGAATTCGCATTTGACTTTTCCTTATGTTTAATTAAGTCTAATTAAACAATGCTGACATCTTCCTGGCACCTGTGGTGCAATTACGTTAAATATTTAATGCTTGTGAAGGATTAGGCTGCGCTCCTAATCTATAGCTGCAATCTGTTTCCTCTCTGGAGTGCTTTTAATTTAGTTCTGTCTTTGTAGAATGAGTTACGTTTCAGAGGAAATTGGTAAGGACTTGGGTACTGGACAAACAGATCTGCGCTCAAGGACTGGAGCGCTGAGATGCCACCGTGCCAATGTCACTGATACTTGGGTTCCTGTCCAGGTGTGTGTTCCCAGGGAGAACAGGAAGGGCAAAGGCATCAAGGATTGCCAGGAAAATTTACAAGTTCACACAACTTCACAGATGAAAAATGTCCCCCACAGTCTTAGGCACATGAACACTTGGTCCCCAGTTGGTGGTACTATTTAAGGAGGTTTAAGTGGTGCTGTCTTGCTAGAGGAAGTGTGTCATTGAAGGTGGGCTTTGAGATTAAAAGCCGTAAGCCAGTTACTTCCCCTTGGCTCTCTCTGCATCACGTTCTTGGTTGAGATATGAACTCATCACATTCTTGGTTGACATATGAACTCATCACATTCTTGGTTGAGATATGAACTCTCCACTTTGGCTCCTGCACCTGTGCCTAGCACCTGCTGCCAGGCTTCCCTACCATGATGGACCCTTACCACTCTGGACCCATAAGCCCAAATAAACTCTTTCTTCTATAAGTTGCTTTAGGTCATGGTGTTCTATCATAGCAACAGAAAACTAAGACACTTGGAAGTAGCTGGAACTTCTTTGCAGCTCTCCAGCCAGTTCTCCCAAAGGGCTGTCAACTGCATAATAATAACAGCAATAATTAACAGCAACAACAATGACAGCAAAAATAATAATAAAAATACATCTGTAGGTCTCTACTCCTCCCCCACTCCCACCTGTCCATGCTCCTACAGGGAAGCAAGGCCAGGTGACAGAGCTGAGCACCAGGTTGTAGACACTCATTCCAAAGAACAGGCCATGGTTGAGGATGTTGGCAGCATGTCTTGCTCCTCCTGTGGAGGACAATGTGGTGTTCATTGCTCGTATGGGCAGGAATGGTTTCTCACAGAAGAGACTCCAAGTGTTCTTCCCACAGGTAACAACTGGCACGAGACCCTGGAAACCTGAAGCTTTGCTTTGCTTCTCTAACAGCATTTTAAGTGAATTCAGTAAAAAAGATGTGTTCAGGTGGTGTTAGACCTGTCAGACCCTGTCATAATCTGTTTAAATTTATTTATTTTATGTGTATGAGTGTTGCCTGAATGTATATATGTGTACCATGTACATATAGTGCCCAAAGTTGTCAGAAGGGGCCATCAGATCCCCTGAAGCAGGAGTTATGAGCCGCCATGTGGGTGCTGGGAACCAAGCCTTGGTCCTCTGTAATAGTAGTCAGTGCTCTAACCAATGAGCAATCTCTCCAGCCCCAGTTGTTCCAGGCCTTCCTTCCTTAGTAGAGTTTGGCCAATGCTTCCTACCCAGAAATCCCTTTTGTGAGGTTATTAAGTGGAATTTTAAAAACACAAGTCATCACACTGAGCATATGCTTAGCACTGAGTGCCTTGTCTTCTGTCTTCATATTTGGGGACAGAAGGCAAAATGGACGCCACTCCTTAAGGTTAAGCTGCAACTCCCTGGAAGAGACTCAGGATCAACCAAGAAAACGGATGGTTGTAGCTGCTTCAGGGTTTGCCTAGGGCTGGAAGACAAGGCAGGCTGAGGTAAAGGGCCAGGCACACGGCAGGATGCAGGCTTCATCAGAAACTGCGAGTCATCACCTGGAGAGAGGACAGAGCACACAGGTTGGGAATCTGCAGGGGAGTCCAGTCCTTCTCCACAAGCAAATGGGGCTTCTGGGGATTCAGGTGTAACTGCTGGAAGAATGCACCCGCAAGTGAAAGTCAGCTGAGCCTCGCTGGGCAGCCATGAGAACCAAGAACAGGCAGGCAGCTGCTCCTCCCACCTGTTGAGGTGACTGAATGTGCATCTGCAGGATCTGAGCCTGGTTTTCCAAAGTAACTTTCCACTTATGTAAAATTAATAGGGAGTTCATTACGAAATCCATGTGGCTCCTTATTAAACACTTCCTGTCACTGGAAACAGTAGGTGGAGGCTCCTTAAGCTGGGGTTTTGTTGCCCTCTAGTGAGAGAGGTCAGCATTATGTATGCAAAATTATTTTTGCCACTGCATAATTAATGCTAGGTGAGGGAGGGGGAAGCGAACAGAGCCCCGGCTGGCTAGTGAGGGTGTGTGCACTCTCAAGCACATGAGTTTCTCCCTCTCCTAGCCCATCCCCCAGCCTGACTTAGGTAACAGATGGAACCCACTGCTTCTCTCCCATCACTTTTGTTCCTTGGCAGGGAAGTTGAGTTTTATATGGCTATCAACAGGCAAAGATCCAAGCATAAGGAATAAATCAACAGAGCTGATCCGAGACACAGAGTCTTAATGCATAAGTATATATTTAATGTGTCTGCCGAAAGAATGTCTAATTACCCTGTCATTGAACAAAGCGCATGTTCAACGGTGATAAATTACGCCATCCTTTACTTCTGCAAAACGTAGCGAGGGTTCCCAAAGCTGCAAAGAGATCTCTGCTCCATCTACCCAGCAGGACTAGTGACATCCAGACCAAAGCAGGAGCGGGGATGAGAGCTGGGGACAGTCCAAACATTGGCTTTCAGTCCCCAATGGCTGGTCACTTGGGCAAGAAGCAAGTCGTATCCAAGTGACCGGTCCTCTTCAGTGAGGGCTGCATCTGCGTTCTCATTTGTTGTCAGCAGGTTCTCAGAATCTGTCATCTGCTCTCCTGAACTATCCATGCAAGCACTCAAAGAGAAGCCAAGGTACCTTCCAGAAAAAGCAAAGGGAATCCCCAACACAATGCCTCTTGACTTCTCAGGTGCAAGCTGGGGCTGAAGACATCTTCTCAAGACTTAGTCATAGTTGTCCCTCTGCCTCCGAGAGGTGACAAGATTCGGATTGGGTCCCTGGGTATTTAGCAGTCCCAAATACAATTGCAGGCAGAGGGTCAATGTAATACACTATCATGTCCCTTTTGATGCCTAAAGAGACTAATGTGGGAAGGTAATGGGAATGTGGTCCAGACAGTCATGGACAGGCACAAGGGTAGCCTAGAGGCCAGCACTGCAGAGGCCATTCTAAGTATGATGCCCAGTGTGTGCTGAGCATGCTGGGTGGGCTACCTCTGCTACATTTCAGTAAGCAGATGGTCCCCTACCCATGCCTGCCTCTGTCCTCCTCCATCTCCCTGGCTCTTCTTCTCCTAGCCACCTTATGCCTTCTCCCTTAGACACTGGTCATCATGGATAGCCACAGCCCAAGGCCAGAACTGGGCATTTTCATCATGTGTGGCAGAGTGGGAGCCATATCTGCCCTGTAACTTGTTCAGGACTTGGTCCTGTCCTTTGACAGGAAGAGTAAACACAAGTCCGCCCTGCCATGGATCTGTCCTTCCCTAGGAGCATGCTCAGAGCAGCAGTCTCCTTCCTCCTTGGCAATTGAATTTCTTATTTCGTTGATTATGTTTGAAACAGCACTTTTATTTACTGAGATGGAAGAAAAGGCTTTACTGTGATGCCTCCATCGTGTGTAAAATATATAGCTGGTAACATCAGCCCGTTTATTTGCTTTACTGGATTGAGATCTATAGATGGAAGGGCAAATGAAAAATAAAGATAAAAATCTATTTCTGATACCAGATTGGCTCTAAAATGTCAAAGTTTTCTTTATTACTTTAGTAGCTATGTATCCTTATTTATCTTTCTTGGTTTGTTTTCAAAGGCTCACGGGCTGGCTGGCTGCTATTTCCATGTGTATTTGGGACTCTCTTTGCTGTCACTGGTCTTTTATTGAAGTCTTTGGGGAAACTCTGGATTCTAGGCATGACATGGCCTTCATTATCTTGAAATCAGAGCACCTATGACTACCAGTGTGAGACCTTCAGATGAGACCCTCACAAGGCCAGGCCCATGAATGTTGCTTCATAGAAGGAGTGGGAGTCATTGGACCCTTAGCTGAGATTCAAGCCCCTCCTCCTCCTGCATGTGCTCATGGAAGGTTCTAGAGTGTATACACACTGGAAGCCCAATGGGGACTCCAGTTCCACTAATGTTACTTTTGTGAGTTGTCACCTGCACAGGGTGAGCTTTTGGGAGGATGCACCTGCCTGAGTCATTCACACCCCTGAATGGGACCCTAGGAAATTGAGTGGTTTACCAGTCTAGACAAAGGTGGAATCATGTCTTTATTCTGTTGCTGCTTTTTTTTTTAATCTGGGGTGGATACAAATAGATTCCCCCAGGAAAAATATCACAACAACCTCCAAAGGCAGCTGAGAAAAGGGTCAGAAAGCCCAGCAGAGACCAGCACAGGTCAGCCCCTGGAAGTCATGCAGTCGATCTAGTACCCCAGGTTTGCTGACACAGCACACTTGAATAATTAGTGAGGACTTTCTGAGCACTCTGGTCATCACAGCACCAAGCCACTGATGGACACAATAATGCCAAGATTCTTCAGGGCTGGTTAGAGCCTGGGGTAAGACAGAATCCAGCGGCCCTAGAGGAGCTCTGTGGGCACCGTGAAGTTGAAGCGCTAGGCTAAGGCTACTCTGCTCCTAGAGTAAAGGACGTCTGCAGAATGTGGCTCTGCAGAGGGGGTTGCTGCCCTAGGAACCTGTGTGATAGGGGAGATGGAGAGCAGGATGTGCTTGCTCCTGCCATAAAGAAGGAGTGGATCATCTAAGAGCTGCTTAGAGCTGGTGCCTCTTCTCCTCTTAACTCTTGTCTCCAACAATCTGGCTTCAGGGAAAGGAGGCGACCGTTGGGAAGTCTTCATCTGCAGGACTAGTGCTCAGTCAGGCCAGTGCCTAGAAAGCTTGTGCCTCCAGGGGGACCTCACAGGCTGAGCTGGGATTTGCCCTTTTGACGAGTACCCTGTTAATTAATCTTGTTTCTCCAATTAATGGGGTTTACAGACACACAGGGATGTATGTCAGTGAGGAAGATCCTGAGGAGGGAAGACCCATTTCTGAATGTGGGCAGCACCATCCCGTGGGCTGGGGTCTTTGACTGGATGAAGAAGAGCAGCAGGCTGAGAAGTCTTTAGCTCTCTCTAATTTGCTGTGGATATCATTCTGTATAAATAAAACACTGATTGGCCAGTGGCCAGGCAGGAAGTATAGGCAGGACAAGGAGAGAGGAGAATTCTGGGAAGTGGCAGGCTGAGTGAGGAGAGACACTGCCAGCCACCGCCATGACAAGCAGCATGTGAAGATGCTGGTAAGCCACGAGCCACATGGCAAGGTATAGATTTATAGAAATGGATTAATTTAAGATGTAAGAACTAGATAGCTAGAAGCCTGAGCCATTAGGCCAAACAGTTTAAATAATATAAGTGTCTGTGTGTTTATTTTATAAGTGGGCTGTCGGACTGCCAGGGTTTGGAGGGACTGGAGAGAAAACTCTCCAGCTACACTAATTCCTGACTGTGATGTGACCACAGTCCTGCCCCACACCTTCCCATCTCAAACCACGAGGAAACCTTTCCCTCCTTAATCACTTCTGTCAAGTATGACGTCACGGCAATGAGAACTGTAGTGACTAGAAGTCCCTGCACTGATATACCTTCATGACGTCTTTCAGAATCCTGTCTGAGGTTGTCCACTGTTGCCAGCATTTCCAGTACTGAGACACTCCATGACACTTCAAGATGGGTAAATTAGTCTGGAGAAGTCTTCTGAGTCTGCTAAATCTTCTTTTTTTTTTTTTTTTTTTTTTTTTTTTTTTTTTTTTATTAATTTATTTTGCAATACAATTCAGTTCTACATATCAGCCACGGATTCCCTTGTTCTCCCCCCTCCCGTCCCCCTCACCTTCCCCCCAACCCCCCCCCCATTCCCATCTCCTCCAGGGCAAAGCCTTCCCCACAGACTGAGGTCAACCTGGTAGACTCAGTCCAGGTAGGTCTAGTCCCCTCCTCCCAGGCCGAGCCAAACAATCCTGCATAGGCCCCAGGTTTCAAACAGCCAACTCATGCAATGAGCACAAGATCTGGTCCCACTGCCTGGATGCCTCCTAAACAGATCAAGCCAATCAACTGTCTCATCCATTCAGAGGGCCTGATCCAGTGGGGACCCCTCAGCCATTGGTTCATAGTTCATGTGTTTCCATTCATTTGGCTATTTGTCCCTGTGCTTTATCCAACCTTGGTCTCAACAATTCTCGCTCATATAAACCCTCCTCATTCTCGCTAATTGGACTCCCAGAGATCCACCCGGGGCCTAGTCATGGATCTCTGCATCCAGATCCCTCAGTAGTTGGATGAGGTTTCTAGCACAACAATTAGGGTGTTTGGCCAACCCATCACCAGAGTAGGTCAGTTCAGGCTGTCTCTCGACCTCTGCCAGCAGTCTGTTGTGTGGGTATCTTTGTGGATTTCTGTGGGCCTCTCTAGCACTTTGCTTCTTCCTATTCTCATGTGGTCTTTATTTACCATGGTCTCCTATTCCTTGTTCTCCCTCTCTGTTGTTGATCCAGCTGGGATCTCCCGCTCCCCCAAGCTCTCTTTCCCTCAACCCTCGCCTTTCATTACCCCCACTCATGTCCAGGCTGTTCATGTAGATCTCATTCCATTTCTCTGTCATTGGGTGATCCCTGTGTCTTTCTTGGGGTCCTGTTTTCCAGGTAGCCTCCCTGGTGATGTGAGTAGCAGACAAGTCATCCTTGTTTCATGTCTAGTATCCTGCTATGAGTGAGTACATACCATGTTTGTCTTTCTGAGTCTGGGTTACCTCACTCAGGATGATTTTTTCTAGATCCATCCATTTGTCTGCAAACCTCATGATGCCATTGTTTTTCTCTGCTGAGTAGTATTCCATTGTGTATATGTACCACATTTTGTTTATCCATTCTTCAGTTGAAGGGCATCTGGGTTGTTTCCATGTTCTGGCTATTACAAACAATGCTGATATGAACATAACTGAACAAGTGCTCTTATGGTGTGGTTGAGCATTTCTTGGGTATATGCCCAAGAGTGGTATAGCTGGATCTTGGGGGAGATTGATTCCCAATTTTCTAAGAAAGCGCCATATTGATTTCCAAAGTGGTTGTACAAGCTTGCATTCCCACCAGCAGTGGAGGAGAGTTCCCCTAGCTCCACATCCTCTCCAGCATAAGGTGTCTTCAGTGTTTTTGATCTTAGCCATTCTGACAGGCGTAAGGTGGTATCTCAGAGTTGTTTTGATTTGCATTTCCCTGATGATTAGGGATGTTGAGCAGTTCCTTAAATGTCTTTCGGCCATTTGAGTTTCCTCTGTTGAGAATTCTCTGTTTAGTTCTATAGCCCATTTCTTAATTGGACTGTTGGGCATTTTGATGTCTAATTTCTTGAGTTCCCTATATATTCTGGATATTAGTCCTCTGTCAGATGTGGGGTTGGTGAAGATCTTTTCCCATTCTGTAGGCTGTCGCTTTGCCTTGTTGACCGTATCCTTTGCTCTACAAAAGCTTCTCAGTTTCAAGAGGTCCCATTGATTGATTGTTTGTCTCAGAGTCTGTGCTACTGGTGTTCTATTTAGGAAGTAGTCTCCTATGCCAATGCGTTCAAGACTACTTCCTACTTTCTCTTCTAGCAGGTTCAGAGTAGCTGGATTTATGTTGAGGTCCTTGATCCACTTGGACTTAAGTTTTGTGCACGGTGATAGATATGGATCTATTTGCAGCCTTCTACATGTTGATATCCAGTTTTGCCAGCACCATTTGTTGAAGATGTTTTCTTTTTTCCATTGTGCGCTTTTGGCTTCTTTGTCAAAAATTATATGTTCATAGGTGTGCGGATTAATGTCAGGGTCTTCAATTCGATTCCATTGGTCCACATGTCGGTTTTTATGCCAGTACCAAGCTGTTTTTATTACTGTAGCTCTATAGTAGAGCTTGAAGTCAGGGATCGTGATGCCTCCAGAAGTTGTGTTATTGTACAGGATTCCTTTGGCTATCCTGGGTTTTTTGTTTTTCCATATGAAGTTGAGTATTATTTTTTCCAGGTCTGTGAAGAATTGTGTTGGTATTTTGATGGGGATTGCATTGAATCTGTAGATTGCTTTTGGTAAGATTGCCATTTTTACTATGTTAGTCCTGCCTATCCATGAGCATGGGAGATCTTTCCATTTTCTGACATCTTCTTCAATTTCTTTTTTCAGGGACTTAAAGTTCTTGTCATATAGGTCCTTCACTTGCTTGGTTAGTGTTACCCCAAGGTATTTTATGTCGTTTGTGGCTATAGTAAAGGGTGATGTATCTCTGATTTCCTTCTCCGCTTCTTTGTCCATTGTATATAGGAGGGCTACTGATTTTTTTGAGTTGATCTTGTATCCTGCTATGTTGCTGAAGGTGTTTATAAGCTGTATCAGTTCCTTGGTGGAATCTTTGGGGTCGCTCAAGTATACTATCATGTCATCTGCAAATAGGGAAAGCTTGACTTCTTCCTTTCCAATTTGTATCCCCTTAATCTCCTTATGTTGTCTTATTGCTCTGGCTAGAACTTCAAGTACTATATTGAATAAGTATGGGGAGAGTGGACAGCCTTGCCTCGTTCCTGATTTTAGTGGAATTGCTTTGAGTTTCTCTCCATTTAATTTGATGTTGGCTGTTGGCTTGCTGTAAATTGCCTTTATTATGTTTAGGTATGTTCCCTGTATTCCTGATCGCTCCAATACCTTTATCATGAAGGGGTGTTGGATTTTGTCAAATGCCTTTTCTGCATCCAGTGAGATGATCATATGGTTTTTTTCTTTGAGTTTGTTTATATGGTGTATTACATTGACGGACTTTCGTATGTTGAACCACCCTTGCATCCCTGGAATGAATCCTACTTGATCATGGTGGATAATTGTTTTGATGTGTTCTTGGAGTCTGTTTGCCAGTATTTTATTGAGTATTTTTGCATCAATGTTCATGAGGGAGATCGGTCTGTAGTTCTCTTTCTTTGTTGTATCCTTGTTTGGTTTAGGAATTAGGGTAATTGTAGCCTCGTAGAAGGAGTTTGGTAATGTTCCTTCTGTTTCTATTGTGTGGAACAATTTAGAGAGTATTGGTATTAACTCTTCTTTGAAGATCTGGTAGAATTCTGCGCTGAAACCATCTGGTCCTGGGCTTTTTTTGGTTGGGAGACTTTTAATGACTGTTTCTATTTCGTTAGGGGTTATTGGACTATTTAAATAGTTTATCTGGTCTTGATTTAACTTAGGTATGTGGTACCTATCCAGAAAGTTATCCATTTCTTTTAGGTTTTCCAGTTTTGTCGAATAGAGGTTTTTGAAGTATGACCTGATGATTCTCTGGATTTCCTCAATGTCTGTTGTTATGTCCCCCTTTTCATTTCTGATGTTGTTGATTTGGATGCTCTCTCTCTGTCTTTTGGTTAGTTTGGATAAGGGCTTGTCTATCTTGTTGATTTTCTCAAAGAACCAACTCTTTGTTTCATTAATTTTTTGTATTGTTCTCTTTGTTTCTATTTTATTGATTTCAGCTCTCACTTTGATAATTTCCTGGCGTCTATTTTTCCTGGGAGATTGTGCTTCTTCTTGTTCTAGAGCTTTCAGGTATGCTGTTAAGTCTCTAGTGTGAGATTTCTCCAACTTATTTATGTGGGCATTTAGTGCTATGAATTTCCCTCTTAGTACTGCTTTCATAGTGTCCCATAAATTTGGATATGTGGTGTCTTCATTTTCATTGATCTCTAGGAAGTCTTTAATTTCTTTCTTTATTTCTTCCTTAACCCATTGGTGATTCAGTTGGGTATTATTCAGTTTCCATGAGATTGCAGGTTTTCTGTAGTTTTTGTTGTTGTTGAAATCCAACTTTAGACCATGGTGGTCTGATAGAACACAGGAGGTTATTCCAATTGTTTTGTATCTGTTTAGATTTGTTTTGTGGCCAAGTATGTGGTCAATTTTAGAGAAGGTTCCATGGGGTGCTGAGAAGAAGGTATATTCTTTTTTGTTAGGATGGAATGTTCTGTAGATATCGATTAAGTCCATTTGAGTCATGACATCAGTTAAGTCCTTTATTTCTCTGTTAAGTTTCAATTTGGGAGATCTGTCCAGTGGTGAAAGTGGGGTGTTGAGGTCTCCCACTATTAACGTGTGGGGTTTTATATGTGATTTAAGCTTTAGTAATGTTTCTTTTACATATGTGGGTGCCCTTGTGTTTGGGGCATAAATATTCAGAATTGAGACTTCATCTTGGTGGATCTTTCCTGTGATGAGTATGTAATGCCCTTCTTGATCTCTTTTGATTGATTTTAGTTTGAAGTCTATTTTGCTGGATATCAGGATGGCTACACCTGCTTGTTTCTTAAGACCGTTTGATTGGAAAGTCTTTTCCCAGCCTTTTATTTTTAGGTAGTGTCTATCTTTGAATTTGAGATGTGTTTCTTGTATGCAGCAGAAAGATGGGTCCTGCTTTCGTATCCATTCTGTAAGCCTATGTCTTTTTATAGGTGAATTAAGTCCATTGATATTGAGGGAAATTAATGACCAGTGATTGTTCATTCCTGTTATTTTTTGGTGGTGATGTGTGGGTACTTCTATATGTTGGGGTTTACTGCTGTGGCTTTATCTGTTGCCTGTGTTTTCGAGGGTGTATCTGACTTCCTTAGGTTGGAATTTTCCTTCTAGTGCTTTCTGTAGGGCTGGGTTTGTGGATAAGTATTGTTTAAATCTGGCTTTGTCATGGAATGTCTTGTTTACTCCATCTATGGTGATTGAAAGTTTTGCTGGGTATATTAGTCTAGGTTGACATCCATGGTCTCTTAGTGTCTGCATTACATCTGTCCAGGTTCTTCTGGCTTTCAAAGTCTCCATTGAGAAATCGGGTGTTATTCTGATGGGTTTGCCTTTATATGTCACTTGGCCTTTTTCCTTTGCTGCTCTTAATATTCTTTCTTTATTCTGTACGTTTAGTTGTTTAACTATTATGTGGCGAGGGGACTTTTTTTGGGGGTCTAGTCTGTTTGGTGTTCTATAAGCTTCTTGTATCTTCATAGGCATTTCCTTCTTTAAGTTGGGAAAGTTTTCTTCTATGATCTTGTTGAATATATTTTCTGTGCCCTTGAGTTGGTATTCTTCTCCTTCTTCGACCCCTATTATTCTTAGGTTTGGTCTTTTCATGGTGTCCCAAATTTCTTGGACATTTTGGGTCATGACTTTGTTGGTTTTAGTGTTTTCTTTGACTGATGAATGTATTTCTTCTACTGTATCTTCAACGCTAGAGATCCTCTCTTCCATCTCTTGCATTCTGTTGATTATACTTGCATCTGAAGTTCCCAATCGTTTTCTCAGATTTTCTATTTCCAGCATTCCCTCTGTTTGTGTCTTCTTCATTTTTTCTATTTCCCTTTTCAGGTCTTGGACTGTTTCCTTCATTTGTTTCATTGATTTTTCTTGATTTTCTCTCAGTATTTTATTGTTTTCTTCCAGGACTTTATTGATTTCTTCTAATTTGTTTGCCCTTTCCTCTAGTTGTTTACAGCGTTCTTCACATTTTTTTGTCTTTTCCTCTACGCAAGCCTCTAGCTTCTTCATGATGTCATTCATAAGGCTGTTTTCTTCTGCTTCTTCCAATTTCTGATGTTCTGGTCTAGGTGTTGGAGGAGGGCTAGGGCCTGGTGATGCTGTATTGCTATTCATTTTGTTGTATATGTTTCTGCCTTGACGTCTGCCCATCTCCTTGTGGTTCGTTCTTGGCCTTATCCGCACACTTGGTTCAGACAGACCAGTGTTCCAAAAGGGAAGTCAGTGTTCCAAAAGGGAAGTCCGGAGCAAGATGGGAGCTGGGGGCCGGCCTCTAAGTCTCAGGAAGAGGCTTGGGGCTCAGGCGGATGGGCGTGGTGGCAGGGCGTGGAGACTGCAGGGTCTGCCAGGGGTCTTGGAGAAGGGGATCCTTCCCGGTGGGGCTAGCAGGGAACCTGCCCGGTGGCCAGAACCTGGGGCCGAGTTGGGCAGGTCTTCCCTGGAGTGGCTGGTGCCCAGGGATGGGGTCTGGGGCAAGGAAGGGTACTCACGATTGTTCCAAAAGGGACGTCCGGAGCAAGATGGGAGCTGGGGGCCGGCCTCTAAGTCTCAGGAAGAGGCTTGGGGCTCAGGCGGATGGGCGTGGGGGCAGGGCGTGGAGACTGCAGGGTCTGCCAGGGGTCTTGGAGAAGGGGATCCTTCCCGGTGGGGCTAGCAGGGAACCTGCCCGGTGGCCAGAACCTGGGGCCGAGTTGGGCAGGTCTTCCCTGGAGTGGCTGGTGCCCAGGGATGGGGTCTGGGGCAAGGACGGGTACTCACGATTGTTCCAAAAGGGACGTCCGGAGCAAGATGGGAGCTGGGGGCCGGCCTCTGAGTCTCAGGAAGAGGCTTGGGGCTCAGGCGGATGGGCGTGGGGGCAGGGCGTGGAGACTGCAGGGTATGCCAGGGGTCTTGGAGAAGGGGATCCTTCCCGGTGGGGCTAGCAGGGAACCTGCCCGGTGGCCAGAACCTGGGGCCGAGTTGGGCAGGTCTTCCCTGGAGTGGCTGGTGCCCAGGGATGGGGTCTGGGGCAAGGACGGGCACTCACCAGTGTTGTAAAAGGGAAGTACTGAGCAAGATGGGAGCTGGGGGCCGGCCTCTGAGTCTCAGGAAGAGGCTTGGGGCTCAGGCGGATGGGCGTGGGGGCAGGGCGTGGAGACTGCAGGGTCTGCCAGGGGTCTTGGAGAAGGGGATCCTTCCCGGTGGGGCTAGCAGGGAACCTGCCCGGTGGCCAGAACCTGGGGCCGAGTTGGGCAGGTCTTCCCTGGAGTGGCTGGTGCCCAGGGATGGGGTCTGGGGCAAGGAAGGGTACTCACGATTGTTCCAAAAGGGACGTCCGGAGCAAGATGGGAGCTGGGGGCCGGCCTCTGAGTCTCAGGAAGAGGCTTGGGGCTCAGGCGGATGGGCGTGGGGGCAGGGCGTGGAGACTGCAGGGTCTGCCAGGGGTCTTGGAGAAGGGGATCCTTCCCGGTGGGGCTAGCAGGGAACCTGCCCGGTGGCCAGAACCTGGGGCCGAGTTGGGCAGGTCTTCCCTGGAGTGGCTGGTGCCCAGGGATGGGGTCTGGGGCAAGGAAGGGTACTCACCAGTATTCCAAAAGGGACGTCCGGAGCAAGATGGGAGCTGGGGGCCGGCCTCTGAGTCTCAGGAAGAGGCTTGGGGCTCAGGCGGATGGGCGTGGGGGCAGGGCGTGGAGACTGCAGGGTCTGCCAGGGGTCTTGGAGAAGGGGATCCTTCCCGGTGGGGCTAGCAGGGAACCTGCCCGGTGGCCAGAACCTGGGGCCGAGTTGGGCAGGTCTTCCCTGGAGTGGCTGGTGCCCAGGGATGGGGTCTGGGGCAAGGACGGGCACTCACCAGTGTTGTAAAAGGGAAGTACTGAGCAAGATGGGAGCTGGGGGCCGGCCTCTGAGTCTCAGGAAGAGGCTTGGGGCTCAGGCGGATGGGCGTGGGGGCAGGGCGTGGAGACTGCAGGGTCTGCCAGGGGTCTTGGAGAAGGGGATCCTTCCCGGTGGGGCTAGCAGGGAACCTGCCCGGTGGCCAGAACCTGGGGCCGAGTTGGGCAGGTCTTCCCTGGAGTGGCTGGTGCCCAGGGATGGGGTCTGGGGCAAGGAAGGGTACTCACCAGTATTCCAAAAGGGACGTCCGGAGCAAGATGGGAGCTGGGGGCCGGCCTCTGAGTCTCAGGAAGAGGCTTGGGGCTCAGGCGGATGGGCGTGGGGGCAGGGCGTGGAGACTGCAGGGTCTGCCAGGGGTCTTGGAGAAGGGGATCCTTCCCGGTGGGGCTAGCAGGGAACCTGCCCGGTGGCCAGAACCTGGGGCCGAGTTGGGCAGGTCTTCCCTGGAGTGGCTGGTGCCCAGGGATGGGGTCTGGGGCAAGGAAGGGTACTCACGATTGTTCCAAAAGGGACGTCCGGAGCAAGATGGGAGCTGGGGGCCGGCCTCTGAGTCTCAGGAAGAGGCTTGGGGCTCAGGCGGATGGGCGTGGGGGCAGGGCGTGGAGACTGCAGGGTCTGCCAGGGGTCTTGGAGAAGGGGATCCTTCCCGGTGGGGCTAGCAGGGAACCTGCCCGGTGGCCAGAACCTGGGGCCGAGTTGGGCAGGTCTTCCCTGGAGTGGCTGGTGCCCAGGGATGGGGTCTGGGGCAAGGACGGGCACTCACCAGTGTTGTAAAAGGGAAGTACTGAGCAAGATGGGAGCTGGGGGCCGGCCTCTGAGTCTCAGGAAGAGGCTTGGGGCTCAGGCGGATGGGCGTGGGGGCAGGGCGTGGAGACTGCAGGGTCTGCCAGGGGTCTTGGAGAAGGGGATCCTTCCCGGTGGGGCTAGCAGGGAACCTGCCCGGTGGCCAGAACCTGGGGCCGAGTTGGGCAGGTCTTCCCTGGAGTGGCTGGTGCCCAGGGATGGGGTCTGGGGCAAGGAAGGGTACTCACCAGTGAGTCTGCTAAATCTTCTAAAGGGCTTATGGCAGGACCAGAAACTGCGTGAGCTCATCCAGGCCTCATTCATGGAACCCATCACCAATGGAAGCTTCCCAGCAGCTAGAAGAGACCACGAGTCACCTTCCTGCCACATCCACTTAACAGTCCCTGAAACACCATTCTTCCAGTGCCCATCACCTCCTCAAACCTCCCACTAGCGCCTCACTTGACAAGTACTTACAAACCTGTTCTGACAGGCACCGTGCTCAGCCCTGAGTGCACTGTGCCTCTCGAGGCCCAGGGCAGAGGGAGGAACTGGGCCGGGAAGCTCGGTGAGGGGAGACTGGCCAGTCTTAGAAGTAAGGACAGTGGATGGCTGGAGGAGCACTGTAGACCTCCCTTCCCAGTCACAAATTAGAATAAGATTCTCACTGTTCCTAGAGCTAGAAATGTCTAACTGCCACACCTTAGAGGACACTTCAGGCATCAAGTGAGTACTGGATTCTAGGGATTCAACTGAAGTCTTCAGACTTGCAAGGCAAGTACTTTACCCACCGATCAACTCCCAAGAGCCTGCTCCCCCTTTGCAAAGATTTATTTATTTTACTTATACAAATGTTTTGTTTTGTTTTGTTTTTTGCCTGCATGTGTGTGCATGTACTCCTGGTTGCCACTGAGGTCAGAAGGATACTGAATGCCCTGGAACTGGAATTATATAGATGGTTGTGAACCACCATGTGGGTCCTGGGAACCAAGGTTCTCTACAAGAGCAAGCAGTGCTCTTAACCACTGTGCCATCTCTCCAGCACCCCCCAAAGCCCTTTTTAAACATTAACTTTTTTATTGTCCTGCCAGCCATACCCAGAAAGGCTCAGGAATGGGCTGTGGCTGTATGCAGCCTGTGGTACCCCCGTGGGAACACTTAGTGACTCTGGGTCCGGGCAGCCAGTGGCTTCCTGGGAGATGGAAGACTACATGAGCAAGGACTGAAGTGGGGCGTGGATCTTGACCTGGTCTTTGGTTTTATTTTTAAATCATTGTTTGTATACATAGTGCATAAGCCCTGTCAACTTACCAAGCCCATGCTTTGCAGCTACATAGAGATGGTGTGGTGGCTGAGAAAGGCTGAGTTTGAAATACGAAAGATGAGTGAGAGACACCAGTGAACCCTCATATCTACTAACAGGGTGACAGCCACACTCATGACTTTGAGTAAATCATAGCTGAACACATGGAGGGTCTGACCTGAAGGCCTTGCCAAGCCAATCATTTGCCCAAAAACCACTCATTCCAACATTCCATCTCTCTGCCACACTGTCAAACACACAGGTACCCTCTCGCCTCTGTCAGCGAAGGGGGCTGGGGTTCCCAGCATTCCTCAGGAGAAACAAGCCTGTGGACTGGTTCTCCCAGCAACTTGTCCATAAAACCCACAATAAGACAGAGTTTTTAGCCCAGAATAATCACAATAAACTGCGCTTGGCATTTTTCACTCATGAAGTTGTAGGCAGGGGAATGTATTTACATTTTCTATGCCATAAATCAAAAGCAAGATAGCATTGTTCCTAATTTATCTTGCAGACTGCTTGGATGGTATCTTGCCACTGCAAATATTTTTAATATTTCTTAAACAACGGAAGATAAACGGGTCATGAATGCTGAATGTGGCAGTTCTCTTCATACCCCCAGAACTTTATTTCAAGGGACAGGCTTTCTTTTCCCTTCAGTTTCTAAGGAAAATAATATTCAAATTATGTCAAGCAAGCACTAACTGTCAACATCAAAATACTGCCTCTGCTCAAGCCTGCCTTTACAACAGGCAACACCAGCCACCGTGATCGTGAGTAGCCTGGTGCACAGAGCCCATGAATTATAAATCAAAAGGCAAAATCGTGTGTTGTTTTTCCTGGGTAGACACAGAACAGGATACTAGGGGCCTCAGGGAAGATGAGCATTGGTGTTTTCAAAGTGGTTCACCTCCATCACACTGTTGATTCAGCAAAAACTATCTGCTTCCCAGCACCCTACCCTATCTGTCTACAGTGATGCCCCTCACAGAACACAGCCAGCAAGACTGGCCAAATGGTTGCCTAAAAATCATTTTAACTGCAGGAAATTGTCACTAATTTGGACCCAGGTTCTTCAGACTCTGTATCCATGCAGCAAGGATTTGGCTTGAAGGAAATCTCTACAATCTTCATGAGGGAATTCTGATTTAGCAGACAAAACCCACTACAAATATAATTACTAAGGAAACAGGTATCCTGCCGAACAGTGCATGCTGTTTCTAAGCAGGTTGGGGACATTCATTTCCCTACAAATTCCTATTATATGCTAATTACCAACCATATTAACCTGTGTTTAAGTTTTATTATGGAATAATATTGCTTCTTATAATTAAAAATCTAAAACCAAAGTGTCTAAATGAGAAGGGAGGTAGTTTTCTCGGTCGGCGTTTTTCTGTGGGTGGAGGCAGTCTGCCAGGGTCTACCTGCCCTCACCAAGTGCAGCCCAACTGGACTTCTCAATGATGAACTCTTGTGGAGGTCAACCTGGAGGAAACAGTGCCCTTTAAAATCATTAGTGAGCTTCTGCTGGCACTCATGAACAGCTCACGCCCCTTTGTGGATTTTGGTAGCTGTGGCCAGATCACCATCTCCCGAAAGGGTAGGCTTGGCATTATTTAGAGTTGTTCTGACCTCTGAGAATATATGTGTGTTCCATGCTCTAAAGGCCTCTCCAGTGAAGTAAAGAAGCTGCTGGACACTAGGACTCAGGAGTCCTCAGGACTGAGCATCTCAAGGGCTCCCTCTGGGATGCAATGGCTTTGACAGGAAGCAACAGGAGCGGAAGAAAGGAGATCTGAAGGTTCATGAGTGGCCTTTTCCTCACAGCTGTATATTAGACACACTCATGTGGTTGTCTTAACAAGCCCTAGCCTAAAGGGTGGGGTTCTCAGCTCCAGCAAAGTCTCAAGCCTGAGCTTGGGTAGAAGCATCACACAGTCCCTTAGGGGCCTCTCACACAGCCCTTGGCAGGGTTCCTGGACAAGAGTGTAAATACTGTGAGCAGTAAAGAGGAGCAGTCAGGGAGTGGTGCCTATGGGCCAGTAACCCACAAGTCACTCTAACATTCAGCCTCGCCTGGCACAGGAGTGGAATCTCCACAGGGCCTTTGTGGGGTTCCCTCCTACAGAGCTTGACTCTTCAGGGGAACAGGGCTACACAGTTCAGAAAACCAGCTGATCCCAAGGCCTGTAGGTTGAGTTGGAAGCTGGAGAGCCAGGATGACATAGACCTAATTAAGGCCAGAAGATACAAGAGCATGAAGAGGCAGTATTAGGCAGGAGCGATGCTCTCCTATTCACTAGAGGACCAGGCTTTCTGTTTGAGGCAGTCTGCTGCAAAGACCTTTCCATTTAAATCTCCATCTCACTCAGAAACTCCCCCTACATAGACATATACAGAACACTGTCTGACCAATGTTCAGGACACACTATGGTCCAGTCAATGTGATACATGAATCTCAAAGATGTTCTATTCCCAGCTTGCTTTGGTTGAGATTCATCAAAATTCATCCTTCAATCTGGGTGTGGCGGCTCATGTTTGTAATTCCAGTCCTAGAGAGGCTGAGGCAGAAGGATTGCCATGAGTTCAAGGCCAGCCTGGGCCACACATCAAAACCCTGCTCTATAAACAATAAACAGTCAGAAGGGACCCATAAATAACCACCTTCTAACAGACTCAGGTTAATACCTAAAGGACAACTGTGGTCCTCAGATGCCACTAACATGGCATGGCTTGGCCTTACTCCACCACCCATCTCTTCCCTCCTCTGGTCATCATTTGTGAGAACCACTGGCTAGATCTGCCTCCAACTCACACCAAGCAAACAGTAACAGGAGGAGGCAAGGCCCCTAAGGGACTGTTCAGCCCACAGCTAGACCAAACTCTGGAAGTAGTCCTTTGTTCTAAGGGTTATGAGTGCAATTAAGGGCCATTGATGACAGTTGGGGCTGCCTGCCCTAGGTCACGGCCACCGAGGACCGTGACAGGTAGCTGTGCTAGGCTGGCCTGGTGTGTGGGACTGAAACTTTTTTCCATTTCCAGAATGCCCAGGAGCATGTCTAGGAAGCAGAAGCCAGCATTGGCCCCAATGCCATGCTCATTTGCCACCATTTAAATAACTCACACAGCCTATTTCCAGCTCTAAACCATTCCTGGCCCCCACCCAGATTGAAAAGCAGAAAAGATCGTAACCTCATACTGTCCCAAATATGATTCCTCATGGCATGCTGATGGGCAATGAGCCCTTCAGCCCCCACTTCCATCTGAGTAGTCTAGTCACTACTTTTCTGTGTGTCCCCAAACATACACAGACAGGGAACATGCCTGTGGACCTTCTCCAATGTGGACAAGAATCACTGGCTCAGTGCTCACCGTATGCAGTACGGAGCTGGGGACGGTGAATCCTCCAGGTTCTCAAACAGCCAGAGCCACAGCTCCATTCGCTTTTCCTGACAACCAGCCTGGGCAACAGCACCACCACTTCAGCCTGAATCTGAGGCCAAGCTTTACTGCAGATGTCTGTCCCTGCCACAAAGACAGAGTTACTCATTGTGTTCATGCCAGGAAAGGCAGTGACACCTGTGGCCATCCCCCAGCAGCACAGGCCTGCCCCAGCACTCCACCTGCCGCCTGATTGACTTCTTCCTAATGAGCACATGGCCATCCTACTCCCTAGCCCACCTGCACACTGTCCAGCTGCTCTGGCCTTTCTTCATTTTACCCTGTCTTCTACTTTCAACAGCCTCATTGTCTTTACAGGCCCTTTTCAGTAAGGACCACAGAAGATGGTCTGGATTGACTCATTCTCTTGTTCTCTCTCCCCCTCCCTCCCTCCCTCTCTCCTTTCTTCCCTCCCTTCCTCCCTCTTTGCCTCCTTCCTTCCCTCTCCCTTCCCCTCCCCCTCTTCTCTCTCTCTCTCTCTCTCTCTCTCTCTCTCTCTCTCTCTCTCTCTCTCTCTCTCTCTCACACACACACACACATACATACACACACACTCACACACACATTCACATACATACAACACTCACACACTCATACAACACTCACACACAGACACACACACACACACACTCTCACACATGCACACACTCATACAGACATTACTCTTATTCACACACATCTAAAGGCATGTGTGCATAGGCTTGTGGACCAATCCCCATGAAGATTTTAGCTCAGTGCTCTACACCCTGCTAGAACTCTGGGAGGCTTGTTGTTTCCATCAGGCGTTTAACGAGAAGCACTGAAGTTTAGTTTTGCTCTGTTTGCAGGTAGCAAGCCTCCACTCAAGCTCACTTGTATGGAGTTTCTTAGGATAACTCCCAAAGAAACCAGGTTGCCCAGAGATCCAAGAGGTGACCCCGAAGCTGCACATCAGAGACACAGCTGCAGGAAGTGCTAGGCTCTTCCTCAGACTCCCCAGAAACCACCCAGTGATGGGCTACCCCACTACGCCAAACACCAGCCAATCCTTTCCATGTGTCTGGTTCAAGAGCGTCATCCTGGAAGGGCCCAGACAGCTTGTAGTAGAACCTTACTGCATGCTCCCTGGATTGGCTGGGTTAGGAGAAGCAAGACCCCATGTGGCCAACATAGTCATTGTCCCTGTGGCAAGGACAAATACTTACTGCATAGCCTCCTTTAAGAAGGAATGTGAGTTCCTCCTCTAGTTCTCTGACATCTGCTGTAGGATTCAGAGAGGAAACACACCCCTCTCTTCCACAAAACAAAGGTTTTGGTGGATGTGCATTCTCCCTAAACCAGGCCAAGCAGGTGCTCCAGCATCAGAGTTACAATGCTCCTGAGACCAGGATGGATTCGGCAGTTCCTGCGGCTGATCTCAGCTCTCCAGCAATGTCCCCAGAGCCTGAGGAGCAGAGCACACCTGCAGTTCCGAGCAGACAACACCACTTTGCTTAAAAATGTGTTGAGTTGTAAAGGAAGAGAAACAGAAGGGAGGTGGTGGGGAGGATACCTGGCCCTCTGCCATGAGTCCTGGCAAATATAAGCCCTGAGGGTCTGTATCTCCACCCTCCTTCCCAGCTGCTTGGCTGAGAAATGAGGAAATCAGAGAAAGAAATGGTGATGGATGACTGCTTCCATTAATACCACAATAAACTTAGCCTCCCCGTTGACAAAAGCAAGCCCATATGCAAGGAGGTCACCTAGACAGACCCAGAGATACACAAAGCCCCTAGACATGGAGAATCAGCACTTTGGAGGTCTCTACAACCAAAATTAGGGCTGCCCTTTGAGGATCCACAGCACTGTTGCATGACAGCCTGCTCCTTTGGCACCCCCTGCAATCCGCTCCAGCCATTAGTCTGCCCACCACGTCAAGCCAATCCTTATCCATCTACCGAGGTTGTGATTGGTCTCAATAATAAACTTGATAGGCTCTAGAATCACATGGAATATGGGCCTCTGAACATGCCTGTGGGGCTTATCTTGATTACATTAACTGAAGTGGAAAGACCTGCCCACCATGGATGCCACCATTCCCTAGCTTCGATCATGGACTATGTAAGTGGAGACAGGGGTGCTGAACAGCAGCATCCATCATTGCTTCCTGATTGTGGATGTCATGTGACCAGCTGCTTCAGTGTCCTGTAGTCTTAACTTCCTGCCAAGATGGACTGTACCCTTGAATGAGAGCAGAATAAACCCTTCTCCTTTATGTTGCCTCTGTCAGGGTATTTCATCATAGTGGCAGGAACAGCAACTGAGAAGGCTCCGTTTTTGAAGAGCCAAAGGACTCCCCAAGCCCTTGTTGGTTGCTGATTTCAGTTTTCTCTATCCCATCTCCCAAAGGAGCTCAAGCATCTCCACAGGGAGGGGCAGATGCAAGAACACTTACACACCGGCCCCATTCTGGAAACTGTGGGTCTGTCCAAAGCAAAAGGCAGAGCCAGATGCCTGCAGAGCCAATTGCCTATTACAGAACTCTCACACTGGAGGGCCTAAGGTGGAACCATCACGGTGCACATCTTTAAGTGGAGTGTGGAGGTCTGCAGATGGCAAACAGTGAGCAGACTGAGCCCAGGCCACGCTCAGAAGCAAAGGAGTTATTAAAGCAGCCAGAGCACCGGGAAGATGAAGACAGAATGCTCTAATATTGCTTCATGGGCTCTCAAGGACAATATTGAAGGCAATGCTCTCTGGGATAAATCAGCTGCACAGAATGCCACAATACTAGGTGAAAATAGCATCTGCCACAGAAAGCTAAATAGCATGCAAACCCCTTATTGTCCAAAAGGCTCATCTCTTTAGCAGGGCCAGCTGCAGCGTCTGTGACAGGAAAGGGGTTGCCTGCTGTGGTGGCATTAGGAAAAAGCTTCCTGCTCCTGCAGCATGGGAATCGCTTTCCCAGTGGGAAAGTTAAGTTGTACCTCAGAGTGCAGAGAACATTTATCCACTGACATTGTAAAGCTTTATCTTATGTGTTTGCTGCATGTATGTCTGTGCACGGCATGTGTGTAGTACCCCAGAAGGCCAGAAGAAGGCATCATACCTGGAGTTACGGACAGCTGTGAGTCATCATGTGGATACTGGGAATAGGAATCAGGTTCTCTCACCCATGGAGCCATCTTTTCAGCCCCTTGTGGACAAGGACTGGAAATGGGTGATTAACTGGAATCCAGTTTCCCTGAAACCTGTTTCAACTTCATGAAGTCTCCCATGGGGTCCAGCAGGTTTCAGACACAGGCTGTGCACAGAGGGATCTTTCTGGAGGATGGGGTGTAGCGTGCACTTGGTCTGCAGGGGGCAGGTCCTTTTCCCCTGGGAAGGAAGTGTCCACCAGGCATGCAGCCCTCTTCTTGGTCTTGAAGCCTGACCCTCCAGTGAGCCAAGTCCTTCTCCGGGCAACCCAGACCTGTCCCATGTCCTGCCTCAGACTCAGCTGTGAGCGTGACTCCCAGGGAAACCTGTGCCTCTAGGAATCTCAGACACTCCCTCTGGCAACTTCAAATAAATAAAGTCACCCGGCTTTAGTCCTCCTCACCCCAGTACGCACAAGCCACCTATAGCAGGGTCTGTCCTTTCTCCCTGCCCCCAGAGAAGAAGGGTGTCTGCACCCACTGGAAGGACAGGAAACTGAGGGTGGGTGCTGTGCACAGGATTTGGGCCAAGGCCTCTGAATGTACACCCTTTGTTATTTCCCTGGGCTGGAGGTCCTCTGCAAAGGAGGACAGAGCAGCTACAGACACGCAAGTGGCCTCAGAGCACCTCAGTTAGACCCATTTCAGCTCTCTCCTCCAGGACTGAGCCCTGCATCTCCCTCGTGATGTCACAATGATGATGGCATCTATTTCCCACTCTTGCTTTAAGTCTTTAACAGGAAATTCATGGAGAGACACCATAGACTGTGGCTATCTCTACTGCACAGACATTCCACTCTCTCTCTTTCAGCAAACAAACAAAAAAGGGTGTTTAGGAATCCCAGCATCCCCATTGCTGTTCACTGAACCAGCTGATTCCCAGGGGAGTGTGGGAAGCCCCACAGCGCCGTTCTCCAGGGAGCCGTCAGCAGGCTGCTCAGAGGCTCCTGGCCCAGCACATCCTATGAATTCAGCTCCTCACCTTCCTCATAAGCTGTGAGGAAAACACTGCTCTCTCCTTACAGGCCACGGGGTAAATGCTGACCCAGGCCTGGGAGGGCCATGAATTTGGCTTTTGTTTGGCTTTCTGGTTCTTTACTTTTATTGTAAAATAATCCACGTGAGTTATAGTAAATACAATTGCTATAGGTGGCTAAAAGCTTTCCCACATACCACACAGCCATCCTCAGAGACATATAGATAAATCATGCATGTGTAGACTTCCGTACATGCACTGTTGAGTATATGTGTGCACACAGGGAAGCATGCACTCATGTAAAATGCACACAACATGCATACACACACACACACACACACACACGCACACGCACACGCACACGCACAAGCATGCATATGTACACGTGTCTATGCACAGGCATGTACATGCAGAGCTATGCAAACACAGACACACACACAGAGATGCTCAAACAGAGACAGGTATATGCATGTATGCATAAAGTGCTTCCATGTAACACAGAGAAACACATTCATGCTCACACATACAGATATGCACTCCAAGCAAACACCTGCACCCAGAAGGGGACACACACAGAGAAAGCGTCATTCCTTTTCCACAAATGGGTTGGCTTAACTAGAGACTGGTGGCAGGAAGCTCCACATACCCTGTGCAGGGGAACAGCCCCCTGGCTGCATCACAACATGCCAGAGAAGCAGAAAGGGAAAACATGTCACACACAGGAGGCCAAGCATGAGTGTTGGCCTCACTGGACAGTGTCCCACTCTTGTGACAGTGTTATTCTTTTAAGAATGTTGGCATCCCCACAACCTAATAACTGTCACCAGGCCCCACTTGAGCATTCCATCACCCCAACGCACACTGGGACAGGCTTTCAGCACACATGTGAGGGGGAATGGCACTCAAACCCCCACAGCCCTGTTGACAGTGGCAGTAGACAGAGCACGCCAGCCTCCAGCTCAGTTTCTGTCTCAGCATAAAACTGTGACATTCTCAGAAAAAAAGGACCCAGGAAAATGCGGCAGCTGAGACCTGCCACAGGGCAGTGAGGTGCTCTCTTCCCAGGAGCGGAAGCCTTTCGAGGAAGGGGGCACAGAACACGAGAACATCTGCCCGGGGCATGGCTTCCTGGTGCCTGGCTCCCTAAGTGCTGCACACCTGCATCCCACAAGCTGTCCCCATGACTGGTCCCAACAGATTACGAATTGTTGCCGTGCACCTGACACTTTGACAGGACACTGTGTCGGGAAATCCTGATACCTGGTGCTTCCAAAGGTCACGATCCCAGCCCTGAGGGGCTCCCTCGCACCACACCACGGCTTCCTTGCTGCAGATGGATTGCTCCTGAGAGGCAGCTGCGGTTTTAGGGAAGACACTAAATCATAGCTCCCTAGTTCTCACCTTGTTGAATTGATGAGCAGGATGCAGCATGCTTTGCCTCTGAAATAGCCAATTAGAAATACAGGAAGACGATCAACTTTGGATTTCCCAAAAGTTAGATGTGTCTCCCTCCTTTTAAAAGAATAAATTATGCCAATTAGGGCTAGAAGGCTAACGCGCGGGGTTTGAGGAACTTAAACAGGAAGTCAAGCCTTTCAAATGGACATTTATTGATTTTTTTTAACGATGTGTATTTGTGAGTGTGGATGTGTGTACATATGCTGTGTTTGTGTGTGGATGTGTGTACATATGCTGTGTTTGTGTGTGGATGCGTGTGGATGTGTGTACATATGCTGTGTTTGTATGTGGATGTGTGCACATATGCTGTGAACCATCAACCATCTTCCTCTCTCCTTCTTCACCTGGTTTTTTCAGCCACATCTCTCACTGACACCACAGTTCACCAAAACTAGCTATAGTGAGCCCCAGGGACCCTCCTGTGTCTACCTTCCTGATGCCAGGATCACCCAGTTTACACGTGGGTGCTGGAGATATGAACCCAGGTCCTCTGGTTTGTGAGGCAGGTGTTTTACTGACTGATCCATCTCCCCAGCCTCAGAGGATGGGAATGGCAGAATCTATTGGGTCAAACAAAAGCCAGATTGAGTTTTTTCTCCTAAGCCACAGGCCCAGATTATATGGAAGTTTGATATGTTCTGCAGAATGAGTGTCATTCTCAGCCCTGCGTGCTTTAAAAAAATCATTCATTCCATCTAATTAGCTCTCTCCAAGGCTCTGAAAGTTACGTGAGCAGCATCCTATCACACCATGCGGACAGGCTGGGTGTGGAGCCTTTGGCCACATCCTTGCATCATTACATAGGGAACAGAAGAAGACCATTTCTGCAGCACACAGAGTGTGCAAGGGCTCTGGCTATGTGGCTGGCTCACTAGTTTTGAAGAGCAAGAGGCAAAAATACATAACCAAGTGTGATTTAACAGAACTGACATGCCATTTATTCAACTTTTCTTTAGAACCCCGTGTTTTCAAGCACCGACCTCATTAAAAAGCCTCTGAGCAGGATGCGGTCTGGGTCCCGTATATATTAATAAAATCATCGATTTTCATGGAGCCTACTCCTCGCTGGCATCAGGAAACCCAAGAACTCTGTGTGCAAACATCGCTCATGTCAATTTCCAGTGTACCGCTGTTAATATCTAATTCGGAGAGCACAGCTTTCATAGGTAAAAATGAATAGCTGGAAGACACCGCACTCGCATCCCATGTTTCTATTTCAAACGCACATCTTCATGGGTAGTTTATCAGAACACTTTCCAAGACTCCTCCATATTCCATATAGAACGGCTGTTTGTATGTTTAGGGGTATATGTGGCTACATTAATATTTTTTAATGACAATCCAATCCATACGGATTTAGAATGAGGTCATGTTGGGGTGCATGGATGAAACAAGCACATTGGATGAGAAAGGGCTAGAGTTTGCAGTCTGGAAACCCCCAGGCCTGAGCTGCTGCTGCTGCTGGCACTTGCAGGGGACCCTCCCCAATCGCAGTCCTGGCAGCAACCCGGCAAGCTCACTAGACTGGGGAGTTAATAAGAACCATTCCAGGAATTAAAGCAAGGAAATTAAGGACATGTGTGGGAGAAACCCATTGTTCACTGGAATTATTGATTGAATGGTAAGTCAAATAATACAGAGTGCAGCCCCAACAAGTAAATAAAAAGGGGTGCGTGTTGAATGCATTTGCACAGTCTAGTAAATAAATTGCTGGGGACTGGATACAGCCCTCAGTGTGTGTGAAGACCAGCAGAGCAGACAGTAAGGAGTCGGGGGAGGAGGTGAGAGCCATGCCAGGCAGCCAGGCAGATCGGGCTTCCAGTAAGGATGCAGGATCAGCAATGCATCACAGGATAGAATGCCATCCTCATGTCCAGAAGTATTCCTAAAAGACATCTAAGAATGTGCACACATAAAACCCAACGCATGCACAGCAGGTGCTCTGTATAACTGACCCGCTGAGGAGCAGGCTGGGAAAACAACCTCAGGATTACAGGAGACAGCGGGGAGAAGGTGCAGTTTGACATGGGCCTTTGGTGGCTCTGTAAATGGGAGTGGTTAATCTTGATTGTCAGCTGACTGGATCTGGAATCACCTGGAAGACTCACCTCCTGGGTGTGTCTGTGAGGGAACTTCTAGACTGGGTTAATTGAGGTGGGAGGAGCCACCTAAATACAGGCAGCAGCATCTTACATGCTGGGGTCCCAGAATGACTAAAAAGGAGAAAGTGAGCTGAGCACCAGCATTCATCTCTTGCTGCTCCTGACTGCGGGTGCAATACGACCAGCTAACTCTTGCCACCATGACTTCCCCACGATGATGGACTGCACCTTCAAACTGTGACCCAAACAAACTCTTCTTTCCTCAAGGTGCTTTTGGAAGAATGTTTTATATAGCAAAGAGAACACTACCTAACACAAACCAAACTCAGCGAAAGGATTCTTGCTTTCCATTGAAAAGTAAGATCTAAGAGCCAAGTGGCCGCCTTCCCACACAACAGGACTTTGCTATGCCTGCAAGGAGTGAGGAAGGAATTCATCACACACTCTGTACACTGTCATGTTTCCTCTCCTTACCAACTCATCATGTCTGACCCAGAGACTCGTGACCGAGGGAGCCTTTGGAGGAGACATCAGAGTTGACATCAGCCCTCTCCCCTAATAGGCCAACGACACCACTGGAGCTTGGCTGGAAGGCTGGAAAGTACGAGCAGCCTTGGTGCTGATCAGTTTGTAAGCATCGGTGGCCTTCTTTCGATCTCATTGTAAAGACTGTACAGGGATTGTAAGAGCTGCTGTTCTCCAAGCTGTAAGGGAGAAAATCAATTTCTCTTCTGCAGGGCTCACAATGCACCTGGAATTTTACCTGAACCAAGTAAACAAAATTGTCACCTAACTTGAATGGGGAAAGAGGTGTTAGAAAAACTCTTTATTGCTCTACTTCTGACGCTCCTATTATTATTGAAGTCTGACTGGGTTTTCCAAGGGATGGGTTATTAAGGGGCGACTTTAAGATGAAACCATTCTTCAGAGATTATAATAGAAACATTTTAAAATTTAAATCAGTGGTGGAAGATTGAAGCCATGCAGTTGAGAAGCTGTGATTTTTTTTGTCATTTTTTTCTATGACATATCCAGCTCATTCTGGTACCTGCATTTAAGCCCTGCTGTCCAAACACAGGCTGGCAAAGCAGCTGAAAGGTGAGCCAGTGACCTTGAGTGTACCAAGGTCATGGTGGTAAGCTGTCTTTTTCTCTGGATGCAGAGCCCATGGCACTACCCCAGGGATGCTCCCAGGAGGACACAACAAAGGCATTTGGAAGACATCTCTAGCTCTTTGGATTCTAGGGCAGGAGGGAATCCAAGTCAGTCAGCCCAGACTCTTGTCTATGGAACAAGTAAACCCAAGCCTAACCCTAACCCTCTGTAGTCATCTGAATGCCTAAAGCAGTGATTTTCCACCTGTGGTCTAGACTCCCCCAAAAGATCATCAGAAAACATAGATATTTACATTATAATTCATAACAGTAGCAAAATACAGTCATGAAGTACCAATGAAAATAATTTTATGGTTGGGGAGCAGCACAACATGAGGAACTGTATTAAAGGGTCATAACATTAGGAAGGTTGAGAATCACTGCTCTAAGGGGAATCCTAGATAGAACCTCAGAAACCATCCTGGATACCATATTGATATGATAGGTAGTAATTGATACAACATGCCTTCTTGATGTGCTGTTCTGAGCATCCAGGGCATATTGGCTGTGATCCAAGTGTACTGCTCCAATGCCTAGCACTTACAGGTGGTGGCCTGTTGGCTCTCTGTGTTATAATGACAATAGAGAATGTAAGGAGGTCAGATCCAGCTACTCCTAGGTGTTGGCTACACCAGTTTTTCATCCCTAGGCTTTATACAATAAAATGATGATAATCGCTTTGAAAAAATTCCACAAGGAACCTGAAAAGTAAACCTTGAAACAAGCATTGTGATTGCTGTGTTGTTTAGTACAAGTGGCCCGCTTTCCCAGGATCCACCTCAGAAATCCACCAGTTGTGGCCAAATGGATGGGACCATGGTAAGAAAGGAACCATAGCTGTGGAAGTCTGTGGGAGTCCAGCTCCGACCTGCCCCCACCTTTCAAAGGGTTCTTAGGTAGAGGAGAGAGGAATGAGGAAATATTCAGTAGAAAGATAGACCTAAATGATGAGGAGAAAGACAAAGACACAGGATAGCTTCAGGAGGGCCTGGGTCAATACCCAACAGCCTTGAAGTTTATTCAAAAGGGCTTTTTATAATATGCCAAGGGGAGAGGCAAAAGACCTTCCCCTTGCAAGATCAAAGCACACCGTGCAGCCAAGTGTAGACCCTTTGAAACACTTGGTAAACATGCCCATGACCAAATCATCTCCTTATGCAGCCCTGCTGGGTAAAGCAAGCTCATATTCTCTGACCTTGAGTAGTTTGGGCCCCCACAAATAGCAGGACAGCATCAACCGAGGATTTAGGGGAAAGGGAGAAGGCAAAGGAAGAGCGCCAGATACATGGCATGAAGAGGCAGCTTGGTGAGCAGTCCTAGCATGTGCTGCCAGAGGGTGAAGCAGGGTATGTTTCATACTGTTCTTTAGACCTTCACTATCATCCCATAACCTCGCCTACTGTTGGGTAGTGTCTCTACAGGGACAGAACTGTTAGAGTGAATGTATACTATAAAGGGGATTTATTAGATTGGCTTACACAGTGTGGCTGGGTAGTCCAACAATGGCTGTCTGTACCATGAGAAGGCTAAAAACCCAGTAGCTTCTCATCTCATGAGGCTGAACAACTCAGCAGCTGAACAGCCCTGGTGCTGAAGGACTGGGGGGTTCCTGGGAGCCACTGGTTTAAGATCCATGCTGGAAGGGTGAAGGAGCAACAACAATGGTCTTTCCATTCACCAACAGGAAGCAAGAGCTGGCTGGCAAGCCTCACTGCTTCTCAGAGAACTTTAATATCTGGTCCCCCATGGGAGGTTCAGCCCCCTCCCTGGAAATATCCTCACAGACCAGCCCAGAGGCATGTCTACTGATTGACTCCAGATCCAATCAAAGATTAGTCATCACTGGGACTGGAGAGGTGACTCAGCAGTTAAGAGTGCTTGCTGTTCTTGCAGAGGACCCAAGTTCATGTCCCAGTACCCACATGGTGGGTCACAGCTATCTGTAACTCTAGTTCCAGAGGATCCAGTGACCTTTCTGACTTCTGCAGGCTCTTGCATCCATGTGGTGCACGTACATATGTTCAGGCTCATACACATACCCGTAAAGTAAAATAAATGCATATTTTTTAACAAGATGAGACATTGCCCTAGAATTACACTCACAGGGAAGGTGGTGTGAATTTACCAAAATCTATAAAGACTCTTAGAAACACCTGCAGGACTCCAGGGTGCTGTGGAGGCTTTTGTTGCCACAGGGCTACGGCACTGCCACTTTCCTGTGATGCCTTGTGAACTTGTCAGTCTTTCAGGACAACCAGTGGTGGCTTAGAAGCCACTATTAGAGCTGGTGAGATGGTCTCTGAAACACCCTAAAGTCCATTCATGAGAACACCAAGGGAAACACATAACCAGAGTGCATGGAGAGTGTGCTGAGGGACGCCTCACTCAGTCCAGCTTGCTCCCTTTGTGGTTCAAGCTCAGTGGAAACCAGGAGAGACAAGGAGCTGCAGTTCTGTGGGATTCTGGGTGTACAGCCCACAGCAGAAAGCTGAGCCATAGTTCTTGTGACTGACACTGTGTCTTGTCAGCAGGCTGGTTGTCCATATTAAATCCATCCAGCACATTCAGGGTCTGCACTGCAAAGAGCAGCAAGCCCCAAGATGCTCACCATTCCCACTCACGTGCCCAGCCAGGAGCCCACCCACCGGGCTCTCTCTCTCTCTCTCACTTGGTCTGTCTCATCTGCAAACACTTGAGGCATCCTCCTGCTGTCCGCAGGAGACTTGGGCCCGGCCCTCCAGCTGGTGACCTCATTCATCTAGAATGAGAGTTAACTGCTTCAAGCTTCTCTGGAAGTCGCTTGAATCGGAAACTGAGGACTTACGTGTTACAGTAACAAAAATCCTTGCAATGAATTATTGCTTCCTCTGTATGCTTGGAGGAATTGCCTTTCACTCTGACTCTGGAATGTTCTTCTGGCCAGCCTCCCAGGTGACCAGCTCGCCAAATCTAATGCTCCCAGTCCATTTCCCAAACTTCCTAAAGCCCTCTCCCAATCTTCACAAAAACGCACCATCTGCTTGCAGACACTTTGAAGGGGACGCCTGCACCGTATGGGATGTTGATCATATGTTAGCCACTTCTGCGAGCAAAGAAATATTTTGAAAGCTGCCAAGCCACCTTCTTCATCCAGCATGCATGAAAAATTCATTGGGGTTGCTATTTGTCAAGGGACTGCAAACATTTCCTCTCATTTGTCTCAATCCTTGTTTGAATTTCGACACCCAGCTCAGAAATCCACAGGCCCCACCATTTGGAGCCCTCCTTCCCCCTTCCTCTCATGCCAGAACTATCCATCACTTACTTTCTAAGAATAGACAGGCTGTTGCTGCCTTCAATTCCTTCATCTATGCAGGTAAACTGTGCTGCTGGTGGACAGAAAATGGTTCAGGCCAGAGGAGGCTGAACCAGAGGAGGTTTTAGGCTCAAAAGAAGAGAAGGTGTGGGTCTAAGGGTGTGGCTCAATGGTGGAGTGCTTGGCTAGAATGCACAAGACCCTGGGTTCATTTCTAGAATAGGGTAAAAATAAGAGAGTAGGGGTTCCACCCATTGCCCAGTTTGCCCCTCTTGCCTTAGAGATACACATCTGGACACATCACATGCAGAGTCCTCACCATGCCTGTATGTTTGCTTGCTGCAACACAGTATTACAATATTAGAGTTGTGACGTGGCTGTGTGGCAGGGTTGGGAACCTTGAATAGCTAACTATTTGAAGTATTTGAGAGAAATGGCTGAACTGGAAATACCCAGGGGGCTGTGTTAGTTTCTGTTCCTGTTGGTGGACAAAACTGTAACTAGAGTTTTCCTGCCTGGCCCACAGTCAGGACAAATCTCTGACACCCGCCAGTCCCACAGCCATTTAGACCCAACCAAATAAACATAGAGACTTATATTGGTTACAAACTGTATGGCCGTGGCAGGCTTGTTGTTAACTGTTCTTACAGCTTAAATTAATCCATTTCTATTCATCTATACCTTGCCACGTGGCTTGTGGCTTACTGGTACTTTACATCTTCCTTGTCCTGATGGCGGCTGGCAGTGTCTCCCTCACCCAGCTTCCTGTTCTCTCAATTCTCCTCTCTGTTAGTCCCGCCTATACTTCCTGCCTGGCCACTGACCAATCAGTGATTTATTCATTGATCAATCAGCAACACATTTGACATACAGACCATCCCACAGCACTTCCCCTTTTCTTTTCTTAAATTGAAGGTTTTAACCTTTACACATCTCCAAAGTCAGCTTGGTATATTTGGGAATTTGGGTGTAGCTTCTCTTACTACTTCCTGCTGGAGGGGGGCGCTGTATCTTCTGGGGAAACAAAGAAAATTTTAGGATCATGGAGTAGTCCGTGAGGCTATATCATCTGAGCCAGTTGCCTTGAAACGATTCTGGATGTTGGATCATCTGGGCCATGGTGTCATCGGAGACCTTTCAGGTGGTCTTGGCTGGTCAAACCTGATGTGTCTTAATCTGGAACAAATCCATAGCCTCTGGCTTTCTGTGGGAACAAAAGCAGAATCTCTTTTCCAAAGCAACATATCCTTACATCCAAATTTTGAAGTCAAGGTACCTTTAAAATATGCATATTGGTTTAACTCAGCTTCCTTTACAATCAAATATCTCTCTGTAGTTAAGAATCCCAAAGACAACACAATCCAGATTCTCTGTGTAATATTCATCTTCACATGGCTTATTTTTTATATTAATTTTACTGTCTCTTTAAAGACTTTATTTTTTAAAACTATGTATTTGTTTCTATAACTCTATATATCAACTTTTTAATCTCTTTCAAGCCTACGTATATTTTACACACATTTAAACTATTACATCTGAATCTGTCTTATTGTGAATCTATTGCTTTAAGCTGCAGCAGCTGTGGCTGCTGGCTCCACCCACCTCAGCTTCCCAACATGGCGGCGGTATGCTTACCGCCAGCTCTGGGAGCCATCGTGGGTCTATGCTTTTATCCAAGCAGCATGTAGCCCAGAAACCTCTTTTTTTTGTTTTGTACTAGCAAAGGCTAAATCCACCAAGCAGCTTAATGTGCCACTTGCAGAGGCCTCATTCCCGCCATACCGCAGGTCGAGCACGCACACTAGGAACCCACCAGTAGCTCAAACTGGCAGCTGCCGCTCATTTGAGAGAAACAATTAGGAGCTGTTTTTAGCTCCGTTTTAGAATCTTTTCTCAGGTTTTAGGTGGAAACTCTTGCCACCACGTTGGACGCCATTTGTAGCTAGAGTTTTCCTGCCTGGCCCACAGTCAGGACAAATCTCTGACACCCGCCAGTCCCACAGCCATTTAGACCCAATCAAATAAACATAGAGACTTATATTGGTTACAAACTGTATGGCCGTGGCAGGCTTGTTGTTAACTGTTCTTACAGCTTAAATTAATCCATTTCTATTAATCTATACCTTGCCACGTGGCTTGTGGCTTACTGGTACTTTACATCTTCCTTGTCCTGATGGCGGCTGGCAGTGTCTCCCTCACCCAGCTTCCTGTTCTCTCAATTCTCCTCTCTGTTAGTCCCGCCTATACTTCCTGCCTGGCCACTGACCAATCAGTGATTTATTCATTGACCAATCAGCAACACATTTAACATACAGACCATCCCACAGCACAAAACCTCTGACAAAGGCAAGTTAAGGAATGAAGAGTTGACTTTGATCCAGTTTGAGGTATCATGAGTCAGGAAGGGAGTCTATCATGGCAGGGGAGTCATGGTGGAAGGAGCCTAAGGCAGCTGTTCACACTGTATCCACAGCTGGTCACACTGTATCCATAGCTGGTCACATTATATCCTCAGCTGGTCACATTGTATCGAAAGCTGGTCACAATGTATTCCTAGTTGGTCACATTGTACCCACAGCTGCCACATTGTATCCCTAGTCAGGAAGCAAAGAGAGAAAGGAATGCTGGTGCTCAGTTCCATTTCTCCTTTTTATTCAGTCTGTGGTCCTAGCCTACAGTGATGGTGGCCCTACCTTGTAGCAGGAATCTTAAAAGTTCTTATTAATAAAAACAAATCCAGAGCCAGGTATTGGAGTGAACGCTGGAAAATCAGAGAGACAGAACAGGTCACATCCACCTCACCTTGCCAGTTCCTCAGCTGGTCCTGTTTCCTCAGACTGGATGCTTCTCAGTCCTCATCCAAATGAATCTCAGCTGAACTGTGTTGCTCAAAGCCTATAAGCTTAAACAGCCAAATGCTTCTAGTTTCTGCTCCTCACGCCTTATATATCTTTCTCTTTCTGCCGTCACTCCCTGGGATTAAAGGCTCGCTTTCTGGGATTAAAGACGTGAGTCACCATGCTTGACTGTATCCTTGAACAGATGGATTTCTGCCTCTCGAATGCTAGGATTAAAGGCATGTGCTACCACTGGAGTATCCTCTATGTTTAATATTGTGGTTGTTCTGTCTCTGACCCTCGATAAGTTTATTAGGGTGCACAGTATTTTGGGGAACATAATACCACCACACTACCTTCAGAGTGAATCTTCAATTTTCAATTAACCTTATCTAAAAAGTCCCAGAGGTTTGTTTAATATATGATTCTAAAATCTGTCAGGCTGACAAAATTAACCCTCCATCACCCACCCTTGTCCTCCATTGGACAGGGAGGACAGGGAGTATTAATTACGTATTGCTTAGTGTGGGGAAGGGTGAGTATGTAAGTGTGTATATCTATGTATGTGCATGTGAGCACATGTATTTGTATTTGTGTGTGTGTGTGTGTGTGTGTGTGTGTGTGTGTGTGTGTGTGTGTGTAAGCACATATGTGTGAACATCTGAGGCCGGAGGAAGACATCCTTTATCATTCTTCACCTTGCTCCCTGAGACAGGGTCTCCCACTGAACTGGAAGCCCAAAGCTTTGGCTAGGCTATCTGACCAGGAGACACCTCTCTCCAGTCACCAATGCTGGTATTGCAAGTACTTGCAGACATGCACAACTTTGTATGTAGGTACTAGAGACTTGAACTCAGGGCCTCGTGTTTGCAGAGCAAGCACTCTACCCACTGAGCCAGCTCTCATTCCTATTTGGTATTTTTAAAAGATCGTGGTACATGGCTGTTTGAGATTATGTTATAAAGCTGCCTGTTTATTGTGATTGTGGCCATCCTGAATCAGAGCAGCTGCACTCACTCATAGGGATGCTCAGGAGACTGAGCTTATTAGCATTTCTGGGTGGATGATGGAGAACAGGGTGGATGATGTATGACAGGGGTGGGTGATGGAGGACAGGGGTGGGTGATGGAGGACAGGGGTGGGTGATGGAGGACAGGGGTGGGTGATGGAGGGCAGGGGTGGGTGATGGAGTACGGGGTGGGTGATGGAGGACAGGAGTGGATGATGGAGGGCAGGGGTAGATGATGGAGGGCAGGGGTGGGTGATGGAGGACAGGGGTGGGTGATGGAAGACAGGGGTGGATGATGGAGGGCAGGGGTAGATGATGGAGGACAGGGGTGGATGATGGAGGGCAGGGGTAGATGATGGGGGGCAGGGGTGGGTGATGGAGGACAGGGGTGGATGATGGAGGACAGGTGTTCAAGAGGCCCTTCCTTTCCTATATGAATGGCAAAAAACTCTTGAGTGGAAAAGATGCCCATGGTATAGCTGCCTGCATGTTGCCCATGATTCTACAAGCAGCTCTTCACCATTGCTCCTGTAGCCCATATAAACTCACTGGTTCAACAAGCAGGACCTAGAGGGTCAGTTCCTTGATTTTGGTGTCCTATATGGGTTTTTTACATGTGTCTCCCCAGGAAAAGATATGCAATGGGTCATTTTTAGTTTATCCTTTGCTCTTTAATTTACTAGAAAGCTCTATTTTGGGGACCATAATCACTTTCTAGGGGACATTATAATAGAACTCAGTGGGGAATTGAGGGGCACCTAGGATGGCCTCAGAATAGTGTCTTTCCAAGTAGCTCAGAGTTCCTTATCCATGGGATTCTCAGTCTACTTCCACACAAGGTCAGAGTGAGGCTGTTCCCAACTGTCTGTCCTCCACAGTGTTTCGCCCTTTCAAAGGAGCTAACCAAGAGACACAGCTCACCCGAAGCCCCACAAGGCAAAGCCCCTCAGACAACCACAGCTATTGCTATTCCTGGTGATGGATCCAAACACATCAAGAAGCCCATGGCTCTTCCTTGTCACCCACAGACTTTAAGGGTTGTGGCAACTAGGTGGGCTTCCCTCCCTCTCCTTGGGGGGAGGCCCCTCCCTTCCCCTCTCTCCTGGCTGTCAGGGGCCCCTCCCCTCTCTCCTGGATGTCAGTATCCCTGCCTGTCAGACAAACACAATAGGAATTATGTGACTTAACTCTCTTTCTGCTCTAACTAAATTTCATTTTCTAAATCATAAATAAACCATTATAATACCATCTGGGTCAGACTGGGAGGTGGCCATCCTTTAAAGCCTCCCCCATGGACTGAGTGGCCGATTCTATATGAGATGATGGCACCGAGGTCCCTGGAACATGCTGAAGGGCTAATGACTATTTAAACATGCCAGGACTTCATGGAACATATAAACATTTTAACTTATATTTGTGAAAACTGGAAAGTTAGCAGAGAACAGGTGCTGCTGGGCTCCTTCCCAAGGTGCTGACACCAGAGCTGATAGATTGGGGGGAGGGGGGAACAGCATAGTGGCACCTGTCACCTTCTACTCATGCCCAGGTCTGCTGCTGGCACACATGTCCCCAACAGAAATGTGGAAAAGTATCAGTACAACAGGTCACATATTTATGCCCCTGCCTGGCTTTGGGCCCTCAGTGGCTTAGCCATCTCCCACACTCAAGACCAAACAACCAAGTGCTAAGGTCCCTGCTGTCCCTCAGGCTGTGTCACCAACACACTCTCCAGACTCTGTTACTACCAGACCTTCCAGCTCACTGGTTCCTCATGCCTTGGGACCTTGCATGTGCTATATTTTATTATGAACCTCACAAGGGCACCTCCCCCATCCATAATGTATACCTGTTTATGCTGTTATTTGATTGACATTTATCTTTCCTGTTGGGAAATCACAAAGGGATTTGTCTATTTTGACTGACACTATAGCCCTGGTACATTTAGCTACAATACAGTAGCTCTCACTAAGCCTCTGATTGGATGAATGAACAGTCAATCAAGAGATTAGTTCATACCTTACTTAGCTGCACCATACTCTGAAAATTCCACTGAGCCTGAAAATAAGCTTGCCTAAGTCACGAAGGGCAAAATTCTCCTTGAAGTCACTCATCCCCTTGTAGTCTGATCCCTGCCCTGCATCCTCTTGCCACAAGCCCTCTGTGAGCTCCATGATCACATGTTCTTGAACCATGTGACCACCAGAATGACTCTGACAGTCTTGAGTTCCAGTGCACACCTGGAGAGATGACCCACTGGCTCCAAAGTAAAAGCTAAGTACCCCTCTTTGAAGCCAGTAGTTCAGCTGCATCGCAGAAGAGCCTCGGGAGCAGGGAAGCTGAGGGTCTGTGTTCAAGTTCTCAGGGGTAGTGGTGGAGGCCCTGAGTGTCAGCACTGGCCCCATCGAGGATATGATGACCCACGCTGAGGCTAGTTGGGAAGTGACTGAGAGAAGAATTGGGATGGGGAGAGCCTGAGGAGATAGATAGCTCGGTCAATAAAGCACTTAATTTGCAAGCATGAGGACAAGGATTAAGCCCCCAGAGCTCACATATGGAGCCAACCTTTCATGGTTTGTGGTGCATGCTTGTAATTCTACACCAGGAAAACCAAAAAACAGGTGAATCCCTGGGATTCACTGGCCAGTGAGCCCACCAGGCCAGCCTCTCCCTCTCCCTCCCACTCACACATGCACACACGCAATTGGACAGGAAGTGCGAAATGTCCATCATGGGCTATGGGATTAGCTTTACTGCCACTTATATCTTGTAGTTGTCCCCATCCTGAAGGTGACACCCATTCTGTAGAGTGCCACCTGTCCTATAGAGTAGACCCTGTCCTTCTGGGTGGCTGTGCCCCACAGTGGGCCCCTGTCCTGCAAGTATAGAAGAGAATGAAGGACTACCTTGTCTATCCAGGCCATGTTCACTATGCTCAGCTTTCAGCACTGCATGCCTGTAACATTATGCCACCATCTGACTTGTCATGTTAGCCACATTGTGGCTACACGGGTACATCTCAACAAGGTCGGCCCTGCCCGCCCTGTTAAGAAGCAACCAAGATAGCCACAACTGCCTTGCTCATCATTTGCATCTTGGTTTTACCAGGGATAGGAGATGGCGCCATCCTCCAGTAACTTGAGCCAGGGAAAGGGCAGAACCAGTACCCATTTCTGGTAGCTGTGGACCACTGTCTTCCCAGGGGTCTTTGCAAGTGTTAGAAAATGCTTATCTCAAAACCTAATGGGCTGCATTTAAAACCTTGTGCTCCTAATTCTGTGATGTCACAGAAAGCAAGCTTGCAGCTTATCTCCATTGAGGTGAACCTGAGAGAAAAATAAGAATAACAAGGGCTTCAGATACATGAGAAACATGTTGTGCCTTCAAAGAGATATGTTGCTATGAATGAAACTGACCAGAGACAAAGAAAGGAGACCTTTCTTGTAGACATTTCATATTCAAGCCCCTCCCACTGGCCCACCTTAATTTTGTTTTTGTTTGGAGTTCCTGCAGGAGAGAGAGAGAGAGAGAGAGAGAGAGAGAGAGAGAGAGAGAGAGAGAGAGAGAGAGAGAGATGCAATCAGTCCAGCTGTGTATGGGCATTTACTAGGGCTTGGAGAGCAGCTGCTATGCAAATTTACATCTCAGAACTTTGAGTCAAAGGTCAAGTGCAGCCAGCAGAATCACGCACAACACAGACAAAACAGCCCGTAGCCAAGAGTTCACATCTGCGAGATGGGATGAAGAAGGCAGAACCCCCCTCAGCATGGACAGCTGCAGATTTCTACTGTCATCACCTCTGACTTGATGCGTCTGTGCTGGACGTGCTCTGGTGAGGCAGACGGGATGCAGCCTGGAGAACCAGAGTCCAGACACCTTCAAACAGAAACCTCCCAGAGAGTGGTCACTCTTACTTGCCTCTTGATAAATTGAGCTCTCTTTTGCATGCATAAGACCTCCATCCCCTTCTACTCAAGGATCCCCCTAGAAAGAGGGGCCTGCGTACATGGCAGCTGGCCATATCTGCCATTGACCTTAAGTGGACAGGGCCAGACATCCCGTTAGCATAGCAGAAATAGCAGAGCATCAGCCTAGTTATCTTAAGATAGTGATGCCAAGGGTGTGGGGAAATGAGTTCTCACTCCTTGCCAATAAGGGACCATCAGAGCGACACTTTTAGGTTATCTGTTTAGGTTGGCTTTTTTTTTAATTCTGCAGAGCAGTTGGACAGCATCATTTAGAAATTAAGCTGTGCATACCATTAACCCAACAATTCCATTTCTAGAAAATCCATTTACAGAAATGCTGACAAAAAAAAATGAGCGAAGTCACACACACATATGGCAACCACCACGAATAGTGGAGACCTGGAAAGGAAACAACCGGACACTTACCGAGGCTGCTCCATTTAACTGGAGGGCATCTGCAGAAAGACATATTTTGTACAGCCAATGCAAGATGATAATCTAAATGACTGGCAGGTGTCCAGGTTGTCATCAAAGACAGCTTCCTGTAGCTGTAATGGCTACACTGACAATTGCATGTGTTTAAGTTGCGTAATGAGACCACCAGCCGATCTCTACTGCTATAGACTGTCTCTTCCCCAAATTCCAATTGCCTTTCACTCCCATAGAAAGCACTGATCTGTCTCTGTGGCTCACTATCTTCTAGTCTTAGACAAATGAGATTTCATGAGATAGATTCTGTTTCATCTGGCTGCTTACAATCAGCCTGTTTACTCTTAAAACTCATTCATGTCATATATATCAATATCTTATCCTTCTTATTGCTGAGTAATTTTTCCTTGTATTAATATACCATGAATTTAGAGGGAAGTTTTATATATGTCCACTTAGTGAAATAATAATAGTGGGTTCTACCTGGGGCCTATGAGTGCCCCAGATGCAGGTTCTTGTATATATGTATATATTAGTAGCATGCACGTGTTTCTCCCTGCAGAATAGTCTTAAATCCAACCAGAAAGTGGTTACCCCCATAACATTCTTGTCACTATTCTACCCATGGTGTATCTCACCATACTAATTATTATTGTAGTTTACAGGTCCACAGCTGGGTAAGACTGTTAGTGACTTCTTCCTTGGCAGCCTCCTTCTAGTACTGTGAGAGCCAGCCAGCAAGGAGGAAGCATCCTAGTCAGTACCAACTTGACTTCTCCATGCCCTGTGACCAATATGCATGATGCCATCAGCAATAAGGTCTTTCCTTCAAGTTCTAGAGAAAAAGGAGGGTTTGTTTGTTTGTTTGTTTATTTGGGTTTTGTTTTGTTTCGTTTTTTGGTTTTTTTTTTTTTCCAGACAGGGTTTCTCTGTGTAGCTTTGCACCTTTCCTGGAACTCACTCTGTAGCCCAGGCTGACCTCGAACTCACAAAGATCCGCCTGGCTCTGCCTCCCGAGTGCTGGGATTAAAGGAGTGCGCCACCACCATCCGGCCAAAAAGGAGGTTTTTTTAAAGAAATTCCCAAACTGCTTTTCAAAGCAGTTGCCCCTTTTAAATCCTTATCCAAGTATGAAGACCCAGGACATATTTCTACTAGTTAATTACATTTTAATCAACAATTAATTATTTTTAATTAACAAAAATATATGTATATATTTATCATGCAAAACATTGTGTTTTGAAATATTCACATATGAGGGATGGCTCAATCAAGCTAAGGGAAAAAGAGGAAGAGAAATAGCTTTCAAATGTGCATCTATAAAATGCTACACAAGCACATCGTTGATCAGGTAAGTGCTCCTGCACATTCACAGTGGAAAACACTAATGTAATGGAAGAGTACACATCAATTCTCAACCACAATTATCTCCAGAAGGTACGACCAAGACTGGTGTTTGGGACAATTTTCCCTGCATTTGTTACTTTTGTACACTTAAAAACTAACAGAGCTTGTTGACACAGGCCTGTGATCCCAGCTACTGTGGAGGTTAAGTCAAGAGAACAACCAGTTAAAGGCCAAACTAGACTACAATAAGTTCAAGGCCAGGCTGATTAGCTTAGTGAAAGCCTGTCTCAAAAGGAAAAGGGTGGGGGGGAGCTTGAGGTTTAGTTCTGGCCTAGCATGCAAACAGCTGTAGGTTCAAACCTTAGACCACAAAAAGACCAAAGGTACCACGGATACCAGTGTGTTCAAATTTTAACATCTGAATCTGCCTTAGACTTAGCCTAGGAAAGAACTCTGATGTCATCCTCCTAAGATTTGACTCACTAGTCTGCTTGAGCCTGGTTCCTGAGCACCTGCCTAGCAGGCCATCTGTTACTGCGTGGCCTTCTAGACAAGGCTATGCTGTGCCCAGCTTCCTAATGGTAATGTGAAACAGAACCCTTGTGCCTATCAGCCCTGGAAAAGTTGAGGTAGGCTACCCTCCGTCACCTCTATCTCTATAAAGCACAGGAATGTGGCCAGGTGACCCTAGATGTCCATTGTAATTATAAAAGTAATTGTGGTGTTTTATCTCTCAAATGGCAATGGTGTATCCTACATATGGTATTTGCGTAAGATTGTTTAATTAATATTTTAGAGCTCTTGTTGACTTCCTAGTCAGACCCTTACAAAAGTTTTTTAAAAAGGAAAGAAAATGAAGACAAAGAATAACTTAATGAAGAGAGCATTTCTGGATGGCACCATCTTGAATCTATCTCATGAATGAGTCCTCACTTGGCATTTTTGAAAGACCATGCTTGAGCAAATGTTAGAGAGGCTGTGGAGAAAGCGGGGCATCATGGGTCTCCACTGGTGAAGGTCTTGATCGCCCTGTGTCAACAGCACGGAGACCAGCAAAGTCTTGGCCTGCGGAAGGTTTGACAAGAAGAGCACTCCACAGAGAACTCTGAACAACTTTGAGTGAACATTTGTGACAGTGCAGGTCTAATGGAGGGAAGCCAGAAGTCTTGAAAGGAAGGGCAGTAAGTGGGAGAGAAAAATGTCCTTAAGACTCCCACAGAGTTATTCAGTCAGGAGCAATCGCAATGCTCAACAAATGGTGGCTGAGCGGGTGTCAGGCACAGGAAAGGAATATGCATGACCACACACTTTGATGACCACACATCATGAGGGCTACACACGGTGACTGTGCCCACTCTACAGAGGTAGAGACAGAAAGTCGACCTTACGAGGCAAGTGGAAGCAAGGAACAGGGATGTCAAGAGGGTTTTTGGTGACCCCAGATGCTGCTGCTGTTCTGAGGGCAGTTTGAAGGATTCCTGAGAACTCTTCTGTGGAGATGCAGAGAAAGGACTCTTGAATGGAATGAAGGTCCGGCTGCATGTACAGATGTGCGGATTTCCAAGGTGAGACAAGGCCAGAGGTGCTCACAGCCGTGGCAGCTGCTCCACTGGAAGACACACCAGCCAAACAGGAAATAAGACTACACTCCCATAATGAAACAGCTGTAGCCTGAGACAGAAAACCCGTTCAGGTGCTCTTCAGCAGTGGACCCCAGGAAGGTGGCGCCTCTACCTCCACAAGTAGGGAATCCAACAGACTGCAGACAGTTGAACCCACCTCCAAAGAACTGAAGTCCCAGAGCAAACACAAGACCCCAAAGTTCAGGAAGAGGATGCCCACAGCATAGGGGCCACACTTTGGGTTCCCCAGAGCATACCCTAGTAATGAAACTCGGCTCTCAATTGTTAGCCATGCTCTTTGTGTTGTCCTGTTGCTGTGACAGACACCCTGTCAAAAAGGGCTCATTTCAGCTCATAGTCCAGGCTGTAGTCATAGCAAGGAGGTCAAGGACCTCAAACAGCTACTCCCATCACATCCAGTCAGGAGCACACGATGGCTGCAGTCCTTCCTGAATCCTGTCCCCTGTGACCTCATATCACGTTATGGGAGCACAGGGTCCCCCTCAGATCACCTAGTGCCATGAAGATACACAGTGTTAGTTTGTTTAGCATGGACATCAGTCCCCCCACAAGCTGCTCTTCCACACTGTTCTGATTAGAGCTAAGGATGTGTTTCCATGGTGACCTAGCAGTTGCCTCCTTGGAAGGTGTCCAAGTCAGCCCCGCCTTCTCTGGACCTTGACACTTTCAGAATCGTTTCTGCCCCAGGGCAACTGTTGTTGGAAAGCTAACTTGTGTGATGATCAGCTAGAGGAACCCGGGGGGTGGGGGGGGGGGGGGGGGGGGGGGGGTCCATTTTCTTCTGCTCCCTGTGTACCTCAGAGGGCTGCCTCTTCTGCAGACTCGTGTTGTCCATGTCCCTCCTTGTCTTCTTAGATGCAAGAACCCCAGATCCAACTGGCCTCTGGGCGCTGTGTCATGGTCCTGGGTTTGTCATAAGAACGTGGGGAAGATGCAGAGAAAGGGATGGCTGTGCTGGCTTCTCTCCACCTCCTTAGTCAGTGGACCTTAAAGACAATATACGTATCCCTTCAGACCTACGGTGAACAGAAAAGCAAGCATGCCAGGACACCCCAGGAAGGCACGTCTCCTACAGCGTGCTGTGTTCTTGAGGAGGTAGTTTCTGCCAACATTTTGAAATTCATTGTTTAGCTTCTTTATGCTTGAGGCAAAACACAGAGTCAGAGACAATGATAATACACTGTTGAGACAATGGTGATAAATTCTAAACAGATAGAATTGCCCCGTGTCCTGAAGAGGGACCATTGCCAATTAATATTGAGATTTGGCAAGTGTACAACCTAAAGATGTCTAATTTATCAAGCAAGGAAATTTCAAGAACAGGCTATTGTGTAGAACTAAGCACGTGTCTCCTGGAGGGAAAACAGGATCCTACTATGAGCAATGTGGAAACTGGAAGACACTGGTTGATGCTCTGTGGGTTTTCCTCCTCCAGCCTGGATCTAGACACCATAACAAATCCTGGACCAACTGTGTGTCGAGGCTGGAGGGGCCACTTAGAAAACAGACTGATGTGTGACCTCAGGACAGGCAGGTCCAGTTCTTGAGAGATCTGGTCCAAAGTGTAAACACGAGGACCAGAGTTCAACCGCTGGAACCCAAGTAAAAATCTGGGTGTGGCACCACATGCTAATAATTCCAGTGTTTGGGCGGCAGAGGGAGACAAGAGCATCCTGGACTCACTGGCCAGACACTCTAGCAGATGAGTGTGCTCTAGGTTCAGGGAGAGGATCTGTCTCAAAAAGTAAAATGGAGACACCTGATGTTGACCTCTAGCCTCTATACATGCACGTACTTGCAAACACACACACACACACACGCACACACACACACACACACACACACACACACACACACACACACACACCTTAGCTAGACCATTCTTCTTAGGAGAACAGAGCACCAGCAAGCTGAGCAAGGTGACCACCGAGAGAGAATTGTGGGTGAAATTTGAAGACAGAGGCCCAGAGAGCTAACACTAGCCCTATAGATGTCCGTGGTAGAGCTCCACACAGACAAACTGAATAATCACAAAATATCTATGAGGAAGTCCCTCCTGCTTCATCTCTCAGCTCCACCATGACATGCTTTGAACCTTCCCAAAATTCTGAGTCCTAGCCTAGGCCCTGCTCAGAAAGACTAATAATACAGTTGGCCCTAGGCTTGGCAGGGAAGTAGCAAGGCAGAGGGAAAGTCACAGTGGGCACTGATCTCCACAGCAACATTCCAGGGGAAGGATCTGACCTCAGGTTCCTGTGGAATGCAGATGCCCTTCTCAAATGAAGTAGAAATAGCATTCTTTCACGGCCTTTACCCCATATAGGATCCTTCCAGTAGGGTTAGCTTCCTGTTGCCAAATTAAAAAGCAATGGCCTGTAGGTATATGGTTTCAAGACTGCCCACTCTGCATTGGGCAACCAGTAATGGTGTGGAGTCTTCAGGTTCTATTTACATGCATTTGTAGATTTGCATACATATTTATGTAAGAAATATAATCAAAGAAAAAGAGTCTATCAACGGGAGATCGAGAGAATTTGAGAGAGGGTAACTAGGAGCAGCTGGAGGGAGGGAAGGAAGAGATGGAAATGATTTAATTCTACTTCAATTAAAATCATTAAAATAAAATAGGAGGAAGAGGAGAAGGAAAAGGAGAAAGGATAGGAGGAGGAGGAGGAGGAGGAGGAGGAGGAGGAGGAGGAGGAAGGATAGCTTGGGGCTGGGGAGGCAGTTCAATCTGTAAAGTGCTTGCCTTGCCAGTTTGAATTCAGCTTGCTTGTCATCCTGGTGCCGGTTAGGTGGAGGTAGGTAGAGGAGCCATCTGAGCCTGCTTGGTTAGTTACAGGTCTCTCTCTGTCTCTGTCTCTGTCTCTGTCTGTCTCTGTCTCTGTCTGTCTCTGTCTCTGTCTGTCTCTGTCTCTGTCTCTGTCTCTCTCTCTCTCTCTCTCACACACACACACACACACACACACACACACACACACACACACACACACGGTGACAATGGCCCTGTTTAAGCTGTGCCTGAGACCCTGATCCTTTCAGGATCATCGAATCAGGACTCTGGTATCCAAGACAAGAGCTCTAAGGGTGGAACTGGTTGCCTGTGAAAGCATTAATCTTCCTGCTTCAGTCATTCCAAGAGAAGGAAGGTGCGGACTGGCCCTGGTGAGATAGTTCTGAGGCCCTTCACAGCCATGAAGCCTGTGTGCAAGCGGCAAGGACCAGCAGTGGCTCCAGTGTCCACCCATACACTTACTCCTAGCACACTGTGTTCCCATCCTTTCCTAGCAACAGACGTGACTCCAGAAGTCGACTCCCCAACAAGCCCATTCAAAGCAGCTGTTTGCTTCATGATTGACTCTTTTCTGAGTAAATCCTCCAGAATCAAGCTGCTTGAAGGGTAATTGTTCCTGATCATCATCGTGTTTGCTCATCTGTGCAGCTGTGGTATTGAACCACCGTAATATCAACTGGCTGGCGCGGTGATCGCCGGTTCGCTTCCCGCCATCATTGTGCCTTCGCGAGGTTCTTCTTTTAGTTTTGGAGGCTGAATGCTCCAGTTTTGAGGAAGAAGTTTCCTTCCTTCCTCTTTCATTTCTTCTTCTTTCCTTCCTTTCTCTCTGTCTCTGTCTCTGTCTCTCTCTCTCTTTCTCTTTGTTGTGTGGCTAATGCAGAGTAGAATTTTCCATTGTAAAATTAAATACTTTAAAAATTAGAAACCTGACTTGAACATCTCAATAAGTTGACATGAGCCCATCAACTGACAAGATCCTTGCAGGCAGGGATACTGGCCCGTCTCAGTGGCCTGAAGCTCACCTGAGTAATCTTGGGATCAGCACACAGGATCCTCTTTAAGAACTAGATTTCACAATGGAAAATTGGAAAATGGGGGCGACCACTGTTCTTAGCATGTCTGGGTACATACAGCAATGGTACCACACCAAACAGGGAGGCCTCTGAGTCTTCCATCTGGGGCTTTGACTTGTAAGCCATCCCTTCCGGGGTCAGAGACCTCTGGAGAGCAGGGGCTTCTGTGATCCAGAACCCTGGCCCTGCAGTGGGGCTGGCATTGGAGCTGGAAGTGTGTACCAGGGAGACCAGATGGGGACACATTATCAATTTTCTGATCATCCTCTGACTCTGCACCTCCATGTTGCTGGTTTGAGGGTACAAACCATTGGCTCCAGCTTACCTTAGAGAAACTCTATCAGCTCAAGCAATAAGAGCCACTCACCTTGCACTGAGCCCTCATCACAGCATGGGTGACAGACTGCAGTGCAGGAAAGAGAAGCCAGCCAGGGAGGAGGAGAGAAGAAGGTGAAGAGGAGGGGGGCAACCTAGAACCCGAAGAGAGAGCTGGGTCTCTTGACTCCTCTGTTTCCACTCTGCATCCATCAGATCCAGTCCACACCACCTGCGGCTTCTGATCCCCATTGCCCTCGGTGCTCCTGTGCCCTGCTCTACATTCTGAGATTGTAGGCAACAGCACAGGTCTGTCCTGCTTGCCTAATATCCAGGACTCAGCTACAGACCTGTCATAGAGTTGCTTCCTCAGGAGGAAGAGACAGTTGTGGACTGAAAGAGGAGCAGACCAGCTTGGCCAGGGACCCCAGGTGTGCTCAAGGGCATGTGTAATAATTACGCTTACAGACACAGTTAAACATTTAGGTCAGTGTCACAGACAGTGAAACCCTTCCTTTTAACATTGAGATAATATGTGTTTAACTGGCTCAGTCCTGGAACAGTCCAATTGCAAAGTCTCAGCAGTGAGTCTCCTCTTTTTCTCCATTAGTGGAGGAGCCATCAAGGCTCCAATAAGATACTCAGTGGTCCTCTGCACACTGGGATTCTTCCTGAGTTCTGGTCTATGTAAAGGACCCCAGAGATCCCTCAGATCTTGACCAGGTATCTGCAGAAAGAGAAGTAGAGATGGATCTGGAACATTTTGCTTTCAGAATTTTCTCTAAATAATTTGGGAATTTCACCAAGAGTGGACATTATGTTGATTGAAACTGGAGTAAGCCAATTAAACAAACAGCCACAGGTCCAACAATGATATGAAACCATAAAGTCCCTGTGAAGCTTTCAAAGCCATCTGGGGGAACTGATGGGATGGGAGATTTGTGAGCATCAGGTTCTAAGACCACAGGTAACTTGCTGGTTAATAGGAAAGCTAGATCTACACAGTAGGGAGTTGACTGTTTCCCCCTATCCTGGTGACAAGACGTTAGTGCTGGGAAGCAGCCAGCACTGTGAGTGTCATCATAGACACACGGGGAGTGGATAGATGTATCACCATCAAGGTCATGGCGATGGAATTCATCCCTGGTGACCCCACCCCATCCCGTGCCTGGACTTGGCTGAATTCATCAGTGAGCATCATGGCCTTGACTATCTCAACAAAATGAAGGTTGCGCATCTAAACCGGCACCAGAGGGGAGGAATCTCCTGCTGTTTCCTCGTCCTCCAAGATCTGTGCAGATATGCAATTGTGGACCAGCTTCAAGAGGACAGGAAGTTGACACTGAAATACCCCATACAGGATCTCTCCCCTCCCTGTGCAGAAGCCAGGGGGCTCTACAGGGACAGAACGAACAGAGGGGATTAATTAGCTTGACTTTCCTGATTCAGGCTGATCAGTCCAGCAATGGCTGTTTGCACACTGGAGAGGCTCCAGACCTGGCAGCAGCTCAGTTTATGAGGCTGGATGCCTCAGAAGCCTCTGTCTGATGTAGAAGGCCTGGAGGACTCCTGTAGAGACACATTCTTAGTCCATGTTGGAAGGCCATTGAAGGGTGTCAGACTTGGCAGCTGCAGAGCAGATGTGCTCACCGACTATAGAGAAAGGCAGACAGGCAAAGCAGCAACTGTCCCTGCAGACCCCACCAGAAGGTGCCATACACTCTGGGGAGGATCTTCCCCCTTAAGTAAATCCTTCTAGAAAATATTCTCAATAGGCACACTCAGAAGCATGCCTCTTAGTGGATCCCAAGCCACCTGACATCCAAGACTCACCATCACGCCATGTCTTCCTGTCCCCAGTCCTTGAAAGCTAAGTTTTAACAAATTTCTTCCCAGCATTTACGGGGCATGTGTGTCAATGTTTCCAGCCACTTACCAACATGCTGAGATTTCCTCATGCTGAATGAACAGCGTGAGCCTGTGAATGGCAAAGTTACCCTTTTCGTACAGGAATTCTGCAGCTGTCTATCACCCATGAGAGGCACAGTGGAGAGGACTTTGCCACTCAATGAATGCTTCCAAAAACGCCACTTAGAACTTAGCATTTGTTTTCCCTGGAAAAGAATGAGCACGCATTTTTTTTTCCTGCTGGAAATTACTACGTCTTTATTCTGTTTAACCGATAATACCTTCTGGGCTCTTGGAAATTATATTCACTCAGAGATTAAGTGGTTGTTTTCATTTGTCCCAACAGAAAGGTGTAAACTGCCATTGGGTCTGCAGAGCCCCAGCTCAATGCCCATATAACAATGGCAGTCACTGAACTCACTGCCACCCAGAACGGCCTGGGTCTCTGTCATACAAGTTTGCTGGAGGCAGTGCCCTCAAAGGGGAAGCTGTTCCTGCACCCCTTCCTCTCCCCTTCCTCACCCTGTCATTTTCCCTTCCTCACTCCTTCCCTCTTTCTCTCTTGTTCTTTCTTTTGTAGACTAATTTACCTTCTTTATTTCCACTCCCCAGACCACATCCTTGCTTAGAGCTTTTCAGCTCCTTCTAATAAACATCAGGTTCACTACCAGCTCCTAGGCTTTCAATTTGGTCACACATTTGATTTGGACAGTAGAACGTGTGGTAGACAGGATGATACATCAGTCCTCAGCCTGGGATAGAAGTTTAAAATGGCCAAGCAGAGCCAGGGGGGACCATCAAACCACCCCAATCAATGCACAGACACATGGAAAATCAGGACTTGTGTGTGTGTGTGTGTGTGTGTGTGTGTGTGTGTGTGTGTGTGTGTGTGTGTTCTATTCATGTGTATGAGCATATTTATAGGCAGGTGCATGTGCATGTGTGTGCACATGTGTATAGAGTTCAGACCTTGGGTACCTTCCTTGATTGCTTCCCTCCCCCCTCCTTTTTTTACATAAAATCTCTCACTAAATCTGGAGCTTGACAATCCAGATAAATTGGATGGTAAGGCAAGGAAGTCCCTAGGAACTCACACCACCACACCTTTTTGTTTGTTTTTTTGGTTGATTGGTTGGTTTGGGTTTTTTGTTTGATTTTTGTTTTGTTTTTACCAAAGTCCGAGGGGGTTGAACTCAGATCCACAAGTCTGCACAGCAAGGATTTGACTGACTGAGCTGTCTCCCCAGCCCCCATGAGCTAATTTTCATGTGCAGCTGAGATTTTTGTGGTCACTTGTTTGTGGCAGCAGCCGGTGAAGACAACCTCCCCCAGGGATTTCTTTCCCTGTCACTCATGTTCAGAGGCGTGCGTTTGCAAAATGAGCATGGATGGTGTTGAACCCTGGCCAACGTAATCATGCATTTCACAAATAAAAGGCCCTCCATTTTTCAAATTGCAATCTGATTCCTGATCCCAGGTTCTATCCACGTAAACATGAGGAACCGTGTCTCCGCCTGTCTAACGTGTACTCAGTCCGTTACATCTAAACACTTACAAAGAAGACAATGGTGAGAGGGTGAGAGCCACTAGACCACCCACCGCTGAGACAGCCCACCGCTGAGAACCCCACTTATGCCCTTCACAAACACCCTTCCCCACACCATGACCTAGAGACTCTCTCTGCTCCCATGCTTATGCCTCTAGCCATGTCCTGTGACCTCAGGAATTCGGCAGTGTCCCCCCACACCACCCCTGCCTTAGCACCACATCTCCCAGCCAGGTTCTCTCTCCTCCGGGACCCAACATGCTCTGGGGCTTTGGCTGCCTGACCTGGTGACTCATCCGTGAAATAGGAAATGCGGCCATTTCTCCAGCACCCAGCAGTGACTCTTCCCTAGATGGATCACCTTCTGCCCACCCTCACGTTTCCAGCCTCCAGGAGGATCACTGGATATGGTCTTATCCCACACCTACTGTCTGCCTGGAGCTTTGGATTTTAGAACACAAAACCAGAAAGCGCCTCCGGAACCTCAAGTTCTGTTGTGAGCATTCTCACAGAGAAGAGCCACGGGTGACCTGAGGACATGGTGGAGGAAAGGTCTTCACAGGGAAGAGATAACACTTCCCAACTACCCACTGAGACTAGCGTGGCTGGCAGCAAAGCCTGACCACAGCACAATGAAAAAGCTCTCTTGTGAAGGGTTTTCAAACTTTGTATACAAGTACCCAACCAAATGCAAGTAAGCTCAGTGGTGTGGTATATGGAAAGTGCTGCACACCATGGCCAGCTGAGGTTACCCCTGGAATTCACCGTTGGTTTTGTTTAGCCTTCACGGCATGAGCATGCCAGGGAGTAGGAACTGAAGACACGTCCTTGGGTTGATAAAGGACTTCTTGGCCAACATGGGAGCCATGTGAAGGGGACTGAGGCAGCCGCCCTCCTCTGTTCCCACAGCTTCTCTCCACCTTGTGCTGGAGGACAATGCCAAGGCAATCAAACAGGAAAATCAAATGCGTGACTTCTAGATTGGAAAACATCTCTTCTTGCAGATAATGTAATTTGTATATTCAAATCCTAAGAAACCAGAAATCATAGAAATAATAAATTATATAATCCAGTATATATAATATAAACTCAGCACCAGAAATACATTGCATTTTTATGCAGTGACAATAAACATATCAACATAAAAGGGAGAAAACGTTTCCATTCTTAATAGCACTGGACTAGTAAAATGAATAAAAACATATTTTACCAAAATCTTTGTGATATAAGCATCCTGAGTACAACAAAACATTATCAGAAGAAACCAAGGAGACTCAAATAGGTAGACCTTACAATTCCAGACTTACAGACTTCACCTTTGCTAGGACGCTACCGTTTCCAGCACACCAGCTACCAGAGTCTAATTCTTTTTTCTTCAGAAATTGACACTAAAACACATATGGCATTTTGAGATACTCAAGATTACCAAGAAAAAAAAAAACTATTCTTTTTGAGACAGGTAGGAAGTTGAGTAAAGGTACATGCTAGACGACCTTACAACCTGAGCTTGATTCTAGGAACTGAACTTGAGAAGTATGAGGTGAGGTGGTGCGTATCTGTAGCTCCCTCACTCATGACAGGTGACCCACCTAGAAGCTAGTGGGCCAGCTAGCATGCAGGGTGCACAAAGCAGACACAGTATGGGGGACACAAACCCACTCTCAAACTGTCCTCTGACCTTCCCAGGCTCTCTCCCTCTCCCCCACCCCCAAACTAAAAAGCTGATGGTGGTCAGCAGAGCCCCAGATAGTAGTATAGGAAAGAGAGGAAAGGGGGCATCCTTGGCAAGCATCACATTGGGTGAGAAATAGGCTGTGTCTGATGGTATGGTGGGATCGGCGGAACTGTTACTCCAGGACAAGCTGAGAAGAAGAAACAAGGGTGGAGGACCCACACACCCCCCTGTCACCACTTGCTCCCGAGCAGCCGTCATCGGGCTAGTTGGCACTGGCATCGGACAGGTTTGCTGGTGACTTGAGCCTGGCCACAATGGCCAAGTTCAACGAGAACAGACCTGGAGCCATGCTTAGACACCTGGAAACCTGTGTAGAAGAATACATCTGAACTTTTTCCACACAATGTATTAAAAAAATTCAAAATGGAATAAAAATCTAAATACACAAGTTGAAACTGCAGAACTCTGAGGGAGAAAATGAAAATCTTCATAACTTACTCTAGACAGTGATTTCTCAGATTTGATGCAGGAGGAGAATTAACAAGAGGAGATATGGATGAATCCCACATCAAAAACACCCCAAAATTATGCTCTAAATGACAACAAGGAAATTGGAAAAGTTTCACACACACACACACCAAAAAAAGGAGAAATCATGTGTAAGCTGGGACTTGCATCTAGGTGATATAAAGACCTATTATAATTCAATAATAAAAAGGCAAATGATTCAATTTAGAAACTGGCAAATGATATGAATAGACAGATTCTCCAAAGAAGACATATGAATGGGCAACAGCCCATGAAAAGACTCGGTGTCTTCAGCCACCAGGGAAATGCCAATCAACCTCTCAGAGAGACACCAGGTACTCACAGAGCGGGAGCTGTTGGGGAGAGACATGAACCCTCACACAATACTGGTGGGGACTTAAAACAACTCTATGGAGAAAACAGCCCATTTGGCTCCTCAAATGGTCAGCCACAGACTTATCATAAGGACCAACCATTAACTCCACTCCTAGATACCATATACAGACACAGGAATGAAACATTTGCCCAATAGAGATATCCAGTGTTCAGAGCAGTATCAGACAAAAGAGTAGGAACAAGAAAATGAAGGAATAAATCACAATATGCCACACAGTAGGACAGTCCACAATAAAGGGAGTGAAGAACATATGCCTGCTGCCACACACAGGAACTGCACCAATGTTACTGTGTGACCACATTCATGAACTCTCCAGGACAGGCTAGCCTATAGAAATAGAAAGGGAAGGGGATGCCAGAGAGGTGGCCCAGCTGTAAAAGTATATACTGCTCTTGCAGAGGATTCAAGTTCTGTTCCCAGCACCCATAGTAGGGGGGCTAAAAACCTTCTGTAACTGTAGCTCCAGGGCATTCAACACCCTCTTCTGGTCTCTATGGGCATTGCCCTCAGATGTATGTGCACACACAAGCGTGCGCACACACACACACACACACACACACACACACACACACACACACAATTTAAAAATAAAATTCATCTTTAAAAGAGACAGAAGGTAGACTGATGGCTGCTGAGGGCTCGGCATTGGAGCTGCAGAAATTGAGGATGAAGGCTAAGGGGATATGCGGGTTCTGGGGACAATAAAACATTTAAAATTGTCTGTAACGCTGGATCAGAACTCTAAATGAACTAAAACCATGGAGCTATGCAAAGTAAGTGGGCAGTGTACTAAACCTCAAAGCTGCTAGAAAAGAGATATGGGGGGAGGGCTGTGTTGATATCTGAAGGGAGGACTATGTTGCTATTTAAGGTGGGGGCTGTGTTGACGTCAGAAGTGGGGGCTGAACTGATGTCAGGAGTGGGGGCTGTGCTGATATGTGGAGGGGAGATCATGTTGCTATAAGGAGTAGAGGCTGTGCTGTTTTCTGGAGTTGAGGCCGTGCTGATATCATCAATTCTGTTCTGGTCAATGAGTGTGAACAGGAGATGAGTAGCTTAATCACCCCAACGTAGTTCCATTTTTCTCTGTTGAGAATGGAGACCATGGGGATCAAACATGAAAACAGAAGCGTGGCTCCTGCCAGCCCCAGCAGTGCCCATGGGTTCTGAGATGGCACCATCAATCCTGTGGGGTCAGTAGGGCAGGGTATCCACTTATTTATTTATTTTTATAGAACATATGTTCCAGTTTAACAACAACAACCAGACAAATAAAAGAAGCAATTAATAAGTTTAATTGGCCAAATTTCTCTACAGCTCATCCCCATCTCAGATGGAGATTTTAATTAACTAATTAGAAGTGCCGTGTGCCATGGTTTTATTAGCAGCCTCTTTAATGAGCAGGCTAACATAGTCCTTGTTACATGTGTTGGCATGTTTCTCTTGTCCATCTCAATGTCACTCAGTGATAACAACAGAACTCTTCACAGCCAAGTCTTAAATTCATGGGAAGTTCAAGAAACAAAGAGGATACAGGGACTTGGCTGGAGGGACAAGCACGTGGTCAGGTGCATGTGTGCAGCCAAGGGACAAGCACATGGCCAGGTGCATGTGTGCAGCCTTGGCTTCAGATAGAACAGTCGATTGAGGCAGAGAATGCAGGTCAAGTCACTGGTCCTAGGTGATCCTCTAGATTATTCTCCTGAGGACTGAGAATCCCATACTGCTAAAGGAGCAACCCAGAAAGGTCAACGAGAACGGTGATGGATGCTGGCACAGGGCCAGGAGCAGGAGCACCCTCTCTAGTCAACTTGGAAGAGTTAGTAATTCATGGGGTGCTGAGCAAAGTATTCAGGGAGGCACGGTGGCATAAGTAAGTGAAAGTTGATCCTGTCCTGAGCACTACTATGTATCCACAGGAAGCATTCTGAAGATAAAAGAATAGACTTCTCTCCCAGTAACTACATTGCATTTCAGAATTATTGTTTTAAAATGCTTCAGATCTTTAAGAAAAACATAAAACACCCAGGACTCAAACTGTCCCAGGGACTATCTAGATGAAGTTGACCGGGGGCGTGTCTTGCGTTAATTGATGTGGGAAAATTCAGCTTGGAAGTGGGTGGCTCATTCCCCAGTTTGGGGCTCTGGACTGTCTAGGTGAGTGCTAGCATGCACGTGCTCATCTATTCATTTTAGATGTGATGTGTGTGACTGCTTAAAGCTCCTGCCTCTGTGACTTCACTGAAATCCTGGGCTGTGATCTGAAAGTGTGAGCTAGAATGAGCCCTTTCTCCCCGAAGTCACAGCAGCAGAGAGGAAACCAGGATCCCTGGAACTGTAGTGGAGTGCATTACTCAGTCATCACACAGCTGTCTCTCTGCTCCCACTGCTCCCAGTGACTGGCTTCCTTTCTGCACGTTTGGAACTTCCTCTAAGAGTGTGTCCTCCTCTGCTTTCCATTGCTGTTTATTTGGCTTACACTTCCAGGTAATGGTCCATCATCATATAAAACAAGGGCAGGAACCTTAGACAGGAACTGAGCAGGGGCCATGGAGGAAGGGTGCTTACTGGCTTGTCCCTCATGGCTTGCTCAGCTTGATCTCCTGTACAACCCAGAACCACCAGCCCAGAAGTGGCACTGCCCATAGTGGACTGTGCCCTCCCACATAAATTGGCAAGAAAATGCCCCACAGGCCAGTCTGATGAAGGAAATTCCTCAGTTGATGTTTCCTCTTCCCAGGCAACTCCATTCTTATCAAGTTGATATTAAAAAAAAAAACCCTAGCCAGCACAGAATTTCTCACTGTCTGTACAGAAGGGGAGTGACTCCACTTTGCATCTGCAGTGGTCAAAACAGTACCAACAAGGACAGCTCGAAGCCATGTACAAGGCTGTCCCTGGTAGACAGCCATGCCTGCTCAGCCCACAGCACCAAAGTTTGGGGTCACAGATTTCCAGGCATGTTTTCCCCCTCAGATCCACCTCTATGTCTGATTGGACCAGTTCACTGTGAAGGGGAGACTCAGCACTTCACCAAATGTGGAGGTGGCCATTATTTGGAAGGAAGTGGCTATTGGGCTTACCACTGTGGAGAGGTTCTGAGCGCCAACTTGTCGTGCCTGTTCCTGCTCTGGGTTCCCAGCAGCCATCAGCGCTATCAGCCAAGGAGAACTTACTTTCTCTCCAGGAATCATGCATTTTAAAGGGGTGTTTTTCTCATCGACATCTGGGGCTGCTTTCAGTACAGTTTGTCATATCTTGCCCATCACTGCCAGAGGCATCCTTTCTAATAGCTGCATAAAATTCCACATTATGAATGTCCCAATTTTTAATCCTTGATGGATGGATAGTCAGTTTGTTTTTGGACTGTTTTGTTTTGTTTTTGATACCAAAAGAGTCTTGGGCATGCATATTCATGAGTCTGTGCTCTTGTTTCTAAAGGATCAGTTCAGATATCAGAACATCTGCCTCCTGATTCACATCCACACCCATGTGTGTTTTAAGAAGATATGTACACAGGTTGATAGACTCATGGTATCGGACAGCCTCCATATTTACTCCCTATTTCCCTACTTGTTACTTCTAAAATCTTATACTTACACACTAGTTGCAAGATGGGTGCAATACACACTTAAAAGCACATGGAGATAGGTGCAATGCACATATACACACACACATGCACACACATAAACACACACACATGAATACAAATGAACACCTGTGTGTACACACATAAACACACAAAACACATATGCATGGACACACATGCATGCCCACACACAAATACACATGCATAAACACACATGTACACACACAAATGTACAGATTTTGTACACCATCTCACTGAGCTAGGTCTGACTCCAGCTATTAGGTTACTTCATTGTTAAGCATATTGATGATCATGTCCTTAAAAGTGGACATCCCCGGGTGAGATGATTAAGATGTTAAAATACTTGCCCTACAAGTGGGAGGAGCAGAGTTCAGATGTCCCGCCATTATAGCTGAAAGTTTTCCTGTGTCAGCCTGGCCCACGGTCAGGACAAATCTCTCTCACCCACTGGTACCGCAGCTGCTCGGACCCAAATAAACACACACAGGCTAATATTATTTTTGAACTATGGTAATGGCAGACTTCTTGTTATCTAGTTCTTATATCTTAAATTAACCCATTTTTATAAATCTACACTTTGCCACATGGCTCGTGGTTTACCGTTACCTTTACATCTTGCTTCTTCTGGCAGTGGCTAGCAGGGTCTCCCCTGCTCTGTCTTCTTCCTTCCTCTCTGTCTCTTTAGAATGTCCCGCCTAACCTTATTTTGCCTCACCATTGGCCAAATAGCTTTATTTATCAACCAATCAGAGCAACACATTTTCACAGCATACAGAATGGCATCACCCATCATGACACACATGCTGTAAACCCTAGATAGGTGTGCTGACATGTCTGCAATTCCAGACTCAGAAGGGGGACATCAGATCCCCAAGACAACTAGCTAATAAGAGTCAGCGTATTGGTTAGAGTTAGGTTTGACTGAGAGACCCTGAGTAATAAATAAGGTGGAAGAGCAATCAACAATGATTACTGACACCACACACATTTACACACACACGCACGCATCTACACACACACACATACACACACACACACACACACACACACACACACACACACACACACACACGAAAAATAGGGGAAAAACCCAAGCAAACCTCCAATCACAATCACAACACAGTGTCACACACTGTGTCCTCACCCCTGTTGACAGTTATAAGACCTGATCTTGTAATCTGAAATGATTCACATAGTCAATTTTTCCAATTGTCTCAATAATTCTTTTTATAACTGTTTTAATTTTTAATCCAGGAAAAAATTCAGGGTAATTAAGGATCAGAAATTCTTTTGGTTGCAAGATTCCCTTAATCTCCTCAAATCCAGAATAGCTCCCTAGACTTCATTTGTATTTTCTGCCAAGGCACCGACTTCTGGTACATCCGGGTAATTAGTCTGCAGAGGACCCCTAATTGTACTCATGTGATCTGATCCTGGATAATCACTTTTCACCATGTAACATCCCCTTTGCTGGGCAGCCGTTGGGGTTTGTGAAGTCATCATGTCCCTTTGTTCATCTCTTAAGCTTGATCACTTCACTCAGGAAGTGCCTGTCTGCCTCCTCGCTCATTAAGCTCTCCTTTGCCCTCAGTAATTAATAAGTAATCCATGACACTGGAGTTCTTGGTGGTGTGGACAACCTCTTCAGCAGGCTCCTTCATCCCGTGCTGTGAGCGTCCATTGATGTCCTCGCCTCAGTCAGTTCTGATCACTGAGGCTGGGAAGTGACAGCTTAAGATGTGTTTTATTCCTCTTCCTTCAGTGGCTGATAATTCTAATTTTTTTAAAAAAAAAAAAAAAAAAGAGGTTTTTTTTTTTTTCATGTTCCTGGCTTCAAACTCCTGTTTATTTGATGGATTAGGAGTTGGTTGGTGGACTGGCTGGCTGAGTGGGGGTATGCACATGGAATGTCTTCCCCTTATTTGATAGAGTAAATACTCAACTTCCTTTCTGTGCTAAAATTGCCTTGGGCCTGGGTCACTGTGGTCTCAGGAGCCAGCTCTGTCATCATTGCCCTTTCTCTGTTGCCAGCATTCCCGATTTGGGGACATATAATCTGCTCGCATGCCCTCTGGGTCTTCCTCCCTTGCCTTGCAGGAACCCCTGGATGTCTAACGCCTTCCAGCATGGAATGGCTCAGCAGCCAGCACATTGTCCTTCTGTACACCATTCTTCCCGTGACTTCAGGGTCTGCATCCCACAGCCCCTCTCCTGCATCGGGCTGGGTGTGGGCCCCTCTTCCAGGAGGAGGGGTCTTGCTTCTAGTTTCTTGTTCTCAGGTAGCTCCACTCACCCCAGTTTGAGACAGTGAGGTGATTCCCAAGCCAGCACCGGCCTCCTGGACCTGCAATGTCACCTTCCTTCTCTGACACCTAATATCCCGATCAAGTCACTAAATTCTGCCCAACCTGACCCAGAAATGTCTGGAGTGTTTATTTTCCTCTCCACCTCCCTCTGCCTGCACCAGCACCAGCACCAGCACCAGCACCAGCACCAGCACCAGCACCAGCTCTCATCTCCACAGTTGCCTGACATCGTGCCAGAACTGCCTCTCCAGAAGACATGAGACTGCAAGTATGTTCCTTGGGAACACTGCCTTCTGCCTGGGAAAACTCCCACACTACTAGAGCACCACAGCACCTGCCCAGCTGTCCGTGTTCTCTGCAAAGAGGGTAAGCCGAACCATCATGCTGACTCCATGAGGGTGGGATGAGAGACTCAACAAGGCTCCTTTGTGCTTTTCTTCCATCTTTCAGACAAGGCTAAGGCTCAGCAGTCTCAGAGGCAGGATGCTGAGCTGATAGACAGGAAGAAGAGATGAACTCTGGAACGACTGTGTGTAAGACTCCTTCTACCCGAGAGGTTAAAAACTTGGATCTTGTCTAGCCCACCCCAGATCCCAGCTGCCTCTATACAGCCCATTAGTAAGGAAAGTCCCTCTGAGAACCGGCAGGAATCATGGTGTATGTCAGTGTAAATGCAGATGAGTGACAGTTTCCCTAGTCACCTGAAACTCACAAGTCCACTAGCCAGTGAGCTCCTGCATCCCCTGGGCCAGCCACACTGGGGAACACACAGGAGACAGAGTTTACTCACAGAGGTAAGGGTACTGAAACCCCTTCTGGGCACGTGTATTTGGGACCTTTAACTAATGACTTCCATGTGCCTAATACCAACTGCATGAAGTCACACTTTCTTTATTTAGTTTGAGTTGATTTTCTTTACATTGTATGCAGCTCCTTCCAGACTTGAGGATTGGGACTTGGGGAACAAACTCTTCCCCTCCCCTTCACTGCCTTCTTAGCCCAGTATGCTAAATTCACATCCTCTTAACCTGTTCTGGAAACAACTCATGTGAGTGTGTCTCCTATGAAGTCATCTATGTATTCCATCTCCGATGGTCGGTAACTGACTATGGTGTCCATAGCCGTGCTTAACAGCACCAGGTGGGTTTGAAGCTGAAGAGGATTTCGCACTCCCTGATATAGGCAGAAATGGGAAGGACACACTAGTCTTATGATGACAGGACTCCTCATTTGTACAGAGGCTCCTGTGTTGACTCTTTTGATCAGCCCAGGTTTTCATAGATCTCTGCTAGTCTTACATGCTTACTTGTGTTTAAAGACCAGCCTTAAGTGGTTAGGCAAACCCCTAGCATGCCCCCACCGCCCTGTTCATGGTCACTGAGAGAACATTGGAGGCTGCCTCTAGTCTAGTCAGTAATTTCCCAATGTCTGGATCCCAGAGTCATCAGTACTTCTCACCAGAGAGTAAAGCGCACAGCCCAAGACTTGTTAGAGAGAGCCTTCCCTTGCCTCCTACGTATAGGCAAAGTGCATCTCCTGCAAGCTTGCCCACTCAGCAGCTGCCACTGGACACATAAACCATCCCACTGAACACACATAAATGCCAGTGTGGAAGCCCTGGCGGGTGATGAGTCCTACCTATTCCCAAGATTTACATTCTAGGTGTGAAAGTCAATAAAAACTAATTAGATGTTTACCTCATTTCCTTGGTAATGACCCTTACACGCCACTAATTGTCAAATTGAATCTATATGCAGACGTTACCTCTGTCAGGGTCAGGGCTAATTTCTGCATACACAAAGAAACATCACCATGGTTATTTATACCTGTGGCCAGCGTGCTCTGCGCAGATGCTCACGAGCTCATTTCCATAGGAGGAGGAGCTGCAGCCAAGATCTCAGTGCGCCGAGCAGGGGAATTAGGTATGCAACAACCATTCACAATAATGAGAGTTATGCACCTAATTCCCCAGCATCGCTTTAAAATTTGTTTTATTAAATAATGCTGTAATGTTATGTTAAGTAACATTGGCTTCAGCCTCATTAAATAATCCCCTTAACTATCACACTGGAAAACTAGTATCATTAGACAAACTCTATTTGTCACGGGCTATGATGTGATGGCTACAGAGGACTCTGTGCTGTGGAATTAACCAATAAATAAGGTACCACCATGCCAGCGCCACTGGAAGGGCACAAGACAGCAAGGAACAAGGCTCAAAACTACTAATTCAGAGTGTGATATGGTCATGAAACCCATAAACAGCCACGCAAGCCCAAGGGGGCAGGGTATAAACACCACATTGCTTCTTTGCAGCTGGCTGAGAGGCCTTGACAGAAGCAACCTGTGGGAGAAAGGGTTTGTTCTGGTTCAGAGTTTGAGAAGGTCTCTGTCTGTCATGGTAAGTCATGGCAGCAGGAATGTGTGGCAGACCTGTTCAGATCGAGATGAAGTGGGAGGCAGAGAGATAAGTCCAGACCCGAAGTGAGTATAGCCTTCAGAGGCATGCCTCTAATGGTTCACCAGTCAGGCCACATGTTCCAAATGTTCCATAATCTCCCCCAAACAGCACCATTATCTAGATGCCAAATATTCAAACACATGAGCCTGAGAGAAATGGTCCAGGTTCAAATCATGACATTTGACCCCTAGCGCCATGGGCATATGGCCATCTCATAATGGAAAACTGCATAAGCCCCTCTATTCTGCCCCAACACTGTTCAATGGTGCAACATGACTTCTGAGAATCAAGGCAAACTCTTAAGTGAGGCTTTACATAATAAAAAAAAAATAGCTTACATCCCCACCAGTATGGAGTAGCACAGAATAAACAAGAAGAAAGCAGGAGAGGCTGGTTTAAAGCAAGAACCCAAAGGGCAAACATGGAAACCCTTAGCTCCACATCCAATAGTCAGTGTAGGGGAGCATCCAATGAACTCCAATGGGCTTTGTAGCCTTGCCCCTATAACCTCTCTGTTTGAGGCAACATAGTTCCTCTCAGGCTGCCTTCACTTGGTGCCCTACAGTTTTCCTCAACAGATGCCCCACATTCCTGGCATCTCCATCATTCTGGGATCTCCACTACAACCTGAAGCTTCTCACTGGAAGGTCCCCACATCAGCTACTTTGTAAAGAACTGAACCCTGCTGCACACTGACTGGCCTATTCAATGTTCTTTCTGGAACCTTGGTGCAACCCTCCTGACTCTGTAAGTCTTGTATTCCTGAAAAGCCATCACCTGCAGACAATGCCAACTCTTCTGTCATCTCGAGAAGCAACCAGAGCCCTTCACATCACTATGGTGATCTCTGAGTGTCCAGGTGTCTGGACCAAGAAAAGCAATTCCCTGCATGGCTGTTTGAGCAGAGCACCTTGGAGTTTCTTTCTGCCCTGAGTTCCTCTTTCAGGCACTATATCCTTTTTAACTTAAGTCTTGCCATTAATGTGTTTGGGTTTTATGCCTTGGGGCCTCCCGTGTGAAGTATCTCACTCTTCAAGCACATTTCTACAGATTCAGAGCAAAGTGTAGTTTATCTACACAATGTTAATTTCTTCCACATTGACTCCCACTTCGTCCACACCTGCCTTGTTCACAGTTGATATGCTGGTGTGCCTTTACACACAATACATGGCTTTCACATCCTTCTGTTCCTGTTTTGTTCAGAATTATCAGTGTAAATGTGTCTAAAATCAATCACCAACAGCTATGCTACAGTCTGGGTGCTATGCTGCCTTGAATTTTCTTCTGCCCATCAAATTAACCCAATACTTTTGAACTTCATTGAAAGTTTCAGAACATAGGGAGAATGTGGCCTGATTATTTTGCCAGAATGCTACATGAATGGCCTCTGCAAATTCTCAATGGAGTCCTTGTTCCTATCCAGAGGCTCATGAGAGTAGCCTTTACTCTTCTTATGCCTCTGAGCATTTGGTCTTCCCAGGTCTCATCAGAATTGCCCGTTAATCTCTGCTTAAGTACTGTAGAGTTCCACTGGCTGGCAGCTTCAGACTTTTACAAATTCTTCTCACAAACCAGTTAGTTCTAACAGCCTTGGAACCACATGGCCAGGTTATTTAGAAGAATGGCCCCGCTCTCTGTACCAAGTCGCCATGTAACTTCTCTTGCCATTGACAAAATACCTCACAGAAGCAATTTAAGAAAGGTTTGTCTTAGCTCGTGAGCTCAGTCCATCATTGTGAGGAAACCACAGTGACGCTCATGATGGCAGAGGCATGGAGTGGGGGGTATTGAATATGTATGCATACGTGTGTGCAGGGATGCTCACCCATGCATAATGTATATACAGGGGTGCTGAATATGTGTGCATATGTGTATGCAAGTGTGCTCACCCATGTATAATGTATATACAGAGAGAGGTCAGAGATCAATGTCAGATGTCCTTCTGAACTGTTCTCCACTTATTTTTCAAGACAGAGTCTCCTGGTGAACCCAGAGCTTGCTGATTTCTAAGCTGGCTAGCCACTGAGCCCCTCATACCCTTCTATTTCCACCACCTAAGCACTGAGATTTCTGAAGCATGCCACCACACCCAACTATTTTATATGAGTTCTGGGGTACATGCTCAGGGCCTCATGCTTAGGGAGGAAAATGTTCACTGATTAAGCCATTCCCCAGGCCTATATGAGTGTCCTTAAGTCAACAAGTCTGAAGCAATGAATTAAAAGATCTGGGAGGGTCTCATGAAGCCATGTTTTGGGATGTCTCCATGTGTGTTACAGCTGCACCCAAGTAGACTGTGCACATTGAGCCAGTTCCCCATGACTGATGATGATGTGTCGCTGTTCTGTGGAGAGGCTTCTTCATAGAGAAACTGAGGACAGAAGAACAAAACACAGGAGGGTGGGGGCCTCACTCCTGCTTTTGAGCATGCCCAAACCAACTCCCAAATGACTCCCTTCCTTCATCTTCCCTTGAGCAAGTGTTTGCATGATTTTAGAGATGAAAAACAGATGTCTAGTTGCTTAAATACAAGTTCAGATCTAACTACTGAGACTGCTTTAGAGCAGAATTTAAACGCAGCTGAGCTGTCACCCTGCAGCCCAGTTCGGGGGTCACTAGTTTTTAGCACACCCCCATCAGTTAAAGAAATGGTTGGAATCATCTCATGTGTGGGAAACCTACTTTGAACTTGTCCTCTGCATCTTGCCTGATCCCTCTTAAAGGGTCTTACAGAAAGGGACTTAAATGCACATCAAAATCAGTCTCAAGAGCACAGAAGCAATGTGAGATCACTCTGTTCCTCAGATGACCAGCCCAGTGAGTAAGGCTTTTGCTGCAGAAGCATGAGGACCTGAGTTTGTCCCCCAGAACTTATGGAAAGGCGGAGCACCATGGTCTGTGGATACCAGCTCATTGAGTGTTCTGGGGAGACCATATGTTTCTTCACACATGTGTGCACCAGTGTGTACTGTGCACACATGAGGAATCTCTGCAGCTATGTGCTTTATGATATGATGCAAGTTGAAAAGGCATAACTTGTGGGAGTTGTTCTAGTCACTAGAACTTTCTCGAATAAAGAAAATGTCCCCTGTCTACTCACGCCAGTATGGTAGTCTCTAGTAATCATATCGGCTAATGTGGTTGATTTAAATTCAATCAATTATACTTCATGTAAATCCAAGTGTCCACAGTGGCTCTTGTACTGGAGACATGGAGCTGTGGGCTCACGTGTGTTCCTGATGCTGGGAAGTCCCTGGGCACGCAGAATGGTCAGCTTTCAGACGGGTTCAACCCAGCCTCCAGGATCTAGAAGAATAATCCTTCTGTGAAAAGCTGTGTGCACCCATCCATCATCTTGTCATTTTTTAAAAGACCTTTAGTCTGGATGTCTTGTATCTGTCACTGGGTACAGTACCTGTCAATTTGTATTACACAGTGTGCCTTCTGCAAGTTCCTGCCCCAAGGTGGCCACTCCTGGTGCCTTTTTATTGCACACACAAAATTAATACAACATTAATCACTATTATCAATTAAAAACAGTTCACAATAAAAAGTACCTTTGAATGTTTTGGAGTTCACAGCCCCACGTGCAGACAGACATCTGGCTGAGTGAGAACAGACATGGAGAAGCTCCTGCCCAAATTTCCCTCACCAGAGAACTTGTCTTCAAGTGTCGCTCTGGGGATCGCGGGAAGAAAGGACCTCCCGGCCACTGCCACCTTAGCATGATAAAGACCATTGGAGACATACATTTTCAACTTCACTTTGGCAGTCACAAACACCTCCAAATACATCAGCGCCATAATCCAGGTTGAATGACATTTTCAGAGGAGGAAAATGAGGTTTATAGATCCACTTGCCAGCCTCAGTGTTTTGGTCCTCAAATAAGAAACACACATTTGACAAGTGTTATTTAGAGTACTGTCTGGGCTTCTGTGGGGAAAGATATCCTGAGTCTCTGCCTGGCTATGCCACCAAATGAAATTAGCCAGGCTCATTCCCACCATGTTCCATGTGAGGTCATTGTCTCCACTCTGTGTGCACAGAGACACCTGCTATGAAGTTATTTTATTGTTCTCACAGGACCGGGGTTGCTGTTGAAATGTGGTCTCTCCAAGTGAGCCCCACAAGCATGGTGCAGTCAGCTCTTAAATATTTACTCAGTTAAGGCTGGGACTGTGCTCAAAGCCTGCTGAAGGGCACAGGGTAAACACAGCAGGCCTGGTGTACAGGCTCCCAGAGGTATCAGGAGCCAGTCGGGGATGCTGCTGTGTGGGGAACAGGAAGGCGTACTTGGAGTGACTGTGTGAGTCAATATTTATTTTGTGGTGAGACCGAGAAACCAAAGCAGCCAGTGCGGTCACACGCTGTGGGCACCTAGGAATGACACTCTTCCTAATGAGTGACTCCTGGGGTCTCCGGGGGAATCCTACAGGGCTCTTTGTTTGTGTCTCCAAGGACTGATTCCAACTCATGTGTCTGGGTCCTCCTACACCAACCATCAGTCAGGACACCCTCTGATAGACGAGCACACAGGCCGATGGAGGCAGTTCTTCAGTCGGGGTTCCTCTTCCCAGGTGATTCTGGGTTGTAGGTTGTGTTAAGTTGAGAACAAAAAGTAACCAGTACACTGTTTATCCCTTGAATTAATTTAAATTGTAAACCCAGATGGCAAGCAAAGGATAGCAACCTTTTACTTGTCCCTTCTCAGGGACACCATGACTTCATGTACCTGGGAACCTGCATGCCAGCTCAGCATGGCAAGGCTGTGGGCAAGGAATGAAGATGCTGTGGCTGCAGGGGCATCCAGAGGTTCTGACCCAGAGACTGAATGGAGTCTCGGCTCTTGAACACCGCCTGACTTCACCCAAGTCTATGACATCTTCAGGGAATCAGGGCGGGACTCTGTGACAAGCACTTTGCAAAGACATCGGAAGTGCTGATCAGCCAGGCTGTCTCTCAGCGTCCTTCCTGTCTGTCAGCCTATCCACACATCAACATGTCCGGCAGCCCCTCTCCTCAAGTTCCACCTGAAAAGGCAATGCTGGTCATAGTTTAGTAGGAGTTCATCTTCCTGACGGCCTTACTACTCCTGCTGTTTGCTGCCCAGAACATGTTTGGAATCCATGCATCAGTTTCAGCCTCTAACTCTGTCTCACGCATACACAGGGAAAATTAAATCAGATCAAGCAGAAATTGCCTTAAAGGGAGTTAATATTCTGACTAAACTCCTGTTCAGCGTGGCCATGCTAACCAGGTCTGCCACACTCAGCCTATTATCTGGGTCAGACAAATGAACAAGTCAGGCATCCCTTGGGTGTCTTTTGGTGGACTGGCCCTGGGAAATCCCATTTACCTTATGGCTCTGGGTTTCAATTTACGGCGGGGTTAGCAGATGCCAAAACAATGAAAGAATAGTGAACGATTTTGAATGGGTGGATGGGTTTAGGAAATTGTCTGTTTGGAATGTGAAAACTGTAGACTGTGTTTGAAGCATTTGAAATGGAGGCCGCTGTTTTTATAGCTAGAAATTGAAAAACACCCTAAAACCAATAGGAAGGGGTTGGGAGGCAGATTATGAAAATGGGATGGGTGTAAAATTGTTGATGAAAAGGCAATTGCCAGCTCATGCAGGCACCACATGTTAGCTGGAAGGTGGGCTACATGGTCAGCAGAATAAAGTCCTCAAATGGGCATATGACAATAAAAGTCATGAATATCTTACCTACATGGCAAAAGGGACTTTGCAAGTGTAGTTGAGAACCTTGAGTTATGGTATGAGGACATAACTCCATTGGTAAAGGTCTTTACAAGTCTGGGACTCCAGTTCTATCCCCGCCCCTGAAGCCACATACAAAAGCCAGGTATGGGGCATGCTTTTGTGATCCTAGCACCTGGAAGGTGGGGACAGGAGGGTCCCTGAGTCTCACTGACTAGCCAGACCTGTGCTGTTCAGTGGGCTCCAGATCAATGAGAGAATCTGTCTCAGAAAACAAGGTGGACAGCTCCTGAGGTTGGCTTCTGGCATTACACATACACACAGAATTAAATTAAAATTATAGGGTTTTTTTGGTTTTGTTTTTGTTTTTTTGTTTTTTGTTTTTTTTTTTTTTTTTTTTTTTTTTTTTTTTTTTTTTTTTTTTGGTTTTTTCGAGACAGGGTTTCTCTGTGTAGCTTTGCGCCTTTCCTGGGACTCACTTGGTAGCCCAGGCTGGCCTCGAACTCACAGAGATCCGCCTGGCTCTGCCTCCCGAGTGCTGGGATTAAAGGCGTGCGCCACCACCGCCCGGCTTGTTTTTGTTTTTAAGAAGAACCTTAGGACTGGAGATCGGCTTGAAGGACATTAAGCCATGATCCGAGAGATGGAAAGTCTATTGGAACCTCTAGAAGCTGGAAGAAGCAGAAGCCATGCTGTGTTCCTCAGGAGTGAAAGGCAGGCTCTCCTCTCTAGGGGCTGTCCTCTTCAGGACCACACAGCAGGAGACCCTGACGCAGACCCATCTCCTTTTGTAAGACAGGGTCTCATGCAGCCCAGGCTGGTCTTGAACCCCTGATCCTCCCTTCTCTACCTCCCAAGGGCTGGGATTACAGAGCTGTACCACAACATCCTGCTTCCATTTTCTTTTTTGCGTTGCAGGGAGAAAACCAGAGGCCGGGTTTGAGCTACACAATCTCCACATTTTGTTAACACATTTTGGGGGGGATGTTTTTTGGAAGCAAATTCTTTCTTCTTGGCAGCCTTCTGGTGGGGTCTCTGTGACTCAGTCTGGGTGTCATTGTCTTTGGGAATGTACTTCTCCTTTGTCCTTGTTCCCTGGCCTGGGAAGGGCAGTGACTATTGCTGCCAGGATGATTATAATGTCCCAAGTCCTGATCCTGTCACCCTGAGTAGCTCCACCTCAGAATCCAGCAGTGGGGACTAAATCACCTAGTGCCAGATGGCCACAGTGCCCCTTGCTGTGTGGAACTCTGGACAAGCTTTGGTGAAGTAGGGATAAGAAGGTAAGAGTGAGGAAAGTAGGTACAGATTGTTTTTCTTAGGTCATCATTTCATTGCCAGAGTTCTCTGTGGGACCACCAACTATGGTGAGATTCCTTGGCAGTGTCTACAAATCAACGAAAATTAAGGAATGCATACACATGTGTGTTGATGTGTTCAGCAGATCTCTGAAAATCTGTCACATTAGACATCAAAAGTGGTCCAGTGGATCAACCTGATGTTGGTGCTTGAGGAAAAACAGTGATATGTACATTTTTTTTCATTCCAGAAGCATTCTGATAATGTGTTTATAGAGTAAAAAGCCAGGCCATCTGTCTTCAAAGATTAAAGTTTTGTGGTGTGTGTGTTATATACATGTGTGTGTAGGTATGTCTGTAGATAAGCTCAATCATGTAGGCATGTGTGGAAGCCAGAGGCTGGCATCAAGTATCTTCCTCAGTCACTTGCTACCTTTTGTTTTGTTTTGTTTTGTTTTGTTTTGTTTTGTTTTGTTTTGTTTTGTTTGAGACAGTGTCTCTCTCTGATCTGGAGCTCAACCATTTCAGGTTAGACAGGTTTGCCAATGAACTCTGGGCATCATCAGCATCCACAGACCTGAACTCTGGTTACAGACACATGATATATATGCCTACTTTTTTAGATGAGCACTTAGGATTCCAACTCTGGTTCTCTTGCTGGCATGGCAAGCTCTTTACCATTAAGTCACCTCGCCAGCCTTACCGCTTGTTATTTCTAGAAAGGGCAGTGGGTGTTGTTCTATCAGGCTCCCAGTCTCTCTCACTGCCTCAGAGCTGCCTCCTGACCTTGCCCCTGTAGATGTAACCAACCGTCTTATTAAATAAGAAACACAGAACCGATGCAAAGAAGAAAGCCAAGAGGTCAGAGCTAAGAGCTAAAACCTTACCCTTTCTCCTGCGGTGGTCCTACCTCTCCGAAAGAAAGCTACTTCCTGTGTTAAAGTCTTTATATAGACTTTCTGTTCTGCCTTCTCATTGGTTGTAAACCCAACCACATGACCACCTCATCACGGCCTGTCTGTATAGACCTCCAGGTCTTTTATGGTTGGTATTGAGATTAAAGGCGTGTGTATCCAATGCTGGCTGTATCCCTGAACACACAGAGACTTACCCAGCTCTGCCTATCAAGTGCTGGGATTACAAGCATACACCACCACCACCTGGCTTTCCTATGACTTGCTAATAGCTCTGACCCCCAGGCAACTTTATTTATTAACATACAAATAACATTTTAATACAAATAAAATATCACCATATGCCCCTTGCCCAGGATAAGGAGTGGCTTCAATACTAACTTTCAGGCACTAGTCACAAGACTTTGGCCCTGGCTTCAATTCCAGACCTTCTGAGAAGAGACTAACTGGTTGTTCCCAGCTGATGAAGTGTGTCCCTCCTAATCCTAAGCCTACACTGGATCCAACCAATTGAGACCAGGAGGAGCCCTGGTTGTTCCTCCCCTTACCTCCCACCCTAGCCCATCCCCCTCTGCTACCCCAACCCAGGATCATTATCTCATTCTGGTTCCAGTTGTCTCCTCTGCTGGGATCTGTGGATCCCTCTCAGAGCCATCTCCTCAAAGAAGCCCTTCTTGGTCCCCTCGTGGACTGCTGGCTGTCTCCACCACTCATAACCCTCCAGAAGGAAGGGCATGCTCTGTCCTCACAGCATATGTCTGCATCTAAAATCGTCTCCCATATCATGTCCATGAGGTGTCCTCCACTGAAATGAGGCTTCTGTACATGGATTCCTCATCTCACCTACTGCATCCTCTGCTGCCGTCGAACAGTAGGCACACCCAGAACACTGCTCAAGTGAAATGTGACTATTGCAAGTTGTGATGATGGATATCACTGTCAAATGCCTGGAGAGCAGGAAGGATTCAGACAGACATTTCCCCAGGGACAGACAGGTGGTAATGAGCACAGGAAGGAAGTCACACAGTAGGACTCAGCCTCAGAAAAATGCAAACCACTACAAAATGCTGTTGTGACAACTCTTAGAATGAAGCTTTAAATATCATCATAATAAATGAAATTTTAAAAATAATATTTTTTAAAGTTAAAAAAACCCCTGACAATAGCAAATGTTATGGAGGGTAGAGCAGCTTTCAGAATGCTGGTCCAGTGCAGGAGGGGCTGAGGAGTGGTGAGGCCTCAATGGAAAACAGGCTGAGGTTGTGGGGAGAAGTGGTTCCCTCTAAAACTAAACATGGCTTCCTCACACTCTAACAGTCCTGTTCCTAAGACAGACAGAAATTAAAGTTTGTGTCCAGTCTGCACAGTCCTGGTTAAAATCACCAAAACATAGAAACCTACTAGATGCAAACAGGCTGTACTGGTTCGAGGCTAAGTGTGGGTAATGTTCCTGTCCAGCAGAGGCCTATGAGCACTGGCCAACTCCAAGGTTCCTGTCAGTTCACAGCTGTTGGAGATGGCCTGTGCAAGAACCAAGGTGGCGGGATAGAGAGCTTTCTGCATCTGAGTAGATACTACTGAGAAAGGCCAGGTCACAGGACTGTCCAAAGCCATCCATGCCCAGCCTCCCATTATGAACAAAGTCTATGTTACATGGCCACTGGGAGCCCTGGATCAGGGGCCTGAGGCAGGGCTGGTAGAATGGTGAAGGGTTTCTCCAGTACTTCCAAACAATTTGCATGCTTCACAAAGGTGCTCACAGGGGAATCCATGGTGCAACCTTCCCAAATGCTTCTTGGGAGCCTGGCATGTGGCTTAGCATTGTCATCCCCCGCATCCCGTGACCAGTCTCCTTGGACTTCCTCATTCACCATACTCCATAGCCCTGCAGTGGGTCACCTAGAACCCCTCATCCAGGTTCCCTAAAGCTCAACAGGGAATCTCTTTGGATCCTCTCACTCACCTTCTCCCATACTCCAGCAGCAGGTCCCCTTGAACCCCTCAGCCACTCTAACCCCTAGCTCTGTAGTGATCCTCGACAACTTTGTGATGGTTACTTTTCATTGTTAGCCTCACACAATCTGGAGGCACCAGTTGTGGTGGTTTGCATCAGAATGTCTTCCAAAGGCTCAGACATATTTAGTTTCCAGTTGGTGGTACTGTTCGGGAGGTTTAGGAGGTGTGGCCTGGCTAGAGAAAGCATGTCACTGTGGGTGGGCTTTGGGGTTTCAAAACCTTGCACTGTTCCCAGAGAGCACTCTTCTTGCTACTTGGAGTTCAAAATGTGATCTCTCACCTGACACTACATATATTCATTCTCACTCTGCTCTTAGGTGTGATGTGACTGGCTGCTTCACATTCCTGCTTCAATCTCCAAGAAATTATGGACTGTAATCTGGAATTGTAAGCCAAATAAACCATTTTTTCTCTAAGTTGTGTGTGTATGTGTCTTTGTGTGTTTGTTGTTGTTGTTGTTTGGGGTTTCTTTTTGTCTTTTGTTTTTTGGTCAGGGTGTTTCATTACAGCAACAGAAATGGATGTAGGGAAGGCCCCTACTACATAGGCTGAGGACAGCCCTGGACCCCATGCAGGCTATGGAGAGCCATGCTGTAATAGCCACTTGACTGAAGCCCCACCCCATGGAAAGACATCCCAAAGGAGCCTTTGGGAGGTAACAGGGCTAGAGCAACTGTAAGTGTGGGGCTTCAGTGTAGGACGGTGACGCTATGAGAAAAGAAGGAGGGGCCACAGGAAGACAAAGTGAGGGAGTGACAGCTGATGTTAGAGAGGAGTGGTCACAGCACGTGGGAAATGCGTGGAGCTTCCATCTTGGACTTCCCAGCTACAACTGTGACTCCTGGTGCCTTAAGCCAGAGCTCTGACAGACTGACATCATCCACCCAGCCGCCACAGTGCCCACAGAGGGTCAGGGCTATAGCCTTGGATCGGGAAGTCATGCTGATTTGACCTCATGTATGGAAGCTCCCAGTTCTCTGCAAAATACGGCTGCTGTTTGGGGCTGGGTGACTCCTGTGTGTGTGTGTGTGTGTGTGTGTGTGTGTGTGTGTGTCCAGGGTGTCCTGTGTACTGTATGAGGCATAGCAGCCCCCTTGGCCTCTACTCCAAGTGACAGGAACATCCACCCTGTGATGGTTAATATTCTCAATTTGACAGGATCTAGAATCCTCTAGGAGATAAGCCTAGGCACTCCTGTGAGGAAGTTTCTAGATTGGATTAACAGGGATGAGAAGAACTACCTTAACTGTGGGTGACATCATAGCACGGGCTAGGATCCTGGAGTGAATAACAAGGAGAAACCAAGCTGAGTACGAGCCTTCCATGTTCTCTGCTTCCTGACTGTGGACATGATATGACCAGCCGCCTCATGTCCCTGCTGCCGTGAGGAACTGTGTCTTTGAACTGTGAGCCAAAATACCTTCCCCTTTAAATTGCTTTTGTCGGGGTGTTTTATCACAGTCACAAGTAACAAATATGCACCCCCCAGACAGAACTGGTTCCCTGGAAGCAATCTGCAGCTGCCCTCTACTATCTAATTCCCTGCATCTTCCTGCAGAGGAGTCTCCATCATTTCTCTAAAAATGAAGCAAGGTGAACTGACTTGCTGGAGGTCACACAGCAAGAGCATGGGGACACATCTACTTTCACTGTGTGATGGATGTAGCTGTGGTTTCTCTGCCTCCCTCTTGTCCGCCACATCCAAGGGTGTCAGCACTGTCCTGCTGGGAGGGGAGCTGGCTTTCTGTCTGGGTCTTCTGTGGGTCTCAGGAAGGCCAGACAAGCAAGACAGTTTGGACTGTGGCCGTGACATGCCTGCCCAGGCCTGGGATCCTCATCTGAGCCTCTGGGCAACTTCACTGGAGCACTTCATGTACATTTGTCCCATATACCTGCTGGAACCCCTGACCTTTCCACACTCAGTACAATCTACTTCTGAGTGTTTCTGGAGCCACATGTGGTCTAAAGCAGGCTTTTCAGTGAGGAAGCCCCTCCTGTGTTTACCTCAAAAGTACAAGCCTGAGGTAATGCCAAGCCCAAACAAGCTAGCCATGACACCCCCACCCAGCCCACATTGGCTCTACCAGGCCTGCAGAGCCAAGCCAGGTAGCCTTGCCTAAACAAGCTACCGTAAGTTAACCCAGGGCAATGGTTCCACTCAGGCTATACCTAAGACATGAATGTGTCAGCCCAGGACCAATAAGGCTAACCCAAATCCACTGGGGCTAGCCCCAAGCCACAGTCCCAATGTCTCAAGTCAGGCAGATCAAACCATACTGACTTGCTTGACTGGCCTTCAGCAACAGCACCACCACATCCCAGGGGTGAGACACCCCAAAGATACAAGCAACCCGTCATGACGGTGTGTACTGTCTTGAGTTTCTTATAGGCCATTCCGACACCCAGCTCTCCTAAAGCAAGGGCCCACCGGGCACCCCCAACCTGCCAGCTGTTTGACATCGCCTTCAAACTTGATTTCAGTAATCATAAAGCTGTCTGGCCTCTGGCAAACAAGAGGGAGGCTTTCCCTCGGCAGCCATGGCTGGGAGGAGTTGACTGGAGTCAAGCCTCGTCCTCCTGTGCGTTTCTGCTCTTCCTAATTTGTGTTTGCCCAGAGAGATTGAAATGGGGAGCTTGCAGGCTTGGTACTCACACTCCACCCTGTCAATCACAGTGAAGCTCTACATGATTGGATGTGAGTTGAGGTGAATTACTACAGTTCTGTGTTTTATGAATGGGGAGACACCTGTGGAGAACACAGACCTCTGTGTGCGTGTGCTCACATGTTCCAGGAAAGTAGTCACTGGCACCAACATCCCCAGGTCCACAGCCTGACTCTGGAACTGAATCTGGTGTCTACCTGGGCTTCAAAAGGCTTCTCTGTAAATGTCAGTAATGACAGCAGGGCCAAGGTTTGGCACGACTCTCATTATCCTAGCCTGGGTCACCTGCTCGCTTGTGCTTTGGAGCACTGTGTAAGTAACAACATGCCTCATTCTGTCATGGAACAGAACCACTACATACTGCCTGAGACAAGTATGTTCGGGGAGCATGACCTGAGGGTCCTCAAGCTCCTGAGCACACCCCGCCCAGTCCCTGTTGCCTGCACTGAGGCACCTTTTCCGTCTGCTCAGTGGGACACAATGGGCTCTGGGTCTGTTCTTCTTCACTTCTGACCATCTGGGAGATATGACCAGGGATGCTGCATGGCTGCATGAGTACTGTCCCTCTGTGACCAGGGTAAGGGCCTTGTCTGGGGACTGCTGACCTCAGAGAGCACACCAGGCATCTCTGTCTTCAAAAGGCTCCGTCCGAGGTAGATTCTGTTTCCCAGCTTCCCCTGCCTGTGGATATATTTACTCACTAACCACCTGTTCCGCACAGTTGCTTCACTTCCTGTTTGCATAACCCCTGGGGTGGTTAGTGAGCTGGCCAAGGGCTGTGGACGCTGAGAAGGTTCCCAGGGGTGGCGGCTGTTCTTGTCCCAAGCAGAGCTAGTTTCAGCAACTTGTTCTTGCTACAGGTCTCTGCCTCATATGATTAATTCCATTTATAGCAGAACCAATAACTCATACATTCAAGGCATTCTGTCATGCATACCTGTAAATAGATTGAAAGTTTACTGAAGCATGCTGGGTAAACACAGTTCGAGTGTCTGCATGTCTCCTGGAAGGCCTCCAAGTTCTTTAGATTCGGGCGATATGTTTTTTATAATACATATGAATTCATGCTACAAAGGCCACCTTGCCACCCCGGCCCCCACGCGCCGCCATCACCCCTGAAATTCCATTTACTTTCAATTTTGGTGTTGAGTTGCTCTGTGTGAGCTGTGCCTGTGAAGGTGAAGCGCACAGCCATCACTCTCTATTGATTTAGAAGGGCCGCCTTCCTGTTGCAGGCTCCTGTCACATCCGTGCAGTGACCTGAGGAGATACTGCTTGGCTGTGCACAAGGTGAGGACCTGAGGTGGGGCCACCCTAGCTGAGCAGCAGGGTTCAGCCCTAGGATCTCAAAGAACCCAGGGAGAGCTTCCCACACTGGCAATCAGGGTAAGCAATGGTCCCAGGAGGGATCCTGAAACTTGAGTCCCATGAGAATAGCAAGTCTTTTTTCTTTCTTTCCTCCTTTCTTTCTTTCTTTTTCTTTCTTTCTTTCTTTCTTTCTTTCTTTCTTTCTTTCTTTCTTTCTTTCTTTCTTTCTTTCTTTCTCTCTCTCTCTCTCTCTCTCTCTCTCTCTCTCTCTCTCTCTCTCTCTCTTCTTCCTCTCCTTCTCCTCTAATGTATAAGGATATTTTGCCTGCATGTATATAAGTGCAGTGTGTGTGTGTGTGTGTGTGTGTGTGTGTGTGTGTGTGTGTGTGTGTGTGTGTGTGTTACCTGCAGAGGCAGTAAGCAGACATCAGATTGCCCTGGGACTGGAGTTATAGACAGTTGTGAGCCACCACTTGGATGCAGGTAACTGAACCTGGGTCCTCTGCAAGAGCAGCCAGTGCCCTTAACCACATCTCTCCAGCCCCTCCTTTTTCTTTGAAGGCCTCATCAGTAAGAAGGCAAAGGGGATCCCAGCACCGTTGCATGTCCTCTGATGTCAGCTCTGTCTTCCAGACTGTGTTCTACAGATTCTCTCACAAGCCACTCAGGTCCTTACCTGGGAGTTTCCTGAGCTGTTGAAGCAGGATCTCAGACTCCAGTCTGGGAGCTGAGGTGCCCTAACCCCCTCCATGAGCACACAGGGCTCTTCTTTCCATCTGCTCCTCTTCCGGGTAAGAGATGCTTGATCTTCTCCTGGGAACTACTCCTCAGTGAGTGCGATTCAGTCCGCTGACTGCACCAAGCTTCTGGTTGTCTCCCTGGCCTGGCCACACAGAACTCCAAATGATCTACTCACTGGCTTAGCAAGGACTGCGGCATCCAAGGAGGTTCCTTTCTAGAACTTTTGCTGAAACAATTAATCACCAGCCAAGGGGCTGCTGGGAATGCAGTGTCTAACTCACAGTTGCAGGGGATCTTCTTGCTGCTAGGAGACAGCCTCATGCAGAATGGAGTCAATACACCCAAATACAAAAGGAGGTGAAGCCCAGAGGTCAAGAGCAAACAACTGAGTACCAGCTCCAGCCATTCCTGAGGTAAAGGCCTGCCTTCACTTTTGGGTTGCCTAAAGCCAATATAGATCTTGGCATTTGAGATACCCAAGCTAAAATATATTCTGTTTCTTTCAGAAGTTGAATGAGTTCAGGTTCACTGTCTTCTGATTGAAAAGCAATATCCTAATGACACACCTCAGAGCCCGTATCCCAAGCCTTAGTCAGGCCTTGCCAACCCTTCTGACAATTGCCATGGTTTCCTTGCAAGTTTAAGAGTCTGATTCTAAATTAGTGGTGGTTTTTTTTTGTTTTGTTTTAATTCTCTTGGGTGCTACCCTTAGTAAAAAGCATCCACTCCCATTGTTAGGGCACTCACTGACCCGGTTATGTAGAGGGGTAATGTCATGTCACTTAAAACAAAAGGTTAAGCCTGACATGGTGACTCACATTTGTAATTCCAACACTCCAGAACAGCTGATACAGGAGGATTACCCTGTGCTTGAGGTGAATCTCATAGTGGGTTCAGGCCAGCTTGGGCTGCAGAGTTACAGAGCGATATATTGCTCAATATATATACACATATATATATGTATATATATATACATACATACATAAAATAAAAGAAATAATATATATTATTTATATATAATATATTATATATATATATACACATACATACATAAAATAAAAGAAATAAAATGAAAACACAGAGGCACCTCCCACCCCTATGGGCTTCTCTTCTCACAGTGCTTCCTGCCCAAATATTTCAGGCATCCCCTCACCCCATTCCAGTCTCTCCACAGGTGGCAGAGCTGCCCCTTGTAGTCAGTGAACAAGGTAGACCACCAACCTTCTACTTCATGAAGCCCTGGGCTTTTTCACCCTTGACCTTGAATAATATGTGTGAATACACTTGGCTTAGGTTGAGCTATTAATTTTATTTGATTTTACATACCAAAGTCAATGGTATTTTGAACACAACAGGAAAAATCGATGTTCATGAATATACATGATTATGTAAACGACCATGCAAATGAAAGCCCCTGAGGCCTTTGGCCTGCATTCTTACTATACCAGACCCCAGGAATATATGAAGGCAGGTTTAGACAGCAATGAAAAATAAATATGGGTTCTACCCCCTCCCATCCCCCTGCGCACGGTGCCTAAGTACCGTAGTATGGTTTGAAAGCAAAGAACCTGTTTTTATTTTATAACTGTGGTCAAGCTTTTGTCCACTCTGCTCACAACAGGCACTCCCAGAGCCTTCCCTTTGCTGACTCTGGACTTGGTGTGTTCTTTTCCTAGCAGCTTTGTGGCCACCACTGTGTTCCCTTCATCTTGGTGCATTGTGTTTCATCTCAAACTGTCTCAAGGCATTTTCTTATTTCCTTTTTCATCTCTCCCTTGACCCTTCAATGTCCTGGGCTGTTAGTTATTTCTCTGTGAATTTTCCAATACTTCTGAGTTTGTCCCACTGTACTGGGACTTCAAAAAGCTCCATGTTTGTGGTGACAATGGGAAAAAAGTTTGTTTTGTGACCCAGATTAGGGACTACCCTGGAGAATGTCCCAGACTCACTTGAGGAAAGTATGTCTATACCCAGATCTCTGGTAGCCTCCTCCCAATAACCAGGATATGCAACCAACCCAAGTGACTAATGACAGGTAGAAGGTGAAGATGATGTGGTCTAGAAACACAAAGGAATACTAGTCAACCTTAAACAAGAAACTCCTACCATAGGCAGCCATGCAGATGACCCCTGGAGACCATGCTAAGTGAAATAAGCCTACTACTGTCTGATTCTATATGGAGAGCCCATAGAAGGCAGGTCCAGGAGACTGGAAACTGATCAGTGGAGACAAGGCACAAAGTGGTGAGGGAGAGGGCAGTTCACCAGCATAAAGTCTAGACTGTGCAAGGTGAGTAGGCTTCATAGACCCATTGTGTGGCTCGGTACATTTGCCTGCTTCATAAGCAGATAGACCTCAGGGTGTTACCTGCTCCAATAGACAGGTTGTAGTCATGAAAACCGTGAGATCACCTCAGAAGGAAGGGACAGAGAGGGTGTGGGGCCAGCAAAGGGGGTGCATGGAGCAGATACTGACCATGCACCAGGAGCTCTGTGCTCAGGAGACATTGTTAGAGGGCTACAAACACACTCAGTAGGAGGCCCTGCTCTGCTTGGGCCATATGGCACCTTAGCTCATACAATCAGATCACTTCCCACTCTGACAACTTGAAATTAGTTGTACAAAGAATGTGGAGCTCGTTCTGCCTCTTGCTCTTCTCTCCCTCATACTCTCTCTCCCCCTCTGAGCTCAGCCTACACACAGCCAGAGTGCTGCCTGGAGTGAGAAGAAGGCTCGGCTGGGCTGGATAGGCAGCCTGTACTGAGGGACATCAACACGTCCACTCTAGCACAGAGGGTCCCTCCTTGACCACCATCCTGAACCTACCCTCTAGGAAGAAGTAGGTATGTTTCTTCCAATCAAGCCTCCTCTTCCTTCTGCCTCCACTGTTCAGTGGTTCCTGGGAATGTGACTTAGCTGGGTGACACTTCAGTGAAGAGACAGCCCCAGAGACCACATTCCCCAGGCCAACTCTTCAAACTCCAGTGCCTGGGGATCCGGGATTGATAGGAGGGCCTTACTGCCTTGTTTTCCTCATTGATTTTCTCTAAGCCAATCAACACTCATCTACCACTGACATTGCTGCTTTCTTGAGTCTGGGATTCTCCCAAGAAGTCAAGGCTAACCACCCACGTCAAAAGGAATTGGGAGAAAGTGAATTGAGACACTGCACACTCATCAGTCCATGAAGGGCTGAAGCATCTCTTCCTTCCCTAAGGCTCAGGCTGACTGAAATATTCCAGTATATCAAGTCTCTTGAGTGCCTCAAACCAAGTAAATTGTGCAGGGCTTTTTTTCTCCCAGTGTTCCATGGTGCTCCCCAGAACACCAGATTCCAAATGAACTGGGTAGGGAGGACCACATACCTCTAAAGGTCATTATTGCTAAGAGCAAAGTGTGTTTACTTCAAATATGGTTTCCTGGCAATGATTTATAAATGAGAGGGAAAAATCATAACTGTAACTGGACACCCAGGAAGGAGGGAACTAACTTCAATGCAAAGCACTTCATTTGTGCTGATTCTGGAGCTGACGTTCCCAAGTGGGAAAGATGGGGGTGATCTTGTTTGATGGTGGCTAAAGTACCATCTTATGAAGGATGTTTCCCGGGATTTGTTGGGGCTCAACGGACTCATTGGGGTTTATAGAAGCTCATTGGGGCTCACAGAGGTTCATGGGGAGTCACAGATGCTCACAGCACAGAGGTCTCTTAGTAGGTCCCAGGCAGCTTGCTCATCAGTTGGAATTTCTCACCACTAAACCATCTGGCAAGGCAGGAAACAGCAACTCTGCCCTGGGAAGGTGGGTGGAAAAGCCAGCACTTAATCTGGAGTTCATGTAGGGGAGGTAGGCAAAGAAATGTCTGTCTGTACCTCCAAGTTCCATTACATCTGTGTTGCAGAACATTAGCCAGTTATGAAAAGGAGCCATCAAGCTCTAGAGGCATGAAATAAACTCAGATTTATTTTGCTAAGTGGAGGGAGGCAATCTGAAAAGGCTCCACATTCGGACTCCAGTCATATGACATGCTGGAGAAGGGAAAACTGTGGAGTTAGTAGAGAGGGCTGAAGTTTCCAGGATTAGGAACTAAGCAAGAAGGAAGCACAAGGATGCTTAGCCAGGGAAACTTAATCTGAGTGGCACTATCAAACTGGCTACACTGTTTCCATTCAAACAAGGGAGCTCCCTCGTAAAGCCCAGATCTCAGCAACAGTATAGCCATGCCGGTTTGTCAATCATTACAGTCTTACTACAGCATGGAAGATGTTAGTGCTGGGAGGCAGGTTCTACTGGTGTGTGTGTGAATCTTGGCTAGGGGAGCCCGTCTAATCTCCTTATTTTCTGACAATCTTTCTGTAAACCTAAAGCAATCCTAAAAAAACGAAGCCTTTAACACATTCAAAAATTACATTTTATTCATTTTATATGCCTGTGTATGTATGTGTGGCACACATGTGAGTCAATGGACAACTTGCAGAAGTCAGTCCTCTCCTTTTGGTCCTCAGGTACCTTTGCCCCACTGAGCCATCTTGCCAGCCCCAACTGATCTGCCTGCCTCTACCTCCAAAGGACTGGGATTACAAGCATGCTCCACCATATCCAATTTACGTGGTGCTGGGGATGGAACCTAGGACCTTGGGCACGCTGGGCAAACATTCTACCCACTGAGCTACACCACGGGTGGATGCTGTGGAATGTTCTGCTGTGGGATGATCTGTATGTCAAATGTGTTGCTGATTGGTCAATAAATAAATCACTGATTGGCCCGTGGCCAGGCAGGAAGTGTAGGCGGGACAAGGAGGAGAATAGAGCTGGGAAGTGGAAGGCTGAGTCAGAGAGACACTGCCAGCCGCCATGATGACAAGCCGCATGTGAAGATGCCGGTAAGCCACGAGCCATGTGGCAAGGTATAGATTTATAGAAATGGATTAATTTAAGCTGTAAGAACAGTTAGCAAGAAGCCTGCCACGGCCATACAGTTTGAAACCAATATAAGTCTCTGTGTTTATTTGGTTGGGTCTGGATGGCTGTGGGACTGGCGGGTGTCAGAGATTTGTCCTGACTGTGGGCCAGGCAGAAAAAGTCTAGCAACAAATGGCGCCCAACGTTGTGACAAGAGTTTCCACCTAAAAACTGAGAAAAAAGATTCTAAAACGGAGCTAAAAACAGTTCCTAATTGTTTCTCTCAAATGAGCGGCAGCTGCCGGTTTGAGCTACTGGCGGGTTGCTGGCGCGTGCGCGCTCGACCTGCAGTATGGCGGGATGAGGCCTCTGCAAGTGGCACATTAAGCTGCATTGTGGATTTAGCCTTTGCTAGTACAAAACAAAAAAAGAGGTTTCTGGGCTACATGCTGCTTGGATAAAAGCATAGACCCACGATAGCTCCCAGAGCTGGTGGTAAAGTACCACGCCATGTTGGGAAGCTGCGGTGGGCGGAGCCAGCAGTCACAGCTGCTTCAGCTTAAAGCAATAGATTCACAATAAGACAGATTCAGATGTAATAGTTTAAAATGTGTGTAAAATATACGTAGGCTTGAAAGAGACAAAAAAAGGTGATATATACAGTATAGAAACAAATACATGGTTTTAAAAAATAAAGTCTTTAAAGAGACAGTAAAAGTAATATAAAAAATAAGCCACGTAGAGATGACTATTACACAGAGAGTCTGGATTGTGTTGTCTTTGGGATTCTTAACTACAGAGAGATATTTGATTGTAAAGGAAGCTGAGTTAAACCAGTATGTATATTTTAAAGATACTTTGACTTCAAAATTTGGATGTAAGGATATGTTGCTTTGGAAAAGAGTCTCTTTTGTTTCCACAAAAAGCAAGAGGCTATGGATTTGTTCCAGAGTAAGATACATCAGGTTTGACCAGCCAAGACCCCCTGAAAGGTCTCCGATGACACCATGGCCCAGATGATCCAACATCCAGAATGGTTTCAAGGCAACTGGCTCAGATGATACAGCCTCACGGACTACTCCATGATCCTAAAATTTTCTTTGTTTCCCCAGAAGATACAGCGCCCCCCTCCATCAGGAAGTAGTAAGAGAAGCTACGCCCAAATTCCCAAATATACCAAGCTGACTTTGGAGATGTGTAAAGGTTAAAACCTTCCTTTTTAAGAAAAGAAAAGGGGAAGTGCTGTGGGATGATCTGTATGTCAAATGTGTTGCTGATTGGTCAATAAATAAATCACTGATTGGCCCGTGGCCAGGCAGGAAGTGTAGGCGGGACAAGGAGGAGAATAGAGCTGGGAAGTGGAAGGCTGAGTCAGAGAGACACTGCCAGCCGCCATGATGACAAGCCGCATGTGAAGATGCCGGTAAGCCACGAGCCATGTGGCAAGGTATAGATTTATAGAAATGGATTAATTTAAGCTGTAAGAACAGTTAGCAAGAAGCCTGCCACGGCCATACAGTTTGAAACCAATATAAGTCTCTGTGTTTATTTGGTTGGGTCTGGATGGCTGTGGGACTGGCGGGTGTCAGAGATTTGTCCTGACTGTGGGCCAGGCAGAAAAAGTCTAGCAACAATGTTCTGTATGGCAAATGTGTTGCTCTGATTGGTCAATAAATAAAACACTGATTGGCCAGTGGCTAGGCAGGAAGTATAGGTGAGACTAACAGAGAGGAGAAAAGAAAGAACAGGAAGGCAGAAGGAATCACTGCCAGCCGCCAAGATGACAAACAGCATGTGAAGATGCCGGTAAGCCACGAGCCATGTGGCAAGGTATAGATTTATGGAAATGGGTTAATTTAAGCTGTAAGAACAGTTAGCAAGAAACCTGCCACGGCCATACAGCTTGTAACCAATATAAGTCTCTGTTTTTACTTGGTGGGGTCTGAGCGGCTGTGGGACTGGCAGGTGAGAGAGATTTGTCCTGACTGTGGGCCAGGCAGGAAAACTCTAGCTACAGGTGGGCACCCCTGGTGCTGAGACACACTCACAGGCTGTGGGGAATACTCAGCTCTGTCTGGATCAACCCTGGTTTTCATTCTTTTTCCTTGGTCCTGCAAAGGGTCCAAAATAAGTCATGTTTGTTATGATGCCCTCTGCTGGGGCCTTTCCAGGGATGGTGTGGGGCGGGAAGGTTGTCCATCTCTGTAGTTGAGGAAGTCATCTGATACTCTCTCACCTTATCCCTATGCCCACCTTTGTACATAGTGTATCCAGTGCTTGCTGCCTCTCACATGTGCTCTGTGTGTGTGTGTGTGTGTGTGTGTGTGTGTGTGTGTGTGTGTGTGTGTATACATGAAGGTATATTCACATGAGCATGTAGTAGGTATGTGTGCACATGTGTTAGGAGTCCAGAGGTGACTTCCCATCTTACCTTTTGTGACAAGATGTTCCAGTTTCCTTTCTGTTCCTGTGGCAAACACCATGGCTAAAAGCAACTTGGGGGAGAAAAGGGTTTATTTCAGCTCACAGGTTACAGCCTGTCACTGGGGAAGTCAGGGCGGGATCTCAAACAGGAACTCAAACAAAAACCACGAAGAAATGCTCCTTGCTGTCTCCTTTGAAGCTTCATGCTCAACTAGCTTTCTTTTTTCTTATTAAAATTTTAAATTTATTTTATATACCAACCACAGTTTCCCCTCCCTCCTCTCCTCTGTTCCCTCCCCCATCTCCATTCTACACCCCTTCTCATCCATTCCTCCCATGGGAGTCAACAAGGCATGGCATACTAAATTGAGGCAGGACCAAGCTCCTCCCCCTGCATCAAGGCTGAGAGAGGCATCCCACCATAGGGAATAAGTTTCAAAAAGCCAGCTCATGTGCCAGGGACAGATCCTGGTCCCACTGCAAGGGACCCCACAAACAGATCAAGCTACACAACTGTCACCCACACACAGAGGGCTTAGGTTGGTCCTATGCAGGCTCCCTAGCTGTCAGTCTAGAGTCCATGAGCTCCCATAAGCTCAGGTCAGCTGTCTCTGTGGGTTTCCCCATCATGATCTTGACCTCCCTTACTCATAAAATCTCCTCCATCTCTTCAACTTGACTCCCAGAGCTCAGCCCAGTGCTTGGCTGTCAATCTCTGCATCTGCTTCCATCAGTTACTAGATGAAGGTTCTATGATGACAATTAGGGTAGTCACCAACCTGATTACAGGAGAAGGCCAGTTCAGCACCCTCTCCACTATTGCTAGAGTCTTGGCTGGGGTCATCCTCATGGATTTCTGGGAGTTTCCCTGGTACCAGGTTTCCCCCTCTAATCAAGATACCTCTTTCATTGCTCTCCCTCTCCGTCCCTCCCCCAACTCAGCCATCCCAATCCCTCATGTTCCCATTCCCATCCCCTCCCCTCTACACCCCCTCTATCCCCAGTTTACCCAGGAGATCTCATCTGCTTCCCCTTCCCAGGGCAATCCATGCGTCCCTCTTAGGGTCTAGCTTCCCTGGGGCTGTGAATTGAAGCCTGGTTATCATTTGCTTTACATCTAATATCTACTTATGAATGAGTGCATACCATGTTTGTCTTTCTGGGTCTGGGTTATCTCACTCAGGATGATTTTTTTCTAGTTCCATCCATTTGTCTAATTACATGAGGTCATTGGTGTTTTTTTTCTTTTTCTTTTTTCTTTTTACCACTGAATAATACTCCATTGTGTAGATGTACCACATTTTCTTTATCCATTTCTTGGCTGAGGGGCATGCAGGTTGTTTCCAGGTTCTGACTATTATGAATAATTCAGCCAGCTCTCTTATATACTCGAGGAACACCTGCCTAGGGGTAGTGCTGCCCACAGTGGGCTGGGCCCTCTGCATCAATTAACAATCAAAACCAATCCCCACAGACCAGTTTAATCCCTGAGACTCTATTCCCAGGTGATTCTAGGCTGTGTCAAGTTGACAAAGTCTTCTGGAACACAGGTCTCTCACTAAAGCTGAAACCCACAGGTTCTGCTGGGCTGACTGACCAACGTGTCTCCCCAATGCGGGAATTACAGATGTACACCACCACAGCCAGCCCTTACATGCTGGGGTACTGGGGCTCCAACTCAGGTCCTTCTGCTTGCAAGCACTTCCCTAGGACCACATTTCCTTCACCATATTGTGCATCTGTTCTGGCTAAACTTATGTCAACTAGGTGACACAAGCCAGAGTCACCTGAAAGGAGGGAACCTCCAATGAGACAACGCCTCATAAGATTTGGCTGTAGGCATTTTCTTAATTAGTGATTGATGGGGGAGGGCCCAGCCTATTATGAGTGGTGCCATCCCTGGGCTGGTGGTCCTGGGTTCTGTAAGAAATCAGACTGAGCAAGCCAGTAAGCAGTACCCCCTCCATGGCTTCTGCATCAGCTCCTGCCTCCAGGTTCCTTCCCTGTTTTGAGTTCCTGTCCTAACTTCCTTCAGTGATGAACAGTGATGTGAAAATGTGAACCAAATAAACCCTTTCTTCCCTAATTTGCTTTTGGGTCATGGTGTTTCATCATTGTTGGAGATCGACTCCGGACAGCTGTGTCTTGAATTTTGTGTGACCTTCCTTACTTTATCAAACCTTGCAAAAAACAGGCTCCTGGCCTAACCGCGGGCCATACAACTTCCTGGAGTACGTGCTAATCAGCCAGCTGCAGGGGCCTGGGACCAAAGCGACCTCACCCTTCCTTAGGAATTTTCCATTCTTCTCTCCTTTTGCTTCCCCTGCTCCCCCTCCCTGCCTGAAGCCCTGCTTATAAGCCTCAATACCCAGTCAATAAACGAGACCTTGACGCGACTCAGACTGACTTTGTCTTCCTTAATGCGCCTGGTCTCCTTTCTCTCTCACCCCCATTGATCTTTCAGGAGGTGCCTCCTCGGGTCTCCCCAATAACCTGGCCCGCAGGACGGGTCACATCATAGCAACAGAAACCCTAACTAAGACAGTATCTTTCGCACCCCCTGTAGCAAGCCCCTTACTGGGAAGACGGCATTGTTCCTTCTATGCTGAGGTGCTGGAAATCTCTAGAGGTGATTATACTCACTAGGGGAATTATACTGGTGTCAGTTACCTGGGGATATGGCTCAGACTGAGCCCTTGGGACTAGGCTCATTCCCCACACTCATCATGTGAGACCCTGGCTTGGTGCACCAAAACTCACCCTTTACCTGATCCCCCAGGGAGTGGTTCTCCAGGGACGCCTGCGGAGGAGCCTCTATACCTCTCTACCTGTAGAGTGTCTTTTCCACTGGATTTACTGCAGACCCAGGAGGTGAACGACTCAGGGACAGAGTGCTGAGCAGGGCACCCACCTGGGCAGGCCTCACACCAGGTCACCTGGGTGGCCTGACCTGGGCTGAGAACACCTGTCGCCCATGACTGCAGCCTCACCTTGCTGCATGGGATTCATGTTTGAGGGAGAACAAGAATGGTCCCCCAAGTTCAGCAACAAACCTGCTTACAGACAGCATGGAAGGGCTCACCACGCACTGCCATTGACAGCTGTGTTCCCAGGCCTCCTGGGGCTGTAGAGGACAAGGAGCACCTTTTCTGGGCAGGCCTCATGATTCCAGGCAGATGCTTAAACTCATACAACCCACTTCCACTTCCTTTCCATTTTCTCCATCTCTGTTTTTATGGCCACTCTGTCTGCACGTATTCTTAGCTTCACCCATGTTCTTCCTCCCTTTAAATCTGATATTATCCACTTGACTGTTTAATTTCATTTCCTCTCCTTGGACGCCTGTTTTTATCTTCTCCCTCCCCTACTGCCTCTGGGATCCCATTGTCAGAGTCCACCCACCCCACTACTGCAAGGCTCTTTCCTCCAGCTCCTGGCTGTGGTTCAGAAAGGTGTAGCCACACAGCCGGTCCCCCACTCCAGGCTGCCTGCTGACTCTATCTCCTCTCTCAGCTATTCCTCCAGAACTTAGTCAGATATGTGTTGAGCACCTGCAGGGGATGCTGAAGACAGCACAGAACACTGGGAATAGATGGCCCCACTGGAGACACACGAGAGCCAGAGTGGTCCTGGCTATGTGGGGTGTGTCTCACAGCCTGGCTGGGATTCCTCAGACCTTAGATGGAGCTTCATGAAGAGCTGTGGTCAGCAGGGAACCTGGATAGAATGTCAAGGCAACTCCAGGGCCAGTGCATGTCCTGAGGAACAGTAGGGTGAGTAGGGCATGGTGATGGAGTGAAAACTTGCCAGAGGCCAGGTGACACTGCACCTCACAGGCTGTAGAGAAGTTGTCAAGACCCTAAAGGGGCCATCTGCAATGAGACCACCTCAGCTCTAACTTCCCAGCCAATCCCTCAGTCCTGGTGTGCAAAGAGAAGGAAGCTGCAGGGATCCAGGGCAGGCAGAGATGGCGCCAACCACTGGCCAGACAGAGTGCACAGGCTCGGGGTGTGTTTTAGAGGAAAGTCTAAAGAAGAAAGATCTTTTTAAAACATGAGAAGTCAGTCCTCAACCCACTGAGGGCCTGGGATCTGGGTCACCAATAGCACCGAACCCACGAGAGACACAACCCTATCCACATGAGGAGGCCTTAGAGGACAAGTGGGGGCACCACCACATTGCAGGGAGACAGGGTCCGTGCCTTCATGGGAGTGTGGTAATGCTGTCCATCAGTGACTCCATTCTGATCTCCTCTCCTGCTGAGAGCATCTGCATACCAGCAAGTGACTAGCCAGACAGAATGCAGGGTCACCTGTGAGTGCCCTGGGATGTGTGTGTCTCCACCTCACCACCGGCACCCCCTTTCCTAACAGCAGACAGAAACCCAATAAACAAAGCAGCAACAAAACATGTCATCGACTCGGGTCACAGGAGAATCACATCTCTCTCCCCAGTTAGACCTGTCCACTCTGACAACTGCCTGCTTTGACAGCTTTCTTTGGATTTTTCCCTTTTGAGTTGTACATCCTACTTCACAGATGCCCCCAATGGTCTACATCCCTTCCCACAGCCCCAGCGAACACCACAGTGTAATGGCTAATGGCATGAGAATAGACTGAGGCATCATGAGACCCCAGTTCAAGCGCCTTTGCTAGCTTTAGTCCTCAGTTTCCTCCTGTGCAAAATGGAACAAATGTGATGTGTGCCAGAGAGCTATACACATCCTACATCACTGGGAGTGTCTACCAGGTGGGGATCTGGGCTGTCTGAGGAGCAGGCAAGCTTCCTGTGTCCCTCTCCTCCATGTACAGAGAGGATGTCTGCTACAGCGCATAGTCAGGGTCGGCTATGACGGCCTAGGGCCTACCAGACACTTTCCCGCCCCAGGGAAAGAACAATGCCAACCAGAAGGAGGGTGCTGAGGGCCAGAGTGAGGCTTAGCATGGCTTCTGAACTTCTCACTGGCTGAGGTCAGGCAGGGTGTGGAGTCGAAGGGAGAGAAGACAGGAGCCAGGACTTGCCTACCTCCCCGTTGACTCCTTCAATCTCTGGACCAGGATGGATCCTGGCAGCCGAGCACCAGGCCCAAGTCCCACTGCCCCTTGTTGCAGAATCTCAGCCTGGAACTGGTGTAGTGGTTCAAGTCTGTAATCCTAGCACTGGGGAGGCTGAGGCAGGAGGATTGCCAGAAGTTGGAGGTGAAGGAGAGAATATCTGACAATGGGCCATGACAGGCCATCCACATGTCCAAGTCTTTTTTCCTATTGGGGGGCACTAGGATTGCATGAGGTCACAGTTCTAGGCTTGCACAGCAAGGCTTGGCCGGCTGTAAGTGACAGTGGATACTGAAGGGGAAAGCAGGCTGGAATCTGAAAACTCAAACAGTGCAAGGATGCTCCTCCTCCTCTTCCCAGGGAAGCTTGGCCGGCTGTAAGTGACACTAGACTTGCAGGCAGAGAGCTACTTGTGCTATGTTCACCCCTCCCTCCTCCCTCTCTGTCTCTCTCTTGCTCCTTCCCTGAAGAATCTTCTGTCCTCTGCAAAGAGGCTTTCAGGAGGTGGTAGCAGGTAGATTCCCTTCCTTTCCATCCTGCCTCAAATATTCTTAACAACCATCCCCCAAGGACCTGGCTTTATTTTATGAACACAATTTTTGCTAACTCTGCCTTCTTTACAAAATGGCTTTTTCATTTAACAGTGAGGTGCCTAAAAGATATTGATAAATGCAGGCTGAAAAGATGGCTCAGTCATTAACACGCTTGCCACAAAATTATGAGGACCTGAGTTTGAACCCCCAGCACCTGCTTAAAAAGACACCCACGGCAGCATGCATCTGTTACCCCAGCACTGGAGAGAAGAGACAAGAGGAAAGCTGGGGCTGGCTGGACAGTCAGCCTAGCTGAATCAGTGAGCTCCAGGTTCTTCCACAGACCCTGGAGATATCAACAAAGTGGAAAGCAATTGAGGAAGACACCGGAATCAAACTCTGGTCTCCACACATAAGCACTCTCTCACACCCACATATATATGTGTAAATACCTGCATGGACACACACACACACACACACACACACACACACACACACACACACACACACATACACACTCACAAAGTGCAAAACTATGAATACAGGAAAAATCAAAGATCTGTGAGCATTTGATTTGCAGAAGCTGAAACCCTTGCCGTATGCCCAACAAGTGGGAGATGTAGAAGAGGACCCTGTTTGCAAACATCAACAGCTTCACAGGTGTTGAAATCACTCATTCTGACACCCGCTCCCTGATGCCTTTTCTTAAGTTCTCTTAGGAACAAAAGTGCACTCCCTTCTAGGGCCGCTTACTCAGGTTCTGAGGTTCCAGGTCTCAGTGGCTTCCCTGTGTAGGACTGGTAGACAGGTCAGAAACTCATCTTTTACCCACAGAGCCCCAGACAAGGGACCCAAGGCCAAGGAAACAGCATTCCCAAGGCTTCTTGATCCAGGGCACTCCATGGGAAGCAATGTCTATGATTCAAATGTTAGTGTGTGTGTTGCTGTCCACGAGGGGGACTGCTAAATGCAAGGGTTCAAGAGTCTAAGACCTTATTCCCTGGACAACATTGGTGGTGCCAGGATCTTCACTCTTCTTTGTATGAAGCAAAGACGGAATAGTAAGTTTTTACTGTAGATTTTAGTATGGGCATTAAGAGAAGGGCTTAAGGAAAAGATGATATTGACTCACCACTGTAATCCCTACATTCAGGAGGCTGAGGCAGGAAGATTTTTGTCACTTTGAAGCCAACCTGGGCCTAAAAATAGAAAAAGAAAGGAAAGGAAAGGAAGAATGGAGGGAGGGAGGGAGGGAAGGAGGGAGGGAGGGAGGGAGGGAGGGAGGGAGGGAGGGAGGTAGAAGGCAGTGTTGTCCCTTGAGGACTGAGCCTAGAGAATCTGCATTTTCATTGGGGATTTGCATATTGCCTCCTAAGTAGATGGGCAACTTCCCAAGTGGCAGTGGTGTGTGTGTGTGTGTGTGTGTGTGTGTGTGTGTGTGTGTGTGTGTGTGTGTTAGCCTGTGGATTTCAGTAGGGAGTACTGGGTGAGGGGCCCAAGAACCTATATTTTTAAGCAAGCTTGGCCATGCATCTGGCCAGACTGCAAGCGACAGACTAGGACGGTCCCTGGGAAGAGCGGCTTCATGTTTTCTGTGTCTCAGCATGCCCTCTCCGCTTCACTCAGAACAAGTCTGACAAAGCAATGCTCTCTGCTGGACTCGCATGGGTTACTGCAACACTTCTGAGCCATGTTCTTGGAAACGTGGGTTCCCATAAGATGCCTAAGCCTACTCCTTGAATAAATAAGTTTGGAGAATGCTGCCCATGCCAGGGGTCCTCCTGGGGTCTGCCTGCGAATGCTGGTAGCCAGCTTCCAGTCCATGAACTCGCTAGACTTCCTTCAAGCCTGGCTAGATAACAGGAAACTGTACAGCTGCACCCCTGGGGTAGATACATTTACATACTGCCCCTGATTCACAGCAGGGCTGGCTAATGCCAGGAGAGCAGACTCCGTCAGGGAGTCACACTGCATGTCTGGAGGGCCAAGGCTCTCCGACACCTAACCACAGGCAGCCCTGAGATGTACTAAGTCCAATATTTGAACCTCAGGACCCACCTGCTTCCTCCAGCCTTTCCCCAAGTTGACATGGTTGTCTGCCCAAAATATAACTTCAGAGAGGAGGGGCTCTCCCAGGTGACTGCCTGTTGCTTTATGCCTAGGTTTACTGAGAACACTGAGTGGCCCCCAAGATGGCATCTCAAGACCACACAGCAAAAAGGAAGGTTCAGCAAACTGCTCACCTGGCCAGGATAAAGTGTGTTCAGGAGGGAGGCACGTCTTTAAGGGACATGTGCACTGGCTGCAGAATGGAATTTTCCATTTTCCAGAATTTTCCAGAAGGATTTGCTCCCTATCTCTTCCTGACTATGCAATGGGTCTGAGTCTGAGGACCCATCTCCTCCAGGTCACTGTGCTCCTGCGTGTAACCCCAACAAACTGACTGACTCACCAGGCGGCACTCAAGTCTTCCTTTGGTCTGGGCGCCTCTCTATCTGGGGTGAATGTCTCTTTATGTCTCCCCAGAAAAGGCCACACAGCAGTCTGACACCACATGTTAAATTAGTAGCCTCTTCGTGCCCTGACAGGCCAACACTGGCACAAGCTGTTGGAGCATGGTCAGGGTGGCACAGACCGTGTTCCAATACTTGGTGGTACAGCCCAACCCAGCGTCATATCCTTAGACAGAGCCCACTATGCGTGCAGGGTCACCTAGAACCTGACTTCCCGTGGGCATGAGTGCTAGCCAGTAGACCAGCCAACAGCTTAGGGTGCCATCCACCATTGGGGGCGGGGAAGCGGGAGGCAAGGAGGAAAAGTCTCTCTGTCCCAGCTGACTCTGACTTTGGGGCAATTTTACCCATTCTTCTCAAACCAGAGCTATTGTATTCTGGACACAGATTCCCTCAGAAGAGAGACAAAGAACATGTGAAATATCTGAGCAAACATTCCACTTTTCTCTTCATTGCTTAGATAAGGAAGGAGCGGGGAAGCCTTCACTCACAATCCAAGCTGCCCTTATTTTTCAATGGGAGCGATATGATCCTTAAAGAAAGAAAGAAAAAAAACCCACAAGTCGGGCTTGGAAATTGCCCATGCGAAGCAAATGGAGCTGGCCTGCCCAGGGAGCTGACAGGCCTGACAGCTCTGCCTGCTGGAGATCCTTCCTTTTCGGGGCCTCTGATTTCTTCCTTGCCTTCTCAGGCCTTCCTGCAGGAATGAGCAGGGTCCCTTCCAAACCTTGTAGTGTACTCAGAGCCAGGCTCACACTGTAAATTGTCTCTTGGGCTGAAGGGGTCAGAGGAGCCCTGTCAGCGGGAGAATGACCCCCTCCCTTCCCCCTTCTCTTCTGACCTCTCTAGGTATACTCCTCAGTTGTTCGGTGGACTGGAGGCCACCACAAAGGCCTGTGTCAGGGGAGTTAGAAGACACAATGGCTGAGGAAAGTGTCCACTCTCCACAGTGGGCTCTGGAAAGAAGCTGACCTAAGATCACGGGGTGATCACGAGGGCGTCCCACAAACTATAAAGGACATCTAACTTGGGGACGGAGACCCCAGTACCGTCTTCAGTCCACACAGTCTTTGCTCCAAGAGGCCGAGTGTCCTTGGCTACTTCTGCCCTGCCGAAACGGAGCTCCAGATGTCCCTAGGGACTGAGGCCGGCGGGGCAGCAAACTACCAGGCTCGCAGGTTGTTGAGCGAGTGGCCGCGGGAGCGGCGCCTTTAAGGCCCGCGTCAGGCCGGGCCGGAGGGGCGGGGCCTCGGCGGGGCGGCCGCGCGGCTTCACCTGCAGTTCCGAGCGCGCGGAACAGAGGCGCGGGCGGCTGCGAGGCCGGCGGACGCACCGGCCGGAGGGAGCGCGCCGCCGGCCCACTTGGCCTGGCTCCCGGAGCCCGGGCGGCGAGCGCGGGGAGCAGCAGGGCGGGCGCGGGCGGAGCGTTGCCGCGGCAGGGGAAGCCGGGCACCGGGAGAGCGCCAGGGCGGCGCGGCGCGGCGGAGACCATGACCACGGGCTCGGTGCTGCCGCTGCTGCTACTCGGGCTCTCGGGCGCGCTCCGGGTAAGTTGCCGCCTCCCTGCTCGCGGGCGGTCCAGGAACCCGTGGGGTTGGCTGGGCTACCCGGGTTCTCTCATCCCGCCGCCCGCGCTGTACCAAGCCGCCCGCGATCGGAGCTGGGAGCTGCGGGGCGGAGCAGGCGGGACCCGGGATGCCATCTCGCTGCCCGATCTGCGCTCCGGGGCCGCCCTCCTTGGCGTAGCGCTCGCCTCCATCGCCCGGCAGCAGCGCAGCCTGAGTTCCAGCCGCTTGCCGGGGTCGGGTCCGCTCCGCGGAGCGCTCGCCCAGGTCCCGTGGGTGCCACGGAGCGCAGCTGAGGTGGGAGGCGGAGGCGACTACGGGGCGCGGGCTGTAGCCGTAGTGTCTGGCGAGTCCTCTCGACTTAGAGAAGGACCGGAAAGAGGGCGCGGCGGGAGCGCGAAGCACTAAGCCCGGGGACAGGAGCTGGACACCCGCGCTATCCCCACACCGTCTCTGCGCGGTCCCTAGCCGGCTCGGTTGGGTGGCTCAGGCTCGCTGCGGGGCCTCTGCGCGGCTCAGCGGCAGCTCCCGCGGCGACCCTGAGCGGAGATAGAGTGGCCCGAACCCCCTCTCGTGGCCGATCGGTCCGGTGGCCTGCTCGCAGCCACGCCGAGGTAATCTCGGCGATGAACCAGGGCCGGGGACTGCCCGCTCCGAGGCCACTGGGCTGTCGCCGTGCGCGGGGAACACGCCCCGGGGGGACAGAAACTTTCCCGGCCGACTTTCGCCTCCCGCGGGCTGCAAGTGCATGTCGGAGCTGCAGTCCCCAGGTTTGCGATTCTGAGTTTGACCCGAGGAAGATCCTCAATCCGACCAGTCCTCTCCCAGCCTCCGGGGCCGGATTCCATCCGAGCTACAGGCTGCAGGCTGCGGGTGGCCTCCTAGCCGAACCCGGGCGGCGCCGTCGCGCGCAGCTGGAGGACTCGGCCGGCAGCGAGGCGCGTTCCGCTCCGGCGGCCCGCGAAGCGGAGACTGCCGGGTGCCTGCTGCGCCCGCGGCTCCTGGAGCTCATCACCAGGGACACGGCACCTGGTGCGCCTTCTCCGCCGGTAGCGGACTGGATTGGTGGGGACACATGCTATCTCCCTTTCTGGCAGCTTGGGTGGAAACCCCTACCCACTCATCATTGCCTTCCCTTCCTACAGATCTAGACTTCCAGAGGAGCGGAAAGCAAGCCCTTCTGGTCAGTCAGGGGAACCCTCCCTCCTGACTAAGCTTGAAACAGGAGCTTCAGGGTGAATAAGAGTCCAGGACATTGGGTGGGTGAACTTCACACACACACACACACACACACACACACACACACACACACACACACACACACGCCTTGCCTATACACACTACACACACACACACACTACACACATATACACACTACACACACACACACACACACACACACACACACACACACGCCTTGCCTACACACTACACACACACACACACACACACACACACACACACACACACACACACACACACACATTTTGCCTCCTTGCAGCCTGGTAGCAGAACTGGTCACTCCCTTTGCTCAGCTTGGAAACAGCCCTGGAATCTCTTTGATTTTGCCAGCTCCTTTCTTGGAACCCCACCCCTGTGGCCTGTGAAGGGAGAAGGGAGGCTGCCTCCTCCTCACCTAACCTAAAGGCAGAGAGCTCTGCAGCCTGGAGAGATGGTTCCTAGCAGAACCCCCTCCCTCTCCAGCGGCCTGGCTTTGCCTGTGGCTGGGTGAGCCGCTGGTGAAGCCTGCTGGTGCTGCTGAGGCTCACCCACCTCTCCTCCCCGGCACCTCACCGTCTTTTTCCCCTGCCATATACCAACAAGGGCCCTCTGGCACCTGGTCTAGGCATCAGCTGACCCTATGCTTCCCACGGATGTAGGTGCAGCTGTCCGGTGATGGAAGATTCTCCTAGCAGGGGTTAATACAACCTGAAGTTCCCCCGAGACCTGAGGATCCCAGTACCACCTCTGGGTGGAGATGGTGGTTTATCTGCACTTCTCAGCCAGAGGCTTGTGAGGTGGCCGTGACAAATGTGGGTTGGATTAAATTTCTGTTAACTTATTTTAGATTCACACTTTCCTTTCCATCCCCAGGCCCACCATGAGGATCTTACAGTCAGAGAGGCCTGCAAGGCTGGCTTCTCCGAAGAAGACTACACTGCATTGATCTCCCCGAATGTCCTGGAAGGAGAGAAACTACTCAGAGGTAGAGCAGGGTGTGTGTATGTGGAGGGGGCGGGGATGAAGTGGAAGGCTTGGCTGGCCTTGGAGCCCCGCTCTCTGCCAAGAGGTGGTTGTGAGATCAAGCAGGTTCCAGTGGGCCAACTGAGAGGCTCCTGGCGAGTGGTGAATGATTCCGAAGGCCTGCCTGTCATTTTGGACTGAGGTGAATCATTTCCTGGGCAACAAACGGGAATTCGCGTGGAATGTTGTCACCCAGTGCTGTGCAGGGAGACTTCTTTACTGAGTATTTTTATGTATGAAATGCAGGACTCTTAAATTATCCCCACTTTGAAATGCGTGACAAAGCAGACGATGTTGTTGGGAGCTCGGTAAATAAGCCCACAGACATTCTGCTCACAAATGTGGCATGTGGCTTTCATGACTGCCCCTCCAATGATAGGAAAACACAGACCCCGGGGAGGGGCATCAAGCTTCTGAAACCAAGGTATGCAAGGGGCAGAGGGAGATGACTGGAAAAATTGCAAATCTGTTTCCCTTTTTCAGACAACTAATTAAACTTTCTGTCTGCATAGAGTGGAAGATAAGAGACTTGGCTCTGAGGTTTCAGTCTAGGTGTTTTTGCTCTTGGCCTCAGTTTCCCAGAAGTTTGAACTGATATCGTAGAGACAGGGGGAGTAGGCTTTCAGAAATTCAAAACCTAATTTCCATATTGGCTCTGAAGTCTTAAGGTTGTTGACTTCTCCTGGTGAGTTTGTGTTGTAGGAAATAGAGCAGCTGTCTATGAACAGGTCTGTACAGGGGTATGGAAGCCCTTACCTGCACAGTGAGAGCTGTTCTGGGCATGTCTGCATTGACTCAGAAGCAGCTGTCAATTCACTTGGCCATAAAATCCTAGACTTAGAGCTGTGAGTTGTTGTTTCTTTTCTTTTTCTTTCTCTTTGTGGAGGAGTGGTTGTGTGGTTCTCAGGTGTGAACTTTGAAGGCAACAATGGCATCCCATTACAGTGTCAGAAGGTTGCTCCCACCTGCTGGACATGGCCCCTTCCAGCAGGAATCTTTCGTATTTTTGTTCCTTACAAATTATGTGAATTAAAACAACATCCAACTTTTCTGATGTTTTTCATTTTACAAATTGTGAAGCCAAAGCCATTGACCATTGCTGATCACAAAAAAAAGAAAGGAAGGAAGGAAGGAAGGAAGGAAGGAAGGAAGGAAGGAAGGAAGGAAAGAAAGGAAGGAAAGGAAGGAAAGAAGGAAGGAAAACTTGGAACGGGTGGGCCTCGATGAGAAAGTGTGTTCAGGACACTCCAAGAGCTCCATGAATGTTTTGATTTGGAGTTTGATGAGGTGGGCCACCGTCCCATGTCCAGTGTGGCTCATCCCTGCCATTGCTGTGTTCTGGACTCCATCATGCTGACACTGGGACACGAGGCCTCCCAGAGCTCCTAAGAAACACAAGGAGATCTTGCCACACCCAGTGACCCAGACTTAAGAGAAAAATGCTATTTGGTAACAAGGAGTATCTACAACAGAAAATAAGTCTCCATCTCTTCACCATGCTTCCTAGATCACGCTGGCATCCTAACTGTGTGCATACCTAGGCCCTATTGTGTGCTCCAGTCCTCTTGGGCATGTGGGGGGTACTCTATCTCAGGGAAGAATATCACCTTCAAGATGTCTGGGGCCTATGCTCCTCTTGCTCATCCCTGGGGATGGGTTATAGCCATGTCCACATCACTTCTCCCTCACCCACACCCTCTGCTCTCTCCCTGTTTTCTTCCCCTTGAGCCTGAGGTGCAAGATGTCATGAGCAAAAATGTTTTTATATCTTAGAAATAATTTTGCACTCACAGAGGTGAAAACTGAGGCCTGCAATACACTCAAGCTAGAATGGGCAGACATGACTGGGTGTGCAGAAAACTTTGCCACTCTGAGAACCAGTGAGGATGACTGTCAGAAGCGGACTCGGAGCTCGGAGCTTCCGGTAGGTTCTGTGCTAAATAGATAATGACTCCTGATAATTGAGTTATTCTGAGGGAGAGAGCTTAACCTTACTTAATTTGACAAGCAGAGCTTCCCAGTCGTGGTTTTACGGTGAGCACGCCATGAGCTATTACCGGCCGCCCCGTGGCTTCCTCTCAATGCCTGAGTCAGCTCACCGGCAGCCCTGGACCTCCACATTCCAGCAGGGGAGATTTGTTACACAGTAATTAACTTGTTTGTGATAAATGGGTGGAGGAAATGTCGTGACATTTTGTTTTATGTCTAAATGAAAAGCATTTGCATTCTAAAAAAATCCTGCTAATTAGGCTTAAAATAGTTTTCCCCAACAGGGTAACAAGTACATGTATAGCAGCCCTTTGGAGATGCAGAACCACTATGTACAGAAAGCAGGACGCTCCTTGGGCCTTCATCGTTCCAGGTCTACTTGGCTTTGCGTTTCCTTGATGCCTCTGCTGGCGAACATGGAATGTTGCCCGCAGTGCAGCCACGGCTCTGTTCTTAGAATAATTTACTTATGATTACTGATGCATGCTAATATCTAAATATGACAGTCGGGTTCTGAGGACTATCAAGCAGCCTGCTCCAAGCCCTGCTTTGGGCTGGGACAAGTACTTAGGAAGGTGTCTCTTTGTCTCCTGGGTGAATTATTAATAGTCAACCTGCCCAAGGAAGCTGCAGGCCGGCATGATGACCTGTGTTATCGTCCCACAAGAAGGGCAAAGACTGGGTCCACCTTGCCCAATCTCACAGCGGAGAACTCTATGTGTGGGGGAAGGTTTCAGGTGTCTCAGGGGAGTAAAGGATGTGTGGACTGGGTCCCTGCCACAGTCTTGGAGAAAGGTGACTGGGCAGAGTCCCTGTTTAATGTGTACAGGAGAACTGGGGTTGGTTGGTCATCTGAGCAGAGTCTGCACTGGGTTCAGAGAAGTTATAAAGAAGGGCTTTGCCGCTGATGCTTGCGTCTGAAGATTTCCTTCCTGTCTCCATCTTCTGTTAGCCTGGGACAACCTGTGTACTGGCCACACTTGCTCCTTGTCAACCAAATGTTTCTCTTATGTAAACCTTGATGGTTGCAGAGATTCCTGACCTATCATTCAGCTTTTATCATATTTACTATTCCAACCTACTTGACCAACAAGCTAAGGCCTAGTTATCAGGCCCTTAAATAAATGGAGTTAATTTTACTCATACTACAGTGAGTGCTGAGATATGGTCTCGGGCTGGGGCAGTGGATCAGATCCATGCCTATGACAAGCCTAATCTTTATTCTTACCGTTCCACCATCTGATTTGTTAGTTTATTGCCATATCACCATAGACCAGCTGCTGTGGCTCCGTGTGTTGCATCTGAGTTCAGGGGAGAAAAAAGAAATAGAAGACTCCTCTGCTTTTTTTTTTTTTTTTCAGTCTCAGGAAATTTTTCTTGTAATCCTTTCAAGGGTTCTCATTGGCTACCACCAGGTCACATGGTGTTCTGAGCTACACAAATTCACTGCTGCACTTGGTTTACCCCCACCCCACTTATAACCCACTTGCTGGATTGGGAGCCAACCAATTTCCTCAGGTAAACAGCCTTAGTGCCTGACACACGGCACTCCCCCAGTGCTAGGGTCTGTGCCTGAAAAGGAAGGCAAGCCATGAATTATTTGATGTTTCTCCTCTCCCTCCCTCCCTCCCTCCCTCTCCTCCTCTCCCTCTCTGGTCCCCATGTAGCTGAGCTTTGTCTCCAACTCACCATGTAGCTAGGGATGACCCCAGCCTCTCCTGACCCTCCATCTCCTCCTCTCAAGTGCAGAGGACTATGCCTGACCCCCTGCTGGGCCCCTGTGCCATATTCGTATGAGAGGACAGCTGAGCAAAGGTCACGAAAGGCACCTGGGGTCAATGTCGGGGACGCCACTGAAGGTTAGCATTGCTCTGCCTTCAAGAGGTGCTGTCTTCCTGGGTGTTTTTAAAAGATTCATTTTTAATTGTGTGTGTGTGTGTGTGTCTGTGTGGTGTGGTGTGTGTGGTGTGAGTGTGTAGTGTGTGATGTGTATGTATGTAGTGTGTGTGGTATGGTATGTGTGTTTGTGTGTGTATGTGTACTAGGTGCATGCAGTGCCTGTTGAGGCCAGAAGAGGGCATTGAATCCCCGGAACTGGAGTATAGACCATTATAAGCCATCATGTGGGTGCTGGAAACTGAACTTGGGTCCTCTGAAAGAACAGCAAGTGTTCTTAACAACTGAGCCATCACTCCCTGGCCCCAATCCTTTTTGTATAATTCATCAAGAAGTGTCTCTTTGCCTGTGTGGCTTGATGGGACCCAGCTCTAAACCAAGTGATTCTGACAGGGCAGAAGTCATGGTCAGGTATGACTGTGTTCACGGCAGGCCTGTCCTGTGCTGAGCCTCTGGGGAGCTGGGCCTCACTGGAAATGAATGGCCTGGAAGTGGCATTGTTGGTCAATGCATGGCAGAGTGGGAACTGCTATGGAGGCTGAAATAAAGACACTAATGGCATGTCTGGAACCCTCAGACCCCCCAGGCTGCCTAGCCATGGTCCTCCTCACTCATTTTCTGTACTGGCCTATTTTGCTGACTGGGGGCCCCATTTAAAATGTCTTTATAGGCTTTTACACCCACATGGCAATGTGACCTCTTTCTGGTCAATGGTATTTAATTAGGTTAGGCTTCTGGGAAAGCTAGACTTTTTAATTTTTTTTTTTTTTCCTGACAAAGAAGAAAAGGCTAAGCTAGCCATGCCCATGACTTTTTCCTTCTATCTGGAACACAGGCGTGGTCTTTGTGGTAGAGTAGCCATTTTGTGACTGTCAGGGTGGTGGAGCTGACCTGGGCACAGATGCACCCGAGCACCTTGGCAAAGGTGAGACAGGTAAGCAGAAACACTACAGTTGAGTGACTAACAGCAGCCCCCAGCCGAGGGTAGCAATAGTGGTGGTCACAGGCCATAAGCCTTTGCCTGAGCTGCTATCTATGGCTCCTCTACCCAGCCTGAGGCCTGGGTCTCTGCTCCTTTGTGAGCTGGGCTTTCCTCCTGCTCCTGAGTTGGGCACACTGGGGTGCAGGGAGCATGTATAGCACACTGGTAAATGTTTGTGAAATAAGTGAAACAAATTGCCACCGATTCTGTTCTCCTCCAGCCAGGGACACGGATGTTTTAAATGTGTCGAGTCAGGGCCTTCACCCAATCCCGCAGGAGACAGTGGCTCCAGGAGTGTCCTTGGCACCCTGCAGGAACAGAGGCCATGCTGGGTGTCTTCCCTTACATGCCAGTTAGTCAACACACCACAGTCTTGACAGAAACGGAGGCACTTGAGGCTGAGGGGACACAGCCCTGAACACCGAGCTGGGCTTGCTGCTCCTGTTGCTGGAGGAATATGTTGTTAGCATGAGGCACCACTGCTTCTCTCGGCTGCCACTTGATGGGCCTCCCCAGAATGTCCACTCTGTCTTTGGGGCCTGTCTCAGCAACAGAGTTACTGATTTTCCAACAGCTTTTCCCTGACTTGGGTTTTAAACAAGGCTGCCATGCAGAATGGGCAGCAGGGCTCTGCAGGACAAAGGAGAGCTGGGCCCAGAGATAAAGCCTGAGAAACACTGTTCACCCCGAGTGTGTGGTTCGCATAGAGAGAGGGTCCTAGCAGCCAAGGAAATAAGTGCGTACACTGCCCTACGTGTTCTGCCATCAGTCTGTTCTGGCTGTAAGTGGTGGCCTGGGGAGGTGAATCCTAGAGTCTCACTGCTTACAAAGAAATAAAGGCTTAATCAATACTGTACCCCACACCGTGGGCCATGGTTCCCTCCATGCTGCCCTCCTCTCCTCTATCCCTGTGACACACCAATGTCAGAAAATAGCTTTCTTTATAGCTTCTAGGATTAGCACACCAGTCCCAGGCAGAGAGTGGGGACACACTGAAGACTGTGTCTTCAAAGCATTCGTTTTGATCAAACCTGAAGATGAAGGACCGTGAGACTGTGTAATCGTGATGTGATGACTTCAGCTTCTGAGCAGCCCTTTGCAGATATCTTACTAAATCCCCAGAAAAGCCTGTTGCTAGATCAGAAACTGAGGGTCAGTGAGGCCGATTAGCCAATTGCTCTTCTTTCCATTTGTCCAGCCCTGCGCTCCTAGTTACTCCTGCTCTCCCTGTGACATCAGAGCAGATGGCACAGAGAGTCTAGAAATGGATGCGTACAGTCAGATCCCCATATGTTCAGAAGCCACTGGTACAAGAACCAAGAAATGTGTCGATTGTCCCTCTGTCCAGACAGCTGCATCATGGAGACTCGGTGTCAGAAGCCCTCAACAGCCATCACTCATGCTCAGACCTCCTCCTGCATTATGTCCCAACTTCTTGGGCCCCTGGACTCGTACAAACAGCTCTGGCATTGGAAGGCTGGGATTCTGTAATGCCAGCAGTTTTATATTCTGGAGAGGCAGCAGGAAGTCCTGGAAAGTACTTTCAGATTGTGTTAGCACTGGGCATACAGCAAGGAAGGATCTAGATCAGGATCTGGCCAGCTCTGGAAGCCTGAACACACTTGCTTCTGGCTGGGTTTGTGCATAGAACCACTATTGCATCACATTATGACCCCTGGCACCAGGAATCTGGGGGGAGGTTGAGCACAGATTCATAGGAAGGTCCTGGGATCCCAGCTGCCTGACACATCTCTTGTAGGATCTGGGGACATACATCCCTCATCTCCCACATATGTGTCCTTTCTGCTGGGGCCTGAGGTCCTGGCTATGTGTTGAGTCCTTCTGTCCTTGTCTCTCAGTGTGACCCGAGGCATTATAGAGCTCCAGGCCCAGTCCTTGTGAGCCTCAGTGTGACTTTCCTCCATGGTGCCCTCTCTAGCCAGGCACAGGATCCATTCCACCAAATGGCACTTACAATTTTTTTATTTAAAAATATGTTTACTTTTATGTGCATGGGTGTTTTGCCTGCTTGTATGTCTGTGCACCTTGTGCATGTCTGGTGCCTGTGAAGTCTAGAAGAGGATGTCAGATCCCCTGGGACTGGAGTTATAGATGGATGTGAGCCCCACGTGTGTGCTAGGGATTGAACCATGGTCCTCTGCAAGAGCAGCCCATGCTCTTAACCACTGAGATATCTCTCCAGCCCATGAATTTTGAGTCAGCTGCAAAGACATTCAAGGTTTTGTTTTGTTTCAGAAATAGTGATTTTTCCAATTCTGCCCTGCTGGGTTTGTGAATTTTACTAAAAGATCATAATGAACTTCATACTACAGTCTAAATGAACTGTGTATGGGGTATGGACACTTGTGGCCTTTCTTCATGATCCTTCATGATCTTAATTTCAGAATGTGGAAATTTTGTGAATTCCCCAAATTTGCAAGTGGATGTGGGTTAAAAGTGAGGATGGGGTGCCCCTCTCCCTTCTCTTTCTTTTTCCTGTTGGAAGTATAGTTAAGCAAATGGCAGAACGAATCATGAGGTGCGAGCAGGCAGGCAGGCGTTCATCTTTTTCGAGAATGTGCCTATTATTCTGACTTCTTGAGGGAGCAATTTTTCCTATGAGTGAATTTCACCAATAAAAAATGTCACGAGCCCTGAGAAGCCTCTGTCTATGGAAGTGATAAAGTTCTCTGGAGTGCCCTTATGGCATCCGCTTGATCCTTTATCCCCAGAGGGGCTCTACATGGCAAACCCAGTTTTTTGTTGAAAAGATTTTGCCCTGGCTCTGGACTGCCCTCTCTCTGCTGCTTCCAGCACTGTCATGGGGGATTCTGCATCCACCAAGCCCCATCTTCCCAGCAGCCTGTTACTTTGTTTTTGTGAATTAGTGTGCAAATTTCTTTTTGTAGATCTCTTCATGCTCTTCCACCCCCAGGAACCCTATTCCTCTTCCATGTCACATGTGTTCTGTGATGTCACCTCTTCCTCCTGGCCTCCCTTCTGCTTTTGTGACCTCTATCCCTCCTACACACAAACACACACACACACACACACACACACACACACACACACACACACACAGAGCAATTTAAAGCTGAGATCTTCATATGAGATGGAACATAAGGCTTTTGTCTTTTTGAAAATGGGCCACCTCACTTAACATAATAATTTCCAAATCCATCAGTTTTTCTGAAATTCTTATGGTTTCATTTTTTTTACAGTTAAATAAAATTCCATTGTGCATATGCACCACACTGCATTATCTATTCTTTTGTTGATGAACATCTAAGTTGACTTCACTTCCTTGATATCATGAACAGAGAAGCAATGAACATGGATGCAGAAGCATCTCTATGGTAGGATGTAGACCCTTGGGTATATGAATGTAGACCCTTATGTGTATGATGTAGACCCTTGAGTATATGATGTAGACCCTTGGTTGGGTATATGGATATAGACCCTTGGGTATATGGATGTAGACCTTTGGGTATATGATGTAAACCCTTGGGTATATGATGTAGACCCTTGGGTATATGATGTAGACCCTTGGGTATATGGATGTAGACCCTTGGGTATATGGATGTAAACCCTTGAGTATATGATGTAAACTCTGGGGTATATGATGTAGACTCTTGGGTATATGATGTAGACCCTTGGGTATATGATGTAGACCCTTGAGTATATGGATGTAGATCCTTGGGTATATGGATGTAGACCCTTGAGTATATTGATGTAGACCCTTGAGGATATTGATGTAGACCCTTGAGTATATTGATGTAGACCCTTGGGTATATGATGTAGACTCTTGGGTATATGATGTAGACCCTTGAGTATATGGATATAGACCCTTGGGTATATGGGTGTAGACCTTGAGTAGATGGTTGTAGACCCTTGGGCATATGGATATATACCCTTGGGTATATGCCCAGGCTTGGTATAGCTGGGTCATATTAATTCTATTTTTAGTTTTTTGAGAAACCCCCATCTTGATTTCCATAGTGGCTACACCAGTTTGCATCCCCACCAACAGTGAATAAGGGGTCCTCTTTCCTCATCTCCTCACCAGCATTTGTTGTCTTTTGTGTTCTTATTCAAAACAGAACAGGGCTGGGGCAGGGCAGGCTGGAGTGATGATTCAGTGGTCAACAGCGCTGGCTGTTCTTCCAGAGGTCTCCAGTTAGTGTGGTTCCTAGCACCCATGTTGAGTGGTGTCTTAGTTACTGTTCTATTGCTGTGAAGAGACACCATGACCAAGGCAACTAATATAAGAGAAATCATTTAACTGGGGACTTGCTTACAGTGCCAGGGATTTAGTCCATTATCATGGCAGGGAGTATAGTGGCACTCAGGCAGGCAATGGAACTGAGAGCTACATCCTGATCCATAGGCAGATAGAGAGAGGAAGACACTGGGCCTTGCTTGGGCTTTTGAAACCTCAAAGCTCCACCCCCCCATTGGCACACTTCCTCCAACAAGGCCACAGCTCTGAATCCTTCTAACCCTATCAAAGAGTAACCAATCCTTGGTGACTAAGCATTCAAATATATGAGCCATGGGGGCTGTTCTTATTCAAACCATTACAGGTAGCTCACAATCACCTATAACTCCAGCTCCAGCTCCTTTTCTGGTCCCTGAGGGCTCTGTACTCATATGACATATGCACATACAGAGATACACACATACACATAAACATGTAAGCACAAACAATTTTTTAAAGAGAACAAAGGGCTGGGGATGTATCTCAGTGGGAAAGCATTTGGCTAGCATCCAGACAGCCCTATCTTCCAGCAGCAACAGTAGCACAAACTTAAACAGAATCAAACACTTGGCCAGACTGTACCTACAAAGGCAATTTCCTTCCAATGCCCCATCAGGGGTCAAGGGTGAGGGAAGCAGTGTCTGGAGAGTATACTTTGTGCCTGCATGTCTCCTTGTGTGATTCTGCTGTGTTACCCTCAGATTTCAGATGGTTCTAAGGGATGCTCAGGTCACATGCCACAGATTTAGGCTCTGTAGATGTTCTCATTTTACAGATTACATAGTTATTATTGTAATTTTATTATGATTGTAATAAATAATTTATTATGTAATTAATATGATTGACCCAAACATGGGGTTTATCAGCCAACACTTCTGAGTGTCAGAAGGCAGCCATGGGTCTCAGTGGGCTGGGATGAAGGTGTGGTGGTGACAGACTAGCTCCTTCTGAAGGCTTCAGGGGAGAATTTTCCAGTTTACAGTGGCTATCATCCCCTCTATCCCCAGCCAGCAGTGCATCGTGTCTGCTCCTGCCATGCTTCAGTCTGCCCCACCTCTCATCTGGTTCAGGACCATCTGTGATGACAATGGCCCACTGGCATAATCTATGATCAGCTCCAACTTCAAATCCTTTAATTTAATCAACCATAAAAGCTCCCCTTACTTCATCGGTGCCCTGTGCAGAGGGTCAGGGGCCCATGCTGGTGACACAGCAGGCACTTCTGGAAGTCTCTCTGGCTGTCACATGTGAGGACTTGCTGAGCTCCCTGCACTGGGCAGCAGTCCCTGTTGGCATGCTCATGGGGAAAACTGAGGCACTGAGCCACCACTGTTAGGAAGCTCTCTGTGAAAGGAGAGCTCCAGCTTTTACAGCTGCCCATTTCTTCTAAGTCCATCTTGCACCGTGCACACACAACCATTTGATGTCCTGTGTCCATAATTAAGTATCCATAATTAAGACTCAGAGGGACAGCTGCATCCCAGTAGCCAGCTGAGAGGAGACTGGCCACAGAGACTGTGTGAAGGCAGACCTTGCCCAAAAGCTAAGGACTTCCCACATAACCACTTTAATTTGGCCTCGTTGGTTCAGACTCACTGTGTTTTCTTGCTGACAGTGTGTGGGGATTTAGGGAGGATTAAGGTAAGCCTTTAGGAACAGATGAATATCCACAGGCACTTGAGGGCTGCCTGTACCTCACTAATAGTCAGATGGTCCTTGTGGGGCTTGGGTGCTTGGGTGCTTCCTGTCTAGGAGAGTGGCACAGGTGAGCCATGGACATGGGAGGTGTTCTCGTCCCCCTAGTGGGTGCCTGCTCCATTTGGAGCACAAGCTGGTTGATTTTCAGCCCTAAAATGTGGGTGTGTTTGTCCTGAGCATGCTCCTGGTGGCTGAGCGTTCCAAGGAGGGACAAGGCTTGGTTCTGGGCTGTCCCGGGAGCCTGTGAGTGTGCTCGAGTGTCTAACTGAAAGTGTCGGGTTTCTCGTTTGTGTTACCCAAATGTAAGTTTGGACAGCACTGGTATTAGTGACTTTTCTTGTGACTGTGACCAAATACTTGACACAGTCTATCTTAAAAAGGAAGGGATCTTTTTGGCTCCCAGAGGAACGCAGCCTGTCGTGGCACTGAAATTATGATGGTATGAGTAACTTGGTCCATGGTGCCGATCAACAAGTAGAGACAGAAGAATGCTAGGGCTCACCTGGCTTTCTCCTGTTTTCCCTTTTAATGAAAGAGACCCCAGCTCATGAGCTAAAGCTACCCATATTTAGGGTGTGTTTTACCTGCTTCACTAACACTCTGGAAAGTCCCTTACAGACACATCCAAAGGTGAGCCTTATGAATGCCCCAGGTGTTTTATAACCCAATCAAGTAGGTGATCAAAATTAATTTTCACAAGTCTACCCCTTTGCCAACTTGACACCCAAATATATCACTTTATGAAATAACACTCCATCTCTGGTTCCCACAGGCTGGTAGTCATCTCATACCACAAGGTGCATCCATTGCAGAGTCTAAAGCTCCATAGGCTTTCTTAGAAGTTTTAACAGATTGAAACTCCAGCCTAAAGTCTTTTGAAAATCAAGGCAATCTCTTAACCATGGACCACTAAAAATTAAACAAAACAAACACCAATTATGTGTCTTGAACCCATGCACAGAGTAAATATTTCCATTCTAAAAGGGACGGACGAGAGCCTAACAAGGGAAAGGAGCCAAAACAAGACTGAAACCCGGCAGGGAAAACACCAAATCATGCAGCTCCATGCCAGGCATCTGGAGATCTTGGGGATCACCTGGGTACCAGCGACTTGAAAGCCCCACCTCTCCATCTTTGACACCTTCAGCACATGCAGCCTCTTCTTAGTGGAGAGAGCTGGATTCACCCCATGCCGTGGGCATCCCATGCTCCTTGCAATCCACCATAGCCATTGCAACTCAGGCTTCACCTCCACAGATTCCCATAACACCCTCTCAAGGCCTCACTGCAGGGAACCCAGCCCTGCCACACATCACCTGATGTGTCAGAAGCTTTCTCACACATTGGTGCAAGCCTCCATGACCCTGTAACTCTTTGCATGTCTGCACCACCCAGCAAAATATGAAATACTTTTCTTACTGATAAACACTTCAAAAGGTTCTTGAAGCAGGGTCTCACTGTTTGGCTCTGGCTGTCCTGGAACTCACTCTGTAGACCAGGTTAGCATTGAACTCCCAGAGATCGGCCTGCCTCTGCCTCTGGAGTGCTGGGATTCAAGGTGTGTGTTCTTTCATCTTATTTTTTGAGACAGAATCTTTCACTAATTTGGCTGGCTGGCACTGAGTCCAGGATCCCACCTGTCTCCACCTCTCCCCTGAATGTTAGAATGATAGGTGTATGGTGCCATACTCAGCTTTTAAAAATGTGGGTGTTGAGAATCTCAACTGAGGTCCTCAGGCTTGCATGGCAAGCACTTTCATGGGGAGCTATCTCCCCAGATCTGGAAGGTTTCCTTTTGGTCACACTAATCTCATTAACAATTATAGTTGCTTCTTCCACGTCTGCCTTGGCTACACCTTTGAATTTGCTCCTGGCTCTCTTCTGCACCAAACTTAGCCGTTCTCTCTCCCATTATAGATCTGACCAAGAGCAGTGAGCAGTAACTGTGCCATGTTTCCTCTGTCAAACAGCCACAACTTTGCTTCTGAATCTAGTGTCGCTCAACTTATGAGGACAGAAAGAATATAGCTATATTCTGTGTCAGAATGGCCTCCAGCCCAGTCCAGACAGATTCCTCATTCTCTGAAGCCTTGTGAATCTACCCTCTTCTGCATGCCTTTCTCTCAGCAGTCTGTTCTTCCAAAATCCCACCACAGAGGACCACTAAGCTCTACTTACAGAATTCTGAGGTTTCTCTAGCCCACAGCTCCTCACTTTTCCAAATTCCTTCCACAAACCAGTTTTGAAGGCTGATGAGCCACACGGTCAGAGGACCCTCCTTCTTGATCCCTATTTTTCTGTGTTGTTTGCTTTTCTCATCATTTTGACCAAATTCCCAACAAAAAGCAACTAAAGGGAAAGGTTGGTTTGGGCTTGCTGTCAGAGGGATGCAGTCCATCGTGAAGGGGAAGGCTTGGGACAGGGACAGCTTGAGTCACAGAAGCAGAGGCTGGGGAAGGCCAGTGTAAATGCTGCCTTCTCTTTCTCTCCTCTTTATTTGCCCCAGAACCCCAGCCCATTGGTTTTCTGCCCACAGGCAGGATGGGGCTTCCTTCCTCGCCAAAACCTGTCTGGAAACACCCTTAAAGACACACCCAGAAGTGTGTCTCAAGGGTGATTTCAAATCTAATCAAGTTGACAATAAGGATAGATCACCACACGATCTATGCCAGTGTGCCTGGGAAACTGAAGGGAACCTCAGAGAAGTCCAGACTGAAACTGCAGTAGGCTGCAGAGAGCACCTGGCTAGGAAGGTGGATAGGGCTGGGATACATAGATGACCCAGTCTTGACTTCCTAATCTGAAAATCAAGTTTAGAATGTTCAACTCTGGTCTAGAACCTGCCTGGCTGGTGCTGGCTCAACTGACTGAACTTCTGAGTCCAATCCCAGATCCTCTGCAGTGAGGTCAGCAGAGGCCCCCAAAAGGTCCATCTTCTGGGAACCTCTGTGATACTGTCTAAAGAAATTGTTTTTGCAGATATATTTAAGAATCTCAAGATGATGTCATTCCAGGTGTGCTGTTTGAAGGATTAGGAGGTGTGTCTTTGTTGAAGGAAGTGTATCTCTGGGGGTAAGCCTTGATGTTTCAAAAGCCAATGCTAGGCCCAGTTCTCTCTCTCTCTCTCTCTCTCTCTCTCTCTCTCTCTCTCTCTCTCTCTCTCTCTCTCTCCCTCTCTCCCTCTCTTCCTCCTTCCCTCTCTCCCTCTCTCTCAGCCTGCAGATCAAGATGTAGTTCTCAGTTACTTCTCTAGCACCATGCTTGCCTCCATGATGATATTGGACTAAACTCTAAGCAAGCCTCCAATTAAATGCTTTAAAAAAAGTTGCTAAGGGCATGGTATCTCTTCATAGCAATAGAACAATGACCAAGCCACCGATTTAGCTGAGTGTGCCCTATATCTCACAATAATTTTCATTACTAGGAACACAGAAGAGATTCAGATACATGTGAGGAGGCCATGTGGGAACATAGCCAGAGATTATAGCAATGTAGCCACAAACCAAGGTCCTTCCTGGAACCTTCAGGGGACTGTGGTCCCTCTTGCTCTTCAGTGACTGACTACACCATCTGCCATCTTGCACTACCAAGTGCTTCTTCATTCATTGCTGCAGTCAATGAGAGCTAACCCACCCCCTGACTTGGAATTCCTAGCAGTGTGGCCTGGAATCTTCCTGAAAGTCTGTCTTCCCAGGAACCTGATATTCATGAAGTTTGGAGGGCTTTCTGAGGGCCAGCATCCCTATAAGCACCTGCATAGTTCGCCAAGGTATCCATCCCACTATGACCAGTGTCCTTAAGCTTAGTGTGGTGGGTGACTAGGATGGTGTCCCCTCATTTCCATCTTGATGGAATGGCACAGAAGTTTCCCAGTCTCACAATGTCACCTTATACACTGTAAAGTATGGTGTTAAATAATCTCTCTTCAATTAAAATATATATGAATTTGGCTTGCAAGATGACTCAATAGTTAAGAGCACATACTGCTCTTGCAGAGGATCTGAGTTCCATTCCTAGCACCCACATTGGGTAGCTCCGAACTGCCTTTAATTCCAGCTCCAGGGAATCAGACACCTCTGCCATGGACACCTGCACCCATGTGTACATACCCACATAGACATATACAAATAATTAAAAATAAACTAAACTCTTATATATACCTGCATATATATATACATATATATGTATGTATATATATATATATATATATATATATATATATATATATATATATTCCCTGTCCATCATCGTCCTCTGTCAAATGGGACTTACATGCATAGATCTTGTGAATAATTTGTTAATCTAAGGACTTTATTTGGGAATGGACTGCTAGGCAGAGGCAAGGCACACTTCCTCTGCTGCTGACATGTGGAGGCACATGGGAGAACATTTATAAAACAAGCTGTGGAGATGCAGAAAGGCCTCCCTGATGGCTAAAGGTGCTTGATTCTCAGGCCGCAGCAGCTGCACTCTGGCTGTCTGGCCGCTCTCCTCCACCAGAGGAAGAAACTTCGCATGGTGGTTAGAGGGAACAGCCTCACAGCCTGGGGGCTGCACACCTCTCACGCTCACCCCTGATGTCACAGGCGGGCCTTCATGCTGTGGGGGTCTTACCCAGGTGTGGAGGCTGTGGTCAAGTGGGCTAGCTCCCTCCCATCTCTGAGTACCTCAGTGTGGAACGGCACCAGGCAGGCCTGCCTTCTCCAGAGGCTGACAACTGCTACTGGACTCCAGACTGTCTGGGTCCCGTCACTTCTCCAGGCTTGAGGTCAAGGGGGAGCTCCGAGTCTGTAAGAGAGGATGCAGAACATGGTCCCCTACATTGAAGTTGATGTTTCTTTGCTGGTGTCTTAGGGCAGCTCAGCCAGTCCCTGGAGGAAAAGCCAGGAGCAGTATGTAGAACATGAAGGGCCACACTGGCTGGTGAGTTCAGGGACAGGAGCAGCAGTCTGAGCAGGCAGGGTCCACTGGTGAGCTCAGAGCCAGGAGCAGTGGGCAGAACAGGCAGGGCCCACTGGTGAGCTCAGAGCCAGGTGTGCAGGGCCTTACTTATCTCATTGTGTTTTCCTAGCAGTCAACTTGGCATGAAGGGGAAAGATGCCTTCTTCCTTTCTCTTCCTCAGTGCAGTGTCCACAGACATGCTGGTAGCTCATTGTTGGGGACACCCATTGGTGTTTGGTCAATGAAAACTTTCCTGCCCATTGTCATCCCATGCCAGCATCCCTGAAGGGATGGACAGCATGGCTCTGTAGTTCTTGCCTATTGGACTGATTGTTCCTGGGCAGGTACTTGTCTATAGCAACTAGGTTTCACCTCCTTCTCTGCTGGCAATAGATACCTTATGAACTCCGTTGGACAGAGTTCAGGGCTCAGGTGTGTGTGGACAGTGGCTCACTTGCTTGAGGTTCTGGAAGGGCTGGGTTTGAAGTGAGGCCTAGCCTCCACCCCTGCTCTGTGCACGGCCTCAGAACCAGGCTGCTTCCTGCCTGGGGACTGTGGTCAGAAAGTGATGCACTCTGAGTTCTGGTCCCAGTTCTTGGCCACACAATATCAGCCACTAAGGATCTGCCACCCTATCCCATAGAAAGTCCGTAGCTTTGTGGACCTTCTATGGAATAGGGTGGCAGGTCCCTTTCTCTGGCAGGGTTTAAGGATATGACAGGGTAATACCCAACAGTGTGTGGCAATGCACCTGACCCACGGGAACAGAGTTGTACAGACCTAGTCCTTGTCGCCATTGTTTGTGCAAATGTGTGGGTCCTGCCTGGTGAGCAAGCACAGCTGGACTCTGCTCTTTCTCCTCTTTATCCAGTGGAACATCATCCCCTCTCCTCGTCCAGCCTTGGTCTCGGAGCTGCCACAAGAATCAATCCTCAAAGACTCAAGTTCGGCTCATTCTCACAAAAGACGGGGGCACACATTGGCTGGGAGCCCTTCCCTTCCATTTCCCCCAATTGTCTATGGAGGACCCCAAACTCCCACAACAAGCCCACTCTAGAACCTGGGCTCTGCATGTGGAGGCGGATGTCCTCTGAGATGAGCTTTGGCTCCTTCCCAGGAGTTCTGTGGTTCTCCCTGAAGACTTTCCCCTTAATGGCCATTGCATTCTCATGTGTGGCCAGAGACCTTTTGGCCAAAGGTGTGGTTTTTTTTCAATTGAATAAATTATGGAGTGACCTATTTAAAGCTCCACAGGGTTGTGGGAGGGAGAGGCACCTGGGCATCAGTTGCTCACTCTGTTTATTAATAGGGCACTGGGATCCCTGAATTGTGACATTTCATGGTTAATGCTTAAATGCTCAGGAGCTAGTGGAGTTGGAAGCAAGTTACTATAGAGATAGCCCTACTGTGGGCTCCCAACTGTTAGACCCAGTGTGGGCCCCTGACTGTTTGAAACTAGACTTTTTAGTTCTTATCTTTTCTTATCTTCCCTAGTTAACAAAGAAGGGATTATAAAACTTGCCTTATCTGGTTCTTACATTTTAAGATAAAAACTGAGTGCCATGCAAGCTGAGGGGTATAAAACTGTGATCAGAAGTCTGTAAAATTATAAGTTATGTTTTCTTGAGGAGAGAAAGGTGGTTTCAATGACTTTTTCCCTTCTTAGAGGACCTAGACAGCTTAAAGGATTGAGCCCCTCAGGAGTGTAAGATATACTTCCATGTGGGGGAGAATGGAGTTACATGCTTGAAAGGTTAATGGGTGGTAAACGCCAATTTTCTACAATCCTGGCTAATAAAAATAGCTTACAAGACATAAAATGTCATACTGCCAAAAGTATAGCGGACTTCAAAATCCATTCTGAAGCTTTGCATCTTTTGAAATTGATGCCCAGAGCACTGAGTGCCTTCTGTTCCTGGTGTGAGGGATGACACCTCTGGGGGAAGGACCCGACTCTGGTAATGGGGTACACGTGTGTTGCTAGGGATATGTAACAGAATCTCTAGGTCTCTGGGCCCTGAAAGTGCAATGTGGTGTATCTGGCCACCCACTTCCCCCAGGCTGTCCCCAACTGTGTCTAACGAGTTCCAGGGAGGATGTTTTTTAAAAAACTCCAGGTGTAATAATCTTGGCAAATTTCAGTTTTTCAATACCATGGCAATAAGAGACTACTGTTACCCTGCACATCACACAGAAAGGGATCATTTAGATTGTTTTTGTTCATGTGGTGTGTGTGTGTGTGTGTGTGTGTGTGTGTGTGTGTGTGTGTGCACATATGCGCTTGTGTATACACATCAAAAAGTCAGAAGAAAACTCTGGAGTCGGTGGTCTCCCTCCACCCTTATGTAGGTTCTGGGCATTGAACTCAGGTCTCCAGGCTCAAATGTCAAGTGCCTTTACTCACTGACCCATTTTGCCTGCCTGAGGCTTTAAAGGAAAGCCAGGGAGTGGGAGACTCGAATCCCTTGCCTGAGTATTTCCACCTTCATGTCCCTGGCATGTTGGCTTTAATATGGGATTCAAGTTTGAGTGGTCTGAGCAAAGGCATCTTGAGGATATACAAAGAGTCCAGCTAGAAATTAATTGCTCTCTGTGCTAATTTCCTAGAGCCCTTTGGGCCCAGTATCTTCTGCTATATTAAATCGAGTCCATTGACAACAGAGTTCTCTCTAAGTGATGGAAGATGGCCTCTGCATCCAGCTTGCTGAATCAGCGTAACCGACAGACCAGTGGGCTGTCTTTGTAATTTCTTTGTGAGCAGGATTAAATTACCCTGCAGGCTGGCATGGAGCCACAGGCCCTGGCTTTGCTGTCTTGGAATATAAGGATCCAGCCCAGAAGCGCACGTGTCTGCATTTAAATTCTGACAATCTCCCATGCTCACCTGATGCTGCATCTATGCTCCAGCCTACCATCCTCTCGTGGTGCTCAAAGCTGCATGAACATAAAATAAGAATTAAATTTCTCAGCACTATCAAACTGGAGGCCATGCCTTTCCTTGGATGGGAGAAAGGTGCCACTAATGAGATGGTTCTGTCACAACTTGGGGGAATTCTGATGTTGCCTTTTCATGAAAATGAAAACGAAGTGTGCCAAGGTTTGCTTTTGGGTATGGGATGGGACTTCAGACTGACGACCCATTTCTATATGTATGTACTGTGCTCAAATAAGGCAGCTTATCTGAGAGAAAGGCTGGGCCAGCTAATGATTGGGGTTGGCACCAGAGCAGGCACTGGGGTAACAGCAAGAAAGAGCAGGAGCTCTCCCCTAAAACTGTCACTAATGGCTTTTCCTCCCTTTACAAAAGAAGTCCCAAGAAGAGGCCTTTCACTGAGGCCTGGGACCTCTCAACAGCCTCAGGGGCCCAGCCTGCTGGCACTCAGGATTTTCAGAAACTTGCCCATTGTTGGGTTCCAAAAGGAGGGATCTGGAAGGATGTCATTCTCTGACACGCACATGAAAAGTCCCCCAGCAGTTTTCTAAGGTTGCACTTCAAGGAGGCACCAATTAATCACTTCTTTCAGCCCCAGGGGAGCTGAGGGACTTCTCCTGAGATAAGGAGATGCAGCCACCCTCTATCTGTCTGTTCCTCTCTGCCAGGCAGAAAATCACATTGTTTCCTCACTTTGAAAGGTGCTTATTTTATCAGGTAGGCACCCCATCCACGCAGTTACTGAGGTGTTCCTAGTGCAGACCCCTTATCAGGTTTTAAGTAATTTTCTTTCCTTTTGCTTAAATACCAAGTGGGTCAAACATGTGTTGTTGGAAAATGGCATCTTGAATAAGTGTATTGTTTATTGTAGGTGTCCCCAGTCACCCCCAGGAATGGTAAATGCCGATGTTAAGAATCTGTGTGACTCAGGACCCTTGTCTGTGTGTTTTGGATGGAATCCCTGTTCTGAACATCAGTAGGATAGAAGATAAAGGCTTATCTATTTATTTCCTAACATATTGCACTGCTAATCTCAACTGCAGTCTCTCTGTGGAACTGCTCTTGGTGAGACTGTGGCCTCTCTTCAGGAAGTTATTTGATTTTTGATGTAAGAAAAAGGATTAATACGTATGGATTTTGATAAGACTGGCTGTTTGGCATGGCTCAGATACTCTCATCCCGTCTGTATCGCTGACAGTTGGTTCGTTATGCTGGAGCACTGCAGAGTGGCGATACAGAACATGCAGAGATAATTGTAGTTTTGCTATTTAAAAAAATAAGTGTAGTGCTTTACGGTGTTAAAATGATAACCTGTTTAGGAAAACTCTCAGTGCCCGTCTTTTGGCAAAGAAAAAATTCTTCTAGCAGCTTGACTTGGATCCTATTAATCTATTTTTATTTTCCTGAATATAATTTAAAGTCTCATTGCTGGTTGAACTCTTAAGCTAGAAAGGAAGGCCAGAAGTGCCTTGTGTACTTTAGAGATAAATGCAGCTGCAGAGATTCCATGACTTAGCTTTTCAGTGACCTCAAGCTTCAACCGCAGACTCACTTGGCTAGACTTGGGACAGGTGGCTTGACCTGTGGTAGGCATTTTCTTTTTATCAAGGTACTTTTCTTGGTGGTTTCCTCATGTTGGGAGAAGGAAGATTTGGGAGGCCTCAATTGAGCAGTGAGTAATAGTCATTCCATTTTTTTCTTCTAACTTCATGCTCCCTCCAGGAAGTAAGTACTGTGCTCAGGAAACACATATTCTTCAGAGGCTGGAGTCCCATGATTCTCTTGCAGAAAATGCTAAATCCTTTATTCTCAAGTCAGTTGTTTGGATGGGATAAACATCCTTGCAGGGTCTTTTTTTTCTAGGATAGAGACTAGGCCTGCTAGTCTATAGCAGTGGCTCCAAGGTGAACACAGGGGCAGGGACTAGTGGACAGAAAGAGATGGAGAATTAACAAGGTGAATAATTTTCACTAAGACATATCATTATTTTTGTTGTGTTGTTTGTTATCTTTAGGGTTTTACTGAATAGATGCCCAAGGGTATTAGGAAATTTTGGATATCAAAGGAGTTGTAGCCATTTTCCCCTGCTAACCAGAAAGTCCCAGAGACACTTAGACTCTCTAAAATTCCACAAATTAAGACCCAAATACTATATTCCAGGACCTTCACGCAGCATTTCCATACCCTCTCCCTTTTTCCCTAGGCCATGCCCACTCCCTTCTAGGCACCAGCCCTTTACTGCCTGATGAGATACTTAGAATTTACTACTTCTTCCCTGTAGTGTTGCTTTGTCATTTTTGTTTAAAAGATGATTTCTTTATATGTATTTTCCTTATATCAATGTTTTTCCTGCATTGTATGTATATGCACATGCATGTGCCTGGACCCATAGAGGCCAGAAGGGTGCATAGGATTCCCTGGAACTGGAATTACAAATAGTTGTAGGCTGTCATGTGAATACTAAGAACTGAAGCTGGATCCTCTACAAGAACAGGAAGTTCTCTTAACCATTCAACTATCTCTCCAGCCCCTATTCCATTGTGTTTGTTTCCTCTGTGTGTGTGAACACTTTCTGGAGGCCTCTAACTCACATGCCACTTTTTTTGATGCTCTATCTTGCTGACTTATCTTCCCATCTGCCTAAAATAAGTCAATGTATTTCTACCTCCATTTTCTCATGGTTTTATTAAATGTGTGATGGTAGTATATAGCAGGAATCTTAAAAGTTCTTATTAATAAAAACAAACCTGGGGCCAGGTATTGGGGTGAATGCTGAGTGATCAGAGAGAGCAAACAAGCCACAGCTGCCTCACCTTGCCAATTCCTCAGCTGATCCTGTTTCCTCAGACTGGAAGCCTCGGTGTCCTCATATCCAAATGGATCTCAGCTGAAATGCTTCTCAAAAGCCTGAAAGCTTAACCAGGCTCTAGTTCCTGGTCCTCATGCCTTAAATACCTTTCTGCTTTCTGCCCTCACTTCCTGGGATTAAAGGCTCACTTTCTGGAATTAAAGGCGTGAGTCACTATGCCTGGCTGTTTCCAGTGTGCCTTTAAACTCACAGATACCTGGATGAATCTCTGCCTCCCAAGTGATAGGATTGAAGGCATGTGTGCCACCATTTTCTGGCCTCTATATCTGGCTGTTCTGTTCTCTGACCCCAGGTAAGTTTATTAGGGTACACAATATTTTGGGGAACTCAATACCACCACAGTAGTATTCACTGTGCTCTACTTCATGTCTTCCCAAATTGTGGTCATACTATTTTTTTGCATGTGCATGTGTGCACACATGCAAGTATGCTGGAAGCAGCTATGGAAGTAAGGTATGCATGTGTGTGTGTGTGTGTGTGTGTGTGTGTGTGTGTGTGTGTTTGATGAACACATAAGGGTAAGCAGATGTTCCATTGCACCCACATAAAACCAAACCATCTTCCCATAAAGGAATCTTTGTGATGATGTAAATGAGCTTTCTCCCACCTCTAGAAATGGAGAGAAGCTGAACTGACAAGCAAGAAAATATGAAAGCATGATAAGTGAAGAATGTTAGATGTAAAATGGCCAAGTGAAGTATTTTTCACTTTGCACCTGTGTATTAGGGCTTACTCAGTTTATTTATTAAGCTATTATCAAAGTAAAGTAAGATAAGTGGGTCTTAATCTAATGAAATGCCCCTTCGTGGGCTGTGCTACCTTCAGTTATCCAAAGCATAATTGGATAACAATGACAATGATTGCATTGAGAGTTTCAGGACTGCACAGCCCTCCCTTTGTGCACCTTCTACACACTGCTGCTCATTCCAATGAAGCAGGGAGAAGGCTGACTCTCCAAACAGTAGGGTGGATACTGGCCAAGCCTGACAGGCCCCACCTTCCAGCCCCTACCACTGTACTCTTATTCAAGCTAATACTACAAGCTCTCTGAAAAGTATTTCTGTTGTCATTTGGCAAAAACATTTAGTCAATGGCTGTTGGCCTGTTTCAAGAACCTGTGCTCCAGGCAGTCGCTCTCCTCAGGGCCACACAGCCAAGGAGACCCACTTCTAAATATCTACGTTGTTTAAAGTGTTTAACTTATTATTCCTTCATCTACCCTGCCCTGCCTTCTTGGTGGTGTTGTCTTCCAGTTTCATTTCACTACTGAGCATTAGGTGCCTCTATAAAATAGTATTGACCTGCAGGAGCTAAGATACACACGTGCCCATGCGCTTAAACGTTCAGGAGCCAAGCTGCTAAGCTGATAACATTTTATTGATTCATCTCCTTTCTCTGCTCCACTGAGCCAGAGTTCTCCCTCGTGAGGTAGTGATGTGTTGGTGCTGACCATGGCATAGATGTCCTCACTGTAGAAGTGATGTGTTTGTGGGCCGAGGACATTGATTATTGTTATGACCCTGGTACCTTCAGGCAACATCTCAGATGGCTGGGTGATTTGGGAAACTTCTTTGAGAATAACTATCTTCCTTGATTGGCTGTGCACTCCCCTATCACCCCACCCAGTTTAGCCCCCCTTTAAAGTCCTTTTAAAGTGTGTACAATAATTGCAGCCAATGAGAATGTGCAAAATGGAAGATAAATTGAGGACATTTTCAAGGAACATTTGGAGAGAATGGAAGTTCCTGTAAAGCATGTTTTCTTTTTCCCATGAAGTGTTGAAACTGCAAAGTCTCCTCCCCTGTCTGAGAAACAAGATCATGGATGCCAAGGGCTCAGGATGCTGAGGGCTCAGAGGAGAATAACAGGATCCTGCAGTTTTACCTGCATGGGCTGAAAACATGTTACCTGAATGGTGTTGATTTGACAAAATCCGTTTCTTAACTAAGGATTACCTTTAGAGTTTTGTGGCAAGATTCTTTATTTGGTGAGAATCAAGATTTGCTTTTGAAGCCTCTGCCCATGTGGGTGTGAGTAGCTGTAGGTGGTGGGTCTGCAGGTAGGGAGGCAAGCTTTCTAAGAGCTTACAGTACAAACTGGCCCCTGTGCTTGTCCCTAAATTGTTTCCCATTTCTCTTTGTTGCTAGTACGGGGAAGTCCCTTGTTCACAGCTTACTACTAAGAGCTGTCTGCCATCTCTGCCACTGCTTATCATGGATGTAACTGAATGATTAGCAGAGAACCTTTCACATGCTGGCTGAGGACTGAGCTCAGGAGAGACATGGTGAGGCATGCTATCCTTCCTGCCTAGCTGTTGGCAGAAGACTTCCCCGAGCCTCTCATCCTCTACAATCTCCCTTTCCAATCAGGATGAGCTTTGTAAGCAGAAGTCCAGTGTGTCCTAGCACATGTAGTGACCAGCAAGCTGTGTGTGAAGCCCACCCCACCCTTCCCAAACTACTGGTCCAGTCACACATACTCTGCTTTCTCATTTCTATTCTGGGGCTTCTGGTGGGGCCCTGTCTTTGTGTTGAGAGCCTCTGCCTCTGTTCCTTGCTGTTGTATAACTGGACCTGGTTCAAATATCCCTACCCAGAGAGGTCTTCTCACCCTTCCTAGTCCCTCTTACCCCTTCACACCAGCCTGTAGAGAGCCCAGGACCACCAAGACCTGTTGCTATTCTGTCCTACATCAGTCCTTACCTGTTGATGTCATGGGTTCTATGAGCATGCATCCCAGGCTCCTGACTTCAGTCTTAGGTGCCAGAGCAGGTGGCTACAGAGACTCACTTTTATGTCTTTTCTCTGCTATAATCCTTCCCCATTGTCATCCACAGAGGAAGATGGAAGGTAGTGGCACCTCTTTGTCCACAGTCTCCTCTGCATTTGTTCCTGCTGAGTATCACAGCACATTCCCAGGGGACAGCTGAACTCACCCCTCCTGGCCCTTTTTGCCTTGACTTGGTTGGTGTATACTAACCTTCTTCCTGGACATCCAGCCTCACCTGGAGCTCTCACTCTTTCCCCCATGGGCTGGGGCCCCTGCTACAACTGTGGTACCAAGAGTGATTATCTTTTCTGCCTACGTAGAGCCCTGGAAGTCAATGGCAAGGCCTATTTTCCCCACAGCACCTACTGGTGCCAGTTACTGGAGCTGCTGGTTTCCTGGGTGAAAGTTCTTGAATCTCATATCTAGTGTGGGTCACCCTCAATGTCTCCAGGGTTAGGTTTCAGATGAGAGGTGCAAAGGTGGATGTAAGGTCTGAAGTCCACACTTGGGAACCTCCTTTCCCACTAGGATGGCTGCTGCACCTACCCCTGTGGCTGTAGTTCCCCAGAGTCATAGGTTTGACCTCCCTTCCAGTTCCAAAGAGGTATGGGCAGCCTGGCCCTCTGTATGGAAAGTCTCCATTTATAAGAGTCCATGAGTGCTATACTGTCGTGTAGCCTGACGTGAAGGCATAGTGACCTAATGGAAACCAGTGTGTGTGCCTTCGATTCTGGAAGGAGTATAGGGGGAGAGTGGAATTTCTTAGTCTAAGCTTGGTGTTGCAAAGAAGATAGCCTCTTCCAGTTGGTGAGGCAAAGCACAGAATGTCACTTGAAATAGGCTTCAGCCAGGTGGGAAAGGATGGACCGGGGTGCTGCAGACCTCTGAGGAAGGACTGGGACATCCACTCCCCTCCACTGGCTGAAGATTCTCTAGGTGTTACTCTCCTTGAATGTGCTGACTGAGGCTCACTGGTGAAACCAGAATGGTGGGTGGGATGGTTCCCTGCAGAGATGTGAAGTGTAACATGCAGGGGACAGGTGTGGACCGATCAGGAAGGACAGCTGATTTTGACCTTGAATGCTCGTGAGGATGGGATGGAGGATGTGGGACATATTTGGTTTGAATGTAGGCTGTTTATGTTTGGCTATCTCTTGATTTTTCTGGATAAGTACTGTGATCCATGAGAGTTTAGTAGATGCCATCATGACACGCACACGACTCTCAACCTACAGAGAGAGAATGTGAGACCCTTTACTTCTCACGTCCAGGTTAGTGTCACTGTCTAGGATCCTATGTATCCCCTTTCCCAAAAGCAAGCCCTATTTGAAACAAAGGTTAAGGATTTTATTCTCTGTTTACTGTGCTATTCATCTGCACAGTGTTAGGGCCATCGTATAAACTTCCCTTTCAAAGACAAGTACGTATGTCAGATAACAGAGTGAATTAAATGTGCAGTCTAAAGTCTAGGATGTTGCCATGGGGTGACCACAATTGTAGCCACCCTAGGCCAAGGCAATTTCATGTCATCTGTGTATAGTGGCTAGGATTACCTTCTGCTATGGAGTTTGTGATGATATGTTCTCTCTCTCTCTCTCTCTCTCTCTCTCTCTCTCTCTCTCTCCCCCCCCCCCCCCCGTCCGTCCCTCCCTCCCTCCCTCGAAACAGAGTCGCTCTGTGTAGTCCTTGCTGTCCTGGAACTAGCTCTGTAGACAAGGCTTGCCTTCACCTCAGAGATCCCCCTGCCTTTGCCTCCTGCGTGTTGGGATTACAGTGTGTTCCACTACCACCTGGCATGCTGATATGTTCTAAATGACCCTAATCAAGGTTCTGCCTGCTTCCCTGCAAGAGGGGAGTGTGGGGCTGAGACATGTGAAGGCTCCTGTTATTACTGTCCCCACTGTTACTCAGCTTTCTGTGTGCAGTCCACACTGCTGAGTTCCCACTTCCAGCTCAGGCTGTGGCTTGTTAAAAGAAACAGAACGTATGTGTAGACAGGGTCTGCACATGGGGAGCATAAAGCCTGGCTGGGGTGGACAGGCTTCCCTGGTATGCAAAGTGCGGGGTTACCCTCATCTCCCTCTCAATCACATAGCTGGTGGATGAAGCTTATCCTTATGTAGAGCTGTGCTCTGGATCTTTGTGTGCCTCAAAACCCATATGTTAGAATCCCTACCCCTCAAGTGAAGGTGTTACATGAAGCAAAGAGTCATGAGAATGGACCCTTCCAAAATAAGACTATTCAAGGGATCTTGGAGCTTTGTTGCCCCTTCCTCCTCGTCGGGACACAAAGGAGTCTGTGAACCAGGAACTTGCTCTCACCAGATATGGAATCTGCCGGTACCATCACCTTGTGTTTCCAGCCTCCAAAATGGTGAAAGAACAGTTTGTGTTGTTTTTCACCTACCCAGTCAGTGATGTTTTGTAACAGTCACTCCAAAGGATGAGGCTATGGTGATCCTTGGTACTCAGGTGTCTCCCCCATTCCATGCCTCTGAGCAGCAGTGCACAGTTCGCAGAGGAGCCAGGCTAGTCCAGGTACACCTGTCACCTGCCTCCTGAATAACAAGATAAACCAGTGACGCTGGGGGCAGGGAGTGCAGTGAAGCCAGAGCCAAAGGTCTTTGCTCAACTTCTCCCCTCAGGGTCAGGGCAGGCACTGCCTGGGACTGTCAGCTGTCCACCATGATTCCTGACATGCTAAGCACAGGAGAAAACACAGCGGGTTTGCAAATTAGTGAGTTATTTATGTAAGCCTACATCCGCTTAAGTGTTTCTTTGAGAAGTAGGACTGATAGGAAGGAAATTGTAAAGGCCCCAGTCAGGACCATCAGAGGATGGAATGAATGGGGCATTAACATCTGGAAGATGCTGAAAATCTACCTTCACCTCCCTCCTATTTTAACAGGATGCTTATGGCTTGGCTTTTTCTCTCTTCCTTTTATTCCAGATCACATCTTACTGTGTAGCCGCACCCAACTTCAAACTTGTGATTCTCCTGCCTCAGTCTCCCAAGTCCTGAGGTTAAAGATGTGTGCTACCACACCAGTGTCCTGGTTAGGTTTTTTGTTAACTTGACACAGAATCATTTGGGAAGAGGAAACCTCAACCGAGAAAATGCCTCTACCAGATTGGCCTGTGGGGCATTTCTTAATTAATGATTGATGTGGGAAGGCCCGGCTCACTGGGAAGAGAGCACCACCCCAGGGCTGGTGGTCCTGGAGTGTATGAGAAAACAAGATGAGCAAGCCATGGGGAGCACACTGGTAGGCAGCGCTCCTCCAGGGCCTCTGCTGCAGTTCCTGCTTCCAGGTTCCTGCCCTGACTTTCCTGGATGAGAGACAACAAGCTGTTAAACGAAATAAACCCTCTCCTCCCCAGTTTGCTGTTGGTCATGGTGTTTTATCACAGCCACAGAAACTCAAACTAGGACAACCGGGCTTTGAGTATTTTCTGATTTTTAAATGCTGCCCCCCAAATGCAAAGAAAACAATTGTAACCTAGCCTCGCTCCCTGAGCACATCTCCTTCAATCATATGGTGTTTCCTTTGTGTGTGTGTGTGTATACATGCATGTATGTATCATGCATGTGTACACAAATGTGCATGTACAGGCATGCATTGTGAGAAGCCATTGTTTGTGTGCACACATTATATATTCATGTGTATGTGTTTACTGTGTGTACAAGTGTATTGTGTTCATTCATGGTGCTGTATCATGTGCACACATGTAAGCATGCATAGGAGAGTACTGTGTGTGTGTGTGTGAGTGTGTGCGTGTGTGCTAGTATATGTGTATATGTGTGATGTGTGTGGTAGGAAGAAGGGCATTTGCAGTCCTTTGCTCTCAGGATGGAAGCTGTGAGGAAAACCTCTGTAAACATCACCTGCAGGTCTCCCTTATCTCTGTGTGCTGAGTCATTAGATGTAGAAAAGTCTGTGATTGGCCCTGGATCCAGGCACATAAAAGCTGTCCCAGAAGGGTGGATCCAGTCCGTTTGCTGAGGGGAGTGCAGGGGTGCCCGCTGGCCTGGGGTCCTGCCATGGGTCATTCTTCTGCATCATTTCCCCCCAGGGGAGTGTGAAATGGTGTGTTTCAGCCTGGCTTTATTAACTTGTGGAAAGGTGGTGGTTTCCTTGCTCTGCTCTTTTTTTCCTGCTTTGTGGATTACGTGCTCCTGATTGCCAGTTTCTTCCTGGGGGGAGGCAACTAGGAAGGCTTTACCCAAATGAAGATGCATTCAGGGTAGTTGGGCATCTGGCTTCACCCACAAACACAATTTTGGTATCTGCTCAGCCCTGTGACCAGAGCGCTTCAGCCATGCCTGTTTTTCATGTGGTTCAGGTGCATCCTTAAGGATCTGCCCCTGATTGCTTAGCACGTAATCATCATGGGAGTGTTGTCTATGTATATGGTTGGTGGGATCTGTTTTTATTTGAAAGGGAATGGAACTTTCTGAGGCTTGGAACTAAGGATTCCTCAGGACCAGGTAGCCACCCTCTAGATCAAAGACTGGCATGAGTTTTCATAAAGGGCCAGAGAGTAAGGACCTTGGGCTTGTTGGGCCAGATAGGATGTGGTCCTTCAACTCTGCATTTGGCTCAAAAGATGCCACATAGAATAGGCACTGAATGAATGAAACAAGTGGGTGTAAGTGGGTGTTAAAACTTTCTTAGCAGTGATTGGCACTCCATTCCACCCTTGAGCTGCTGTTTGTCCCCTCTCCGAGGACATGGAAACTCTCATTGCTGCTTATTTCCCCCTCAGCCTGATGTTTCCTATTTTCTGTGTGTTTGGAAGAAGAGGACTCTGGGTGTGAATGCCATTCTGCACACATTGTCCCTAAGACCTCAGCACAAGTTTGTGAGAGGTACAGGGCTAAAGGTGGAATGTCAGATGGCACAGTTCAGAGGCAGAGACCACATTGACCCCTGCCACCCAATAATGGCACTGCCCATTTAAGTTGAGAAGTAGAGCCAGGGGCTGTGGTACCTGCCTGTGAGCCACAGCTCCATCAGTGCCACCCAGCCTCAGGAAGCAGAGGAGGCAAGAACTCAGACACGGCAAGGAGGGCTGCCCAGGGCTGCCCTGCTGATCCCTGCCATGGGAGCGCTTTCTGCAGGGCAGAAGATAATGGTGACACCATGCCAGTGGCCACAGTAATGAGAGATAAAGGAAATGAAACACTGCGAGCCTCTGATGGATAGCGTCTTCAGTCTGCAGTTTAATGATCTGCGAGCACAAATCTGTAGTTAGGAATGAGCCAGTTTCTCACTTCCCTTCTGCTCTGTTCATCCCAGATAAGGAAATGAAGGAGTGCTCCACAGGCATGGAGCCCAAATGTCTCAAATGTCACTGTCCCACCTTTTTAGAGGGAGGGTTGCCAATGCCCTGAGAAGCCCATGAGGTTCTGGTGATGTCACCCCCGCCTGCTACCGTGACAGTGAGATGTCACTCTTGGAAAGCATGTTTGAACACTTGGCCCCCAGCGGGTGGCACCAGTTTAGAAGGTCAAGGAGCCATTGCAAGTTGGGAGGAGCTGGAAGAAGTGGATTCCCCAGGGGGTCATGGCCTCATTTCCTGTCAGCTCTGTGCTTCTCCCAGATGTGAGCAAGCAGCCTCACACTCCTGCTGCCACAGAGGCCCCACCACCACCTTCCCTTCCGTGATGGAGGGTACCCCTAAAGTGTGAATTCAAACAAACAATCTTCCCTTAAAGTACCTCTTGTCCCATTGGGTCAGAGTGATGAAAACATGATACTCCTGCTCAGGCTCTGGGTACATTGGATCTGATCTCGTCTTTGGGCCTGGGTGGGCAGGGAGGGTGACTTGGGACCAGTCTCTAGCTGGGAGCGATTCCCTGCAGGTGAGTTCTTCCTTCCATGAACGTATATACTGTTTCTCTCTCCAGTGCACCATTGTGCTTCTGGCTCAGCCTAGGGTCACATGCCCCCTGTAGGCAGGTGTATGCAGCTGTGTGCTTGTAAGGCAGGGATTCCAGGTAGTAAATGCTGTCCTGACTCTGCCAGCTGACTCCACTGAGGTGCAGGTAGACAGAGGGAGACTTCCCCAATTGCAGGTGAGCTGACTAACCGAGATTGGCTAATCCCTCATCCAGCCCCTGAGGTAGGTGCTGTTCAGATACCCCGATCCAGCCTTACCAAGTTGACAGGAAACATCACACCACGGGTTACTCTGTTCAGAGCCAGGCCTGACTCCAGTAACAATGTGAAGTGCACAAGATTAAGGTGAGGATGAGGCTGCAGGCCGACATGTATGCCCCACAGGTGCGGCTGGGTGCAACCCACTTGTGCAGCCAGCCAGCCATACGACTCCATAGAATCTTTCAGATCGAGTGACTCCAGTTCTACCTACACGTTCTTGGGGCAAGGCTGGGGTGGGTACAGGGGCATGCCAATAGTGGTTCGGAACCCGAGGGTCGCCCAAGCCTCCTTGCTCAAGACGGGAAATTATGAGCAAACGTGTTTGCTCGGCAACTTTGGGAAAACAGACATACGACAGTAGAAGAGCTTTTTAACAGCCCTGCATATTGGTCTGGTTCACAAGGCATTGAAAACCGAAAATAAAACAATGAGGAAGGATGTGTGCCAGCTTGCGAGAAGATCCTTGAATAGCTGACGGGTTCATTTTTGCTTGTTTATGGGTAGATTTCAGAGTCACATCTGTTACTTCTTTGTGAGCGTGGAGACATCCTCTGGGGTTGTTTGCTTTTTCAGCTTTCTTTCTTTTTTATTTTTTGGATGCTTTGAAACTGACGTTGGCCTGAGGTTGGGCATCAAAGAGGCCAGTTGAGAGAGTGACAGTGTTAACTCCAGGAAAGCAATGGATTCCGTGAGACCCGTCTCCTATGAGATTTCTTCATGGTGCTTCTCACTACATTTCCCTGTGGAATGACTCCCTGAGACGGGGTCACTGACCCCAGATGTGCAGAGGAGGGAGGCCACACACCCGTGGCTCCCAACTCTTCTCCGTCTTGCCTCTTGGCCCCACATACCTCTGTGAGCCTCAGCCTTCCAATGAGCAGACTCAGTGTGTGACTCCTCCAGTGCCAAGGTCACAGAACTTACACACTGGTCATTCTTCAGGATGCTTGGTTGGTAGCCACCGCTTACTCTGTGCCAGCCACTTTCTAAAAGAAGGGCAGTCAAGGGCACTGCTAGGTTCTGTGGGCCTCTCCAAGCCCTGTTTGTTTCTCATGGTGGCATGGCATTCTCAGGTGTGTGTACTCCCCATGAGTACAGGTGTGGTCATAGCTGGGCACCAGTGGTTCCCTGAAGCTGAAGGACTCACCTTACCTATGTGTGGTTAGACTCACTTGAGGTCCCTGGGTCGTTGATGGGACAGACAGACAATGTACCTCACCCTGTGAGGTAAAGCTTCTTGGGTGAACCCCATATAAGGCCTCCCATGAGAGAAGGATGTGTCTGACACTGACCTCCAAAGTGACCAAGAACGAAAACCCAGACATCAGAGGCCAGCTGCCCAGCAGGGACCTCAGCACCCAGCTGTGTAGGTAGGAAGCCAATACTTTCCTGGCCTTCTGAGCACAGTGGAGATATTTTTGGAGTCATATGTTTTCCCATGAAATGTGAATTCTACAGAAGGGAAGAAAATGACAGCCAATTGGGTTTCAAAGGAGAATTTTCTGCCTTTAGGAACCATTGTATTTGGCCAGGAATAGTGGTTTATCCCTGTAGTCCCAGCACTAAGCCGAGGTAGAAGGATTGCAGTGAGTTTGAGGCCAGTGTGGGCCACATAATGAGTTCCAGGCCATTCTGGGCTAGAGTGAGGCCCTGTCTCAAAACAATAACACACAACCATTCAGTGTCCCCAGATCCACCTGGTAAGAGGCTCTTTAGTGTTTCATACACACTTTGGTTTTTACCAAGCACAGTGTCTTCCTTGGAGTCTTTCCTGATGACATCCAGGAATATCCTCCCATGAAAAATCCCTTTTCATGGGACTGGTCCTATTTTCTGGCTGAGCTGTACAAATGGGGATTTCTCAGTCTTATGGTCAAGCCCCTGAAGTCCATCTGTGTAATATGCTTTAGCTGAAAAAAAAAATCCTATTGCTTGCTCCTAGCTGACAAGTACACACACTTGACACTAGTCTTTGGGACTGCGGCTGTAGACTACAGAGTGGCCTGCTGTCACATTTGGGCTGGTTTTGGGTCTGGGCAGGGTTGTCCACTGGGCGCTGGCTGCAGAGAGCACAGGAGTGGGAGTGGGGGGGGCATGCTGAGCAAGCCCTGATTAACGAGACTGTTTATCCAGCAGCTTCCAGCTATCTGCAGGGACCTGGGCTGGCCAGTCAGAGACAGTTACCACAGGCCTGGTAGCTCACACCTGGCAAGGAGAGTAGACATCATTGTGCAAAATCTGGCTTTCTGAGGCCACATAAGCAGCATCAGACCCAACTGCAAATGAAGGCACCTGCTCTCAAAGCACGCACACCAGCACCGACTTTACAGGGTGCTTGGAACAATACAAATATAAGCAGTTTCCGCTTTCATCTGTGTCGGAGGGTTCAAGGGTATTCATCATCTGTAGACAATAATAGAATCATCATGTTCTCAGGTGGAAGTCACAGGCACCCGCTCCTGGAAAGTAAACCGGGGCAAGGAGGAGAGTGGCTTGCAGAGACCCTATTAGGGAGGACAAAGCCCTTCCTCTTAGAGTGGTTATAATGGAAAGTGCTTCTGAGCGCAGATCCTCAGGAGGTGTCAGGTGGGTTTGCTCTATGGCCAAATGTGAAGTTTACAGACACAGCTCCAGCCAATTCAGCTGTCCCTGTCCCCTGACCTGTGAGTGGTTTTGTCATGCCTGAGGACAACAGCTGTGTACATGGAGCACCTCCCTGGTGTCAGGGGACCCAGGGGACCGTGAAGTAGAGCGCTTCCCAAAGACTGACTGGACCGACCACTCCAGACTTTGGCGGGGGAACCTACCCTGCTCCCCTGTCCCTTAGCCACAGAGCGTGCCTCAGATATAGTCGCCAAGGGACCATGTAACCAGTCCACTTTGGGGGAGTGCTGTACCCACAAACACACTCTAGACACCTCCTTGTCTAAGGGTAGGCAAACAATGTGGGTATCCTTACACACATGGCTCTTATCAATTATTGCAGAAGCCTGAGCCTGTGAGACTTGAGACTGATACGCTCAGGGCTACGATGGGGAAAATGAGTCCTTGAGGCTAGGCCAGACCAGGACTTTCATCATGAGGGACAGCACAGGCATCAGGGTACACAAGCCCCAGTCTCGACATCAACCCTAGCTGGAACATTGGGTGCAAGCTCACTGGTCTCCCAAGTAGATCGTCTGTACACTAGTGTGGCCATGATGCTTTTCAGGAAAACAATGGAGAACGACAGAGCTGTCCTCTCTAAAGAGACAGCAGGCTTCCGGGGTGTATCATTAATACTGTGGTGTGAGAAGCCTCTCCGGCCACTTCAATGGAGCAGTGCGCCTGTGTGGGGTGTGACATGATATGCTGTCATTGTTAGCATGCTTGCACGGATTGATCATTTGATGAATTGGACTATTACATGGGTGCGAGGAAGCTACTTGGTTTTCTAAAATGCAATTAAAGCTTGTTCTGCTCGTGGAAAGGGTTTAATTTGGTTGTGGGTGGGATGTGTTTATGGACGTTTCAAGCACGGGCTGTGAGGTCCTTGAGCTGGGTGGAGGGAGTTGAATCCAATGCTGGCACCAGAGAGAGTGTGAGGGGCCAGCCATATCACAGCAGCTGCCGCCTCACCCAGTGTCCCAGCAGCTGTGTCCCTTGGCATTCCTTGTCTTCTTAGCTTCAGTCATGATTGCTTCTCTGAGGTGTCATCTGTAGCTAGAGTTTTCCTGCCTGGCCCACAGTCAGGACAAATCTCTCTCACCTGCCAGGCCCACAGCCGCTCAGACCCAACCAAGTAAACACAGAGACTTATATTGGTTACAAACTGTATGGCCATGGCAGGCTTCTTGATAACTGTTCTTACAGCTTAAATTAATCCATTTCCATTAATCTATACCTTGCCACGTGGCTCGTGGCTTACCGGCATCTTCATATGCTGTTTCTCATTGTGGCGACTGGCAGTGTCTCTGACTCAGCCTTCCACTTCCCAGCTTTATTCTCCTCCTTGTCCTGCCTATACTTCCTGTCTGGCCACTGGCCAATCAGTGCTTTATTTATTGAGCAATCAGCAACACACTTGACATACAGACCATCCCACAGTCATCCCACAATCCCTTGTGGGCTGTGGACTAATCAGAGGCCAGAGCTAAGGGATAAAGCATTATGTAATTGGTACTTGGGTACTATAGAACCATGTGAGAGAGGGCCCAGCCAGAAGAGGTGGGAAGCTTAGAGAAACAGAGGATCGGGGGCTAAGATGGTACTGAGGGACAAGAAGGAGCTGTATGAGCAAAGCAGAGGGAATTTAGGGTTCAAAGTAGACAGTATTGTCACACCATGTTCAGGGTTAGATGGGAAATTTATCTCAAATAACAAGTGTGTATGTGTACATATGTATGAGTGTGTGTGTGTGTGTGTGTGTGTGTGTGTGTGTGTGTGTGTGTGTGTGTGTTCTTCAATGTGCTAGTCTGCAGTCACTGTTCTCATTGCTGGAGGTGTCAAGTCCTTGTTCTCATGGAATTTGTCATTCGAACAGTGTGGGTCCTACTCAAGGCTGCCTCTCAACATGTTTTGATCATGACTTAGAAAAAAACTCTGATTGCAAACTAGCAAACACTTCCAACTACTCCATATTGTAACACCAAAACACAGGGGAAATAAGTGTTACAGCATAGTGCTGGCCTCTCTAGTCCATGTCACATCATTAAAATGGGTATTTTCACGTTTCCTAATTTTTTAAATAGAAAACTTTGTAGCATGAATCTTAAAAGTTCTTATTAGTGATAATAAAACCTGGAGCCAGGTATTGGGGTGAATGCTGGAAGATCAGAGAAGCAAAACACGCCATGGCCACCTCGCCTCACCAGTTCCTCAGCTGATGTTTCCTCAGACTGAATGGGTCTCAGCTGAACTGCTGCTCAAAAGCCTAAAAGCTTAACCAGGCTAGTTCCTGGTCTTCACACCTTATATACCTTTCTGCTTGCTACCATCACTTTCTGGGATTAAAGGCTCACTTCTTGGGATTAAAGGCGTGAGTCACCATGCCTGGCTGTTTCCAGTGTGGCTTTAAACTCACAGAGATCCAGATGGATTTCTGCTTCCCAAGTGATAGGATTAAAGGCATGTGCTACCACTGCCTAACCTCTATGTTTAATATTATGGCTGTTCTGTTCTCTGACCCCCAGATAAGTTTATTAGGGTGTACAATATTTTGGGGAACACAATATCACCACAAAACTCCTCATTGCCATCAACTTCAACAGTGCTGATGATGTGAATGGCACCTTCTAGAAGGCCAGATACTAAGTGGGCATTTGAGAATGAATGAAGAGCGGGTGGAAGAAGATGGTGCTCCCTAAGCTTCAGAGTGCAGACCAAGTCAGGTACAAGGATGAGTGAGTGGATGATAGAGGGATGGATGATGGATAGATGGATAGACAGGTTGATGGTAGAGGGATGGATGAAGGTAGGGAGGCTAGATGTATGCATGTGTGTATGTGTGGGTGGGTAGGTAGTTGGATGGTAGGTCGATTCAGGGAATCTGGATCAAGCATTGGGTGGGTAGGTGACTCAATGAAAGGGTGAAGGGATGGAAGGGGATGTGTGGATAGATGATGGTGGGTGGATGAATGGCTGGAGAGTAAATGGATATATATGGAGAGATTTGATGGAAGAAAGGAAGAGGGAACTAGGACAGGCAGGCAGCTGGAGAGGTGAGTTACTGGAGCTTCTTCATTATGTTCTCACTCAGCAGGTTTTCTGAGATTGTGGGCATGCTGGGAAACTTGGGGTCAAAAGTAAGTGATCAGGACCTTAGGTATGGCTCTCTCTCTCTCTCTCTCTCTCTCTCTCTCTCTCTCTCTCTCTCTCTCTCTCTTTCTCTCTCTCTCTCTCTCTCTCCCTCCTTCCCTCTCTCTCTGAACAAAGTCCTACTATTTGCCTCAAACTCTTGGCCTTAAGGGATCCTTGTGCCCCTGAGTAGCTGGGCTGCAGTTGGGCTCCATCTCACCCAGAGAGATTCCTTTTTTAAGATTTTTAAATTTTATTTTATATATATGAGAGTTTTGTCTGCCTGTGTCTGTGCACCACATGCATGTCTGGTGCTCACAGAGGTCAGAAGATGGGGTTGGAACCCCTGGAACTGGAGTTGCAAGCCACCATGTGAGCACTAGGAACCAAATATGGGTACTCTGCAAGAGCAGTCAGTGTTTGTAACCACAGAGCCGACTAAGCCATCTCTCCAGGACAGTTTTCTTAACAGGGCAAAGCACTACCCCTGTGGCATGATCAGCCAGCATCATGTGTGAGTGGAGAAAGGTGTGGTCCATGTAAAGCATCATTTCTGAGGTGATACCTGCCAGGTGCTGCAGCTCCTGTGCATGGCAGACCGCTAGCATGGCCCACTGGCAGGTAAGGGCAAGGCTTCTGCCTGCCCCACTAACAAGGATGGTGCCTGGCACACAGGTAGACACTACATAAGGAAGCTCACTCACCTCCCCCTAGATGAGTTCTGGAAGCCCACAGAGCTTTCCCTGTGCCTACCCCCGCCCCCACGTGTGATAGAGACATCAGTGCACGTCAGACCCTTTACTGGGGATTCCCACTGTTTCTGCTTGCTCCTTTAATCTAATAAGTACACGCCCTTGGCTGAACTTTTCGCCAGTCCATGGAGATCTGGAATGAATGCCTTGTGCGGTGTGGAGTGAATGACAATCAGGAGGAGGAGTCTTGGCTGATGTGGAAGTGTATCACTCTTCTCCTGGGCTTGTGAGTCTGGGTTGGTTCAGGGGCCTGTTGTCCTGTGTCAGGAATGGCTGTAGGTATCCCAGGAGGCTGCTGTCATTGTGTACTGACTTTTTTAAAGATTTTTTTTATTTATATGTATGTATGTGTCTGTGTAAGTATCTGCCATGTTTGTACAGGTACCCACAGAGGCCAAAAGAGAGTGTCAGAGACCCTGGAACTGGAGTTACTGGCAATTGTGGGCTGCCAAATGTGGGTGCTGGGAACCAAATTCTGATTCTGGGAGAACAGGAAGTGCTCTTACCGCTGAACCATCTCTCACACCCCTGTGTAATGGCTTTCACTAGGCGATTCAAGTCCCTAACTGGTACTCATTGGTGTTTGCAATATCAGAAGAGCAGGCGTTGCCCCATGGAGATCGAGGGGAGCCGGTTCTCTGTCTGTTCAGAGGCCACCTAGCAACGCTCACTCAGGGACTTGGCCCTTGCCAACTGTAGGTCTGCTGAGCTCTGCACACACAGGATTTAATTAATCTGAGTGTGGAAGTGTGAGGGTTAGGTTGGAGTACACGGGCCTTGGAGCTTGGGGACCTGGGTGCTCAGCAGTGGCTTCTCCACACTTCCCTCTCTCCTGGATCTGTTTTCCAGAAGATTTTCACAGGCTGAATCCTGCTCAGACCCCAGGAAAACAAGGACCACACACCTTTGTGCACTGGCCTTCAGCTTCTTCAACCTAACTCTGTTAGGCACCCATGGGCCCAACATTTCATTTGAGAAATAAAACATGGCATCTGAAAGACACATTGAGACTTCTGGCACACAGCACTCTCTGATTTTATTCTGATCATTGCCCTTTCCTCCTGCCAAAATATATTAAAAATAATCTTAACAGTACACAAAGCAAAGAGAATATTTTCTAAGTCAAGCTGCAGAGTGGCCTGAAACTGATCACTGGTGAGAGCCTACTTTTTTCATAGTAATGAGAAAAGCAAGTGTGTTGTGTGTGTCTGTGTGTGATAAACACGGTGGTGTGATGAAATTCGGGAGCTGAAAGAACAGAGTTAGCTTGTGAAAGAGGCAAGCCACTGCAGGCGAGGTGAGGTGGCCCCACTTTTCATGTGAACATTTTTTTAGTGTGACAGCTGAACTGTTTGTAGCAGAACCCAAAGCCTGTGAACATGACCTTGTTTGGGAAAATAGGACCTCTGTAGTGGATCAAGTTCAAGACGAGGCCAGGAGGGTGGATGCTAGAGACAGAGCAAGGGACTTCAAGATTACCCTCAGCCACCAGGCACTGGGAGAGGCAGAGGAGCCTTATGGTAGAGGCAGGGAGTCTTCTAGAGCTTTCTTTAGGAGCACAGCCCTGTCCACACCTAGAGTTTGGAATCTGGCCTCTAGAGCTTTGGGAGGGATGGTATTCTGTTGTCTAAGTTGCCAGTTTGTAGCCGTGTCCTAGTGAACACGGGAAGGTGAGTCACAGATGGAATGGCAATTTCAAAATCCATGAAGAAAAATGTCACTCACTTCCGACACTTCTCCAACACCCATAGCGAAGATGTAAACGAGGTCCATTCACTACGGGCAAGCATGTTCTGTGCCTGGCTTAACAGGGGCCGTTACAAGGACATCTTGACATTGTGACCCTCAGGATGAGAGCCAGCTGTGCAGCTGTGCACACTCACGGCCTCTTGCTCAAGACAGTGAAGACAGAGCTGAGGAAGGCAGGCTAACCAAGCACTGTGGGTTCTGTTCAACTTCCTGCAGGTTGGCTGGCACAGTCTTCCACAACCATTCAAAAGGAAGCTTTGAGATGTGACTGGATCCAGAATGAGTTCATACAAAGGGATATTACTATTTAGGAATTGTGTTTGTTTATTCACTCAGCAAACACTGTGGCAGTTTTATCTACTGATGATCTGTTGGTACGGTATGCAGTGGAGATGTTAACCTAATTGGAGTTCACTGTTAGCAGCAGAGTGCAAGACACATGGTTACACATTCGTGAGTGCCCAAGACCAAGGGTAGTGCTTCAAAGACAACAGGACAGGTACTCAAGATGTATGGTCAGAGGCTGGGCATCTGGCAGCAGCTATGACTTGAAAGGAATAGCAAAGAGAAGAGCCACCTGAAGAAGGAAAGAGCAGTAGACGGAGGACACAGCATATGCAAAGGTGCAGCACACTCCCCCAAATGACCAAGAGTCTTGGCAGCATGGACTGCAGCTGGGCTCTGGCCTTGCCTGGTATCTGTAATGCACTGCTCTGAGTTGAAGAGGGACTCCCTGTTTTCTCTGAAAGCCTCCAGTAGCCCGCCACTCACCACCCATCTCCCTTCCCAGCTGACCTTGGCCTACTTCTGTGTTGCTGCCTTCTCTCCACATGCCTTGTCTGTGTTCATCCACTTTAACCTGTCGCCCCTGCCTCTGCTGCTGCCCCTCTCTGCTCTGCAGAGTGCCTGGCCCCACTCCCCCATCCAAACTGTGAAGCTTTCCTCTACTCCCCTGGGCTCAGGGTCCTCTACAAGGGTGTGGCAGTCTCCCTTCTCTCCCAGGATGCCATCCCATTCAGATGAGAGAAGAATTTCTTATACAGTCATTAGAAGGCAGGGAATTGGGAAACAAGCCCACTTCTTGTGACTTTCATTAAAATCTTGAATATTTCTGGGCTGGGAAGTCTGTTGTGCAAGTATGAAGATCTGAGTTTGACTACAAGAATCTACATAAAAAGCTGATTATGGTGGTATGTGCCTGGATCCTAAGCTTGGGGATCAGGTTAGATTGAGACAAGCAAATCTTTAAAGCTCATTAGCCAAGTAAAATAGACAAATAGATGTGCTTTGGGTTCAGTGAGAGACCCTGTCTCAGAAAATAAAGGTGAAAGATCACACAGTCAACATTTGGTCTCATATTCATAGTAATAATACACATACAACAGAGACTCACAGACACACATATACATAGACACACAGACATAGACACACACACACACACACACACACACACACACACACACACACACACACACACACACATCTATACTATTCCAAGCCATAGCAAAGCCAAGGTGCATCTGTAGTTGATAACTTCCCACTACAGTGGACAACAGGACCCTCCCCCTACTCACATAAGTCTTAGGACAGGCATAGATTTACCCCAACATTGAATTCTAGTAGCCTTCAAAGAAAGTGCCCAATGTGAGAGCAACATAACTCCCTGGCTACCCGGACAGTTGTAGGTTTTTGTGGGTTTTTTGCATGGAGCACATAGTGTATCAGCTTTGCAACCCTGTACTTCAAGCTGGGCCATGGCCACCATCACCCAAAGAGAAGGAACAGATCTGCACCCAGTGGACCCCCAAAGGCCTTATTCCCTCTTTTCTCTGGAGAAAAAGGGGACAGCAGTCCTGGCCTTCACATATTTCCATGGGTGAGGTATCCACCCACTTGACACACACTGATGGCCATCTGGGAACAGAACAGCCACACTCTGGAAACACATGTCCCTTCAGTATCAGAGAAGTGACCACCAAAGCTGTGCTGTGCCTCTGCAGCTGCCTTTGCCTTGTATTCTGGGCACACCTGCTCTTCTGCCTTCCTGCCGGCCCATTGTGCCCTGCCTCAGCCCAAGACCTCCCGAGAGTTTCCTGCATTTTAAGTTGTTTCTAGCAATTATTCTCAGGCAATAAAATTCATCTCTAAAAATAGGTCGCATAAAGGCCTCGGCTTCTCTTCTAATTAGTGTAAGGATTTATTGAATATACATCATACGTATAGGTCATAATATTATTAAAATTACTATTAAGACTTTACTCATCAAAATCTTTCAGGCAGTGGAGAGACCGGGAGCACGATGGTCCCCGGGAATCGTATCTGCATTAGCAAGATAAAGGACAATTTAGGACGATTACAAAAGCAATGATTTAGGGTACAACATAAAACTCTGCTGAGAACTAATTCGTAATGCCAGCTGCTGCTAAGCTTCTTAATCTTTATCTAGTTCAATTAAAATCTGAATGTTTGGGATTTCATTAACAACCGGGGGTTTGGAAATCACACACGCTTTTACACTGTGCTCTGTTGCTGACTTATGGTGTCCAAAGGTAGAATTAGGTATTATTGAAACTCAGGTCCTCTAAGGATATGCTAAGGGAAAGACAAGATTCTTTAAGTCCCCAGTCAGATCCAATTGACAAAGGCAGGAGACCCACTCTAAGCATTGCTGTGGAGTGAGACCTGTGGAGCGAGGTCCTCTGCAAATGAAGAGCTATTTTACAGGGAGCTGTGCTAGGGTCTTACCTTCTGGGGACCTGGTCACATCCCTGAGGAGCCACCTCAGTGTAGTCTGCTACCTGTCACTTGGTTAGACTTGATCAAGTCTTCACCAGCTTGTTGAAGTGAAAGTAGTCAACCTGTTTTGTATGTGACTTCCCGTGGGCCAGGAAAGCCAAAAGGATGTGTTCCATGTGTTTTCCCTTGACCTAGGAGGCTATCTGTTGGCTCAGGCTTTATTCCAGGGAGTAGGAGGGTTCCTCCACCTCACTGGGAAGTTCTAATGGAAACAAGGTGGGCTAGCAAATTTACTTTATCATGCTTCTCCGCTCAATGTCATCCTGAGACTCCAGGTCATACCTGGAGGTGGAACTGAGAAGTCTGGGTCCATATGAGGCTCACACACTTCATGGTCTCAATGTGACCCTTCAATTTAGTGGCCTGAGTGGTATTCACAGGATGCCCATGCCCTGTGACTGTGCCATCTTAAATAGCAGCAGGGATTTCTGCAGATAGGGTGAAAGCTATGGACACTGAGATGTAAAGCCATGCTTTTCCTCATAATGTCCCAAGTCTACTCGCAAAGCCAAGTAGGAAGATCAGAGTTGTACTTGGAACATAGGAGTTCATGTTGCCTCTCTGCACAAATGTCAATGAGCAGAAACAGGATGTGGTTCACCCACATGTGTTGTGTGCACGTGTGGAGAGGGGAAGTTGCACTCACCTGTGCACGTTTGCCTGACAAACAGAGGTGAATATCGGGAGTCCTCAACCACTCTCTGCCTTAATTTTGAGACAGGGTCTCTCACTAAACCTGGAGCTTACTGTTTCAGCCAGGCTGGCTGACAAGCAAGCCCCTGGTAGGTCCAGTCTCCACCTCCCAGAGCTGGGGTTACAGGCCCCTGCTTCCATACCGTTTTATTTGGGTGCAGGGGATCCAAACACAGGTTCCCATGATGGAGCATCAAGCTCATTATCATCCACTGAGCCGTCTTCACAACTCAGCTTGAATCCAAGTTGTCCTTTGTTCAAAGAACATGCAATCTGAGAGAGCACGCAGCTCGCACCCTACAAGCAAGTCACCTCCTTCTTATCCATATCTCGGGGCTTCATAGAGACCAGGATGGAGGTCCATTCATTCCAGGTCAGTCATTCCAGAGTTCCTCGGGCTTGCAGCATCCAAGCACAGCTTCCCTCAGCTGCACAGGAAAATTCATTCCTTTCTAGGGACACAACAGAGGCTCCATCCCCAAGTCACTGTCAGAGTGTGCACTCAGCCATCCTGTGCCTGGCTTTCCAGGTCCCTGCTTGCTGTTCTCCACTGGTGTCTACTGCTCAGAGTATGCAGTCTTCCCCTTCCAGAGCAGAGGTCTGGGAGCACAGGAGACTTGTCTTGTCATACATGTTCTCTGTGTCTGTTACATGTATAGATACACCACATGTGTCTGTGAAATGTGTATATTTGTGCCATGTGAATGTGCTGTGTATATTATATGTGCATATGTCTTGTATGCTGTGTGCATTATATATACATGGATATGTGCATCTGTGTATGTTACATGTGTATGCATATATAGTACATGTGTTGTGTTGGGTGTATTATATATGTATGCATGTATCATGTATTAAATATGTCTGTGCCATGTATGTGTGCTATGAATAATGTGGATGTATGTGTGTCACATGCAGTATACTGTGTGTTCTTCATATGCTTTGGTGGCACATGTGTACATGTATTGCCAAATGCTATGTCACATGTATGCTGTGTGAGCTATGTGTTATATATGTATATGTATGGGGTGGTATTCTGTGGTGTCTGTGTGTTGCTGAGTGCTGTGTGAGTCTTATGTGGTATGCATGTTTATCAGTACCATCCATGTCCCTGACCATCTATAAACATGGCTTGCCTGGTTCCACTGAGAAGTCTTTGCATCCTGTGACTGCTGTCTCTGTGTCCCAGGAAGGGATGCAGCTTATGAGATGCTGAGTGTGGTGTGACTGAACCTCAGGCCCCATTGACTCTCAGCTTCTCGGTGTCTCTGGGGGTCACACTGTGAGGTGAATAGTGGCTGCTCCTCAGTTAGAGGGTCTGGGGGGTGGGAGCCTGCATCTCTGCAGAGTCCAGAGACGACGTCACCACCATGTGGGTTCTGAGAGCAGTGTGCACCTTAGAGCTTGGGTAACTGCTGGCCGCTGTGACTTGGAGTGTGTCACACTGGCTAAGGAAGGGGAAGACAGAAATGAATGAATGAAAGGTACTTCCATGTCCCCAGCAGATATGACAGCGTGTCCACAAAGATGTGGGGACCTCAGAGCTGAGGATCTGACTCCTATCTGTGGACTTGGCCTCTGATCTGAAAATCTGGGCTGTGGATTGATCCCATCACTAGTAAATGCCCTGCCTGTAATTACTTCAAGTATCACAAGCCTTCTGATATCGCCCTTCCTTTTTCTCAACCCTTTTAATATTTCATGATAGTGCCAGGCACTCTAGTGCAATCCATAGTCCCAGGATGGGCTGTCCTTCCAGAACATTCTAAGTGCTGCTCTCCCCGGCTTTTTTGCCACATTAGGCTTCCTTCCTCATCTGGTGATTTTGAGTCTTTCACTGGTTGTTGAAAGAATGATTACTGTGGATTTGACATGACAGATGACTTTAGGATCTTACAGGCAGGGCACCCTAGATGCCTGTAGAGCACACGTCAAGTGGCTGATGTGATGGTATGAAGCCTTTGGGAACTCTTCACGGACATGTGAGCACACATCTGAGTGTCCATGGTGATTCCTGATGTGCAGGGCCCGTCCTGTGGCGCCAGCATCAGTCAAGCAGGAAGCAGCCATTTCCCCTTCGTATCGGTGACCTTTTACCCCAGGACAAATACCTGACAAGAGCCACTTAAGGAAGGAAGGGATGCGATGCTGTCCATTGTGACAGGGAGGCATGGGAGCAGGTGTGCAAGGTGACTGGTCGCATCGTCTCCACAGACCACAAGCAAAGAGCAGTGAACGCTGGTGCTCGGCTCACTTTTTTCTATTTATTCAGTCTTGGACCCCAGTGCGTGAGATGGTGCTGTCCATGCTTGGGTGAGTCTTCCTGCCTCGGTTTACCTGAGCTAGACAATCCCTCACAGATGCACCCAAAGGTTCATCTCCTCCTCGATTGAATCCTGCCAAGTTGGCAGTGTTACCGTCACACCTCTCCAGCGGTCCAGGACGGATGGGCTTCATCATTTTGAAGTTGGTGGAGATGGTCCCACTCACTCTGCCTCGGGTTTGTTATCAGGGACTCTGTAATTCCTCCTTCCCTCCATGCTGGCTGTTTCCAACTGTGACTACACCCTGCTCAGTTTATCCAGTCAGCTCTCTGTGGACGCTTTGTTGCTGAAGATGCATGCTCTTGCAGGTGCTGGTGTAAATGGGAACCTCCCACTCAGAGGCCACCTGGGAACCTCAGTAGTGGCCTGTTGAAGAACAGTCCTCCTGGTGGAAATGAAATTAACAGAATTCCAGAAACCTGAGGAAAGGTGGGCACTGGGGTGTGTCCTGTAGAGCTCTGTGGCCTGGGAAGACCCCGGTATTCTGTACCTTTCCGGGGACTCCCCAGGAGCCTTTGGCTTTGAGTCCATGTAGTTCAGTCCCACATGTTCATGCTGTATGGCGCCTGGATCCTAATTCCTTTGTGGGAAGAGGGAGGTCTGGGGCAGTGAAGCCAGACCTCATTCTTTCAAAGCACTGAGCAGGCAAGTGTGCCCGCACTTGTCTTTGCCCACCTGCAAACTGGCACAGGCCAGACACACCAGAAGGCTCTAGAGTTTTTCTGCCAAGTCAGCTGCTTCATTTACTCCTTGTGCTGAGATGGCATAGAATGGGGTGAGATGGACTCTGTGGTGTCATGATCCACACAAGATGTTTTTGCATGCTGGTGCTGCCAGCTCAGGTTCCTTTGGAGTCAGGTGTGAACAATGTGATGTTGGCTGCAGGGGACAGAGAGACAGGGTGCTGAGATTGGGGTTCTGAACTTTGCTGCCAGCATCCCACCTGGTCCTTCTGTGTCCCTTGCCTGTGTGTGGGAAGCTGCCCTGGGTCTTTTAAGGGGCTGAGCCCCAGGAATCAAGGCTTGCAATGCCCCAGCTGGGGAGGAAGCCGATTGGGGTGCTCACCGGCCAGTCTCTTCCCCGCAGAGTTGACCCCAGTGAGGCTGGCTGCAGATTTGCAGGTCCAGAGCACATTGTGCAGCTTCAAGATGGCAGGGACAGGACATGACATCCATGGGTCATGTCTGGATGTGCAGGCCTCTGTCTCCTCACCTATGACTGCTGACCCTTGAGCACAGGCCTGTGAGAGCAGGCCAGGGAGTGCACAGGTCCCTCTGTGGCAGACCAGCCCTCACAGGATCAGCTGGTGATAGATGAATTCCGCTGTGGTCTCTATGGAGAGAGGCCTAAGATCATTGGCTGAGCTCTGGGACTATGGGTGGACAGTCCAGCCACCAAGCCACAGGATCTCAGGTGTGCTGGTGGCAGCAACAGTGATCTGGCAACAGCTCCAAGTAGAGTGTCTCTGTGTCACTGTGGGACCAGTGTCTGCGTTGGTCCCTCCTGGACCCCACCATGGATCTGTGCTCACCTCAGCTGTCTCTGTGGGGAGCCGCCCTCACCCGCATATCACCAGACATGCTTTATACAGCGTGTGGCAATGCTGCTAAAAAGACAATGGTTGGAAGCAAAGGTTTTTTATTTTAAAAAAAGAAATAAAGAGGAAAGTGATGAACAGAATTAGCTTGGGAAGCAAGGAAGAGAAATGATCTGTGATATGGAACATCCCCAGGTAGTCGGCCCCTTTCCTGCTGGTATCTGAAGCAAAGTTATGGACTCCATTGTAGCATTTTGTATATATTGTGGATTTGGACAGGATGAGGATAAATTTGTAGATGTTGTTATTCATTCCCCAGCCCTTCTTGCACTCTGAGAGCCAGGTCTCGACCTAGGCATAAAGCATTCTGGGAACAGCGGGAGGAATCTTGTCGTGACAGGCTTGTTACTTGGAGTCATGAGGTTGAGTGTGGCTAGCAGCTGCATGAGACAGCTTTAAAGGTTCATGGTGGGGACGAGTGAGGTGGCTCAGTGGGTAGAGGCTCTTGCTGACAAGCCTGCTGACTTGAGTCCCATTCCTGGGACCAAACGGTGGAAGGAGAGAACTGACTCCCACTAGATACCTTCTGATCTCCACATGCAAGCTGTGGCAAATACACACACCACACCACCGTGCACAAATACACACACCACCCCAACATGCACAAATACACACACCACCCCAACGTGCACAAATACACACACCACACCAACATGCACAAATACACACACCACACCAACGTGCACAAATACACACACCACCCCAACATGCACAAATACACACACCACCCCAACATGCACAAATACATACACCACACCAACATGCACAAATACATACACCACACCAACATGCACAAATACACACACCACCCCAACGTGCACAAATACACACACCACCCCAACATGCACAAATACACACACCACACCAACATGCACAAATACACAGGATGAATAAACAAAAATCATAAAATTATAAAAAACAATTTTATAAGTTCATGGGGGAGAAGACTCATGGGTGTTATGGCTGAACTGTTGTGCCCTCTCTGCCCCCAGCTTGGCTGTCTGCTGCAGGATGACATTTACAAGGCCTCTCTTTCTTGTTCACACAGATGGGTGGGCCTGCATAGACCCCAAGACTGACATTCATATGGTCTGAAGGTTCAGGTCACTTGCCTATCTAGTTCCAGGCCAACCTCAAAGCATGTAGGGGCAAGGTGATAGGCTTGTTGGACCTCTTCTTCCAAGAGGCTCTTTGCTAGAGTTGGGGTGAGGTTTGGCTGTCCCCACCAGGCCCCCTAGACTGCTCAGATCAGGGCCCAGTGAAAGGGTCGGTGCTGGGCATCTTAATAACAGAAGGAATCCCAGACAGGAAGTTTTCTATTTTCTCACAACACTGGAGACAGAATTCAAGACCTTGGGCTCACTAGGCAACCACAATGGAGAGACACTCTATGTTATAGCTGGGGTGGAGCACACACAGCCAAGTAACCTTCAGGGTCATGTGTTCTGGGTGAGTCAGTGGCTTGCTGAACTCTGAAAGGCTCAAGCTTAGTCCACTAAACACATACCCAGAACATGTGTGTGCACTGTATATATAGGTGTACCTGTGTGTGTGTGCATGGTAGGTGTAGTTTCCAAATGGAATGTGTGAGGGGCATGTTGTGTGGGGTGTAGCTGTGTCTGTGTGTGATACATGTGTGTGTATCCTTGTGGGTACATCCCTCTGTGTGAGCCTGGAAGGACATGCAGAATAAAACCAAACCAAGTGAGTAGGCACTGGGCCTAAGAGGCCAGCTGGCTCTTGGAGGCTCCCCTCTTCCATCTCGTGGCCCATCTTATGGTACTCCCACATGCGACTTCGCTGTTTTAGGAAGTTCCCAGCACCAGGTTCTCCTCATCTTTTGTCAAGTACCGGCACAGAGACACTTTCCCACACTCATTAGAGCTGGCTCCCCTGGCCTGTCACATCACCTACACTTGTGGCGCTCAGTTCAGCCTCTCCTGTCCGTTGTTCATGTCTTTCTTTTAGCTACTCTAGGTGCTGTAGATCCCTGAAGTCAGGCCTGTGTGTCCTTCCCCAGCTCTGTGTTCCATGAAGTTCATTTTGTGTGATGATACCTACCATCCAAGGTGGAAATGAGCCGTTGTCCCCTGGCACGTATGGGCTGGGCAGTGTCCCAGGCCTCTCATGACCCTGCCTCCATCTGCTCTTGACACCCGCCCCCCAAATGCTGAGTAGCACCCACTGGACTTCAGAGCATCTCAGTCCTAGTCTTCTGTTCACATGGCCCTGTCCCTTACGTGATTAGACCTCCTTGCTGGGGCTGAAGGGAGCTGGAAACTTCTGTGTCTGTAGCCCCTCCCCACAGACCCAGAGGCATTTCCTCTCACTGGGCCTTCCAGAGAAGGCCCTAGGAATGCCATAAAGAATGCCTATTTCATTCTGGCTCCATTCCAGCAAGGCTTTCTTGTTTGGGCTTATGGAGGCCTACGGTGTTTAAAATTCTGTTGTGCTGTCACTTCTCAATCTCATGTACTACACGGGCCTGGTTTAGCCGTGTCTGATAAGCGGTCTGCTAAGCCCTGGTGGTTGAAGATGCTTTGCTCTGAATCTCCAACCACCATGAAGGCAGAGTCCAGCAAGCATTTCTCTAGGAGCGGCCCACGGCCTGGTGAACTACTGGGTTTCTCCACTGAGGGGCACTGTCTCTGTCTTAGGCCCTGGACACTCTTTCCAACTCCACTTCTCCCAGTGCATAAACCTGCTCATAAGAGCTCCCAAACCAAGTGAGTTAAAAGAGCTGTTAATTGCAAGCTCAGAATGAGGCATCATAGTCTGTGGCAGTCAGAGCAAGGGCTGTCCGCTCTGGACTGGCTTTGTTGAGATGCAATCAGCAAATAAGGATCCTATATGTCAGGCTGGGGAGATGCCTCAGTTGGTAAAATGTGTTCCCTGTAAGCATGCGGGCCTGAGGTTAGGGTAGTGGCTCATACCTGTGATCCCAGTGTGGAGAGGTGGAGACAGGAGGACCCCTGGGCTGAGGTAGGGGCCTTCCTAGCCAACAGGCCTAGCTTAATGGGTGAGCTCCAGGCCATTGAGACACCTTGTCTCAAAAAACAAGGTGTATAGCTGACTCCTGGGGAGGATATGAGGTTGTTCTCTGGTCTGTATACATGTGTGCGCGCGCGCACACACACACACACACACACACACACACACGCTAAGTGATGATAGCAAGCCTGGTGAGTTGACAGATATGTACGGTGTGGAATAAATGACCACTTCCACTAAGCTGACTGACAAGGCTTTTACAGGGACCTTTGTATGTGTGAGAACACTGAAGTACATTTCATGTGGAGAATCAGTATCTCCACTTGAGTCACCCTGCTGCGGTTATGTTCTGCAGACTTCCACCTCTCACATCTGAACTCCTTAGCCCTCTAGCCGTCGCCTCTCTGTTCCTGCCCCACACCCGGTGACTGCTCTTGCTCCGTTGACTCTGACTTGCTAAGATTACACCCGTGGGCGGCACCACGTAGTCTTTTTCTCTGTCTTGTTTCACTTAGCATGTCTTCCAGGTTCATGTTGTGGTTGCAAATAACAGGTTTTCCTTTTTAAAAGGCTGAATAGTATTCCATTGTGATCAGTGAACGTCACTGTCTACCATTCATCCACCCTCAGGCACCCATTTGACTCCGCGTCTGTGCTGTTTCGGAGAGTGTCTCAGTGAGCACAGGAGTGCACGTGACTGAGGTTGGAATTCACCAGGGATGGAGTTGCTGGCTCACAGGGCAGTGCTATCTTTAATGTCTGTAGGAAGCTGTGTGTTGTTCTCTATAATAACCATGCTGGTTTACATTCCCACCAACCTGTCGGCCCTCAGCCCTCATCTTTTTGATAACAGGCATCCTAACAGGTGTGAGATGGTAGATCTTTGTGGTTTTAATTTGCATTTCCCTGTTAATTAGTATTGCGAACACCCCCCTCCCCCCGAAATGGTTGGCCATTTCCACGTCTTTTTTTTTTTTTTCTTTTTTTGAGAGGCATCTCTTCTGGTTCTTTGCCAGTTTTTTTAATTGGGTTGTTTGTTCGCTTGCTTGACTCGTTTGCATCCCTCACAAGTGAAAGACATGACAGTTTCCACTCGCAGCTGAGTGGTCTGCACGGGGCTCTTCCCTGGCTGGGTGTGTGGTGGGCCCGTGCTCTTCCCTGGCTGGGTGTGTGGTGGGGAGTAGACCCTACCTCTTCCAGGAGCACCTCTTCTTCCTGAAGCAGGAGCACATTGAGGACAGCAGAGCTTGTAACCCCGCTCTGGTGAGAGGCTCTCGGTTACCTGGTCCCCTCAGCTGGCAGGAAGCTACCAGACAGAATCCCCCCACCAGATAAAACCCTCAGCAGTATTGCGGTGCTGGGACATGAAGTTCAGAGTAGAGGGAGCTACGGTGGGGGAGGGGGTCAGGGAGACACGCCCTTCCGAGGCTGGCAGCATGCTCCTGGCAGCATGGCTGGAAGGTGGGCTCTGTCCATGTGGAGCCAAGGGACACTCACACCCCAGTGAAGATGTCCCTCCATTGTTCCTTTCTTCTTCTTGTCCTGTCCTGTTCAAAGGACTTGACTGTTCTTTGGGCTGGGATCAGTCCATGTCAGGGAAATTCGGGAAACAAGATCTGAAAGCTCACTTCCCAAGTAGCACAGGGCTTTCAGGGACCACCGAGATGTCTCAGTCGGTAAAGTGCTTGTCACACGAGTGTGAGACCCTATCTTTGATTCCCAGAACACAGGTAAAAGGTGAGTTGTGGGGCCAGGTATAATGGTGCATGCCTTTAATCCCAGAACTAGAGAGGAGGAGGAAGACAGATCTTCTGAAGTGGAAACTGGCCCGATCTACATACTATTATAATCCCAGCTGAGTAAATCAGTGAGATCCAGGCCAATGCGCGACCCTGTCTCAAAATAAACAAAATAAAACAACCAAGCTGGACAGCTCCAGAGGGACAATGGCTGAGGTGTCCTCCGACCTCTACACTAGCATGCACGGATGGATATACATTGGAACACACACACACACACACACACACACACACACACACACACACACACACGCACACACTTACATCCTGGCAAGAAAAACAAGAAGGATGCTTTCAGATAGGCTTTTGATGGATCCATGTTTTTCAAAACCCATTTTGTCAGAAGTTAAGGAAAGGGAAACTATTTTCTCTGTCCTCACAGTTGGGAAGGACTCCAGCCCTTGCTGGTGGGGCCTCACTTCTGACCAATTTTGTAAGCTGGAGGCTCCAATAAGTTTGAAAGCTGTTTGTCCCCCTTGGTCAGGTTCAGGCTGCAGGACAAATGTGCTGCTCTGGCAATGACAGTGGAGGTGGGATCAACCTCTGGCTGGCTGGAGGAAGGAAGTCATCAGCTCCTTCTTATCGGTTTCTGTCTCTCTCCCTCTCCTGCCCGCCATCTGCTCGGACTTTGAGCAGGAACCGCTTTGCTTGTTAAGGGGAAAGAGTTGCTTTTCGGCACAATTAATTAAGTAGGCCACCAGTGTTGCTGGCTGATGGGAGTGAGGTTTGATCAAACAGATCAGCTAATTGGTAGCGAAGACACGCTGACCATGTGAAACAGGCTGTGAGAGGAACTGGGCTGCGCTGTCTTCAAAGTGTCCGGTTCCACTTTGGCAGGGCACGTGGGTCCTGTCTGAGCCCTTACCTGCCGCTGGGGAACATCCAGCTCTTTTTCTCTGTTTTGTACAGGTGTTGGTCACAGGGGGCACCTGAGGGTGGGTCCACAGGCTCCCCCAGGGACACGCATGAAGGACACACACAGAACTGTAACTCTGAGCAGCATCTCCCTTCCACGCCAGGATGCTGAGCAGCCAAGTCTCCAGGTGCCCGAGCTGTAAATTCTGTCAAATCCTGTTTGAATTGAAGTGTTTATTAGGAAGCCCCTATCATGAGACTGAGTGGATTGTGAACAGGTAGCCACACTGAATTCAGCTGGCGTGCAGCCAACTTTGCCACAGCATGCTGAGGCTGGGGGAATCCCTGTGGTTGTTCTGTGTGCTGAATGGAGCTGAACAGTGACGTGACCTCTTCCCTAGAAACCAATGACAGCCCATCTCTCCCACATACTTATGAGACAACCCAGAATGCCCTCGGACATTACCAAGAATCCCTGGGGACGGCGCTCCCTGCTTTTGTGTGCCCCTTTTTGCTTGTTCCTGGTAAGCTGAAGTGGGCCTGGAGTGTGCGCTCTGCTTGAGGACTTGGTACCCTCTCTGTCTTGACTACAGACACACACCCCCACCCTGCACTGCCATGGAGCAGGGCTTGCATTTGGGAGAGTTGAGTTCCAAAAACCAGCTAGAATACAGGCAACCATCTTTGCTTTGCGTATGCTTCCACATGGCTCACGTGAGCCTTTTTAACTAGAGCCAGGCTCCCAGGTACCTCATTTTGCAGCAGGGATCCACAGGGCTTGCCTGACCAGCACTGAACATCATGGGATGTGTCCTTATGCCTCTTTGATTTTGCCTAGGATTTCTGCTTTGAATGATTTAAAAACTATAAGCTTGTGAAAATGAACTTAACCAGTATATTTCCTCTTAATCTTTTATCTCACAGGATCATTTTGGCGGTCTCCTAGGGAAACCTTGCCCACCGACAGTTTTATTTAGATCATGAATACGGGTGGCTGGATGCCTGTTGTGTGTTTATACTCCAGGAAAGAGCAAGAGGAGGCACAAGCTTGCTTCCTCCCCAGAAGGACTTGGGATCAGTAGATTCTAACAGGATGTCTGCCCCCTGGACAGCACAGGCTGGGAATTTATAAGCTCCCGGAGGGCAAGGGAAGTGTGGGAGACTGGTTTGGGGTCTAGAGCCATTGCTGATGTCTGAGGGGCAAAGCTGGGACGTTCCTGCATTTCCATGTCCGGTTCCTTTTCATTCATTCTTTTAGCAAGGACCTGATGTCCTAGTCTACATAGGCTTGAGGTGGAGGGCTGAGCTGAAAGCTCCCATCCGCCACCTCCAGCAATGCCATTGAGTGTCTCAATCATGATTGGTTATGGTCATGGCTTGTTCTGCAAAGGAATGTAGAGGTACAGGAGGGTCAGAAGCACACACACACACACACACACACACACACACACACACACACACACACACACACGAGGGGTCACTACCATTCCAGAGCTGCTTTGAATGAGCACTGTGCTGCACACTTGAAAGCTATCAATGAAGAGGTTGGGCCTCCTGTCAAATGCTCTTCCTGAGATAACTTAAGAAAAGACCCTTGCACCAGCCCCGGGCTTCCTGAGCAGGATGTTCCCCCTTGGTGCCACTCTGGGTGGGGCTCAGTTTCTGCTGAGCCCTGGGAGTGTGTTTCTTCCTCTTGCTGCTCTGCTTTGTTCTGCGCACACACCTGCCTCTTCTGCTGACATCCTGAGCATCTCTCATGAGTCACGGTTGGGCCAGGTGCAGGGAATAACTCAGCATTCTCCATCTTCAGGAGCTGGAGGCTGAGCCGGAGGTGCTGAGCCGGCAACCTCCAGGGAGCCCCCAGGTCTGGTTAGGCAGACTGGGGACAAGAATAGCTAGTGAGTACAACCACTTCCATGGGGTGTTACCTGAACCAGAGGCTCTCTAACCAGACACTCCTACCCCCCCCCCCTGCCCACACCCAAACCAGGATGCACCTGGCAGGGTCTACTTGTCATAATTGGGTCAGGGTTGCCAGTAACATCTAGCAATAGGGAACAGTCTTAGAAAGACCAAACCTCAGGTCTTCATGACGCAAAGGCTCAGAAAGCCTGGGTTCAGCTGCGTCTGAAAAGGAATGGGAGCCAACCAGATAGAGAGGGAGAAAACTGACCCACGTGAAGGGAGCAGTTTATACAGAGGGGCTGTGTTAGGGAGCACAGAAGGAGAAAAGGAAGTGGAGAAATAGATGGAAGTAGAGAGAGGGACAGATCATGATGTGACACAGCACACGGGGAGGGTGATGGCCACACAGGCCCTTGTCACCTTGGTGGCAACAAGAGACTGTGTCTCTCTGCCCTGTTCAGAGAGCTGTCCTGTGATCTATGCTTTGCGGTCAATCCAACCAGCATGCCCTGGCTGACTCTAGCCCATTTAGCCAAGAGCCTCCTTCTCAGGGGTCTCCTGACATTTGAGCTCTCTGTGGGGCAGCTGTAGCCAGCCTGGCCTTACTTTGCATAGCCATAAGGTAGACTTTGGGAGAGTGGGAGGGGGCAGGTGGAGGAGGGCAGCGGGCTCCGTGGTCTCATTAGTGGTTGATGGAGGTCAGAGTGCTCTGGCATTTATTTAACTCTGCAAATTAGATCATAATTTCCTGGGAAATGAATGTAGTCTTCTCATTGATCCAGGGAGTTGCCCACTCTACCTGAGAGTGTGTGGAGGGGGTGGGGGTGGTGAGGCATGTTCTGCTGATTCCTAAGGCGAGGTCACCTTTTAACAACAGAGAAGGCCTTGATCATCTTTGCTTTTCTAATGTCCTTAAAATGTGGACTTTGGAATGTTAATCTGTTATATGTCTCCCTAATTAAAAAATGCAAATTGCATGTTTGTTTGCACAATAAAGGGAGAGATCGTGGGGGCTCTCCTATGGGGCACCCACCCAGCTGCCACCTGAGGCTTCCTGGAGACTTGGCCGCACCCAACTCAAGGGTGGGGGCTACCCTCAAAGAGACTAGATCATCAGATTTCTTCACAATGGACCGTGAAAGTGCTACACACCTGTTCCAGGTATCAGTGACCCCAGCAAGACCATGTAGAATAGAGAGAACCAAGCCAGCTCTCCTCCATGAGGCAGCGCTGAAGTTCCAGTGGTACTCGGGGTTGTCCTAAGTCCACCTGCCTATGTCACTGCTAACACACCACACCCACCTCCCCGAATGCTCACAGTGAGAGTTCCAAGGAGGGGGTGACACTTTCCACATAGTTTTGGCTTGCCTGAAGATCAACTCCATGTCTGTCACATGGCTCCTCTTCAGTAGGTGTCATCGCTGGCTGTCTGCAGTCTGGTGACCCAAGTAGACAGCAAGGGTCAGCCCCTGCCCCTCATTCTGACTTCTGATGAAGGGGTTGCATGCCTGTCTATCTGCTACAAAGGGGCCTCTGCCTCTGCAGCCAGGCCCTCCTCCCAATCCCTGTTTCTCTCTTGACTTTTGATAGCAAAGTTCAACCCAAGGAACATCAGAACACTGAACGCAGAATGACACACAATTCATGTATTGGGAGGCTGTCTCAAGTAACAGCCAGTGACCGATGTTGTGTGTCATAGTTAGCTTCAGCTGTCAACTTGCCATAAACTTATAGTCACCTGGGAAGAGAGACCCTCAACTAAAACATTGCCCAGATCAGATTGGCCTGTGCTGTCTCTGGGGCATTTTCTTAATCTCTAACTGATGGAGGAGGGCCTAGCCCACTGTGGGCAGTGCCATCCCTAAGCAGGTGAGCCTGGGCTGTATACATGAGGAAAAAGTAGCTGAGCAAGCAAGAAGTGGGACAGAAAACCAGAGAGTAGCATCCTCCATGGCCTCTGCTTTGGTTCCTTCCTGAGTGCCTACCAGACTTCCCTTCATGGTGGACCTGTGAGCTACAGTAAACCCTCCCCGAAAGTTGCTCTTGGGCAGTGTTTTATCGCAGCAAGCAAAAGTCCTGTTATATGGACCTGGCAGCCCCTTCTGTCTGCCAATGTCCTCATTACTTTAGTTAATTGTATTGTTTCTTTTTCTCATCGTTATGACCAAACACCCAACTGACAAGGAGCAACTAAGAGAGGAAGTGTTCCTTTCAGCTCACATGTCAGAAGATATTCAGCCCCTCATGGCAGGAAAGGCATGATAGCAGGACCATGACGTGCTTGATCACATTGTATCCACAGTCTGGAAGGAGAGAGTGAATGGGAAGTGGGCCCTTGCTATGAAGAAACTCAAGGCCCACCCCCTCGTGACCAACTTCCACCAGGAAAACTCCATTGACAAATGTTTCCACAACTTTCCAAATCAGGATCACCAGAGTGGAACCAAGTGTTCAAGCCTATGTGGGACAGTTTACATTTAAACCACCACAGCCAGTGGCTTCACAAAGGAATGAGTGCTTGCCCTAGACTCTTGGGTCGGTCCTTGGGGCCACTGGACATCCCCAGATGGAGTCAGTGTGTCTGGAGGAGGCTGTTGGTGCAGGGAAGACTTGGCTCACAGTGCTGTCTTCTGTGTCTTGTCAACCTTCATGGAGCCTTGGCCAACCTCCATCTCCTCTGCCTCCTCCTGCCTAGTGAGATCACAAGTATGTGCCACCATGCCCAGCCCCAGCCCTGACTTGTAAACCCTTACGTGAAGAGACTTCAAGGACCCAACATCTATAGGCCACATTTCATGTTGCAGGGAGGCAGGAATGGTTTCCTGTTATGCCTGGGTGGAAGCCCTATGTGACTTCTACTCCTTGTGTGAGTTTGTTCCAAGTGTAGTCAGCAGGGCTGGAGAGGTCCTGGTTTCCTAATGTCAGGCAAAAGAGAACCAGGTCTTAAGAGACATCAGAATGGGAGACTTGTTTGGGGCAAGAGGAGGGAAGTTTGGGGACATAAAGGACCCTGGGCCCCCTTGGTGTTTGTGAGCTGCAGTTTTGGGGTGACATTGACACTTTGGGGGTAGGTGCAGAACGGGCATTGGGGCAGGACTGGCAAATGGCTGGGAAGGGTTCCCGGGAAGCAACCACTCTTGCCGCAGGCATGCTGGAGGTTTGTGAATACACAAGTGGGTCTCTGCAGCTCTGTGACCTTGAACTTCCTTCTCAAGGCTGCCTCCAGGGAGTCAGTGGGCTTTGCTAGGAATTATGGAGAAACCAGGACTGCGTGCCTCCCCTGACTTCTCATCACACAGTTGCTCTAATAGGTTTGGCCTCCCATTCTTAGGAGTCCCTCCCAGGGTCTGGTTCCCACCAGCTGTAACTGCATCAGAGTGTATCTGGGTGACAGCATTTCACTTCTGTCTCCAGAGTGAACTTCAGGTAACAGTCAGATGAGGAAAAAGACTGTCTCTTGCCTATAATCTTTACTTAGAGACATTAATCCCCTCCTTCCCACAGCCATCTCCTCTGCTGTCCCTGATTTGTTTTAGGAGGGCCTATTCAAAGCTCAGACTCCGTGAATATGTACTGTGTTGACCCACAGGTAGAATGAGACATGCAGAGTAGGAGACCTGCTTAGGGAAGACACGTGATTCCCAGGAAATGCCTAGCAATTTCTCTGATATGTCAGGTGGTTTCAGAGTCTCCTGGGATCCCACAAACTGCCTGGCCTGGTTTAAAGAGGTCAGTTTTGGCTTATCAAGTACTGGGGAGTCTGACCTCAAACACTAATGTGAAATGGGTAAGCATTTCAAAGATTATCAGTGTAAAAGAAACAGAATTTATGAGGACCCCATGGGACTAGACTCCCTCCAGGAGGCTTCCAGGCATTCAGGGAGTTTCTGAGACTCTGCGGTTGCCATGACTACTTAGATAAGCTGCCACCCACCATGGGTTGGGGAAGTTCAGATTAGACCCTCCAGGACAGAGCTTTTGCTGTGGTCGTTCATAAGAGAGAGTCATAAAAATGACTTGTCTCCATTTCCCTGGAGGAAAGATTCTATTTGATATCAAGTGGAGCAGAGTCCCAGGTAAATACGAGACATGTAACTTCTTATGACCCCTCATCTCAGCCACCTTTGAACATTGCCAGGCTCTGGATAGAGTGGCCATGAGGCACAGTGGGAGAGAGGAAAGAGAGACATTCCTGCTTGCCGAAGATGTCATCTCCACGCCACCTGCACGTCAGGGACAGTTTACTGGCTTTGTGGGGTGGAGTTCCCTCGGCAGCCATGTTGCACTGGACCTCAGTGGACTCTGTGCCTCCTAATGAGAAACTCTACATCAAGGGAAGAGAGGAAGGGTGGCCTTGGGGTTCTGAGGAAGTTGTTTGCAGAGGTCTGCTAGAAGCAAGTGGTTACTTTGAACTCTCATGCCTTCCCTGAAAAATTCATGTGCCTAGAAGCCTGAGGAGAAAAGGCAGAATGTTTGACTCTGTAAAAATTGAAGGCACTGATGATCAAAAACATACCATTTAATTTTTAGAGAAAAAAGAGTAACTTAGGGGAAAACATTTAATGTGTTTGAAATTTTCCTTAATAAATAAAGAGCCCTCCAAAAATAAATGAGAACAAGACTAACCATTCAGTTTGTTTGGGGCAGAATGTTAAACAACGGCTAAGTGACACAGATCAGTAGGAAAGAAAAGAAGGTTTAGGTGATGTAAATACTGAAACTGCAGAAATCATACCTGACCTGCTATTTTACTGATCAGAGTGGCAAAGGTAACTGTTGGAGCCTGGAGTTCTGAGGGGGCAACAGAGCTGTGTACATGCAGGTAACTGGTGGGAGCACTTGGTTAAGTGTGTGTGTGTGTGTGTGTGTGTGTGTGTGTGTGAGAGAGAGAGAGAGAGAGAGAGAGAGAGAGAGAGAGAGAGAGAGAGAGAGAATGCACCTGTATGTCCAGGGAACTCATGCGTAGTGAGCATATGAGGTCAGAAGACACCATCAGAGGTTGATCCTCAGTAACCTTCCATTTTGTCTTTGAGACAGGGTCTCTCACTGTCCTGGAATTTTGCTAGGTTGAATAAGCTAGCTGGCCCGGAAGTTTCCAGGGATCTACCTGTCATCAATCCACTCCATGGAGCCACTGCTGGGGTCCCTGGTGCATGCACTGAAAAGAAGAGCATTAAATTCCATGGGCGACACAGGACTTGATTCATAATGTCCTGTGGAAAAACAAGTTCCCTAGACAATACCCACTAGGACCACATTGGTGGGACGCAGGGGACTCTGGTCACATGGTGTGTATGTGGGCACAGCACTTTGGGAAAGGCATTTCATGGAGCCGCACACTCCTCTGGAGCTGGGACAGGAAGATGAGAGCCTTTGTTGTTGTGGATTTTGTCTGGTGGGTGGGGTTTTTAGTAACTGCTAATTCTAGTGGCACCGAGGGAGGGCACTTGGCCTTGTCCATGGGGCATGAACTATTATCAGGACACTTGTCTAGCCTTATAGAGGATGAAGCATTTTGATTCTTATAATTCTACATCGGTGAGTACTGCTCTCAGGATGCCTGCCTGAGGCCTGAGGAGTGGGTCCTGGAATCCTGGCTCCATCTCATCCATCTCCTTACAGACGGAGGTTGGGTATGCTGTTGGCTCGGAACGCCTGCTCCACCCTTACTTTGCCATTTCCAAGTGAGAGGAGACACTTCTCTCTCTCCACAGGGCTTCTTCTGTCCTTCATCCTGTCTTTAGCTGACAACTCTTCCCACAGCACAGGGAACTAAGCATGTGTGTGCTGTCAGGGGACTTGGCCACCAACATCCCCCAGCCTCGGGTTGTCTGTTGGGGGAACTGATGGCCACCAGAGCAACCTGCACTTCAGCGGAGAGTGATTCAAGGTGTGGTGGGCAGCTCCCTCCAAGAATACTGTGTGTCCGGCTTTGGCTGCCTGGAGCTTGCTGCTGGCTCCAGATGGCCATACCTGAAAGCTACAGGGCCAGGCAAGGGACTGGGCAGCACTGTCTGGACTAGTGCATGTGTGCCGAGAGACAAAGATGCCTCTAAGAAGCCCTTTGCCTTCTTCTGCCCCAGAAAAATGCTTCCTATTCCCTCTGTGGTCGTAACATAGGTACCAGCTTGCAAGCTTGGTTTTTCTCATGGGAGGCTAGCTGTGGAAGCTAACCTGACCCTGAGATGGAGGTTAGAGTCTGATAGTCTCCTGTGGTTCAGTGGCTTCTTGGTCTCCTGTGACATGGATCTTCCACACTTGTTCCCACTTTCCTATTATAGACAATTCCCAAGAGAGTTCTGGGGTACCTTGGGGCACATCTGTAGAGCAAGTTTCTAGAAGAAAGGCACACACATTTCTTAGGGTGGTGGATGCTGTCAAATGCCATTTCCCAGATGATTGTGCTCCCACAATGCCTTGGGGCCCACATCCTGTAGTGGGAACTCTTCTGTCGGTGCTCCAACCCTACTGCCGACTCGATGGAGGGTCTTACTGGACACATGACACCATGGAGCCATCTTCTCCTTTACCATTCTCCCACCCATGCAAGCACTTGCCTCATCCTGGTGTCCTTTTCATGCTGGAGCGTGGGAAGAGGAACAAGGTGACGCTGAGACCCCCATGTTTATGTGCCCAGCCAAACATGTTTCCCTGAAACTGGAAAGTCTCCTACATTGCAGGCCAGACTATGTCCCCAGACACAGCGATGCACCCTCCTTCTGCCTTAAATTGAACACTGAATACCTACAAGAATTCAGTGTTGGTGTTGCTTACCCAGCACGTGCAAAGCCCTAGATTCAGTCTCCAGCACCACATAAAATCTGTCATCTTGGGAAGTAAGAAATGATAGTGTAACCCAGAAGGTTCCTGGTAAGGTGGGGCATGCCCCAGGGACCACTTCTTCCCAGAAGGGCACTTAGTTCCACCTTCCTGCCTGGCTAACGGAAGAAGGTGGATTATTCTCTCTACATCCTGTTCGGCCTCCCCTGTGCTCCCTTGGCCGCCAGAGATGCAGCTCCTTTAAGCCTGTTTAGGGTTCAGAGCCAGGCACAGCTTCTCCTCTCTTGCCTGCCTTACAGGGGGGTGATTTATAGCTGTTTTAGCATTCATAAGCCCCGGGCCTGGGCTGATTTTGACTCTGACCTGCTACCCATGCCCCCTGGGTCTGAGCTCTTCCTTGCTTAGACTCTTGGCTCTGCTGCTCCTCTCGGGCTGGACTTACCTTCCCGTGGGTGCTCCTGTCCCTGTCAAGGGTGTGGATCCAGTCTTCTGGCTTCTTGTATAAGCAGATACCACAAGCTATTTCAGGCCAGGCCTGAGGTCACACAGCTTCCTCCAGGAAGCCTCTCTGCCTAGCCCTTGAAAGCCTCATTCCTTTACAGACCAGCATCCTGAAACCTGGGCCTACACAGAGCTCTTCCTACACTCACGGGTGACCCCTCTTCTATGACCTCACTAGAGATTTGCTTATTGGGAAGACAGGATTTGGGGGCAGTCTCCTGCCTTAGCCTTTGGAGATCTGGAAGCTATTCAGAGGTGGATTTTTAGCAATTCTAATAAAGAAAGGAAACAAAAATAGACATGTGAACTGCTTCCATGCATGCATGGGTGTGCACACACATTCACATGCACACACCTGGGCTGGCAAGCCAGGTAGGTTCTTTTTTCTTAAACATTCAGCCAAATCCAGGTCATCAAACCTTCAGCTTGGGTTTTTCAGAGTGTGGCCCAAAGGCTGTGTTCAATGGAAGAGGTCACAGGACAGTCAGAGTTGAGCATGGTTTGGTTTAGGAGGGTAAGGACTGTGTGGTGGGAATGTGTGTTTCACAGTCAGGTGCTGACAGGCAGGCTGGGCAGCTGAGGGCAAAATGGAGGCTGAGAGATCTGGAGAGCAGGGTCACAGGCTGCCTCTGCCAGCAGAAGCCACATGTGTTCCTGCGGGAAACTGGTCAGATAGTCAAAGCAGATGCATCATGTTGGGCAGTTTACAGTCCTGGTGTCAGAGTGGCTCAATGTTAAACTCCAGGCTGGCTTGGAGGCCATTTGTGGACAGAGATGCATGGAGCTCTTGTGCCACCATTAACTTGGCACACAGCACATCTTTGAAGCCTGAATTCCAGGGCTTAGGGATGGGACAACTGGACTCCAGGTACGGGGAAGGCACTGGGAAGTGACTCAGTTGGAAGGAGTATTCGGGTAACTGACAGCAGGATGGAGAATGTACCACCTGACCCTCTACCTGGGAAGGGCATTCTCTCATCCAGCAGGAAGGCATCCTGAGCCCCATCCAACTAGGGGCACCTGCTCTCCTCATCTGGCCCTGACCATTCAGTTCCCTCCTGGGAAGGTGTTTTTGCTCACCTCTTTTCCTTTAGGGCCTGGATCTGCCACTAGACTTAAAATACCAGGCTTAGGCTCTGTTCACAGGTGCTTGGGTGGCCCAGCTAGTGGTGAGTTTTAAAAAGCCAAGCTGCACAGGATGTCTGCCCATCCACCTAGAATCACAATGTTCTGTTTCCTTCATTCTCAAAGCTCCCTCTTCTCAAAACAGCTTCTTCCCTGCCCCACAGCACCACCCCTGTAGCTGGATCTTCCTCCTCCTATGGATAGGTCCTGCACCTACTCCAGGCAGGACACTGCTCTGCCTCGGGGAGGTTGTCACATCAAGGTGCCATTCTCCCTGGAGTCATGTCCCCTTGAGGGTTCCATGGCTGATTTAAGAGCCTGGGCAATGTTGAGGGTAGCGTGGGTTCAAGGGTGAACTTGAACTCGAAGATCCTCAGTGGAGACTGGCCTTGCTCAGCCCAGGCTGTAGAATGCAGGCTTTTTGTAAGGAACAGGTGGGCCAGCAGTCAGGGCTCTGGGGGGGACAGGCTTTAGCTGAGAAGAGCGAGACAAGATAAGGAGGGCTAGCCACCACTGGCAGAGCCTCGTTGGCGAAGCTTGCCGAGCGCCTCCCATGTCAAACCCAACCCAGCTTGGTCTCACTGACCTTCGCCACGGGGATAGCTGGGTTTTGCTGATTTCTTGGTGAGGATCAGGACCCAACTCAAAGAGGTCAGGCAGCAGCCGACATCCCATGAGTGTCAAAATGGGGTCGTTTCTTTATCTGCTCTGGTCATTGCGGCAAAACCCTTTAAGAGGGATCGCTTTAAGCTGGAGGAGTTCATTGGTCACTGTTATAGTTAACCACAGATGCATGGTCAGGTGCCTTGTTGCTGCACCATCCCTAGGCAGGAAGATGCCAAGACTTCTTGGGTCTCCTTCACAGTACACGAGACTGTACTGCGTTGACAAGGTGGCACCTCCGGGCCTCTGGTAGGAAGTCAGGAAGCCGTGTGTGCTCAGATTGGAGGGGAGGACTGATTCTCACCAGCTCACCTTTCTCCTAGCCATCCCTCTCTGGAGAAAACTGACTGCCGAGCAGATTTCACTAACCTTATCTCAGGGATGTCTCTGTGCAGGACACAGGAGTCTGTTGTATGAATAGGCGAATAGGCGCAAGACTGATCGCCCTGCTGCGGGGGTCAGTGAGATCAATGCAGCTGATGGTTCTGACTCGTGTCACAGCAATATGGTGTGGTTCAGTACCAGCACTTGCACAGGGTCAGCAGAAACAGGGTGTGGACCATTCACAGATGTCACCGTATTCAGATTGGTTTCTTTCTTAATGGCCCAGCCAATTTGGAATGAAGGAGCAGGGACCATCAGCAGCTCTGTCTGCAGCCCGTGTAGTCGAGCCACAGTGTTAGCAGATGACAATCACAGGTAATTATGCTCCCTTTGGTTCAAAATTTAAGAATAAGCTAGACAGAAAGTCTTCACAGGTTCTACCCACAGAGATCTGATATTTTAAAATTTTAAATGTGCCGTTTTAGCGCTACATGAAAGGTGGTGATCAGCACCATGAGTAAGTCGTGTCCCGTTTTGACGCCTGCCAGCCAGTTACTCAGCTGGTCTGTGGGGACCGAGGTAATCCCTGTGCTGCATGGTGGCCCTTGAGAGCACTGTCCCCGGGAAGATAATTAATAAATCACGCTGACAAGCTCTGGCCCTCTTTCAGCGTCCCCTGAGGAATCAGCAGGATGTTCAAACCTGAAAAGTATGGAGAAGGGGAGAAGAACGCAGGAACCAGGCCAGGCTGGGGAAATGGGGGCAGGTGGCCATGCCTAGATGTCCCCCCACCAGGCATCAAGAACTAAAGGGTGGTTGGTGGCATTTCTCAGGGACACACTGCAGTGACTGGCACTTGCCTTTGCTTATAGTTGTCCCACCTATTAAAATGGTACCTCAGGGCAGATCTGGCCACACCAGCCCAGGACCCCTTTTCTCCCTCTCTGATCTCAGCAAAATAACTGGGATCACAGTGAGGACCTGGTGACAGATTCTATTTATATTCTAACGAAAGTAGAAATCACCCCCACGCACCCTGGTCACCTCAGGGACCACTAGCTTGCCTGGGAGGATTACCTTCCTCCGGTACCATCAGGGAGGAAGATCTGATCTCCAACATGTGAAGTCTCCTCAACGTCCCCACTCAGACCTACCCTTAGCCTGCCTTCTCCCATCTTTGCTCACTTAGTTTCACAAGGGTGTACAGACACTGGGTGAATGGGAGGCCCTGGGAAATTCACTTGGCTCTCAGAGCCTCCTTCTGACCCATGCCCCTGCCTCATACTCAGGTTGAAGGCCAAATGAGGTGTGTGAAATGCAGCGCATGCCTAGCACATGGAAAGTGCTTTCTTTCCTTTCATTCATTCCGCTGTTCTGCCACCACCCCCACAAAGCTCTCCACGGGGCCTCCGTCTCCTGGTACCTGTTCCCCAGCCCAGGACATGATGTCCTTTGTGTCCCTTTGTGTCTCCAACAGGAAGACCTTGTCATGGCAGTTGTTCAGTCTCCTTCTGTCAATGGCAAACCCACCCACACAGTAGGTTCTCAGTGTTTGATGGGCGAATCCAGTGCCACCCTGTAGCAGGAATCTTAAAATGTTCTTATTAATAAAATCAAATCCAGAGCCAAGTATTAGGGCGAACACTGGAAGATCAGAGAGACAGCACAAGCCACAGCTAACCTCACCTGGCCAACTTCTCAGCTGATCTTGTTTCCTCAGACTGGAAGCCTCTGTGTCCTCATATCCAAATGGCTTTCAGCTGAACTGTGCTGCTCAAAACCTAAAAGCTTAACCAGCCAAATGCTTCTAGTTTCTGGTCTTCACGCCTTATATACCTTTCTGCTTTCAGCCATCACTCCCTGGGATTAAAGGCTTGCTTTCTGGGATTAAAGGCGTGTGTCACCATGCCTGGCTGTATCCTTGAACAGATGGATTTCTGCCTCTGGATTGCTAGGATTAAAGGCGTGTGCTACCACTGCCTATCCTAAGTATCTAGTGGCTTTTCTGTTCTCTGACCCCAGATAAGTTTATTAGGGTACACAATATTTTGGGGAACATAATACCACCACACCACCCATAACCCAAATCTGCGTGTATTTGGCTGGGAGAAGCGTATTTTGGTGGACAAAGTATAGGGAGACTGTATCAGATATTTCAGGGACAAGCTGTCTAGTCACAGTCAGTGTCATAATCCCAGAGGGTCTGATGACACTTTTGTGGAGAAGAGTTGTGGATGTGGCCATTGCTGTACCTTAGACTCCCACAGGAAAGAGTAGCGGGTGTTCTAGGAAGAACTGAGTCTGAGTGAGGAGGTTTTGGCCACAGTCTAGGTGATCAGGAAGAATGGATCCACTAGCTTCCATGTTAGTCCAAGGCTCAGCTCCTTCTCACTATAAAGTTCACAACCAGAGTCTGAGAGAGACAGGCCTGGGATGGAGCCCTGGCATCACTGTTCCTTATTGATCTGGTTCTGAACAAGTCCATCTTCTCTGAGTGACAGGTCTTTACTGTAAAGTGACAGTGGTCTAAGCACTGATGTCTCAGAGGTGTCTGAAAGCTTAATGATTATTTTCTTGAGTGTGGTTAGCAGAATGTGTTGTTAGGCCATGATGGCAATGATGATGGTTGTAGGTGGTGGTGATGGTGGTGGTGGTGCTGGTGCTGGTGGTGGTGCTGCTGGTGCTGGTGGTGGTGGTGCTGGTGGTGCTGCTGAAGGAAGAGAAGAAGAAGGAGGTTGTGGTCGAGGTGGAGGTGATGGTATCGGTGATGATGGAAGTAGTGGTGGTGGCGACCATAATGAAGATGATAGTGATAGTGTTGATGATGGTGGAGATAGTAGTAATATGATGATAGGAAGATGGTGATAAGTTTGTGGTGATGATCAAGAGCACGGTGAGATGATAATTATGATGAGGACCACAATGAAGATGCTGCTGGTGCTGGCTTTATGCTGGTGATTAAGATGGTAATGGTAATGGTGATGATAGTGGAGGTGGTGATGAAGACGATGCTGGGATAATGATGATGATTCTGAAGGTGACAGTTACGATGATGTCAAGGATAACAGTGACCATCCTGAAGATGGTAGTAGTAATAGTGTTGATGATGATGATGATGATGGGAATGGCTATACTGATGATAAAAAGGATGATGACAATGTTGATGATGATGTCATGGTGATGAAGGTAATGGTGAGGACTGGGATGGTGACGATACTTATGATTCAAGGACAGTGGTGTTAATAACGAGGATGGAGATGATGAGAATGATGATGGTGATGATAATGATGATGATGAAGAGGATGGTGAGAATGGGGATGAAGGAAATGATTATGATGATTTCAAGGATAATGGTGACTACAGTGCAGGTGTTAATGGTGATGGTGTTGTAGTGATGGTGTTGTAGTGATGATGATGATGATGGTGATGATAACCATGGTGATAATGGTGGCAGTGATCTGACTTCTAAGTCCAGCCCTGCAATTTCTTACACATTTACATACAAGAGTCTAGCAAGCATTCACTTTCAAAGCCCTTGTCCTTCATGCACACATGCCGAGTCCCTGTTTGGAAAGCTCCACCTCTCATTCTGTGGCCTTTATGGTCCACATGTTTTCCACTTATTCCTGCCATGGCTTCCACTTATGAGATTTTCTACTCTCTCAACCCATGCCTGTGCCAACGATGTGTACTGCTGTGAGCACAGACGTGGTGCTTCCTTCTTTCCATGGTAATTCTGAGAGGTGTGAGTCTCTGCCCTGGGGTTTTTAGTTTTCTGTGACTGCAGGGGGTTAATTAGTTTGGTTTCTTTACAATAGCATTTACAGTTTTCTTATTAACTGGGCAGATGCTCAATCCACCCCCACCCCACCCCCCCCCGTTCTTTGGGATCTTCTGTGCACTCTGAATGACAGGGCTTGGTGGTAGGACTTTGAGTACCAGGATCAAGGGGAGCCTGGCATTGCTGGTGTGACCCTTTTTATCTCAGAGGGAGAGGCCTTGGGCTCAGTTTGCCCTTTTTGTTTGCTCAAGGAGAGGATATCAGTCATTGTGACCCAAGGGCCCAGCTGCTTCTCTGCAGACCAGCTTCGCAACACTTTCCAAAGCTCTGATTCTTTAAGAACGACGGTTGGGGAAAGATTGCTGAGAAGAAAATCCGGGTCTAAAGTAAGTAGGAAGGACCGAAGCCTCCAAGTGGTCTCAGTGCAGCTGGGTGCTGAATGGAGCTCAAGCAGGAGTGTAAGGGATGGACTGGGTAGCTGGCTGGCTTATCATCAGGGGTGGGGACCAGAGAACATGCCAGGATGCTGTGGGCCCATATTCATCTCTTGCTCTTTCTCCTGCCAAGCTATTGCCCCTCCTTGCTTTGTCCTGACCCCCAACCTAGATTCAGTGGTCCTTCCCTTCATCTAGTCTTCCCACACCCTCCAGATGAAGCCTATCCCTATTGACCATTTCCTGTATCCTTGCTTATAATAGCCACCACTTGCCCAGCACAGAGATAAAAATTGAAATTGAAAAGAGTCTGCTCAATTATACTAATGGTTCCCCAGAATGCATTTACTCTTTTAAATGTTGAGCTATCCTGAGGGCCAAGATGACATTGGGAAGCTGAGCATTCTGGAGAAAACTTCGCTGGGTACTTCATATGCCTACAAGTCCTGCAGAGAAAGGCTGCTTCTGGACCAAATGCCCAGTGATGCCCTTCAACAGGCTCCATGGAGGCCACACAGACAGCCAGGGCAAACCAAGATGTCCCTGATTGGGCAAGCATAGCAGTCATGGCAGGCCCCTGTGGTGACACTCAGCAAGAGACCTTACACACAGCCTCTCCTTGAGAGCTCTACCAGCCAGGCGTGAAAATATTGCATATTCACATTGGCAAAACCATTTCTGATATCATTTATATGGTGCTTTAAAAGTCTCCCCAAATACCACATTTTGTTTGTGTTCAGGAGTATGAACAAACATGCAAACTATTTTCCAAATGGAAGTTTCTGCTGTGGACGGAGGTACCATAAGGACAGTGGGAAAACATAATGATGGTTCCTGAGAGTCCAGGGCAGAGATAGAAGTGTTCTCCCTTACTTTCTGGTTTAGGAGTGTGTACATGGAAGTGTGTGTGTGTGTGTGTGTGTGTGTGTGTGTGTGTGTGTGTGTGTGTGTATGCATGTGTGTGCATATATGTTTCTATGGACCTAAAACATTTTATAGAGCTGCTCAAGTTGTGGGCTTGATGAAGGAATGGCCACAATGATTTTCACCTAACCCAATATCCACAAATAAATAAACAATTATTGGATCCAGATAAAACCAGTGCCAGGCTCTGAAGTATGAGGGGGTTACGTGGCTGTGGACACTGTCATTCTGCCAGCTTCTTGCCTTTATATTGTCCCATGACAGGGGCCAACATATGTTCCCCAAGCAGGAATCCCTGCTGGGCACAGCTGACAGTGTGTGTCTTAGCAGGGTCTATACTCTGCTGGAATTGAGAAGCAGTCCCCACTCTGTGCTGGTCAGATGAGTGTACTCTGCACCCCACACACAGCAGCCAATGCAGAGGGCGAGAGAGAGGCTATGATGAAGCGCCCCTGTCATGGGTTATTGGCTTGCCCATTCCAAGTGCCACCTCGTTGCTTTCAAGCTCCTTTTATGAACAGGAAGGGTATTACTGTGCATAAGATGAGTTAATTAAGGAATTATAATTCCCAGAAAGCCTCTTTGACATAATTTTAAAACCCAGGTAGGTGTAATCCCATCATTGGGAACTTTAAATGGAACAGGCGGCTTGAGATACCGTTCTGACTGTATGAAGTAAATAATCCCACCAGCAAGGCAGGGCTGGGTGGGGGTGGGGGGAGGGAGCTGTCTGAGCAGAGACTCACAGACAAGTAGAGAACAGGCAGCAGGCAAGGAAGAGGATTCAGACAGTCCTGAGCCCACAGTACCCTGAGATAGTCTTAGGTGAGCATCTGGATGGGTCACCACGACCAGTCTCCCAGCACCAGGATGCTGCCAATACACACAGCTGGCTACCACGGAAGGGTGCCCTGTCCGAGGGGCATAGGGAAAGGCTGGGTATCCATTGCTGCTGCTGTAGACTCCTCCCCAAGCAGCTCTGTGGACCTTCCAGACAGGACTCCATGGTGGCTTATGTTGAGCTTGTTCTTGTTTATTATAAAACAATGGCTGGACCAAGCAGGCGTGTCTGATCCTTTGATGCTGTAATAGGACATTAATTCATACTCAAGAGCCACAAAATCAAGTTAAAAGGGGGGGACATGAACTAGTCTTGTAACATTTTAAATAAGTTTGTGAGTTTGTGTTGGGCTTCACTCTTGTTTATGCTTAGCAGCGTAGGGTGCACGAGCCACGGATTGATACACCTGGTGGAATGGTCCACAAACTCAGGGATGCTTTCTCGGCCCCTGAGGTTTGGGCTTTGGGTATAAAGCCCTGGATAGTGTGCAAAGAATCCAGATGTAGTGTTTGGTCTGTTAAGGGCTATGTTCATCTAGGCCACATGAACATGGGTGACTGACTGTTCATCAGCAGAAAGCAGGGCTTCCAGGACAGCACAGGAGGACCCTTCTCTCTGTACATATGCTCTCCACTGGCCTCCTCAGTGGCTGTCTTACTAGCAGGGGAGAGGAGAGGAGATCTGTAACTGTTCAGCACCAAGCAGGGGCTGCTGCCAGTGGCTCCGAGACTCCTCCTGGTTCACGAGGCAGATGTAAACAAGGGGTTAGGGTGTCACGCTCCACTGGGATTTAGATGGAAAGGGAGTAAGCCCTGAGCTCTCCACACAGATCCTGCTCAGTCTTGGTGTGTTAGCCATTACAACCACTTCCACTGAGTGTCACTTCAAATATAAACCTGGGGGAGAGATAGGTGGCCCTGGTGACAGAGCGGTGGTGCTGTGGCCTCGCGTTGAACAAATCTACACAGCATGGCCGCTGGACCACGGTGTCGGGGAAAGACCACTTGGCTCCGTGCACCACTCTTCAGACAAATAGAGCAAGGAAGGAGCTGGATCTGGAGGTTCTTCACAGCTCAAAAGCTGGCAGACGAGAAGATGGCGGGCGACATGATTGCAGAGCACAGGCGCTTTCTCCTCAGACGATAAACACCTTTGTTGATTAATTGTCGTGTGCTATTAATAGGAAGCTGAGTAATTGGGAGTGATTGGCAGAAGACAGCTGGCCCATCTGCTTACTGCATCCTAATGGCTGATCGCAATGCAAAGTGTGTGTGAGGTGATGGGAAAGTGTACAGGGCAGCAGGCCTTGGAGACACAGACCCTCTGCTGGAGACCCTGAATCCACCACCACCCTGCTCCCGTCTCAGGGGCCGAATCCATGGATGACAAGTATGCATGAAGCCTGGTGGTTGGGCTCAGGAGAGCAATACTCAGCAAGCTCTTTAAAAAGGCCTGGGCCATGGTCAGCAAGGCCTGATGCCCTACAGAATACGGCATGTCTGGCTGGCCTGAAGAGCTCTGGGCCTGTACTGACTGGGAGAGCACTGGGTAAGAAGCTGAGACCAGAGGGTTCTGACTATTCATTCTGCTATGATAGGGAGAGATGGACTGCCCTGCCGGGAGAGATGGCCTTAACCACATGCAGGTATATGCTCTCCCAGAGCCCGTATTGTCTGGGAAACAACTCCAGTGATGGTGGTAGAGCCCAGTGAGGGAGGCAAGGAAGTCAAGATGAGAATTCTCTATTCCAAAATTCCAGGAGGTCATTGGGTACAGATAAAAAAAAGCATCTGTGATGGTTAGTGGTCAGCATGACAGGATGTAGAATCAGCAAGGGGGCAGACCTGCAGGCATGTCTGTGAGGAGATCCCTTGAATGAGTTGACACGGGAAGACTCGTCCTGAATGTAGACCACACCGTTTTCCATGCTAGGGCTCTAGATGGAATGAAAAGGGAGCAAGTGAGTCAAGCACCAGCCCCATTGCCCTCTGCTTCCTGACTAGATGCAGTGTGAATAGTGTGAACAGCGGCCTCATGATTTTGCCTTCCCATCACGACAGACCGTACGTTAAAACTGTAAGCCAAGATCGTTGCTGCCTTCCTCACATTTTTTTTGACAGAATTTCATCAGAGCAACAAGGAGAAAAGTAACTAATCCAACATAAGTAAAAATTAACCCCCTCCATTCAAACAAAAGAACATGAGGAGGAACTGAAGACTCCTACCTCTGTGTGCTTTTGAAATCACCCACCTATGGCCTAATGAGGTCAAACTGGCTTCTCTGCCCCACACTGATCAGGTGGGAAATGGCTCCTTCGTGTTTATCTAACCTCTCTGGGCACTGTGTCTGGGAGGTTACAGGCTCCTAGTGTCCTCTGGAGGCTTCGAAGCTGCTGTCAGCAGAGGATGCTACACTCTAACCACAGCTGGGGAAGAGTGTCTTCCTTCCAACCTCCCTGGAAAGTGGTCCATTCTTGCAGAGTTTTCTTGTTAACAAATGGACTGTGGATGAGCTGGTGAATCTCTGCTACAGGTGGGGAAATTAGACGCAAAGTGATTATGAGTTAAGGCAAAAGGGTTAGTGGCCCTTGCCAAAAAAAAAAAAAAGTAACTTTCATTCAGATTAATTCAAGAGATTGGCTGGGGATCAAGAACATAGAAAGAACGATATTGAATTAGAATTTTTGAGTTAAGTGAGAAGGTGAATGTCCGTGCATGTGTAGACTGTATTGCAGAACAGAGAACCCAGATCTTGGCCAATGGCTGTCCTGCATGTAGGGAAATAGTTTCTACGTGGCTGAGGTGAGGTAGCAAGAGTGTTAGCATTCACTTTCCCTCACCCAAGGCCCACATGGCTCTTCCCTGGTCCCATCATTCATCACGGGTGTGGGGAGGTCATAGCTACAAGAATGGAGGGTCCAGAGCCTGGGTGGCTTACAACAGCCTAGGTCAGGCTCACAGGTGTGCTGCTGCAGGTGGCACCATGTCCTTGTCCCTCTAGACTTTCACACAAGCCATACAGCAGCACAGCTGGATTTGTGCAGGAAAAGTAGAGAGCAAAGTGGGTCACAAGAAGGAAACTCTAGCTGCTGCCAAACAGAAGGCGATGGCTCCCGAGGAGTCCAGCAGCCACTTGATCTGGTCAAGCCTCGGAGGTGGACTTTGATGGCTGAGGAAATACCATAGGGTAGCAACTGAGATAGGAAGAGAGCGGAACCTTAGGAGAATGGACAGGAAGGCCTGGATCTGGGATCTAGCCCTACAAAGGAGCAGGGTTCAGCACCTGATCAGAGGTGGGGTGGGGAGCAGGCAGTAGTTCTCAGAGGTCTCAGTAGGCCATGCCTTGGGGAAGCTGTTGGGGGTTTTCAGAGGAACAGCAACAATGGTGGTGTGGTCACAGTGACAAGTGACTCCTCCACTGCCATGTGGCAGGTAGATGACAGCTGCGGCCTGGCCTGTGCAGTGGGCGCCAGGTTGAGTGGGTGCAGACGGGTGAGCCGGTCTGGTCCCTCATCACTGTCAAACCCACAGGGCTTTGTCCCCTGCCGCAGGCAGGTGCATTTAGGAACCCATCCCTCGCAATGTTGTCCACTGCTACGTTCATACCCTGCCGCTCCTTAGCCGGGGGCTCTCCAAGCTTTATTTAGCTATTTCCTTTTTCTGTTCTTTTTTTCTTTTTTGTAGTAAAGGGTATTGAACCCAGGGCCCCGATAGGCTATCACACACCCTACTACAGAGCTACCTCCCTAGTATGAATCCTGATGTCACAGACTCATTGACTCAGCAACCAGAAGTGACTTCTGAATGTCATGCCCCATGTGACCTTGAACTTGAAAGAACCATTTGACAGCCCACCCCTCAGCCTAGTGAAGTACTCGCTGTGTGTTAGTGGTGAATAGATTTGGGGATGACTGTTTGAACACGCAGTTCTACCTGGTATCCAGATAAAAAGCCTTCTCCTTCTGATTTCTGATATTCTTCCTCCGATTTTGCTTAAGGAAAAAAAAAAAAAAACAGAATAAAGAAAACCCTGTCAACACATTTCTCTCTTCGGGCTTTCCCAAAGAGAAGGGGAAAATGTAGCAGGATGCTGACTCCCACGGCTCTTCCTGTGGTAACTAAATATAAATATCTGTGACAAACCGCAGAAGAAATCATTAATGACAGCTGTCAGTGTTATCAAATGAATTAGACCTTTGCAGCCCCCCTCTAGCAACAAACGTGGAGACAGACATGTGAGGTGATTTTAATCCATCACCTACCTCGGTGCACACGCTTGCTGAGTCAGGATCACGGGTGCTTACTGGGCAAAATGAGCCCAGCTGGGGTATCTGTAGGTACAGGCTCCTTCCTCTGCCTGGTGACAGCTGGTAGGGTCATCCTTTAAATCTGGACATGACCTCAGTGTCCTCAGTGTCAGCTGGTCTTGACTGGCTGGAGTGTGGACCCAGAGCTAGACTAGATACCTATAGCCCTGTATACCACCACCCTGTGGTGGCAGAGTCTGGTGGCCAGAGGGAAATGAAAGCTGTCCCCACAGGTGCGTCCCACCTTCTGACATTGTCAGGTGATGTCATCTACAGAGTTTACCCCTGAGAACTGCATAATCAAACTACAAAAATAATCAGAGATTAAAATCCCATAGTGTTTCAGGTAAGTTTGTGGTTTTGTGTCACATTCACAGCTGTCTGGGAGGCATGCAAGTTGGGCACACCTGTGGGAGTGCACAGTAAGGCCAGCACTTTTCACAGTTACAAGGAAGACTGAAAACACACCAAGTTCCCATAGGGAATACTTTCTCCCAGGCATGGTGACCCTGGGACATGATGACATCTGATCACGCTGTTTCCACTATAATGGCACACTGCAGTGTGTCAGGAGAGAGTAGAGGATGGATGGTTTTCTTGGCAAGGTTATCCTTACCAGTGTGTGTTTTTAATCACACCCAACATCTGTGTATTCAATTGTCTTGTGGCTGATTCGTCTGGACTGAGACATCCTCCCCTAGTGGGAGGAGAAAGCAAAAGGCTCCTGAGGCTCAGAAAGCTAAGAAAACTTACCAGGCTCAGGAAACTCATGAAACCTACAAGTGTCACAAAGCCCTTCCCAAGGTTATGAAAGCAGTGATAATTCCGAGTGGGGGAAACATTGGTGGAACTGCCTGCAAGGTGTGCGTGGAGTTCAGGGATACAGCTTTCCTGAGTCATGCTGGGGTGGGCTGTTTGGTGATGTGGTTGCCTTTGAGTTCCCCACACTGCTGTGAGTAACCACAGTACATTCACTGGTTCACCAGATCTGCCATCGTTAGTTTCTTTGATCTGTTGTTTATGCCCTATCTGGGGTGGATAGACACCTGTTTGCGTCTCTCAAGGAAGTTACTCATCAGCAGTGACTAGAACGCTTTGGACTGTGGCAGAGGCTATGGCGCTGCCTCTGAGAATCACTGACCATAGGATTCTGTCCCAGTCCTGACCATGCTCGATCCATCCAGCATCTCCGGCACTTGGTATTCTCAGCTTTTTGAACTTCAGACATTAGCTTACAAGAAAGGAATAGGTTGTTGTTGTTGTTGTTTGGTCTGGTTTGGTTTAAATCTTTATTTTTCCAGTAACTGACAGGGTAGATCTCTCAATGTTTTAGATTAACTCCTTATGTTTCTGTGTGGGTGCCTTTGTTTTATTTCCTGTTGCTGTGATAAAATACCCTGACGAAAGAGATGTGAGGACAGGTTTGTAGTTCACAGTTTCAGACTGTAGTCCATCACTGCAGGGAAGCCAAGGCATCTGGGACCTGAAGCTGCTGTCACATCACATCCATCGATGGTCAAGAGCAGGCAGCAGTGAGGTGATGCACACTACAGCTCTGCTTGCTTTCTCCACCATCATGTGGTTCAGGGTCCCACCCACAGTGGACAAATCTTCCCACTTCAGTTAACTTAATCAAGGTGGTCCCCCACAGACATGCACACAGGCCAACCTGATCTAGATACTCCCTCATGAAGACCCCCCTCCTCCATTGTGATTCTCCATTGTGTCAAGCTGACAATTAAAACTAATTATCGCAGTGACTAAGTGCCTTCTTGTTGATTTGTGGGTGCTCTTTATATATTCTAGATTGCCTCATGTTGCATTTACCTTTTGGCAGTCTGCTGTTTGGCCTTTTCCTGTTCTTAGTTCTTCAACTGAACAGTGTCCAATGACCTGACCCTCTGTGCATGCGTGACCCTGAGTGCAAGAAACAGTAATCTGTTTCCCATTCTCACCCAGCATAAGAGGCTGGGACTCTGGAAACCTCAGTAAACAGAGAGCACGCCACCCTGCCTGTGTGGCACGTAGGAATCCCAGAAGCCCCTGCAGGACTTCAGTACCTCTCTGTCCTCTTCCACACTTGCAGCCAATGGCAGGGGGTTCCCTGGCGCCCATGGTTTCTGACTCCTGGCATGGCTGTCATCTCTGCACTCCCCTCTGCCTGGCCATGCTTCTCCAGGGTCAGCTCCCAGTCCTGGGTTCCCGTGGCTTGTAAATGACAGGTCTGTTTACCTCCATAGGAGGCAAGGCTGGATGGGGGGGGAGGGGGGAGGACACGGACGGGGGATGGGACTGGGACGACACTCGAGGTTACAGGTGCCAGTGCTTGGGGCAGTGAAGCCACCAGGACTGGGACCCTGAGATGGCAGCCCATCTCCCCAAAGCAGCCTGTCTCCTGACTAACATTTCCTCTTCCATTAAAATTAATTTCACAGTCTCTGGCGATGTGCCAGGCCATCACGGATTGCGTAATGGCTGCGACTCTGGCCTGTAAATCCATTTCACCACCGTTATCAAACTCATTACCTTGTAAACTGCCTTAATATACTGAGGCTCCTTGGAAGACAGTCTTCCTGTAAGGCGAGATTGTATTCCACAGCCCCGAGAGTGGACACTTTTCAAATTAATCACTTCTTGAAGACTAGCTTTTAATTCAGATAAATTCTACTCTTCCTCCTCCTGCCTCCTCTCCTTCTCTTCTTCCTCTCTCTGTTCATTCTCTTCTCACTCTTTCCCTTTCATCTTTTCTTTCTCTCTCCCCTCCCTCACCCTCCCCTTCCCTACTCCCTTCCCTTCTCCTCTTCTGTCTCACACCCCTCCTTCCCCTCTGCTCTGTCTTCCTCTTCTCCTACCCTTTCTCCCTCTATTCCTCCTTCTCCACTCCCCACACCCTCCTCTCCTTCCTCCTCTACCCCCCTCCTCCCCCTCTACTCTTCTGTCCTGATTCTCCACCCTCCCCCACCCCCCAGCCCTTGTGCTGTCTCAGAAACACGTGAGAATGACATTCATCCTTGGCTTGGCTGCTTTAGTGAAATTTATCTTGGGTCACACAGAGAAGACTTCTCTGCTAGTGCCTACAGGACCCACCTTCAGTGGGAGCCTGCAAGGAGGAAATCACACGCAGGAATGCTGAGAACTCTGCAGACCCCCCCACTCTGGACTTCAGCAAGGGACAACCTGGCCCTCCAGCAATGCTTGTCCTAGGTAGAGGTGGTGCTGGCTCTGTGGGTCGAGCCAAGGCTGCCACTTAACATTGCAACAGGACATCTCAGCCTTCCTTCCAGCCCCATGACAGACAGAGACCCCACCTCACCCCCGTGCACCCAAGAATCACTAGTCTATGGACTGGAATGGTCTTCCTGCAACTGTGGCTGGGAGACCGTGGATGTCACCAGAAGATTCTTCTGGACTCTTCGGGGCTCAGGTCACAGAGATATAGAATTCCCAGCCTTGCCTCTTGTCAGTGGCCTGACCACTCCAGGGCATTTCCTGGCAATGAGCTTTTAATGGGTGGGTCCTGTGAGAATCAATGGGTTGATTCCTCCTTAGGACTTCTCCAGGGGGCATCAAAGTGAAAGTCCCTGCTAGGCCCATGATGTGACTCAAAGACAAAACTTAAGAGAGGAGAAGGTACTCCCCACTCCTTCCAGACCTGACAGGCCCTGGCATCCCTACAGCCTGTCCATCACCTGTGTGGATTCCTGTGACCTGGCTGCCAGGGGACACTGTGGGTGGATCGACCAGGCGCCCTCACAGTGGTTGGTTGTCTGTCGCCTGCAGGTTCGCTTTGTTCTCTGCCCCAATGAGGACTATTCCATGTTTGCTGGACCGTGAGGGTGCCTGGGAGACTAGGATGGTGTCTTTGAGGAGGGGACAGAGCCCAGGAGCATTCCTCCAGCTGTCAGGAGATTTGCTCCCCCACCCATGCTTAAGAGCACCTTTCTAATCAGGCCTTGTCAGCCACCCTGGGAACCACATGTGTCTCTTTATAGTCCATTTTCTCACGAAGCAAAGCAAAGCCAATGCGATTCTTGCTGGCTCTGGGGTTTCCACTTCTCACTCAGCACATCCAGCCAAGCCACTGTGGGAATAAATTTCTCCAGTGTGGAAAGTGTTCTGTGTTAGTTCCTTTTGCAAAGACCCCAAGATTGTTTCTAGACAGAGCACAAACCTGCCCCGGAGAATCTCAGCACCTCAGATGAGCTCTGCACACAGAGAAGAGCAAGAAAGCACAGGTCCAGGGAGGAAGGGCAGAGAGGAAGAGCTCGGGTGTCCAGCTGCTTCCAACAACATCCTTGAAGCCCAGTTGTGATGTGGCAGGACCGAAGGAGATGGTGGGCACAGTGTCCCTCTTGTGGAATTTTAGGAATCTGTGACAAGCAGAGACAAGCAGAGCTGAAGGCCACAAGCACCCGAGACTGAAACCACCCGGTCTGTCCTGACTTCACACGGCCTCAGCACACACGTGAGCCATCTGGCTTTCTGCTTCAGAGAAGCATCTGGGGCTGCGTAGGATGAACACAAGAAGAGCCAGCAGCTGGGTGCTGAGCAGAGGAGGCATCACGGACAGGGCTGGGTGTCTGTGTGGACACTGTCTCTGAGCCTGGCTCCCATCTGTTGACTCTCACTCAAACATCCCACGTGGACACTTCAGATGAAAACTTGCTTGCCTTCTTCATAGCCCACAGCATAGAGGGCTTGGTGTGATGAATCAGAAGGCTCATGGAATGTTGCAGAGTATTCTAGAAATGATCAGGGGGTCAGAGGGCATGTTTAGTTGTTTCCGGTGCACAATGTTTATTATGAACTTAGAAATAGTTTCTTCTAGAAGGTAAACCATTTCCATCCCATTTTTCTTTATTACTTACTTGGTTTAGTGTGGGTCACGGGGTGATGAAATGGAATGAGAACATTTGTAGGGCACAGACTCAGTGCCAGGTGGTGGTCAGGCCAGGGGTAGGGGGAGATTTCCACAGGAAGTGCATCATGGGAAATCCTTGTTATTCCTGTCCACAAATGAATGCTCAGTTTCCTAGGGGCTTCACTCTCCACCCAGGTGCTGCAGCCAAGAGTCGGGCAGCTGGGCTTCAACCTGTTCTGTCCTTACAAACCTCCAGCCACCACCTCAGGCTCCGTGAGAATGAAGGCTGCAGCTCTGACCTGCCTCAGGCACAGCTGAGAGAGCAAGCTCCTCAGCCCCTTTGTTTACGGTTAAGCCAAGCGGAGAAATGCCATGCATCCTCTGCACCTCTATCCAGTCACTGTTAATTGTCTGACTTCATTTTCTTCAAGAGGCAACAAAGGGCAAAAGCCATGCTGTTGCTTTTCTGTTTAGCTGGCTGTAAATATTCAGGCTGAATTTGACTGACAGTGCGATACTACATTCCCCAAAGCTTGCGCTGTATGTGAATATTTTAATTAGGATTGTAACAAGCTATTGAGAAAGTTTGAGCTAAATTGGTTCAGCTGTTTTTGCATTAGTGAAGCATGAAAAGGAATTTTTCATCTATTAGAAAATATTCCTTAAAAAAAAAAACTGAAAGCAACTAAAATATCAGCCAGTTTAGGATCTTTGCAGTCAGCAGATTGGATCTGGGTAGGGACAGACTGGACAGACTTGAAAAAGGGAAATGAAGTTCGGAGACTGGCTGGCATTTTGCCTCTTCCTGTCAGAGCTGTCTGGGAGGGCAGGGTGGACTAGGGGAGGGTGTGTTATAAAGGTGTGAAACCTCTAGTTGGATACACGCCTCTGGATAAGCCTCAGCCGTGAAGGAGATACGCCCCATTTAACACTGATACCCCCACTTCCACGTCCTGCCCGATCCACGTGGCGTGGGAGCCCGAGGGAAGCAAGCCCAGGCTATCATGGGGAAGACTGCTAGAAAGTTCTGTCCCACCTTGAGTTTAAATCCTCCTGCTTCTTCCTCCCATGTGTCAGCTTTTGGCTTTTTCTTTCAGCCACCAAACGTTCCCCCTGGGGACCTGACACTGGGAACCTAGAACAGGAAGTTGCAGATGTGAGACCAGTGTTGGCAATCTCCGTGTTTTCAGAAGGAAGAAGTGACAACCCCATGTGACACCTTCTAATTTCAGGCAGGAGCAGCACAGGGTTCAAATCTTCAGAAAGCTGTGCAGTTGTGCCCAGCTGTGCCAGTTGTGCCCAGCTGTGCCAAAGCCTCCAACAAGCCGGGAATCAGCCTGCAGCCCAGGCCCTGAACTCAGACCCCGAGGTCAGTGACAGTCTTCCTGTTGGACAGTTTGCTTTCTGAGTGCCACGTGTCCTTGACAACAGGTCCTTCTCTGACCGCTTGGTGGTCCTTAGTCAGCACTGAGGTTGAGGAAGAGTAGTGGCTGCTCAGTGTTGAGAGGCTTCTGGGTTGTACAGCCTTGTGTGCCCCAACTGCTCACTGCAGTAGGAAAATCACACTGACGACCATCAGGAGGAATTATTCTCATTTCCCTTTGTCTGAAAGCGGGAGCTTTGACAGATTTCTGTGAGCCCGTTCACTGAGGTCATTTCCCTGCAAAGCACTCTTCTGGGGTTGATTTGGAATGATGAGTGAGGTACCTGCCTTCTCAGCCTCACCCACCACCCAGGACTGTGTGCTCAGCAGGGCTGTGTCCTCCAGCCTCCATGCCCCAGTGCATAGCCTAGTGCTGAGCCCAAGTGCCTAGCATATGGTGGGCTTCTGGAAAGCTCACTCCCAAGTCCTGTGACATCACATGGACCCTAGGCTTCCCCAGGAGGTCAATCCATACCTGACAAGGTACCTCTTGCACCCCAGCACTCCAGGGCCCCAGTAACTGTCCTGTGGGGTGTGTGTTGAGCAAAGGCAGAATGACTGTTTTTCCATCAGCCCCTTCTCCATTGCTTTGGGGTCTAAAGGAGAATGTTTAAAACCCATTAGCATCACTGTTAATTAGCAAAACCTGAAACCCAGCCCCTGGGCATGGGTGTGCTTGTGTTCATTCCTGGGCTCCAGAGTAGAAAGCTCTGTGAGTCTTCCAGTCCACTGGAAGCCTCGTGCCAAATTCACCTTGAGAACAGATTTGCTTCTGTTTCCACGGGCTGGGTTTAGAGGCTTCAGGCAACAGGGAACCTGGCCTAGGGCCGAAGACAGTAATTCTTACCAAAGGGAACAATCCCATTAATACAAGAAGGAGGGGCAGGAAGCCTCCATAAAGCTGCACAAAACCTTCTCTCCATGGGGAGCCGTCCTACAGACTGCCTTCCATACATTTCCGCTCAGTGTTTGGTGGGAGGGGAAGGAGGCATTTGCTCCCCTGTGTACCGGTATCTGCTATAGAAGATTCTGAATTCGAGCCTGGGGCAAAGTGGGTCTTAAGGAGACTACTCGTCAGTCCTGATATCCTCACACTGAGAGTTCAAACAACGAAGCCCTGAAATCTTCCAGCAAAACTCATGCCCATCTTTCACTCCTGGGCAGCTGCAGTTCATTATCTCGAAGGAACTTTCGGGGTCTCTGACCTCACATCTCAGCTTTTTGCTCATACAAGCAATGAACTCACACATTCCCACTGTAGGAAGACCTCATAAAGCCTTATAAACCCGGGGAATTATTTACTCTTTCACTCCCTGTCATAGGAGTTGGAGTCTCCAGTGGTGAGGGTCCCTCAGTAGTCAGCCCCACTGTCCCCTACATATTTACCTGTGTGTATATCCATCTGCCCTAAAGCTTCCATAAGAAACACATAGGTCCAAGTTCAGGATCACACTAAAAATATGTGACATCTGTTGTTGTTTATCCAGATAGCATTTCTGTAGCCCAGGCTAGCTTCAGACTCACTGTGTAGCCATGGATGGCCTTCAACTCCTGATTCTCCTTCCTGTTCCTCCAAACACTGGGATCACAGGCATGTGCCTCCACGCCTGGCTAACATGTGCCTTTAAAATCCGTACTTCTTCCCCCAGGGATGGCTGGAAATACAAGGTCAGTTTGTTCCCACCACCCCTAGAGTGGTAGGTCCCAAGAGCACTGGGGTCCAGGCTATATAGTCTTTGTTACGTCCCACAAAGTGGCAAATGAGCCGTGCAGCCCCGCACCCCCAGCCACTGCAGACCCTTGGCTCTTTTCTTTGGTGACAAGGGATTTAGAGGCATCCTCTCCATTCCCATACCCTTCAATTTCCCATTTTCCCAGAGAGAGGGAAAGGAAAACTCCAGGAGTGTACTTTGCTCTAACTGCCCGTCGGAGTCCACCCTGTGCCTGTGTCCGGATGGTGGAGGGAAATCCAAAGGAGACGGTGATTTCACTGGGATGCACCACTTGGAAAAAAGGCCTGGGAGAGAAAATTCTTTTGTTTTTAAATTTTAAGGTTGATTTTTATTTTTAATTGTGTGTATATATGAGTGTGTCTGCAGGGGCAGGGGTGGTTTGCACATGTGGGTGCAGGTGCCCATGGAGGGCAAAGTCAAATCCCCTGCAGCTGGTGAACATGCATGCTGAGAATCAAGCTTGGCTCTTCTGCAAGAACATTTGCAGTCTTAACCACTGAGCCATCTCTCTGGCCACCAAAAAATTATTTATTTATTGAGAATGAGCCATAATAAACCCAGGTGAGATTAGCAGGAGGTACAAATCCTGGAAGGAAAGGTAGCAGAGACCAGAACCTTCTGGAGCAAACAGCAAATAACGTAAGATGAAGTCGGGAACTCTTGACAGGAGGGTGGCCTCTCTTCTCACTGAACCCAAGAGGTAGGCTGAGTCCTTAAGACCCAGGAGACACTGTTGTGGCAAACTTCTGACTGTGCCTTCAGAACATGCGGCTTGGGAGCCCAGAGGTTGCAGGGATAGAGCATACTGGCTTCATCTGTAAGCAGAGACCTGGGCCAGACACACTTGGAGTTAGGAGATGAGCTGGTGGGCTCTGAATCTGAAAGGGCTTTCAGAGTGTAGGCAGACACGACGGCAGGCTGGACACACCTGTTCTGTGGAGGAACCGTAGAGACGGGCTATTATGTGTTCCTGGAGCAGACGACAGTAATGGGAGCTGTGGTCTGGGCTATTTCTTGGTTCCTCCTTCCATCACTATTGATTCCTGTAAGCTTGGTGGAGAAGATGTCCTCAATGTTGAAGTGGGGTTTGGGGGAGTCCTGGCCTCAGCACAGTGTGATGGACAAGATTTAGAGAGAAGTAGCCCTAGGTGGTCCTTCCCTCTCTTTCCAGCAACACGGAGTCCTTCTGGACCCATGGAGGCAGCTCCTTCTGGGCTCTAGGGTGTGGTTTTCCTGGGAGGTGGATGTAGCTTTAGTTGTCAAAGCCCACAAAGCAATCATGTGCCCAGGCCTCTATTTTCTAATCTGCTTGGTGTTGATCAGCTGCTGTCTTCTGAGATGTGGAGTGTCCCCCAGTTAGCATTAGTTTCTGGCTAATGTGGAGCATGAAGTTGGCCAGCCCTATTTCCCTCTTGAGTGGGTATCAGCTGAGCAACAGGTGACAGAAACAAGCAAGCGCAGGGTGTATGGAGAGAGAGGGGGAGGAGAGCAAGAGCTGCTATTGTCTGAAGCCGAGGAGGAAGCTCCATTAGTCCCATCACCTGTTTCCCAGAGCACCAACTGATCATCTCTGGACCCAGGCATGGGGTTCAGGGGCCATAGAGGGAGCCTTGGGTTGTACCTGTAACTCTGCCTTGCTGAGGAATAGCCCAGCATTTGGCTACCTCATTTTTCCACGCATTGTTCAAAGCCCTGGTATCTAATACAGGGCAAGAAAGCCAGGCACCTGCCTTCATGGAGCCCATACTTTCTAGGGCCAGAGAGGGGAACCACAAGCAAATGTCCAACCCAACACTACCAGCTCATGGAGGAAGAAGTTGAGGAAGAAAATAGCCACTGTGTAGAGAAGATGGGCTGGTGGATTGCCTTCAGCAAAGCAGACAAAGGACTTTTCAGAGGGAGACATTTGGACTGAGTCTAGAGGAGCAAGGAGAGCCAGGCAACAGACAATTTAGGGCAAGAAGTTAGAGAAAAGGACACAGTGGGTGTCAGGCCCGGAGAGGTGCGTGCCTGGGGTGTTGGTCTTATGAGTCATGGAAGGGAGTGTTATCAGTGACACAGGGAGAGTGGAGGCTTGTCTGGGAAGGGAAGGGAGCTTCAAAAAGAGCCCAGGCTCAATGGGGAGCCAGCAATGCAGCCAGTGCCTGATGAGGACAGGTCAGTCCTGGGTCACTGCCAGGGTCTGCTGAAGCTGGGTGGGGTGAGGCTCTGGGAGTCAAGCTCGTGGGTGGGACTCCTGGAGTGAGACTTCTGTGGTGAGCATCTTGAGGTGAACACCCTGAGTGAGGTTTCCAGGGCGGAGCTCCTGGAGTGTTAGTAGGACTGGAGGACATGAAGTCAAGTAGCTACAAGGAAGAGAAGGTTCTGGGCAATGTGTACCTAATAGAGTCGGAGTCCAGAGATGCCGAAGTGTGAGCAGTGAGGCTCTCTGCACAACCACATCCATCTGTTACTTGGCCCTGGTAGCTTGAGGAATGGCTTTGGATTCTGATGTTCTCATATGGGGCATAGATAGGACCATTTATCATCATATGAGTGAACCTGCTACACCCCGAGACTTAGAGTGGTTTCTGGGTTTCTAGTTCCCTACTTTTGAGGTTTGGAGGGTCACTACTGGACAGAGGTACCCTCATTCCTCATTCATTCATTAACTCTACTCATTCATTCAGCAACTAGTACTGAGCATGCACTTAGCAAGTGCTGAACTGTGGTTTGGGGGCCACAGGGGGCCACAGAGAGAACATCAGCCTTTTGAAAAACAAGAAAGAAACTGACCCCCCACTGATCACAAATAAAGAGACCAGTGCTACAAAGAGGTTCTAGGCTCACCCGAAGTGTTATCTAAGTGGAACAAAGCCAATGTGAGGGATGGAAGCTTCCTGGGGTGGCCAAAGGGTAAGCAAATGGAACCTGCCAGAAGTGGCACAGTACCCAGAACAGATGCAACTGTACATGTGTACATACCAAAGCGGGAGGTGGGGGAGGAGGTCCGCCACTCCTCTGAGGAGGGACATGAGGCCAGTGCTCAGAGTCATTCCTGGAAGGCTGGGTCAGCATCGAGCAGTGAAGCAATCGCTCCTACAGTCAGGAAGCAGAGGACTTGTCCTGCCACACCCCCTCTTCTGCCCTTTCCCTGACTTACAGAGCAATGTTGAATGGTATTTGCAAATGTGTGCACACGCATTGGGCATGGCCCTGCTTCCCTGAGATGCTGGGAGGAGATGCCAGCTTGCAGCTTGTTCCTAGTGAGCACACCTTAAAGCTAGGGGTGCAGACCTTGGTTACACCAGGTGGGACTGGACTTCTTTAGACAGAGTCACACCCCCACTGTGAATTTCACAGTGTCCAGACTGCTAGAAATGCGGACCTCAGTCTCTACCTCGATTCACTGCGTCAGCAGCTCTGTGCTTGGGAACCAGCTGCCTCAGGGTGCTGTGGTTCAAAGTAAGGTTTAGAGATCACAGCTTGGTACCACTGGACCAAATCCACCTGTAAACAGAGGTGGGGTTTTCTGTCCCAACAGCCTGTTCCCAAATACCTGGCAGCTGCTTCCCAAATTACCACATAGAGGCTTATATTAGTTATAAAGGTTTGGCCAATGGCTCAGGTTTATTACTAACTAGCTCTTACATTTAAATTAACTCATTTCTATTCATCTATGTATTGCCATGTGGCTGTAGCTTTACTGGTTCTCTGGAATATTTCTTCCTGGGTGGTTTGCTCCTGCCTCCCTCGACTCCACCCCTCTTCATCCAAGTCCTCAGTTTGATTGTTCTGCCTGCCTTGCCATAGGCCAATGAGAACAACAGACATTCACAGTGTACAGAAGGATGATCCCACAACACCCACCCTGTCTCTGACACCAGCTGGAATATCTGGACCACAGTGCCATCCAAGCCTCAGGACCAAAGCCTTGGGGACCAGAGTCCAAACTGAGCTGGGAATCTTGTTTGACCTGTGACTGTTGTTTTTGTTTTGTTTTGTTGTTTTTTGCCTGAGACAGTTTCAAAGTATTCTATGCAAAGAAAAAATATGTGTTAAAAAATACATGGAAACAGAACCTTAGTTCACTAGAAGCCCCTGTGTACCCTGCCCCATCCTGCCCTGAGGTGAATTCTCACTTGCTCTCACACCCCTCATCTGGTTTGTGTCCCTTGATGAGCTCTATATCGAACAACCTGCCTTCTGAACTGGATTTTTACTTCCCGTCCAGAGAGGTGGAGTAGGAAAGGATTCCATGCCGACTCAGGACCCACCTCCTGGATTTGCCTCCCAGGGGAGCCAGCGCACTTATTCGAGCTGAGCTGGAAGCTCCCTGTGACTCAACACCCTCTCCCGTGGGGAAACAAACATTGCTGGTGCTTCTGAGGCTGTGGAAACAGGGTGCACAGTGCACACAGAGTTTTTAAGATTTACAAGTTTTATATTCACTTGGTTTCATCCAGAGGCTGTCGGCTCCTTTGTACTGCTATATAGAGTTCTATAAATACTGTCATTATCCATCCTTCCCTTGGCGGGCAGTTGGTTGGTCTCCAGTTTTCGCCTCCCTTCAGTGGCATGACTATGCACTTCCATACCAGTTTCTCAGGCATTTGCACCCAGCATCTGGGGGTCAAATTGTGATGGTGGAGTAGACTTTTCCTGCTTGACATGAATTCCTTCCTCCCAGTGCTCCTCAATTGTGTGTGTGTGTGTGTGTGTGTGTGTGTGTGTGTGTGTGTGAGAGAGAGAGAGAGAGAGAGAGAGAGAGAGAGAGAGAGAGAGAGAGAGAGAGAGAGACTCTTGTACACATGTGAACAGATACCCACGGAGGCCAGAAGAGGGCATCAATTCCCCAGAGCTGGAGTTATAGGCAGTTGTGAGCCACCCCCGTGGGTGCTGGGAACCAAACTCAGGTCCTCTGGAAGAGCAGCAAGGCTCTTAACTGCCAAGCTATCTCTCCAGCCCTCACTTTAGTTTTTGAGACAAGAGCTTCTGACTGGACCTGGAGCTCATTGATTCATCTAGGCTGGCTGGCCAATGAACCCAAGGAATCCACCTCTGTTTCCCCAGTGCTGGAGTTATAGACATGTGCACATAGCTTTCACGTGTGTTGTGGAGATCAAGTCATCTCCCCAGCCCATTCTCAAGTGCTTCTGTCAGAGACTTCAAGGGTGCTGTGCTTTGCAGTTGGGGGGTTTCACTTTCTTTTCCAAGATCCTAATGAAGTTCACACCGGTTCGTGTTGCTGAGTGTGTTTCTTCCTGAGTTGTTTCCAGTTGGGTTCTTTCACTCACTTACATGTTGGCATTTTCTTACTATCTGTGGAGGCATTCCCATACCTGGACCTGAGTCCTTTATTAGATTTGTATGCCGCGGCTGTCATCTCCAATAAGCTCCTGTCCTTCCATTAGCATCTTTGTGATGTCTCTAGACAAACATTAGTTCATAATTGAGCGTGAGGGAGCGATCGATCATGTTTTGTATGGACTGGGATTTCTGTGTCCCATTTCAGAAATCTTCCCTTAACCCAAGGTCATGTGAATATCCCACAACATCTACGTCTAAGGTTTCTCTTAAAGTGCATGCTTTTGGTGCATTTAAGACCTTTGTCCTTCCAAAATTGATATGGAAAGAATATGACATAGAAGTCTGATATCAGAGACAAGGGTCTCTGGCTGTGTCTCTTGGCTGACTGGACAGCAGTACCATTCCCCATGGATTGTCAACACTGGGCATGTGAAATTCCATATATACTCCTCCTGGGTATGCGTGTGTGTAATTGTTGATTTTGATTGTTACCCTGACTGGAGTAAGAAATGCTGGGCTTGTGCAGAGACTTGAGAGAGTGGGAAGAATGGCCCTGTTGCGAACAACACCATCTCATGTGCTAGGATCCTAAGTGAATCAAATCAGGAAAAAGAGAGAACACCACACCAGCATTCATCTCCTCCACTCCCTAAGCTGCTAAGATGTGTGCAAACATCTGAGAGTCCCTCACACACCGTACCTTCCCAGCCATGAGCAAGTAAGGGCAGATAATGGGTGACCCAGAATGAACCCTCTCTCTCTTCAGTTGCTTCTTGTGAAATATTTGGTCACAGCAATGAAAAAGTAACAAATACCACACATTTCCAATCTTTCCACCTCGACCCTGCAGGTGTCAGTGGGAAACAGCCTCTTCATGTGCATAGTCTGGATAAAATGTTGGCAGGTTCCCACCCGCTCTCCCCAGTCCATCTGCCCAATTCTACCCTCCTCTGTTCTTCCACAGAAAATTGGAAATGCCTGCTACAAAAACCACCCTGAAGATTTGATGGGGATTTCTGTGAAACTTTGGTCCAATTAAGTGAGGACTAAGAAGCTGCATATTTATGAGAGGTTATTTCTCAGATCGCACACGTGTCCTAGGAGCCCTGTAATATGCGGTTTTCTCTTTGCATACCCCTTGCTGGGGTTTCTCCTGGGTGCTTTGTAAGCACTTCACACATTATTTCTTATTAAATACATCTTCTCCCTGTTCTGCTGTGTTGAAATGCAGTGGACGCCTGTAAATTTATCGTATATCTACCAAGCTGTTCAATTTCTGGCTTCTCATAAGCTGTAGATTGCTTGGAGTTTTTCAGTGTGAAAAATCATAGCATCTATGAGCGATGCTAATCTTAATTATCTCTCTCTAATCACTGGTTCTTCTTTCTTGTTAATTAGTAGACGTTAAATAGAGGTGTAAATTAATAGCGGATAGCTGTCTTCTCCCTAATTTAAAAGGCGATGGCTCTGATGGTCCATCATCGGGAATGATGTTTGCTGGAAGTTTCTTAAAGGCACCTCTCATGAAATGCTGGAAACCCTGCCAGTCTCACTTTGCTATGACTTTTTGTCAGGATTTTTCTCTTCTGTTGAAATAGCCATGTGGTTTTTCTCTTTAATCCGTGATCGTGGAAATTACGCTAATAAACTCTCTGAAGTCGGACCAAACTTAGGTTTGTGAGAGCAAGTCGGCTTGGCCACCGTTGATGCTGCATTAAGCCCTTCTGGACTTAGAGTTCAAAAGTGAATCAGTCTTTCATATTGCCATGGTTTTCTTTTTCTTTTGCTTGATTTTGGGTACTAAGGCTGGCCATGCTTCAGAGTAAACTAGTAGTGTGTTTTCCTCTCTCTGCTCTCTGGGAAAAGTTACTCAGCACTAAAATGTTGGAGGATGTTGTGGCTGGCATGATTGTCAACCTCCCCAGCCTTATGGGGATGTGTGCACACCCGAGCCTATGTGCCCTGGGTGTGAGTAAAGGCTGCTGACATGGATTGTCCTTTCGATAGTTGTGGGATCGATTAAATGTATCACTTAATGTACTGGATGGTTCTGTTGGTCAACTTGACACAAGCTAGAGTCATCAGAGGAGGGAATCTCAGTTGAGGAAATGCCTCCTTGAGATCCAGCTGTAAGCCATTTTCTCATTTAGTGATCAATGGAGGAGGACCCAGCCCATGGTGGGTGATGCCATCCCTGGGCTATTGGTCCTAGGTTCTATAAGAAGGTAGGCTGAACAAGCCATGGGAAGCAAGACAGTAAGCAACACCCCTCCATGGCCTCTGCATCATCTTCTGCCTCCAGGATCCTGCCCTCTATGAGTTCCTGTCCTGACTTCCTTCAGTGATGAACAGCAATGCTGAAGTATAAGCCTAATAAACCCTTTCCTCCCCAACTTACTCTTTGGTCATGGTGTTTCATCAAAGCAATAGAAACCCTAATGAAGATACTTAACTATCATGTCATTTTTCATGTGTTTGGTTTTCTTTTGACTTTATGTAGCAATAGAATTTTACATATATTGAGCATTCTATCAAAAGTTTTTACACGATTGATTTAATTAACATTACGTTCTGTGGCCTTGCCAAAAGCTAAAAATATAGGAAATTTAAACAACATAATTAATAGGATCATTTGTAAATATATAAAGAATACTGCATTCAATAAAAATATCTGTGCTTTTTGAAAGAATGAGACTATAAAATTGTTCACCTGTCATCCATAAACCAATATTAAACATTTGAAAATGATTTTTAATTGTTTGACTAGCTTTTTGTATATATACAAACGATATTTCACTGTGGCATTTTTGTGTGCTCTTTTGAAAAAAAAAAAAACTCTACCTACCCCTCGTGCCCTCGTTGGTGAACCTGGCCTTGGCTTCTTGTTGCTTGGATGACATTTGCGCCCTCTGCTTCCTCCCCTGTGACTCCAGACCCGCTGTCCTGTCCCTATCCTGTGTTCAAAGGTTAATTGAGGAACTGCCCTTGTCAAAGCATTAGTATTGTCTTGACTAGAAGAGAAAGAGAGAGCAGGGCAGAGTGGCTGGAGATGACTCTTTCTGGAGTTCTACTGTTAGTCCCAGGGCCCATGTCACTGCTTGGCTATAGCAGGTGTGGGTTTCCACACTGACTCCCTCCTGCTCCCCCTCCCTATTCTCCCCTTCTCCTGCTTTTGTAATTTCAAGACCATACTACATCTCCTCCTACAACAATCAAGGAAAATATTTGAATGTGACACCCTGGGCCTGGGTCTAGAGTTGTACTTTTTAGAAAAGCCATCCCCTTGAGGCCTAGATGCACATCGAGCGAGCCCCACTGACTGCTGTCACATCTTAACTATTCCCCAAGTTCTCTTGCTCTAGAGCCCAGGCCTGTCACCAGCTGGAGTGGTGCTGAAGCATAGGATCCAAGCCAATGTCTCTCCAGATCATCTCCTCCTAAGCACTCAGTTACTGTCCACCAAGCTGATAGCCATGGCCTTTGTAACCTCCCCATCCACTGTCCTTTCCCCTGCCCCAGGACCTCAGTGTGTGCTGTTCTGATTTCCCTCTCTAGACACTCAGTCATACTGAAAACGGTCACTTCTGCAGACAGCTCTGCCCTGACCACTTGCCCATGACGGGCCTTCCCTCAGAGTCTCCTTGTCTCTGCAGGAGCCTTGGTCACAGCTGGTAATGCTTCTGTGTTAGCTCACCCATCTCCTCACCTGTCCCCTGAGCTGCATGGTGGCCTAGGCTTGGTGGTCTCTCCCCCCTTGTGTCTTGGCGTCCATTCCTGCTGTGTCACCTTAGAGTCTTGCAGGCCCTAAGCTGGTACAGAGCCTGGAAGGCCCTAGATGTGGACGAACACTGGCACTTTTCTCTCCTCCATGCTCTCTGGGTAGAAATGGAGTCAGAGAATCTGCAAGCAAAGTGGGTAGTATATTCTTGGGGGATTGACTCAAACCCTCCTGCCTGTTTCAAGGCCCAAGACGGCACCCGTCATACGTGTTGTCTTCACGCGTTGGCAGAGCTAATGCCACAGAGGCAGGGGGCCTGGAAAGCTTAGCGTTGTCTCAGGGGAGGGCCGCCAACTCTGGGCATGGACCACCCTCGGACACTAGGGCAAGTTCACACCAGTGTTTTCCTCAATAAAACCGTGTGCCAAGGGTGTGCACCTAGTGCACTCACAGTTAAAGGAATGCACTGATGCCCAGTGCACACGGACCAGAGAGGACCAGAGAGGAGCAGCCCTCTGTGCCACTGGGAAGATGCCATGTTTCAGGGTCGAACTGGGGAGGCAGGTGCAGAACCAGGTCCTGAGGACCAGGCTCAGTGGCTGATTAAGAACACTGGGAACTCTGATGCCACATGGGAATGGAGGGTGTGCTGTTGGAGGATGTTTGCATTCTCTTTGTAAGGACACCGTCAGCCACTGGGTCAGAGTCCAGCCAGAGGGGCCTCCAGACAGTGCCCCACCTGTTCCTGGGACCAAGAACAGCACCAAGCAAGAGGTATTTAGCCAAAGCTAGGAAAGATGAGGCTGCTGTCTCCAGTGACAGGGCATACGCAGCCAGAGTAGATGCTAAGCACAATGAACTACCTGGTTCAGCATGAGATGGGCAGGCAGCCATAGAGCTGGTGTCTCAGAAGTGTCCATGCATTTTGAGACTCTCCAGCAGAGTCTGGAGGGACCTGATGGAAGGCGAGTGTTGACTCCCATGTGGTAAGAGATGTCACCGCTGAAGCATGGCTTTGCTGCAGGATTTGTCTGCATCTATTCAGTTCTCCAGGAAGCCAGGCCCCTCTAAGATGGCCAAGAGTGTGGCCCCAAGTCAGTTCTCTGGGTTGCTGCAGGGTATCATGAATCCTAAGGTAGGTCACATCTTGACTCAGGGACTCTTAGCACTGGGTCCCATGGTAAAGGCTGGGTGCAAGCAGGTGGTGAGAGAGATGGCAGGGTGACCGCCAGGCACTGTGGCAAAATGCCTATACGAGTTTAAGCCCCGCCTGAGTTGCTTAGTGAAATTCTGTCTCAAAAAATAAAAATAAAAGGAAGAAAGAACAATAGTCAGAGACAGAGACAGAGAGAAACAGAGACAGAGAGACAGAGACAGAGCAAGGAGGAGGAAGAGATTAGAAAGACTAGGGAGAGCAGAGAGAAAGAAAATAGAACATGTGTGTGTTACCAGAGCACAGCCATGGACAGCTGGAGCTCTGCCCTAGGACCTTCTGAGGAACCACACAAAGTGTACCACAGGATGAGGAGCCCAGCCCAGGGCTAGTGAGAGCTGAGCCTGGGGTGGTCCCCAGGTGGCCCAGTGCACCTGGTACCTGCTGAGCAGATATGCAAAGTCCTCTACGAGAGACTAACAAGCTGGAGTTGCCCAGGAGGGTATGATCTCAGGGCCAGGGAAGGGCTGGACACCAGGGGAGTCCACCAAGGGGCCTGTGGATGCCTGTGCACCTGAGTGGGTGAGTGGCTCCGTGCTTATCTGTGCATAAACCATTTCTGGGGCTTAAGACGCAGCCGTGAACAAAGCTGATGGCAAGATACTATGGGGGGTGATTAAGCAATGGAACCCCAGCTAATTATAAGTGAAGCCAATCAAAGCAACAAAAGAGCTGTGCAGGGAGCCGGGACGTGCTCGCGGAGTGACAGACCTGTGACAGGAGTACCTGGGGCCAACGCGCAGACTCCCACCGGCCCAATCTGGAGAAAGCCGTGCCTCAGAAGTAAGACATGATGGGCTTATTCCTTATATCCCCTGACTTACTTAAGTCAGAGAGACGGCTCAGTTGGTAAGAGTGCTCACTACACAAACATGGGAACCTGAGTTCGAATCCCCAGCACTCATGTAAAAAGCCAGATGCAGCCAACCATACCTATGAGGCCCAGCACTGTGGGTGGTATGAACAGCATGGTCATCGTGGCTTGCTGGCTGCCAGCCTAGCTTCAGGGTCAACTGGAGATCCTGTCTCAAGAGAGTAAGGTGGATAGTAATAGACCAGGGTACTCACACTACACATATGCATGCAAACAAATAAATAAAGGGAAGGGTTAAGTCATGGAAATCATGAACTTCAGCTGTTGAATAAATATGATTTAACGGCCACACCATGATGGCATAAGTAGAGGACAGATAGTGAGATTAGAAACACTATTGAATGGGCATCATACTGATAATCAATTGAGTAAGAAACCCCAATGTGCTTAATGTGTGATGAATTACAGATCACACACACACACACACCCATGGCTTCACACTAGAGGGCTCTGGCAGGGCCTCACCCTTGGGGGACATGGCATTAGGGGGTCCTGGGATTCTATTCTTGAAGGAACAAGCCTGCCTGGTGTTCTAGGATCAGGAGAGGATTTGAATAGTAGCTGCCAATCTGGCTGTTGGTTGATGTGACTAACATTACCACAAAGCGGGTCTTTCCAGGGAGTGTTTAAATACTGATTACATCTTTGGCTTTGTAAATAACTCAATGGTGATTTTTTACAATATTGCTTTTATAGAGCCTATAATGGGAAGGCAGGGTTTTTTTTTCTCTCTCTCTCTCTGTCACTTGGATATTAAGCACTTTAATGAAAATGCACGAATGGACTCTATAAAACTTGGTCTGAAGCAAGCTGTGTGGGGCTTAATGCTGTATTAATGTTGTGCGGGTTCCAGGGAGCTGATGAACAAACCTTTTGTCATTGCTAGGGGAATGGAATCATGGTGGCTGTTTGTCCCGCCTCTCCCTTCCCTCTGCCTGTTTGTCCCCTAGGAGCCACGCTGTGCTGGGCAGTGGTCGCTTAGCAAGGCTTCCTGGGAAAGGATGAGAATGCCTGGCCTGGGGGATTTTTTTATTGGGAGCATGCCTACTTTTTAATTGGCCTCGGTGTTAATGAATGGATTCGTTCTGTTTGGAGTGAGCAGGGCTGGGCGCTGGTGCGTGTAATCTGATTGCAGCCGGGTGCTCAGAGCCCTGCAGAGGGCTCTGGAACAGCCGTGATTGGTTTGGCCCAGGCTGCACTGTGCTGGCAGCCACAGGGCACCAGAGGATGGCAGGCGAGAGAGGTGGGCACCTCTGTGTCCACAGGCCTCCTCCCTCAGTCCCTCGATCATGGGAGCCAATCGTGTTGTGTACTAGCTGCCAAGGAGGCTTCTGGGGGGTGGAACAAGCAGGTGAGGTGCTTCATCAAGCAGCCTTTCCATTCAGGAACCTGACAAACTGTGGATGGTTTTCACCCCACCTGCTCTTGAGTCATTGGGGAAAAGAGTAACACTAGTGTACCATTGCCCACTATCTGGCCGACCTCCCAACACCGGCCCTTTCATCCCAGCCTGTGGCTTACTCTGCAGTGGAACAGTCATACTCTGAGAGTGCCAGGCAGGCTCCTGACGTCACAGAATAAATAGTATGCCATCAGTTTTTCACTGGGATCCACGTCTGGAGAAGGAGACAATGTGTCTCTGGTGGGACTCTGGTCACCCACAGCAACACTGAGTGGAGCAGATTGAAAGAGATTGGCAGAAATCCCTCTGCTCCTAGCTGGGCCAAACAGATGTGCCATGTCATGTCATTTGGGGCTAAGAGGCACAGAGCCTGGGCTTGGAGGTGATTTAATATCTCTTTGATCTGGTGACAGGCCAGGCTTGGGTTTATAAACAGTACAATTCAAGACCAAAGATTAGCTTTCTCTAAAGAGGTTACACGAGGTGGCACTGTGCTTTCCCCTTGTTGGGTCTCTTTCCCCATGTCCATGATCTCTCTGTGTCTCTGTCTGTCTGTCTGTTTGCCTGTCTGTGTGTGTGTGTGTGTCTCCTTCTCTCTCTCTCTCTGTGTCTCTGTCTCTCTCTCTTTCTGTCTTTCTCTTTCTCTGTCTCTGTCTCTTTCTGTCTTTCTCTTTCTCTGTCTCTGTCTTTTTCTGTCTCTCTCTCTTTCTCTCTCTCTGTCTCTGTCTCGTGTGTGTGTGTGTGTCTCCTTCTCTCTCTCTCTCTCTGTGTCTCTGTCTCTCTCTTTCTGTCTTTCTCTTTCTCTGTCTCTGTCTCTCTCTGTCTCTGTCTCTCTCTGTCTCTCTCTGTCTCTCTCTGTCTCTGTCTCTGTCTCCGTGTGTGTGTGTGTGTGTGTGTGTGTGTGTGTGTGTGTGTGTGTGTCCTCTCTCTCCCTCTTTCCTCATATAAGTCTTACAACCCATTTTTGCTTGGCTGGCATTTTGGCTCCAGAGTTAAGCATGTGAACCTTTGGCTGACGGACGGTCCCCAGAGGTCCCAATGCCACGTCTTCCTGAGAGCCCAGCCCTTGTTTGTGACTTGGCTGCCTGTTTGTAAGTCAGAGGGTGGTGACATGGCCCATGTGTCTCACTCAAGTAAAATAGCTGCATCAGGACAAAGTACCCAGCCTTCCCTGCCCACTGTTTATCTCATGCGGAAGCCATCGAGGGTCGTGTCCAAACTCGAATACCTTCCCCCATCTTAGCCTCATGCACCCCTGATGAGGAACATGTGCCTGGGTGGGGAGGGTAGCGTGTGGCTTCCACATCCCTCTCCAGACGACACCTGCAGGCCCAGTTTAATAAGCAGTGGTTTGGGGATTGGTCCTCAGACCTTGCTGGACTTCAGTACCTCTGAGTGACCTTGTGTCAGTCACAGCTGTGGTGTCCTGGAGAGGCCACTGAGATCTTGGTCCCTGAGCCCTCCTGAGGGACCTCCAGGCTCAGGGCCCATCCCACCCACCCGTCAGCGGGCCAGGCACCCGTGTTCCTCACTTGTCCTCTGCTTGGCACCCAGGCAGGTGTGGCTGCCTGTCAGAGGGCTAGTGCAGTCTTCCCACGTCCTGCTCAGGCCCTGGAGCACACTTTGAGTCTTGGAATGAGAGCAAGGGCTCAGACCTTTAGCCAGCGGCCACATCCGTGCCCTTTCTTTCATTCTTCCGATTTGTTTCCTATCTGGTTTGTTTGTTTTTTTAATTTAGATATGGACTCTTGATCGCTTTTGTTCAGAAAAATTCCAATTCTGGGCTTAGTTTTTAAACACAAGGGAGGGGGGGTGGTTTTCAGAGCTCTTCCAGCGAGTCCAACAACTGGCTGTGGGTGCTGGTCTAGCACTGTTTAGCTCCCATTCCAGCTCAGGCCTCACCAGCCCCCACATCCTTCCTGGCCCTTATCCTGCCATGGAGTCCTGTGCTGTCCTGCACATGCCGTCAGTTAGCCAACCCCCCATCTGGAAGGCCTGGGGGCCCAGGAGAGCGCTGGACATCTGCCTAGGAAGGCTGTTGGCTCTGCTCTGCATGGGGGAGTGAGCAGGGGCAAGCCCTTTCCCTACTCATTTCGAATTCTTAGAGGCTTATTCAGAGCCTCCCCCATTGTTCTAAAAACAGCAATGATATTCTTTGTTCTATGGAGATAATGTGGTCGAGATTCTATTACATTGCCCATAATGAATGGCCCCCTGGGTCTCTCGGGTCCTTTGGACTTAATGGAGAAAAAGCAGCAAATCGGACTGTAGGATTCCCGTGTTTGCCCAGCCGCACAGGCTGAGGAGCCAAGGGCAGGTGTGTTCCTACTTGCACCGGATCAGGGTGACCTTGGTGCACCATGGACAGCAGGGTTGTTCTGTCAGATGAGAACACAAGGACCATTCTCCTCTTTGGATGCAATTTGAATGGCTACTAAGAACATGGGAAAGGAGGTGAAAACCTTAATGGTCGATGAGTGCCCAGCATGACTCACTCGCAGTTAGAGAGGTAGGTGTGTGGGGGCTTGTGCAAGCTCTTTGCCCCAGTCCCATTAACTATATAGACCCTTACTCCAGGAAGTAGCGTCATGGCCTTCCAATCCCAGGCACAAGAGCTCTGATGTAGGGCACAAAAGTGTGGGAGTGTTTGGGGGTGCAGGGTAAGTCAACCAATGTCTAACACCCTTTGGGCCAGGCCCTGAGCTTGGGGTTAGGGTGTGACCTCTGCAACATGCAATCCCGTGCTCCCTAACTTTACTACCTCAGAACACAAAATGGCAAAATTGGTGTGGTGAGATGCTGAGGAAGCTCGAGGGGGAGAATAGAGGTTTACCCTGAGTATATGTAGGGAGGACTTCAAGAAGAGGGGAGGACCAGCCATCTGTATGAGTCACGTGGACTAGATAGTCATTGCTGCAGAGAGAGATATCTTGTGGTGTCCAGAGAAATCCAAGAGGTCTGAGGAGGTCCTGGATGGTCAACTCAGAGGTAATCCTGCCTGGAGTCAGGAGCTGGTTCCTCCACCTGCCTTCTTGTGACTTTGGACAAGTCATTGAAGGTGGCTGGGTCAGTTCTGAGCCATAAAATAAGATGAGTTGGTCATCACAGAGTTGGTGTTTAGAAGAACATACAGGAATGCTCTGTGATAGTAACTATGATGACAAGAGTCTAAATGGTGTGGTACTGTTGTTGATGGAAATGGTAATGATGGCGGTGGTGGTGGTGGTGGTGGTGGTGGTGGTGGTGGTGGTGGTATTGACAGTTATTGTGTTGGAGCTGGCAGTGCAGGACTGGCATCTGTGGCTTCAGTGGTGGTGATGCTGTGGTAGCAATGGTGCTGTTGACCCAAGTGGTCATGATGGTGCTTATAATGCAGGGCTGGTGTCTGCAGCTTTATCAGTGGCGGCAGGGGATGATGGCACTGGTGATGTATTTGTACAGTTGTGTTAACATTGGTCATGCAGGGTTAGTGTCTACAGCTTAATTGTGGTTACGATGGGGATGGTAGTGCTGCTGATGGTGGTACTTGTATGATCACATTGGTACCTACAATGTCGGGAGGGCTGCTGTGGTGATGGTGTTGTGACAGAGCTTACACTGCAGGGCTGACATCTGTGGCCTCAATGACTGTGTCCTGTTGTCTACACTGGCACTCCTGAGGTGAGCAAAGACCCCCCCCCCCATCACTACAGTGCACTTTGTGGTCTGGAATACATAGTTTGGGGAGATCCTAGGGAAAGAGGAACGGGAGTGGCTAAGGCATCTTCTAAGAGAAAGCCTGGTCAGGGAGGGAGGCCTGCTTCCTTCTGTGGGAAATGAGTAGGAGCAGAGATAGAGTGAGAGAGTGTGGGTGGGCGAGGGAAGCCCTGGCAACACAGCAGAGCCCACCTGGCCAACAGGGAAAGACTGGCCTTGGACATGAGTCTTCACACGTATCCTCTCTCAATGTGTGTTGGAATGGTTGCCTACCACAGGTGCTTCTGAGTGGCTTGTACCTCTCTATCCTGCACTGTGAGTCTCTCCACAGAGGCTCAGATGGACTTAGGAGGAACATCCATGCTTACAGGTTAAGGAAATGGGTTCAGGAACAACCTGACCACATGCAGGCGAATGCACAGGGCAAGAACTGCTACTCTCTGTGTGAGGCAGGACACATCTGGCCCTTTCTTCACTCACACTTTGCCATGTCTAATACCTCAAGCTGAGACTCCAGAGAGCCTGCTTCATGCAAATCTTCAAGGCCACCTTTCGCTTCCTAGTCAGTGAGCACTAGACAACCTTGAAGCCATGGGATGGCCAAAATCCTGTGTCCACCTGCACCCAGCATGTGCCAGGAACTGCTTCCTTTTATGTCTGTGTTGCCAAGGAAACTGGGGATTTGGAAGGGACAGTAAGTGATGTATTTTGCAAGCAGGGCTCTGTGATTATTGAAGGGCTTGTGACTCCATCTGAATGAGGAGAGTCAGAACTTGGGGGAGCAGAACAGAGAAGCAAGGGCTTGGAGAGGCTGGCTAGAGGCTTGGTTTGACCAGTGCCTTTGGAAGCTCCTGACTTCTAATGCAGCCAGAGGCTCCTGTTCAAGGTCTACATGCTAGCAGATGGTAGAGTTGGATGGCCAAGGGATTGTCTGCTGTCTAGCCTTCTAGCATATTCCACCACTTTATAGATTCAGTATAACCCCCCCCCCAAAAAAACCAGGGACCACTGTAATCTGAAACAAGACTATCCTGAGGGTCTTTCTCTGGTCACCTGCTAACTCTTTGTGACAATTCCGGTGTCTGAAATTGGGTACAAAGAGCATAAACTAGATTTCCAGGGAGAGCATCCATCCATTTAAGCTCCTTCCAAGTTCCTCTCAGACCAGAAGAGCTCGAGGATACTGGCCCATCTTAGTCACTGGCTTGGAGTGACCTTTAGCATTAAGAAAAGGCCCCTCTGTCCATTCGAAATGGTGACTTTGTAGAGTCGCCTTTGAGGTCCTTGTCTCATTCACTGTAAGTAGGTGTGGGCAGAGGGAAAGGGGGTAATTTAGTATAACTATACTAAGTTTCTTTTTTTAAAAAAAAATTAGAGTCATAGAAAAGAGGCAAAGACCATATGGAGTGTACCTCTCCCGTGGTGACCTCATTACCTGCATCTCAGCGTTACAGCCATGCATAGTCCACTGCCTTTAGACACAGTTGGCTTTGGGGTTTTGTTTTATTTTGTGTCCTGAGGGCTTAGCTGGACATCAGAGAGACGTGTACTTCAACCTTAGCCCTGCTGTGACTTAACATTGTTTAACCATTGTGAGCCCTGGGTTTTAGTGTTCTACCTGTAAGGGATGTGAGGACACCACCCCTCTGCTTCTGCCCCAGGCTTTTGTGAACATCCAATGAGATGACAGGATTGGAGCTCTGGGCACTTGGGGTCCCTAGCTTGTGGCTGTATCAGTGCTTCCGGTAGATGGCAAAACAAAGCTTGCAAATTCCTAACAGCTCGAGATGCCCTAGCGGATGAAACTGGAGGCCAGACAGAATGTACAGAGTGTGTATGTGAGCAGCGTGGCTGCTGCGCTGAGTCTGCTGGGGTCTTGAGAAGGCTCTGGTGTTGGTCCCTTTCACGGAATGAAGCATGCCAGTGTCCTAATTGGCCATCAGCCCTGCAGAGCAACCCAGCACTCCTTACTGGAAATGCTGGAACAGCTAGAGTGGTGGGTTTAAGTCTGAGTTAACTCAGTGCGGGCCTCTGCATAGACTTAGTTCTGAGAGTCATTAAGGAAAGTCGGAGCCCTGTCCTCCCAAATCTGAAGGCAGGGGAGTGAATATTCTACCCCCAGTTGCCTCGCACTTTCAATGTACAGCGGAGAGGAGAGGGCTTGTTCATAACGCAGAGATTATTGGGATGCCTCGTGTCAGTGAACTAATGCAAGGGGGAGTTTTCCTAAAAAGAAATAAGGAAATTCCAGCAGCATATTTCCCATCCCCATTGTTTAGCAAACTCTACTGAACACCCCTGCTCTCGAATTTCTTTGTTTAAATTCTTGTCTTAAATTCCAGGACTCTGCAAGTCCTAGAAGAGTCACATTTAGGAATGTTAATCAAAAAGAAAAGTCAGTCGGGGTAGATATCAGCACCCAGAGATGGGAAAGTCCGTCAAGAAACCCGAGTGTTGTTGACCCTCGTTTCAAGGGAGAGTTACTCAGATAAGTGTGGACAGTTTCGAAGTGGGCTTTTCATTACCCAGACTGGCCTGGCCCCATCCTGGGAAGATGTCTCTGCCACTATTCACCAGAAGTGACAGTGCAGGGGGCAGAGACTGGAAGGGAGAATATGATTTTTGCATAATGTGTGCTCAATGACAGCCATCGCCTGCTTCACTCCATCACACGTTCCTGGGGAGGGTACACCATACTTCAAGTCTCATTAAACTATTTATCCATAGCAATGAATGATTTTAATGTAGCACATTAAGGTTATGTCACCCTCAGCTGGTAAAAAACAATCTTTCTCAGTGTGCATGGCACGTGGCTGGCCACTGTGTTAATGCCTTCATTCCTGCCTCAGTGGTGAGCAGGCCTCATTGACACATTAATCATACTTGTCACCAGCTCTTGCCATCCTAATGGCACTTCTGGATGGAGTCCTGATAAGATCATCACATCTGTGGGCAGATGTGCTATGAAGTTTTCACAAACCTGTCACTCATAGGTCCCCGACTCATCAAATCGTGCCCTGGCACCTCCCACCTGTGGCTGACAGTCTGCCTTTGCCCCGCCCACCATGGTTGCCCCTCCTTCCATCTTTCAGATACTGTTGGTATGTCACACTGACAGGAAGATAATACCTTTTGGGAGGATGGCAGGCAGTTCTAATAAAAAGCTGTCATTCACTACCCCTCCCAATCGCACAATCTGCATTTTAAAGACCACATGAACTGTTAACTGGCTTGCTCTGGCAGCCTACACAGTTAGTGCAGCGTGAAGATTTTCATCAACATAAGAGTGCTGGGCAATCAGGGTTTTAGCAAAGGGCAGATTTGGGGTTCTACAAAATAGTGTGACATCTGCCCTGTGTTCTATCAGAAATGCTTCTCCCACACCTGTGGAAGAAGTCTTCCACAACATTTGTCCTGAGAAGGAAGGCGTGGCTACTTTCCTGTCATGAAAGCACTGGAGAATCCCCCTTTATAATCCAGCAGATATTGGAAAACTCCTGCCTGTGCAGTATGATGCTGCTGAATCTGAATGTGGCTGATGGGAGTTCAGAGCTGAATGTTAGGCATCTCCTTCAGTTACCCGCCAGCTCGTTTTTTTAAATTTTGTACATGTATTCACATTTGTGGAGGGGCACATGCCGTTGCGCACTCACGGAGGTTGGAGAACAACCTGCAACGCTGTTTTTTCCATCTGCTGTGTGGGTTCTGGGATTGAGTTGATGTTGTCGGTCTTGGTCATGAGCACCCTTCCCTGCTCAGCTGTCTCTCTGGCCCGTCAACCTACTTTTTTGAGATAAGGTCTCCCACTGAATGTGGAGCTCACTTCCTTGGCTAGGCTGGCTGGCCAGTAAGCACAGGAACCTTCCCGGATATCCCCACACCAGGCCAGACAGACCCACTGCACCCAGCTTTTATGTGGGTGCCTGGGATCTGAATTCAGGCCCTCATGCTGTGTCAACTTTATCTCTGAACCTTTGAGTAGGAGGGGAAGGAAAAAGAAAGAGAGGCTTACTCTTCTTTGAAGCACTGGCCTTGAACAGGCTGTGTGTTCAAGTCACCAGGATGTGGCAATGGACCCCTGAGATGAGCCATTGTTTATAATTTTCATACACGATTATTACCAGCACCCAGTCAGGGACTTGGGAGTTCTTGGGGAGAAAACAAATGGAGAAAATTGTACACAATTATTTTGAGCTGTTTTTAGGCTATGCAGAAATAATTAATCCATCACACACAACTCAACAGTTTACAATAAACAAAAGCATCTGCTTAGCAAGATGCCTTTCTTTGTGTTGGAGGAGAAGTGAAATGGGTAGTGTGTTGCCCTGCCCTAGTCGTGCCAAGCCATGGCTGCCTCAACCCTGGCCAGGATACCTGAGGCTAGACTACCACGTGCTCACAAGGACCCCATTGAAAATCTGAGCCCCTGGCCCAGAAGAAGGATGGCAGTTTGCTTTCTTTTGTAAATCGGCCTTGATATAATCAGGTGACGGGGAACCTCTACTCAGAGGGATTATCCAGAGACTCTCTGGTCACTTTCTTCATAGCTCTGACAATAGAGCCACAGAACCAGCTTAAGGGAGGGAGGGAGCAGTCCAGAACGGTGGGAGAGCGTTGGTCCAGACAGCTATGGCTGCAGGAGTGGGAAGCTGCTTCTTCACATCTGGGTGAGTCAGGAAGCAGAGAAAGGGAGGAAGCTGGTACTCAGCTGGCTTCCTTCTTCCCATGTTGTGCTGTCTGGGGCCCCAGTCACAGGGCTGTGTCACTGTATTCAGGGTGACATCTTCCTTCTCAGTTAATCTTCTCTGCGAATATCCTCACAAACACACTAGATGCTGTGATTCACTAAGTCCTTAGGGACTTCTTAGTCCAGACAAGTTAATCATCAACTATTGCAGAGACCTACTTAGAAGACATCGAAGAAGAAGGATGCCTGACACCTATGGCAAGACAGTTTTTTTTGTTTGGAAGCTCAAATACAAATGTAAGAAGTGAGGAGCAAAAAGACATATTTCTTAATTTCTTAAAAACCATCCAGTTGTCCAACAGGGCCTTCACAGTGAGCAGTTCCAATGCTCTACAAAAATCAGTGTGGCAGGCCGGCTGGTGTCAGTCATAAGAATGCAATTTAGTGTTGATGGGAAATGCAGGGAAACCACTAGATGTCTGGAATCTAGCTGCTGCGGGCAGCTATGCTCCCTCTAGAGGCTGATGGAAGGAGGCTGTTACCCCTGTCTCTTCCAGTCTCTGGTGGCTGTACTGCTCCAGTCTGGTTTATGGTCATGTAGCTTTCCTCTCATGTATCTCTGACTTTCTCTTTTCTCATAAGGAAATCTTTCACCAGCTCTAGCCGCCAGGAGGACATCATCCCACAATCCTTAAAATGATTATATTTGCAAAGATTATCTTTCCAGGTCACAGTCACAGGTGGAATAGTGTTAACTGTCAATTTAAAAATCACCTGAGAAGAGAGTTTCCCTGAGGCATTGTCCAGATGTTGGCCTGGGGGCATGCCTCCGGGAATTATCTTGTTTACATGTTAATTAATGTAGGAAGACCTAGCCCACTGTGGGTGACACCATTCCCTGTTTGGAGACCCTGAACTGTCTAAGTTTAGAGTTTAGAAACCAAGGTAAACACAGGCTAAGAAGCAAGCGGCATGCATGCATTCATTTCTCCCTGCTCTTGATTGTGGATGTGACCAGTTGCTTCCAACTCCAGCCACTGTGACACCCCTGCTGTGACAGATTGTGACCTGTAATTAGAAGCAGAAATAAGCCCCTTTCTCTCTAAGTTTCCATTTTGCTGGAGTGTTTTATCACGGGAACAAAAATGAAACCAGAGTAATAGGTGACCAGGACAAGGACACAGGCACATGATTTAGGAATACAAGGAGTCAAGTCACTGCACAGACAACAGATCAGACAGTGCCATCTGCAGTCCTAGCACTGGGAGCTGAGAAAGGACAGTCACAAGTTCAAAGCCAGCCTGAACACCATGGTGCAACTCTGTCTCAAAAACAAAACAAGAACAACATGAAGGGACAGCTAGTGCCTTGGGGGTGGCAATTGCGGCTGATAACTGCAGTGGACAGTGAGAGTGGAGACAGGTTTCCCTAGCAAGCTTGGAATCTGGAATCCAGCTCAGGCCTGCTCCCTATCAAGTCTCTGCCAGACAGCAGAGTGCTACACTCAGTGTGGAGTCTACATTCATCATGCAGCTGTTGATCTAGGAGCTGGGGCTGGTCAGGAGACCAGTGGCTTATTCGGGGAACCACACCTCTTAACACCTGTGGAATCTTACGGCTTCGGGTCACATTCCCCTGTTTGGGGCCTTTTCTCTCCAGTTCTTATCCTCTTGCCCACATGCTAAGATTTACTCTGACCGGCCTTCTATTTCACCAGCTCTCTCTTCCGCAGCATCAGCTCAGATCAACCCCGCTTCAAGCTTTCGAGGGAAGTTTCTATGTCCTTTGTCATGGCTCTCTTCAGTTCATTTTTGTAATTAGTTCCTTCTCTTTGCAAATATTTTAAGTTCATTAAACAGAAACCTTTAAACTTGATAAGCAAGAGTATCTCAGAATCCTAGTACTGATTATAAACCGAAATCATATGCTCTGTGAATCTTAGCAATGTAACCCTGAGTAAAAAAAAAAAAAAAGTGCACAGTTATTTCATTTAAACCAACAGAAGGGCAAGGAAGGTGGTTTGGGTTGTCTGAGGTCAGCACTTATTCCAGATCACAGCACCTTGACACCCAGTGTAGTTGCTTAATCATCCAGTTACACTTTATGCTGAGCTGGAACACGGTGAGAGGAGACCCCTCAAGGCCAAGGTAGAGCCTGTGGCCCCTGAAGATCTGCACTGCTCATCAGTAAGCATTGGGGTGCTGCCAGGTCAGACCTCGGGGTGGCGCTGGAACCAGGAGAAGAGGCTGAAGTGGCCTGTGGCCTTTGGGAACAGCGCTCACACTCCATGTTCCAAGCAGGCCTTGACAGTGATTGCCACCTTCAGGCCTGGTCTAGCTCCCTCTGCTCCTGGCCTGGCCCTCCCTGGAAGAAGTCTCTACCACATGCTCTCAGCACCTTGCCAGCCATGACAGACTGAACCCCCTTTAGAAATCATGAGCCCAAATAAATCTTTTCTCTCTCATATTGTTTCTTGTGTGAGTTTGCATATTGACATGTGTGCACTTGCATGTGGGGATGTGTGTGTGTACCTGTGTGCACATGCATCAAGTGTCTTCCTTGATCACTCTCCACTTTAATTTTTGAGGTAAGATCTTGTCTTAGTTAGGGTTTCTATTGCTGTGAAGAGACATCGTGACCACAGCAATTCTTATAAAGGAAAACCTTTCATTGGAGTGGTTTACAGTACAGAGTTGGTCCATTATTGTCATGTGGGAAACATGGCAGCATTCAGGCTGAAACAGCTCTGGAGAAAAAACTGAGAGTTCTACATCTTGATCCACAGGCAACAGGAAGTGAACTGTCTACTAGGCATGGCTTGAGCAGATATGAGACCTCAAAGCCCTCCCCACAGTGACACACTTCACCAACAAGGCCACACCTCTAATAGCGACACTCCCTATGTGCCAAGCTTACAAACACGTGAGTCTATGGGGTCATTCCTAGTCAAACACCACAGGTCTCTCAGACTTTGCCGACCTGACTAGTCTCTGGCCAGCTTGTCCTGGGGATCCCATTTCTGCCTCCTATACACTGGTCTTCTAGGTAAGCTGCTATGGCTACCTGTTTTTTATTTGGCCTCTGAGGAGTCAAACCCCAGTCCTCACGCTTACATGGCAAGGACTTTCTTTATCCACCGAGCAACCCCCGGCCCTGTAAATATTCTTACTGAATATAGTGCCTAATTTGCAAATTTTGTTGTTGTTATTGATGGTGGTGGTGGTTATGGTAGTGGTGGTGTGTGTGTGTGTTTATGTGTGTGTGCACCAAACTGCATGTACACACACTCACACACGTGCAGATTTACATACACCCTTCACATTCTTGTGTTCCACTCTTTTTGTGTAACAACGTCCCCTGGAGTTATTTCAGGAAATCAAGCTACACCCAAAGCACAGATCTCACCTTGCCACAGGCCGTACATAACTAATGCTTCATGTTTTCTTTTGACTTTTCACAATTATAAATTGCTTTGGTATAAACAGCCTTGACATTAAATCTTTTTGTTAAATCATTCTGCATTTGAAATTTATCCCCTCCAGAGATATTTTAAAAACTGAATGTGTTGAGTCAAAGAATCCAGTGACTATTTTCCTTCATGTAGGGTTAAACTGATCAAGGTCTTTGCTGCTGGCTTTTGCTTTTGTTTTCTGCAGAAGAAAATAGCTCTTCTTTAAGTGAGCAGATGTCCTTGGTCATCCCCAGCACGGTGGTGGCTGTGCAAGGGTAGGTGCCAATAGCCAATAGCAGAGCCTGAGGAAGCAGAGATTCTGTTTCCGCTCTTTACTCCCCACCACTGGCCTCCAGGACTGGCTGCCTGATGACCAGCAGGTCTGTCCTATGTGCTCCTTGTCACATGCCACCTCATGCTGGCCAAGCCCTTGTAGGCTCCATGCAAGTCTCATGAATGTGTCAGTTCCCTGGGCTCCAGGAGTCCATTTGTCATTGTGACCACAGGCTTCTCTTTACAGCAGCACCTTGCAGCCTCACAAATTGCCTATCACATAGTAGGTGCTTAAGATGTGTGCTGATGACTTGATTGAAGGATACATCATGAAAGATGGAGGCATCATACCATGGCAGTGTTCACAAGGGTTTAGGCTTCTCTAGGGCCCCAAATACATGACCATATCTGGAGGCATTTCTGGTTGTTATGACTGGATGTTGGGTACCACTACCACCCAGTAGGTACAGGAAGGCCAAGAACACTGCTTAATATCCCACCACACATGATTAAGTGCACACACACACACACACACACACACACACACACACACACATACACACACTCTGCCCTATTCCAAACCCTGAAGTTATCAACCCAGAATGTCAGTTTGAGAAATTCTGGTCTAACTCATTAGCTCAGAGCTGATTTTTCTTAGTTTCAACTTGCCAAGTTCTCTAAGATAATGCTGTAGTTAAAAATTACTTATTTAAAGTACACCCAGCTACTGCAATGTTGGGAGAAGTCAGCAGTGGCTCTTAGGAGGGACTCAGGCCCAGCACACTGCTTCTTCTGAGTCTTAGTTCTGCATACAGGAACTTTTTCTTGCCAATTTGAATATCTACTCTTGCCTTCCAGATTTAGAGCACTTGAACACTCCAAGAACGTTCTAGAAAGCACTCCTGGGATGTTCCTAGTCTCTGAACTGCCAAATGAGAAAGCACAAGCATGTGGTAATCTATACAAATCGATGCAATCAGGATGCTGAGGGCAAGAGGGCATGAGGGATATGTCCAGGGCCTGGAGCCAATCAGAGCTAGACTGTGCCAGCTGGGAACTTTCCAAACATGCTGTGTCTAACACCTGGGGCAGGAGAATGGTTATGCACAGCTGGGCCTCACTGGGGATCACTAGCCAAGGCTCTTCGCTCATGGGATTGAGGTGACTGTGCCCTAAGGCCAATGCCTGGCTTTGCTGGCATGAGGGACATTGTCAAAACTGGACACATGTCACCTTCCCAACACCCTCTGTGCATTTCCAAAATGTTCTCTGTGGGGCATGAGGACCCAGCAATTATGTAATGAAGTTCTTTCTTCAAAAGCGAGGAATTGTGTTGGTTACCCATGTACCTTGTTGTTTGTGGGAATGGCCCCCGACCTGGCTTCTGTGGCTTGCTCCATCTCCCTTAGGAAATGCAAGCAGAAGAGTTGTCAGGTGAAGTGAATCTCCTGGGTTGGCAGACTGTCCTGTGGATGGACTGAAATTAGAATGGGAAGACAATATCCCTCATTACACTCCGTGCAACCAATTTGCCTGCATGGAGTAGCTTCCCTGAGGCATGTTCTCGGGGACACAAAGTAGCTGGAGAGACCAGGCTCCCCTGGCCTGCAGGACTCAGAATTATTTTCTACCTGGCATCCTCCCACACTGCCTTCTATAGAAAGCTAACAGTGAGGGAGGGTAGGAAGAGGCCTTCAGTGGCTCCATGCGATAAGGTCATCGTGGTCAATGAAGACTGAGGATCACTGCCCATATGACAGTTGTGACCTCTTGACCACTGTAAAGGTTAATATTGACTGTCAACTTGGCATGTTGAGTCTAGAATCATCATGGAGACAAACTTCTGGGCATGTCTGTGAGGAAGTTTCTAGATTAGATTAATGGAGTTGGGTCTTCACCCATCCTAACTATGGGTGACATCAACCCCTGGGCGGGGGTCTCACTATAAAAAGAAGACAATGAGCCGAGCATGAGCATTCATTGCAATCTGTTCTGTGACTGTGGACACAATATGATCAACTGCCCCCACCCCGCTGCCATGACTCCCCACCACAATGGACTGTACCCTGGAGCTCTGAGACAAAATCAATTCCTTCCCCCAAGCTGTTTGTTGGGTGTCTTATCATAGCAGCAAGAAAATTAACTACTTCAGATGTGCTCTGGAGCCTGCATGGTTCACACATGGACACCCGGGTGTTCTGTGAAATACCACAGAACTTAGCAGAAAGAGTGTTGTGTAGATTGGGGTGGGACACAGCTACTTTGTCTTGACAAATAATACACCCCTCACCTATGTTAACCTGAACTTCGATGGCCCCACCACCAGGATGGGACCCCAACCTTGTTACCAAAGCAGGGCATGAGCAAGTCCCGGCTTGTTTTTCTCATGGGTGAGCTTTGCTGTCCGTTTCCAGATTCTTCTAAAAGCAGATGTACCTACCAAAGAGCTGCTCACTGTCACCCCTGCTCAGTATGCACTGTCACAAGGAGCCACCAGGACGGAATGTTCCAGACTCTGGCATGATTTTCCAGAGAAGTGAGTTCCTTGAGTATTAAAATTAACCTTTTTTAATAACAAAAATGATACAGTCCATTGAAGTGCAGCTGGATTTATCTTATGACAGGGCTTGTCACAGCTCGGAGTATTCACCGGGTAGTTTTAAAAGTTCATTAAGCTCAGGAGATTAAATATCGCCCTGAGCAGCGTCCCATAAAGGGGAAATATGGTCCTATTACTTGGTAAAATGTTGGGCCGTGTTGTTAATCTAACCCCCTTGAGTTCTCATCTTCCAACTCAGAAGACATTTCCCCTTGCTGTTAAATCTGACATTTTCTGAGACCCTTGGAATTTCTTACAGCTATCACCAGAAACGCAATACCGAGTGTTGATTTCACGGGGCACTCCCCCACCCCCCACAGCTCTTGGAAATGTCAAGTGCATTAGTCTTCCATTTGTCCCACTCCACCCATCACTCCACTCTGTAATAACCAGATGAGGAATATAGAGGACCTACGGGGAAGAGTGTGGATAACCAGTGCCCAGGAGACATGGCTAAGCCTCACTCCTGGGTATCATCCTTGTCACAGAGGCATCCATGTTGGGGCAGTGCCATACTGGACAGCTGCTGGCCCCTCAGTAATTAACCCTCTGGTTTTCCTTCTAATTTCTTATACAGCCATTTAGATACACCTCTGTAGGAGAATATGTCCATCATCTCAGCAACCTGGGCTCACCCTTGCTTCAGAGAGGCCACAGAGATAGCACTCTTTTATTATTATTATTACTATTATTATGTTTCCATGTTTATTGAATTTTTATATGAATCATTATACTTTTCATCTGGGAAATTTCACCTTTTTTAAACAAAATTATTCTATTTGCATATAATCATTTTAAAGTTATGTTGAAGTATATTAAAAATGCATTAAATAAATTTACTGAATTGAGACTATAATCAATACCAATAGCTATAACTCATAAAAGTAAAATCTTGGGGTCCTTTATAACTGTTTTTAACTTTTTATTGATTCTTTGTGAATTTCATAACATGCATCCTGATCCCATTTATCTCTCTGTCCCTTCATATCTGCCCTCTACCCTTGTAACCTCCCACCCAAAAAATAAAATAAAATAAAAATTAAAAAGAAAAAAATCTTGTGGAAGCTGTAGCATGATGCAGTGAGTCACACAATATATCCTTTAGTCCATATATCTTTTCTCGCAAATGTTCATTGCAATGAGTCGTTGGTCTGGTTCGAGGCCTCTGGCTTCTGCTACACTATCAATACTGGATCCTCACTAGGACTCCTCTTGGTTATCCTGTTGTTGCCCTGTGTCATGGAGATCCTGCGGCTTTGGGTCTGCAGGACTAGCTCCTTCATGTGTTTCAGCAGTTCATAGATGGGGTGGATGCTGGGGTAGGCCAACTCATAGCCCTGGTTCTGTGCCTGGGTGATAGCTGGGTTGGTCAGCCCACCAGCTAGCTCTTCCTCGTCCGTCCTTAACACCAGGGCAAGCTCTCCAGAACTGTCCCAGCTAGCTCACCCAATGCAGCAGGTAGCAAGGGACAGGACCAGTTCTCCTGTTCTCATGCCCTCAAGGCCAGCCCTCCTGCCTGCCACAGGCAAAGAGGAGTGAATGAGAGCATCTTTCCCTCGCCCACACCAGAGACATCCTTTACTGTCCCTCATAGGACTCACCTGGGGTAGCAAGAACATCTTCATGTGCCTGGGACAGGAGGTGTGGACCACCATCACCCAGGAGTATCTACATGATTCCCCAGAGACTGACAGGACTGGGGCTCTGTTTAGCATCAGAGAAACCACCCTAAAGTGATACTTACTGGCTTTGAGTCTAAGTGAGGTCTCTACCCAGCCCAGTCATTCGCTGCCCATTTTGCTGAGTGTATACTTCAGCCAAGTCCAGCTTTGAGTGTGGACAGCACAGCTGTTAAGTGAGAGGCAGGATGTCCAGGGTTGGAAACAGGACTTGATAAATCCCCTCAGCAGCCATGGCTAGCTGGCCAGCCAGATGTTTGTAAAGTGAAATGAGATTATATAACATACTGAGCTGGTCTAAAGCAGAGGTCAGTGTTCAGGAACCGTGGCCATCAATGCCACCAATAGCTAAAAAAAAAAAATAGTCATATTTATTGGGTCCTTGTCATAGGAAGGGGAATGACTTAAATGATGTTTTACCAGTATTGACACATACAACATTCAGAGTCATGTATACACAATGCCACTATCCAAGACTAAGTAACTTTGGGCTCAGAGAGGTTAATCATATGACCTAAGACTGCACAGCTTGGCTTTGAAGAGCTGGAAACCACTCCACTAGCCACATCCCACAGTGCTCCCTGGTAAGTGTCTGTGGCACCTGCTTTTTCTACCATGGCAAGCCTGTCCTGCCTGGGTATTCCTCTTCCAGTAATTGGGTCTGTAATGCGCCCAGCAGGGTATCAGCCCTCATCTCCATCCACATCACCATCACCATGGTGATCTCAGGTGTTAGATGTTTCATGGTACCACTACATTCTCAGAACATTGGTCTTTGTACCACATGCCTGTAAGAGCACACAGTCACTGCCTGTGTGTTAACACCACTGCTGAGCTCTGAGACACAGGAGAGAGAAGAGGTAGCTGCTCTCACACTCCAGGGGGTCAATGGTTATTATTGTCACTTTTTGAAGTTCTGGGAATGGAGCAAGCTCCCTGCTGTGGAGCCACACCCCAGCTGTCAGGAGGGATCCCAAAGAAAGCAGGGCTTCTGGGAGTGTCTTTTCTCCCAGGTACTTTCCCCATACCCGTACCCATGACCTCACCCCTCTGTATGGTATGTCCTTCCTCCCAGCATCCTCTCTTGCATCTGGGTGTACCTGTACCTGTGTGAAGTGTTATCTCAGAATTGATAGTATGCCTCCAAACATCCCAAACCTAAGTATTTATGCAGTCTATCACTGTGTTTGAGAGACGTCCATTCTGGCTGTGTGGCTTGTGTATACCAGGCATGGCATCCTGAGCATTCTGTCTGCCCAGGGGCAGAGGAAGGGAAGCAGAGTGTGTCCTGGTATTTGAGTGATGTTATTTACAAGAGTGACAGGAACAAAGTAGGCTTTGATTAGCTGGGGCTCTCCATGGAAGCATCCCCACAGGACATGTGTTCCTGAAGGGAAGAAAAAAGGGACAACCAGACTCATGTTGTGGTGATCTGGCTAGTCTGAGCACCAGCCTGTGTGGCTAGAAGAGGCCAGGAGGAAAGGACACCATAGACTAAGCCAAGGCCTGCTCCTGTGAATGTTCTCTGGAGTAGAGTTTTGTCTTTATCTCTTAAAGCCCAGACTAATTAGATGAGGCCAGTTCACTGTATTAGCTAGTTTTCCCTTACTGTAACAAAAGGCAGAGACATCAGCTTACAGGGGAAAAAAAGGTTTATCTCACTCAGAGTTGTGTCCATTAACAGAAGGCCCGAGACAATTCTGCTAGGAGGAAGAAAGGGTTCTTTTTCCCACAGTTGTGGAGGACCTGATCCTGTGCTTTAGGCCTAGGGTAGCAGCTATGTCCCTGGAGATCACAGGTGGTGTCAGAGAAGATGCACAGTTAGGCGGGTTGTGGTGACTTCTCCTTATCACTCAGTCCCAAGAAACTGAAGCCTCAGCCTCAGCCCCAGAGGCCAGGAACCTCATTCTTCCCACCATCTCCCCCTTTAGTAGATGTGGAACCCTGAATAATGGCTGGAGTTGAGTCAGTACCTTGGGCCATGAAGTAAGATTGAAGCTCGCGCGCGCACACACACAGAGAGAGAGAGAGAGAGAGAGAGAGAGAGAGAGAGAGAGAGAGAGAGAGAGAGAGAGAGAGAACATGAGTACATGCAGAGGAACAGGAGGAAGCTGACTGTGTATCACTCACAACCACTCTAGTTCTCTTGAACTGGAAACTTCTGGGTCTCACTTTAGCTTGATGAGTTTTGGGGTGCAATAAAATACACACCCAGGCTTGTCCTCCCTGCTGAGTAGCTGCTGCTCTTTGTGGGGGTTGGGAGTGTGCTGAGTCCCTGGCACTTTGTTCTTTTGGGTAATCCTCACTCTCCAAGGTATGTGGACAGCTCTCCGGGGGGACGGGACACTCTGCAATGACCACTTCCTGCCCCCATCCCCACATGTCAAGGCAACAAGGCAACAACCTCAATACAATTCCATGAGGAAGCCAGACCACCAAGACTAGGAGAGACTCCACACACGCCCTCATTCTGCCTCTCCTCAGGTCCCACACTCTGCATTGCCCCAGATGGCCATATGCTTGCACGGACTGCCACTGTTAGAGTTCCTGGACCAAACTCCCCAGAGACCCTTAGTTTATTCCCTGAATCCTCCAGAAACTCTTTCTGCATGGAAGAGAGCAGACATTAAACTGTCTTTATCTCCAACACCCACAGGGCAAAGGGAAACTTGATGTGACTGATAGGAGGAAGTGTTGGTCCCCCTTTTTTTTGACTACAGCCACAGTGTTTGACAGGACGCTGCTCATCAGGAAAAAAAAAAAAAAATCCAGAGGTTGCAGCGTGCACTCTGTAGCTTATTCGAATGGCTCCACATGTTATTCTTAATTAATTATATTTTATTGAAGCAATTAGGTGACTGACAGCCTCAGTTAAGTGCTAATGAAAAGCTCACATTTTTCCCGTCTTTTCACATACTGTTGGCCACAAAGTGCAGCTCAGACTCCCAGGGGCTGGAGCTGAGACTGTGGCAAGGGTTGGGCTGGGCATCGCATCCCTCAGGATGAAGCATCCCTGTGCTTACACCCTCTTCTCTGCTGTGCCTGATTGAGCCCACTCCCAAAAGCCTGAACAGTGGCGCTTCTCTGGGAAGGTGGGTTAATTGCTTGGATTTTCACACCTTTCACTCTCCTCTGGGCGGGCAGCACGTGGGTTAGTAGAGCATCAGCTAGGTTCCACGCTTCCTGCTTTTCTGACATCCCCAGGGGTAGCAGATGTGTTCTGCACTCTGTTCTCAGCAGACCCAGGGCTCCATGTCTGCATTGTGACCCAGAGCATCTGACTCCAGAGCCCTGGTTATCCTGACACAGGTGCCCAGGGGCAGGAGATGCCATGGGCAAGCTGGGGCACTTGTGTTTGTGTGCCCAAATTGCCCAGAGTCCTTTCTCAACATTTTGTTTTTTTTGTGAATGATGCAACTGAGGGAAACCTGCCTTCCTCTCCTGGTGCCATTTACACATGGACCAAAGCCTTTCCTAGATGGTGTGTTTGTCCTTCTGGGATGCAGTCTAGGGTACCCAAAGCATCTCTTCCTGCCCATGGTGCAGGGGGCCAAAGCCTTTTGCTACACAAAGGCATAGAGCTGGCCTCTGCCTAGCTTTCCTGTGGGTCATGTTCTTACTCTCTATGACATAGAGTCTGTTCCCACATTGCCTGTGCTCATGAGCACACATACACACACTCAGATAGGCACACACACATACACACTCATATAGACCCAAATGCGACTTGTCACATAAATCCAACTTTCATCTTGGTATAGATGAAAGCCTTCATGATCTTCATCCCCAGGGAACACTTGCCCACTGTTTTCAGAGGTTCCCAGCTGTTTGGCTGAGACAGTTCCGAATCCTGAGTGGCTGAGAGTAGAATATTTCTCCTGTCTACTAGTGTCTTCTTCAGCCTGTGTGTGGTGGGGAAGTGTTTAGGAACACCCAGGTAGCCCAGGGTCCTCTCCCACCTCAAGGTACTTTGCTAAATCACACTCCAAAGTCCTTTCTGCTATGATAGTCTGAGAGTTAGAACACAACATTTGGGAGAGCTTTTTTTTTTCCTACACTGAGTGGAAGCCATAGAACTGTGACTCCTTGGGGCATTCCTGGGAATAGATTCCTGGTGGGGAGTGGTGGACACTCCATGTTGGAACCTCAGAGGTTTTGTTTGTTTGTTTGTTTTGTTCCCCTTTGTGCAGAGCCATCTTCTTACAATGTGTGGAAGGCAGAGTTTCTGACATTGTAAGTGTCCAGTCCTTTTGGATCCCAGATGGATGGTTTGAGGCTAAGGAGCCCCAGGTCTCTGCTGGGACATGGATACCACACACATGTGTGCTTTCCATGGTTCCAACCCTGGGCAGGCTTCTCCACTCCTGTAGCTCAGACTGGCCTCAGACTCATTTCTTCCTGCCTCCATATCCCACTGCTGGGCCCTTCATGCTAATGTGGCATCTGGGATTCTGAAGCCTGTTATACAGGAATGTGCCAGGTGGAAAGCAGTGTGGGTGTGCTCAGATTTGTCTGTCTTCTGAGCCCAGACTGAGTTGGCTCATATATAGAGGCCCCATGCCACCGTCACATGGCTTGGGACACTTTGTGTGGTAACTGTGAGACATCATTGTCTTACCACAAGAGCCAAAGCAGTACCGCTGCCTTGAGCTTGCTTGCTACTGGCGTGAGGTTTGGTGTCCAGGCAGTTGGGATTGAGGGAGAAGCCACACCCACAACACTCTGTGAGCAGGGGTCCATCCTTCACCATAGGGAACCAAAACAGGTTCATAATAAATTATATACAGTTTCAAGGACAGTCAGTCACCTGAGACCAATGATGCCCTTCTGGAGAGGTGAATGAACTGGAGAACCAGGGCTGCTGAATCTGTGCCTCCTTGGTACCAAGGTGGTGCTTCCCTCTTCCATCTCCTCAGTGTCTGCATGAGAAGCAGGTGAGAAGCACTGCATAGCCAAGGCAAGGGGTGAGGGATGCTGCCCACGAAATTAGCAGGGCCAAGAATCACTCAGAAGTGTTGGGTCTGTAATCCTGCAGGCTCCAGGAATAAGAGAATGTGTGTCTGAGGTATTCTGGTATTCCCACTGTGGCAATGACAAAGAGAGACAGAAACACAAGTTTCTCAGAATAGTCAAACTTTCAGAAAGCAGACCAGTGTGACTGATTTGTAGAGCCCTGGCCCTTTGATCTGGCATCTCCAAAAGTTCTCTAGAGAATGAGGTGTCTCACACATGCCAAGTCAACCACCTGATTGTGTACATCTCAGGACGGGGCAAAGATGGGAGCTTCAGTCAGGACTGACAGTGGGCTGCTGGCTATGTGGCCACTGCTTCTCACCTCGGGCTGGACAGGTTAGCATTGTAGAGACACTGGTAACACAAAGTCTTTCCTATGAGCTAGTAGAAGAAATAACATCTGAATTCATCCACCCTCTCACCCACCTACCCATCAATCTACCTACTTACTCATCCATACATATATCTATATACCTACCCACCAACCTACCCTGCACCTACCACCTGTCCATTTGTCCTTTCATCTACTCACCCACTGATCCACCCATATATTCATCCTCCCATATATTCATCCTCCCATATATCTTCTCATCAGTCTGTCAGTTCCTCTCCCTATCCACCCATACATTCACCCACTTACTCATCCATGCATCTATCTACCTATCTATCCATATATCTATCCATACAGTCACCACCCATCCATCCACCCATCCACTCACACACACCTACTCACCCATCCATTTTATCCAACATCTAATTATCCATTAACCAATCTGTTCAGCCATGCATTCATCTATCCATCCATCCACCTACCCACTAATTCATTTACCACTCCATGTGTCTACTCAGTGATTCATCCACTCTCTATCCTTGTATCCATGGACCTGTCATCCATCTACACATCTGTTCATACATCCACCAATCCATCTATCCATCTACCCAACCATTTGCTCACCATTCATCCACCTATCTACTCATTCATCCATACACCTGCCTACTTATATGTTTCCCAATCTGTCCATCCACCCACCAACCCACTCATCCATCTATCTACCCAGGAACTCATGCATCTGTCCATCCTCTTACTTCCCAACCCTACCCTGGCACTGAGGGTAACTCAGTCTCTGATTTCACTGGTTAAATGTTCTCAACACTGTTCCTCTCCATTTCACACCGTGATGGAAATGGGGAGTGTAGTTTTCCAACATGGCCCTTGTTATAGCCCCACTGGGTGGCTAACTTTGAGTTCATCTTGTGTGACTGGATTTAGAATGGTATTAGTCTCAAGCATGGACAACAAAGGGTGAGGCAGAGCTGGGGAGGCCAGTGGAAGCACAGACTGGGAGACAGTGTAGCTACTTGAGCCCTGAACTGCTGTTCAGTAGGACAGTAAGGTGGCAGAGAAGACTGTGGACACTGTGGACAAGCAGATCCTAGTCCCAGAAGGACTTGCAGCCCAGACCTCCACAGCCTTGTCTCTGGGTCCATTTCCTCCTCTCTTTCCACCTCCATCTCATTCTCTTTCCTCCCCTTCCTTCTCTGCCCCTTCCCCCTCCTTCCTTCTTTCCTGCTCCCTCTTCTTCCTCCCATCTCTTTCTTCCCCCCTCCTTTTTCTCCTGCCTCCAACAAACTTTGTGGAGTTTCCTCTTCTACCTAGAGCCAGTTATGAGTTGTGGGACATGGAGCAGACTGTCAGAGAATGAGCGTCTGCTCCCCTCTGACCTGCTGGTAGCCAGGATCACGTAACTGCAAAAACTCCTCCCAGAGAGCACGCTTTGCCTCCTATTCCCTGTACTTCAATCCCAGGAAATGATCAGGAAAATAATATGAGAGCATAGTGATTATCCCATCCACTCACAGGAGGAGACATCATAATCCTGGACAGAGCGAAGGTCACCAAGAAGAGCAGGGCAATACACGTTTTGGTCTTTGATGTACTCCACGGAAGCTAGATACAAAAGGGAGCTTTGGGGATCAGGGGTGGGCAAGGGACTGGTTCTCTTTTGGGATAGAAGAGCTTTACGATTGAAAAGGGCAAAGGAACCTCAGGGTGCAGGTCATACCAGAAGTGAGGCATGTAGCTCTGTCCATGTACTGAGTTTGGTGTGCCCACTTTTTCTGGAGATGTGAAGTATTGGGAAAATCAGAGGCCATCTCCCCACCCACTGGATGTCTACTTTGAACTGTCAGCTACTTCTCAAGACCCAGGCTCCTGCCCTCTTGGGTTGAACCAGGACTGTCCTGAAATAGCCCAAGGATCCCCTATGCTTCTTACCCCCTGGAATCCCCACAGCCACCAAACTCAGACCTACTCCTTGTTGTGACACAGTACAATGACCAAAAATACTTGAGGACAAGAATGGCACCAACCATGAGAAGTCTTGTCCTGAATATGAGTTTTAAATTTGACTGCTCTCTGAGACCCAGGCCCTCTCTGCAGGAGATGCCTTTACAGCTTCACCCTTGGGCCATAAGAAAGAAGGCCTGACCTTGACTTCTCACTCAGGATTCAGGTCGATTCCAAGAAGAGTCCGCAGAGCCCAGATCTGTTGGGCCAGAGCTGGGGTCACACCTGTTACTCTTCTTGAGAACACCAAGCTATTCCTGTTCTTTGTGTTCAATGCTGTGCTGAGACTCTGTGTGGAGTTCATTTTCTCGCTGAGGACACTTCTAGCCTGAGACTCCAGCCATGACTGCTGGGAATCTCACCCACCACAGAAGGCTCTGGAGCAGGAGTTGAGAGACACAAGTGAACAGTACCACGAGCCTGAAGCTACCACATGCAAGACAGTTGGGTATGAGCCTGGCAGAAGGACAGAGGTGGCATCCTGGGCACAGCAGCCAGACGGAGGAGACCAGGCACAGAGGGACCTTTGAGGCATAGCCAGCCCATCAGAGGAGCATCCAGAGAAGGAAGCCATAGCTATTGTCCTATTAGCCTTGAGACACACAATCATGGCTTTCAGTTCTGTGAGAGGGTTGAGAGAGGCCAGAAACCCCAGTAGCCTGGTCCAGGCTCTCTTGCTGAGGACACACTGTGCTTGCTAACTGGGCTTACAGCATGATGACCACTCATGGGTGTACCAAGGCCCTAGAACCACCCTGAAAACTGAGGGCAACCTCATCATCCTCCTATAATAAATCAGGGCCTAGCACAAGCCAGGAAGGGCTAACTGCTTCCCTCCAGGGAAGGCTGCTGGGAGTCACACTTCTGGCTAACAAACTGTCTGCAGGTAAAGACTTGTGGAGAGGAATTAATTTTATGAAGAAAGCAACCAGGGATGTAGAAGACTGCAGAGGGAGGTGATATATGGTTAATGAAAGTTTCCAATTTCATGTGCATGTGTTCTTCTGAATCTGACAACAGAAGGAGAGATCTCATTCTTTGACACAACTAAGTGTTGTAATCTCATGGGTGGGGACTTCGTTTGTCAAATTAAACCATCTAATGGATCAAAGATGAGACAACGTCTATTCCCTGACATGCCTGGGCTCATATGAGCCGTGGTGCATCCCCACTGTCAAATGGCATTAAGCACGCATCTACATATGGGGTGGTAGTGGGCCCTTGTGTCCCTGTCGGACCCTGCCTCTTCCTCAGTTCCAAGTTTTAGCTATGAACAGTATGGGTGTCACCTGCTGACCACTTTCCTGTCACTGGCATTGCTGCTGTAGGCGTTAGCAACTCATACAGTATCTCTGCAAAATTCTCATTAAGAATGCAGTTGTGGATGCGAGTTTGGCCATCCTCAGCTTCTCTAGATTGCAGTATTGCCTTATCCTCAGAGGTGACCCTGGAAATTGACTCTTTCAAAGGCAGAAAAAGGCTTGAATCAACAGTTTCCTCCCAAGAATTAAGCCGCAAGTGTGAGGCTTCTGGCTGGCACTCCAGGCTGGATGGACTCCCTCAGAAGGACACTGTGTATGCATGTGCCATGTGCTCCCATGTTGAGTATTTCAGAACCCAAGCATGCTTCTCCACAGGACTCTTGTTTGAGTCCTTTCCTGCAAATCTGTGTGGTCCTGGGCTGTTAGCAATTTTTGCTATTGGAACTGTGTTCCAGGTAGGTGATGATTTTCCTTAATAATGTTCATGCCACTCATTTGTGACTGAAATAAGCACTCTGTGTGACAGACTCTCCAAGTCTAATTAGGAGGAAGAAAAATCAGGAAGTAAGCATTTTCTGAGCCAGTGTCTTTGAAACAAGAAATTAAAAGCCATGTAGAAGCCCGCCGCATCTCTTCCTGACACATGCTCCGAGATGAAGATAGGCACTGCCCTCGGACTGCAGGGAATTTTTGCACTGCACTGTGCTAGGCATCTGGCTTCATCCTGCCAAGTCCTGTCCCATGCTACCTCCCTGGAGGGGCTCACTGGCTTATTTCTCTGCAGGCCTCTCTTTAATATTAGCAGACCAAAAGCCAGAGGCACCGGTGGTTTTTCTCCTGGGTTTTGGAGCAGTTGGATAAACTTTGACCCCACATTCACATGGCTCTCTGCATCTGTCACCTACAGCAGATTTCTAACTGAAATTGGTTTGCTTGTTGGCTTGGTCCGCCTGACAATTCCCATCCCATCCAGCCACATCTCTCACTCCTCCTCATCACCTGTCCCTCTCTATGTCATCATACTGTTTTGTCTAGTGTTCTCATCAGGATCATGTGTTTGGAGCCTCTAGGCTGTGCCTCCCCCTCTGTGTCCTGCCTGGAATGACCACTCCACACCCCATTCATCGCAGTCACTTCTTATCCATTTCTCTCCTAGCAGCACCCTGCCCTCCAGGCAGCTCAGCTCCATGTCTAACAGCAACTTCAGCTCCAATGCAGCAGAGTAGCTGGGACCAGACTGTCACCCAAAGCAAAGGTTATGTTACAGAGGAAGGGAACAGGGCAAAGAGCCAGGGCAAAGGGCTTTGTCAGCACCTGAAAACACCCAAGCAGCTAGGACTTAAGAGGACACAACTACAGAGAAGTTAGAGTTGTTGGGTCCCGTTTTCCGTGGTGGGTGCCGACTCCTAGACTCCGTGTCCTCTGGGCAGGAGAACTGGAGACACAAAGCAAGAAGCAGTGCTGAGAGGTTGAGGGGAAGTAGAGAGCTGGCTGATGTTTTTGATGGATAGATGAATAAATGAATAGGGGAAAACAGGCAATTGGATGGATGGATAGATCGATGGATGGATGGATCGATGGATGGACAGTGGGTGGATATTCAAATAGATGGATGATAGATCAATGGATGGGTGGGTAGGTAAATAAAGAGGTGGATGTGTGGATGGTGCCTGGATAGATGGATGGATGGAGGAGCAGAATACATAGGTATATGTATAGATGAATAAATGAATAGTTGTATAAATGGTAGATGGGTAGATGGATGGACAGTCAGATGGGCAGAGTTTTCAAAAGGCCGTGCCTCTATAGCTTCCTCAGAGCCTGTCTGCATCTGAGGTAAGAGGATCCTTGGAAAGCCCAGAAACTCAAGCTTCCTGAGTACCACATGGCCTGGAGCCATGCTGTTCACCTGGAGATGACTGGCAAACAGACCCTGGACATGGACATACTGAGCCAGCAGGTTTCCAGAGTCAAGACCTTGACTCTTTAAGGTTCCCAGGAATGCCCACTGCTTGTCTGAAAGCTGCACCAAGGTGCAAGGCCTTGTGGCTCTGCAGTGGTGCCTTCAATTGTTTCCTAACCACCTTCACTTTCCCTAAGCTCTCTGCTAATTGCATTAAGCAAAGATAAGTAGAGAGTGGTTTCTGGGGCATGTCTTAAGGTCTGCTGCCTGGGGGTGTGCCTGCAGAGCCAGGGGCTTGACTTGGCTCTTCACAGCCCACCTCATACCTGAGTCCCCACTCTGCTTTGAAGCTGCTTCTCTGCCTGGCGGCTCTCTGCCTCGGGCCATTTATAGAGCCAGGGTCTGTGAAGCTAAAACAGTTTGATGTGTAATTGCAGGAGGAAATGGGGAACCTGCTGAGCATGGAGGGATGGAGTGCCTTATCACCCTTTCTGTGCAGGGCCGCTTGCTGCAATTGCCGGCAGATGCGCACCGTAGGCAGAACGGTGACATTTTTCATGGGCTGCCGTGTTCTGAATCAACACTGCAATGTGCGATTAGAGGAGGGAGGAAGGAAACAATCCCAGTCTCACCAGCGACAGATCAATCCTCGGTCCTGCCTCCTGCCTTATTACCCACTGTCTCCTGTGATATGCAAAGTAGCTGCTCCCTCTGCATTACAACCTCACATTACCTGAAAATTGAATTTTATCTGGTGGTCTACATATAATTCATAACGCTCCTCCCAAACGCTCCTCCGTTCTCATTTAGCTAAAAGTGGGTTCTTTATTTCCCACGGGTTAAGAAACAGAAGGAAGCTGGGGCATCTGCATGCCAACAAACCCCATGCCTCAGGCAGCCCCCTGGAACCAGTGAGTATCCAGCTGCCTCTGCCCCTCTGTGGTAAGTGTCTCCTGTCCTCATTCCCAAGGGACAGACAGGTGCTACCCCTGTCCTACCAGGGCTGTACCTAGGGCCGACTCCTACCTGGCTGTTGTATGTGAACTCCATGCTTTTACTCAACAATAGGTGTGACCATAGAAGCACACCGGTCATGGTGCCCACCTATGATCCCAGCACTTGGAAAGGAGAGGCAGAAGGATCAGGAGTTCAAGGCCAGCTGCAGCAACATAGGGACTATGAGGCCAGTCTGAATCACATGAGAAAAATAAAAACAATAAATATTAATGTTGAATGTTCATTTTAATAGTATTCTGAAAATCATATGCCACCCCCCCCCCCCACACACACAATTATTCCAGGTCTTCCAGTTATACACTGGTGTTCTGTACAACTAATTTTGACTTTTGAACTTCCAATGTAAAAGAAAATATTGCTTAGTCAAAATTACTTTTTAAAAATAATTTGTTATTTTAAAAATTATGTCTATATGTATGGGGCAGAGGGTATACTCATGAGTTCAGGAGGCCGGAAGAGGGAATCGATTCCCTGGAGCTGGAGTTACATGGAGTTGTAAGCTGCCTGGTGTGGGTGCTAGGAACTGAACTCTGGTCCTCTGCAAAAGCAGTATGTACTCTTAGCCACTAAGCCACCTCTCCAGCCCCTCTTGTTTCTTTTAATCAAGTAGCTACACATATGAAGCCACCACCCCTGTGAAGAGAAAACATGTCTTTTTTCCTATCTGTCCCCAAACTTCCCTGAACTCCCTGGAATCCCCACCCCTGCACTGTGGACAAGCTGTCATTTTCTGTAATTTTATACCAATGGACCACAGGACACTGTCTTCCAGGCATAACACAGTTGTTACTACATTAGAGCAGGTGCGGTTACCCACAGGAGATCTTTTAGGCCCCACTAGGAATTAATCACCAAACCCTCACCTGAGATCACACACACACACACACACACACACACACACACACACACACACACACACACACACACACTGTGTCAGGTATGCTAAAGTATCTAGAAGGGTAGAAATTGCCCAAAGGGGACTCCATCTACGTAGCTTTAGGAAACTTGTCATCCAGGCTGAGGTAGAACTGTGAGATGACCTTTGAATTATCTATGCTGCGGTAAGTAACCCAACACCGTCATTGGCTCACATGCTAGATTTGGGTGGACTCATTCTTTGGTCTGCCACGGATGCCTTACCTGGTGACTAGACATCTGTTCATGCCCTTCCAGGACAAGTCACACAGCAGCCATGGACTCCTTTGTGCCTGCTGACTACTCCCCTGTTCTGCTGGCCTTTGGAGGGTGTGGCCCAGTCCATGTTTCTGTCCCCACTCCCTCTGCTTCCTAGTCTGCTTACCATGTGAACCCTGCACTCCCAGGATCACTAACTCCGAAGGCTTTTCCATCACAGTGGACTGATCGCTTCCTCTCTTAGGAGCGACTTTGTGGCAGTGAATAAAGCCTCTCTGGTGTCCATGTCTAAGTCACCTTCCTGGTGTTTTCCCTGCTGCAAGCAAATGTCTAGGTATGATAGCTTGGTTCCACAGCAGAATTGTTATCTAGTTCTTATATCTTAAATTAACCCATGTCTATTAGTCTATAAGTAGCCACATGGCTCGTGGCTTACCGGTACCTTACATCTCCCTTGTCATGGCAGTGGCTGGCAGTGTCTCTCTGCCTCCGCCTTCCACTTCCCTGAATTCTCTTCTCTGCTTGTCCAGCCTATACTTCCTGCCTGGCTACTGGCCAATCAGTGTTTTATTTATTAACCAGTCAGAGCAACACATTTGACATACAGACCATCCCACAGCAAGTTCCTCTTCATCTTCTCACACAGTGTGGTTGGGCCTCCAATGACAGCTTCTCCAGTGAGTGTGTGGTGGCATCTCACTGTCCTTCTGGGCCTCTTTTCTGGGACTTGTGATGCCAGGCACTTTCCGTGGTCTCCTTGGTCTCCTTGGGCATTTGTGTATCTACTTTTGTGAAATTTTTGTTTCAGTCTTTTATCCATTCTTAATTTGTACTGTGTTAGAGATAGGGTGTGTGTGTACCAGTGGCTTTTCTGTTCCTGTAATAAAACACCATGGCCAAGGTAACCTAGAGAAGAAAGAGTTTTCATTTGGCTTAAGGTTCCAAAGGGTGAAGTCCATGATGGCAAGGAAGCATGGCAGCCAGAACAGGGAGCCGGAAGCTCATATCCTTTCCTGCAAGCACAAAGTAGAGGGAAAGCAAACTGGAAATAGGCTGAGACCTTCACCCCAAAGCCCACCCCAGTGACATGTCTTGCAGCAAGGTCACACCTCTCAAACTTCTCCAAACAGTACCACCAACTGTGAACCAAGTAAATGCTTCAGACTATGGTCACTGTTCTGTTGCTGTGAAGAGACCATGATCACAGCAACTCTTACAAAACAAAGCATTTAATTGGGACTTGCTTACAGAGTCAGGTATTTATTTAGTCCCTTATGATGGCAAGAAGCATGGTGACACACAGGCAGTCACGTTGCTGGAGAAGTAACTGAGAGTTCTACATCCAGATCCACAGGCAGCAGGAAGAAAGAGCCACTGGGCCTGGCTTGGGCTTTTGAAACCTCAAAGCCCACCCCCAGTGACACACTTCCTCCAACAAGGCCACACATCCTATTCCATTCAAATAATGCCACTCCCTAAGCATTCAAATATATGAACCTATGGGAGGCGTTCTTAGTCAAACCACCATAATGGGTAACATTCTCATTCAAACCACAGAAAGAGAAGGAGACACACAGAGAAACAATGATAGAGAGACTAGATGGATGATAGATTAGATGATTGATTGATTGATGGATGGATACATAGATGATAGGTAGATGATAGATAATGGATAGATGATAGATAGATAGATAGATAGATAGATAGATAGATAGATAGATAGATGTAGATTTGATACAGAATAGATAAGGAGATATAAGTTTGAAAGATTAGATTATATATGCATTTATGATAAACAGATACATAATAAGTATGTAGATAGACAGACAGACATGATAAATACACAGTTAGTGGGGTGAGAGGGAGGATGCATGTACATGCTTTGGGGTTCTGCTCTGTAGGTTTTTTTTCTTCCATCTGTAGTTTGTCTTGGTATTTTCTTAGGACTGTGTATTAAAGAAGCCCTGACTTGGATAGAATCCATATCCAGTTTTTTTCCATGGTCCATGCTTTCTGTGCTCTGATTGAGGCCTCTGTTACACTGCAAGGTCACAGCCCTTTGCTCCCTGTTTCCCACCCCATGTGTCACAGCTGCGGTGGGCATTCAGACCCAGGGCTTGTGTTTAAGTATCTAGTGCGTGGAGAGAATTAAGGCCCAGTGTTCTTTTGTCTTTTCATTCTCTGTGTGGACAGAAAATTACTGAGGCCTTGTTTGTTAGAAAAACTGTTCCTACCCATGGAGTTGCCCTTTCAGGTCTGTAAAACCCCGGCCAGCCTGCTGGGTATGGCTGGCCTCTGGTCACTCCATCCTGCACACTGTTCTGGGTACCTTCCCCTGTACACGCCTCCTCTCTGCATTCCCCTCCCCCAGGGAGGTTTTGACCACATAGTGTGCACATCCTTTCAGAATCACTTTGACTCTTCCAGGCCCTTTACATTCCCATATACATTTCAGAATCCTCTTGTCAATTTTAGAAAATAACACCTGCTGGAATTTTGATTGGGAATGTCAAGACCTCTCTTGACAATCACTTCAGTTCACACTAAAACACAACCTGCAACAGTTTGTGTCTGAGGTCCTGTGTGTGGATACCACACACCAGGAAGAGGGAGACAGGGGTATAGGGCTCCAGGGAGAAAGGGAAGAAAGGGTGTGTGAGGGACAGCCTGTGGGGCTAAAGAGAGCCCTGGGGTAACAGAAGTGCACCTAGAGACCCCTCTGCAGGTGCCCATTCTCATTAATTACTTGGGTTACTTGACCCTAATGTTTGTGGGAAGGGTTAAATGAAGTGTGGTTTCCCGGTGGGTGAGCTGTAGAGCCCCACAGAGCCCGGCCTGCACAGCCACATCCCTGCCTGTCTAAACTACCATTCTCGCAGTGGCTCTCATGTTCCCACCACCACCACTATAGTGACCTTAAAGAGGTGTAGTATTCAATAGAAGACTGGTCTACCTTCTAACAATGAGTACTTATATTGTAGCATAATGTGGTCTGTCATGATGCCAGGCTGCCCTGCTTGTTCATTTGAACTGCTGACTTAACATGAGCTAGGTTCACCTGGGAAGAGAGTCTTGATGAAGAGTTCTCTAAATCAAGTTGGCTTGTGGGGATGTCTGTGGGGGGATGTCTTGATTGGTAATTGATGTGGGAAGACCAGCCCACTGTGGGCAGCACCATTCCCTAGGCAGGGAATCTTGAATAGTGTAAGAGAGAAGAAAGCTATCTGAGCTCAAGCAAGCCCAGTGAATGTATTCATTTCTCTGTGCTCTTGAGTGGGGATGTGATGTGACCAGCTGCTCCAGTTCTGCCTTGGCTTCCTTCAGTGATGGCAATAACATGCAGTGTTAAGCTGAATGAAACCTTTCCCCCCGTAAGTTGCTCTTTGTCCTGATAGTTTTTATCACAACCACAGAAATCGAACTAGAATAGTTGCCATCCTAGCTATTCTGATACACATGTTGCCCACATGTCCAAACGCCTACTAGAAGAAACATCTCTCCAGGAGTTCTGCCCAGTGGCTGATGCTGGTATCCATGGTTACTTTCACCTCCCCGGTGTCAAAGATCACAGCAGCCAGTAGTGTCTAGAACTAACTCACCTGGGAGCTTCATCTTGAATGGCCGCCCAGGTCAGGGCTGGCCATCCGCTCATACCTGTTTAGTTTCACTAAATAAGCCTCATTAGATTTTGCATGATCTAATTTAGCCAGGCTCTATGAAGACATTGTACAAGCTAGTCCCCTCTCTCTGCTATTTGAGAGAATAATACATCCATAGGAGAATTCATTTGCAACTCTAAGCCCCCAGTTAAAGATACCTCCAGGGACCAACGTGGGTAATTTGTAGAACATTCCGATCCATTTATGAGATAGATTGCAGTTTGCAGCGCATGGCAAGGCCCCGACCAGGCTGCTTCAGCGGAGGCATCCGTGTAACCGAGCTCTCCTCTGGGAAGGAGTGGGAGCTTCTGGGAGCGCCAAGCAGCGAAAGCTACACTGCAAATTGCTTTCATGGCTCAGGTCCTGGGAGCAGGTACCTGCCTGGCATTCATTTAAGCACATTAGTGGACTTCATAAAGACTTAAGTGGCTCAGAGGACACTTCATTCCCAGCCCCAGCCCCACCTCCTTCTCTGTCACATATGGACTCTCTCCTGAGCGAGCTAGCAGGCAGAGGACAATGCTGGCCATGCTGCCGCTGAGGAGTCCTGGCCAGCAACTCGGGAAGGACCCAAGTGAAGCTGAGCAGGTTTCTTAGCTGCCTTGCCTGCCACACTCCTGTCTCTCTGCTCTGCAGGCCTCCTTCCTTGCTGCCCCGCACCTCTCAGCAGTGACTGCAGGTTATTTATAATTTAGGCTCCACAATGATGTGTGACATAGGAAACCACGAGTCCAACTTTCACTTTTCCTCTTGGTGCACAGACACTGCCACTTGCAGCTGCCCCCACCCTCACAGGTGGTAGGAGAAACAGGATGTCCCTTCTGAGGACACAAAGCTGGGAATTGGTGACTGTGGGTCCTCTGGTGACTGTGACCCGCTGGGCACACATGAGCTCTGCAGATAGAAATTCATATCGTCACATCCACTTCGCAGAACACTGGGGCTCCTCAGAGCAGCATGTGCTGCCCCAGATAGCAGCCAGCAGGCAGGAAAAGGAGTTTTGGACCTTCTAGGGGTGCACGAGACAGGTACAACCTAGAGGCCCATACTGAGGCTCCACTCAGGGCTGGAGAGCTCCTGCCACAGTGGGGTCATTGGCTCTGGGGTGCTGACCAGCTCAGCTACATTTTGGGCTCACGGTAAGTTCCACAGAAGAGCGAGGTCATGTCAGATGGAAAACTGGACTCGAAGGCTCTGAGCAGAGCCTGGCGGGATCCACAGCTCTCAACCTGGGACAAGCCCCTGTCACAGTCAGTTCCTTGGGGACCTTGCTATCTTCTGGCCTCTGAAAAGTCTCCTGTAATTCAGATGGCTTTGGCTTTCTTGTCCTGCAAGGATGGCTGCTAAGCCTTCTTTCACATGAGTTTGACTTTTACCCTGTGGGGCCTCCACACAGGATGGATTCTTAGCTCCCAGAAGCCTGTGTATTCTCTTGGACCACCAGAGGGGTGACTAGGTCCCTGGTCTTTAGGACATGTCCACAGGTGTCATGAACAGGGTTTTGAGAAAAGCCAGCTGCCCTGATGGTGTGTACTGAGTATCTCTTGGCCCAGTGCTGACTCCTAGTACTGTGGATCCACACCCCTGGGTCTCTGGAGTCCTAGCCTGGCATGCTGTGGGTGCAGCCCTACCTGCCTCCGCACTCCCCACTCTCACCCCGGCTCACCTCTCCCAGTCCCTCCACAGGGCTTGGCAAGTGCTATTCCTTCTGCCTGGGACATCCCTTCAGGGTCTGACCAGCCCTTCCATCCTTCTTATCTTAGCCAACACGGCACTTCTCTAACTCATCCCTCCCTTGACCACCACCTGGGAGATCACTTTTGTCATGTCCTGTAGAGCTGTGGCCTCCTTCCCACTCACTCCAACCCCGGGCACTCTACAGGGAAAGTGACCTGGACCCTACACAGGCCAAGGCCCTAAAGTCACAACTACTTCTGAGGTTAGACCCTAGCCCCAAGACCACCCTCACTTGTGAACAACAGGCTGCAAACCCTGAAGTTTCCACAACCCTCCTGGGATGGTAATTGTATAGACCCTGTCAGAGAACTCAGGAAAACTCTAGACTCACTGTTTTAATCACCCATGTATGTAGGGCTAGGTCTGCACAGGAGGGTGGTGGCTTTGTGTCTGCCTGGGGGCCTTTGTGCTGTTCTGCTGGGCCTTGGCATCTAGGGTTCCCAGAGGCTCCATCACATAGGCAAGACTGGCTAGCTTTCCTGACAGGGTGGACAAAATCTCAGTCCCTGGAGCCAGGCTGGCTCAGTCTCCAGCTGCCAGCCTGGGGTTAGTCTTCCTGTGCCCAGCCCCCACCCCAAAACCCGTAGGGGCCAACAGTGAGTCACCTCATTAGCATAACAAAGACACTCCCACTTCTCAGGAAATCTCAAGGGTTTGAAGAAGCTCATGCCAGGACCCAGGAACAGAGAGCAAATTCTTCAGGACACAACAGCGGAGCTGTTTCCTTCTTGCCTGCTCTGCCCTCTAGAGAACTCAGTAAGGCAGAATCCTGCCGCGCTTTGCCCACTTCTGTGTGTACATTGGCCTACATACACACATGCATGCTTACTCACATGCACAAATTCACTACAAGCACACTAGGCCTGCATACATAGACATTTGTGTGTTTATATGCATTAATGTATAACTACTTACATACATACACACTTGTGCACAGAGTACATGCTTCACATTCATGCAGTGCCTACATACATGCATGCTTACGTGCTCACATTTGTGTGCATGTATGCTCCAACTTACATGTTCACATGTTCCTGCTCATATGTGTGTGTTCCCACTTGCCTGTCACACACAGTATGTACCATGAATGTATGCATCCACAGCCAGTGCAGACATAAGGAGCCTGTCACAGGGTGGTGTTCCCTAATTCTAACATTCAAAGGAGGCAACCAGTCTGTGTGAGCCAATAGTGGACAGGTCACACTGCCCAGTGAGCTACATCTGCATTGTGGAAAGAGAACTAGTGTGCATCCCAGCCCCTCCCCCATCAGCCCCTCCTCCACAGGTCCCTCCCCCATCGACCCCCTACCCCACAGCCCCCTACTCCCCAGGCCCCTACCCCACAGCCCCCTACCCCACAGGCCCCCTACCCCACAGGCCCCTCCCTTTCTCACTTTTTATTTGTTTGATTTTTAAGACAGGGTCTCATCCTGCATCCCAGCCTGGCCTGGAACTCATGATGTAATCCAAGCTTGTCTGTAACTTACAGCAATCCTCCTGCCTCGGCCTTTCATGTGTTGGTCTCACAGGCATGCACCACCACACCCAGCCATATCTCTTGCTTTCTCTTGGTTGCTTTTCCAGCAGGGAAATGGCTGTTCGGGATCTCAGGCCCGAAGAAGAAACCTGTCTATTTACCTTCATGTACTTTTTGTTTTTTTTTTACCTTCCTGGCATATGTTATTTTCCTTTGGCAAGATACCTGTTTTCTTTGGAACAGTGCTCACAATGATAGCATTTAGTTGCAGAAATAGCAGCTGTCCTCATCCCCAGTGACACAGCAAAAGGCTGAGGCTCACAGGGCACCTCGTTTCCCTCCCATGGGCTCAGGGCATCCTCATGCTGGGCACTGATTACTAAATAAGGTATGTAGGCTCCAGTCATTTCATCTGAGAGGGGCTGCAATCAGACCTTCAGCAGCAGGGACCTTCCAAGGAGAGAGATGTGCTGGCTGCCTTTTCAAACTGGGTCTTCTACATGTGCAGAAAATAAGGCCAGGCAGCTGTGCTTGGCTCTCCAGGTGATGTTCCTAACTTCCTATGAAACTTAGTGAATGCCGTTTAAAAGAAACCTAATCTCTAGACACCCCTTAAAAACTCCCTGTGTGGCTCAGCCCCTTTTGTTGGTCACCCTGAACACTTAGGGTCCGTGGACCTCCCCCATGGACAGCAGATGATGCGAGATGGTTTCCAAGAGATGGCCATTTCCAGTTGGAGCAGAAGTCAGCTAACTGTTCCCATGAAGAGCCTGACGGTCTGCACACACCTGGGGCCATACTTTCTTCATGCCACGTTTTAGACAGGTAGAGAGGTAAGATGTTGGCAATACCTAATCGAGGCCTGGCCAATGGTGACTTGGGGATGTGGTTCACCAAGCCTCACCCAGGTCTTTCCACAATTCTGATCCAGGTGTCCCAAGTGAGGCAAGTCTCCCACATACACCCCTGATGGATCAAAATGTTCCACCCGTGCCTTGGAATCAGGGTCAAGGACCTGGAGAAGTCTCACTATTTTAAAAAACAATTACGATCTGGCAAGATGGCTCACTGGATAAAGGCACTGATGTCTAGCCTATGGGCCTGAGTTCCATCCTGGGAGCCATGTGATAGAAGGAGAGACTGACTCAGTCAGACAAGTTATTGCTTGAGCAATTTATTCTGTGATCACCACACATGTACTCTGTCACACACACATACACACACACACAAATGCATACATGCAAATAAGCAAATACATAAATTATATTTATGTATAATTATACCATCATAAAAATTAGTAAACCCACCAGGATGAAATCCACTTTAGAAACTGAAAATCCAAGCAACGTCCAATCTGGCAGCATCCCTTCTAAAGAGGCTGGGAGGCTTTCTGCGGAGTTTTGGGTTTGTGGGGCCTGTTTTGTTCTCCGTGAGAGAGCCTCATAATTCAATTGGACACATTTCGCTATAAAAGAAATATTTTATGTGTGGAGTACTTTCTTGAAGAATTTTCTCTTTTATCCATGGTTTGTGGAAGTACAAAATGGCCTGTGGATATAATGAGTTGGCCACAGTCCTTAGCTGTGGATGGTGAATATCACTGTTTATGCAAAATCTGAGTGTCAGAGCTTTGTCCTGGATAAGCAGGGGAAAGTAGCCCCAGAAACATGGTATGTGAAAAATGAATGTTCTAGGTGTCACAAATAATAATAATGTTGGGAAAACTTTTGAAATCAGCATTGTCAGGATGATAATTGGCTTGGCCACAGAAAGCACCCAGAAGCAAACCTGGGCAGAGATAGACCCCCATTGCCATAGGAAGTCCACCACCACCCACTCCACAATGAAGAAGCTGCATTATTTTCATGGTTGGGGGTGAGGACTCTCTAGACATCTTCTTATTTTTCCTCTCAGGCTAGCATGGGCCTCTGTGTTGACTGCTCTGATGGGATGTATTTTTAACTTTTAAAAGACTTGTCTCTTCTCTGAGAAATACTTTGACTTTTTGTCAAAATGGTCAAAACAATCTTGATGCTTGAAGTGGTATGATTTGAAGATGTGGGCCTGTCTTTTAAAAACAAGCACCCAATCGAGTGAGCAGAGTGTTGAAGGGCACAGTATTGCAGATGTGGGATATGGTGTTAACACACATGTCCAAGCACCGAGCCTTTCAACAGATGATCACTCCTGGTTCTGTGGTTATAGTGGAAATGGAAGATGGGCTCCTACTAGGCTGCTTCTACCTCGAGTTTCTCATGCTTTTGCCCTGAGTTGAGACTTGGCCTGGATTTGTCCCAAGCTGTGACTAGCCTGTGTTCATTCACTCAGCCTCAGAGACCCAGAAGTTTCTGTCCATGCTCAGCTAGATGCATTGCATTATTTCCAGGCCTGTGATAGTGCAGAGCATCGTGATGGAGGAAAGATGCTCACTCCAGAGCAGCCAGGATGCAGAGGGAGGCAAGAAGGAACTGGAAGAGCATGGGTCCAGTGCCCTACTTCTTCCAACCAGGCCCCATTTCCTGTTTCCATCACTCGCCAATAATGCCCTCTAATAACAAACCCATTGGTGGACAAACCCAGTGGTTAGGTCAGAGACTCAGAACCCAGCCATTTCCCAAAGCCCCACCTCTTAGCATCGCACTGGGGTCAAACCTTCAACACGCCTGTGAGGGATGGCATTCATATCTAAACCTTAGCGGTCAGCTTTTGTGTACCTGTCTATATTGCAGAGAGCCCACAACAATCCCAGACATAATGCATGTCAATTGCAAAGTGAGAGGCGAGCATGCAAGTATGGGGTGCCACAAAGGTGGTCCCTAGGGATGGCAAGGTGGCTCAGTGGGTAAAGACACCTGCTGCAAAGCCTGGCACCCCGAGATCGATCCCCAGGACCTGACATGGTGGAAGAACAGAACCAACTTATGCAAACTGGACTCTTGCAAGTTGTCCTTTGGTATCCACACTCACGCCATGGCACCTCCCCCCCCACACACACAAATGAACAATACATTAATTAAAATAAAAAGCAAGGGTGATCACAGTGCTGCAAGGAGCTACAAACACCATCTCCATCAGATGGCCAAAGAGTTGTACCCAGACAGGTGACCACGGAAGAAGCCAAGATCTGCTCAGCCTGCAGCAGGGGTGAAGGAGTTCCTTCATTAAGATAATCACTGAAACAACGAATGAATAAAAGCATACCTTCAGGAAACAAATACAGCCACTCCTGACAGGAGGGCTCTGTGAGTCACAATCTGATAGGGTCGTCTCAGCTGCCCGGCACTTTTTCTTGGCAACTGGCCAGAGGAAATGGTCTCTATCTGATTCATCTTTCACTCTAAATGTTAGCTTGTCATTGCCGTTATAACCAAAACGTTATTAGGCATAAAATACAACATGCCCATCTTTGATAAAATTTAGTTTTGATTTTCTATATGAAGTACTAAGCAAATATTTGATTTATCAAATTTACCATGAGCTTTGAACCCCAGCTGCATGCAAGTGAATTTGCTGGGAGTCTCAGAGCTGATGGCTCAGTGATGGGATCTCCTGAGGTTTGGGTCCCTCTGATTTAGGTACTCTAACTTCCCCTAATTCTTGGCTCCCATGGGCCAGGACTGTTGGATTTTTGACCAGGTGCCCTGCTGGTTTCCATGTTGCCTTCCTGAGAAGGGCAAGAAGTGGAGAGATCTGGCATCCACTTCATTGGCTAAGCATGGCCACCACTGGATAGTGAGTTCCGGAAGGGTGTAGGACAGGGAAGAGCCCAGGTACCCACATCTGCCAGCAGACTGCTCCCGTGGGAAACATTAAACAAGCAGCAGAGACTTGGGGTCTGAATAGAAGTTTCTTTTGAGTTCAGATGTAGCTTCAAAGACATTGCCTGTCTCTGGCTTCAGTCTTGGAGTGAAAACGATGCAGCTCTTCATACATTTCAGAGGAAGGAGTGATGCCTTTGAGTTTCCAGACCTCTGCCTCGTGAAAGACTCCCCCAAAGCTTCTGGAACAGCAGGCCTGAAGTGCAGCCTTCAGGAGCAAGCCCTGCTGCTGTCCCACCCGCCTCGAAGGCACCAGACTGCCTGTTCTCCTGGAAAGTAGGGCCAAGTAAGACTGGACCCCACAATGAGTGCTCCCTGATTTGGGAGATGGTGTGTCAAAGCAAGACCACGAACCCGCTGGGCAGAACCAGCTGAGACTCCGGGTCTCTGCTGAAGCTGCCAGTTACAGCCACTCCAGCTGGGTCGAAGGCCGCCATCTCCTTCCGCCATGCTTCTGCTTCCTGGCGCCGCTGTAGATGCCATGTACCTCCAAATTCACACGTGGAATCCTACTTACCAAGGGAGCGGAGTTAGGAGGTGGGACTCTGGGGAGTGACTGGATCAGAGGGTTCTACCCAGGCTCGTGGCATTCGAGCTCTTGTGAGGAAAGGCCCTGAAGAGTTGCCTTGCTTATTTGTACCATGTGAGGGCCACCAGGCAGCACTATCACACCCCAATCTGCCCGCACCTCGATCTTGAAGTACCCTGACCCCTGACCTCCTCTGCAGTATCTTTGCTTGTTTTGCAATAGCGAGGTTTGAATCCGGGCTTTGTGCCTGTCAGGGAGGAGGCGGGGAAGCCTGACCACTGTATTCTCAGCCCTTTTTGTCCTCTTTTTCCACACTGTTGGGTAATGAGCCCAGGGCCTCCCACCTGCTAGTCAAGCACTCTCCCGACTTTGTTTTTTTTAGTATTTATTTACTTTTAGTTTATGTGTATGAGTGTTTTGAAGCATTTATGTGTGTATGTGCACCATGTGTGTCCAGTCCCCACAGAGATCAGAGAACGGGGTAGGATTCCCTGAAACTGCAATTATGGATAGTTGTGACCCACCATGTGGGTGCTGGGAATTGAGCTCAGGTCCTCTACAAAAGCAGCAGGTACACTGAACAACTGAGCCATGTTTTCTATCCCAATTTTACCTTTTGTTTTTGAGACAAGGTGTGGTGGTATTGTGCTCCCCAAAATATTGTGCACCCTAATAAACTTATCTGGGGTCAGAGACAGAACAGCCACTAGATACATAGGCTGGAAAATGGTGGTACTCAGACCTTTAATCCTAGCACTACAGAGGTAGAAATCCCTCTGGATCTCTGTGAGTTCAAGGCCACATTGGAAACAGCCAGGCATGGTGACACACGCCTTTAATCCCAGAAAGCGAGCCTTTAATCCCAGGGAGTGGTGGTAGAAAGCAGAAAGGTATATAAGGCGTGAGGACCAGAAACTAGAAGCATTTGGCTGGTTAAGCTTTCAGGCTTTGGAGCAGCACAGTTCAGCTGAGAGCCATTCGGATATGAGGACACAGAGGCTTCCAGCCTGAGGAAACATGATCAGCTGAGTAGTTGGCCAGGTGAGGTTAGCTGTGGCTTGTTCTGTCTCTCTGATCTTCCAGTTTACCCCAATACCTGGTCTGGGTTTGTTTTATTAATAAGAACTTTTAAAATTCCTGCTACAACAAGGTCTCACTTGACCAGCTGACCTTGAACACATTCTGGAATCCAGCCTGGACTTGAACTTGCCACTTTCCCACCTCTACCTCTCAAGTAGCTGAGATTACAGGTGCATACCACAAGGAGCAGCTTTGTGCTTTAGAGACGCTCCAGTCTAGGGCATTTTCTTCCAGCATCCAGAGCAGAGGAGACTGTGTCTAAGACTGGACTGTTCTTTTTGCTGGCAGACAGGCCTTCCTTGCATACTTACTGGGGATGTGGTCCTAGAAACACACAGGCAGAGAAGCAGCAGCCACACAAGTTCGGACTCCACCCTGGTGGCTGAGTGTGTCCTTCAGAAAGACGATGAGCTGATCCACACTTGAAGACCAGGCCTCGTGACACTGGTCCAGCGAGTGCTTCTGGAGCAGTCACTGCTGTCTGCCATGTCTCTGCTTAGCTTGATGAATTGTACCCGTCCCTGCTAAATTGAGCATTAAAGGGGGATTTACTCAAGATGTGTTTAAGGGGAGTCAGTGCGTGTCTCATAAACCCCAGCGCTAGGAGTAGAGCCTGCGCATGCTGGCGTGAGGACTGTGTGTGTGCAGGCTCAGAGCCCCAGGATACTGACGCTCTGCTCCTTCTGGACACAAATACATCCCCACACTTGCCCTCTAGAGCTTGTCACCCATGTCACTGTGGAGAAAAGCCTCATACTCTCAATGCTGATCTTCCTGTTATGAAAGGGCTTAGGGTTTAAAAGTTGAGATTTCAGGGCCGAGAAGATGACTCCGTGGGTAAAGTGCCACTGCACGAGTGTGAAAGTTTGAGTTCAGATCCCCAGGACCCACAGAAAAGCCAGGAGCACATGTGGGGCCGAGATAGGCAGATCTCTGGAGCTAACTAGTCAGCTAGCCTAGCCAGTCAGTGAACACTAGGTTCTGTGAATGACCTTGGCCCAAGAAATAAGGTAGAGAGCACCAGAGCAAGGCACCTGATGTCCACCACTGGCCCCCCCACACACATGTACAGACATACAGGAACATATATACAATCATCACACACATGTCTGTGTATATGATTTTGAGACTCCAAGAAGTTGGGCGTGATGGCTAACACCTCTAATCCCTACTCTGAAGGCTGAGGCAGGAGGATTGCCATGAATTTGGGCTAACCTTGGCATAACAATAAAGTTCTGCAGAGCAAGATCTTACAGAGAAAGCTCAATGCAGTGGTTGCAGGCGTCCAGGGGAAAGCAAAGCGGTATTGCTAAGTGGCACACTCCCGGGTCTGGAGCCTTCACTTTGGGGTGGTGCAGTAAACTGCACTTGAACGCAATGTCCACATAGCACAGTCCTCATCTGAGCCTCATGGTTCAGGGGCTGCCAGTGAGTAGCAAGGGTACTGGGCAGGGATGTGCTGCCCCAGGTCCTTAGATAAAAGAAGAAGCGAAGAGCTTTGTGCAGATACAAATACACACTGCAGGAAGGCCTTTCTCCAGTTTGACCACACATCTTTCCGCTGCAGATTCCTGAGGCTCAGCACCATTGACATGAAGGGCAGGATTGTTTTTCTGGGGTTGGGAAGCGGGGGAAGACATGCCTATAAGGTGTCATATGTGGCTGCATCCTTGGGTTCCTTCCACTAGAGGGCCTCAAATACTACCCCTCCACATCCTTCACCCCAAGTAACACTTGTCTCAGCCATGACAAGGCCATGTGTCTCCTGGAGCCCGTTGAGAACCAAAGCCTCAAGTGTGTTTTCTGCCCATTGACTGCTTTTTAATGGACCATGTGCTTCAGAGCCCTATACCCCCAATGTGAAAAGCTCCATGCCTTACCTCAAAAAGCCCTTGCACCCTTGACGGCTGCTTCCACGGCACCCTGCGACGGTGCACCTAATGCTCGCTAATTGGCGCAGTAAATATTCCGGAGCCTGCCTTGTTATGCGGGAGTCATTTGGAAATCAGCTCTGAGACATGGCTGCTATTTTAGGGATCATCACACATCATCTGCTGTTTGGTGTCAAACCCGAGCCGCGGTTACTTAACACTGATTAATAAATGGCAGGTTGTCAGCCGGCTGCGAACATGCTTCCAGGAGCCATTGTTCTTTTAAATTAAAACATTTAAACATTTAAATCCGGGGCTGGTTCTGGTGGCTCACTCTAATTATTTCTTTTGTCTTAGTCTACCTTTCTTCCCGGATCACACAGCTGTCATGCCACCGTACCTGGCGCCCCTTCCCTGGTATCCGCCGTTACTTTCCTGAGGAAAGCTGGAAGCCAGAGGAGATGCCTGGCTAAGTTATTAACTTGCACAGCTCTGAGAGCTGCCCCTCGCATGAATTTAAATGTGGGCTCAACCTGCAGGCTGGGTGTTCCCTGGCTCTATGTGTGTGTATCTCTGTGCATTGATGTGTTTGTGTCTGCACCCATGTCTGTGTGTATCCATGCTTCTCCAAGTTCTTGGATATCTCTACACGTATGTATATGTGTTTCTATGTTTTATGTCTATTTATTATCTTTACATGCATGTGTGTGCTTATATTTGCCTGTGTGTATGTGTTTGTGTTTATCTTTCCATGTCTGTAAATGTGTTTTTGTGTTTATCTTTATATGCATGTGTGTTTTGTGTGTATGGCTGCATGTATCTCTATTTATATGTGTTTATGTGTATATGTCTGTGTATAAATGTGTATATCTTTGCATACATATGTGTGTGTGTTTCTGCATGTATGCCTGTATGTGTGTATATATATATATATATACACATCTCTGGATAGCTTTGTTCCTATGTACCTATGCATGCTCCATGTGTCTTTATGTGCAAATGTGTAATCTGTGTGTATCACTACAATTGTGTATGTATGTGTCTGTATGTATCTACATGTATCTATGTACGTTCCTGAGTATGTGCCTGTGTGTATTTCTACATGTGTTTGTATATGTGTCTGCAGATGCATTTGTGTGTGTCCCATGTGTCCCATGCATCTGTGTAATCGGCGTGTGCACCCACACATATGTCAAGGAAGCACCTTTCATCTCTTCTTGCCCTGAAAAAATTGTCCCTCTGATTCTCTCTCTCCTTCTCTCTCTCTCCTTCTCTCTCTCTCTCTCTCTCTCTCTCTCTCTCTCTCTCTCTCTCTCTCTCTCTCTCTCTCTCTCCCTTCTTCTTCCGCTCACCGAGATACATAGTCTGACTTTGTCAAACCAGGGACATGGCTAACACAGAATCAGTGGCTCTGGTAAGCCAAGGAGTAAGTTGTTGGGACCCACGGCTGTGGAGAGCTGGAGCCACTTTGCCTGGCTACCCACTGGACATACAGACCACGGTTCCAGCCAGCCCACACAGTGAACAGCACTAGTGCTTGTGGTCCGTGGAGAGATCTAGCTGGCCGGGCAAAGGTCAGAGTTGGTGGCCCTGGGGCCACCCTCTTCAGAGTGATGCCTGTGCCGTCCTGTGCAAAGGTCCCAACAGTGGGGACGTGACAGAAGCAGGAAGTAATCCACCTGCTAAGGGATCAAAAGAGGCGACCACCCTTCCGGTGCCCACCTTGCTGCCTGCAGACATGGTCTTTCCCCAGCACCTTCTAGACATACCCAGCCTTTATTTAGCTGTGTTCTCAATGTTTTTAAAGGAACAGAACCACGTATGGGAGCTGGAAGCCTGCAGGCCACACTCACCGTCCCATGGAGCACATTTGCCCTGGTCCTTTGATAACACAAGCTTTGACAGGGATTTGTGGACTCTGCTCCCTGGGTGACCTTGGGAGTCTGATCAAATGCTTGGCTTTTTTCCCCTGCAGAACCCCAACCCTTCAGCACCTGGCACCCTTGGGCATTCCACAATTGGTCACAGTGTAGCAGAGAGTGACTGACCTGGGGATGTGTGGGCAACATGTGTGGGAGTGATGATTCTAGGTGTCATTTGGAAGGAAAACTGTGGAGGCAAGATGACAACCTATGACCTTTTTTTTAGGGAAGTGACGCAATTCATGTTCCCTTACACTTAAATGTGGTTTCAGTGTAGAAATTTTAACTAGGGAAGTTATTTTTGTAGACAAAACAATTACCCAGCTCTTTCCTTGTAGAACATGGAAGGTTGCAGTGTTGTGCATGCCCAGAAAAGACGACAGTGCCTTGGAACACCGTCACCAAGACTTTCTTGGAGCCACCTACCTGCCATCAAACTGTTAATAGGGGAGCTGAGACCCACCAGACTCCATTAGGAAGAGATGAGGATTTAAAAATGTATTTATTAAGCCAAATGGCCACCTGCCTGTCTCTGCACAACGTATTTCCATAAATTTACCTTGGTTTTAATTATAGACTCAAAAATAAGTAGGAGGACAAGATTTAATATTACGTGAATAAATATTTGATTAATTGTCATGCCCACAAAAAAATTGCTTTTCCAGAAAAAAAGCCCTCACACTTTGATCATGCTCATGTGTGAAATTAAAGCAATTTTCAGACAAACTGAGAGTTGCATTTTAACACAAATATTTTTATTCTGCTTGTCTTCTCATGCCATTCCATGTCATTATATGTTCCTGATGGCATACATGTTCCACAGAATGGGTATTCTCTTCTTCCTGCTTAAAAGCAAGGGACTTCCCATTTTAAATCATGGGAAAGTACTCCTAAATGCACATTCTCCACAGGTTGTTCATGTGTGTCACCATGAGGCTGATGCCCAGGACTGCACTATCAGAGTATGTTATGGTTTGGTGTATGTGGACACACTGTGCATCCGGAGACACAGCTACAAACTCATTCACAAGCTTGTGTGAATAGCTAGCCTGTGTCACCTTACTCTAGAACTGTATCTTCGTGTGTGTGTGTGTGTGTGTGTGTGTGTGTGTGTGTGTGTGTGTGTGTATGTGCGCACGCGCGCGCACGCATTTACTCATTGGCTTTAGTAAATATGTTAGTCTGAGCCAATTTGTTAGGGGAGATCATTAAAGTGTTGTGTCTTGCGTATTGAAGCTACACTTTTATTGAAACTCACTTACTGGTCATTGGTTTTTTCTGGGAGTTAGTTGTGTCCTTGACTTTGTAGTTGTTCACAGCGTTCTATTTTCCCTCTTGGAGTTCCTGTCTTTGCTGCTTCAATTGTAGGAATTCTTTATCTGTGTTTGATGCCGACCTTTCTGCTGCTGCGCTCACTGCAAATGCACCTGGTGTTCCATTTTCTTTTGGTGTCCTTTGTGGTGGGTTATCTTTCAGACTCTCCTGGGGTTTCAGAGCCTGGTTTCTGGTCTTGCTCCTGTCTTCTGGGCTTGTCCTTCTTCCCCGAGGTCCCCTCCTTTCCCCTGCCTGCCGTTCTTCTGCTTCTTCCCTCCCTTTCTTTCGGGCTCTCTTCCTCTGACACTCACTCTCCAGACACTTCACAGACTGAGTTTTCCTTTTTGAACCCCAGGACTTTTTCTCTCATTCTTGCTTCTAGCTATCCTTCACAGATACCCTCAAGACCAGTTTCCATACAGGATCCATTAGGTGATGAACTAAACGGTCTGTAGAGTCACCCTCACCCAACAGATCTCCAGAGAGCTGCACCTTCCCTGCTTCCCCAGGAGGCACAGCACTGGGGAAGAGGCTGGCCCTTCTGTTTGCTCGGAAGCTGCTTTTGTAAGAGATTTCTATTAAACCCATGCTCATCCCAATAGGAAAGGTATTATTCAAACGTTTAACAAGAGAACAGAGAAAACAAACCAGAACACCGGACTGTCTGGTACAGCTGCTCCCGCCCTGTGGAGTAGTTAATCACACATCATGTTGCAAGTTCCCCAATCTCTATAATGTGCTTTTTATTTCCATTTGTGTTGGGGTTTGTAAAATAAACACACATTGTGTTCTTGGAGAAGATAATGGCTATCTCAGAAAGGACAAAGGCGACTCGGATTCGGGCCTCTCCGCTCCGTGATAGGCGAGAGAGGAATTTCACGTACCACATTATCACCGTTCTGCTCGCAGGAAATGACTTAAATAGACACAGCCTCGGAAGCCGTAATTGCGTTAAACCTTGTTCTGATGAACTTTTCCATGTGTGGCTGTTCTGCCTAATGAATATACAAACGGCGCCTGAGCACCAGCAGCTCTTTCTGATCTCTGAAAACACTATTTTCTCTCTTTCTTACCCCTAGACCAATCATCGAGCTTAGTGATGGAGAAATGGCAATAAAAATAATAACAACAACACAAATAATAAAACAAATTTTTAAAAAGCCCTGTAATATTTAAATTTCCATTAGACAAACAGCTGCAGTGACTTGATTATACGGAGGTCACGTTACAGGGCTTCGAGGCCCTGAATATGCAATGTTATTTTCTACTACTTTACAAAGCTGGGATTCTCATTAACTTCTGGTTTTTCCTCCACTAACTCCAGGGAGGCAGTTGAGAATTGGGTGGCACCTGCTGCCCACATGGTTTACTGTGCCAAGGGACACCAGGGCTCCATCTTCACTGTGTTGAGGGCTCTGGTGCCAGCCAGCTTGGTGTTTTTAACCCAAGCCAGGGCTGTCCTTGGAGGCCCATGCATTCATCTCCACCGAAGGCAGGGGACCTTGGAACAAAGGTCAGTATGGATGGTAGGGCCAGCTGCTATGGAGCCAAGGACAGGGGAAATTAAAGCCATTAATTTGCATAGTCTGCAGCCTTCCTGTTCTCCTGGGTCTGGGCAAGACTCCCTCTCTACACTCAGCAAGGCACTCTACTCCTGCTAATAAGAGTTGTCTGTCCATACCCCCAAGCTTTGCATCTCATAGCAGGAAATGTAGGAAGTGTAGGGTATGGTCTCATTACCCATGGGCTCCTTCTGCTTACATGGTAATTTTGTACATTCTAATGAAGAAGGGACCTCAGCAACTTCAACTGCTTTCTAAAATCTGTTTGAATAGTAGTGCCTATTGATGGGAGGAAATGTTAATAAGAATGGCTAGGATGCAACAAGAAATCACAGATGTTAATGTTTTGCTCAACAGACATCATTTCTGACCTTTCCAGTTAAATCTACAAAAGTGACATGTCACCAAATAATTTTGGTTTTTCTCCTTAATGTATCCATCTACCCCAGTGATTTCAGGTATTGTAAATAATTTGCTATACTCTTAAGAACTCCACAGACTCCAATGTACTCCTCCGTGTCTCAACTCAGACTCCTCAGTTCTCCATGGTGGGTTCCATAACTAATTTCTGAAGAGGGCCAATGTCTGAGTAGCATTTTTACTACATCACTTTGGTTACACTTGAAGGAATTATTTACTGGAAAAGCAGGCCATTTGCAGCTGGATGAACACTGTCTCCTGGGACCAGTCCAGACCCTTATTACATGGTGGCAGCTTAAATTGTAGTTATTCCTACAGTGCCTAGGCCCTTGCCAGTGTGGTCAGGGCTGTCTTAGTAGTTGAGGTCAGAATGCAAGCAACATCTTCCTGGTGAGTTCCCAGCATTTTTATTGATGAGCAGAGCATTGTAGGATTGTCAGAGGTGAGCAGAATGATTTCTTCTGACCTCTATCCTGTTCTCTACTGAGCAAGTAGAGTGTGAAGGTGCCAGGCTAGCACAGGGAACAGTGGTTTCTCCAGTCCAAAGGATGAAGATTTCCTAGCCAGAGAATCCAGTGCATGTGGGGAAGAACTCTTGAACTTGGCCCATACAGACTGGAGTCGGGAAAGTAATAATGTACCATCCATGACGGCACCAACAGCCAACCTGACCCTGTCATGTGTTCAGTCACATGCACATTGTATCAATATCAGCACCACCCTTCCCATTGCAGATGAGAAAACAAAAGGAGACCCTGAAGTGGGGTGAAACCCCACCAGAGTCCTCCCTCATGCAGAGCTGAGCCACTAGGCATCCCGAGCCCAGGGCCAATGTGAGCCTCCAGCCCCTTGAGTATGAGTATGGGTGCACAGCTTATCCCAGCCTGTCACTCAGAGTGTTCAGAATGGTCTAGGGAGAAAGCACTTAAAAAATTATTCATTTAATTGTCCAAACCTAAACTCCACTTCCTAAAGTGCAAACTTTATGGTCTACCAACTCTCATGTGCATTCTGTGTCCTTCAACATTCAGCCCTTCTCCGTCTGTCCATCTGGGAGTAGTCGATCACTAGGGTCGGCCAGCAGCACCTAAGCCGCTCTGTGAGCAGGGAGGCTACTGAGGTGCTGCACTCAAGAAATAATGAAGTCATCCCATTTCTTCTCTCCAAGGGTTGATTTACATGTAGAGTCCCAAGCATCTTCGGAATTCATCTCATGTGTCAGGAAATTATAGAAGATGATTCCTGATTCCATGGGTCTGTAATAGATCTTAGTCCCCCATTTAAGGATTCCCTTACATGGCTTGATGGGGGGAAAAGCCAACCTTAAGTAGCTTTATGTGTGCGGTTTGATTTCTGAAAAGATTACTAATCCTAGTGGGGATTTTTGTAAAAGCCTTCAGTCCCCGTGCAGCCGTGCTTTCATAATTATCAGAATCAGCTCTTCGTGTGTAAATGCATTGTGGAGCAGGCTCAGCAATTTGCTTTAGTTAATGAATTTGAAAGGTAGAGTTGGTCCTTGAAGCATCTCATCTGCCAGGGTCGCCATTCAACTGTTATTTGGCTTTTAAATTTTTGCACTTGTTGAGGACTTTTCCAGCATTTTGTGGGGCGGTAAGAAGGTGAAAGAAAAAAGAAGGGCGCATATTTGTTGGCTTCATGGCTGATCTGGCAGGGTGCATTCTTTCCAGACTCGCTAGGGCTTCCATGCATACACTCCAAAGTAAGTAAGCTGGAGGAGTGGCGATTGGCAGGTGACTAGGTGGGTGGGGGAGTGAGTGACGGTTATCCTGCTTCTTACCTTTTCCCCATCCATCCCTCCACCCCACATCCCTAAGTTCTAACCAATCTGCCTTCGATAATAACACACTGGAGAAGAAGCACAACCAGGTTTCAGTCTCACAACTTCTGAAAAGTTAAACTTGTGACGTTTCTTCTCCCCACTTAGCGGCAGAGAAAAGGGTTTTTATTAAGGAGCAGATGAAGAAATGAAAATCAAACTTCCTGGGAAGTAATTATATCAGTTTATAATAAGCCATAAGAATTTGAAAAGAAGGGGGGCAAAGCCAGCCAAGGAATATATTGAGGATATTAAATTAAGTAATTTTAATGTCACCATTTGATATCCAGGAACACGAACAATTTGTAGTTCTCGAAACTGTCAAGTTGAAGCATCCATCTTTCTGTCGTGAGGAAGGTGGTACGGATGGGGGTTATACATCCCACTGTATAGAAGAAAGGAATCTCTAGGTTCACTTGGAAGATGCAGGTCCCTAGGGGGATAGGAACCAAGCTGTTGGGGCTGAGGTTGCTGCTTTTGAATTTGTCTAGCCCTAGATTAGTGCAACAACCCCAGTTGACCTGTTGAAAGGGGACCAGAAGTCTCTCCAATATGCCAGTGCTCTGCTGCTGACCTGAGGATGATTCACGAGGCACCCATGTGCCAGCTGTAGGGAGCAAGGGTGAGTGCATGAAGAGGTCCCTGTAGGGCTTAGCCCTTAGCAACCACAGTCATGGAGAACCAGTGCAGCCTAAGGCTACCCACCTTCCACACTGTGGCTTGGAGTTTGGTTTTCCTTTCTTAACAGCCAAATACATTGCATGTGCTTTCCTACGGAATTGAGATGAAGACTGAGAAGCAGGGGGTATGACCTGTGCCACCCCATGTCTTCCCTCATGGTGCCCACATGCTCTCACAGGGTACCCTTCCTCCGGGCTTGCTTCACCCACTGCCAGTCAGGGGTGTCCAATGTAACATAGCCCTAGTGCTCAAGAAGTAAAGTGGAGGACAGTTCCCCCTGAGGAGAACAGTGTCATGGGGATGTGCCATCACACAGAGTGGCACACATGGACTACATAAGTCAGATATAGCCGAGCATCGGCAAAGACCCCATGAGGCAGGATGGCAGCTGGATGAGGCAGCAAGTGCAATGTTTTCAACAAGGAACTGCAGAGATGGAAGCCCCAAATCAGAGGCCTATCATATTGTCAGGGGTCTGAACTGTCTTTGACCCTGAACCAGGCTGTTCCTTGCTCCCAAAGAGGTCTTTGTGGGCTGTTCTCCCTTATTTGAGTGAGGGCAGTATGTCGGGAGCCTATAGATGAGGCTTCTCCATAGAATTTTGTGAGCAGTGTAGGGAGGGTGGGCTCCACTCCAAGGGCAGGTGAGAACCCATTTAAGGCTTTCTTTTTTTAAACATCTTTATTGAGATGAAATTTACATACCATAAAATTCACCCTTTTAATGCAGTTCGGTGGTTTTCAGTATATTCACAGTTATGCAACAACCACCACCGGGATCTAATTATAGAACGTTTTCCTCACCCCAAAAGCTCCTATGGAATTTATGTCACACATAGATTTGTGTTACCACCACAGCCAAAGTTCCGTATTGTTCCCTCTCCTCAGTGAGCATTTTTAAGAAATCAGTATTTTATACACTTTTAATGAAAATGTAATGATATCACACCCCTTTCCCTTTAAGAATTCAGTATTTAGAGAGCTGTCATATGGAAGGTGACAGCTGAGTGGTTCTCAGTACAAGCACCCATGGAAGACTGATCTGGAACACAGGTGCTGGATCTAGGGCTGTCCTCAGAGACTCTGCAAAGGAGACACCCACTGAGCTCATAGGCACAGGGTAGACTCTTAACCCCAGTTAGCATGTTTGTCTGTGCTCAATTCTTTTAGCTGGTAAGGAAGTCCCTGGAAATCCCAGGAGGACTCCTTTCTATTTATATAGCAGTTGCCCTCCAGGAAGATTTAGTGTAGGATTTTAATCAACCTTGCAGAGATGGACAAGACTTTGTATAAAATAAAGCCAAGATCTGAACTCAATTCTAAACTTACAAGAACTTACAGTGGTCCAGCAAAGGGCCAACCAAGGCCTGTCTGTGCCTTTTAGGATTCTCTGGCATCTTTTGCTCATGCCTAGAAGACACAGGTGTCATCCAAGATATTGAAGTAATGAAAATGAGATATCCATACTTACAAAACTTTCCTTTGAAGTCCCACCAGTCTCAAGAGACCTACTTAACTTGACAATGAGATCCTCAAAGACTTTGTCTATGGCCATATATCATGCCTACGTCATGGGCCCAATCTCAGTGAGGTAACTGAATATGCATACATGTGAGGGTGAGTGGAAGGAAGGAAAAATGGATGGATTAGTGGCTGTTGGGTGGATGGATAACTATAGATGCATGAGTGGATAGACTAAAGGGTGGATGTGTGACTACATGTGTGGATAGATTAGTCTATGTGTGGATAGCTATGATGGAGAATTAGTGGATGTGTGGATAAATGGATAGATGGATTACTGTAAATATCCATGAGTGGATAGGTTGATGGGTAGGTGAATGGATACATATATGTATGGATGGAGGGGTGTATGAATGGATAGATGGATGTGTAGATAGACTGAAGATTGGATGGATGGGTGGATGTGTGGATGAATAGATTACTGGATGGATGGATGGATGATGAGTGGATATGGGTGAGTGGGTGAGAAATGAATGGGTCAGTGCATGGATACATGGATGGGTAGCTGTGTAGACTCTTAAGTGGATGAATGATGAGTGGATGGACCAGTATATATGCTGATAATTATACTGGAAAAAAGTGATGGGAAGGTTGGTGGGTGGGTGGATGGATTGATGGACAGATGGATGGATGACTGTATAATGAGTGAAGAGATTGATGAGTGGGTGGAGGAATAGATATATGGATGGATGGATGGATGGATGGATGGACAGTTGATAAATGGCTTGGTGGCTGGGTATATGGCTGGGTAAATATATAGATACGTGAGTGGATGGATTGGCAGGTGGATGAATAAGTAGACAGATAGATATATAGATGGGTAGATGGATAGATGGAATGAAGAATGGGTAGGTGAATGAATAGATTTACAGATGGATGTGTGGATGTGTAGTCAGATGGCAGATGAATTGGTGAGTTAATGGGTGGATGTGTAGATAGATGTTATTAGTGAAGACCCAGTTGTTAGCAAAGTGTAGCAAAGCTTCTGAGAATAAAGAGAGACTTGTGCTGGGGGTGAGCAAGTTAACACACAGAGAATAAGAAAGCTGTATGCACAATGGGTCATAAATGGAAACTCACTGCACAAAGAAGAACTGGTGTTTTAATTTGTCAGCAAATTACTGAATGACGAGAGGTGCTTTGTGCTTGAGTTCTCCTTTCAGAGTGTGAATTTTCCGTAAAAGCAAACACGCCTGTATTTACAGTATCCACCCAAAGTAGAGGAGACAATGAGGACATGAAGCTTAAAAACCAGCTTCTGTGTTGCCATGACCACACAGGGCCTTTGGATGACGGAATTGTCATGATCACCTGCTGTGATGTTGTTATTAGTCCTTTATTCTATTTACCCGGGAAGTTAGCAACATCTCCAGCCAATTTCTCTGCACATCAGTGTGGCATACTTCCCTATGTGGAGTGAAGGATTGGCTTATTTTATCCTTCCACAGTAAAGGTGATGCCTGAAGACAGGGAGCCAGGGATGTCTCAAGATATAGGCCATCTGAGAGTTTCAGCCCACAAAGTGGATGAAACCTGGTGATAGCTGTCATTTAAGAGTGGTGGTGATAGTTAGGACACTAATACTGGTTACAACGGCGATGGCCATGACGGAGGACAGTGCTGGCAGTGGTTAGATAGCAGAGATGGCCATGGACGTGGTGATGGTGGTGGGTGGTGACTCCAGTGTTGGTAGCAGTGATGGTGGTAGTTAATGATGATGGAGTTAGGTGATAATTGTGATGATGATATTAATAATGGTGATGGTAGTGACTGTGCTGACTATGGTGATGGCAATAATGGTGATGACAGTAATTGTGTTGGCCATAGCGGTGATGGTGGTGGTGGGTGATGGTGATGATGGTGATGGAGTGAGGTGATGATTTTGGTGGTAATAATGGTAATTGTGTTGCTTAATGGTAGTGGTGACAATGGTGAGGATGATGATGATGGAGTGAGGTGATAATTACAGTAGTGTGATGAGGTTATGGCAGTGCTAGTGTTGAAAGAATAGTCCTGGCAGGGCTAGAGATGCAGCCTTTGGTGAGCTTCCCCTTCTTCCCCTACACTTCACAACTCATCTCTTTCTGCTGCTCCTATCCCTCCCACATCCCTCTTATCCCCCAGTCACACCCACTTTCTTTACCCTACTCAGCAAGCTTGCTGTGAGTCATCACTGGAATATTCTCACTCAGATTTTTCACTGGCCATCTTCTTTTGATTAAAATTCATAAGCCATATTGCCCCGTGGAAACAGTGTCCCCAATGGCCCTTGGTCTTCGTGGACTTCCACTGCATGCTGGACTGGTCCCACTTCTCTCTGCCAGGTTGGTCTTGAGAGAGCTGTTCTGGACATCACTGTACCCCAGTTTGTGGACAGACATGGAGCCACTAGGGAGAGCAGCGGAGCTAGAACCCCTTGTACCTGTGCATTTGGTCAGTGTTTAGGTGATTGTGAGCATCCATCCAGGAACAGGCAGGACTCAGTGACCGACAGAGAACCAGAGCCATGGCATGACATTGGGATCATCTAGAGATCCAGAAGCTGGGACCATCTAGCTCCTAAGAGGATGCCCACATTCACCAATGCTGGGAACCTGTGAACAGGAGAGGTGGCCTCTAGAGCAAGCTGGAAAAGTTGAAAAGGGGAGGAACAGATAGTAAGAAGGACATTATAGATACAGGGGGCATTGCAATTCCCATCTCCCTCCTATGGAGAATAATCCCAAGCTTTGTCCTTAGGCCTCTTCCTTTTGTTTATGCTCAAGCGACAACAGGCAACCCAAGGGCATTGAGACTGAAACAGCTTTCTCCCCCCCACCCACTGTGGAAGTACACCAACACATACTTGGATGGGGTTAAAACCTCATCTGACGTCAACTCCAGGAACCTGGGGTGCTTGCTCTGCAGATATGACAGTCTCAGTTCAGCCCCCAGCACCCATGTACATCTAGTACACTGGCACATGATTATATCCTCTGTTGCAGCAGAGGCGGGAGGATCCCAGGGTCTAACTGACCAGCCAGCCTAGCTGAATTGGTAATCACTAGACCCTGTTTCAGAAAATGAGGAAGACTCCTGACATCAACCTCTGACTTCCACATGCCCTCATACTTACACACACATGAACACACGCACATATACACAAACAAAGTCAGTTGCACCCACTATGAAAGAAGGGAAATAGTAATTGGTAGGGCAGAAGAGACATTGTCTGTTTAGGATTACAGGTGTCCTCTTGTCACTTGAGGGTAATGACTACTTTTCCAGTGTACTGGCTGGTTTTGTGTCAACTTGATACCTCTAGAGTCATCAGAGAGGAAGGCACCTCAGTAGTTGAGAAAATGCCTCCATGAGACCCAGTTCTAAGGTATTTTCTCAATTAGTGATCACTAGGGGGTACTCAGCCCATGGTGGGTGGTGCCATCCCTGGGCTGGTGGTCCTGGGTTCTATAAGAAAGCAGACAGAGCAAGCCAGGGGAATTTCTACAAGCCAGTAAGCAGCACCCCTCCATGGCCTCTACATCAGCTCCTGCCTCCAGGTTCCTGCCCTGCTTGTGTTCCTGTCCTAACTTCCTTCTGTGATGGACAGCCATGTGGAAGTGTAAGCCAAATAAACCCTTTCCTCCCAAACTTTCTTTTTGGTCATGGTGTTTCATCACAGCAATAAAAATCCTAACTAAGACACCCAGCATGCTCAGGGCCCAGGTAGTTCCCTTGATGCCTGACCTCCTGGAATGACTGAAGGAATAGGGCCCCATTGTTGGCTGCCCATCTGGGTGCAGTGAGTGGACTCACAGCCCTGGACTCCCATGTCAGGCACAGCCTGAATTCCTAGGGTCTGTTGGAACCAAGGACTCTGGCCAGGAGGAAGTTCATTGAGAAGGCAGAAGCCATGCTGCCTATCCAGATATCTTAGTTAGGGATGCTATTGCTGGGATAAAACATCGAGTTGGGGAGGAAAGGGTTTATTTGACTTACAATTCCACACCACTGTTCATCATTGAAGGAAGTCAGGACAGGAACTCAAACAGGGCAGGAACCTAGAGGCAGGAGCTGATGCAGAGGCCGTGGAGGGGACCTGCTTACTGGTTTTGCTCTCATGGCTTCCTCAGCCTGCTTTCTTATAGAACCCGGGACCACCAGCCCAGGGACTGCACAATCACTAAGAAAATGCCTTACAGACTTGCCTACAATCGGTCTTATAGAGGCGTTTTCTCGATTAGGTTCATCTCAAATGACTCTGGCCTGTGTCAAATTGTCATAAAACCAGCCAGCACACCAGATCTGAATTGAGGTTCCCACAGGTGGCCAGGGTGGTGGCTACAGGAAGGGAAAGGGGGACAGAGTGTCCTGGAGACCCTCAGGAGCAGAAGAGTAGGCTGCCGGCTGCCAGGGGCTCACAGAGGGAAGGCTGACTCAGTGAGTGGCTGTTCTGTGAGTGGCAAACCTGTGCTTCCCTGACTTTTCTTCTGTGAGCTCAGGATGTTATCCAGTCTCCCCAACCCCCTGTGGTGCATTCCCCACCTCACCCCTACCCCACACCCAACCACCCCTAACATCAAGCTGGCCTATAGGCCACATTTCATTCAGAAGCAGCCCTGCTGCTTCTGGGGAGCCAGATGAGAATAGACTGTGTCCCAGTGTCCCTGTACAGAACTTAGCCACATTTCCAGGCATACTTATTCATACACTTGAATTCTCACAGACTAGTGTGTCACACCCTGCCAATTCCAGGGTCACACAAATGATTCTAAAAGAAATATTAATGAGCAACAGCCAGAGGCCTCGCTCTGGAGTTTCAGGAACTGCAACGAGGAAGAGCCTGACCATGGCCTTTTCTGCTCCCACGCAGGTAGAGGGGCTCCTGGAGGCAGAGTTGCACAACCTAATCTTCAGCCCTGTGGAGCTGAACAGTTACACTCCTCAGGCTGGCAGGGGGAGGCAGAAGAGTGGCCTAGTAGGAAGTAGAAAACAACTACCCTATTGTCCAGGACAAAGGCTGGGGGCAGGGGAGGGGGAGGCATGAGAAGGGGTAGGCCCAGGAAGGAGGGGATGGGGCATGACGGAGGAGTGCAGCCTGGTAAAAGGATTGGGGTTTGAGGTGGTTCTGGGTCCTGGGAAGAGGGCCTTGGCTTAGAGAGGGGTCCTAGGAAGGGAGGTACAGCCTAGGGAGAGGACAGAGGGGTCTAAAGCCATAGGAAGGGGTGGAATCTGAGAAGGGGATGGGGTCCTTGGGGTTACTAGGGAGGGACCATGCCCTTGGTAGGAGGCCATTGCCTTGGAGGAGGGCCGGTTCTGGAGAGGGGCATTTTTCCTCAGACTTCTTGGAAGCTGGAAGCCCTTGACTCCAGAGGGCTGTGACTTCCCTCAGGCCGGATGCTGGGTAGTGTGCTGTGTTCTGAGGAACCTTTGGAAGCCCACGGAGGTGGCTGGCACTGGGGCGGGGCTTGATTACTTCTTCCTAGGCTGCTATGCTCTGGAATTGGAGCCTTGTCCTCCTGTGTTATTTCTGCGTTTGTGCATTTGTTCACTTAACCTGCGCACTGACCTGGAATGGTCCCCGCAGGAGGCACAGGATGTTTGCAGGGGAATCTTATTGAACAAGCGCCCAGCTCTTTCCACTTGGCTAGCAACGGATCAGGGAGATTATTCAGCATTTTGCTGCCCAAAGCCCTGGAATACGTGGGAGTCACCCGGCCAAAAAGTCACTTTGAAACCCTATGACTAGGTCCATGAAAAATTAAAATGCCCATTAAAAATTGAGCTGACAAAAGAATTGTCACTTTAATTCTCCCTGTTCAGGCTCCAGATTGGAGCATGCACTTAATCATAAAGCCACTGTGAGGCTCTCTGACAGAGAAGTTGACTAGGAAGGGGTGTTAGCGGAATTAAGGGACAAATCCGAAATTAACCCCGGGCTGGAAGATCCATGTGAGAGCTGGCAGATGAGGTGTGTTTGATGCGGAGGGTGTTTGTGCCTCCTCCAGCCACACTAAGCCTTGCTGAGGATCAGAACTTCCTGCCAGAGTCCTACCCCCTTTCATTTCACTCTCTTTCAATCCTCTTTTTCAGCCACTGCTCACCTTTACTGTGTTCAGGTCCTCCTTGGGCAGCATCCATCAGCACAGACTCTGAAAGCAGAAGAGGGTCCCTGATGTGCAGATAGCTAGGGATCTGATAGAAATCTACTTTTGTTACAGGTGAGGGATTGGTCCAGAAGACATGCATTGACATCTCCGTGCTCTTAGGAACAAAGACATTGGCAAGGGGCACATGGCTAGTGAGAGAATCGGGACAGTCTATTAAGAAAGAGGATGGCTTTCTTGAAAGTAAGAAGTAGGTTCAAGAGCTGGGAAAAGTCCCCGGCTCAAAACCAGGGCCCTCTGGGCCATGACCTTTCATCATAGGTCGTCGATCTAGCTTTTCTCCCACAAGCTCTGTTTTGTCCCTAACTGGTTTCCAATCTGCCTCTGCATTGTTTTGTGTATGGGGGTGGTGTTTTGTATGACAATCTTGATGCCTCTCTTGCTACCTCCTCCCCACATTCTCATCTGCCTGCTTGGCCAGTTATCCATGCTTCCTGCGTCTGTTTCTGCCTATGTGTTCTGAAAATGACAAAAATCACTTAAGTCGACTGTTACTTAGACCGCTATGTTAAGCTTATGCCTTCCTTCCAGCAGACCTCAGTGTTGAGTCACCCCTCTGCCTCTGCTGGACCCCCCCCCCCCGGAGGAGGCTGGAGAGGGTGTGGGAGAAGACACAGACCTCTCTGGACACATCAGAGCCCCTCGCCAGGCCTTTCTTTGGTTCCACTCTTCATCCATGACATTGGCTGGCCCTTCCAGATGGTAACAAGCGTCTTCTCTGCTCTGTTGAGGTTCCAAGTTGTCCTTAATGACACAGGCAAGGAGGACAGTCAGCATTGCAGAGTGGAAGGCCGTGTTAGCAGGAGGCCATAGAGGCTATCAGCAAAGCCAGAGGGTCCTGGAGCAGGGAGACACCCAAGTACAAGCCATGGGACCTCTATAAGGGGCTGTCATGAGCCCACTGTGCCAGAAATACAGACAAACTTGCTTGTGTCTTTCCATAGTGTTAGAAGTCACCTAATAATAAATTCACAAGGAATAGCTGTTTCAGTGACAGTAATCTGTCATATAACCTATCTACCTCTGTAGCCAGGCCAAAGCAAATGCAGGTATTTTATTCCAATCTCAGTTACTAATATTAACTCATAATACAAGGCACACAGTCAGTATGTCTGTATCTCGGGGTCATCTTATGGCACACAGTCAGTATGTCTGTATCTCGGAGTCATCATGTGGCACACAGTCAGTATGTCTGTATCTTGGGTTATCATATGGCACACAGTCAGTATGTCTGTATCTTGGGTCATCATATGGCACACAGTCAGTATGTCTGTATCTTGGAGTCATCATGTGGCATACAGTCAGTATGTCTATATCTCGGAGTCATCATGTGGCACACAGTCAGTATGTCTGTATCTCGGGGTCATCATATGGCACACAGTCAGTATGTCTGTATCTTGGGTCATATGGCTACAAGTTAAAGAGGCAGCAGCACAGTCCACACGGATTCAGAAGTGGGCTGAGAGAGTCTGTTGATGAAGAACAGGGCCGGTGTGGAGGGGCAGCTGCTGCTGGACTGCCCAGTCAGATCTGAGAGTGAAGCTTCAGGGTTGAGCTTCCAGGTGAAGGACAGAACTGGGTGAGGAGAAGGAAGTGACAGATCAGTTTCAGAAGCACCAACAGGCGAACAGGCAGACAGTCAAGGAGGCCAGTTCAACAGCTGGGGGTCGAGCCTGACTGAAGTTCTGGAACAGATGGGAAGTCCTCAGCCCTTGACACTCACACAGGGATCAGATCAAAGGATGGTGTGAGGTCATGCCATCTCAGTGTTAGGCGTCTCTCACTTTGTGGGGTTCAGATGAATTAGTTGCCCCCTCTCCTCTATCTGGTGTGTCCCATAAGTTCTTGGTCCCTAATATGATTTTAACATACCCATATACCCCCCACAGTCTCAATTCACCCCAATAAACTTATATGGTGGCACTCTTTCTACTCCCAGGAATAAGTCATCCATCATTCTGTGCTGGATGGGTGATGCCTGGTGGATGGTGCGGTTTCTGCATCCACCAAGGGATGCAATTGTTCATTTTCAAAATACAGTCAAATCTGCTTTTAGAATGGAGCCTCTCAAGGCAAGACACAGCCTGGAAACCCACTATTTAGGCAATATGGAGTAACTCAGAGTAGGGCAAGCCTGCTTTCAGCAGGGGAGAAAGCCATCAACACCAAAGGACCAAAAAGAAGAAAGTGCCTCGACCACACCGCACACTCAGTCTGTGTCCAGGGACGCCTCAGCCACACTGCACACTCAGTCTGTGTCTGGAGATGCCTCGGCCACACTGCATACTCAGTCTGTGTCCGGAGATGCCTCGGCCACACTGCACACTCAGTCTGTGTCTGGAGATGCCTCGGCCACACTGCACACTCAGTCTGTGTCCGGAGATGCCTCAGCCACACTGCACACTCAGTCTTTGTCCGGAGATGCCTTGGCCACACTGCATACTCAGTCTGTGTCTGGAGGTGCCTCGGCCACACTGCACACTCAGTCTGTGTCTGGAGATGCCTTGGCCACACTGCACACTCAGTCTGTGTCTGGAGATGCCTTGGCCACACTGCACACTCAGTCTGTGTCCGGAGACCCCTCCCAATCAGCTGGTGGGAGGAGACAGAATTCTTAAAGATGTACGCATACTCTGGGTCTCAGGTGTGTTATGCCTGTTTGAGTTTGTGGCTAGTTAGGCAACCAGGAAAGCCCCCCATAGAGTTGACCATATCAGAGGAGACCAAAACCTACAAGAGCATTGAGAACCTGGAAGACGCCTCATCCCTGTGGGAGATATTCAAGGAAGGTTGGGCATTCAGGGAGGTCAAAGGCTAAGAGCCCTGGTGAAACCTGCCAAAGGAAGTCATCTGAGAGGACATGAGGCCCTAACAGAGAAATATGAAGCTGGGGTCTGAACCAGAACCTCTTGACTATGCTAAAGGAGCTGTTCTCCAGAGGACACTGCCCCACCTGAGGTCATGGCCCAGGGGACAGAAATAGTTCCAATAGGTGCCTTTCTTCTCCAAACTCTCTGGGTTCCTAACACAGTAGTTTTAGGAGACCGGGTGCGTCCGAGCCTGGCGGGTGTTGCCGGAAGGTTGGGCCAGTCCCCTAAAGACATAGGAGAACAGGATGTGCCATTTTCACAGAAAGCCTTAGGATGTCAGTTTCCTATACAATCACAGTGGAAGCATCACAGTGACCCACACTGGAGTCCAGAAGGGACAGAGTGAGTTTGCAATCTATTCTAGGCTGTCTTCCGGGGTGGGAGGGAAGTTCCTAAGACCCGTGTAATTCCCATTGTACAACGATGATCCAGCATCAGGCTCCTGACCCAAATACCCTCACACATGGCCACCTCCGAGAGTCCTGAAAATTGAGAGGCCAAGACATCTTTTTGCCTTTGCAGTGACATGTGTCCCCAAGTAGGACCAGGGCTGCAGAAGGTTAATTGATAGAGGTTGATGCTGGATGCAGAGGTAGGTCTTGGGAGCCAAAACTTAGAGCAGCAAACAGGACCACAGAGGCCCCAGGGTCCAACTTTATCAACTTTCCAGCGACTAACTTGACTGTGCCTGCTGTCCTCACGGTGAGAAGCAATCCAGTCTTCAAAGGAGCTGAGTCTAAGTCCCTCCTCAAGCAAGCCGGACATTGGTGCCAGCATCTATGGGGTGGTGCAGGGACAGGCTCAGCTTGCACTGTGGCCTTGGAGCTGTGACCAAATTAATTTTCCCTGAGAACAAAGAGGCTTGCTTGAGAGCTGAGGGCCTGCTGAGGATGGCTCTTTATCCAGAGCATGCATTTTAAAAGAAGCTGAAAATGTTGAATTTGGATCCTTTATTAAGCAAGCACAGAGTGTGGGGAGGGTCTGCATGCAGGTGCATGTGTGTGTGTGTGTGTGTGTGTGTGTGTGTGTGTGTGTGTGTGTGTATGTGTGTGTATGTGTGTGTATGTGTGTGTGTGTGTGTTGTATACATATTTAAAACACATGATAGCTGGTCCCAAGTGCCTCTGAGTAGGGATTTTGATCACACCTTAAAACCCTGGCAAGGGAAGAGAGGTATGTTTTCCCATCCCTCTGGGAAACAGGAAGGTACCTGTAGGAGAAGTGGGTGGAGATTCTATATTCGTTTATGCAAAAGGTGAATCTGCTTCTACCACATGGAGCACAGTATCCATGGAGAAGGAGGTTTCTGTTGGAATTGTGAATGGAAGGCAACTTCCTGATACTGGGGGAGGGGTACGTGTGTATCAGCAGAAATTTGAAAACCTCTCCTTTGTTCTCTTCTTCAAACATGCCAGGTATTTCCACACAAAATACACAGGCCTGTGATAACAAAGGTATCCTTTTTATTATCTTAAAAACTATCAGCTTCTGGGCAGTAGGGCTCATTATTGACATGTGGGAGCCTCCTGTAAACCCATGTCTGTTTTGATTTCACCTGTGGTAGATGATCATTTTATCAATGAACCTTCCTCACTAGGGAAGGTTAATTACTGGCCTTGAATTCAGACTCTTTTCTTTTTTAAATTTTTGTGTACATGTGTGTATGTATGTGGTAATGTGCACATGAGTGCAGGTGTTTATGGAGGCCAGCAGAGGGCGTTGGGTGCCCTGGAGTTATAAGCAGAGTAGTACATGGACTTACCCACTGAGCCATCCTCCAGCTGTAAATTCCGAGTCTTTATTCCAGAGGATTTTGTCCCATTCTTATACATTTGGAGCTTGACTTCTACTCTTGGGTGAGTTTCCTGCTTGCAAAGGTTACTTTGAATTTTGACCTTAGTGAACTATTCAAAAGCATACGCTAAAACAACAGATCCAGTGTGGCACATTATCTCATCAGGTGTAAAGTACAACCTGCTGGTATGCTGGTATTTCTTTGGACAGATTTAGACTTTAGGCCAGTTTCCAGGGGACTGCATCTGTAGTAAGGGCACAAAGAAAGCGTCTTGTTTGGGGTGGAAGGCACAAGGTCAGATCTTCCCTTTGGAGAGTTCCATCCTGAGGACACATCAAAGTTCAGCTACAGTGCGGACTGGATGGAGTATGCTTCTCTCCACAGGTGAATCTGTGTTTATCTCTTCCCATGGCTACATTCCTGCCCCTGCAGCCACTGAACTGCAAAGTGTAATAGATATTTACAAAGAGCCAGCAGAGGCCCTGATCTTCTAACCCCAGCCTCAGACCCGTTGATGTAAATGTTTTTCCAAGCTTCTCTCCAGATGTTTGACAATATGCCGACACAGCTGGATTAGTGCTAGGCAAGCAGGTGATTTTTCTGCCGTCCTGTGAGATAACACTTCCTCCTGCAATGACTAAGAATGGACGAGAACTAGACACTATCACAAGGCAGCAAGCAGCAAAGACCTCCCTAGAGGGAAGGAAGAAACTCACAGGAGGTGACTGGCACCATCCCAGAGTGACTGTCCAAGACTGAAACTTTTGCTTCACAAATAAAGACCCCTTTATTTGGCATTCCCATTATGGTGTCCGTGCATTAAGAATTAATCCTTTCCCTGGCTGAGGCAATGCCTTGGTTTGTAAAGTGCTTCCTGCACAAACATGAGGACCTCAGTTCCACCCCCATCACCCCCATTAATAAAAAGGCATGGGGGCAGACACCTGTAGTCTCAGCACTGAGTAGGTGGAGGCAGGTGGATGCCTGGGACTTTTTGGACAGCCAGCCTCACCTGTTTAGTTCCAAGCCAATCAGAGACTCTGTCTCAAAAAGAAAAAAAAGTAGACAGTAACTGAGGAACAGTACTCAAGGTTGACCTCTGGCTTTCACTTACACATGCATGCACACACGTGCACCTGCATGCACACACACACACACACACACACACACATGTGCACACACTCACACACCACTTAAAAACAAAAGAATTAATACTTTCTAGATGACATTGGTTTCTTCCTAGATGCTGGACACATTCATTCAAGTATGAAATTGCTGTCTTGATTTTCTTTTCTTCCCCACTGAAGCAGTGATATTCTCTCTGGTTTTAATTCTTTTTCTGCTGTGTGTGTGCACTCGCACTGCGCTAGGTTCTTCCATAAACCACGGTAATTCCTGGGACAAGGTGTGGAGAGGAAGTGGGTACCGATCACTGGGATGGAGAGAGGAAGAGTCCTGATTGCTGACATTTGGCAATTAGTGTCACATAGTTCTGCATCAGGATTAAGTGCCCCAACATGGCATCATTGTGTGCGGACTTGGGTAGAGGCAAAAACAGCCCCTCTTGACGTTTCTTTATGTAGACATGACTGACTTGAATAATCCCTGTAAGCATGGACACTCATCAGGAAGTCATGAGGAGTGAGATGTTTGAGCACCTGCTGCCTCTATTTGTAATATAACGTGTCCATTGTGAGCCCATGTCATTTAATTCCTAAGAGTGCACTGCATGTGTAAGAGGTGAGCAGACTCTGGACATTCAGTGACAGGCTCCCCCAGGGTCCCAGGAGCAGCTGTGCTACGCAGCCTGCTGGCAGTGGTCTGGCTGGGAGGGCTCCTCAGCACCCACATGGCAGTCAGTGTACCATTCTACCAACTGTGGTTTTCACTTCCAGAAACACCTGTTGGGGGCTCACAGTTTAACAGGAGACACCATTACATAAGGTTAGTTAAATCCATTTGGACTTCTGGTTCATTTAGCAGATTGCTTACAGTTCTTGGGTCTGTGATCTAGCAGTAATCCATGTGGGGAAATGTCCTCTGCTTCTGTGATTTTCTTCACAGGACTTTAACCAGGTGCTGACACGGAGTAAGTGTGTGGGGCTCGGTCTGGAGCAGAGTAGAGAGAAGGGAGACTCTGATGCTCACATTTGGACTTGTTCCCATACCACACGCTGGAGCCATTGAGACTCCCCGCCCTCTGTCCCCTTCCTTATCCTCTCCAGGTTCTGTTGTGAGAGTGGCATGTGGTTCAGGCCTCCGGGCTTACAGAGAGGACCAAGCTGCCTTGCTGAGGGCCACAAGGGCTGAGCTGCACTCTCTTGGGACGTCTGGGTTGGGAGAAGCAAGCGCCTGCATGTTTCCTTCTTGGTGGGGTAGTGCATTTTCACGCTTTTCCTTCTCATAGAAGCCACTTGGTGCCTCCAGGAGCAAATGCCATTGATTCATGAGGATCCAGGGATACAAAACGGGTTTCAGATCATCAGGGAAGCTCATCTTTCCTGGGGGGCGGAGGCTTGTCTTTGCTGTGGCCTGGGTGAAGACACCGTTAAACCACACAGATGCTGCTTCCTCTTCTCTTTGCCTGAAACACCCTCTCTTCTTTGTATCCCTTTTCCTTTCTGATACCGCCCAGGGCAGTTTCCGATGTTCTAGGAAGGAAATTCTTGCCATGGCAGATGCCAGCGGCAAACACCCCGGAGCCGTCTGTTGTTTCTGCCTTGGATGGGATTTTACAGCATCATGGACTGTTCTGGAACATGACATCAAAGAGGGTGCTGCAGAGCTCAGCTGACTTCAGGCTCTCTGTGGCTGGCACAGAAGCCTGCTCTGGGAAGGAACTTCTTGCAGAGTTTTGGAAGTATTAAATAGATCATAGCTTTGTTCAGCTCTGAGTTTGGGTCTCAGCACTCGGTGGTGGGTGGCGTGCTGGCAAGGAGACTGTAGTGTCCGCTGTGAGAATCCTGACAATGGTGAACGTGTGCCATACACTTTCCCACCGCTGCTATGAGCACAGGACCAAACAAGACATGCTCCAGAAAATGCCTGTGTTTATTGACTTGGGAGGAAAATGCTCTCAAACCACGGGGCATGTTGAGAAGTGTCTTCTGCCACTCAGGACTCCTTCAAGAGCCCAGGCCAAAAATCCGATTTAAAAAGTCATGTGGGAGGCAGAGGCAGGAGGATCTCTGTGAGTCCAAAGCCACCCTGGTCTACATAGTGAATTTCAGGCTCTCCAGGGCTACATAGTGAGACCCTGTCCCAAAACTAAACACAAACCACAAAAGTCAGTGTCTAGGAAGAGAGAGGTTCTGACAGGAGTCATCTGTCCATCTGTCCATCCGTCCATGGCTTAAACATCAGCCTCACTTTCTACATCCTCCCTGAGGAATTTGTCTCTCGCTATCTTTGCCTCTCAGAGTCCCTCTCTATGTCCATCTTTCCGTCTCTCATTGTCTAGCTCTATATACACACCCTGTGGGCTCTATGTCCACAATGAGGCCTCACCCAGCCTGACAACTTTGCTACTTTCCTGTGCTCTCTAGTGTCTCTGAAGTCTCTTTCATCATAGGTGGATGTTTTACGAGATCACAAATAAATACAATTCATGAGATAAATTTGAAGCATGTCCTTCTATTGACTTCTCAGGAAATGTTCTCAGCTGTGTGGCTCCACTTCTGCCTGTGAAGACCACGGCCAAAGGCAAAGTGCTAAGGACTGCCAGAGTAAGCCAGTAAAGAGCTTCTAGGCCACAGCTGGCCTCCTTTCCATCAGAGACCGCTCTGCCATGCCACCATACCATCACACAGTCATACCATCACCACAGCCACATAGCCATACCACATGCCACCACACAGCCACACAGCCACACTGAATATCACCACACAGCCATGCCACTAACATGCAACCACATAGCCACACAGCTACACTGCATGACACCATCACATACAGCCACATAGCCACACCACATGATACTATATAGCCACAAGCCCCACCAAATGCCACCATAGTGCCATGCCACCATGCCACCACAGAGCAACCCATAGATCAGGTTACTGGATGGGCAATAATAACAGTAAAATGTCAGAACATTTTTTGTGTGTGTGCTTAATTCATTTTTAAAAAAACATTTTTAAAATTTTTATGTGTATGAGTATGTGCCTACATGTATATCTGTGCACCATGTGCATGCAATACCCATGGACACCAGAAGAAGGCATCAGATCTCCTGGAACCATCTTCCAGATGGTTATGAGCTGCTTGTTATAAGGGTGCAGAAAACTGAACTCAGGTCCTCTGGAGAACAGCCAGTGCTCTTAACCACTAACCCATTGCTCTAGCATTTTAATTCTTCTCTGTCATGATGACGATGATGATGATTATGATGATGATGATGATGATGATGATGATGATGATGATGATGATGTATGTGCATGTTGTATGTATGGGCACAGGTGTGTGTGCCACCACTCACATGTGGGGTCAGAAGACAACTTGAGGTATGGGTCCTCACCATGAAGCCTCTTTGAAACACAGCCTCTTCCTTGTTGTTTGCCACACTGTTCACCACGTGAGCTGTCCTGGGAGATTTCAGTGTCCTCCTGTGTCCACTCCTGTGGTGTAGGAGTGTCTGGTGTCCTCCTGTGTCCACTCCTGTGGTGTAGGAGTGTCTGGTGTCCTCCTGTGTCCACTCTTGTGGTGTAGGAGTGTCTGGTGTCCTCCTGTGTCCACTCTTGTGGTGTAGGAGTGTCTGGTGTCCTCCTGTGTCCACTCACATTGTGTAAGAGTGTCTGGTGTCCTCCTGTGTCCACTCCTATTGTGTAGGAGTGTCAGGATTACAGGCATGTGCACTGCTCTGTGTGGCTTTACTTAGGCATTGTTATCTGAGCTCAGGGCATCATGCCTGCATAGCAAGTGCTTGACCCCCTGCTCGGTTGCTGTGATCCATGTGCTTACTTCTGGTAAGAAATGACATGCTTGGTCCTTCCTTCTTAAACTACTAACCAGAGTTAGAAATCATCCTCACAGTTGCTCCTTTGTTCTCACCAACTCCAGTCTCCACACTGCACCTTAGTTCCATTGAATTCCGATTCTGCAATTATCCTTTCCTTTTCTGTCCTATGAGGGCCAAAGCCATAGCCAGATGGTGTCAGAAGGGGCCACAAGAAATACTTCCTGCTTTGAAATAAGAGTAGGAACATGAGGGAGGTCTGAGTGCAGTCCCTGTTCTGAGGGAGGCAAAAGTCCAGGTTCACACTTGGCATCCTTGCCAGCGACTCTGATCTAGAAGTGTGTGTGCTCTAAGCTTAGACATGTAGTAACATTTATTAATATCATATTGTGAAATTCCATCTTGATAGTATTTCTATGAAGAGTCCCATGGCTTCCCCATTTGATAGCTTAGGAGACAGACACGGGGAACCACAGACATATGGGTGGAAATGCCCACCACCTGGGTTCAGGCGCTCAGGTCTGCTGCATGGCCTCAGTGCAGCCACACAGCTGCTCAGGGAGCATCGGGAGGCTAGTCCAGGAAGTCCAGACTGTTGTGCAGTTTGACAGAGCCCTTCTCAAAACAAATAAAAACAAAACAGTCTAGAATGCAGCTGGGAAAAGTTCATTACGTACAGTCAGGACGACAGAGCTAAATCAGAGATGTCAATCAGGTCAGGACAAAGCAGTTTACCAGCAGCAGGAGCCTGGATTCAGGTGGCAGAAAACTCCAGAAGTCCAGAGAGATGGGAGATATAGATATGACAAGCAGACAGGTGCCTCTCAGTTAAAGGAACAGAGCTTGGGTTGGGGCTGCCTGGAGGTAAGAAGGGACAAGCTGACTCTACAGTCAGGAAGAGAAAGATGCATGCACCTTCTCCTGTGTCCTGTGTCCCCCGCCCAGCAGCCAGTCTATACAGTGCCCCTGAAGCAACCAGCTCCTCACTCCAGGTAGGGGCAGACCAGGTCTTAGAGCAGACCAAGAAATGCAGCACAGATAGGTAGTGAGAAGATACAGCGGGTCATACCGAGTGTGCTCATGATGAGCCCCGAACAGAACTCCTTACAGGGTCAGATAGGGAAAGTATGCTCAAGCTGGTTAGTTAGGGCGCTGGTAGGGAACAGCTAAGAACTGTGTCCAAGCATCCAAGTGACTGGGGGAGGGGCAGGGTGGGTTCAGAGGAAACAAGCATGTGACACAGAATTGGAGGGATACATGTGGATCAGACCAGGGACACCAAAGACTGAGAAGATAAGGTGAGTTCCACCACAGAGCCGGTGCTGGGCACCATGACACTGCAGATGCAAGCTTTTTGTTATGTAACTTAACCCAGGGTTGCATCAGCTCATCAGGTGGCATGCTCCCAGGGGAGTGCTCTGTAAAATCCTCACTGTGTGACCTGACCTTGGCTGTACTATGTTGTGCTACCCTACTCATAAGCAGAAGGATTAAGGCTAGGAGAGGCACTAGGACCACACCCTGGAAGAGGTTCCTTGCCAGGGGTGTTGTCTGACATCTGTGACCCCAGCACTTGGTATACTAAAGCAGGAGGATTACTGCAGGTTGAGGGTTAGCCTGGGCTCCATAGTGAGTTCCAGGTCAACCTGGCCTACAGCGATAATGCTCTGTCTCAAGAGGAGGGGGAATGTCGAAGGAAGAAGAGGAGGAAAGGGAAAAGGAAAGGAGAAAGAGAGAAAGAGATGGAGAAGGGGAGGGAGGAAGGAAGAAGAGGAAGAGGAAAAGTGGAGTTTCTCAGCGTACAACATGATTTCACGCTGAAAGTTTCTAAGCTGCCCCCTTGTGCATCCCTAAAGCCCAAGGTGCTTGGGATAAGACTGAGGGCATGGTGCACAGCAAGGCTCAGGTACACTTCCTCTTCCATCAGCTCTGGCAGTGGCGCAGCCTGCAACTGCGTGGTCCTGCAGTTGACATGCCTGCCTGTGCCTGAGGAGTTCTGAGGGACTCTGGCTTATACAGCAGCAGCACCCACGCATTTTCCCTTCCTCCCACTCATTGCTCAGAAAGAAGGCTGTTTTTCTTCCCGGGACAGCCATGACTCTGTTGCTGGGGATGCTTTCCCAGGCAGAGCATCCCTGCCTTGCAGAAGGTCCATGGCTGAGACTCCATCCCCTCGTCTCAGTGATACACAGACATAGAGTATCGTTGTCTAAAATGAAACTCCAGCAGTGCTTGTAAGGTGAGCTCAAAGCTGTGTGACAAGGAACAGCATCCCTCCCATGACTGGCAGGATCTGGAATGCTCAGAGAACAAAAATACTCCTCTAAATTGGGAACTGCAAGCAGGCACCCCAAACCACAGAGGTGGGACTCCTGTTCCAGTCACCACCCACGCTGTGGAATGGTGGCGACAGTCTGCACAGGAGGTCAGAGCTGGAGGAAGAGGAGGCACAGCCAGCTGTCACATGTGCTAGGACAGAAACGGTAGATGGCTGGAGAAGCAGCAGGAGCCCCGTGCCTAATAAGGATGGTGGTTAACCTCACAGTGGCTACCAGCTGTCAGCTGCGACCATAGTCTGTTTTGCCATTACTACTGTAAAATACCCTGACCGAAGCAACTTCAGGGAGAAAGCTTTTGTTCTGGCTTACGGTTCCAGGTTACTGTCTACCATGTCTGGGAAATCAAGGCAATAGGAGTTTGAAGCAGCTGGTCACATCACAAGCATCACCAGGATCAGAAAGAGTAGCTGGAATTTTAGTTGAGGGTGCAATGACCCTCCTACCCCACCATTCCACGAGGGAATGGCAGGAATCAACAGGGATGATGTTTGGTAGCGGACAAGAAACCTAATCAGCCATGATGAACTCTTACAAACAGGGACAGACAGTCTAATGAAGGTGGAAGCTTTTTTGCTCAAAGGAGCACAGTCTCTAACAGGTGGATTCTTGATGTTCAAACTGTTAAACAGCCACATGTGTTACTGTGGTCTAATAGACCAGGGCCACTCATTGGGCATTTGCCACACACCTGGCCGGTGCTAGAGGCTGTGCTTCATGCTGGGATGCAGTCTTCAGGAACATCCTCCAGGGTGTGACCAGAGCAAGCTGTCACAGCAGCGGGAACAGTGCTGCTAACTGTAAGCTCGGCTTCACTGTCTTCATAGGGACAGAACTGAAGGAGTGACCTTGCCTGTGAAGCTTTTCTAGGCACACACCTTTACGTTGTGAAGATGCAGGCATCTGTCTGGTGACTCTTCCCACCACCCGGAAGAACTCCTTACATGCTCCTCACAGTGCTGGGCTGCTGTGACAAATCCTGGGCAGCTTTCTTATGTCTGAGAAAAATCCGAATTTTACCATTTTTCAAAGACATTTTTGCTGGCTCGAGAATGCTAAGTTGAAGGGGATTCTGTTTGTTTTCTTTCAGTATTTTAAACTACGGTGCCATGCTCTTCTCACTGGTACCATCTCTGATGAGAAATCTGCCGGCATCCTTGTCTTTGTTCCTCGGTATGAAATGCTTCCCTCCTGCTGGTTACCTTTGCGGTTTTTCTCTCCGTTGCTGGCTTGATCGTAAGCTGCCTTGGTCTGTGTTTGTGCACACTGGTTAGTTTGCTCATTTACAGTGTGTTGGCTCTTTGAATGTATAGTTTTGATCAAGGTTGGAAAAATTGTTCTCGTTATTTCGATAATTTATGCTCTCTTCTCCCATCTTCTTCAGTGATTCTAATTACATGTATCGGGCTGCTTGAAATTGCACCCAGCCCACTGTCTGGGTGTTTTGTTTTCATCGTCTGTCCACGTAAGTCCTTGTTTTCCTTATTTCATTTCCCACACTTTCTGTTGTATCTTCACGTGTGTTCTTTTCCCTTCTTCACACCTCACCTGCTATTGATCCTGCTTGGTGCATTTCCACCTGGACGTTGTCTTTCACCCCCTGCAGCCCCTGGTTGGGATACTCAGGATCTTGGCCTCTCCTCTGCCCATTTGTACATGACATGGAGTTTATAACAACCTGGGGCATCTACTCCCAGTTCACTCATGCAGCTAGCCTCTGGTCAGTCATCCTGCCCTCCGCAGGCCCCTCTTTTCCACGTCTTCTTAGTTGCAGTGTGTTCTGATTGGAAGTCAAATGCTGTGAGTTTGGCTCCAGTGGGTGTGGGTATTCTCGTAAACCTGGGAGAATCTGTATCTTGTTGTAGGCCCAGCAGATAACCTGGAAAGAATTGCATATCTCCAGGTTTCTTCCGAGGCTTTTTCAGGCAGTACTGGAGCATCAGCCCTGGTCTGTTTAAGTTAGTTCCCCATCACTGTAGGGAAACCCCTGAAACAATTTTGTGTGAGAGAAAAGGACTAATCAGTTCAGTGTTCTGCAGGTCCCTGAGCAAGATGGGGGAGATAGATGTATACCTTATACCTTAAAGGGTTAAGATGGTAATCCAGAGGTACACCTGGAGGAGCAAGCTGCTCACCTTATATCTAGGAATCAAAAGAAAAAGGAAGTGTGGTCTTACAAGCACTTCAAGCATATGACCCAGTGACTGACAAACCTCTCTAAGCCCTGCCTGCTAAAGTTTCCACCACCCAACAACACTGGGCCTTCCAGAAGACACCAGAGGCTGGCTGGCTCCTGCTGAGTTCTCTGTTCCATATGGTGGCTGTGAAGCTGGCTGCTGGCCAGCAAATCCCAGCCCTGGTGAGCCATAGAAGGTGTCCCCCTAATTCTTTCAGAGGTATCTTCCCAGTCAGTGTTCCCCCAAAGTTTGCCAATATAATCAAAGTCAGTCTAATACTAAAGAGAGACCCTCATGCAGTCTCCCTGTCTCTCTCTGTCTCTCTCTGTCTCTCTGTCTCTCTGTCTCTCTGTCTCTCTCTCTCTCTCTCTCTCTCTCTCTCTTTTCATCCCTCCCTCCCCTCCCCCACTCCCCCTTTCTCTTCCTTTCTCTGCCTTATTACCTCCAAGAGTTCCCTCCTTTCTTCTTCCAGAGTCCCCTCTCCATCTCCTCCTCTGAGGGAGACCCAGGTTCTCTTTCCTAAATCCCAATGTAGACTCTCTTCAAAGCAAATGTGACAAGCTTGGGCTTCACTTCCTTCTTCTCAGCCATGTGTTCCACATACAGGAATGTCTTTAGTGGGTATGTGGGGTCTGGGCACACAAAAGTCCCACCATCTCTAAGACTGGCTGCCCCTTGCCAAACAGGCACGCCCCCACAGCAGTGCCTTCCAGGACTGGTGAGACACAGCAGTGATGTGGAAAATTCATTCCTTGCCTCTTGCCCAAGATGTTTGTGCATTTCAATGTATATGTAAGAGGACATCAAAATATATGATGGAGATTTTTTTCTTCCCAGGGACCAAATTGCTTCAGCAAACGGTTTTCAAATACAGTAAAATGGTCATAAATTTTTACTTATAAAATGTTCCCTTATGAGATATTTTTTTCTGTTTCATGCTTGCCCACGGCTTTCTGCTTTTTAAAGAGATGGTTCTGTTTTCTGTGCCCTTCCACCTTGTGTGACTTCACCAGCTGACCCTGAGAGAAGGTCACAACCTCATTTATCAGGGAATGTGGCCCGGTTTTGTTGACAGACAAGACCTTGGATGCTCCTTCCCTCTGGCCGCATTTATTAAAGTTGCCAGGGTTCTCTGTGCCTGCCACAGTTCTGTAAATGCAGATGAACAGGGGTCCAGTAGGGTTCCCCCAAATACCCACCTCATGTTATCATAAAATCAAGGGAATGAGGCTCGAGGAGCACCCACACAAACATTTTCAAAATGTTCCTTCTTGTCAGTTGCCAGCCGATACCCCCTTTTTATTTATAAGGAAATTATTAGCACAGTCAGTCCATTTTTATGGTGCATTTTGATCTTTCTGGAAAAATCTCCAGCGTCAGGGTAGCTCATTCCTGCATTCTGGGGCCAGCCAGATGTCTCTACAGCTGGGCAGTGGTCTGTCCCTCCCCACCACACCCCTTTGACTGACCCCATCATCCCCAGGGGTGGATTTCCTTAACAGTCCCATGATACAAGTAACCAATCAGTGTGTTTCCCCTACCCATGTCTGGAGATGGGCACTGACCCCTGCTGGGAACAAAATGCCACCGATAGCAGCAGCAACTTGCGCTGTGTGCCAGGCCTAGCCCTATGCTCCCTGTTATTCACTGACCATCTGTAAGGGGTCTCTGAATTCCTGATGCCCAGTTACAGAAGAAGGAACCAGGCTCAGGGTCATTTCCTGCCTTTTCTGGATAGCTCAGAAGTGAGGTGTGTGGGGCACACTGCTCCTCTGGCCTTCCCACTTGGTGTTCATGCTGAGCTTCCCCTTACCATGCTCCACCAGCACCATTAGTCTGCACCCTGGATGCCTATGTTATCACAACCAGGTGTGCTCTGTGCCCGCACTATCCACAGTGGCACAGATGGCTTGCTCTGGGTGACTGGCGCTAAGCACCCTGCTGAGGAGATAGTCTCAGCTTGCTCTGAGACTGGTCTACAGGTAGGAACAGGCTACACTCATCCATCTTTTTCCTGAACACAGAGGTAAGCTACCCATGCTGCACAGTCAGAATTTGAATTCACAGATCACGAGGAGCCAGCTGCTCACCAACATGGGCTGAGGTGCCCCATGTCATCTGCCTTCAAAGTAGATTTCATGAAGTCTGAGCATCATGTTAGTGATGTATTCCATTGGGGTACATGTATGCTTTAGCATGAAAATTAATATGGTAGAGCCATTGCCTGCTAAGAAATAAGAATTCTATCTAGTCCAACAGGAAGCTTTGACATATAAAATGAACTGGTACGCTGCACTTCATCCTCAGGCTCTAGGCCAAGGAATTGTTGTTTCAGGGCAGAGATGGGCACCCAGTCTCATCACACTAGTACTGGAAGCAAATCTTCTAGAAATCTCTGTGGAGAACTGTCCTCAAATCACTTTTCAGTATGTCTGGGTGACAGGAAAGCCCACCCAACCATGTGTCTCTTCATTCTCCAGTGAGTCCCCCTCTGGCTGTTTTGAGTATCTACTGTACACCATGTAGCATGCTTCCCTCTAGAATGTTCCATTAGGCCCAATGAGAGGGGCTTGCAGTGTGCAGGATGGGGCTCATAGAGCTCTGTGGGGCCATAGGAGACTGGTCCCAGAGGTGATGCTGGAGGATGTTCCCAGTGACTGTAGAGCAAATTGGCCCTGCTGCCAGTCTGGAAGATGGACATCTGCCTGCACCATGGAGCCAGACTTGGGTCAGTTTCTCTCTGAGTGCAACTTTGGGGGATGTCAAGCTCCCCTGCAGGTATAGCTGTGTGGGCAGTCAACAAATTGTTCACTCTCGAGCCTCTGGTTCCTTGGCTGTCCCTCAACTCAGCAAATCACAGTACACATTTCTTCTGGTTGCACGTCTCTCCCTGTCAATCAATATTGAAAGTCCCAGGTGTGAGTCTTGTTGCCTTCACTGTTAGTAAACGACTTTGTGAGCTGTTCGCCAGACAGAGCGGTGAGAAATGAGAATGCGTGTTAGTCTACAGAGGTTTGCAGTGCCTTGCCTCCTGTCTGTGATATTGTGAACAGAAAGTCTGATTCTACCATCATTTCTCTCTCCTCCACCCCAGCACACTGTACATACTCCATGCTCCTCAGTCAGCACACTCAGTTCTGAGAGTGACGGTCCCCTTAAGCAGTCACGCCTCTGTGTGCTGGAGGCACAGTGAGTGACAGCTCCTGTTGGCCCATGTCTTCCAAGAGCTCAGAGACTCAGTGCTCTTCGCTTACAGTACTGGTGACTGGTGCCTCCCTGCCAAGCGCATATCTTTCTCAATGAAGTGTCCATTAAGGCCAGTGTCCCATCTGAATCATTTGTTTTCTGACTGCTGAGGTGTAAGAGGACTGAGTACATACCAGGTGTATGTTTACTTTTAAGACAGGGTCTCCAGCAGCCCAAGCTGGTCTACAACTTGCCTCACAGACAAGGATGACCTTGACTTGGGGTTCTTCTGCTTCCACTTCCAAAGTACTAGGATTACAGATGTGCCTCTGGATGATGGGCTAGGAGTGGAATCCAAGGCTTCCTGCATACTAGGGATGCACTATACCTGAGCACATTCTGAGCCCCTCAGATATGGCTTTCCCAAATATTTTCAGCCAGTCTGGGGCCTGTCTTCTCATCCTCCTGAAGATGCCTTCACAAAAGCACTGATTTGAATTTTAATGAAATTCAACTTAATTTCTTCTCTCATAATTAACGCCTTGGTATTTCACCTAAGAAGATATTGTCAACTCCAAGGTAGTCTGGAATCTCTGGTGTGCTATGAGGCAGTTTCATGAGGGTGGACAGGCTGGGTCTAAATTCATCTTTCTATTTGTCCACTTGTTCCGTCACCATTGGTTGGAATGACAGCCCTTTCCCCTCTGCGGTGCCCTGCTTCTTAAAGGCACGCTGAACTGTGGTACTGTGAGGCAGTTCCCTGCAGAAGGGTGAGCATCTTGTCAGCTCGTGGATGGAGGAAGCAGGTGGCTTGCAAGAGAGGGTCCTAGGGAGTTGAAGCTGGAAGAGCAAAGTTCAGGATAGAATCATTGGCAGCAATCCACATGTCTGCCGATGAGCACTGTGCACACAACTTAAATTTAAGCATCAATTTATTTTCTTTTAAACCTGGAGCCATCAGTCCCTCTAAGTGGCTTCCTGGGTTTCATCTGCCGAGGAAGTGGGAGAGTGGAAAAGGGACATGGAGGTTAGCATTTCAGCTTCAACTTTAAGCAGCCCACAGCTCCTCCACACCTTTCAAACAGGCCTGGGAAGGAGATGAAATGCAGGCGACAAAGAACCTTGTGCGGGTTCACTCCTCCAATCCACACAGTTTTCCAGCTAGATATCAATGAATGCCACTCCAGAGCTCTGCAGAGCCCAGCATCTGGTCCCCAGCGGCCACACTCACCCCAGAGGGCTCATCTAAATGCCAGTCTTCTGTCACTGGGATACTGTCCAGAGTAAGGAAGTGCAGTCCAGTCTGTGGTGATAACTATATATGGTCTTGAAGGCCACAGCTGGCATTGGCAGTCCCCAGAGCAGGATCTGGCAACACTTGGGTCTTCTAGAACCATAGTCGAGGGGCTAGCTCTGTCCAGTCAGAGTCCAAAGAAAATAATACATTAGTTGGCTCTGTGGGTGAGCAGGTGGCAGCCTGGGCAGTGGCAAGCATTCATTATGCAGGTGGCCATGCTGGTCCATACCACTCTAGGTGGGGCCAGAGGCAGATCCGTGATTGTTCCTTCCCACAGCCTGTCTCTCAAAAAGTGTAGAGTGGTATGACGTCCAGGCAGCTGGTAGCAGTAACCAAGGGCTAACCTTTCTAATGACCAGAGAGGTTTTAATTTTTTAAAAGAACATTCCAGAGTAGCCTATTTTTCCCCATATCTCTGTAAACAAGTGCTGGTAGCCCACGTGGGGCCCCTGCAGAATGATCTTTCTAAGTGGCTTTGCCCGAAAGACGTCCTGCCGTGGTGATTGCTTTAGGATCGGTTCCCTTGGTGTGAATTATGCGTGTGGTGCAACCTGCACTGTGCTCATTTATTTTAAATTGTAGGATAAGTTCCAAAGTATAAGAGGTGTGAGTCTATAAAAAATGTCATGGGGCCTAACTGTAGCAACAGACGGGGGGGGGGGGGGTTTGCAGATGGGAGGGAGAGAGAGACAGGCTAAAAAGACCCACATTTTAGAATGTCTCCTGTGACTTTGACAAGAGACTGAGCTTGGGAGTTGCAGAAGAGAATTCTAGTCAGTGATAGTCAGTTTGGAGAGAGAGAGAGAGAGAGAGAGAGAGAGAGAGATATCAAAATCAAACCCACCTCCAGCCAGTGGCCCAGGAATTCCTATTCTGGGTTTTACCCGGAGGAATGAAGAGTGGATAAGAGACTGCTCAAGCAGTATTATTTATAGTGAAGCAAAAACTGGGTGAGCCACACACTGGGTGAGCCACGCACTGGGTGAGCCACACAATGAGTTCCTCCACTCCAAACTTTGCAATGCCGTGCATATGTGAAGGAGCAAACTGGAGCAGAGGTGGTGGAGCACAGCACAGGAAACTACTTTGAAATTCAAGAAAGGAAGCTGACGCCAGACACTGCTCATTGCAGAGAACCATTCATGGAGCGTTCAGGGAGGAGCAAAACCAACTGGTAACTTTAAAAGTCATCAGATGGACTGGAGAGGCAGCTTAGTGGTTAGGAGCACTTGCTGCTCTTATACAGAACCCAGGTTTAGTTCCAAGCACCTTCATGGCAGCTTACAATTGTCTGTAATTCCAGGGGATCAGATGTCCTCTTCGGGCCTCCATAGACATTGCACACATGTGGTATACATACATGCAAGCAAAACACGCATACACATAAAATAAGTAAAAAAAAAAATTAAGTTACCAGAGGGCTGGGGATGGAGCTCAGTGGCAGAGCACTTGCTCGGCGTGGACAAAGTCCTAGGTTCAGTACAAGGTGACTGGGAGGGGAGTGAGTCTTCAGATGGTCCAAGATAAGCCCCAAGCTACATCAGTAGGGAGTGCCTTTGTCACGACCCTTCAGCAGACACACCAAAGATGTGTGCAGCCATGTACTCTTTAGAGACCACATTCACTTGTTTGGCATTAGGAACCTTGCTGATGGAGTGCCTGATGAAATATCTGGCTGAAGGGGTGGATAGACAGGTGCTGGGGCAAATAGTTAGGATTTGAACCCGAGAAGTTCTCCCACAGGCTTGTTCCCTAGCTGACAGTGCCATTGTTAGAAGGGGCCTTTTTATGAGGTGGGGCCTGGCTAGTAGAAATGGGTCACTAGGACTGGACTTTGAAGCTTCTAGCCCAGCATGGGTCCTGTCTCAGTCTCCACTTCCTGGTCCTCCATGATGTGAAAAGCTGTGGTTCCCAGCACATTCACACTGCCATGAGCTCACCTGCTCCCCAACGCCTCCCCACCATGATGGACTGAAACCCTCTGAGACTGTGAGACTGAACAAACCCTCCTTCTCCACGGTCTTTGTCACACATTCTCTCATAGCAACACAAACAGGACTTTGTGTTACAAATAGCTATTGTAATTCAGGTGGGAAGTCAGCACCCAGAAGCCTCCAAGTGTGCAGCATCCTGCTGAGTCTCAGAGAGGACAGTGGAAGCATCCCAGAGCAAGACATGGATACATTAACTTTCCTAATGAATGGGTACATTAAAGATAAAAGAGTAAACTGACTAGCCTAAAATACCTAGGGTCACAGATGTGTCTACCATAGGCTGTCTACGATAGGCTGAAGTGGTCCGTCCTTAAGTAGAGCTGCCCTGAGACTCAGGACAGTTACTTAAAATTGGAAGATGTGGAGATGCTGCTTACCAAAGACTTGTCCTGCATTCTCACCAGCCAGCAGTAAGGTCCAAGGAGTAAGTGCAAAAGGATAATGTCATTGTGACTCTAGACCACTTAGGTTCTTGACTTTGGCAGTGGGACCCAAGCTAGTGCCCAGTGGGTCAGTGCAGTGAGTTGTCCCCAGATAATGACCAGGCAAATAGCTCTGAGGAGGAATAGCCAGCCTCAATCCCTGGAACAGAATAAACGTCTTTGACTTCCTACCAGTGAGGCCTCCCAAACAGGCCCTTGGAGCCTAGAGGTTCTTTGGCCTTTGTTGAGGTTTATTTCTGGGTCCTTCTTGCAGAGATTTTGCTAGCTGAAGATGGCTGATCTAGAAGAGCAAGTTGGACTGTGTGTCACTGCCACCAGCTTTAAACACACTTGCTGTGGTGCATTTGTTCCCAGCACATAGTCAGGGACTGTCACCATGTCTGTTTGTGTGGTCTTTTATGTATCAACACTGGTGATACTGATACCACACTTTTGGGTGCCCATGGACTAAGCAGGCCCTGTCTACAACACATGGTTGCATGAATGCCATGAGACAGATTGAAAGCATGGAGCTTAAAATATACCCTGAATCATTAAGGAAATATAAAATTGCATTCAGAGTAATCAAAGGCTAACAAGGATGGTTGATTGTACTTTAATTGTCTGATGACAGGCGATTTGTTTAAGATTCGAGTGGCCACACTCCAGGCAAATCTCACTAATCAGAATTTCTTACCTGTACTGAATGACAGTTTACCATCCTTCTGCCACCTGAATCTTTGGGAAGTGCCTTGTCAAAGAGTGACATCATTTTGTCAATGACTACATTGCACTTCAGCATAAGCACGTGGTGTCACCAGCCCTTGCTTATTTCAGCAATCTGGGTTTTCTTTATACACAGTCACCTATGGGTATTTCATGTGGAAATCATTATCTTTGTCTTCAGAAACGCCCTGTGTGGTTAGTCAGGCTGAGAATGCACGGACATGTCATGTTCTGCCCACATGGGTTATTGTTGGGCTGTAGCTGGGTTCTGGTGCCCCTGACCTACATACCAAGGAAGACTATCAGGACCTCTCGTCCTCCAAACTTCCTGTAGGATGGGAGTTCTGGGGCTGGATGTGAGCAGAGCAGTTGGAAAACTCAACTGAGAGTCTGAAAAAAGCAGGGGATGTGGAAAGGGAGGCAATACCGAGTGTTATGTGGAGCTGTGTGGCGTGAGGAGTTTTTGTAAGGTAGAGAATCTTAAAGATGGTCCAATTTTGAAATGGTACCACCGAGATGGCTCGGTGGTTGGAGACACTTGAGTGCAGGCTTCAAGTTCAATCCCTGGATCCCACAGGGACCTTAGAAAAACCAATTCCAGAGAGTTGTTCTCTGACCTCCCCACATGTCCACCATACCACGTGTGCCCGCATACACACACATGCACGCACACATGCATGTGCACACGCACAAATTATTTTTTAGTTGTGATATAGGCTTAAGGGATAAAGTGACACTTTTTGATGAGTTGCCATTGTGTCTCTGTTATCTTACCCCATCTATACTACCCCATCTTTGATGGCACTGTTGGTATTTCTGTGGTTGGGACTGGTAGCATTAACATGGGCTGGTAATGTTGGCTTTATTAATGTTAATAGTGGTGATGTGGTGGTGATGTTTTTGATGGTGATGGTGAATGGTACTGATGATAATAACAGTGATTCTGATGTTGCTAATGTTCTGATGCCGATGTTCATATCAGTGATGTTTTTAATGTTGCTGTTGCTGCTGTTGATGCTAATCCTATTGTTACTGGTGATGGTAGTGGTGATATTTACAGTGGTCTTGACGTTGCTGATGTTGCTGTCTGTCAGTAATGCTAATGTTGCTGTCTGTCAGCGATTCTGATGTTGATGGTCTTGGTGCTGGTTGTGGAATTAATGTCAGTGTGCCTATTCTTGATGGTGTTATTTTGTTTATGTGGGTGTTAGTATTGTTGACAGTGCTGTCAATGTTATTGATGCTGATGTCGGTGGAATTCTTGCTGGTGTTTTTGGCATGGCTGATGCTGCTTATAATGGAATTGATATGAGTGTTGATGGTGTTGATATTTTGATGCTGATATTGGCATTTTTCATGATGATATTTATGTTGTTGACACGGATGCTGATGTTAGTAGTGTTCATTTTGGTAGTCAACACATTGACTGGTGTTGTGAGGTTAATATCAGTGTTGAAGTGTTGACATTCTTCTACTGATATTGATGTTGGTGGTGGTGTCAATATTATTGATGTTGATGGGTCTTTATATTGCTGGTGCTTGTGGTGGTACAGAGGAGCATTCTATGTTTGGTTTTTTTTTTTACTTTTGCAACTATAGCCTGTCATGTGTCAGTCATAATTGGGGTTAGAGATACTATGGAGAAAATGTCAGAGAAGACACCTACCCTGGAGAAGCAGAGGAAGGACAGGCAAATAGTAACCAAGTCAACATAGAATGACAATATCAAAAAACAAGAAGCATTTTAAAATACAAAATTGAATACTAAAAATTGACACAAGACAGGGAGTTTGGGGAAAGACAACTATGAACCACACAGCTAAAGCTGAGGGAGCCTCCTTTGGAGAGGCCATGCGAGAGCCAAAATCCAAGTGGAGAGTTTGAACAGACTGCAGATGAAAAGACAAGCTATCCCAGGAGCAGGAGTCCTGGTGCTACATGCAGTGTTCCATAGAGCACCAAGGCCACTCTGCACCAAGAAGAGCTGCCCTAGAGAAAGCAAATGTTGTCTTGGAACTATGGTTTCCAGGAGCCACACAGAAAAGTGGGGAGAAACAGGTAGAATTATTTACAGTAATGCACTTTATTTAATTCATTATACTAAAACCAGATTGCTTCAGCAAGTAATACATGCAAATACTAATGAGTTCCATTGCATCCCTTTTATTTTAATTTTACATCTTTGAAATAGGTGGCTTCTTTCCCTCCTGCACATGTCCCAGAGCAGACTCAGGTTGTGCCAACAGCCTGAAGGCCACGATGAACATTAGAGGACTGGAGCATGTGGCAGGGTGAAAAGCGGGCACTATGTCTAGGGTTGGCCTTGGGTTTGAGGGATAGATTCCCTGCTCAAGAGTTGGGGAGCTACTCTAAGGTCCTGGGGAGTCATTAATAGAGGTCTGTGGGGTTGTGCTACCCACCCACCCCCATCCCATAATTCATTCAGTGAATACTGGGTGAACCTTTGGTTTGGTTTGGTTTTGGTTTTACCTAGTCTACCTCATATCCCTTTATGGGCAAGATGGCACTTCACACTGACCACCTGGTCACACTTAGGTCTGTGTGCCTATATTGACATTTCTATAGCAGAGCATATGACGAAAGTGTCACTGTAGGATCTCTAAGAACAAATCCCTGAGAGAGAGAGAGAGAGTTGCCTTCTGGGAAGATGAAGTGGGGAGGGACAGGCAGAAGAGATGATGGAGCCATCTGCTCAGACCACAGGCAAAGCAGAGTTGTGCCCACAGAACTGCTTTGAGTCAGAAGGTAGAGAAGCATTAGATGGATGCAATGGAGGAGCCATTGTAGCGGGTAGAAAGGGTGACAGGTCAGGACATGCTGGAGGGACTCCATGGAGGAGCCTGCTGGTGTTTCTGCTTGGTGTGTGACCAAGGCAGGCATCTTAGTCCTAAGCCTCAAACTTCATCCTGAGGAGCAAATGTCAGCTCAGAAGTGGCCCTGGAAATGGATTTTCATCTTGTCTTCTTCCAGGAGAAGCTGAGCACCCCTGCTCCCAGCCTGCAGCCCACCTTGCCCTGGACCTTGCTTTCCCTAAAGGACCCTATGCTTCGTGTGTGTACTACATTCTGCCTTCCTGATAGACCTGCTTCCCTTCCTGGCTAAGGCTTGGAAGCAGCTTTGCGGGTCTCTGAATCTTGCTTCTAGTAGAGCAACCCCACCCCACCCTGTGGGTAACACCTCACTGGTCCATGAAAATCCCTTTCAGCTGGTGTAGGCACCTCCAGGGCTACCTCTGTCAGTGATTTGATCCTTCTCACCAGGGTGAGGAACAGATGTGGTCCTGTGTACCTCCCTGCAGGGGACAGGCTCTCAGGGATATAGGTAGCCCCAGAAGGTGGGACCCCTCCATCCTGGGAGCTGGGCGACCAGCATGGTGGAAAAGCTGACCCAGTCTTCAGGTCCCTCAATTCCTCTCCCTCTTCACTTTTCTACTCCAGAACCCTAGGTCCCCATGTCTCCTTCTCTGCCCCTCTCTTTTCCTGCCCCGCCCCCATGCAGAGAGCTGAGCAAGGGTGGGAAACTCCATACCCCATTGTGTACCTTAAATCTGGAGATGATGCCCTGGGTTCCACTTCCCAGTCTCCCTGCCCCCTCCTTCCCTCTCCACTTCCCTCTCTCCCTTCCCTCCGGACCCCAGTACTTTCCCTCCACCCTCCCCCTCCTTTTCCATCTCCCCTTTCTTCTCTTTCCTCCTCTGCTCCTTGGCTCCCCAGCAGGCTGGTTTTGGGGATGATGCTGGGGTGGGGATCCAGACCTCCTCTTGTAGGTTGAACACTTCACAATGAGCGCTACATTTTGATCAACCCCAGTTCCCCTGCAGATACAGTCCACAGCCTAACACCTCCCATCAGCAAGTGACTGCCCAGTAAGCCCAAAACAGAGCACGCAGGGCACGCAGGGCCATTCTTGCTAAGCCCCTTCTCTCCGCTGTACTTGATTAACCGAAATGGATGTCTTTGACTGGATGTCTCTTGCAGAAATTCTTAACTGCTATGTAATAAAATCTATTAGAGATTAATTCAAGTTCTCCCACATATAGATTTTTTTGTAGATACAGAAGGTTTTAGAAGAATTATTCTCTCACGCATATTTTATTAAAAAGCCTAGTGCTAAACATCACTTTTCTTAAAACAAAATTACTACCTGCAAGGAAATAGCTGTTTTTGAAAGAAAGAAAGTGTGGGGGGGGGGGGGTTGCCAGCGCGTCTTCTGCGTTGCACTTTGAGTTGTTTGTTAAGTAGTGAAGGGATAATGGGGAGACAGCACATTTGTTAAATGACAAAACTTCAGCTGTAAGGGTTCATTTATGGCTCCCTTTCATAGCTGTGTATGATTCTCTAAATCTATTCAGCGGTATAGATTTTGGAGATTTGCACACAGCATGTGAGAGCAGAGGTAGAGGGAGATTTCGTTATCGAGTTCAGAAAGAAAAGAGGCTTCTGAAGCAACACTTGACACAAAACTTCGGCAAACTCAGAGGAGGAATAAAGCCAGCGAGTGTTACAGGAGTCAGAGCCTGGAAGTGACAGAGCCAGAGCCCAGGGGGCAGGCTTGGGAGTCCGCCAGTTTCCCAGCCAGCTCAGCTCTTAGCGAACAGCCCTCCAGAGAGCTTCTGGAATCTAGTTCTGTGTCATGAACTGTGTCAGTCATCTTCTCCACACCTCCATTTCTGTCCAGGCGGTTTAACCAGTACACTGTCACCACAGCACACACCTGGGAGCCTGACTCACTAGGCTTCACTTTCAGACGTCTCAGGAGGAGGAGCAGGGCCACACAGGGAAGCCTCTGGTTCCCCCTTAGGCTCCTGAGGACACGCCCTCCTTGGGAGGCTACAGTGAGCTCCCTCTCTGGAAAGAAGCACCCTCTAGGGTTCAGTGGGAGGAGGTCTGGATCCTCACCCCAGCATCATCCCCCCAAACCAGCCTGCTGGGGAGCCAAGGAGCAGAGGAGGAAAAAGAAGAAAGGGGAGATGGAAAGGAAGGGAGAAGGGGGAAGGAAAGTACTGGGGGTGGAGAGGGAAGGAGGGGGCAGGGAGCGCAGATGAGTAAAGTGGGAGAGTGGAGAGGGAAGGAGGGGCAGGGAGACTAGGAAGTGGAACTCAGGGCATCACCTCCAGATTTAGGAGGCATGCTTGGGAGCCAAGGAATAGTACACAATAAACCTCTTGCAAGAGATTTATTGGGAAGGAAAACCCAGGAGAGTGACTGTCTCTGCTCAAGAGGAAGCAGCAGAGAACTGGGCAGAACACAGGGTTTATATAGGATTTCTTGGTGGGGGTGGAGCTTTCCAGGGTGACCTGGAGTTGGAGATAGCCTGATCTTGGAGCAAGCTTAGGGATGGGTAGGATTATTTCCTGTAGGGTGGGGCCTGGTCACTTTTCCACCTCAAGGGGCTGGGAACAGCAGTTAGGACCATTAGGAAAGTCTGGGGGACAGGGCCTGGCCACTGGAGCTCCTGGGATGGGAGCTAACCAGTGGAGCCCCTCAGTCAAGGCCTATTCATGTACCTCAAGGGGTCAGGCCTATTTGCCAGAGTAATCTAGGAGGCTGGCAGCCAGAAGCCTCTAGAGGTGGGGCTTATAAGGCATCTCTACCTACGGCAGGAAAAGCCATTCCTTGCCACTCAAGTTGGCATAAATAGCCAACAGATGACACCTGAGGAACAGCACCTAAATTTGAGCTCATGTTCATCTGTATGCATGTAATCGTGCGTGCCCATGTACTTGTGAGCACACACACACACACACACACACACACACACACACACACACACACACACAGTATGAAGTTGATATTCATCCATCATTTCTTGTTTGATGGATATCTGCCACCTATGGGGAACCAAGATCTGTTCTCACCAGGGAAACTGAGGTTGGTAGAAAGCCTGAAAGTGCTTCCATGAATGTTGGAAGCAACAGGGACAGAGATGAAGGTGTGGGATCCACATGGGAAGGAAGCCCAGGCACAATCACACCTACTGTTCTAGCAAATAACCACGTGGCCCCCTCAGACCTAACATAGATCATTTAGCTTCCAAGGCAGGGGAGGGGATATCCACTCGCCTGCTCATTCAAACTCAGAGTCGCGTGATAGGTGTGTGGCAGGTTCTAGAAGTAGAGCTGTGATTAGGAAACAAGACCAAGTCTACAGCTCGTATGCTCTATAAAGAGACTCACAAAAGACACCAAGCATTAAGAAGTCTAGTGTGCTGGGATTACAGGTGCATGCTACTGTGGTATGGATTCTAACAGTGTCTATTAGTCATCTCCATTTCTGTAAGGCAGTTGGTTAAATACCTGGGTTCTCTGAAAGAGTTCCCTCCAAGAGTGAATAAACATTGCCCAGGTATCTTGAGCAGTTAGAGAGGGAAGAGTGGCCAATTCTGTGAGTTTTTATGGAGCTCACTTAGCAGGCTCTAGGACAGAAGGTACCTCAGCTTGCTCAGATTAGCATGACTGGAGAGGCAGCATGGGCTGGTCCAACCACACAGAAGGAGTAGAAGGCATCTAGGGCCCATGTAAACGACTGTAGCTCAGGTAGCCATGCCTTCACAGCTGAATTCTGTCATTCGTGAGGCATTCTGTGGTTCATGATGGGCACATCTATGCATGAGCTTACAGCTACTCCCACCAAGGATCTCATGAGCTTGGTAGGGCACGGGCTCTGGCAAGTCTGCGTCTCTCTTTTCCAGGTCCTTTCCCTACTTCGTTTCCCTACCTAAAAGTCGAGCACTTCTGCTCTGGCCACGGTAGGTTTCTTCTGGCCATGAGGGAAGCCTCCCCAGCACACAAGAGCACTGGAAATGTGGCTAATGTGTTCCTCTTCAGACAAGTTATCTTCCTTGTGGGGGCCCACAAAGGTTTCCTAGTGAGATCTGAGCTTGCTTTACCCAGCAGGGCTGCATTAGGGGACAGCTTGACCACGTGCATGGTCACCAGGTGTGTGGAAGGGTCTGCACTTGGCTGTGCCAAGGGGAGGTCTTTTGCCCAGCCCCTTGGCATTCCTATAAAAAGCCCTTTTGAAGAGACAGAGGGGGCTGGTAGATAATGATCCAGGTTCTCCTGAAGCTATCCTGTGTTTCTGTCTGTCTTCTCCACACTATCTTTCTATCTAAATATTTCTTATCCCTCTCTCCTCAAAAGTGCCCTGAGGAAAAGTGGGAGCCGGCCTCCCACACTTCCTTCATGCTTTTCAGAGGGTACATGGTGTGTTGGGTCATAAAGCATTGTTCGTGGGTGACCAGTTGTATACAGATACTTGAAGCCTTGTCCCCAAGACCAACCTGGGACCTTATCCTGCAGATCCATGACAAACCCATCACACGGGTCCTCACAGGAATACCCACAGTTCAGGGGAGTCAGGACTCTGAGACAGGCCTCCAGTGAACATACCACCCACCTCTCCAGGAGCTTTTAGCAAGGGTTTAGGTGCAGTGATGTAAACCCAGAGAGGGACCTACTCTGACCTCCTCCAGGCCCAGGCTGAGCTCCTTCAAGTGACCTTGGCTAAGCTTCCCCAAACCTCGACGCTCATGCCAGATTGCAAGCGAGAGCGTTCCATCCTGAGGGTGGCCGAGGGTCAGTGAGGCCTCACCCAGCACACTCAGAAGGGTGATAGGCACAGCTTCGTGTCACCAAGTCCTCGAATGAGCCATTAGGATCATTATTGTTAACCTTTGATGGCACCTGTTGCTAAGACAACAGCCATCAATGTGAGAGCAGTCACTTCTCTGTCTGATCAGGAACTGTGGGGTATCTTCAAGGAGGGGGTGATAGCTGAGCTCTCTGGGGGGACCCCTCAGCTTCAGCATGGGTGCATGTGGCAGTAATCTGTTTACATCACTGTTGTGTTTGTCAGATAATGGAAGTATTACAGGCAGTGTTCGGAAATGGAAATTAAATTTTTAATGGGGTATATGGTAGTAATAGAGAAAGGGGTGCACACCGAGGAGGACCCGGACACGGTAATTACAGATTATGAAGTCGTTACTCACGTTCGCATCTGGAATTGCAGGCTGAACTGAAATATGTGACTTGGAGCAGAGCCCACGGGACTTACTCATTAAAATTCTACATCATGGCACTGGAGAGAAATGTAAACTTAAGGTCCCATCTCACTGGCATCCGCCTAGTCTGAGCTCCCCTCTGTTCCTCCCCTTCCCTCCCTCCCTCCCTCCTTCCCTCCCTCCCTCTCTCTGTGTAGTCTTCCTGCTGCAGCCTGGAAAGGAAAAGAGCTGTCTTCGTTTATTGGTGTGTGGATTTGTGACCAATACCTGGCAGAAATATAAGAGCAAGATACCTTTTGTTCACTTATTGGATTCTCCAGTACACGGTTGCTTGGCTCACATTTCTGGACCCCTAGGAGGGAGCACATCACAGAGGCAGGATCATGTGACCCATGCTGCTCACCCCATGGTAGCCAGGTAGGAGAGAGAGGAGTATATCTTCCATTACCTGTCCTATGACTTGCTTCCTCTAGGCAGCCCCCACCCCTTCAAGTTTCCTGAGCCTCCCCAAATACCACTATCACCTGGCCACCAAGCTGAACATATAAGCCTATGGGGACCATTTCATTCAAAGTATAATATTCCATTCCTGGCCCCAACAGGTTCATGGTTATCTCATAAAACAAAATGCATTTAAGTCCATCTTCCCAAAGTCTCCAAAGACTTAAGAGTTCTACTAGTGTTCAAAACTCCAAGTTGAAAGTCTTTTCTGAGACCCAAAGCAAGCTGTGAGCTGTGAGACTATAAAACACACATCTAAGGTAGAACAGGTGGGAATAAGGGAACAGTGCCAACGCCCACAGAGCAATTGCTACCTTGTATCCCATATCCCACATCCAGGAAACGTGGTATCATGGAGCTCCAGCTCCAACAGGCTTGCAAAGCCCTAGCCCTACACTCTTGCTATTTGCAGCTCTTCTGCCCTCTCTCCTGGACTCATTCCACTCTTGGCCTGTGGCTTTACTCCCAACTGAGTCTTAAAGCCTCCACTTTCACAGCTTCACAGGTGGCCCCCTCAGAGTCTTCAGGTGGTCTTTCTCTGCCACACATTTCCCGATCCCCCAGACCTCCTCTGAAACCTGGGTAGACACCTCCATGACCTTATAACTCTGACATCCCCAGACTGGCAGAACTGTCATCAGTGGCTGAGCCCAGGGTGTCCCTGTGACCTGTATAAGGTGACCCAGAGCAGCATCAAGGCTGTAAGGGGTGAGGTTGGACCAGTTTTGACAGTTCCTCAAGGTGTCCTTCCTACCGTCCATGTGCAAATGCTTGATTTCTTTTTAACTGTAGTAATCTCACTAACAACTGCTCCCCCTTTGTCTAACACTAAGTCGCTTCCTTTCTGGCTAATCTAAACCTTGTCTTTTCCCCAAGTCTTTTAGCTCTGTCCTTTGCTAGCCAATCTCACTATATGCTTAGCCAAAAGCAGCTAGCAGGAACCATGCCACACTCTGAATGCTCACTGTCTTGAAATGTTATCTGCCAAATTAATCTTTTGTTTAAAACCCAGCCTCACTTAAACTGTCAGGACATAGGCAAAATGCTGACAAGTTATTTGCCAGAATGTCACTGATTCCTGATTGTCTTCATTCTGCCCGAAACCACACCGTCCTATCATTATTGTTCACATTTCTATTGGGAGCCTGCAATTCTGAGTTTTCCACAAGCTTTCTCTAAGCTGCATCTTCAGACATTCCCAAATCTCTCCCATGATCTAGTTCTGAAGGCTTCTGCCTTAGCCTTGAGATATAGAATCCAGAGTGAGCCTCGAGTGGGAAACTGCTGGAGGAATATCAGGAAATGGACAGATTGTGGCAGCCACATGAGCTCACCTGGCAGGGGATAAGGGGAGCACATTCTTGACAGTTCTGGTCCAGCTATCTTTGTGGAATGATGGCATCATGTCTCCTGAGTACTGTGTGTCCACTACGTCCATTAGGAACAATGCTAATGATGTGGGAGGAATCCTTCTTTATAGGCAGCTAACTATCTCCATGGGCCTTTCGGAACCAGGTCTTTCAAAGTCCTCACCAGGCTCTGTTGACTTCTGCTCTGTGCTGTGGTGCAGCTGGACTACAGGTAGCATCATCCCCGACAGCTGTCTTCTTTATCCTAAGTCACAGTCTCATCCTTACAGTCTTAGTGTGGCTGGACCCTTCGAGCTGTGGGAGGAGACAGTTTAGATTGGACATTATTATGCTGGTCACTATGCAGAAGAGCAGTTTAATGGTGATGGAAAGAAAGGCCCTGGAGAAAGTAAAATGAAAGGAACTGGAGCTACTTAGGGGATGCTGAAGGTCTTTGGCATTCTTCTGGCTAGTGTTTGCCATTACGAGTCCTGGTAGGTGACCGATGAGGCTGAGGAGGCCTGGCTGAAGTCACAGGAGCATTTGTCTTGGTTCTGTCACTCTTTCTGAGTCCCAAAATCTTTAAGTACTTGTCTCTCCCTGGTCCCAGGATGCAGTAAAGTGTGGTCTAATCTAGAGTGACACAGTGTGGAAATTAAAAATGGTGTCAGCCTGGACATGGTGGCACATGTTTAATCCCAGCCCTTGAGAGGCAGAGACAGGCAAGCCTCTACGAATTCAAGGCCAGCCTGGACTGCATAGTGAGTTCCAGGTCAGCTAAGGCTACATAGTGAGTCCCTGTCTCAAAACAAAACAAAACAAAGCAGTGTCAGAATACTAGCCATTAGAGCAAGGGTCAGACCTCACTCATTAGGGCCGTCATAGTTTCAGATGTCAACTTGACACAAACTTAGAGTCACCTGAAAAGAGGGAACCTCAACTGAAGAATTTCCTGAGTCAGATTGGCCAGTGAACCAGTCTTTGGGGCATCTTCTTGATGACTAGTTGACTCAGGGGGCCCAGCCCACTTGTTGGGGGCATCCCAGGGCAGGTGGTCCTGGTTTGTATAAGAATGCTGGCTGAATGACCCCAGCTTAGATTCCTAGCATAGTGGACAAATAGCCTGAACTGGCCGTCTCCTGTGACCAGATTGGTGCCTGGCCCAATTACCATCAGAGAGACAACATCCAGCAACTGATGGAGGCAGATGCAAAGACCCACAGCCAAACATTAGGCAGAGTTCAGAATCCTGTGGAAGAGAAGAAATGAGTGTAGGAGCCAGAGGGGTCAAGGACACATGGGAAGGCTCACAGAATCAACTAACCTGGGCTCATAGGGGCTCGTAGAGACGGAAGGGACAACCAGGGAGCCTGCATGGGGCTGACCGAGGCACTCTGCATAGATGTGGCAGTTGTGTAGCTTGGTCCTCTTGTGGGACTCCTAACAGTGGGAGCAGGGGCTGTCTCTGACTCTTTCACTGGCTTTTGGGACTCAACTTCTCATACTGGGTCGCCTTGCCCAGCCATAATACATGGAGAGGTGCTTAGTCTTACTGCAACTTGATATGCCATGTTTTTTGATACTCATGGGAGACCTGACCTTTCCTGGATGGAAATGAAAGAGGAGGTGATTGGGGGTGGGAAAGGGGGAAATAGAGATGAAGGGACTAGGAGGGAGGTTGCAGCCAGGGTGTAAAATAAATAGATGAGGGGTTTTTTGGCTTGTTTTTTTTTTTTTTAAGAATGCTGGCTGAACACAAGTCAAGGGCAGCAAGCCAGTCAGCATACGTCCATAGCCTCTGCTTCCAGCTCCTGCTTTGGCTTTTCTTGTTGACCAATTATAACCTGGAAGCCAAATTAACCCTTTCCTGCCCACGTTGTTTTTGGTCCTGAAGTTTATGGCTGCAACAGGAAGTAATTAGGACAAAAATCCAATGGGAGAAACGCTTGCACTCAACTCATGAAACTTTCCTTTTATTTCTAGGTAAGTGATTGGCTGCTAAAGCTGGGCATACGTGTGTCTGTACTGGCTGTCACTCCAGCAAGAATGGTCCTTCCATTTCCTGGCTTCAGAGATGTCTGAGTGAAGACCCCATGTACAGTAAGAGCCACCCACCCTCATTGCATCTACAGACCAATGACCCTTGGTCTGTGTGTGAGGGGTGGGAGTCACGTTGTCCAAGTCTATGATGTCATCTCTTGGTATGTTTCGGTCTAACAAGTACAAATGAATGAAGGGGTAAAGATGAAATAGCTTAACAGTGAACCACAAAAAAAAAAAAAAAAAGGAATTGCCATGAGTTTTCTGTCTCGGGAAGCTCACAGATCATTTGATTAGAGGACTCCAATGGAGTTGGAATGGTCCAAATGAGGCAGAACATGGAATTTCAATGTGAACTTCAAAACCTGTTCTCCCTGTGAGGAACTTTTAATCTCTCAGCAGCCCTGGGGATGGAGCTGGGTTCTGTCCTTGAGGATGACATAGACACCTCTGTGCTGACCCCTCGAATTCTCCAGTGTATGTTTCTACTCCCACAGTAGTACTTCTACTCCCATGGGTCTTTCCATTTGCCGCAATGGCTTGAGTGGTGTTCGTGGTTAAAGGAATTGTTGCAAACACTTGAGCAGTCTCACTGTCTCCTGGAAAGAAGACTGTGAGATGTCACTTGTGTGGGTGAGAAGTGTCCCCTTTAATAGCTGGTCTTATGTGAAAACCATAACTACAACCCTTGTGAGGCATGGATTATGGGTAATATTATGACATTACCTGAAAGAAAAAAAAACAAGCCTTCTAGTGCTCCCACGGTCATGATGCTAGCTCCACTGTATCCACCTTGTGCCATGAGAGACATGTGCAGCCAGAAGGGTCGATGAGAAGCATGTGTGCCCCACAACCTGAGTGCCAGATGGCCTTCCCAAGCACTATAGGTGACCACTATATGGTAAAAGCTTCATAGTGGTCACAGTTAGGTGCAGTTGAAATAGCTTCAGACACCTCAAAATATAGCATCATTCCTTTCTTTCCTTGTTTTGGGGGTGGTGCTGTTCTTCCTGACAGAATTTAGTCATATTAGAAATATCTCAATCCATACGAATATTCTAGATTGTATCTTCTAACCTAAAGACACTACCTTAATGAACCACACTCTCAACATTTCTGGAGAAAACACAGGGGAGGGTCCCCTGTGGTTGCCTGTTCCATCTGTTTCATAACACAACCACGATATTGTAACTTGGCTTACTGGAACCATCAAGTTCACTGAAAGATGTCTTGGTCCTAATGGTTCCTCCATTGGTTGGGGAGTCTGGGGAGATCCTAGAGCACCCTGAAGATAGAAACACTTAAAGACTAGAACATAAGGTCCATTATCATGTTACATGGCCTGAAATGAGCCTGCAGGGTCCTGGGGTGACAGCTGGCATTAGGAAGGAGGGTTGCAGATGTGTATGATAGGGTAGAGTCCTGTGGTGAAAGGAGATGACTCAGTAGAGGCAGAGTGAGGTCCACTCAGGGTCAGGTGGAGGGAGGTGCACCAGGAAGGCACTGGCTAGTGTGTGGCACTAGACTCTCCAGTGTGCGGACCTCACCCCAAATGTAGGAGATGTTCCCACTAGCTCAGACGAAGGGATACATCATAAAAGCTAATCCGCTAAGCACCCTAAGTTTCTTCTGGGAAAGCAGCCCAGAGGTTGGTGCTCAGCTTTACAAAAGCTGAAAAAATATGTCCTGGGGGTTGGGGAGGGTCCTCACTTGCCCCAGATTTGCCTAAGTCTTAGAAAAGAACATGGGTCATGTGCCAGATGCACTCTTCATGATCTTGGATGCAGGCTTGGAATGCAGCCTCAGGAAGTCTAAATGTGAGGAGCCACATCATGCTTACTGGCCATTTTCTTTCCACCTTGGCAGGTAATCTGGGTCATTCGAGCAAAGCTGTCTTTTATTTCAGTCCTGTGCTGGCACTGTACTCATGATAAGCATGTGTTTGGCTGATTGAACTATCTGTAGCTTACCTTAGCTAGAGAAATCCAATGTGAGCAAGTTGGCCAAGAGCCCCCCAAGGGTGCATCCTAGAGTTACTTGTCATCTGCTTGAGCTCTGAGGGTGAAGACTACCCTCCACATCCTACTGCTACCCTATAGCCTGTCCTGTGTCCTTGCATCCGATCATGGTACCTCCATCCTGGGATCTGGGGCTTTGTTATCACCAAGTGACCTGGAGGGCATGTATGCCAGGGTCTCAGGGTTCGTGACCAAGGCAAGGTCATTGAACAGAGCCTATCCTGGGCTGTCACCAGGGTGGGACACTCACAGGTTTGGCATCTGAAGTTCTCTCCAAAACACCCATTCATCTGTCACCTCAGGCTGACTTAGTACTACAGATTCCCCTCTCAAAGAGCCTATTAGGTGTGCAGGCTGCATGTCTTGTGTTATATTATTTATTCCCCGATGTCTCCAGAGATGCTTTGACTCCTGAGTTGATGCCAGGGAAATCCATAAACTCCATCTGTAGTTGATGACCACTGGTGGGCTATTTGTGGTGACATTTGAGTCTTCTTGCTTTAATTTGGAGCTAGTAATTAATCAACTGGGGGGTACTGGGAAGTATCTGGAAGTATTCTGATGTCACCATTCCAGGGTGGCTTGCTAGTGAAGGATGCTGTTTGATGCCCTTTGGAAGCAGGACAGTCTCCTAAAACAACCTCATCTAGATCTTAACAGGGCGAGACTGGGAAGCCCCCTATTATGGGATGCTGGCAGCACTGAGTGGCATCTGTGAATAGAGACAGACTTGGTTTAAGAACACAGAGAGTGACAACCTCTCTCCCCACCAGCTCACAGAATGCACACCCTGTGAGCTACATGTGGATCTCACTGTTTCAGATGCGAAACAGAGGCCCAGAGAGCCCAGCAACACCCCAAATCCCATCCTAGCCCTACAGCCAGTGCCACAGCCCTTTGCCGAGTTTTACCCAAACCAGAATAAGGCTGGTCACAGGCCACATGGTACGAAAGTGTCCCACTCCTGCCAAGTGCAAACAAGCATGGCTATCTAGAGGACCCCAGACTCCGACCCCTCCTCAGATCCCTGGTGTCATCAGTGGCCAGGCACAGGGCCAATGTGGCAGCTGTGTGTACTTGTCATATATAAATCTAACTGATGTCCTAATTGGAACCAGAGACACAATTAATTACTCTGAGTCTTCCCCCAGAGTCTCTGGGTGGTGACATCCCCTTGATCTCAACAAAGGCAATCACAAAACACTACTCCCAGCCCTCTCTGTGTTCAAATCACACTGCCCGCTCTTCCCCAAGGACTTGGTTCAGAAGTATCTGACTTAATGTGGCATAAGACCAAACATCAAGGGAGCCCTGGTGAGGCCCAGGTGGGGGACAAAAGCCCTGGCAAGCCCTGGGTCAGGGACAGTGCTCTTCTCTCACACACTCACTGTCTCACTGCTTAACATTTTGCTTATGATGTAGGCTTGGGGCTGTTTCTCTTGTGAAAATTAATTTTCAATTCATAGCTACTTTTCATTCATGTGCTAGAAGGCAGGTCTGTGATGAGAGGGTGGTGGGGTGAGTCTCCTGGAAGGCTGGGGCCATGGACAACTGTGTTCAGAGGAGAGTAAAGAGGGCGCTGTGGGAAGCCATGATGGTTGATTGGACTCTGGATGGTGGTTGGTGGGGATGGAGTGTAGCTAGAGATTTCCTGCCTGGCCCACAGTCAGGACAAATCTCTCTCACCTGCCAGTCCCACAGCCACTCAGACCCGACCAAGTAAACACAGAGACTTATATTGGTTACAAACTGCATGGCCATGGCAGGCTTCTTGCTAACTGTTCTTACAGCTTAAATTAATCCATTTCCATTAATCTATACCTTGCCACGTGGCTCATGGCTTACCGGCATCTTCACATGCTGCTTGTCATCGTGGCGGCTGGCAGTGTCTCTCTGACTCAGCCTTCCACTTCCCATCTTTATTCTCCTCCTTGTCCCGCCTAAACTTCCTGCCTAGCCAATGGCCAATCAGTGTTTTATTTATTGACCAATCAGAGCAACACATTTGCCATACAGAACATCCCACAGCAATGGAGCTCAGGTGGTAGAGCACTTGTCTAGCTTGCAAGGAGCTCTGGGCTCCATCGCGGCACTGCCTATCATCTCAGCATTTGGGAGGTGGAAGCAGGAGAACCAGAAGTCAAAGGTCATCCACAGCTGCATATGGAATCTGAGGCCAGCTGGGGCCACCTATGAGCCTGTCTCAAAAAATATGATATTGGGTTGGGAATGAATCATAGATGAAAAAGATGGAGGCAGCCTCTGCTGGTTATCTTCTGGGATGAGGGCAGGACTTGGCCAGTGGAAACCCTGTGTACAGTCAAGGGAGCAGGTAACCCTGAAGCCATGCCCCAGTCCTGGCTTCCCATGCCCCTAATTAGGGAAACAAACACAGAGCACAGGGTATGGGCCTTGTTGTTGTCCATGTGGACCAAAGAATATATTCCCTGTATGAGGATCTGTGCCAAAAGCCAGCAGGCCACAGGTGGGCTATTTCTATTCCCTCTAGAGACCTGGGCATACAAAGGTGCTCAGCGCATCTTGGTGAGAAAAAGACATGGACAAAAGAGCTAGAGACGCCTAACTCAAGGTCTGTATTTCGGGGAAACCTAGTCCTCACACCCGGCTTTGGGGAAAATGGGTTGAGCTACCGCACAATGGCATGCCAAGAGCCATGTGGAGATCCCGTTCTTTGCTCCCTCTTCCTTACTAAGCATGGGAAACTCTTTGGAGGGCTGAGAAGGATTTCCAGAGGCACAGAAGTCTGCCTGGCTGATTAGAAGTCCAGAGACAGCTCAAAACGTGGAGTTCAAATTACAAGCTGCAATTAAAATATCATAAAGTAATCTCCCACTGTACAATCTTCAGAATCATTTGTCCCCCATATGAATTACTAACATGAATAACAGCAAACAGCAAGTGGCTTTATGGTCACTGTTCCTGACTGTGCAGTGTGGAACACTGGTGTGGGGGGCAGAGAAGATGCGTGGTAATAGAAGTGATCCTCTCCAAGAGGTTTGAGGAAACCTGCAGGGTCGGAGAGAGTGGTGCAGCCCAGGCCTCTCGTCCTCACGTGGGCGCAGGCAGCAAGCAAAGCTCTAGACAATTCTCTGGCCTTATTAAAATCCAATTACAGTAATAGCTTAGCTTCAAATGCGGGACATCGTGAATGCAAGATAAATGTTTCAACAGAACAGTTTCGCACAATCCTCCATCCACGTCTCTCCACTGGTGATCTGGTTCCTGTTGCAGCTGGCTTTCTGGGTTTGTCTAGTAAAGGAATTTGAGAGAAGGAGCCTTTGAATGTGTTATGATGAATCTTTATTATTATTTTTCTTCCACCCTTGCAAAGAGATGAAGCCTCCATTCGACTAACTCAGTAAGTCGAAGACCTCAATCGGTGTCTCTGTGAGTGGCACACACTAGGCTCTGAGAGCTTTACTCTCAGTGATGGAGATGGAGATGACCCCTTGCAAGGGTGGGGGAAGTGATACACAGAGGATCAGCAGCTGGTGTGAAGTCCCCCTGGTGCTGTGACTTCAGTGACTCAAGAAGGTGCCCTGGGTCCCCATGGGAGGGCTCTCTGTCAATCCCAACTGCTTCTGGTGGGGTTGGGGGAAGGCTGAAGCTGCTTAGACAAGAGTAGTGATGCACAGCTCTCTGGTAACTCTAGAAATCTCAAGTCAGCAAGGTCCAGCTGCCCAAACACGAGGCCCCACTCACGGGGCTCTGGGTGCTTTCCCTAGGAATCCATGCAGTGCTGTGGAAATAGGGCCACAGTGAGAATTCAGGGTCCTCCTTCCTAAGTTACATATTGTGCAGCATATTGTGCCTGTTTGGAGGGTGGAATGTATTTCTTGAATTAAGTGCAACAACTAAAAATAAATACACAGAGAGACACTTACAAATAGATACATTTCCTCCAACTGTAATGTTTCCAAAGCCTGAATAGCTGTAGGTAGCACCAGTAATTAAGAGGCGGGCAGAGCCAGCCTGATGATGATGGTATCTTTGGAGGGCTCAGGGTTCACTTCCCTCCTTCAGCATCTATCTTGCCATTGGATATAGTTATTTTTAGTTCTTCCTGGGATCCACATGAGATTTGAATTGCATGGAGAAGGGAGCCAGGGCAGTCTGGGTCTTCCCGGGTGCTGGCTTCCTGCAGCCTAAGGCGGTTTAAGGAACACCAGCTGCACAGGCAGCATCTCTTGACTCAGAGTCCAGCTTTTGTATTCAAAAACCAAATGGTGGCACACTTAAAAATAAGTGGTGTGCTCTACAAAACTCCTGACAACTTTCAGCAAATCCCAAAGGTCACCAAAAACAGGGAGAATCTGAGAAACTTTCATAGATGAGAGGAGCCCAAGGAGGTACGAGGTTCTGGATGTGGTCCCAAACAGATAAGGGACCTCAGGGGAAGGCTAAGCAGACGGTGCCACACGTGGACTGCTGCAAGCCACGGCACAATGATATCTGAGCGTTTGTTGTGACAGCCATGGACACTAAGGGGATGTATGGGCAGCAGAGGACTTGACAGGGTGTGCGGGCCTCTCAGTCCATACAATCCACTGTCCTTATAGCGTCCCTGCCATCTCCACAGCCTCTCTACAGATCTAAAATGCCTCTAAAATAGAAGCCCCATCTTAAAACGTCTGAACACACTCATTTGAAAACTCTGTCATTCCTCGGCTGGGGAAAGCTGCCATGCATTATCTCAGCAGTCCACACAGCTGCGACTGTGTGCCAACAGAAGCAATATGGGCTCCAGGGGTGCACACCATCTCTGTCACTGAGGGGCATAGACAACCTCCTCGTGACAATAAACCATGCCTGGTCACCCAGCCAGACAGCTGTATAGCAGCCATTGGGATCTGAGGGAATGTCATCTCCAAGAATATATTATATCTATTATAGTATATTAAGTATATTATAATTTATATATATGTATATATACATATATAGGCTCCTCATATGATAGAAAGTCCTCAGTATTTATCTTCCTTAGTCTGAAATTCTTCACTTAACAGTGATTTCAGTTCCAACAATTTTCCTGCAAAGGTCATGATATCATCCTTCCTTATGGCTGAGCACTATTCCGTTGTGTATGTACTACTCTTTTTTCCCTCATTTATATGTTGATGGACATCTAAGTGGTTTTCATTTCCTGGATGCCATGGCTAGTGTAAGAATAAACATGAGCTCTGTGGGAGTACTCAGGGTCCTTTAAGTATGTGCCCAGGAGAAGTAAAGCTGGCTTCTCTGAGACCCTAGACAACCCCGTCTCTCTGGTTGCAGGTTCACAGTGAGCCACTTGAGGGTCCTTCCTGCTCTCTGCAGATGGTGCTCTGTGGCCCTGAACTGGCTCGTAGCAGTGAGCCACACCTCTCATCTTCCACCATTATCTTACTCTTTCCTTCACAGAAGTTCTGGGTGAGCTGCTGTGCGTCCAGGAACACAGGCAGGGTAGTAGGTTCTAAATGGTGACCAGAGTCCTAAGGAAGGACTAGGCACTTTCCTGCCCCCAGAAAGCTGTCACCAGCTGCCTACTGAGGGACTCACCAACACCTGCATGCTCGATGACACCACAGGCCGCCCAAATCACACAGCAGTAATTGGGGTACCTGTGTATTCATACAGTTGCATATGCCCACGAGCCTGGAGATGAGACCCCAAGAGTACTTACAGAGAGGACATCCGGTGACACTGAGACCTGGCCATCTGTACTGACCCTGCCCACCTCTAAGTTGCCCATTTCCAACCTGTAATAAGCTTCATTTTGTCTGAAGCCTGGAAGGATGGAATGCTAAATGGCGAGTCTATTAAAACATTTTTTGCCAAAGCCCTGTGCACATCACGACCCAATTCTCCAACTGCCACTGCACAAAAGACCAAAAGTGGGTCACCAGAGAGATGAACAGGGTGGTGGAGGGGGTGATCCACGAGCAATCACTTAGAAATGTTTTAGTGGCAGCTTCCGACCATTATCTAAGCAGATGAGAGCAGACGATTCAGAGGCACAGCTCAGCTATAGCTACTTAGCACTAACCTGTGACCTGTGGGGGTGAGCCTTCAGCAGGTGGCAAAAGCTGGCACCCCACAGAAGCAGCCTGAAGCTCACAGCTGTGAATATATGGAATGTCAATTCCTGCAAGGAGACTTCTCCGCATGTCTGAGGACTGGGTATGTGGATGGATGGAGGTAGTTTTGTTTTGGTAAACTGAAAGTTCCATCATCAGAATCTGTAGGTTTTGTTGTAGGGTCAGAACACTGTTTTCCTTTTCCATTTTTTAGGAATACATATCTGCCAGTTAGAAAGGCTGCTACAGAAGCTACATGGTCAGTCAGCACAGCAATTTCAGTGCTTCTTGCTCATTACCTGGTGCCCACTGTCCACCACCCTGTCTACCACCCACTGTCCGCCATCCTCTGTCCACCACCCACAGTCCACCACCCACAGTTCACCACTCACAGTCCACCACCCACTGTCCACCACCCACTGTCCGCCACCCACAGTCCACCACCCACTGTCCGCCACCCACTGTCCGCCACCCACTGTCCACCACCCACTGTCCACCACCCACTGTCCACCACCCACAGTCCACCACCCACAGTCCACCACCCTCTGTCCACCACCCACAGTCCGCCACCCACTGTCCGCCACCCACAGTCCACCACCCACTGTCCGCCACCTCTGTCCACCACCCACAGTCCACCACCCTCTGTCCGCCCCCTCTATCCACCACCCTCTGTCCACCACCCCCTGTCCACCACCCACTGTCCACCACCCACTGTCCACCACCTCTGTCCACCACCTCTGTCCACCACCCTCTGTCCACCACCCACTGTTCACCACCTCTGTCCACCACCTCTGTCCCCCACCCACTGTCCACCACCCTCTGTCCACCACCCACTGTCCATTACCCATAGTTACCATCTATTGTCCACCCCATTATCTACCATCGCACCCTGTGCCCATTGACCAGTTCCTACTGCCACCTGCCTAGTGCCCATTGTCTACCAACCATTGCCTATCTCCCACTGTCCACCACTCATTATCTACCACCCACCTGATGATGTCACCCTTGTGGTACTATCATTTCCCTAGGGACAACTGTACAGCAATGGCTAAGGTTGGAACTCCTGAGTCTTGCTGCCCCTCCCCGCCATGCCCAAGGCTTGCAGTATGATTATCTGAGAGAAGGTTCAGGGCACAGGCCCTTACAGTGTACAGGGCATTAGGGTGGCCAGGTTGAAGAGCCAAGGGTAGACGATGTGCTGCTAACTTCCTTCCGAGGTCAGAGCTCCCCAACCCCAGGTACATGCAGCATCAGCAGAGGGCGGGGTGCTACCTCAGAGCTGTCTGTGCATATTACTCTTCTCATTACCATATCAAAAACTTGACAGAGCAACTTCAGGAAGGAAAGAACTTCTTTGGCTTACTGTTTTAAAGTACAGTCCCTCAGGACATGAGCCTGCTGCAGCTAGTCACATGCATCCAGTCAGGAAGCAGCTGGTCACATGGCATCCACAGTCAGGAAACCGCTGGTCACATGCATCCACAGTCAGGAAACCGCTGGTCACATGGCATCCACAGTCAGGAAATAGCTGGTCACATGCATCCACAGTCAGGAAGCGGCTGGTCACATGGCATCCACAGTCAGGAAGCGGCTGGTCACATGCATCCACAGTCAGGAAGCAGCTGGTCACATGGCATCCACAGTCAGGAAATAGCCTGTCACATGCATCCACAGTCAGGAAATAGCTGGTCACATGGCATCCACAGTCAGGAAATAGCTGGTCACATGCATCCACAGTCAGGAAGCGGCTGGTCACATGGCATCCACAGTCAGGAAGCGACTGGTCACATGCATCCACAGTCAGGAAGCGGAGAGAGATGAATGCTGGTGCTCAGCTCACCTTCTTTTTAGTTGGTCCAGAATGCCAGCCCAGGGAGTAGTCCTGGCTAAATCCAGACTCACCCTCACAGGCACACCCAGAGATTTGTTCCCATGAAGATTCTAGATCCCATCGGTTTGACAATCGAGATTCCCTGTAATACTGGGCCTCCTTATTCCCCTGCAGGCCATGTGCTCAATGTCCACCCATTTTACAGGGAGGAACTGAAGCGTGGAAACTATAAAGTGAACAGAGTGGCTCCACTACCGAGGATAGAGCTAGGGTCGACCCTGTGTCCTGGGGGTCCTGCTACAGCTTTTCTTGTGTAAACCTTAGACCGTGTGTGTGTGTGTGTGTGTGTGTGTGTGTGTGTGTGTGTGTGTGTGTGTGTGTGTGTGATCTCTAAAACTACCAGATTTTTTTCCTCTTAAAAACAACTTTGAAAACTCTGACTACTGTAGTTTATGTGACTGGCCAGGCCTCAGCACCACGGCTACCAGCTGACCTTGGTCTTGTCACTGGGCCATGAAGGGCCATGGGCATTGATTGAATGACCAAATCTTCTCTAAAGTCCAATATTACCTGGCTCTGAGGTTGGCAGGTAATATATAGATGTAGCTCTCCACGGTAGAGTGGAATTGGGAGCCAGAGATTAATTCTGCCTCCAGGAAATACAGGCGGAACTGTGCTGTGAGTGTTCTTGGGAGCAGCCTAGGCTATGGTCAGGGGGTGTAAATGGTCTCAAAGGAACTCTTCTGTGGTGGTGATTAGTGGCGAATGGCCAGCAGCCACAGAGTGGCAGGAAGCCAAGGATACCCCTAGAAGCGCAGGACAAATCCTCCCACCCCATCACATGGTTTTTCATCTTAGGCTGGGGGAAGGGTATGGCTGGGTCCTTCTCCTGAAAGCTAGACACTTTTCTCCCCAGGCTTCCCTAAAGCACCCTGCACAGAGCATTGTGAGTGTGTTGAGCCTCCAGGAGAAAGTAGAGTGTCTGATTCCTGTGAAGTAGCTTCACTTACACATGGGCAAATGGTGGGAAAGCTTTAGATCCATCTGTGTGGCGCTGTGCAAACCCCAACTGTTCTTCCTACTGCCGGCTGCCCACCACTCACTGTTCACTAGTCACAGCCCAGCGCTGCATGTCCACCATCTGTTCCCCACCCATTGACCTTTGCCCATCACTCACTGCTCACTACCTCGAACCCCCAGTCCACCACCCACAGTCCACCACCCACTGTCCACCACCCACAGTCCACTACCAACTGTCCACCACTCACTGTCCACCACCCATTGTACACCACCCACTGTTCACCACCCACTGTCCACCACCCATTGTTCACCACCCACTGTTCACCACCCACTGTCCACCACCCACAGTCCACTACCAACTGTCCACCACTCACTGTCCACCACTCACTGTCCACTACCCACTGTCCACTACCCACAGTCCACCACCCACAGTCCACCACCCACTGTCCACCACCCACAGTCCACCACCCACAGTCCACCACCCACAGTCCACTACCCACAGTCCACCACCACAGTCTACCACCCACAGTCCACCACCCACTGTCCACCACCCACAGTCCACCACCCACTGTCCACCACCCACAGTCCACCACCCACTGTCCACCACCCACAGTCCACCACCACAGTCCACCACCCACAGTCCACTACCCACTGTCCACCACCCACAGTCCACACCCACTGTCCACCACCCACAGTCTACCACCCACAGTCCACCACCCAGAGTCCACTACCCACAGTCTACCACTCACAGTCCACCACCCACAGTCCACCACCCACAGTCCACCACCCACTGTCCACCACCCACAGTCCACCACCCACAGTCCACCACCCACAGTCCACCACCCACAGTCCACCACCCACAGTCCACTACCCACTGTCCACCACCCACAGTCCACTACCAACTGTCCACCACTCACTGTCCACCACCCATTGTACACCACCCACTGTTCACCACCCACTGTCCACCACCCATTGTTCACCACCCACTGTTCACCACCCACTGTCCACCACCCACAGTCCACTACCAACTGTCCACCACTCACTGTCCACCACTCACTGTCCACTACCCACTGTCCACTACCCACAGTCCACCACCCACAGTCCACCACCCACAGTCCACCACCCACTGTCCACCACCCACAGTCCACCACCCACAGTCCACCACCCACAGTCCACTACCCACAGTCCACCACCACAGTCTACCACCCACAGTCCACCACCCACTGTCCACCACCCACAGTCCACCACCCACTGTCCACCACCCACAGTCCACCACCCACTGTCCACCACCCACAGTCCACCACCACAGTCCACCACCCACAGTCCACTACCCACTGTCCACCACCCACAGTCCACCACCCACTGTCCACCACCCACAGTCTACCACCCACAGTCCACCACCCAGAGTCCACTACCCACAGTCTACCACTCACAGTCCACCACCCACAGTCCACCACCCACAGTCCACCACTCACAGTCCACCACCCACAGTCTACCACCACAGTCCACCACCCACAGTCCACCACCCACAGTCCACCACCCACAGTCCACCACCACAGTCCACCACCCACTGTCCACCACCCACTGTCCACCACCCACAGTCCACCACCCACAGTCCACCACCCACTGTTCACCCATCTATACATGATCTCACCCACTGCCCACTCTTTACTGCCTAGTGAGCATATACCACTCACTGTCATCTACCCACTGTGTGTCTCCCATTGTCTGTCATCCACAATCCACTACAAACTCTCCCTGTTCACCTTCCTCTGTCACTTCAGCCTCATCCACCATCACCATCTACTGTACATTCTCTCCTACCCACTGCCTGTCTCCCATTGTCCACCGCTCACTATCCACCACACACTGCCTGGTGTCTGTTGCTCATCACCCACTGTCCATTGTCACTGTCCACCCACCATCACCACCCACTGTCCATTGTCACTGTCTACCCACCATCACCACCCACTGTCCATTGTCACTGTCCACCCACCATCATCCACTGTCCATTGTCACTGTCCACCCACCGTCACCCACTGTCCATTGTCACTGTCCACCCACCATCACCACCCACTGTCCATTGTCACTGTCCACCCACCATCACCACCCACTGTCCATTGTCACTGTCCACCCACCATCATCCACTGTCCATTGTCACTGTCCACCCACCGTCACCCACTGTCCATTGTCACTGTCCACCCACCGTCACCCACTGTCAATTGTCACTGTCCACCCACCGTCACCCACTGTCCATTGTCACTGTCCACCCACCATCACCCACTGTCCATTGTCACTGTCCACCCACCGTCACCCACTGTCCATTGTCACTGTCCACCCACCGTCACCACCCACTGTCCATTGTCACTGTCCACCCACCGTCACCCACTGTCCATTGTCACTGTCCACCCACCATCACCCACTGTCCATTGTCACTGTCCACCCACCATCACCCACTGTCCATTGTCACTGTCCACCCACCATCACCCACTGTCCATTGTCACTGTCCACCCACCGTCACCACCCACTGTCCATTGTCACTGTCCACCCACCGTCACCACCCACTGTCCATTGTCACTGTCCACCCATCACCACCCACTGTCCATTGTCACTGTCCACCCACCATCACCCACTGTCCATTGTCACTGTCCACCCACCATCACCACCCACTGTCCATTGTCACTGTCCACCCACCATCACCCACTGTCCATTGTCACTGTCCACCCACCGTCACCACCCACTGTCCATTGTCACTGTCCACCCACCATCACCCACTGTCCATTGTCACTGTCCACCCACTGTCATCACCCACTGTCCATTGTCACTGTCCACCCACCGTCACCCACTGTCCATTGTCACTGTCCACCCACCATCACCACCCACTGTCCATTGTCACTGTCCACCCATCACCACCCACTGTCCATTGTCACTGTCCACCCATCATCATCCACTGTCCATTGTCACTGTCCACCCACCATCACCACCCACTGTCCATTGTCACTGTCCACCCACCGTCACCCACTGTCCATTGTCACTGTCCACCCACCATCACCCACTGTCCATTGTCACTGTCCACCCACCATCACCCACTGTCCATTGTCACTGTCCACCCATCATCACCCACTGTCCATTGTCACTGTCCACCCACCATCACCCACTGTCCATTGTCACTGTCCACCCACCATCACCCACTGTCCATTGTCACTGTTCACCCACCGTCACCCACTGTCCATTGTCACTGTCCACCCACCGTCACCACCCACTGTCCATTGTCACTGTCCACCCACCATCACCCACTGTCCATTGTCACTGTCCACCCACCATCACCCATTGTCCATTGTCACTGTCCACCCACCGTCACCACCCACTGTCCATTGTCACTGTCCACCCACCGTCACCACACACTGTCCATTGTCACTGTCCACCCATCACCACCCACTGTCCATTGTCACTGTCCACCTACCATCACCCACTGTCCATTGTCACTGTCCACCCACCGTCACCACCCACTGTCCATTGTCACTGTCCACCCACCGTCACCACCCACTGTCCATTGTCACTGTCCACCCATCATCATCCACTGTCCATTGTCACTGTCCACCCACCATCACCCACTGTCCATTGTCACTGTCCACCCACCATCACCCACTGTCCATTGTCACTGTCCACCCACCATCACCACCCACTGTCCATTGTCACTGTCCACCCACCATCACCCACTGTCCATTGTCACTGTCCACCCACCGTCACCCACTGTCCATTGTCACTGTCCACCCACCATCACCCACTGTCCATTGTCACTGTCCACCCACCGTCACCCACTGTCCATTGTCACTGTCCACCCACCGTCACCCACTGTCCATTGTCACTGTCCACCCACCGTCACCACCCACTGTCCATTGTCACTGTCCACCCACCGTCACCCACTGTCCATTGTCACTGTCCACCCATCATCATCCACTGTCCATTGTCACTGTCCACCCACCGTCACCCACTGTCCATTGTCACTGTCCACCCACCGTCACCCACTGTCCATTGTCACTGTCCACCCACCGTCACCACCCACTGTCCATTGTCACTGTCCACCCACCATCACCACCCACTGTCCATTGTCACTGTTCACCCACCATCACCCACTGTCCATTGTCACTGTCCACCCACCGTCACCCACTGTTCATTGTCACTGTCCACCCACCGTCACCCACTGTCCATTGTCACTGTCCACCCACCGTCACCCACTGTCCATTGTCACTGTCCACCCACCATCACCACCCACTGTCCATTGTCACTGTCCACCCACCATCACCCACTGTCCATTGTCACTGTCCACCCACCGTCACCCACTGTCCATTGTCACTGTCCACCCACCGTCACCCACTGTCCATTGTCACTGTCCACCCACCGTCACCACCCACTGTCCATTGTCACTGTCCACCCATCATCATCCACTGTCCATTGTCACTGTCCACCCACCATCACCCACTGTCCATTGTCACTGTCCACCCACCATCACCCACTGTCCATTGTCACTGTCCACCCACCGTCACCACCCACTGTCCATTGTCACTGTCCACCCACCGTCACCACCCACTGTCCATTGTCACTGTCCACCCATCATCATCCACTGTCCATTGTCACTGTCCACCCACCATCACCCACTGTCCATTGTCACTGTCCACCCACCGTCACCACCCACTGTCCATTGTCACTGTCCACCCACCATCACCCACTGTCCATTGTCACTGTCCACCCATCACCATCCATGGTCTGCTACCCACCACCTTTTGCCCATCACTCACAGCGTACTGCTCACCGCCTAGTGCCTGTGGTCTGCCACAGTTGTGTGACTCCCATTGTTCACCCACTGTCCACTTCCCACTGCTCTTGGCCCCTGCCCACAAATACCATCTGCTATCTACTACCACTTACTTTTCATACTATTTTATTGCCTGCTTTGAAGAGTGACTTGTGGTTGGCCCCAGTGGTGACCCATGGTAGTTGTCAGTCAGATCCTAAGTAAACACAGCTATCTGGACACATATGATTCAGGAATATATGGGAGGTGAGGACTGCCCAGAATAAATTCCTTTGAATTGTGAGCTGTAACAGAGAGACAGACAGGCCCATCCCACAGAAGGGTAATAGGAGCTTCCTCCGTTTCCATGTGAGTCTCGAGGATTTTCCATTAGGAGGTGGTATCCACGTGCCATCCAGATGGTTTAAATTGAAGGTCTCTGGACAGACACTACAAGTACAGATTATGGAATCCTCAGGCCTGGACTCTATAGGTTCCATACCGTGCACCCCATAGTTTCTTACACTGTGAGTTTCAGCCCCCTATGGGGGACACATAACTGAATGTGAGACTTAGAAAACAATCTCATGGCAGTAAAGATTTCCGGAGTGTACAGACCAAAGTTTAATTCAAAATCCAGTGTGTAGTGAACCTAGGATGTATCCCGTAGTGCTCACCCAGGTGGCATTGACTATAGCTTTGGTGCTGGACACACAACTGGAGCACTTCTCATTGTGCATGCCATTACACCACGCATCACTGATGACTGATGGCTGCCTGAAGCATGCCAGCTCAGACTACTGTGTTAAGAACTGCAGTGTCTGTACTGAGCAGAGTTTTCTGCTTCATAGACGCAGAATGGTTTAATTACAGAAAACAAACACCTGTAATATTTTCCCGTCACTCCTCAGCACAGAGGTATTAAGTTAGTCTATCTTTGGATTGTTCTGTGTTCAAATGTTTGATTTTTTTTAAATGACATTTAAGTTGTCGACTTGAGTTTCTTTTAAAAATGTTAAATGAATTTGGCTTGGGATAAGAATAGAATGGCTAATAATTTCTGAGATGGCCCTACACATAGTTTGCACAGTGTTTTCAGCATTGACGATTATACAATCAAAATATCGATCAACTCTGAAAAGCGTGGAAGATGCTCCGTGTCCTGCTTTATCAAATATTCAGCCAAGATTTAATTCTTTGTGTAAAAATAAACAAGCACTTACATCTCATTAGTATGCAAATGTACCTTCACCTTTAATAGATGGTAAAATTCTATGTATGCCAAAGAATTGTTTGCAAATAAAGCCTTTGATTTACTGTCCATAAATGTTTGATTTGTGCACCTGCTTCAGAAACTTACATGCCCAAGGTCGTGTAAGGATTCCTCAAGTGTAAAGGAGTCATGGGTGAGCAGAAAAGGTTTGAGGAACCTTGGAATGGGTCACCCAGTGGGGGCCCTGCCTGACTGTTCCCTTAACCAAGGAGACAGCCTGTCACCAACAAGGACCATGAGCAGCAGGCTCCCATACACTTTTTCTCCTCATGCGCAAATGCCCTGGCCCACCCGCACCCTCGCTCACAGTAGGCCCGCTTGACTTGCCTTCCACTGTCCCCAGTTAACATGGTTCCAGCTGCCTCTACTTTCCCTGCAGAGTCCCCCGGGCCCTGATTGGCCAGACTCCAGCCCCACCTCCTCTACATTCCCTGCAGAGTCATTTTCCCCAAACACAGTGCTCTACAGCCTTACTGTGGAGGGCCCACTGACCTCTCACCGAAGCAGCCACCATGACACCTCTGCTCTCGGACACAGCAAAGCAGGGAGGCCTGCAGACTCACAGTCATCCTAACAGGAGGGGCCTGGGAGTGTCCCTGTTTCCTCTACGCCAGGAATCACACCCTGAGCCAACACTCCATGGGGCTCTGTATATACGCTGCATGAGGCCAGTGCTCATCTCTCTGACACAAAACAAGACACAACATTAACCCCCACCTTCCAGATGAGGAAGTTGAAGCCCAGGGCCCATCCAGAGCCCCAGGTCTCAGGTACTCAAATGGCGGGATCTTCCTTGTTACCACCCTTGAAAACCCTCCCTGGAGCCAGTGTCCCTGCATCACGGCATCATGGGAAATAATTCACAAGGTCATTTGGCAAGAGAGCTCAACAGCTGAACTATTAAAAATCAAACAGCAGACCCTGGGAGAGCCCAGGCTCTCTGCAATCACAGAGCTGCTGCTTTGGCTTAGGATGAAATGTCAAATGTGGTCTAGCCCCAGAGACGTCTCTAAAAATAGCTGGGGAGGGAATTTTCCCCCCATCAGAGCGCAGGCTCCTGTCAGCTCATAGGCATGTTCCCCTAGGCAGAGCATGGGCTCCTCTAGGCTTGTAGGCACCACTTCCTGGTCGGAGCCCAGCTTGGCTCATGGGTAACCTCCCAGCTACAGCGTGGTTTCCCTTTAGCTGGGCCCAGCTCCTGTTTAATCTGGTGCTGTAGGCCCCGTTATCCAGAGCATGTTGCACAGAACACCTAATCCCGACCAGAACACAGAGCTCCGTCCTCCACCTCCACTTTCAATTCCTGGTTTAACGTCGTGCACAAATGATGGACACACAGCTGGTGGGTTTGCAGACAGACTCTAGTGTGGCTGGCTGGCACCGCATCTGACCACCCAAGACCTGCCCCCAGAGAAAGCAGCTTCACTCCTTGTGGTCTCCAGCCCCTCACCGAGGAGACTCGGATCTCAGAATTCTAACCTTCTAGGGGAGTTCTGCTTGAATTTGAACTCAGGTGAACCAGTTCTTTCCTTCCGGGCTTCTCTGTCCCCCTGTTTGTGAGGTCCACAGGCAGCATGCTGTGAGCCTACAGATTCTCACCTCATCTTTAGCGTTCCCCTGGGAACAGACAGCTGAGCCATTTGCTGGCTCCGGGGCATTAGAAAGATGTCAGGTACAGTTCTTGGGCTACAGTGAAGGCCTAGGCTGTGTCTTTTGGTGACCCTGAGCTTGTATCTCTGGGTACATGGTCGTGAGGTACAACTGCCAGGGCCTAGCACAGGTGAGTGTTCAGCAGATATTGATGATCCAAGGGCAAGGTCGATTCCTGCCCCTGGATTTGGCAAGTGACTAAAACCCTTTGGGCTGCAATGTGGAGGCACAGGAGACACCAGCCCTGGTGCTGAAAGGGGGGTTCTCCGCCTGAGGAAGCACACAGTGTACTCAAGACAGGAATGGCATGGCCATGGTCAACATGGTCTATGTTCTTAGCCAGAAAGCTTCCTGAACGCACAACATATTCTCATTCCTAGGAGAGTCATTCCATTTTACAGAGAGGAAAACTGAGGCATGGAAAATTAAACTCACCAAGGCCACAGAGCTGTAGCACTGTCTGACTGCTGGGCCTGGCTCAGAATCTACCTCTTCTGGAGCAGGTCCCATTCTGCTGCTGACAAACAGAGTCACCATTCCCAGGGCCTCTCCCAACACCTCCAAGGCCCCACAGTGTGCCCACAGACTTTTCTTCCTGGCTGAGGTGAGCTCCAGTGTCTGGACACAATTAAGATCAGACTGCTCACTCACTCTCTTCGGAAAGCAGACAGGCTCTGCTTGGCTGCCTCAAGGCTGCGGTGGGTGAGAACAGGCCTGGGTATCGTGGCTTACGGTCATGGCAGCTTGGGTTTTTGCTTTATCCTGCCTGCTCCCTGTGCACCATCCTCTGAGGCCCTCGGGAGTGGGGCCAGGCACAGCTGCACTGTTCTGTCACCTAGGCCTGTAGCTGTACCCTCAAAGCCGTAGACTAGCAAGAGCCTGGGAGAAGGGCTCCCACAGGTGTGAGAGACCCCTAGGACCCAAACCCAGGTTCCTCCTGGAGACCGTGTCCTGCCCTTCCACAGCGGATTAGATGCAGGTAGATTCTTATCTATGAACTCAGTAAAAACATGGAAAGGGCCACAGCGCCTTTTCTGACACCAAGTGTCACATTCATTAAAGTTTAATTTGATCTTTTTTAATATCACATTAAGTCAATTCCATCTTGGAATGGAATGGTTATAGTTAGCATAAATCTGCCCCACACACAGCAACTTCATTTATATTAGCTTTTATTTAACTGGGTAAAAGGTAATTTGTTTTTATTAATTGATTCATCCCCCCCCCACCTCAGCTGGGCTAGCCATGAGCCTCAGGCTGTGCACAGGGAACTGCCCTCCCCACTGCGGTGGCTGCCCACCCTGGCATTGATGATGACTGCCGGGTGCAGGCGGCCTGTTATATTGCCTCCTGGTTCCAGGGGACCTTGGCCAATTGATTAGTCAGACTCTCATCTGAGGTAAGCGCGGCCCTTTCACATTCTGCTTTAAGCTGCGGGAATTGCACACAAAACCGGTGGCTTTTGGGCAGAACACAGGTGTCAGGACCCACACAGCCTTCAGTCCAACGGCAGCTCCCCCAGCTATCAGCCGCCTGGCGTGGTCCACTCACTCATCCATCTTTTGACCCTCTCCCAAACCGTAAATATGGGGCTGTGCCTCAGTTCCTGTCTTGATAATTCACCTGTCTTGCTCTGTCTCAAGCTGTGACCTTTGTCTCCACAGAAGACTCTTGGATTGGCAATGCTGGGGGCTCCTCAGTGAACCCAGAACCCACCACACACACTGTGCAAGCCTCTCTTCTGCCAGCCTTGAGTTTGTAAGCACCCACACACAGAGCAGGGGCCTCCGGACACTGTCACCCCCCCTCCTCCGTCCTCTCCTAAAACTTTACCCATGGACCACACAGGAGCTGTTTCTCCTTCCAGGACCCTGTAGGTTAGGCCCTGGAGCTCCTACCAAATTTCATTTGATGAGTACCCGGGCAGGCAGGTTTCAGATGTAGGGAACAGGCAACAGAATATGGTCCTCACACGTCTTTATGTCAGTTCCCTTTGTGACAAAGGGCTGGTGTGGCAGGTACTAAGAGAATGGTTTGTCACCTCCTAAGTGCTGAGATCTTTTCCTTAACAGAAAGACCCCATCATTTTATATGGAATAGTTATATCTGTGTAGCTGTGTGAGGTGTGTGTGTATTTATGTTTTGAGAGAAGGTCTCTCACTGAACCTGGTTGCCTAGACTGTCCACTAACCCCCTGGGATCCCCCTGGCTCCGTCTCCACAGCACTGAGATCACATATGTGCAGCTTTTTATGTGGGTGTCATGACTGTCCTCACTCTTGCCTGGCAAGCACTCTCCCCAGCCCCAAAATGCCTGTTAATGGAAAACGTAGTAATATCTGTTCTAGTTACTTTGTTACTGTGACAAAATCTCTGACTGGGCTGGAGAGAGATGGTTCAGCCGGTAAGAGCACTGGCTGCTCTTGCAGAGGATCAGAGTTAGGTTTCCAGTACCCATGTAGTGGACCACAAACATCTGGACTCCAGTCCTGGAGGATCTGATGCCATCTTCTGGCCTCCATGGGCATTGTTTGTACACAGTGCACAGACAAAACACACATACAAGTAACAATAATAATAATGACTAACATTTTTAAAATCGATCTGACTGAGGTAAAGTTCACTTTGTCTCACAGGGGATTTGGTCCTTCATGCCTGTGGGAGACCTGGTGGCTTGGGCAGTTCTATGTGTGGCAGGTCAGGAAGCTCCCAGAGGAGAGATCAGCTTCAAGGGCTGATTCCACAGCCTCTCCCAACAGCACCACCATCTGGGGACCAAGAGCTCTAACACGTGAAGCTGTGAGGGACGATTTGGACTGGGACTATACCACAGCTATTGATGGGCATGTGCCAGGGCAAAACAGACACTTCACGTGGGTTGCCCCCTTTCTTTTTTAAATTTTTTGTTTATTTATTTTTTGTTTTTGTTTTTGCATACTGACTGCAGTTTCCCCTCCTTCCTCTCCTCCCAGTCCCTCCCCAGCACCTTCCCTCTTCCCCAACTCCCACCCCCATCTACCTCTCCTTCTCCTCCATTTCTCTTCAGAAAAGGGCAGGCCTCCCATGGAAATCAGCCAGCCATGGTATATCAAGTTGCAGTAAGACTAGGCACCTCCTCTCCTACTAAAACTGGATGAGGCAACCCAGTAGGAGGGAAGGGTCCCCAAAGCAGGCAACAGAGTCAGAGACAGCCCCTGCTCCCACCAAGCTACACAACTGTAACATATATGCAGAGGGCCTAGGTCAGTCCCATGCAGGCTCCCTGGCTGTCAGTTCAGTCTCAGTGAGCCCCTACGAATCCAAGTTAGTGGATTCTGTGGGTTTTCTTGTGGTGTCCTTGACCGGCTCCTCCAACGCCCCCACTCCCAGTTCCTACACTCCTTCCTCCCTCTCTTCTTCAGGATTCCTCAAGTGCCACCTGATGTTTGGCTGTGGTCTCTGATGACAGTTGGGCTAGGCACCAATTTATGAGTACAGCAGAATATCGTTAGGAATCATTTCATTGACTTTTTTTTTTTTTGCTAGTTGTGTTTGGTTCTATCCTAGGTCTCTGGGCATCCTGCCTCTGGGTCCTGAGCCTCCAGGCAGTGTCAGGGGTGAGCTCCTTCTCATGGTGTGGGTCTCAAGCTGGACCAGTCATTGATTGGCCACTCCCACAATTTCTATGCCACCTTTACCCCAGCACATCTTGTAGGCAGGACAATTGTAGGTCAAAGGTTTTGTGGCTGGGTTGGTGTCCCAGTCCTTCCACTGAATCTCTTGCCTGGCGACAGGAGATGGCCAGTTCAGGCTCCATATCCTCCATTGCTAGGAGACTTAGCTAGGGTCACCCTCAGAGACTCCTGGGAGTTTCCCTTGCACTAGGATTCTAGCTCATCCCAGAGATGCCCCTGATTCCAGTTGTCTCCCCCAGGACTCTCCCTCCATCCTCCCCCGACCTGATCCCTCCTGTTCCCATCCCCAGTGTTGCCTCCTTTCAAAAGCAAGAAGTCTGGCAACTTCAACTTCATTATCAGTTTAGAGACAAGGAAAGTAGTTGGCTTGCACTTGGAGACAAGCTGTCTGTCTGTAAGACCGGTGTCCGCTCCATGCTCTACACCTCACCTTCTCCTATATCAGTGACACACATGTCTGCTACATGTAAATACTGAAGCTGGTACCAGTGTGGTCCCGGAATTACTTATGCGTGTGAACACCACAGAATGATAATTGGACAAATGGTTCTCCGTGGCTTCCATAACGACACTTTCTGTGTATGCCGTGCTTTAAACTCTTTTCAAAGCTTTTTCATCTCCATTATTCTGTTTAATCCGACTAATTGAACTTGAATCGGAACAAAGAAAAACACTGATAAATTAATTAAATCTCTGCCTTTCATGGGGGGCAGAGGGACAGGAAGCACAGCTGTTGCCTATTGCAGTGACATGAGGGGACAGAACAGCAAAATCCCCCACCCTCCCGCTCCTGAGGATCTACAGGAAAAGGGAAGAAGGAAGATAAAGTTTGATCAGTGCTTTAACATGATATTCCTGCGGCTGAAGCTTTTTCCTTGTTTTCCTTCTCTTTCTCTCGCCTTCTTTTCTGAATCGTTGGTGACGGTTCTGTGAGAGCAGGTGCTGGTTATAAGTCTTGGCTTGTGAGTGTCAGGATTTCTCCCAGTTGCCCTTGGTGTGCAGGGGCCTGAGGGAGGCAGGAGGGTTCTGTGCTCCAGGGGACTCTCAGTAGCAGGCCTCTCCACCCACAGGATGACACTGTCCCTGCCTTGCCCAGGTCTGGCCAGATGTCCTCAGGCATGGAGGACAGGAGATGGGCCTCCTGTTGAGAAAAACTAACAAGGAGATTAGCTAGCTTCTAAGTGTGACTCCGTGGAGTGGGTAGGGCTGGGCCATGTGTGCACAGTTCTGTGGGCCCTCCATGTGTGGCTCTGTGGAAGGTCAAGGTTGGGCCATGTGTGCACAGTTCTGTGGGCCCTCCATGTGTGGCTCTGTGGAAGGGCAGGGCTGGGCTGTGTGTGCACAGTTCTGTGGGCCCTCCATGTGTGGCTCTGTGGAAGGTCAAGGTTGGGCCATGTGTGCACAGTTCTGTGGACCCTCCATGTGTGGCTCTGTGGAAGGGCAGGGCTGGGCTGTGTGTGCACAGTTCTGTGGGCCCTCCATGTGTGGCTCCGAGGAAGGGCAGGGCTGGGCTGTGTGTGCACAATTCTTTTTAATGGTCAGGTGCAGATTGTTCTTGTGTTTGGTCAGGTGTTCACACACAGCATCAGCCAAAGTCTGCATCCGCACATGTGGGACACTTCCCTGTGTCAGTTCTCTGGCTCTGTTCTGTGTGGCAGCTGATACTCAGCTCTGTCTTCATAAGACCTTATTTCAGAAATTCCAAAGTCTGAGGAAACAATACCTCAGAGGTGGGTGACAGGAAGCACACCCAGAAATGACTTCTTTAATCACTGTGGGTCTGGCTGGTGCCCACCTCTCCTCCGTTGGTGGGATGCTGTGGGTTCTCTGTGCTCACTGGGTCCTGCTGGGCTCTCCCTAGTGCATGTGATTGGGGCAGAGATGACTTTAGCTACATCACTTGACTGAGGCACACCAGTGGCCAGAGACTCATCTCAGGTTTGGCCAAGGCCAAAGGTTCTCTTTTCTACTTTCATTGGGTACCAAGGAGGAAGGAGGACCCCCCGGGTGATACATATTAAATCAAGGCAACATCTGCCCCCTGAGCTCCATGGCAAAACCAGTGCATTGGGGCAGGCAGGGCTGATCGGGACATCTCACCACGGGCTGCATGCCATGCACCTGCCTTCAGATAAATGCTAAGAATACCAAGGGAAGCTCAAAATCAGTCCATGATATAGGTCTTTGGAGGATTTATATAACAGACATGGGAAGGTTATAGACATACATGCACATACACATACATAACACACATGTTCACTTGTGCCCATGCAGATAAACATATGGTGCACATACTTGCATATACTCAAACTCAGATTTCTCACTCCTTGATACTTCTTTGGCAAATCCCACTGTATGTGGATTCATCTCATGGGTGAAGTGTTGAGAGGTGGAGCAGCTGGACGGGGTAACGGCAGCCCTGCCCCTTCAGCTGAAGTACAGCCTACCCAGGAAACCTCAACCAAGAAAGCTGACTCCTGAAGAGGTGAGGAAGGCAGGTGAGAGAGTGGGCTTAGGAACCGCTGGGGTACAGGACCCCACCCTTTACACACGTGGAAGGTATGCAGCTAATAAACCCAGGAGACGAAGTTTTGGGAAATCAGGTTTTACCTTAAAAGGACAGCTCTGTGGAAAGGGGAGCAGGGCTGGGACCAGCCTGTCTGGGCTCCCGAGAGTTGCTGTTTTTACCTCCTTGAGTCTCAGGAACACCCCTGCCTGTGCAGGAGGCACAAGAGCTCACCAGAGAGTGTCCAGAGCTGTCCCCAAGTGACAGAGGCAGGACTGTCTGCTTCCTACTTACAAACTGGCCTCCAGATTCCTCCAAAGCATAGCCCTGCTCATTGACTATTCTCTGTGAGTCTCTGTAATGCTTCTCCTTAAAGCCACAGGGCAGTCAAGCCTACTCAGAGGCCTGTGGCTGCCCTGGGTGCTCCTTCCTGTTGGAGCTGCTGCAGTTAGGCAGTTAGAAGAGTCTTGCTAAGGAAAACGCTTCCCTGCTGGAGGCATGTCTCCAGAATGGAGACGATTAGGTATAGCTGTGTAAGAAGAGGGCTGCATTAACACCTGCCCATGTTGGTGCCTTCATTTGTCGATACGCCCTTGTTAGTTCCTGTGCTGTCCTTGGAGGATGCTAGGTGAGAAACATGCAGGAGTTCCCAAATGGATGGTACCACCTCCAGGAGTCCTAGAACAGTTTCCCACTTAGTGTTTTTCATAGACATTTGTAAAATTTCATTCCCTTTTCTCACCAGACATGCCTAAGCTTTTAGATTGCAACATGACAGTTGTCTGCCAAGTTCGCACTTGAGAACCATACAATCAAGTCACAAAAATAAATGCATAATAAATAAATAAATAAATATGCAAAAATGCATAATATTTTAAGTAAGGTTATGCTCTTGTGTTGGGCCACATTCATAAATACATGCAGCCTGAGGGCTAGAGGCTGGACACTCCCGCACCACATGTCCTGAAACCCTTATGAATAAATTTATTAATTTGAACAAACTTCAGGTTCCCCAATCTGTCTTTTAACAGAAAATTTAGAAGTGATAAAACTAGATCCTCACACAGAAGAGTTGTTTCCTTCTCTCCCCATCTCCCAAATCTTCTGTAAAGACCCCTTTCCCACCTTGGAGGTCAGCACCATGTGGCAGCCCACACACACTTCAGAGCCAGCTCTGGCTGCTGGACCAACTCAATTCAGCCACATGATGCTCCCGGGAGCTGTCCTGGGCTCCACCAGCACCAGCAGAGCAGGGATCCTGTTGGCTCAGTGCTTCCCAAATAACTTCAAAGTCGAGGCTTTTGGTGGGGGAAGCTCCAGGGTAGCAGAGGGAGGCACAGAGTTGAAGCACCATCACAGGGCTCTGCTGGGCATGTTGAAGTGCTTGGTGTCTTCTGCTCTGTCTTACAGTACACAACCTGTCACTTCTACTCTCCAGGGACAAGGCGCTCAGATCTGGCTGTGGTCCCTGGAAGCATACCTTTTTCATCTCAGAGCCTCTGCCACCAAAGTGCTTGTCCCTCAGAGGCTAGGGCTTCCTGACACAGAGAGAGAGGAGGGCAGCAAAGGCCAGCTGAGTGGCCACTGTGTGACCCATGCTGTGTGCCCTTCCAGAACCTCAGTATTGTCTTCAGTCACCATCATCAGCTGCTTCAACTAAGCACCGCTGGCCCAGGGCTTCTGCAGTTTTCCTTTGTCACAGGTACCACTGGTGTCCCTTGCACAGCCTCCTTTGGGACAAAGGCTCATCTTTTCCCTTTCTCAGTTTCTCTTAACCAACTGCCGAGGTGGGCGAGACCCAGATGACAGACAACACATGTCTGCAGTCCACATGCAGGCAGGGCCTGCATTGCCCAGCTTAGATCCTCCTTGGTCAGGGAGGTGACACTTCCTCTATTTCACAGAGAAGCAATGCACTTTCTCGTCTGGGAACATGTAACATGGACTCCAGCCATGCTTCACCAAACTCTCCCTCTGTCCCATCTGTCCCCTTCCTGTGGGTCAGCAGGATGTTCCTGACCTCCCTGTGGTATCTGCACCTGCGTTAGAGGGGACCTAGCGGAGCCAACTTTGCCAATGGGGCATCACAGTCCCTTTGTAAACAGGAACCCACCCCTTCGTCAGCTTTCCTTACGTCCCCGGTGTTGCTTTCACGCCAATGGCGGACTCAGTTTATGGAAGTTAATAAGGACCGTATCCAGGTTGGCTTTCTTTTTCAAGGCTGTGACTCTCAGACGTGAATGGCGGGGTGAGTGGTTTCACTTTCATTATTACACTTGTCATATTTCAGAACTTCCTAAATATAGCTTTATTTTTTTAATCCTGCCTTACATAAGATAAAAAGGTTTCTGTCAAAATCAAGCGACGTGTCAATTTTAATGAGCAACTGAAAAATTAACAAACGCAGCATTCTAATCTAATTATGTTCCTTCGGAAAGCTCCCTAGAAATTGACTCAAGTCTGATTTGTCAGGCTCTCTGCGGCTAAGACTGGGTGGCAGCATGTAGGAGACTCACTCGGAACGGCCCTGAGCCTCTGACGTGGCCCTGCTGCATCCACAGCCCTTCTAGGACTTGGATAGTTTTCATGGGTAGCAGCACAGACACAGAAGCCTGCTGTGTTCCCAAGTCGCCTCTCCTGAGAGCCAGCTCCCAGAAGAGAACAGAAGCCATGTAACCAGCGGCCATACACCCAGAACCCCGCCATGCCAGCAGCACTCTGCAGACATGGCCTTTCTGCTTTTCTAAATAAGACTTTTATTAGCAAATGTGGGACCATCCCCCTGCAGCAGGGACCCAGGCAGCAGCCAGTAAAGCCCTTCCACTGTCCTAAAGCCTCTGCTCAGCCCCTAGCAAAGTCTACATGGTCTGTGACAAGACAAAGAGACCCTGCCAGCTCTTCACCAAGCACAAGCCTGTGGAGAATCTTACAGTCACTGGTCTCTCCTCCCAGAGGCTTTTGTTCTTGTCTTCCACTGTTGCTGTGTCTGTGTGACATGACATTTCACCCTAGCCATAAAGTCTGGCAGGAGAAAGCCCACTGCCCAGTCTCAGTCCCCTTCCCTTTCCTCAGCTCATTATGCTTCTGTGTTTATGGCTTGTTTATGGCACTGTGGTTTGGTTTTGAGTGAGAGTGGTGGGGCATGCTAGACAGCCTGGAAAGTGTCCATGCATTCATGAACAGCAGGCATCATTCCTCCTGGTAAAGCTTTTGCTGTGTATCTGGGGGGAAACACCTGGCGTGACCACCTAGCATGCAGGAAGCCATGGGGTTCAGTCTCCAACACTGCATATACCAGGTATGGTGGCACATGCTTTTACCCCAGCATTTGAAAGGTAGAAGCAGGAAAAGCAGAAGTTCAAGGTCATCCTCAGCTATATAGCAAGTCTAAGGCCCGTCTACACAACATGAGACCATGTTCGAAAGGGGAAAAAAACAAAAAACTAATACTTGTACTGGAGGAAGTGTGATGGTACAAAAAAGGAGTTTGAAGCTGTGGGAGCCGTGGTGGAGCTAGGCCACTCAGAGCATTTAGAAATCTCTACAAAGGCAGGCTGATGTTCAGAGCCTGGACAGTGTACTATCATCACTGCTCTGCCTGGACCACAGCTCCTACTGGAGAACGGGTGCTCACTTGATCCTGGTCCTGGTGCCTGCACCCTGCACATAACATACCAAATGGACCCACTGAGGCGGAGTCTGATGATTTGGGAAGGCTCCCAACACAGACTAAAATATTTCTTAGTTTAAAGCATAGCTCAGTTTTCCCATATCCTGCCTAGTCTTAATAAGGAAATGATCCCCAGGGACTAAGCTTTAATCAGTAGGAGGGAAGGTGAACCAGCCATACCACATGGCAGTAGTTTGCATGGTGAACTGTTCTGGTGTCCCGAGACCCAGAGCTGGGAGCCTAGCTCGATGTGGTCACATGACCTTGAGGACTCTGGAGGTGATAGGTGTTGGGATGTCATGCATACACTGCCGTTCTTGCCTTTCTCCAGTTTATAGTGTGTCGTTTATAACTGCTTTAAATATCCAAGGAATTATAATAAAGGGGAGCTCATAACACAGCTGGTCGTAAACTGAATCATTCAGGTGTGGCTCTTATTACAGATCATTATGATCATATAACCCATATTAAATCCGAATCTAAGAAAAATCCTTCTCTGGGGGTGCTTTGCGAGCATTTTAATAAATTCTATTTATTGCTGATCCCTGGGTGGATATTGTCTTCATAATTCCGTGCACATTTGTAACGAAGGATCCACAGGAGATACAGACTCCGATTCCTTGAGGACTGGAAGCCTGTTTTCAAGTCAGTTTTCTTTGATGGTGCAAGGTATTTGCTGCAAGCATTCGGTTTTATTTCAGTTGTATGAACATCACTCTGGAATGGCCCTTTCTTAGACTCCTATTCTTGTGCAGCCCGGGGACCTTTGAGGTGGATTAAAGTCACACGTAACCATGTCATACTGTGGCCTAGGGAAGCAGCAACTGAAGGGCTAGAACCCTGTTGCCCAGCCTTCACTATGAAACTTCCACAAAAATCCCTTAGAACTAGATAAGATCCAGAGCCAGACAGAGTGCCCAAGGGGACTGTGAGGAGGTGAAAACAGCTGGAACTTAGATGCCTTGGTTCTGAAGGGCCTCCGTGGCAGCCTTACGTGTGGATGTTTCTGTTCTACCTAAAGACCAGAACCAGGCAGGACCCATTGTCCCCAGCCTCACCTGGCATGGGGCAAGAGCTGTAAACATCCAGTGGCCTTGGCTTCCAGCTCTTCCTATCTGGTGCCTTCCCCAACCACGTACTGAGTCTGTGTTTGCAAGAGTCCAACACTTGACACCATTCCTGCCCCACAATCAGTATTCCACCGATGATTCCTTTCTAGGCCCCCATACGTGAACGAGAACAGTGTTGTTCATCTTGAATCCGTGGCTGCTTTGGGAGGAGAATGTGACTGGATATATCAGTTAGAACCCAGAACTCAAATGGGTTCCAGATCCTGCTTAAATGTTCCCATATGTAAAGTGAGGCTGGCTCAGGACGTCCCCTGATGGTGTTAAAAAAGGTTGCATGGATTCACAGGAAAGTTCTAAAATGTCCAGTACTTGATGTGAGTGGCTGTTGATTTTTTTGATATGTGTGCATATTGGGAGTGGGAGCAGAGAGAGAGGGAGGGAGAAAAGGAGAGGTCAAAGTTGAGCACCATCCATTTTGTTTTTAGAAACAGGTTCTCCCATGACCTGGAGTTAATCAAAGAAGTTAGACTGTCTGGCCAGCAAGCCCCAGTGCTGGAATTACAGGGGATCTACCCCACTGAGCTTTTTATATGAGTTCTGGGCATCAAACCCAGATCCATATGTTTGCACCACAGTTTACTGACTGAGCCATCTCGATCTCTTCAGGGCCTGGTGAACTAATTTTTAATGTTTCTCTAAAGGAGATTCATGGACTGTCTTTGGGTGAGGTGGAGAGCAGAAGGCCGAACTAGCCCTGCCCCACACCCCGTTTGGTGGGATGGCAGAGGGTTGCGGCACATGTCAGTGCTAACAGAGACCCAGCTGTGGGAGTGTGACGTCTCCGATGTGACCAAGAAAGGGCTGTGGTGTGTGCAGAACCCCGGGGGCCATGGCCACCAAGTGCAGACTGCTGGAAACTCACCTCTACACTGACTGGGGAAGTAGAATTTTCAAAGCAGGATTTAGATGGTGTTGCTTAGGAGCAAAGTAAGGATTAGCTGGGATTTTAAAGTTGGTTCTTATCGTGTGCAGTGCTCACGTGTGGAAGCACCAGAAAATTTTGGCCCTGGGCCAGGAATTTCAGCTGTGACAAGCATCAGCTCTCTCGGGGGACAACACCTGCTGCAGCCCCAAAGCTATGGCCCTGGGTTAGCACTCTGGAACCCTGAGTAGCACTGATAAAATAGTGGAGGACCTGGCTGAACACTACTCTGTATCCCACCACCAGGCAGGGCACACTGTACCTCGCCTGCATTCAGAGTACTCCACACCAAAAGCGTAATGAACATGTGAGTGTGGTGGGTTCCCTCACTGTCTCTGCCTCCAGGCAGGACCATGCCCAAACCTCTCTCTGTCCCCCAGGTTCATTAATGCCACCACCTCCTAAGACACCACCAAGCAGGTATCTCATGGGACCAATGTGGGGCTCCGCTATGCAAAGCAAATAAACAGGATGCTAGAAATATGGGTCAGGCTCTGTGGGCTGCTGCCTGAGGCCCCAACTCCCCGATCCTGGCTGTAGGAAGGGATCAGGCAGAAGAATTGGGACTGCTGGTTTAGATTTAAGGCATTTCTGAAAGATGCAGCCCCCGCCATCTTGATGGGGGAGCTAAGCAGTATCCAGAGCGCTGGATCTATGTACGCGTCTGGCTGCACTCGTTCTGACCCAACCACATCTCTGGAGGTGTTCCTGACAGTTCCTGCCTTCTGACAGGAATCCCATGGCCTTCTGCTTAGAACAATTGTTCTCAACCTGTGGGCTGTGAGCCCTCTGAGGTCAAACGACCATTTTACAGGGGTCATATATTTACATTACGATTTATAGCAGTATTAAAATTACAGTTATGATGTAACAACAAATTAATTTTGTGGTTGGGGGCCACCACAAGATGAGGAACTGTGTTAAAGTGTCACAGCATTAGGAAGGTTGAGAACCACTGGTTTAGGGAGATAGATGGACTGAGCCCTCACCAATCAGCTCTATTAACATATTCAGCAGCAGGCAGGCGTGAGGTGGCATAACCCAATTTCTATCTTAAATCATTGTTTTAATCTCGCACTTGAATATCATCATTTAATTTGTACATCCAGCTGGAAATATTGATTTTTGGAGGCATTCATTCTGTGCATTATGTAAAATTCTATTTGCTCTCTGCTGTGGAAATATTACTTTGTGGTTTAAAATAGGATTGAGATTGTTCCATTTTTTTCCTCTCCCCCTAGTGTCTCCTGCGGATGTTTCTGTAGATGTAGAGTAGTGACTCGGGCTGAAATTAAAGCTTGGAGTGGGAGAATTGTTGGAAGAGACAAAAAAAAAGCTGTTTACTTGGTTTCCATGACTATATAAGGCTTGCTCTACGCACCCATGTTTAATGCATCCGTTAAGGCTGGTGAAATTGACAGTCACAGGCTCACAGCACTGACCAGGCCCTGACCGGGCAGCCCGAAAGAGCTCACAGACCCGCTGTCTTCAGGTGCCTGCCCTCTGAGAGCAAGCATCAAGGATGGATGCAGAGCTTTTTACATGTTCCCTGCTATGGGCTTTTGCTCTCATTGGGCCCCCCTTTTCCTAAACTTGAGCCTTGGGGTCAACCCCTGGGCCTCACATGCTGGGCAGCACGCCCCCTGGTGGCAGCATCTAGCGGTAGCTTGACCGAGCTAAAGACCATTGTCAATCCTGAGTCCTTTTAGGAGCCCTCCCTCTCACTTAGAGGGCTAGTCAGATAGAAGAGCCCCTAGTTCCACTTCAGGCATGTCCAACCTGTGGCCAGTGAGCAGTATGTATCCCATAATAGCTATGAATGACACCTAACACCTTTGTAGTCGATGACACCACATTGGTGGGCTAAATATTAGACACTCCTGAGTTGACCATCACCTAAGGTGTTTCTGGACTTAACCTTCCCTCTCAGGGGCAGAGGTGAGTGATTTCCACTGTTCCCATTTCCCAGATGAGGCAGCTGAGGCCCCTGGTCCACTTATGTACTGACTTTACAGGCAGGTTAGCAGTTTTCTGGATGCTAAGCAGTCCGGTGGTGGGGTAAGTTGAGTCAGCTCGTGAAAGGTGTGACTGGCCAAGGAGTCACTCCAGGAGATCCTCCAGGAAAAATGAACTTGTTATCCTCTCGCATCTAAGCAAGTACATTTTACTATAAGTTGTATAATGCATTAATGTTTTAACCACATTAATTTATTCTCAACACAAATACTCTTATTCCACCGAAATCATTTGCATTACGTAATTACCAGATATGTGATCAGACATACACCAGTCAGTCGAGTCATTCCTTACCAATATGACTGTCCCCTTCAAATCAGTCTGTTAAGACAACATCTACTGTGAATCAGCAACCCACCCACCAGGACCCTCTTCTCTCTCCAGCTAGGGGTCCCTAACATGAAACTGTACCTGAAGCCCGGTTCTTACTTCAGGATCATATCACTGAACGATCACCCACATGTTCCCCTTAAAGAAGACATCTAAATGATGCCTTTGCAGCCCAGGATGAAAGGAAAGCCATGGCCTCTGGGAAGCACATGACTCTGGCTGAGGCAGCAGGTGACACAGAGGAAGCCATGGCCCTAACATCAGGCTTGGGGGAGGGGATCAATTTGTAGTTGTCCAGGAAAGCTTTTTAAAGGGATGGTTTCAAGACTAAGTCGTCTACAAGGCAGTCACAGGTGGTGATGTAATTCACAGAGTGTAAAACCAGTGCAGCATAAACCCACAACTGTCTTGTTCAGGTCGTGTTAAGAATTTCAAGAGGCCAATAGCAGAGCCAAGCTGGGAACTCTGCGAGGCCAGCTCTTCAGACCCTGTGCACTATAGGGATGTGGCCCTGATGCCATCTGAACACTCTGGCACCAGCCACTGTCCCTTCCCAGTGCTCAGCTTCATTATAAACGTTCTTCCTGTTAAGGTGAGAAGCATTCAGAGCTACAGCTGGAAAGATTGGGGTCTTCACAGTCACCCCCACACTTCTGCCACAGGGACCATGCAGTGAATGCATCTAGGGTCGTCACAACCCCACACTCTGTCCTAGGGGATCATGCAATGCATGGTCCAGTTTCTACTTCTCATGGTACCATGAGAGGGCATGGCTGAGTCATAGCTAATGTCTGAGTCAGGCCTGGAAAAACACACTGGCTTTGAGTTATAAGGGATGTTTTAATTTTTCTCAGGACTGCATAGAGGTCTGATATGTGAAGTTCTACCTAGTCTTCATGTCTTAGTTTTTCTCCCTACAGTGACCTTTAAGCAGATAAGCACCATGGGGCACTGACCAACCATCCCGACTCTGACAGGAGCAGGAGATGCATGACGGCTAGCAGGTGTCCTTAGCCATCCAGGGAGCATGAGCAGCTCAGGAAAAGAGGTAGCCAGGAATCACCAGCTCACTAGGAAATACCCCTGCTGGGAGCTCTCC